>NC_142151.1:31032500-32365000 GCF_024610735.1 Ursus americanus | reverse complement strand
AGAAAGAAAGAAAGAAAGAAAGAAAGAAAGCATGCTGACAACAGTAATGTATCAATGCTTCTGCTCCTTACTATGCTTTCTAGTAAAGAAAGATTTAAAGGAAAAGGCTAAAGAAATACTTTCTTCAAAAAAAAAAAAAAAAAAAACCCAAAAAAGACACAAAGGCAAACAGGTTGACCAAGATAAAAAACAACACTAACATACATTTTACATGGAGTATGCGGAGATATTGAAACTACAATATGAATTAAATACTATGGGTATCCTATGTCTTAACGGTCTTGAATTGCTTTTTGTTTCTTTTGTTTTGCTTTTTAGTTTGCTGCTTAGTTTATTTTTTAGTGGCACGGTGCCATGCAAAAGAAACTGTTTCCAGATTGTTTAGATCTTATAATAGTATCTTGTGTGATTAAAAGTGGAAACTGTAAATACAATAAATAGAACAAATGAAAAACAGTATTTTACAGCTTGTATTACACGGAAATTAATTTAATCTAAAACATCATAATCCAACATTGTTAGCTAGCAAACTTATTAAGATTCAGGACAGTAACTAGCCTAGAAAAAGTACTTACATTGGCTTTCCACAAAACTAAAACAGGTCTACCTGATGTGTCAGGAATAGTAATGATATGTGTAGAACATTATGGCTTTTACATAAATTTTTCTCTTATAATACAAGAAAAAAGTTTTTAGAGATGGATGAATTATAAAAGGTAAGGTATTGAGAAAAAAATTGTCAAATCAATAAGGCAGAAATCTAATACTTAAAATACGGAGCCTAAATTAAGTTCTTAACAGACTGAATTTTTATAGTATTTTCACAAAGAAAAAATTATTTCACAGTTACAGGCTATAATGATAAACATGAGCAGCCATCTCCTGAGTCACATAGTGGAAGAGATTTTAGAAAGTGAATGATACCGCAACATGAATGTATGTTTCAGGCTATTCACAATTAAATCTTAAAAACGTTATTTTCGATAATTTTAATTCATTAAAGCTTTAAATGTTGAAGTTTTTCCACTCTACTTATGAAATAAAGACTTACTTATTTTGAATAAACATTTTTTTAAACAAAATGTCACCAAAATTTAGAGAACTTGCTTACAAAAATGTTCAAAACAACGTAGAACACATGAATTGATTTACACAGTAATTCTTCAAAAACTCTAATGTTTACGAAATTCAATTAATGAAAGGCAACAAGGAGAGAAAGCTTATAATGACATGCCAAAGTATTTTTCAACATTAGTATTGTCTCAGAAACACTGTAATTCAATTACATTAACCGCACATACATAAAATTGTTCAAAATTTTGACAACTGCAACTTCCGTTTGGTAAAATATCAAGCTTCTTTGGATGCAACTGTGAAATACACGTAAACCACAGTCAATCCAAGTATATCTTGGTTTCATAGGCTATGTAATTTAGTAAGAGCCCTCTTTAACACGTGATGCTATAATCCACCAAATGTGTATTCATATTATCATTGCAGCTACAATTTTATCTTCAATGTTCTGCAGTTACATGTGTCAAATTATTGTTCACCACTATAAACTCCTTAAAATAACTACTAAATCTGAAAGTAAATCCTGACGCTTTTTCAGTAGATTTGTGTCTTCAGCTTGTCATGTGGTCAATGACATAACCATGAGAGATGCTAAATGCTGGTAAAAATTTTGTGTCTAACTTACAGGTTCATCATCAACTTAAAAACAAAATATCAGTACTTAATTTATTTTTAAGCATTAATTTTCCTTTGAGTTCCCTGCTACCAAAAAGATTACAAAAGCATTAACTGTTAATATTAAAAAAATAGTTGACAAAAACCATTAAAGGAACATTTCCTACTACTCTCTGTATGCTCTCTGACAGGACAAGAGTTTAGTCTCTATTTCTTACAAATATTTCACTTACATCTAACCTAAAATTTCCCATATTTCATATTGTCCCCACATCCAGGTATGGAGCTAATACAAATCTCTCAGACTTCAGCACATTGTAGCACAACTAGCTGGTACAACTGGCCGGCAGGGCAGCAGTTATGTAATACTTCTGCCACCCCAACCAGCAAGTTAATTGTCCCTAGCTGCTCAAGTCCCAACACACTCTATCAAATGGTGCCCTCTATTCTGTCTTTAAAAAGAGTGGTTAATTATTTTCGATCTGGAAAGTGTCTTTCCCGAGTTATCACTGGATGTCTTTAGATTTAACCACACGTTAAAGTGAGAACTCCCTTCACTGCACACTCAGCTCATGCACTAATACAGACCACGGCAGCAGAAGTTAAAAAAAAAAAAAAAATAGGCCATTCATTGAATCTATCTGGGCTCATTTTAACAGAAACAGTAATGGTAGTTTCTTTAGTTAAAAAACAAAAACTCCCAAGACAAATGCTAAACTGGGCATGCCTCTAGGACCACAAGCATAAATCATGACTACATCATGCAAACAGGGCAATGTTCACAGTGCATTTAACAAATAAAGAAAAGATGCACAGAGACTAATTTACTATAAAGAGAATTTATTGTAAAGCTAATTAAGATTAAGCTTCAGGGCCCTTAATGTGAAAATGCCCCTTCCAAGCCCTGTATCTAATTTTGTAGTCATGACTTTGCATTATTTTTCCATACAGAAGGTTCTGCCCTTGTATGGAGAGGTTTATTAACCCAAAATCACATAGCTCATGAAACCTACAAAATGAGTTAGGACTTGTATTGATTCGATTTGGAGAATATACAGTGATACCAGAAAATGGAAAAATAGTATTAACTTTTTTTCCCCATCATAATTCTAACTGGTACCATTATCTTAAATTTTTCACCCCATTATTTCCAAGCTACAAAACACTAATACAACAGCCATAAAATACCATCTTGATTGTGTTACTTTCAAATTTGTATGACTCAATAACTAACAAATTAAATTTCAACTTCTCAGTCTGGCTTTCAACCTCACTATCAAGCACACACATATACATTTTTAAATTTTTAAATATATAATCTTATCTCCAACTACTTATGTAATGTTTACTTGCATCTTTGTTTCTCCATCCAAACTTTCCTTTATTCTTGTTTCTGTCTGCCAAAGCTTCAGCTAAAACTATCCTATATTCTCCTATTGTTCAGAGTATCTCTTTCTTAAAGCATTTAAGTATTTTGGCCCCTTATCTTAAACATTTTCAAACTTAATGGCATGGCATATCCCCACACCCAATAAAATATAAATCTCTCAGAAAAAGACTAAATTTCATTATTTTGCATGCCCACCTGGCACAAAGCTCAGTACACAGCACTCAACAAATATTTTGCACAAACATTCTAGGCCTACATTTACAAATGCAAACCTCTCCCTTACCTAAATTTAAGCAGAATTTTATCTGCACCCATCTTATGACACTGGTTGCATTATTCAATCTAAGTTGCAAAATAAATTTCCCCTAATAAAAAAATGTTTTTCTTATACTTTATATATAGTATACTTTATATAGTGTGATGTAGTCCATCTATAGTTGAACTCATTCTAAAACACATACTGTAGCCCAAAGACTGGATACATCTTTATATGCTCCTTCCTCTCCTATCTTAACACCTTCATGTCTGAGGTGGCTATGAATTTGGTGAAACAAGTCACTGACCAATAAACAGGGAAATAAAAGAAAATCGTTTCCAAATTTTAAAAAATCAGTGGTTATACCTGTCCTGTCTCAAATTTATACCTCAATCTGACTAGGAAAACACAGGGTCTAAGTGACATATAAAAAGTATAAAACAAGAATTAGAGTTCTAGGGCCCCTGGGTGGCACAGCGGTTAAGCGTCTGCCTTCGGCTCAGGGCGTGATCCCGGCGTTATGGGATCGAGCCCCACATCAGGCTCCTCCTCCGCTATGAGCCTGCTTCTTCCTCTCCCACTCCCCCTGCTTGTGTTCCCTCTTTCGCTGGCTGTCTCTATCTCTGTCGAATAAATAAATAAAATCTTTAAAAAAAAAAAAAAAAGAATTAGAGTTCTAGAGCAATGATTCCAGACAAGTAAAAGGAAAAAATAATTTAAATGGCAAGACTGACAAATGACTGATATCTTAACTCTGTCAAGAAAAGAACTTAAAAGGTGAGGGGCATTTTTAAAATAAATATATATATATATAATCTTGGAAAAAAAGAACAGACCATTAAATTGAAAAACCTGACGTTACCAATGATTAGCAAGTTTCAGAGACAGTTGATTGAGAATTGCTATCAGAGACCCATAAACTACTCTCACCTTAGACCAATCTCTAACCAAAATAAGACTGTTTGAAATGAAAAGTCATGATATCTTGCAAAAATGTCCACAGACTATAACACTAAAGCCAAACCCAGTAATTCTGACAAGAAAAAAATAAGGGAACCTTACTTCTTCCCTAGCCACCAATCCTTTCCATTTTTTATTTCACACACACACACACACACACACACACACACAAAAAAAACCAGACACTTCACTGGTAAAATCCCCAAAATTAACAGTACCAAAATATCAAACGCCACATTTGTTTTATGCCAAGAAAAACTGTAAAGACCTTTGCAATTATAAAGATTCTCCTACTGGGGCGCCTGGGAGCCTTAGTGGTTAAGCATCTGACCTCTGGTTTCAGCTCAGGTCATGATCTGGAGGTGGCAAGATCGAGCCACACATGAGGCTCCGAGCTCAGGAGGTAGTCTGCTTCAGATTTTCTCCTTTTGCCCCTACCTACCCCCCCTTTAAAATAAATAAATTCTTTTTTAAAAAATTAAAAATTATCCTATCAAATGATTCTGCTATTAAACTTATCAGCTTCCTACAACATACAAGAATACTCTACTTCCAGTTGTGTATACAATCAGACTGCTATGATTAAAACATAAACTGCTATAGCCTGCTTCTTTAATTCCCTTAACAAAAATGTGTAAAGCCCCTTACTGGTTTCCTGGGTTAATGCAGACCCACCTGCTGTCTGACAAATAACCCTTTCAATTTCTTTAATACCTCTCCTCTCAACCCATCTCTCCTAAGCCTTGCTTAAAAACTAGGTCTCCAATTTGATCAATTATTTATCTCACCTCCTTTTCAAATTTATGAACCTGTGCTTCCTTGCTTCTCTGTGGTGCTTGTTCTGTACAATATTGCTATCCTTCAAAGTTTCATGTAATTTCCCATTTCTCGGTTCTCGAAGTATCCACAGCCCTTTATGTGTGTGACTTTCACAATACTCATGTTTCTACACAGCATAGCATAGTAGTTAAGCACACTGTTCTCAAATCCTAACTCTGCTACTGATTAGCTGGGTAACCTTGAGCAAGTCACTTAACCTTAACAGTGCTTCAGTTTCCCCATCAGTAAAATAGGGATAACATTTGTATATACCCCATGAGATCCTTGTTAAGAGTAAATGAGCAAACATGTAAAAAAACACTTAGAAGAGTGCTTGTTTTAATATTAAGTGCTATTTAACTATTCAGTATTATAGTCATTTACCTAATTCTATTCTCACCATTCTACCACGGATTACTTTCGTGGATCAAAATTACATCTTTTTCTTTTCTGAATTTCCCTCCCCGACCCCATACAGAGTTTGCCCTAAACAGGGAGGCATGTGACAACCTATTTGTTTAATTAACGTTGAATGCTCTGAGGGTGCAGTTCTGATGGAGCTTTGTAAATGTTCTCCAATTATTTCATTTGTCTATATTTAAGTTCTTAACAGTTCTCAAAATTTTCAACCAAAAAACAACTCAAATAATGGAGGGTAATAAACAAGTACTCCAGGATGGACTGGGATATGGATTAAAATGTCTAGTCTATAATAGCTCTGATCAGCAGCTAGTAGTCATTCCTAAGCCCTGATCAACTAATCTTTTCCACCCTTGTCTACTGTGATAGTAGAAAATGAAAATACTCACTGTTTCGTTACCAATCTGGGGTTTGATTTAAGGAGTCCATTCCCCCAAGAAAATGTATTTAAAATTGTAGCTTTTACCTTAAAATATCGGAAGAATTTTGCACTTTACTTCATAATGTATCCACGTTTGTTTAAATTTAAAAATATGTTTTCCTCTAATCCCTGAGTAAAACTGATGCTCCAGGGAGAGGTGTCATGTTTCTTCTGTGGTTTCTTAAGCCCCAGTGGTACCTAATACCTCCAGGCACAGCACTACCTCATTCTGAGAAACACACCGCTAGACTAAGTTTCCTGCAGTATATTGCTTTTGCATCCTCCCAGCAGCAACTAAAATATTACTCTTTGACTAGCCAGAAGTTTTAAATATATGAGAGAATCATGGCATCTACATTTTAACAGTACTTAGCATTTGTAAAATGATTTCATATCTCATTTAATATTCACATTTTAAAGACTGTCCAATTCAAAAACATCAAATTATAATCACATATCACCTAAATCTTGTGAAGCCTGTAAGTGAATTTTCCATTTTCTCCAAAGTAGAAGTGTGATGCTAGAACAGCCAGAAGTAATTCAGAGACATTTCTAAAATACAACGCTAACATATTCTTCAATAGGATAAATGCTTCTGCTAAAATTACTGGGCATAGTTACAATACTTGGTGAACATAAAAGCTGTCTTCCTCCTTACAAAATTCCTTAGAATGTAAATGTTTATATTCTAACCATATCACCACGCTCTTCGTCTACTTGTAACAAACACTGTATTTAATAGATTAATATTTCGATTTTAAAAATTCCTTTCATCAAGGAATATCATCAAATGAAATTACAGGTCCACATTATTTCTATCCTAGTGGACTGTAGGCCAACGGCAATGAAAATGTTACATAAAACTACATTGTCAACCCATCATGCTTCATGTGATTAAAGCTAAATACAAAATAAATTACAAATTTTCTTATGAGTTATTACAGTGAAAATCTGTTGACTTTAGGGGCACCTGGGTCATGATCTCAGGGTCTTGAAATGGAGCCCCATGTCAGGTTCCCTGCTCAGTAGGGAGTCTGCTTGAAGATTCTCTCTCTGCCCCTCCCTCCACTTGTGAGCTCACATGCACACATGCGTGCACCCAGTCTCTCAAATAAATCTTAAAAAATAAATAAATAAATAACTGTTCACTTTACCTCCCTTTAAAAAAGCAAACTAAATTAATGATTGATACTGCCACCGCACCCCCCACCCATGAATTTAGGGACAGCAAGGAATGGTCTCTTCCATAATACTGTCCAAATTCATGCAGAAACTATATATTGCACGAGAAAAAAACTTGTCATGAGAGAGGGGCAGAGGCGGGAAGAAGGCAGAAGAGGGCTCAGGTGTTGAGAGGCCTCATTAGAGAAGGAAGACGTGGGACACGAGGGAGGGAGAGCAGAGAACCATACTCACTGTGGGCCCCACACCCGAAGCCTTTGGAAAGACTGTATGGAGAAGCCGATTTGCTTTTGGTTTAGAACAGAGAGGTGGTGACTAGGGTCTCCCAGCTCGGCTACCAATGAAAACACCCACTCCTGGCAAGGTCTCTCCAGCTCAGGCTGTGTCCACCCCTCCGGGGCTTAGGAAAGAAACGCCATTATGGGAATAAACGTACAGGCACTCGAGGCCTACAATCTGGAGCTCCAGCAACACAACTCACCGGGATCCCCCGACCCAATTCATGTCTCAGAAACTTCTGAGGCCCCAAAGGCAGAAGCTCACACGTCTCCCTTCTGCGCCTCGCCACAGCTTCTTCAGCCTCAGCCAACTCCTTCCGGGCCCAGCCTCCCGACAGCCTCTGCGCCAACGCGGGCTTCTTGCGAGCCTCCCGAAAGCCTCTGCGGTTTCTGCGGAGACAGTGGCCTGATAGGGCCGCAAGGGACGCTGTGGGAAAGCAGCCAGTCCGCCTAAGGGAAGAGGAATCAGCAGTTTTAACCGCTGAGGCAAGGGAAGCCTAAGTAAATGAAGTTTCCGACAGTGGCCACAGGGTTAGTGTTTCAAGCCACCTCCACCATAATTTTATTTAGTTCTGTATTGGGCTCAGCCTTCTTTTTCAGATCAAAGATCAGACTTGGGGGAGAAAAAGAAGGCAAAGACAAAGCTACAAGATCCCTAATCCTAAAGGTGAAGCTTGCATTCCCACTTGTCACTCCCCATACAAATCCTTTAAATACCTTTCACATATGGTTTTAATATTAAGTAAACAGATGTTTATTAGGAACGTTGCACCGTAGTGATTTACTATTCTGTACCTTTTGTGAGTTTCTGACAGTGATCAAAATTTTATTTAAGCTGTAAAGGCCCAAAATCTTAAAAAAATCTCAAATCAAGAATTGGGTTTTGCTGCTCATTTCTGTGTTATGTTTGTATATCCTCACAAAACATTTATCCTACAAACTCTTCTATGATATTTTGGTTGGAAACTAGAAATCTCTTGTCACAAATAAATGCACAAAGTACCCTCCCCCCTCAATTGTCATGATTGTTTTCCAGAATTTAACCTAGGGAATATCTCAAAATTTCAAGTATTTTCTGTTAAGTCATTGGGAAGGAGTACATAAAATAGGATTATGTCCCAGGGTAGATATCTTGTTTAATCACATAAACACTGATTTTTATAATAAAAATTCACCAAGTATACCTATTATGGTTTTAATCAGACCAGGTGAATACAGCATTTCAGAACAAATTAGTCTTCCACATGGAGTGGCTGGTCATTTTTCAGTGACTAAACTATACAGTCAAGGCAGAAGCAATGACCCAGAGTTATTAGACTTTCCTACTTTCAACATTTTTAAGCAGGTACAAATTGACTGAATTAACTAAAAGGGGAAAATAATTTGCTGAAGGATTAACCGACTCTTTTGATATATTGTATGTGAAAGGACATAAAGGAGAGGTTGATCAATTTACTGAGAAATCAAGAACTCTCACTGCTTTCCTTCCAGTCACAGAGAGGCAGAAGTGGTCAATTAGGCTAAGGAAAAAATTGACCTATGAGACACATCTTCAGACAAGATATTTGCTGGTTTTTCCTTCACAGCAAAAGACATTTCCTTATTAACTAGTTATTAGGTGGTTATTTTTAACAGCTGAAATGTTGACCTAAGCTCTCATCTTTAGTGTTGTTTCTGCCTCACATGAATAAGACTAACGTGATCGATAGATAATGAGTCAAACACAGTGCTATTTTAGGGCCAGTAGGGCAGTTAGGTAATCTCTTGGGTCAGGAAACAGTTCAAGAAAGGAATACAGCACAGATGAAATACTACTTAGCATTTGGTGAAAGGAAATCCACATAAAATTCTTAAATCTTAATTTATCTTTATTATTAAAAAATATTTACTTTCTGGTGATTTACTGTCTAAACATACAACATATATATTGTCTACATTATACATTTTTTATTTATATGTTTGTATATGTAGATCTATTATAAAATCATTTTTTATAATGATGTTTTACAGTTTATAAAGCATATGGTTTAATTTGTTTTATATATATTCTTGAGTATATAGAGAATCTATTTAATCTGGCTCTTCCATGGATATTAGTAGTTCACAGTTCACTTTGACACTGACATTAAGAATATCACACCTCAGGGGCACCTAGGTTGGTTAAGAATATCACACCTCAGGGGCACCTAGGTTGGTTAAGAATATCACACCTCAGGGGCACCTAGGTTGGTTAAGAATATCACACCTCAGGGGCTCAGTTGGTTAAGCATTCAACTCTTGGTCTCAGCTCAGGTCTTAATCTCAGTGTCGGGAGTCCAAGCCCCACATTGGGTTTCACACTGGGCATGAAATATACTTTAAAAAAAAATCACACTTGAGAAGAGAGTAATTTGATAACTATTATTTATTTTTAATTTTCATGCATTTTCAAGATCTTTTTCTAAGATCTTTCTCCTCTCTTAAGCAAATTTTAATACTTTTCCATACAAACACATGTAAAGTTGAGAAGCTTGAGTAGAAATTAGGCTGAATTATGTTTAGTGTAGTAACAAGTGATTTCTTTGAACCTCCTTTTTGTCACCTAATTTGGAATTCAAAACAAATTAATATTATCTTTGTTTTAATTGAATATCACCAGT
This sequence comes from Ursus americanus, assembly GCF_024610735.1. Classification (NCBI taxonomy): domain Eukaryota; kingdom Metazoa; phylum Chordata; class Mammalia; order Carnivora; family Ursidae; genus Ursus; species Ursus americanus. The sequence continues at coordinate 32,354,946 of NC_142151.1, read as the reverse complement.
ATAAAAAATGAAAGAATTACCTTGACATTCTTAGTTTCTTACTTAAGTGGGATATATTTCCAACTGGAATTACCTATCTGGTTTCCTATCATCTTGAATACTTCCTCTGAATGTCCTGAAGGCTGGAACATAGTCTCAGATGCTAGGACCAAATCTGACCTTTGGGAGCAAGGTGGAATGAAGGGTGGGAGTAGAATTTAAATGGTTTTGTACTTAGGTCTGTACTTAAGGAGCTCAACATCAAGTCAAATCTCACATTGACCTTTTCCCCAGTTATAGTAACTGGCTTTCAACTTTCCTTGTACACAATTCTAGCAACCAAATTTCTATCTTATTTTCCTCATCCCTACATCCTCATTCTAACAAGTCTTTCACCACACATTAAAAGCTTGCTCCTGTACCCCAGCCTCCATATCACTTGGTAAACTGACCTAGCTACAATTAAGCGTGGGCCTGTTTGGATCTCTAATGTTCTTTGCATCTAGATTCCCACTACACTGCTCCTTCTATGAAATGGCTGTCCTATGTCAGTGATGTAAGCCACTTGCCTCGACTACCAGCTGCTTTCTGACCTACACATCCCTCTGTGTAGCATGTTCTGCCTGGCTGAACACCCTCTTGTCATTCCCACTTAAGTTTACCCTGGCCTTCCACTTGTCCTGTCACAGTGAGGAGATGTGACATAAAGAATTAAAATTTATAAATGTCAGACAGCCTTATTTGACACATGAAAAGCATAAGATTAGGAATAAAAGATGTTGAAAATACCTACTATAACACCATGATCTCTACACACAGACTTAGAAAGTCTTAATGAAATGATTGTGCCGCTAATATGGCCAACTATCAAAGAGACTTGCATGAATTTGCCACTCATGCATTATAAATTTGCTGAATTGAATGCAAACAAATGAAAAGAGACCTGTGATGATTCTTGGAATTAATATAGGTACATGGGAAAGAGTTTTTAAAGTTTACGAATATCGTTACTTATAAAAGTCAGAATAGTTCTTTACTCATAGTAAATTGAATAACGAAGATCATTCAACACTGAGACAAGTTTTATATTCTATCACAGGGGTTGGCAAACTTCTTCTGAAGGGGGTCAGGTGGTAAATATTTAGGCTCTGTTTCATCTACTCAATTCTGTCATTGTGACTTGAAAACCATAAACAATAAGCAAATAAATGGGTACGGCTATGTTCCAATAAAACTTTATTTCTGGATGCCAAAATAAAAATTTCAGAACCGTTTCATGTCATAAAATATTCTTCTTTTGATGTATTTTCTTTTTTTTTTTTTTTTTTCAGATTTATGTATTTGGGAGAGAGCAAAAGAGCGAGAGTACAAGCAGGGGAGGGACAGAAGAAGAGGGAGAAGCAGGCTCCTGGCTGAGCAGGGAGCCCAACTTGGGGTCCAATTCCAGGACCCTGAGGTCATGAACTGAGTCTAAGGCAGACACTTAACAGAGCCACCCAAGCGCACCTCTTTTGATGTGTTTTCAACCACTTTAAAACGTATAAACTATTCTTGGCTCAAGGGCGAGATTTGGTTGTAATTTGCCAACCTCTGTTTAATGCATATTTTCACAGACTTCCAGATGACTAGAGATGTGTATGTATGTTGTGTATAGGGGGAGCGGGTGGGAAAGCAAAAATGTTTTGCATATTTGGGAATATACCCAACCTTACCTAAAAAAAGGCTCTTTACATTTTTTTAATATTTTTAATATTTAATATTTGGAGATAATTCTGAACATAGTCAAGCAGAATTTTGCTTGACTATTTAGCAGTTTAAGTCCTCCATTGGTGATGTACAGAATTTTTTTTTAACACACTTGCTTTTTGTCAAGTAACCAAGATGGACATGGGAAGTAACCAGGAGATTATCTCTAAGCCTAAACAAAAGAAACAAAACAAAAGCTTGAAAAAGACAAAAACAAACAAACAAAACTCTTGAAAAATAAATAATGTTCTGGAGAAGCTAGTCACATACCTCCAAGTACAACTATCTAAAGAACACAGGGAGATGGAAAAAGGGAAACATTGCACTGGTTTAATAGTCACATTGTAAATAAATATGCTTCATTGCTAAAAATAGCAGTTACGGGGTTCGAAGATTTTTATTATAAGGACAAGTAAACACGGAGATGAAAGTATAGCAAATAATTATTTTTTTATAATACAGAAGATTTCTACTTATTTACCAGAAAAAAGGGGGAAAAAAAAGCCCTCAACCACAACTTGTCTGATAGGTTTTAGGACTTCATGTGATACCACAGAGAGAAAAAAATAAAATGGGGGAGGGGAGTGGCACCAAAAAGCAGATCTAAGTATTTGATACTTTGTTCTTTCCAGTGCCCTCCAAACTTGTCACTTTCTTCTCTCTCCATTTTAGATTCATTGCATATCCTTTTCAGATTCTTTTTCTGTTAACCCTCTTGTCCCTCCTCCCTCATCTCCCTAGCTCCTTCTCCCTCATCTCGTTTTATAGCTCTTTGAAAATCTCCCTTTCTTTTTGCTCTTCCCCTTGTGGTACCTACCAAAACCTCAGAGAAGAGATGTATATTCTGAAACTTCTGTGGGCTTCTAAGTGACGCTGAGCATGCTCAGTAGCTAGGGCAGGTTTTGTCGCCAGCAGCTGCCCTGATTCGACCTCTCCTAAAATAGACGTTTAACTCTTTGAATTCCTGCTTAAAGATGTAATTCGTTTTGCTCTCCTCATTTTCAAGGTTCAAAGGGAGGCAGCGAGGATTCCAAGGTCCCACCGCTCTCCCAGCCAATGAGGAGCCCGAGAGGGAGGAGCCTGGGGCGGCTTGGTGCAGCTTGAGCTTCCGAGGGATTCATCCCCGTAGATGCCTTGGAGTCTGAGCTCTGCTGCATCTGTCACAGCAGAGCAAAATTAAAGCAAAAACAAAAACAAAAAACAGAAGAGGAGAAATGCTGCAGACTATGGAACGCTGTAGGACTTACTGAAACATTTGCTGGGGATTCCCGTGGAGCATGATCTTTTAAAACCAATTCCTTTTGAAGCCTGTTTGGGTAACTGGGAAAATGACAAATATGCTAAATGCAGCAGCTGATCGGGTGAAATGGACCAGATCGAGTGCTGCTAAAAGGGCTGCCTGCCTGGTGGCTGCGGCATATGCTCTGAAAACACTCTATCCCATCATTGGCAAGCGTTTAAAGCAATCTGGCCACAGGAAGAAAAAAGAAGCAGTTTATCCGGCTGCAGAGAACAGAGAAATACTGCATTGCACCGAGAACATTTGTAAAAAACCTTGTCCTGGAGTGAATGCAGATTTTTTCAAACAGCTGCTAGAACTTCGGAAAATTCTCTTTCCAAAACTTGTGACCACTGAAACAGGCTGGCTCTGCCTCCACTCGGTGGCTCTAATCTCAAGAACCTTTCTGTCTATCTACGTGGCTGGTCTGGATGGAAAAATCGTGAAAAGCATCGTGGAAAAGAAGCCTCGGACTTTCATCATCAAATTAATCAAGTGGCTTATGATTGCTATCCCTGCCACCTTTGTTAACAGTGCAATCAGGTACCTGGAGTGCAAACTGGCTTTGGCCTTCAGAACTCGCCTGGTAGACCATGCCTATGAAACCTATTTTACAAATCAGACTTATTATAAGGTGATCAACATGGATGGGAGGCTGGCAAACCCTGACCAATCTCTTACTGAGGATATTATGATGTTCTCCCAATCTGTGGCTCACTTATATTCCAATCTGACCAAGCCTATTTTAGATGTAATCCTGACCTCCTATACGCTTATCCAGACTGCTACATCCCGAGGAGCGAGCCCAATTGGACCCACCCTACTAGCAGGACTTGTGGTATATGCCACTGCTAAAGTTTTGAAAGCCTGCTCTCCCAAATTTGGTAAATTGGTGGCTGAAGAAGCTCACAGAAAAGGCTATTTGCGGTATGTGCACTCCAGAATTATAGCCAATGTCGAAGAAATTGCCTTTTACAGAGGACATAAGGTAAGACAGAAATGAAGGTGATGAGTGAAATGTGAGACTCTTCCAGCTGCCACTGCAGTGCTGGATACCATCTGTTGTCCTGTTGATGGACCCACTTCTTTAGCGTTTTAGATTTCTATGACATCTAAACCTGTTTTGAAATATATGCTTCCTTACCTTTTTAATTACAATCTGTTAAAGAACTGTGGAGTGCAAACTTTTCTGAAGTTTCATGAGAATAAGATTTTCAGCAATCTGAAAAACAGTCTACTTAGCCTCAGTTACCCAAATATGTTCAGAATTATCTCCAAAACATTTTCATAAAACTTAAATTCTAACTGGTTGGTCCTAGAGCATTAGAAGAAAATTTTTGTTTGGAACTCAGTAAACATATTTCCACTAGGTTGGTAAATTTAGGATGGTATTCTTGTTGTTGTTCCTTTGTTTTTCAAGAAGGGGGAAAAAACCATGCTTTTACATGAAAGACAAGTTTGACAATTTTGCATATCTGATCAATGGAGTGACCTCAGTCCTAAGAATTGCGGGAGAATGTGTCTCACAAACAGCATTTACATTACTCTTAGTTAATGTTCAGCACCATATTTTGACACAAATAAAAAGAGGCAATGAAATGAAATTTTGCCTAGCTTTGAGGGTAAAGCTAAGATTAGAGAAGAAATGAGGATGAGAAAAGGAGTTCCAGAATGTTATTTTTAAATATTAAAGATTTTCAACATCAAGTAGATCCCTAAAATAGTTAGCCTAATTACATAAGCTTGCAGTGCATTAAAGTAACTTCAGAATATTAACTATGATGGAAATTTTTATGGTGATGCATCTGAAATCTTAATACAAATGAATTTGCAAATGAAATATTAAGGAATTCTGAAGCTGAAAATGGTATTTTAATTACCAAATAGAATTATTTAATTTTTGAAGCATCATCAATTATCAAAAAAATTCTGAAGTAGTAGCAACCTGAAGAAGAAAATTTAAAGCAAATTTAGGACTTCTACTCCCACTTGAAAATTGGTCTCATGTGTTATAGTAACCATACTGATTGGTCATTCCTCTTGAATCATTGAACTCGGTGATGTAAATTATAGCATCCTGTAGGCTTCTTGCATTTAAGAGAAAATCCAGTAAATTGAGTTAGTTCAGAAGTGGAGTTAATTATACATATATGTGTCATGTCTTTATTTTTAGATGTTTTTGGTTTGATCAAAGAAGATAAGGTCTAACATGGTTTATTCATGTCTCACAGGATATTATTTAATTTTAACATCTTATACATATAATTTTGAAATCATAATTATAAATCACTTATATGTATTTTATACTTAACATCATACTGACTGAGCATTATGGTTTTTTTAAAAATAATACAGGTGCAGCCAAAACTAGATAATAATGGCTAATCCTGATATTGATCTATTTATTGGTTGTTAGAATCATAGATAATACTATACTAAGTAAAACAAAATATATATGCTTATATATTTGAAAGTCCTCAAACATATAATATTTAATTTTATAGTTCCTGCTAGGTTAATTCTTATCTCTTCTTCCCTCCATAGGTAGAAATGAAGCAACTCCAGAAAAGTTACAAAGCTTTAGCAGATCAGATAAACCTCATTTTATCCAAACGTTTGTGGTACATCATGATAGAGCAATTCTTGATGAAGTATGTTTGGAGCAGCAGTGGACTGATTATGGTGGCTGTACCTATTATCACCGCAACTGGCTTTGCAGATGGTGGTAATGACATTTATGCTCAATCTCAAGTATATGTTTAAAATTAGTTCTCTTGAAGCTGTCACTGCTGGTTTTGTGTGAGAGAAACTGTGTATGCAGTTACTCTATGGTCATTATTGGTCAGAAACAATGGCAGACCTTGCGGCATCCAATAATAAGATCAGCAATATTAAAAAAAAAATGACAAGTGGCTCAAAACACCTTTCTGGTTCTGAGATATTTCAGAGATCTCTGATGCAGTGTGTCTGGGACTTAACCTTGAGCACTTTTAATTATTCTGCCTAACACACAATGATTCTTTAGTTTGCATTTAAATTCAAAACAAATTAATACCTTCAAAAAGAGTATTATACAAGTTCTCCCCATGTGTTGTAAACTTCAGTTCTGTACATTCTGTGCTTTTAGTCTATAACTATTCTATAACTGGATCAGCCCTGATTTGTGATTTGAAGAACTGGTTGACTACATGAAGGAACCAGGAATATTATTTCAGGGAATGCTTCATGCCATGGAACAAGCTCTCCTCTACTTGTAGGTAATACAGATAATATCCTATGTAGCGGGATTTAGTGGCACTGTGGGAGGTAGGGCTTAACACGTTCCAGGCATCTAATTCTATTCTGTCACTATCTCAGTGGTTTTAACCAACATTTTCATCCTTTGGAATAACTAAAAAAGATAAGGGCAAGAAGGACAACATTAAAATGTTGTATAAAACCTAAGATGGGAGTTTGGGTTGTAATTGACAAGGATGGGGGAATTAATTAAAGAAGCATCATTTTTCTGCTCTTCCTCCAAAATAAAATATTCTCCCTCCTCTTTAAAAACCACTTGACCAGAATTGGCCTTGGCGTTGAAGGCACTAGAGAAAAGCATGGTCTTTGTAGTGAGACAGAGCTTTGCTCAACACTTGGCTTTCCCTCTTCCTGCCTGTATCCTCTTAGGCATGTTAATTAAACTTTCTAAAAATCAGTTTCCTCACCTATAAAATGAAAATCAGAAAGGCTACTTCAGAGAACTGTTGTGAGGATTTAGTAAAGTAATGTTAATAAAGTACAGAGCATACTCTTGATGTTCTTGATATATGGTGACAATTATTACCTAGAAAGCACAAGGCAGCACTAAAAGAGCGTAACAGAATTCACACTATATTACAGTTATTTTTGGTATTGAATTGAGAATCAGTAGTTATTTGTTTGAAGTCATCTAATAAAAACAAGTACAATATTACCTTTTCTATACTATATTGAAAAAGTGCTTCAATGCTTTAACCAATTCTTACAAAAATATTTGTCAAATTTGAGTCTTTCTTAACCTAAAATTGTTCACTCTAGTAAATTAAGATTTGTCAGTCCCTTAGTGTTGAGTACTATACATATACCAAATATATTCCACAACTTAACTGATAGCCAGTGTATGTAGATCGCTAGGAAAACTAAATTTTATCTGTTTTCATATTTTGTTTTTTAATCATTTTAATAAGTTTATATTGAAAAAGTCATTGTTAGTAATAATACTTTCAGATTTAATCCTTCCATAATGAAATAATTACTTTTTCAAAAGAGTATTAGAGAAAAAAAAGACAACTTAAAAACCTATGGTCTTAAGATTAGTTTTACTAAGAAACTTGACAAAATCATCAGATATTCATAGTGAGTCTCTTTAAATTTATGGATAAAAGTTTCATTTGGAATATATATGAGAGATAACCCCAATGACAAGATTATGGTGTAGTTATGTTAGTCCTTGGAAGCACTGGTCTTATTAGAAAACCCTGAAGTATTCACCACAGAACAAAGAAAATGCAACTATTAATGGTGACAAATTAACCCCACAGAGACCAGTTAGAAGTAAACAGTGTATGCAAAGAGTCTAACAATCTTACTTCTGTAGGTGATGTAATAAGATGTTTAAAAATAAATCCTATAAATCCTGAAAATATCTTATTAAACTAAAGAGACAACATAAAAATTTTAAATAGAAATTATGATAATAATTACATTTATGCAAATGAACCAAGTAATTCTTAAAGCTTCCTTTCAGAAGAAAATTTTATACAAAGAGAAGCAATATGACAATTACACAGACAAAAAATGAATTCGTATGTCAACATAATGAGAGTACACTTCACTATCTTCTGTAATTTCTAAAGTTACTACATGTATGCTTATAATGTTTCTATGCATATTTTTACTAAATATATTTGACCTACAATAATTAAACATATGAAAATATTAAGTTACCATTCTACTCAGGTAAAATTACTTTTTTTTTTTTAGATAATGATAGGTCTTTGAGGTCTTGGAATTACATACCCTATATTCTAATCTTGTCTTCAATCTTAATTTACACATATGCCTTGCATTGTCTCTAATGTTAGAGATGAATCAAGCACCTGATACTGTGCATTTTAAGACAAAAATACATGGGAAAAAATGGGTGAATAAAAGAGGTATGGCAAAGAGAAAAGGAGAAAAGGTAGGATAGAGAAAAGAAAGAAAAGAATAGATAAAAAGAAGCAGGGCACTGATCAAATTTTGATTCTGCTATTTAATACTTACCCATCCTTGAGAAAGTTACATAAGCTTTTATGTCCCAGTTTTCCCATCATAACTACAGGGATAAGAATATATATCTCACAGAATTGTTATGAAATTATGTATAAAGTATTTAATGTGCTTTGAAACAGTCCTTGGCAAATAATAAAAACTTAGGTGGAAGCAATTGTTAATATTTACTATAGTCTTACCATGTGGGCATTGGAGTCAGATGTTCTGGGTTCAAATTCTGATTCTTTTGTTTACTACGTAAGACTGTGACTATGGGCAAATCATTTAACCTTTCTGTGCTTCTCGTTGCCAAATGGGGGTAATTATAGCAGGCTGGTTACAAGGATAAAAGAAGGTGACTTATGTAAAACTTAGAATATTGCCTGCCTCGTAAGAAATGCTCAATAGATGTTCGCTGGCATGGTTATTGTAGTTAAAGGAGCAAGGCATTTGGAAATGATTAGCAAATCCGAGGTGAAAATGTCAATAGGAGGAAGAGCATGCGTAATTTTTCTTTTCTTTTCCTTTTTTTTTTTTTGGGAGGAGAAAAGAAAAATCGTTCTCTAGTAGTTTTGTTATACCATTTACCTACAACTTTAAGTGAAATCTTATGGTAAGGACAGGAATATGTTTATATTCAAGTTCACTTTATGAAATTGCATATGGAATCATGCCATTTTCACATCAGAAGAGGAGCGTCCAAGCCTTCTAGTCTAGAGCCCCAGAATTGCCTACAGTCACACAGATGGTTAATGGAAGCCCTGAGGATAGAAGACACTATATAATTCTTAGTGCACTGCCTTTTTCCCCTTCACCATGCTGCCTCCATATTAGCTATATTGGAACTTGCTCTAGAAAGGATTTAAATTAGATTGACACTAAGTAATCATGTAACCAGATGGTTGAAAAAGAGGCACTGAAATAGTTAATTATGTATATTTTCTATTTTGTATTTTTAGAGGATATTTCCGCCTTTATTTTATATTAAGAGAGAGATTGAAATTATATGAAGAAAATAGTTACCTGGGAGCTATCATCTCATTTTTTTTAAATGTTAAGTTCAGTATAGTTAACATAGTGTTATATTAGTTTCAGGTGTACAATATTGTGATTCAACTATTCCATACATCACCCGGTGCTCACCAAGGCAAGTGCACTCCTTAATCCCCATCACCTATCTCACACATCCCCCCTACCCACCTCCCCTCTGATAACCATTATAGTTAAGAGTCTGTTTCTTGGTTTGTCTCTCTCTCTTTCTTTTTTTTCCTTTTCTCATTTGTTTTGTTTCTTAAATGCCACATGAGTGAAATCATATGGTATTTGTCTTTCTCTGACTGACTCATTTTGCTTAGCATTATAATCTCTAACTCTATCCATGTTGTTGCAAATGGCAAGATTTCATTCTTTCTTATGGATGAATAATATTCCATTGTGTATGTATACCACATCTTTTTTATCTGTTCATCAATTGATCATCAATTGATCAATCCAATCCATCAATACCATATTTTGGCTATTGTAAATAATGCCGCCATAAATATAGGGGTACATGTATCCCTTTGAATTAGTGTTTTTGTATTCTTTAGGTAAAACAACTAGATCATATGGTAGCTCTATTTTTAATTTTTTGAGGAACCTCCACACTGTTTTCCACAGTGGCTGCACCAGTTTGCCTCCCCCAACAGCACTTGAGAGTTCCTTTTTCTCCACATCCTTGCCAACACTTGTTGTTTCTTGTGTTTTGGGTTTTAGCCATTCTAGTAGGTGTGAGATGATACCTCATTGTAGTTTTGATTTGCATTTCCCTGAAAATGAGTGATGTTGAGCATCTTTTCTGTGTCTATCGGCCATCTGGTATCATCTCAATTTTTTTAATGTTATAGGCCACTTTTCTTCATATCAAGAACAGTTCTGGGCAAGGCCAAGGAAAACTGTTTATAGGTCCCTCCTGCCAGACCTTATCACAGACATTAACAGGGAAGAAGCATCTAAGCCGCTAGCACTGCCAATGGTGTCTGTCTGTGGGTGGTCTGCTAGTGTAAGGTGGCACGTCAAAAGTAGCCACTGAGAGGCACTGTTCTTAAGAATGGAACTAAACTCGATCATCACCTAGTAACAGGGCGATGTTTTTTATTCCTAAAATGTACCTCCAACAAGACTATATCCATAACACCTGCTGTGTTAGTGTCTCATATTCTAATGTCAAATTATTGGAATATAATTTTATATTATGGGTCAATTTGGATATACTTCCTCTCCTGTTGACCAATTATTGTAACAATAATTAGCAAAACATATGAAAGATGTACTTTTTAGTTGTAATTAGTTATCCCTATTACATAGCTATGCTAGGTAGCTATAATTTTTCAAGTATAACATACAGGCCATAAAGGACCCTAGGACTCTGTCGTTAGTGTACCACTCAATGAATGAACTGCCACAAAGTTAACACATACACGTAGTCACCACTCGCAAAAAAACAGAAACATACCTTCATCCCAGAAACTCTGTGTCCTTCCAGTTTTACCCCCATCCTCAGCCTACTATCCCATCCCCACTTACTCCTCCCCCCAACATGCCACAGTAAAGATGAAGTAAATATCATTATTTTACTAACCATTTGTTAGTGTTTGCTGGGTTTGAAACTTGTATAAATAATATCATACAATACATATGAGAGTTCTAGTTGCTCCACAAACACTTGTCAATATATGATGTCAGTCTTTTTCAATTTAATGTTCTCAAGAGTGCATAGTGGTACATCATTGTGGTTTTAATTTGCATTTTTCTGATGGGTAATGAGATTAAGTAGTTTTTGCTTATTCACCATTTAGATAGCTTTTCTTATGAAGTAGCAATGAGTTTTTTGTTCACTTTTAAATGGATTTATCTGGTGTTTTTTTATTGATTTGTAAAAGCTCTTTCCTACTCTGTAATGTGACTTTCATCAGATATACACACACACAATCTCAGATACTAATTTTCCCACTCTATTCTTACTTTTTCAGTGTCTTAACAGCGTATAAGAGGAGTTCATAATTTTAACATAGTTAAGTTTATCAATCATTTTGTGTGTGCAGTCAGTGGTTTTAGGTCTTATTTAAGAAATACTTGCCTAATCCAAGGCCATGAAGATACTTTCCTATTTTATCTTCTAGAAATTTATTGGTTTTTCATTTCACATGGGGACCTTCAATCCAATTAGATTTGATATTTATATATGTTAGAAGACCATAAGTTTTTGCCGAGATTTGTCAAGGTGATAAAGGTAAAATGCAAATGAAAAGAAATAAACTCAGATTATAAATCCAAAGAAAAAGCACAGAGGAATAACTTACCTTTTTTTTTCATTTTAAAAAAATTAATAGACTTAATTTTCTTAGAGCCATTTTAGGTTTAAGGAAAAATTGATGAGAAAGCACAAAGCGTTCCAAATATCCCCTCTCTCCCACAATTTCTCCCATTATTTACATCTTGTATTTGTGTGGTACATTTGTTACAACTGATGAATCAATATGCGTGCATTATTAACTGGAGTGCACAGTTCACATTAGGGTTATTCTTTGCATTGTACACTTGCATGGGTTTTGACAAGTGTATAATAACATAACCTTAGTTTCTAAACCCTTTCTCACCTTTTCAGTGAATAACAACAGATGTCACCATTTTCAATATAATACTTTCTATTAGCAGAGCTGAAAAGTAGCAGTAAAATGAGCAGATCTAATGTTAAATATTACATCTTTAAATGAGAAGCATTCGGCAAAAATATTTAAAATATTTGGTGAGGAAAATAAAATGTGTTGACCTATGGTACAAAATAAATAAGTGTCTGAGGTAATGAATTTATATTCTGAAACTAAGCAATCTGGCTTTTTCATAGAGGTTATGCAGTTGGCTGTTGTGTGCATGGCAAAATACTATGGGCACTGTTCTCATAGTACCTGCCAAAAAACAACCAGTAGAATAAAAGTCAGATGAAATCTGTTCACAGCTATTCGTAATTTTGTTGCTAAAAGCATGAAGAAAACCCAGTAGGCATTAATCTGCCCAAGCAACAGGGAAAGTACCATGCCATATCAAACACGCGTCCATCTGTGCTCGTGTTTTTCCTTCTTAACAGAGGCTGTCGATGCAAGCTGCTACTCAAACCCCTTTTAACCCAGATTCATAAAATTCCATAATTATTTTAGATCATCAGCCAGATTCTCTATAAGCCCAAACTATTCTTAGAACTTTAACTGATACAGCAATTCATTATTTTGGTAGCTTGCTGAGAATCCTTCGGTAATTTTTTTGTGGCTATCTAAATTTTATCACACATTTAAATGTGTTTAAGAATATCTACATTCTGTTCCCAGTCTATTTATCCAGTCATGTCTTTCACTCCTCACTTCTACCAGCACTCGGAGCCTTTTTTTTTTTTTTTCCAGTCTGAGGGAAACTAACTAACTTCAAGGGAACTAACGGTAGCTCCCAGAGCAGTGATTGACAGTAGCTCTAGGAGGGGCCATATTGGACTTTCATAAAAGGTCCCCATGAACACACGGTGATTCTGATACTCAAGTGAAATCTGTGCTTGACACCACCCATACTGTAACATGACTATGCTATTTATCATTCAATTGGCATTGTCTGAAATTTCCTTTCTCTGTGCCATGCTTATGCCGTACTTGTGGTCTATTAAAATTGTGCATCGTCTTCAAGGCCTCTCTCACAGTACGCTCCGCCAGGAAACATTTCCTGTCTCTTGCACCAAGAAATGATTTTTGCCTCTGCAAACACTTCATGTTAACTCTCATCATAGGCTGCTCTGTACAGTTATTTGGGAACTTGTCTTCCCTCTCCTACCAAACTGTGAGGCCCCTAAGGAAAGAGCTGAAAATCACATTTTACCTTATATTATGCATGGATCCCTTTCAAACTCAGCTGAGGTGTTTATGAGCAGGTAAAGGTAAAAGTATCTGGTAGTCCCAGGAGGGCACAAGTTAAATATCTGCATTGCTATAGAAAACAAAAACAAAAAATCTTCACACTGAGATGAACCAGAGAGAAATGTATAAAAATGGGCCAATGGCTATCAAATCATTCTAATACTTTCATCAATTCACAGTATTTAATTTAGAACTTTGGAGATAATTTATCGAAGAACCAAAGAGAGAATCATATTGATGGGAAGTTTAAAGTAATGACTGGGGAGAATAATTTAGAAGAATAAGACTAAATTGAGTACATATGCAATAATAACAATAATTACCAGAGAAAGTAATAACAGCTAATATTTAGAGCACTTATTATAGGCCGTGGATTAGGCTAATACTTCATTTGCGTTTCACCTTTAAGCCCCACAACAATCCTCTGAGATAGAATTGTTTCAAATAGTAGTATTAATTCCCTCATTTACACATGAGAAAATAGGCTTGGAGAAGATAATTGGCTTGTTCTACTTGTCTTACCATTTGTCAATAAGTGGTAGAGCCTGGACTGAAACCTAGTCTAACTCCTACTCTTGACCATAATTCTGCATTGACAGTAATTTAGGATGTTCATCCATCTATCCATTTACTTATCTATGCATTCATTCAGTATACATTCAGGAGTACTACGTGCTAGACACTCTGTTTTGTACCGGGAATAAAGAATATAAAGCATAGTCTTTATCTTTAAGGACTTTGTAGTCCATTGGAAAAGCCAGACAAGGTTTTCCAGGGAAACCTGTATTAAAGAGTTAACTTTCTTGAAGAAAGAACTTGGCAAAAAAGGAAGGGAAGTAGATTACAGTCAGAAGAAATGGTATATGCAAATCCCAAAGCATAAATGGAGTATGGCTCGTTTGAGGTGCTGTGGAATGTAGGTGCAGTTTGGGTGAAATAGATAAACTGAGTCTAGATTATGAAGGTCAGCTAATGTGCAGTTCTATTGAAGGAACCACACTAGAAATATTTGCTTATATTCCAGTTATTAGTATTTTCTTGACCAAATCAGTAGTATTTTATTGCCTAGCCATAGGAAGGGCAGAGAGTTGAATTTGGAAAGGGTTAAAAGAATGCTAAATGAAAACAGTCTTAGTTGTTAATTAAGTGTTTTACCTCTCCTCCTAGAAAAATAATAAAACAAAAGGAAGCTTTGAATAAAATCTGGAACAAATTTTATATTTTCAATAATTCATTAAATTTCTAGGAAATTGCTGATACTAATGAAATATTTACATGTGGGTTTTTTAGCTGCAATTTCTTTTTTAAAAATAAAATAGTCACCTGAAAAACTCAATAGTTTTGTAATTTGCTTTTAGATCTAGAGGATGGCCAAAAACAAGCAATGGTTAGTGAGCGGACAGAAGCCTTTACCACTGCTCGAAATTTACTGGCCTCTGGAGCTGATGCTATTGAAAGGATTATGTCTTCATACAAAGAGGTACTGGCATTTCTTGTTGTCAATTTGATTAAAATAATACATAAGAAAATCAAGAAAAATGTAAATTATCAGATATACTTAGCATTTTGGAAACATATCTTTTCTCTACTAAAAATTCCTAAGAGTATAATCAAGATAAAGGGCAGCAACTCCCAAGTGTATTGCTGCTAATACACTAGTTTTTACACTCTTAATTGTAACTCCTCTTTTCCTGTCTGTAGTATGACATATTTGTTTTTAAACTTTAAACCAGAGCACCTACATTTAAAATCTTGTTCCAGTATTTGCAAATTATGTGAACTTGATCAAGATCCTTAATCTGTCTGTGTTTGTTTCCTTGTCTGTAGGGTGAAGATAGTGATAGCATTACTTGGTAGGGTTGTTGTGAGTTAATATATATATAGAATATTTAAAACAACACATATTTAGGAACTCAGTAACTGTTAGCCAATAATATTTATATACCTTGCAAACCTTTACTCATCCTTCATGACAAGTCAAACCTCACCAACCACATATAAAAACCTCTTGTGATTCTACTTTGTTCTCACGTTCCCTGCAAAGTCTGGGTCTTCCTTCTTTGTGTTCTGGGCAATACCACATTATAATCGCTCATCTCCGCACCAGACCCTGAGTGGAAAGCAGCAACAGTTTACTCATGTTTGCATTCTTAATATTCATTTTAATGCTTGAAATATTGCATGTAATTAAGAAATACTTGCTGAAAGAATGGTGATAAGACTTGTAGATATCAGAGGGTTAAAATTAGAAATTATTTATTTCAGATATTATACGATATTCCCAAGGCCAGTCATTTTCACCATTAATTACTCTTGTGGCTTTCGTACCGATATGAATCACCAGAGCATCATTATAAATTCATCTGCCAATTAAATCATCCTTGAATAGACCACATAAAAGAGTAACAAAGTTTTGCGATTTGCTCACAAAGTTTTCAGTGTCATTCAAAAATTGATTTATTGAATTGGGTTTCTTTAAAAAAGTAAAACCAATTGTTTAGGGCCACACACCAAAACAACTCAGTTTTTAAAAATTTTTTCAGGAGCGCCTAGGTGACTTAGTCAGTTAAGCGGCTGACTCTTGGTTTCAGCTCAGGTCATGATCTCAGGTTCCTGGGATCGAGCCCATTGCCAGGTTCCATGCTCAAGCAGGGAGTTAGCTTGTGGATTCTCTCTCTCTCTCTCCCTCTGCCCCTGCCCCTGCTGGTGTTCTCTCTCTCTCTCACTCTCTCTAAAATAAATTAAAAAATCTTTTAAAACATTTTTCAAATAGTAATTTTGATAATCTGTAGATACAGTGTTGGGGATAGGTTTTTGATGTAATAAATCCCTTATTAAAATTAAGTGACAAATCAAAATTTTATCCATCTCATATTAAAATACTTTGCTAAGTCCCAGAAAGAATATCGACTAGTTTTTCCACATTGTATCCAATACAAGAAATAATTGCATTTTGCTTTATTTTCCCTGAATGTGCTTGGGATCATAGAATGCTCACTTCTAAAGAATCTTATTACCACTGTGACAGCACATGAAAGCACTGAGCCTTCCCTCTGCTAGTGCCACAGGGAACAAGATTCCTTTTCAGAATAAGAGTCCCAGGGCAAACTCCCTGCCGTGTATCCCAAAGTCATTTGCCCAGTCACGTTCTCAGTTTTTTTCAGACACTCTGCCCACTCCATCCTGCATCCTAGTGTGTTAACTCATTGCCTCCTGCCTTTCCTTAGCTGACCCATGCATTTAGTTTTGGATTATTTTCTCTATGCAAATATATTTACCCTGGTTTCTTTTGAATCTGTATTTTGTTAATTCTTAGCTCTGTTTCCTCCACTGTGGAACTCAAGAGATTCTTCAAGATAACATTTTAGAAATTACCCCTTAATTAGTTACAATATTAATATATAGAAATGCAATGCTAATGACAGACCTCTCACACAGTGGAGACATATGGTGGAAGGCTTTTGATAAAAACACCTACACATTTATGGCTTAGGTTTTGCACACACATAGATCTTACACAAATATCAGCATTGTTGTATCATTCCACAGTTAATTAGTGACATGCCTTGCATATTGGTGCCAATTTCCTAGTAAATATTCCTAAAAGGGAATGGTTTTTGTGCTTTCCTTTTCACTGAGAAAGATGGTCTTGACGGGAGATGAGTCACCTTTCACATTACCCTGATAACAAGGTGTTCTTTTAACAGAGAATCAGCAGGAGATTCCACCTAAATTGGATAACTGGCAGAGTAAGAGCAAGACCCCATTCTATTGAGCCTTATGGACTAAAGCAGAGATTGATCTCATTTTATAATCTCGCCTAGAATAAAAGTCATATTTAATGTTTTTCTTTGGGCATGTACATCATGTTTGGCTTGAAAAGAAGCTGAATTGTGGGATTTGGACTGAAAAGGATTTGAAGCTTTTCACTGAGCTCACTCTCAATACTGATATCCTCTGATGGGTATTTCCTTTGGTAAAGCTTAGGAATGTTGACAATCAATTTGACTCAGAAACATTCATCTCATAATAAGAAAAAAAAAGTGTTTTTCTTCCATTTAAAATCTTCTCTTTTAAATCTAAAAAAGATATTAAAACAAAGGATCATTATGACCTTAAGCTTTTCACAAAATTTCTTATTTTCTGGAAATGAAATTTGTCTTGTAAATGGAGCCAAATCAGAAATTTGACTGAAAGATCTTTAGGCCTCACTAACATTCTGAAATCTTTACATTTTATTTTGAACCGTGGCTTGAACAAACAATATTTCACAGGTTTTGTAATTCCAATCAAACTCACATTGACTTGCTATGTTGCTCTCTGGGTAAGCCTTTTACTGTTACTTGTGATAGTTACCAGATGTATATTTTTTTTCATGTATAGTAAAATAAGATTTTTAACATTAAATCAGGAAGCTGATAGGATTGCATATCTTTTTTAAAAAGTCTATCTTGGGTATATTAACTCTATTTTACCCCTCTGTGCTGGTTTTAGATCACAGAATTAGCAGGCTATACTGCTCGAGTGTACAATATGTTTTGGGTCTTTGATGAAGTGAAAAGAGGCATTTATAAGAGAGCTGCTGTCTTGCAAGAGTCTGAAAGCCACAGCAAGAATGGAGCTAACATAGAATTACCCCTTAGTGATGCGTTGGAGATCAAAGGTATTGAATCAAATGTTTTGTATTTTCCTATATTTGAATGTTTATTTTAGCAACTAAACCAAATATTTCTAGAAGATAGCTTTTAACGGTTACAAAGAACTAATACTTGCTTATTTAAACAGTTCTTCCTAAAATTAGTGTCACAATTTGAGGAGTGGTGACTAACATTGCCATAAAAAAATTATGCTACTTGTATTTAGGACAAATTTCTAGAATTATTTTTGGAAACTGCCCATATGCAGAACAAATTGTTTGCTTTTAAAATTCAAACACAGAATTAGAGCTAACATCTTATTGTTCTTCATCCTTCCATGTTTTTAAACTTAAGTTTGGTTATCACATTTTTTTTAAAGATTTTATTTATTTATTTGACAGAGAGGCAGTGAGAGAGGGAACACAAGCAGGGGGAGTGGGAGAGGGAGAAGCAGGCTTCCTGCTGAGTGGGGAGCCCGATGCGGGGCTCAATCCCAGAACACTGGGATCATGACCTGAGCTGAAGGCAGACGCTTAACGACTGAGCCACCTGGACGCCCCATGGTTATCACATTTTTAAAAATTGTACTCTTCCTTGTCTTAATTCCCTTTTTGCAGTGCTATTTTTTTTTTCTGTAGGAAAGGTTAATTTAGTGAAATAAGTAATTGTAAAGAATATGGCTGGGTTCTATGAGATAGAGTTTATCCCATCATGCTCTCATTATGACATTGACATTAGATTATTGTAAAATCATGTATCTGAGAATGATTTTCCAAATATATGTGTCAGAATGTCCACATTTACATTAAATTTTGCTTTATATGTAGATGCCACATGTAATGGCTTTTATAACTTAAACTATTCCTTAACTTTTAGGAAGAGTTATTGATGTGGATCATGGAATAATTTGTGAAAATGTTCCCATAATTACACCAACGGGAGAAGTGGTGGCTTCCAGGCTAAACTTCAAAGTAAGATGATATTCAAGAATCTTCTGATTGTTGCCATCACACTAATACAAAACAACTCAGAATTCATGTACCTTATGTTATATACTTGGAGGAGCATATGGAAAGGAGGGGAAATCAAGAAAGGTATGCACAGTGACTCAATTACAGAAGCAGTTACTTCCTCAGAAAGCAAAGAGAAAGAGAAATTTGATTTCTACTGCTTTTTCCCAGGTTGAAAATCAAAATTTCTCAGTGCACTGAGGGCCTATACAAGGTAACTTTTGGGAACAATAGAAAAATTCATCAGAAATTAATACCTGGAAATAAAATTAATTTTTTCCTTATAGGGATTACTCAAAATATAAAAGCCTATATTGTAATATATTTACTAAAATATGAGGAAAGAAGTCCTTAACAAGCTTACTTCCATTATTGAATATTACCTAAATTTAATTTATATTTCCAATAATCACATCTTCTATTCGGAAAAAAATAGAAGATTCATGGATTGGCATTTAGTTTTTAATTTTGTTATAAGAGATATTTGAATAAGAGATATTTGTTATTTATTGTTCTATGTCTTGACTACAGAAACCAAGATGTAAAAATTGCTTAACAAACCTGAGGCCCTAATTTTAAGCATTGTAAAATTAAAACATACATTTTGGAATTCAAGTACACAAAAATTTTCAGATAAGCCTAAATGACTATAATTCAGGCATCTAAGTGTAGTTCAAACAATGACATGATTGGACTTGGTAACAGAATTACAAGTATGGCAATACATGCACTAATGATTTTAGTATGTTCCTCAGTCTAGCCTTAATTGTTAAAGATGGGTTTGCAAATGAATAAGGGGGCTGGAAGATGGTAAGTACTAAACATGGGGAGATTCTGTGTTAATAAATATAAGAGAAATTGTGTTTTAACTACAATTTGGTTAGGCTTTATTTTTCCATTTATAGACCTACAGAGTGATTTAATTATTTGGATCTGGCCATGAGTACCTAATAGGTGCTAATGAAGCACCATAATCTTAAGTAGATTTGAAATAAAACATTTGAAGAGGCATACATGGAATGTTTAATTACTTATTAATAGTTAAGCCATTTACGATTTATGACTCTTTGTGTAGAATTGTGAGGCTAGGTTTTGTAATATTAATTCTTATTGCTCCATTTATTAAATAGAGTAAATCTTGAATTCTGCCACCTACTAACTACATTATTGTGGATACATCACACTCTTCCTGTGAAAAAATTCAGGGCTCAGTTTATTTTTTATAAAAAATTAATTTTAAAATACTTAATCTAATGAAAATATCATGAATTTTGAAGTTCTACAAAGATATATGTTAATATAGTACACTTTATGATATTGGTATTTTTCTGACTCAGGGAGTTTTATTTAAAGGGTCAGGTCCCTAAAATATAATAAAAGTTCTGTTTCCTCTGTATGCATTGACAAACAGGTTTCTAGGGGAAAAGATTCTCATCCTTTTGTAGACATTATGGAATTAAAAACTGTTTGGAAGAAAATACAATAAATGTGGGAATTATTTTTGCTTCACATTTGCTGTTTACTAAGCGTAAGAAAACTTATGCCAATAAAAGAATTTGAATGTAGAAAAGGCTTCTATCATGACTCAAAATGTGTTAAATTTCTGAGAATTCCTGAGAATGATGCTATTAAAATATTTTGTGAATATGCCTTTTGCCATGGCACATACCTTTAAAAAAATCATTTGGGAAGTATTTATGCTTCTACAAAATTAAACTTCCTTAACCTCTCTAGTGAAAGAGCACAGCAAATCACAAAATTAATTCTTTTTGGGCTCTTCCCAGGATTTTCTTTGAATTTTATTCTATCAAAATAGCTTGTCAGTTTGGCTACAATTAGGGAGAAAAAATATCTATAGTAAAATGTTTAGACTCAAGCTCACTCCTGTCATATCCTTGTGGTAGCTGCCTCCAGTGCCTGAAATGCTCTTCCTCCAGCTCTGACTGGTTTTTTCTTGTCACACAGGCTCAGGTGAAATATTACCTCTTCAAAGAGGATTTTCTTGACCACCCAATCAAAAGAAGCTCTCCTCACCACCCCCCCACAGCCTCCAACCCCACAATGTCACCATCTTTCCCAAATGCATCTTTCTTCTTTTGCTATTATAATAGCATTTATCACTACCTAATTTTTTAAAAAGATTTTATTTATTTATTTATTTATTTATTTATTTATTTATTTATTTGACAGAGACAGCCAGCGAGAGAGGGAACACAAGCAGGGGGAGTGGGAGAGGAAGAAACAGGCTCCTAGCAGAGGAACCTGATGTGGGGCTCAATCCCAGAACGCTAGGAGCATGCCCTGAGCCGAAGGCAGACGCTTAACGACTGCACCACCCAGGCGCCCATCACTACCTAATTTTTTGTTAACTTCTTTTTTGCCATGTTTCCCACTGTAATGTAAATCGTGAGAACAGAGAATTTGTCTTGGGTAGCCCTGTATCCCTTGTGCCTGAAAGAATGTCTGGCACATGGTGAATAATCAATGTTTACTGAGGAAATATCTAATTATTTAGACAGAATGTAAATCTGAACCATTTTGCTTTACATACACTTATTATATACATTCCTAGTTCCCTTATCTTAACTCCATCCAACCCTTCTCTTTTCCTTCCCTTCCTCCCTCTCTCCACCACCTTCTTTCAACAAAAAGATTTCAGCTTATGTTACACACAATGTGTAGACATGGAACTGACCCCTTATACTGGCATAACCCAAATAATATAATGTTTTTTCATCTTTGAATTTTCAGTATGATATACTCTATATCATTAATACTTAGATATTTGTATCCATATTATACAAAGCTTTATCTACAAGCATACTGTAGATTTCTGCCTCTCATACTTGATGCTGCATTCACTTTTTAATCACCATTATAAAATATCATTTGTTCTCAGAAATGTTATCGTTGTTCTTAGAGCAAATTTTTAAATGTTGTTCCTTTTCCTTATTCTTTCTAATACTCTTTAAATACCATACGAAGACAACTTCCTGATCCTATTGGGTGGAATGGGAACTCATGAAATTTAACTGTTAAAATTTAAATGACAAATAAGATGGAAGATTCTAAAGAGAAGCACCCGGTTGATAATGGATAAATAACTCCCGGATAAAAAAAGATATATATATATATATATATATATATGTTTTAAATTCATTCCTAGACATAAGACTAAGATATAATCCTCTTGCTTTCCTCTGTCCTGGTTTGGTACATGTATTTTCTCCATCTGTGAATAAAACAGAATTAGAGTAATTTCATCTGTCTGATTATGGGCTTTTCTGACTGTGTAATATTTCAGACTGCCGAAGTACAAAATTAAGCTACCCAGCTGGATCTTAGAATAGCTTTGTAGCTAATAACTCCAACTGACAAAAACAACAAAGTTGTATTTGAATTCAATATAAATTTAACCAAATATTAATATAAATAAAGTAAAATGTAATGTATTTTAATTAAAAAATATATACTTTCTTATCTCCCATATGGCTGTGTTTCTACATATGTGTGTGTGTGCCTGATGACAAGACCTCAATTAAAATTTTAGAAAGGCAGTACTCATTCCAAGAAGATCCATTTCCTTTGGAGTTGGATTACTTTATCATACTTTTAGCTTCAGAGCATAGTCAAAAGCCAAATTTGATGTTCTCCATCCTGATATATATATACTTTTGACTCCTTGCCTACCCTGGGTTATCATGTGTTTGAAAGTTTTTAAAAAATGAATCACTTTTAAATGCTACCAAATGAAATCATTTTTAAATATTGCAATTTGTAATTTTATTTCTTACTTTAGGTACAAGAAGGAATGCATCTTTTGATAACTGGTCCTAATGGTTGTGGGAAAAGTTCTCTCTTCAGAATTTTAAGCGGGCTCTGGCCTGTGTATGAAGGAGTCCTCTATAAACCACCTCCCCAACATATGTTCTATATTCCACAAAGGTAGGTACATATTTTATATCACGAGAAAATTTCAGTTTGGTTTTGAATTATCTTGATTCCTTAACCTCCTCAGTTTATAATCTTTAAGCATGTTTTCATTGAGAGAAACTATTAAGGAAATAAACATTCAGTTATCCAAAAAGTTGTTATTGCTTTGATTGTAAGAGTTTCCAGGACAAGACCTCTTCTTTTTATTTTCACATCTATCTAGATATAATGAGCACTCAAAGACTATAGATGTTAATTTCAAGGAAGAGCAGGCAAGTCGAAGGAGTAGTTTGATTGCTTGAGATGTCAGATTATCTCTTCTCACAGACAAAATTGTACTTAGTATACTAATCTCTTTATCAAGCTGTATACATTCATATGTTCTAAAATTGTTCACTTATGTTTTAAGAGCCTCCATAAAATACTCTTTATTACAGTTATGCTATATTATTAATTAATGATTTGAAACTACCTTAATTTTAAAAATTACGAATGAGTGTAAAGTAAGCATAGAAATATTTTAAAAGAATATTGTTTCTTCTGAAGTCTTTAGCTATCTTTCCTTGTAACAATTTAGAAACATTGAAATTTGAAGAAGAGACACACTCATGCTCATCTTTTCCATCTGTCATCACCCCGGGTTAGGTAGATATCACAGAGCACTCCTACTGTATTAGAAGACTATTCTGTGGAACCTAATACACCACTTAGGCTGGAAGTACAGAATCAGAACAAACATAGAAGTCACATCAAGTATGGTACTGTCACATGTCTCTCTTGCTCCTTTTCTCTTGTCAAAAAGTGCTTGTACCATCCTGCCCATGGGCCTAATTTTTAGATCACATGTTGTAGTTAGGCACGTGAGGGTTTGTGAGGTTCTTTGCGTTAAAGTATGACTTATGTTAGTAGTAAGAAGCTACTTGAAGGATGGGAGAATGAAGAACTGCATTCTCAGTAAGAAGATGTTGGTTGTGAGCAGTGTCATGAATTCTTATGTTTAGCATAAAATAATATTTTGTGACAGAATCATTGTCTCTTCCTCTATAGGCTTTAAAGTCTTTAGGGAAACCTTCTGAATCTGACAACTAAATTATCCTGCCAAAGCTTAAGTTTCAGATATTAATGTGTTAAGTAGGCTGATTTTAATTTTTTAATTTAGGTTATAAAGCATAAAATCATGAGGAAAATAGTCTATCATAGAATTCTACTCTCTTAATTCAAATAAAATATATATAAATTTTATATTTTTAGCTATTTTAGATTTCCTATATAATATGAAAGATACAATTCTTTAATATAGCTGTGACCTGAGCAATACAAGATATTTCCAAGGCATAGGAAAGTGCATAATTCAGCAAAATCATCTTTCAGAAATTAAGGAGAAATAAAGTCTTCCCTAGACAAACAAAAGCTGAGGGAATCCATTGCCACTAGACCTGCCTTACAAGACAGGCTGAAAGGAGTTCTTGAAATTGAAATGAAGCTAACTAGTAACATGAAAAAACATGAAAATATACAACAGTAGTAAAGGTAAATATATGGTCAAAGTCAGAATATTCTAATATGATGGTGTGTTAACCACTTAAATATTAGTATAAAGGACAAAGTATTAAAAATAACTATAACTAGTATAATTTCAATATAAAAAAGAGATAAGTTGTGATATCAAAAACTTAGAAGAGGGAGAGTGAAAGTGTAGAGGTTTTGTGTGCAGTTGAAGTTAGGTTGTTACCACAAAACAAAAACATGTAGTATACTCATAGATTAAGAGAAAGGAATCAGAGAGAGAACTACTATAGAAAATCACCAATTCACAAAGGAAGGCTGCAAGGGGAGAAAGGAGCCAGAGAATGCCAAAAAAGCCAGAAAACAATAAGGTGGCATTAGTAAGTCCTTGCCTATTAACACTTACTCTAAATGTAAAAGGATTGAATTCTCCAGTCAAAAGGCATAGAGTGGCTGGCTAGATAAAAAACAAGACCTGACTATATGCTGCTTACATGAGACTCACTTCAGCTTTAAGTACACACACAGACTGAAAGTGAAGGGATGGAAAAAGATATTCCATGTAAATGGAAACCAAAAGAGGGCAGGATTAGCTATGCTTATATCAGACAAAATAGACTTCAAGTGAAAAATGTTAATAAGAGACAAAGAAGGTCATGATGTAATGATAGTGTGGTCAATTTGTCAAGAAGATATAATAGTTGTGATATATATGCACCCAACCGTGAAGCAAATAAATATATTAAGCAAATACTAACAGATCTGAAGAAAGCTACACAACAATACATTGATAGTTAGAGATTTTAGGGCCCTCCTTTTGACAACAAATAGATCATCCAGACAGAAAATTAACAAGAAACATTGAACTTGAACCATACTTTAGATCAAACGGACCTAACAGACATATACAGGCATTCTATCCAACAGCAGCAAAATACATATTCTTCTGAAGCATGCATGGAACATTCTCTAGGAATATCATATGACACAAAACAAGTCTTAGCAAATGTAGGAAGACTGAAATCATACCAAGTATTTTTTTTCCCATCACAATGGTATGAAACTAGATATCAATAATAGGAGGAAAGTTGGAAATTTTACAAATATGTGAAAATTAAATAATACTCCTGAGCAACCAATAGGTAAAAGAAGAAATCAAAAGAGAAATTTAAAAAAAATCTTGAAACAAATGAAAATGGAAACCAAAACATATGGGATGCTACAAGAGCAGTTCTTTTTTTTAAATAAAGATACTATTTATTTATTTGACAGAGAGAGAGAACACAAGCAGAGGGAGTGGCAGGCAGAGGGAGAGGGAGAAGCAGAGTCCCCACTGAGCAGGGAGCCCAACGCAGAACTCTATCCCAGGACCCTGGGATCACCCAGGACCCTGGGATCAAAACATAAGCCGAAAGCAGATGCTTAACTGACTGAGCAACCCCAGGCGCCCCTACAATAGTAGCTCTAGGAGGATTATCTATAGTCGTAAATGCCTATATAAAGATGAAAAAAGATTTCAAATAAACTTAATTTTACGCCTCAATGAACTAGAAAAAGAAGAACAAATAAAGCCTGCTGTTAACAGAAGGAAGGAAATAACAAATATCAGAGCAGAAATTAATGAAATAGAGACAAGAAGAACAATAGAAAAGATCAACAAACCCAAGAGCTACTAGTTTGAAAAGATAAACCTTTAGCTAGAATAAGAGAAAAAGAAGACTCAAATAAATAAAATCAGAAATGAAAGAAGAGACATTACAACAGATAACTCAAAAATATATAAGGTCTTGAAAGACTACTATGAACAATTGTATACCAACAAATTGGATAACTGCCTAGAAACATCCAACTTACCAAGACTTAATCATGAAGAAAGAAAATATGAACAGACCAATAACAAGTAAGGAGATTGAATCAGTAACGAAAAACGTCCCAGCAAAGAAAAGTCCAAAGCAGCTGGTTTCACTGGTAAATTTCTAACAAATATTTAAAGAAGAATTAATGACAATCTTCTCAAACTCATCCAAAAAATCAAAGTACTCCCAAACTCATTTTATGAGGCCAGCACTACCCTTATGCAGATGACACTACAAAATAAGAAAACTACAGACCAATATCCCAGATAAATAGAGATGCAAAAATTCTCAACAAAATATTAGCAAACTAGATTTAACAGCCCATTAGAAGAATTATACTATTATCAAGCAAGATTTACTCCTGAGATGTAAGGGTGGTTCAACGTATGCAAATCAATAACCAATATGATGTACCACATTAATAGAATAAAAGATAAAAATCATATGATCATCTCAATAGATGAAGAAAAAGCACTTGAAAAAATACAACATGCTTTCATGACAAAAACTCTTAATGGAGTGGGTGTATAAGGAACATACCTCAACATTATAAAAGGCCATATATGACAAACCTACAGCTAACACAACACTCAATAGTGAAAGACTGAATGCTTTTCCTCTACAATAAAGAATAAGACAAGGGTGCACAATCTGACCACTCTTATTCAACATAGTACTGGAAGTTCTAGCCAGAGCAATTAGGTAAGATATAGAAATAAAAGGCATCCAAATCAAAAGAGAAGAAGTAAATTGTCTTTGTTAGCAGATGATATGATCTATAGAAAATCCTGAAAATTCCACTGAAACATTCAGAACAAACCAATGAACTCAATAAAGTTGTAGGATACAAAATCAACATGTAGAAATCAACTGCATTTCTATACCCTAACAATAAACTATCTGAAAAAGACATAAAATAATCTCATTTGCAATAGCATGGAAAACACTAAAGTACTTAGGAATAAATTTGACCAAGGGGGTGAAAGATCTGTATACCGAAAACCGTAAGGCTGAAGAAGACACGAACAAATGGAAAGATACCCAAGTTCATGGTTTGGAAGAATTAATATTGCTAAAATGTCTATACTACCCAATGTTATCTCCAGATTCAATGCAATTCCTGTCAAAATCCCAATGGCATTTTTCATAGAAATAGAAAAACAAAACAAAACAAAACACAAAACTATCCTAAAAATGCATGGAGCAACAAAAAGCCCAGGATAGCCAAAGCAATCCTGAGAAAGAACAAAGCTGGAAGCATTGCACTTCTGATTTCAACTACACTATAAATCTATAGTCATCAAAACAGTATGATGCTGGCATAAAAATAGATATAGACCAATGGAATAGAATCAAGGGCCCAGAATAGGGGTGCCTGGGTGGCTTAGTCAGTTAAGCATCTGACTCTTGATTTCAGCTCAGGTCATGAACTCAGAATCATGAGCTCGACCCTTGCGTCAGGTTCCATGCTGTACATGAAGGCTGTTTGGGATTCTCTCTCTGCCTCTGCCCCTCCCCACTCACATATGCTCACTCTCCCTCTCTCTCTCAAAAAAAAAAAAGGAGCCCAGAAATAAACTCATGCATATGGTCAACTAATATTTGACAAAGGAGCCTAGACTACACAAACAAAGAAAGGGTAGTCTTTTTAATAAATGTTTTTGGAATAACTGGATGAACACATGCAGAAAAATGAAATTGGAACCCTATCTTACACCACTCACAAAAATGAACTTGAGATGGATTGAAAATTTGAATGTGAGACCTGAAACTATAAAACTCCTAGAAAAAAATAGGGGAAAATCTCCTTGGCATTGGTCTGGGGAATGATTTTTTGGATATAACACTGAAGGTACAAGTAACAAAAGCAAAAATAAATAGGTGGGACTACATCAACATATAGAAGGGGAGAAAATATTTGCAAATCTTGTATCTAATAAGGGTTTAATATCCAAAAAATATGAAGAATACATATAATTCATTAGCAAAAAATCAAGCGGTCTGATTTAAAAATGGGCAGAGGAAGTGAATAGACTTTTGTTTTTCAAAGACAAATGGTCAACAGGCACATGAAAAGGTGTTAATATCACTAATCATCAGGGAAATGCAAACCAAAACCACAATGAGATATCACCTAACACCTGTTAGAATGACCATTATCAAAAAGACAAGATATAGGGGTGCCTGGATGGCTCAGTCGGTTAAGCGGCTGCCTTCAGCTCAGGTCATGATCCTGGGGTCCTGGGATCCAGCCTGGCATTGGGCTTCCTGCTCAGAGGGCAGTCTGCTTCTCCCTCTGCCCCTCCCCCACCTCGTGCTCTCTCTTTCTCTCTCTCTCTCTCAAATAAATAAAACCTTTTTTTTTTTTTTAAAGACAAGAGATAACAAGTGTTGGCAAGGATGTGGAGAAAAGGGGAACTTTGTGCACTATTGGTGGGAATGTAAGTTGGTTCAGCCACTATGGAAAACTGTAAGGAGGCTCCTCAAAAACTTAAAAATAGAACTATCATATGATCCAGCAATACTACTTCCGGTTATATATGTCTAAAGGAAGTGAAAACAGGATCTTGAAAGGATACCTGTACTGCCATATTCATTGCAGCACTGTTTACAATAGCCAAAATGTGGAAACAACCTTAGAGTCCATCGACAGTTGAATGGAAAGAGATGTGGTATATATATATACAATAGAAACTTCTTCAGCCTGGAGAACAGGTGACAACATGAACAGCCCTTCTGGACATTACACTAAGTGAAATAATTCTGACATAGAAAGACAAATACTATATGATAGCACCTATATGTGGAATCTAAAAAAGCCCAACTTAGAGAAACAGAGAATAGAACGATGGCTACCTGGAGCTGGAGAGTAGAGGAAATGGGGAGATGTTGGTCAGGAATACAAAATTCTAGTTAGAAGATGAGTCAGTTCTGGTAATCTAATGCACAGCATTGTGGTTACAGTTTACAACAACATATTATATACTTGGAATTTATTGAGAGAGTAAGTCTAAAATGTTCTCACCACCATAAAGTCATGGTAATTATGTGAGGTGATAGGGTCATCAGGTGACACTTCAGTGATAATCATTTTGCTATATATAAGTATATCAAATCAATATGTTGTATACCTTAAACTTACAGTGTTATATGTTAATTTTATCTCAATAACGGCAAAAAAAAACAAGAAAAAAATACCACTGAGCTGTACACATAAAAATGGTAGGGCCAATTTTATGTTATGTGTATTTTACCAAATTTTTAAAAAGTGGGAGAAAAAAACAAAGCACATAAATTCCAGTGTTTGCCCTCAGAGAGACCTGTGTTATTTTGCAACAAACACAAATCACTGGGAAACTTTCTTCATTATGAAATTTACTGATGCCTAAGCAAAAGGTCAACTGCAACTTAGTTAAGGAGAAATGAGAATGAAAACTCTAATTTTTTAAGTCTAAAGTGTTTTGAAATAATTACTGTTAAAAGTAATTTTTTATCTTGGGGGCACCTGGGTGGCTCAGGTGTTAAGCGTCTGCCTTCGGCTTAGGGCGTGATCCCGGTGTTCTGGGATCAAGCCCCACATCAGGCTCCTCCGCTGGGAGCCTGCTTCTTCCTCTCCCACTCCCCCTGCTTGTGTTCCCTCTCTCACTGGCTGTCTCTATCTCTGTCAAATAAATAAATAAAATCTTTAGAAAAAAAAAGTAATTTTATCTTGATTATATAGCTTCTAGAAACAAGAAAATTTGTATTTATGTTTAAAATTTTGTAAGACCAATCTTGCAAAAAAGCATAAAATATATTTAAATGTATATGCAAACCAAGAGAGTCTAAATGTATTTATTTCTTATATTCTAAATGCTGCTGTTTTCTTCAAGAAAACTTGAAAATAATCTTATGAGTGTTTATGATTTCAAAGAAAGCTGCTACAACCTCTTTCAAAATATTTGTCAGTAGGCATTCCTAAACATTTCTTCTTTGAATATTCTCATTAATGAGTATTATTAACTAATGGTTTATTACATTAATTTATAGCAACAGAATATTGGTTAAGTACTACCTTGGCAGGAAAACAAACTGTAAAGTGAATACAGAATTGAGTCTTATGTACCTACAGAATAAACTCCGTAAGTTACAAACAGACTTTATAATAATCTCCCTGTTTTCACTTTTTGTGACTAAAAGACTTCTTGATAGAGGATGGATCTCCATGCAGTGATCAAAAGTACATTAATGTTATTTTCATGGGGAAAAGGGAGTGGATTTTGTTAAAGTGGGTTTCTAATAATGTCATTTGTATACAAAAGAAAAAAGTGAACTACTGAGGGAAAAAATGTTCTAATCAAGCAAATTAGGATACTTATATTTTAAACAACATCTTCAGAGACTGTTGCTATGGCTTAGTTTGCAAGCTAGAAAACCTGAATTCCTAAGAAATTGTGAAATCTCCTCAATATTATCCCAGTTAATGTCTTCTAATACTTTAACAATGTTAATAATGAGAACCAGATAAACGAAAATCTCAGCCTAAGTTCAAGAATACAAATAAAAAGTTGTGCTAGATAAATTAGTTTCAAAACAGCTTCCTCTTATCCTGTTTCATTAATGATTGGGTATGATAACTACTAGAACACTTGATAAGTTTTAGCAAAGAAAAATTTTACCTCTAATGTAGATTTAGCTACTCTAAACCTATGGAATAATATATGGTAAAATGCATAGTGTTGCTCAGATGTGACTTTTAAAAATATCTGGGCAGTTTTAAGCTGTTCAAGACCGAATTTCCTGAGCAATGTGACTGTAATGTAATCTTCAAACTGATGATTGAAACTCATTTTTTCCTATTAGCCATGTTGACCCTCAGGGAAAGTTTTCCAGTTGGATACAGATTCTGAATTTCTTTTGTCAGTTCTTGGTGCAGTTTTTCTATCTTCCCAACTACCTAATGGTAGATTTGTGATTTCCTGCTTTTGCATTCACTAATCCACTAATTTATGACCCATTAGTCACATAGTAATTTGGTAGTATGTCTCTCTCTTTAGCCATTAAAGTCTCAAAAGCCCAATCTTTTATTTGTTTAGCTCACCTGCTAACAAAACATTATTATATGCTAACATTCACCAAAATAGGAAATTGAAACATCTTGATGGGGGTAGGGGGCAAAGAAAGTGAGGAGAGGAAAGGAGAAAGTGGGGAGGAACAAAGAGGGAAGGAATGGAGGGAAGGGAGGGAGGGAAGAAAGACCTAAGAAATAGTTGTTTCTTGACAAAAGGTAGCAAAATCTTGTGTTCCTTTATATTACTGTTTTTTTCTTTTTAATCATCCAGAGGATCATTTGTATACATATCTCTCCTCAGCAACAGTCTCCAGTCGGGCACCAACCCACTATGTAATTCTGTTCCCAGAGCTCTTGCTCTCACTACCCTTCCTTGATAGAAATATCTTGGGACAGAAATGTTAACCATGATCTTCTTACTACTCAATCCTTACGCCTTAATACTTACATTCAACAGATCCAAAATAGATTCAGACTTCCCATAATTTTGTATGAAAAGATAACTTCTGCAAATTTCTGTCCATCCTTGACTTTGGAATTTAAGAAGTAAAAGGTTAGGAAAGTGAGAGAAGGATTGTATTATAAGGGTCGAATTAAACTTAACTAAACATTTTTTAAAAGGAGAAAAAAGGAAAAAAAACAAGAAAAAAGAGTGGGGTGGAATGGCTAGGATATCATACTTCATATCTTGCGAACATTAATGTAGTTTATTCTTTGTCATTACTCTACTCTTTTTTTTTTTAATTTTAAGTATTTATTAAAGCCCTGCTATTAGATACTGTGGAGGACAGACAATGAGTAAGATACAGTCACTCTCAATGTGGAGCTTGTGTTAAATTTTGTTATAAACAAAATCATGCAACCAACTTCAATACAAGTCAGAATGGGTGCCTCAAGAAAGGCAAGAAATGCTGTAGATGTTCAAAATGAGGAAAAACCACGAGATAATAGTGTTTCCTTTGATCTAGGTTTTGAAAGTTAGTTAGAATTTTAATAGTCATGAATTGGATGTTCCTCCAGTGACTAAATACATCAGAAATGCCTCAGATTCAAGTAGGCATGCAATTTTTGTTCTTGCTTTTGGATACTTCTAAGGAAGGTTGTCCTATCCACCCTCCCTCTAATACACCAAGCTGAGAAAAGCAAATATTTATTAATTCCACTCCATTAATATTATGTCATTGGTACATACTGGAAATACTAGTGTCTGTTCCCTAGGTCCTCAGGTATTGTTAAAGTGCTCTGTATGCTGAAGTTCTCTGAGTTACTTTTTAAAGTTCTCTGGTGCTTTGTGGGTCTGCCATCTGCCCAGTTTCCACATAAGGAACTTATCTCCTCTCTGTAAGTAAATGACACATTTTTCTTATTTTCATATATGTATTATTACATATATATCACATATATACAGTCTTATATGTTAAATTGTAGTCTGTTATGCTCCTCAAGAAACATAACAAAAGATAACAATAACTTCTCTTACACTCATTGCATCTCATTCCTTTTTGCTAGAAAATATTCTGAAATTATAGAGGGCATTTCATTTATAAGCTCAGTATTTGTTTACTACTTCATTCACAGGATAGTATGTTCAAGTACCATGTAGTTTAATCTGCTAGACTAAATGCTTAATAAATAAAGTAGTTATGAACCACATTTTTAAATTAAATGAAACGTGAAAATCCTAAATTTGATTGTATGCAGGAATGATAGCATGAATAATTAGACTGTAAAGAAAATTAAATATAGATAAGGTTACTTTTATCTTTTAATGTTTCAACAGTACATATTGATTATGCTCTGCATAAGTCATGCTAAATAGAATGCTTTAAGTAATTAAATTGGAGTTCAAAGAGATTAGAGACTTTAATACTTTGAGTTACTCAGCATTTCAGAGCCAGGGCTAGAATTCATCAAATCTCGGATCTAAACCCTCTGCTTTCACTGCCTCTTATTTTCAGATTAATAAAGTAATCACATTAAAAACATCTACCTGTGATTGAAAAGAAAAAAACAAACCACTGTTTGACCTTAAATGTTTTCTCAGACAATCATAGTAATTAAAGCCTCTCCAGCACTGTCCCAAATTTATGGGGGATAACAAACTATGATTCTTTTATAGTTCGCATTCACTTTCAAAAATTTCAAAATTTCTGTATTCATCAATTGTTTTTCTTAGTCAGAAGAGCTCATGACATGAAATCTCAGCTTGTAGCAGTGCCAGCATTTAACCCGTGCATTCTTTGTTGGCATTTCTACTCAGGCCTTTAATGATACAGCCTGTGCATTTTTTTAATTGAAGTATAGTTGACCAGCCTATGCATTTTTAACATAAAGTGAATTAATATTGATTTTTGTTTTGAGAATCTTATGACCTCTTAAAATAATTGATGGATCTTGGAGCATTGTTAGCAGAGCTAAACCTCTCTGGCCTTATTACTTTGTTTTTGTTTTGTTTTGTTATTTTACAATGTGACAAATTATTGCTGTGCATTACTCACTATTCTACACATATGTTTCTAATTTTTCTGTATGAAAACCCATAAAGTTGGCGTTAGTATCCCTATCTTTAGATGAGAAAACATAGGTTGAAGTCATCCAGCCGAGGGGAGCTAACATTTGCACTTAGGCAAGTCTGACTCTGAAGTTATTTTGTCTTGGTTGTTACAGGCAGCAGGGCACACTTCTCTGAAAAATTACTACTCTCTTGCCTGATCTTGCAAGCATCACCAGTTCAGGTTGTTTGCTTGGTATGCTAAATCTGTACTAATATCAAGCTATTGTTTGGAAGCCAAGGCCCTTATAATGCTGGGGGTGGAGGACAATTCAAGAAATTTTAGCATAATGGGTGGGGGGGCTGGGTGGCTCAGTCAGTTGGGTGTCTGCCTTTGGCTCAGGTCATGATCCCTGGATCCTGGGATCAAGTCCCACGTCAGGCACCCTGCTCAGTGGGGGGGTCTGCTTCTCCCTCTTCCTCTCTCTCTGCCCCTCCTCCCATACTTGTGTTCGTTCTCTTTCTCTCCACCTCTCTAATACATAAATAAAATCTTAAAAAAAAGAAAATAAAATTTAGCACAGGTACTGGCTATCATTCATTTATGTTAATGTGGAGGGAGTTATATTCTTGTGTAACACTGAAATTCCTTTAAACTATGTTCAAATCACTTTCAAATTAGAATATGTTCTCTATTCCTTCTGTTCTTCTAAAACCCACTTATCTATAAAATTTTATATAATCTCTAAAAGTATTCCCTTAATTTAAAATCAGACGTCCAGGGTGCCTGGGTGGCTCAGTCAGTTAAGCATCTGCCTTCAGCTCAGGTCATGATCTCAGGGTCCTGGAGTTGAGCCGCATGTTGGGCTCCCTGCTCAGAGGAGAGTCTGCTTCTCCCTCTGCCTCTCCCCCTCAGCTTGTGCTCTCTCTTTTGCTCACTCTCTCTCAAATAAATAAATAAAATCTTTAAGGAAAATAAAATAAAATCAGACATCCTGCAGAGATATAAAACGAATCTTAATTTTCATAATGTATTATGACATTAAAAAATCATCATTTAACCTTTATCTTGTCAAAAGAAGAGATTGTCTTTTGCAACAGGGTAAAGATTTTTGGTTTAAGAAGTTCATCAGAATGAACAAAACACGTAACACCAATAACACCAACGTTGACACAACTGCACTGTAGGCTAAGATCTGCATGTGTCAAACGAGTTTTGTAAATACTTACATCCTTTTGAATTGTTTCTATATAAATACCTTTCAAATCCAGGATTTCCTATTTGGAGGGGTAGGAGAACTACGTTATTGAAGAACATCGTTTAACCCATGCATATAAAACCAAATAATGACTATTAAAGAACCAGGAGAACATGAGATCAGGAGGGAGTTTAGAAGACCTTGTTTGCCTACTTTTTCCATGGCAGAGAGGGTGCCTCATAGTCAATAAGTATTGTTAGTGAGATCCTTGCTTTGCTTCTTTTTTTCTTTTTTTTCTTTTTTCTTTTCTCTTCCTCTTCTTTTTTTCTTTTTCTTTTTCTTTCTCTTTTCCTTTTCTTTCTTTTCTTTTCTTGTCACAGATCTCAGTGTAAAAATGAGAATGCGGCCTGGAAAAAGACCTAAGTGAGAGTATGGGGGAAATGCTAGTTTAAATACCTTGATTACTGTTTTCCTCTTGGTCTCTAATTTTTGGAACTTTTCATTCTTAATGGATCTCTAGGTGCAAAAACGCCAAAAAGGAGAACCTCTGAAGGACAAAGACTGTGTTTATTTAAGTAAGATACAGACTTCCCCCGGGGCCATTGCCTGAGTGGGATATTGGTCTGAAAGGGCCACTGGAATAAAGGAAGAGTATGAAATGACTTCATTCAGGCATACTCATGGAACCCTATACACAGTCAGTTACACACACACTGGTACTGCCGCCCCTAAATTAGACAAATCTTAGGGAGTGGGAGTTGTTACTAGAACAGACTTTGCCCATGTTGACTCACTGTTGAACAAATTTTCATAGAATATAAGCTAGAAAGGGCATCTGCATATCTGTATCACACTGGTGGTATCCTACCGAATCTATAGAATCTACAGAATGGCATATTACAACAGTGCAATGAACATACGATGACTGACGGAAAAAGTGAATGAATGAACATCTCCACAGATTTGGTTTCTACTGCCAAATCAGTCTGGTTCTATACACTAATTAGAAAGCAAACTATTTTGTTTCTTGCACTAGATATGTCATTTAATCCTCTGTATGATGGGGATAACTATTTGTCATTTAACATGACCTTTGTAAAAGAAATTATTTTAGCCATGAAGAAGGCTCAGTAATATGCTATAGCTAATTTACTCCTATCCCTTTGCTTTCTGACTATTAGACTCAAAGCAAGTAAACTTTGCATAAGTATCTTGGAGCAGCTGGCTGACAAAATTGTAAATT
Organism: Ursus americanus; assembly: GCF_024610735.1. Classification (NCBI taxonomy): domain Eukaryota; kingdom Metazoa; phylum Chordata; class Mammalia; order Carnivora; family Ursidae; genus Ursus; species Ursus americanus. Next base: position 32,318,809 of record NC_142151.1, on the reverse strand, counting down.
ATACATTTTGGTATCTCTTGTGTAGTAATTGCTACAGTTCAGTTTTTTAAAGCTCTCTTAAAAGTATCTATAAATGTAAACAATTTCCTATAGCTTTCTGTTGCTTGGAAAAATGTTTAGGATACATTTTTTTTTCATATTTAACTATTCTATCAGTTAATTTATAAAAATAATAATGACGGGGGCGCCTGGGTGGCTCAGTCGTTAAGCGTCTGCCTTCAGCTCAGGGCGTGATCCTGGAGTTCTGGAATCGAGCCCCATGTCATGCTCTTCCGCTGGGAGCCTGCTTCTCCCTCTCCCACTCCCCCTCTTTTGTTCCCTCTCTCGCTGGCTGTCTCTCTCTCTGTCAAATGAATAAATAAAATCTTTAAAAAATAATAATGATGAAAAATCTTTTGCATCTAAAAGTTTTCCTTATGAGTCAGTTATTAAGTTGAACCATATGGAATTAGAATTTTTGTAGGTCAAAAAGTCAAATAACAGGGATTTCATACAGTAATCTAATATAATGATAAATACTCTTTTTTTTTTTAAAGATTTTATTTATTTGACAGAGAGAGACACAGCAAGAGAGGGAACACAAGCAGGGGGAGTGGGAGAGGGAGAAGCAGGCTTCCTGCTGAGCAGGGAGCCCGACACGGGGCTCGATCCCAGGACCCTGGGATCATGACCTGAGCCGAAGGCAGACGCTTAACGACTAAGCCACCCAGGCGCCCCTAATATAATAATAAATACTCTTAACAAAAGTTGATTTTTAAGAAGTTTGCATTCTCATCAAGTTAGCAATACTTTGATTATCCCACTAACATTATTCCTATTACTTGGAAATAAATACGGTCCCTTTTCTTCAGAGGCTGTGCACATCTCTGTTTTGTCACCTAGAAATAACGTCCTAAAAATATGATTGCAGTAATAGTTAATATCTCTTTTCAGTTGAGTACTTCTTTTTTGCCACATATTTTTTTTAAGAATATAGGGAATGACTTATGCATTGAGGACCCAAATTTAATTCTAGCTGTTCATGAAAGGATCTGATGACATGACTTGTCCCAGTGTGTACATTTATATGAATAATGAATTGCTAGATTTTATGGCTTTCTGATTGCTAACTTCTTATCACTATGGTAACACAGCAGTACTTAGCTGTACCTTAAACTTAACACATCTCATGTTTAAATATAGTTAATATTGCTGTGAAATTTTTGTCAACATTGTTGACAATTAAATTCCAGATGACTATGAAACATTTAGCATTTTGGGTGATCATTCCAAAGACGACAAGCAACAAAGACAGCCAACACTTCTCAATGCTTTCTCCTTTTTTCTACTTTTGTCTCCATTAAAGAGAAAAATACAGAACAATATAAAAATATATGAATATAAACCTTAATATATGTTAATACATTTCACCAGAACAATCATAAATTGTCAGATTTTTAAATGTTAACACAGAAAAGTGGGGAGTAGAATACAAATTATAGAAGTACCCTGAGACATTTGTAATATAAAATAAAAAGCCATAAACATTGGGAATGGATTTGATCTGAAGTAACTTTAATTTTCCTCTTATAATGAACAGTTTTAAATGTAGATGCATTTGAAGTAATCCCAGATGACGAAGAAGAACAATTATGATAATTGTTTAAACAATAATTATTATTTAAATTATAATGTGATACCTATGAGTTTATTCCAATATCTTTTCCACAGCAAACAGAGGTGATTCTGGATTTTACTTAGAGAAATAAATTGAAACTAGCTAGTGTTTCTTTTCTGATAGCTGCTAATTACAAGCAATCTATTTCTTTTGTTGCTTGTAGTAGATGTGTTGCATGATTCCCTCTCTGATGGGCCAGAGCACGTAAGCTAATAACATTCTGACATGGTAACTGGATCTACCTGAAATATTTAGAAGATAATCTGAATTCTATATATCTAGAAAGGAAAGCTTAGTAAAGGGTATTTTAAGTACTTATCCATTATGTATAACTTTAGTAAGACTAGAGGAACTTGAGCTAGCTTAAAATGTTAAATTCCAGGCCTTTGAGTTGGAAAAGGATCACACTCAAACTAGTCATATAAACATTGGATATAGGGTCATCTGTTTCCTGTGATTTCAAATAGATTCTTGATATAGCTTTTCTTGATATAGCTTTTCAAGAGAATTTGGTGGTAACCTTAACTTTATAATAATTTTAAATAAATATATTAATACAATCTATCAAAGTATCCTTAGTTGGGGGTGCCTGGGTGGCTCAGTTGGTTAAGTGACCGACTCTTGTATTCGGGTCAGGACATGATCTCAGGGTTGCGAGATCAAGCCCCGCGTTGGGCTTTGTGCTGGGTGTGGAGACTGCTTAAGATTCTCTCTCTACCCCTCTCCCTTTGACCCTTTCCCCCTTTAAAAAAAAAAGTACCCTTAGTTGCTATGTACCTCATTAAACATGTATGGAATGTGTTATTTTTATCATTTTTCATGATGGTAAAACAATTGAGAGGAAATGGGACTCTAAAAAAGCAGTACTTTTTGAGTCCTTATAAATATATAATTTTATAAATATTTCTTGTATAATTTCATCTGCATTCCCTTCACATAAATTTTCAAAGTAGCAGTTTTCATATTCTATTTTATCCTTTTGAGTAACAATAGCTCAAATAATAAGTTATGTGGACACATTTGCAGTTCATTTTGCATCATAAAATGTTTATGGTTTGACATTTTACTTAAATTTCATGCTGATTAAATTTTAAAAACTTAATAGCTAAACACCATGGTTTTTTTTGTTTTGTTTTGACTTTTATTTTAAGAGTGCATATTCAAAATGTCATGAGACTTATAAACTGAATAAAAACTTCAGCATTGCAAAAACATAACTATTTTACTTGGCCTTAAGAGCCCTTCTGAAATGTTTCCTTATCTATTCATCAAAGAGAATTGACAGATTTCAAAAATCATAAAGAAATCTTAAATAACATAAATTAGCCTCTTAAAGAAGTTTCAAAGTTTTGCTCCTCCCAAGTTCTCACAAAGAAAGCATATGGCAGCCTTATGTGCACTGATGCCTTTCAGGCCCTATAAATTGCTCCAGTGTGGGGCGCCTGGGCGGCGCAGTCGTTAAGCATCTGCCTTCGGCTCAGGGTGTGATCCCCGCGTTATGGGATCGAGCCCCACGTCAGGCTCCTCCGCTATGAGCCTGCTTCTTCCTCTCCCACTCCCCCTGCTTGTGTTCCCTCTCTCGCTGGCTGTCTCTATCTAAAAAAAAAAAAAAAAAAAAAAAAATGCTCCAGTGAACTAAGTGGTGCTCCAGTTACTAAAAGAAGTACTTCTAGGTAAACCTGAGATGCTTTCTTGAGTGTTTAACAGAATATAATTTCTAAAATTTACATAATTATGTACTTGTGTATTAATCTCGTGAAAATAATATAAATTTACTATGTGGTATAAAACCACTAGTCTCTTTGCTGGTTAAACAGAAATTCTTTTGCAGCTGTTCTTTTTTAAGATGTTGCCTTTTCACATAGGTAGCAAACTTAAGCCTAAGTAGAAATGAACTTTTGTTTCTGTAACAGTTTATTGAGTGCCTGCTATGTACCTATACTGTACTAAGTTCTCCATCTACATTGCTTCCTTTTTGCTTTATAAAAGCCCACTGCTTCATTTAATTTTCATAACAAATGGAATACAGCAAGTTACTTTATAAATGAGTTACCTCTAGTTCAGAATTTCGGTCACATTGCTAGTAAATAGTGAAATTGGAATTCCAGTCCAGAACCATCTCTCCAAAGCCTATTATCACAACCATGACTCTTTACTGTCTTCCTTGAAATGTGGATACAAAATATGATTTCATCAAATATTGCCAGTTAATCAAGTCTTATGGTAGAATCCTGTAGAAACATTTGTGAAATGAACATTCAGATGTATTTTAATCATTGTAGCCTCCATTATATATTGTGTCATGGCTGTTCTGTAGATCGAATTGTATCTGGGTTTATACTAAAGTATAGGATATATCTGTGCTTCTAATTTACAATAAATTGGAGCTGGTGTCACTTCGGAAGTTAGCGAAAGTACTGCCGACTACGGTTTCCTTGTATTTCTTCTTTAAGTAGTCTCAGAGTACCAGTTGAAAAACTACTCATTGGCTCTGATAGACAATTTCAATTTTATGCTATTATTATTATTATAACCAGATATTAATTTAAGATATTGTCACATTATATGAATGCTTAACATATATAGACAAATAACTGTGTGTCCTAATTCTATTTTTTAAAAAAAATATGGTAGACTGGAGATGGAAAGGTAAAAAGGCAGGAGAGGAAGATATAGGGATATGGTAGAAGAAATGTGACCAGAAATGACAGAGTCACTTCAAAAAAACAGTTGGGCAGTTCCTCAAAAAGTAAACAAAGAGTTCTATGCCCCAGCAATTCCTCTCCTAGGTGTATGCCCACTGTTTATAATAGGCAAATAGTGAAAACAACTGGAATATCCATCAGCTGATGAATGGATTAACAAAATGTGGCATATTCATACAGTGGAATATTATTCAGCCATAAAAAGGAATGAAATACAGTTACATGCTACAATATGAATGAACCTGAAAGTATTATGCTAAAAGAAAGAAGGTCATCCCAAAAGACCACATATTGTATGATTTCACGTATATGAATGTCCAGAATAGGCAAATCCATGGAGACAGAAAGTAGATTAGTGGTTGCCAGGGGTTGGGAGGAGGGAAGAATGTGGACTGTCTGCTATGGGGTATAGAGTTTCTTTTTGGTGTGAAGAAAGTGTTCTGGAATTAGATAGTGGTAATGGTTATGTGAGCTTGTGAATATACTAAAAAAATCACTGAATCGTGTACTTTAAAAGGGTGGATTTTATGATATGTGAATTATATTTCAATTTTTGAAAAAGATTTATTTATTTGAGAGAGAGAGCATGAGCAGGAGGAGGGGCAGAGGAAGAGAGAGAATCTGAAGCAGACTCCCTGCTGAGCACGGAGCCCAACTTGGAGCTCGATCCTATGACCCTGAGACTATGATCCCAGCTGAAACCAAGAGTTGGATATTTAACCTACTGAGCCACCCAGGCTGCCCTGTATCTCAATTTTAGAAATATGACCAGGGATTCCCATATTTGTAAAGATCCCATTGAAAATCTTTACATGAGTGTATATATGTATCATTAAGATATAAATATTTTTATTTTCAAATATTAGTGAAGCCTGTTGTAAAACAATCTTGTGTTATCTGTCCTTCAACTGAATCATTTGCATATTATGGGAGAATAGGTAGACAACTGATCTACAAAAACACATTTATATTTAAAACCTTCAACTTAGTCTCTTTCTCCCACCCCCCTTCCCTTTTAAAAGTAAGTTGCAGCAATCATAAATCTTCATCCCTAACTACTTTAGGATGTATTTCCAAAGAGCAAAGATATTGTCTAGCATAACCATAGAACAATAATCAAATTCATGAAACTTAACACCGGTATAATATTATTACCTAAACGTACGTTTGTTGGTTCACAAACTGGCCCCTATACATCAAGGGCAAAAGGAGATGGAAGAGACTACTCCAGATTGGTAGGTGGTAGGTTTAAGAAGCAAGCAGGGGAATTAACATGAGGCTTGTCATGGTCAGATACAAGGTGAGTGGATCTCTGCACTTGCCCACCAGAATCTTAAGTTTGTATAGAGGCCTTAACTGGGTTCAGTCACATATAGCATCCAGACAGTCCCAGCAACACATTGCTCATTCAAAGGCTGCTTCCTTGGAAACAGTTCCAGTGGTGGGAGTGGTGGTCAGAGCATACATTCCAAGCACAACTGAGGGGATGAGGAGCCTCCGATTGTCCCAGTCCAGTTCATGGTCAACTGGCAGTCATGTTCTCTTAATGACTCCCAACAATTCTCCATATTTTTTTATAAATATTTTTAATATTTATTTATTTTAGAGAGAGGGAGAGAGAGTGCATGCGTGAGAGGTGGGCGAGGGTTGGGGGAGAGAATCCCAAAGCAGACCCCCCACTGAGTGCGGAGCCCCACTCGGGACTTGATCCCACGACCCATGAGATCATGACCTGAGTCAAAACCAAGAGTTGGACGCTCGACCCACTGAACCACCTAGGTCCCCCAACAACTTTCCATATATAAACATTGCCAATTATCATAATACTATCCTTTATAATAACTTGTTTTTCTCAATTCATTTGCATTTTAGTTGTCATGTTGCTCTAGTTTCTTTTAATCTCACTTCCTCAGCTTCTCTTTTTTTACCACACTGATATACATAGAGTGCAGAACTGTTGTTATTTTAAGAAAATCCTTTAAGTTAGGTTCGTCTGGTGGCTTCCTGATGCTACAATTCAGGTTACACTTTTTTTCTTTTTTCTTTTTTTTGGTACAAGAATACTACCTGTTTCCAAAATCTGCTGGGTAACCAAAAACTTGGTGGTTTAAAACAACAGAAATGTATTCTCTCATAGTTCTGGAAGTCAGGAGTTCAAAATCAAGGTGTTGGCAGGCCTATCCTCCCTAAGAAAGCTCTAGGATAGAATCTTTTCTTGCCTCTTCCAGCTTCTGGTAGTGCCGGGCATTCCTTGGCCCAGGACAGCATAACTCCAATCTCTGTCTCCATCATTACATGACTTTCTTCCCTTCCATTCTCCTCTTCTTATAAGGGCACTTACTGGTTTTAGGGCCCATCTGGTTAATCCTGGAAATCCTTAACTTAGTTACATCTGCAAAGACCTCCCCCAGCCCCAAATAAGGTCACATTCACAGGCACATGGGGTTTAGGACTTGGGCATATCTTCTTGGGTCCACAGTTCAACCCACTACACTACCTAAATGCTGTTGGGTCCTTCTAAGAGGATAATGTCAGGATACACAGAGTGTAGACAGAACAGGAAATATATTTTTTTAAAGCATGAATTCATACTGACACTTGAATTCAAATGAAATATAGTTTTTCTTGCCTTCTCACCTGCCATGTTTGTATCTTCTTTCTTCAGAGGGAGCACCCTAGCTCCTAACATTATTAAAGTGTTTACTTCTTTGGTCAGTCCTGCAACATAAGTAAAATAGTTTCAGAATTGTTACACCTGTATCATTACTAACAAGAAACTTGCCAAATAAGGTTCAAGATTTCTTTGTGGTTCTTTTGGTCTTCAACTGAAATTGTGTGGCCAGGTTCAAGTTACTTGGACCAGCACCTCCTCCCCCTTTTATGTGGTTGCTATTCATTTGATATACCATTCAGTTCATTTGTTTCTGTTTATATTTAATTTTAAGGTTACTTCCTTCACTGGTTATTGGTTTCATGTTATTTTTTTTGAATAATAATATTTTAACGTGATTCTAAAAGTAAAAACTATATAGAAAGGATACTTAGAGAAAGGATACTCGCTCCCTCCCCTATCCATTCTGCCTTCTTTCTCCAATCTCCAGTAGGTAACCGATTTTATTAATTTCTGGTTTCTGTGTTTCCTTTTATAAATGTAAGCAGATAAATGTATACTTTCTTATTTTGCTTTCATTTTGTATAAAGGTAGTATACTATATATTAGTGATTCTCAAATTAGGGATGGTTTTGTCCTGTAGGGGGCAATATCTGGAGACTTTTTATGGGGGGAGGGGTCACTACTGTAGTAGATGCTACTAGCGTCTGGTGGGTGGAGACCAGGTATGCTGCTAAACATCTATAAATCGTAAGATAGCCCTCAACTACAAAGAAGTACTGGTTGCATATATCCATAATGCTGCTGTTGAGAACCCTCCTATACATCTATTTCTGCACACTTTGCTTTTCAACTTAAAAGTATATTATGGAAAATCACTCTATAGAGAACATCCACATCCTGTTTCACAGCTCCATCCTGTAGGTGTTATAGTTTATTCAGTCTCCTTGTTATGGACATTTAGATTGTTTTCAATATTTTGCAATTACAGATAATGCTGCAATGGATCTTACACACTCTTGTTGTTGTTATTTTTGGAAATGCGTCTTTAGAGTAAATTGCAAGAAGTGGGTCAAAGGCCAAATTATATGATGCTTTGCCAAATCCTCTCCAAAAGGTTGTACATTTTTGCATTTTCACCAATGTATGAGTACCTGTTTCTCTATATTTGCTAACAGAGTTGTCAAGGTTTTGAACTTTTACCAATTTGAAAAGTAAGAAACTCAGTGTAGTTTGAATTTGCATTCATTTTATTATTAATGGCATCTTAATTATTTATTTTTTTCTAAAGATTTTACTTATTTATTTATCCTAGAGAGAGAGAGAGCAAGCACAAGCATGCTTCCACACACAAGTTGGGGGGAAGGGCAGAGAGGGAGGGAGAGGGACAAGCAGACTCCCCCCTAAACCCAGAGCCTGATGCAGGTGGATCCCACCACCCATGAGATCATGATCTAAGCTGAAACCAAGAGTCCATGCTCAACCAGCTGAGCCACCTAGGCATCCCATTAACGGCATTTTTAAAAAGTTTTGCTTGTTTACATCGCTGGGTCAAAACCTCAAATTTTATAATATTTAAACCAAATAATTTTAGATGAAATGCAGAAGCAATGTTTATAAAACACATTGAATAAGGTATGTATTTCTGTGCTGAAAATATCCAACTGTTTCTTGTGGCTATGTCTCAATAAATTTTTACATGAACATAATGGAGTATGATCCTGTTGTGCCTGAGAGAGAAATACTCATTACCAGGTAATACATGTAATCCTAGACATATGGTATTTGAAGTCTGCTCTGGAGATTTCAGACCACGAGACTGTCACACTGAGTAAACTAAAACACTTTTGTACTAGGATTCTTGTGTGCTTGGTGTTTTATAGGCCATACATGTCTCTTGGAAGTCTTCGCGATCAAGTCATCTATCCTGATTCAGTGGATGACATGCATGATAAAGGCTATACAGACCGTGATCTGGAATGTATTCTGCACAATGTCCACCTCTATCACATAGTTCAACGGGAAGGAGGTAAAGTCTATCATTTTTAAAATGCATTTAACTTTGTTTCAAAAAAATAAACTTGGGTGAATAGTCCATGGTTTAATTTGAATGTATGCTTTTATCGGAACATAAACACAGAAGACAGACTTTATAGCATTTATTGCTTTTCCATTATTGACATTCTCTTTTCTGCTTTGGTTATATTTCCTGCAGCACACTAGGCTTTTTATTGTCTACTGTTAGCATTTGAAAACTGTTTTTCCTTCATATTTGAATATACAGTTGTCCCTGAGACCATCATCAATCTAGATATATGTAAAGTCTGTGACAGAAATATTATCCTGTCACATTCTCAGTTTACATTAAACTTAATAATTTGAGAAGTAGGTATCATGAAACTACTTTTTTGTTTTCAGACACACGGTCTCACCAATACATTTGTTTCCTCTTTGAAGTAGCACATAGAGAATTAGATAAAATAGAGAAACTTCTATACTATGTGTTTTATGCATAAGACATTTTTGAAAGAGTAGAATTAACAGTTATACATATGAGCTTTAAAAAGAATTACTTTCTTATAGTCAAACCTTTTTAAAATTAATTTTGATTTAAATTCAATTAATTAACATATAATGTATTACTGGTTTAAGTGGTAGATGTCAGTAATTCATCAGTCTTATATAATATCCAGTTCTCATTATATCACATTACCTCCTTAATGTCCATCACCCAGTTACCCCATCTCCTCAGCACCCCTTCCCTCAAGCAACCCTCAGTTTGTTTTCTATGATTAAGCAGTTAATTAATCATTGAACACTACAACATTTTAGTACACATATGATGTGTACTATATGTCGGCTAATTGAACATAATAAAAAAAAGGGAGCGTCTCTTATGGTTTGTTTCCCTCTTTGATTTTGTCTTGTTTTTTTCCTCTCTTCCCTTATGTTCCTCTGTTTTATTTCTTAAATTCCACATATGAGTGAGATCATATGATAATTGTCTTTCTCTGATTGACTTATTTCACTTAGCATAATACCCTCTAGGTCCATCCGTATCATTGCAAATGGCAAGACTTCTTTTTTTTTTTTTTTTTTTGATGGCTAAGTCGTAGTCCACTATATATATATATACCACATCTTCCTTATCCATTCATCTGTTGATGGACATCTGGGCTCTTTCCATAGTTTGGCTAATGTGAAAATTGCTGACATAAACATTGGGGTGCAGGTGCCCCTTCAGATCACTACATTTGTATCTTTGGGGTAATACCCAGTAGTGCAATTGCTGGGTCGTAGGGTAGCTCTATTTTTAACTTTTTGAGGAACCTCCATACTGTTTTCCAGAGTGACTGCACCAGCTTGCATTTCCACCAACAGTGTAAGAGGGTTCACCTTTCTCCTCACCCTTGCCAACATCTGTCATTTCCTGATTTGTTAATTTTAGCTGAATGGTGTGAGGTGGTATCTCATTGTGGTTTTTATTTGTATTGATTTGTATTTCCCTGATGCTGAGTGATGTTGAACATTTTTTCATGTGTCTATTAGCCATTTGTATGTCTTCTTTCTAATAGCCATACCTTGAAATAACTTGAGTACACGTAATTTGATAGCTTTGAAAAACTATCGAAATAACAAGCTAGAATTCTAGGTTTAATTTTGCATAGGTTTTATGTTTTATTTCCTAGGCCATTTACCTATCAGAAGTACAGTGATTAAAAATGTGAACTTTGAAGTTAGAGTTCTAGAATCAAATCTTAATTAGCACTGTTGTCTGTATCTTCAACTATAAAATGGGGGATAAATATCTACCTAATAAGGACTCTGTGACTATTAAATAAGACTCTCTGTAGAGTCCCACAACTATATGGTCAATTGATCTTTGACAAACCAAGAAAGAATATCCAATAGGAAAAGGATAGTTTCTTCAACAAATGGTGCTGGGAAAACTGGATGGCAACATGCAAAAGAATGAAACTGGACCACTTTCTTACACCATATGCAAAAATAAATTCAAAATGGATTAAAGACCTAAATGTGAGACCTGAAACCATAAAAGTCCTAGAAGAGAACATAGGCAGTAATCTCTCTGACATCAACCATAGCAACATTTTTTCTAGATATGTCTCCTGAGGCAAGGGAGACAAAAGCAAAAATAAACTACTGGGACTACATCAAAATAAAAAACTTTTGCAGGCAGAAAACATGAACAGATATCTCTCCAAAAAAGACATCCAGATGACCAAGAGACATATGAAAACAGGTTCATCATCACTTACCATCGGGGAAATGCAAATCAGAACCACCAGGAGATGTCAACTCACACCTTCTAGAATGGCTAAAATCCACACAAGAAACAATCATTGATGAGGATGTGGAGAAAAAGAAACCCTCTTGCCCTGTTGGTTGGAATCCAAACCGGTGCAACCACTCTAGAAAACAGTATGGAGTTTCCTCAAAAAGTTAAAAATAGAACTACCCTGTGATCCAGCAATCATACTACTAGGTATTTACCCAAAGAATACAAAAACACTTCAGTGAAAGAATAGATGCACACTTATATTTTTATAGCAGCATTATTTATAATAGCCAACATATGTCAGCAGCCCAAAGTGTGCATCTATAGATGAATAGATAAAATAGATTATATATATATATATATGTGTGTGTGTGTATATATATATAATACATATACACACACACACACCAGAATATTATTCAGCCATAAAAAAGAATGAAATCTTGCCAATTGTAATGACACGGATGGAACTAGAGAATATTATGCTGAGCAAAATTAGTCAGTCAGAGAAAGACAAATACCATATGATTTCACTCATATGTGGAATTTAAGAAACAAAGCAAATGAGCAAAGGGAAAAAAGAGAGAGACAAACCAAGAAACAGACTCTTAATTATAGAAAACAAACTAATGGTTACCGGGGTTTGGGTCAGGGGGAGGTTGGATTCAATAGATGACAGGGAGTAAAGAGTGCACTTGTGATGAACACTGGGTGATGTATGGAAGTGGTGAATCACTATATTGTACACCTGAAACTAATATTACCCTGCATGTTAACTAACTGGAATTAAAAACTTTTTTTAAAAAGACTCTCTTAGAGCATTTAGAACAATGGCACATAGTAAATGCACAAGAATTAGTAGCTAATGGTAATATTACTACTCATAATATTGATACTATGATATTTTATCTTTTTGTGATGGTACTTGATATTTTATATGGAAATTTCGTATATGTTATTTCATTTGATTCTTATAATTATCAAATGAGGCAGACAAGAGACATATTATTCTATTTATTTTTATGATATTTATAATCACCAGTCATAAATGCTAAAAATATTGGAAAGAAGATTGTCTTTTTATTTTTCATATGGTCAGCTCCTTCCCAGTTTTAAAACACAAGGGCAGAATAAATGCTGCATGTTAATCTTGAGGAAATTATTTTGGGTACATTTGAAATTCAACCATCTAAATAGAAATCTGTAATAAAGATGGACCATTCTATTCTTTTAGAAGTCATCAAGAAGTTTAAGAACTTTTTAAAAGAATGTTCCAGCCTTAATAATGTAGCAGTAATCGTTATGGTTTATTGAGTGTTTACCTTGCAAAATACATTAAGCAATGTACATTGTCATCTTATTTAATACTTATAACTGTCTCATGATGTGGGTTTTAATAACCCCCTTTCACAGGTGAAATTCAGAAGTTTAGAAACTTCCCCAGGAGCCCACAACAAGTGTTATGACAGGGACTCAAATACACATCTCACTTGAAAGTCAATGTTCTGTACTAGGCTATGCCACCATGCTATGCTATCTACTAGCTTCTTAGACACTAATAAGAACTGATATATCCTTACACACAAAAAATTCCAAGGAAGCCTACTCTCTACTCACTTAATCCTTAAAACATGAAACATGTTTCACGTATTTAAGCAAAGCTGGAAAGCAACTAAATTTTCAAGGACATCACTTACTTTAGAAGGAGTCTTCTGAAGTTCTATTTAGACTAGCTAATACTTTGCTTAGAGAAATACTTTGCTTTAGTTAAAGATGGAATTAAAAACTACAATTCATTCCATGAAAGAGGTTACACAATAGAAAAGAGTGAAAGTGTTAACAATTGCTAACGTGAACTAGAGCAATATGTACATCTCAAGGAAACAGGAAAACTGTTCTTTGCCGGCCTCAGCTCACTAAATCAGCATCAGAGGTGAAATTATAACTCAGAGTTTTGATTTATATGTATTATGATCAAGCAATATTGCCTACTAAAGCTTCTGGGTTTAGCGGAACAGAGAACATGATTTATTTAAATATGTAAAGCTAAAGTTTCCTTTAACCCAAATACTTTTCTCTTATGCTTTCTCAGCTGGCAGGAAAAAAAAAAATTAAGCCCAGACTATTTCTTCACTGTGTAGCAATCTGAACTTATTTTTCAAATCCTTGCTTATGTTTCATAAATGCTATAAAATTCAGTTATAAAGAAAAATTATATTTCAACAGTTTTCACTAGAAGCAAGAACTTTAAATCAGATGATATTTTGAGATTTTTTCCTGGTATAAAATTGTAGGGATATGTTTTTAAATGAACAGAAAATTCCTGGAAATTTACCCAAGAAAATGAACAGTGGTATCCACTAGGGAGTATTATTAGGAAATGGGGAAAATCTTTTCAATCTAGTGCACAAAAAACAACAAAGACTCTACTTCCTATTTTCTTTCCCTTTGGCCAAGTTTATTTAGAAAGTTTAATAAAGGTGAAAATTCAGCTGAGGGATAAAGAAGAGGGCAAAGAGCCTGAATTTTTTCCAAATAGGAGAATTAAGCCTTGAATACTTGGGATTTGGAACTGTTGTCCTGAGTGTATGTGTCAAGTTTTGGCAGTCATTTTGCCCTTTGAAAATCAGACTTTGCCTACTCTGCTCTATTTTCTGATATTCCCACAGATAAATATTTGATATGGCCATCTCTCTCATAGGCCCCATGGTTTTGTTTTTGAGTAAGTTTTTATTACAAAATAAAGATAAGCCATAAAATAATAAAAATCATCAAATTTTCAAATATAATAAAAACGTGTAACTTAGAAGGTAAAAGTCTCAAAATTCCATTCCTGGAGCGGGCTGTCGTGTGTGTGTGTGTGTGTGTGTGTGTGTGTGTGTGTGCGCTTATTTATAGAAATGCAGTCATAATTTATATACATGTATATGCGTGTATGTATCTATACACACACACACAATTTTGCAGCTTGGTTTTTCATATAAAAATATTCCAGGTATATTTCTACATCAGTATGCATAGACGTAACTGATTTTTTAAAAATAGAAGGCTTGCTTTTTGTATAAATATCCAACAGAAAGTCAGTAGTTAAGATGTGAGAGGTGGTATGAACGTAGACCTACATGTAAATCCTAGCTCTGATCTCTAGCTGTGTAAACTTAGACTTGTCAACTACTCCGTGGATTTCAATTTACCCACTTATAAAATGCAACCAATAAGATCTAGCTCATAAGGTCGAATAGATGATGAGAAAATTCATAGAAAGTACCAGGCACATGGAAGGCATTTAAGTTAGTTTCTGCCTTACTCTTTGTAGACTTTGCAATAGGCCTGTGTAAATTGTTGGTCTTTTCTCCAACCACCCTTCAAAATAAGTACAAATATACCAACTTTTTAGAGATATTCAGAAACAAACAAATTTTAAAAGTGGCCATATTTAGAATTCTTAGGACATGTTTTATCAGTATAAGGAATTATTACCATTAAAAAATATGAAATCTAAAACAAAATGCTTATAAATGAGGCTCTCTAGTTTATCCGAGCATATATTCTATAAAATTCCAGGTCCTTTGTGTTAATAATTTACATGTGCCAGAAATCAATTGTCAAGGGTAAAAACAATAACAATTAAACAAATGCCTTATAAAAATATATATTGTTGTATATTTTTAAGGATGGGATGCTGTTATGGACTGGAAAGATGTTCTGTCAGGAGGAGAAAAGCAAAGAATGGGCATGGCTCGCATGTTTTATCATAGGTAAGTATGCCATTATTGTAACTAAATAAATCTTTGGACAGGATTCAATCTCCTCATCTTCAGTTTAAAAATATCTTCCTGGGTGCGTCTGGGTGGCTCAGTCGTTAAGCATCTGTCTTCGGCTCAGGTCATGATCCCAGGGTCCTGAGATCGAGCCCCGCGTTGGGCTCCCTGCTCAATGGGAAGCCTACTTCTCCCACTCCCACTCCCACTGCTTGTGTTCCCTCTCTCGTTCCGTCTCTGTCAAATAAATAAAATCTTTAAAAAATAAAAATAAAAAAATAAAAATATCTTCCTGGGGGATGGAGGGATGGGCAAAATGGGTGAAAGAGAGTGGGAGATACAGGCTTCAAATGATGGAATGAAAAATCACAGAAAAAAAGGCACAGCATAAGGAGTATAGTCAATGATACTGTAATAGTGTTGTCTTGTGACAGATGCAACTACATTTGCGGAGAACATAGCCCAATGTATAAACTTATCCAATCACTATGTTGTACACCTGAAACTAATGTAACACTGTGTGTCAACTACATGCAAATAAGAGAAAGAAAGAAAAAAAAAGAAAAAACTAATGCTTAAAATTTACAGGTTTAAATTTCTTTTTTTTTTTTTCATGTTTTGGAAATCTCCCAGTACTTTTTTTTCTATTTCTTAGGTTGAGTAATGTTAGATGACAAAATTAAATTTTCATATATCCTAAGTTTGAAAGAATTATTACTAATTTTAAAATGTGATGAATACATAGCTACTATTATACTGTGGTGAACACAGTGGGTAGGCATTCAATACTGCTTCTGAATTAAATTAGTAAATTAAAACTAAATTAACTTTTCAAGTACTAAGTAGCCTATTAAGCTTAGTAGTGTTCTCCTCCTTAAAAATCAGATGCTTATCTAATGCAAAAAGGAACGAGCCAGAGTAGGTCTTAATGGACTCAGAAAAAGAGAGATTTGGGAAATAATTTCTCTCCATAAAACTTTTCCTTTGCAATCAGCTTCAAGGATACGAGGCACAAGAAGCTGGAAAGAAATATTAAAGAAAAAGAAATACTAAAGAAAAATTCTTCTTATTTGTCCTATTCGTCTCTGAAAAAGATCCCTCTGTCTTTGTCTGTCTGTCTGTATTTTTCTCTTAATCTTAGGCCCCTGGCCATGTGAATCGGAGTTGAATGCAAAGCAAGAGGCTTTCATGTTACTCAGTTTTAAGAAACAATCTTGGGAAAAAAGGACCAAGAGTTTTATGTACATGAATGCCTAAATGGCACAGTTTATGGCTGTAAACTGGGGCAGATGTGACACTCTGAAGGAGATACAGTAGAAGCAGTAATACTTTTGTAGGAAACTTTAAAAAACTGATAAAAGGAGCAAAAATATATATACATCAAGGAAGCGTCATTAAATACTTAACAACTAGTTAGCCCACACTTAGTAATCAGTTGGCTATCATTTAAAAAAAAAAACCTTTTATTATGGAAAAAACATCAAAGAGAAAATTGTAAATTTGAATCCCAAGTTCCCACCACACCAATTCACCAAGTATAACATATTACCACACTTAATTTATCTATTTTTTTAATTCTGAAGCGTTTTAAAGCAAATCCCAAATAGCATGGCATTTTTTTCCTAAAAAACTGTGGCATCAAGACAATATAAGAATATTTTCTTTCATAATAACTACCATAATCATAGCTAATAAAATTGATAAAAATTAAAATCATCTAATACCAGGTCATACTCAAAGTTTCACTAATTGTCTCAAAAATATTTTTTTATAGGTGGTTTGTTCAAACATACTGAATTTTTTTGTTATATTTTTTAATCATTTTTAAACTAAAGTCTCTGCTACTTTGTGCCCCCCTCCCCCAAGTTCCAATCTTGGATGTCATTGATTTGCTAAAGAAACAGGGTTAGAGATAGAGAACAAACTGAGGGTTGATGGAGGGAAGTGAATGGGGGAGGAGTTAAATGAGTAATGGGTATCATCACTTGTTGTGATGAGCTGAATGTTGTATGTAAATGAAGAATCACTGAATTCTACTCCTGAAACCAACATTGCACCATATGTTAACTGGAATTTAAATTTAAAAATAAAAGAAGATATAAGAAAAAAAAAAAAAGAAATAGAGTTAGTTGTCCCATAAGAATGTTGCTCATTCTAGATCTATCTGATTACTTCCTCACGGAATCTTTTACCTCTTCCTTTAAACTCCTATTTTTCTTGTAAACTAGAAATTAGAGTTAAAATCTTAATTATATTTAAGCTTAGCCTTTTCAATAAGAATATAACATACATTTATCATTGAAAAAGGAAAATATTATTTAAATAATTTTATTAAAATATAATTATATGTTCATTTCATAAAAGTAGAAAATTTAGGTATGTAAAAAAAATCTATTATCTCATTACTTATGTTAAATAACAAAAATTCAACCAAGTAAATTTTAAAGAAACAATTGGCTTTATTGAACAATTCATGAATAAGACAGCATCCCATTTAGCAAGTAGAGAAAAGCTCCAGAGGGCTGCAGAAAGGAAATCATTTTTAAAAGCAGGACAAGGAAGTCATGAACAAACTCACTCCTATGGGGAAACTAAAGGGTCTTACTAGGTGGATTACCTCACCAATGCTGACCAGGAAATTCTAGATTGACCAGTTAAGATTACATTCCTGGGGAAGGTTGAACCTGCAATTAGGTTAGATATTAAGCCCCAGTTTGGTGACATGGACCTAGCACAAGTAACTCTATTTTGGGTATGTAGTGTCTAGCTGGAGTTTTTTTAATGAGAAAAAATATTGTATTAATAACATGGTATCTTGGAATTTAAGAAACAAACAGAGGAACATAGGGGACGGGATGGAAAAATAAAATAAGATAAAAACAGAGAGGAAGGCAAACCATAAGAGAATACGGAATAAACTGAGAGTTACTGGAGGGGCTGTGGGTGGGGGGATGGAGTAATTGGGTGATGGACATTAGGAGGGCACTTGATGGAATGAGCACTGGGTGTTATATGCAACTGATGAATCACTAAATTCTACCCCTGAAACTAATAATACACTATATGTTAACTAAGTTGAATTTAAGTAAAAAAATTAAAAGAAAAAGAAAAAATAACACGGTATTTATAATAATGTGCATGGTTAGCGCAAGCATATGGCAAGCTAATTTGCATCGACATGGACAGAGCTAGAGAGTATTATGCTAAGCAAAATAAGTCAGTCAGAGAAAGACAAGTATCGTATGATTTCACTCATGTGGAATTTAAGAAACAAAACACTGGGTGATGGGCATTAAGGAGGGCACGTGATGTGATGAGCACTGGGGGTTATATGCAAATGATCAATAACTGAACTCTACATCTGAAATTAATGATGTACTATATGTTGGCTAATTAAATTTAAATAATAAAAAAGAGAAACAAAACAGAAGAGCAAAGGAAAAAAAGAGAGAAAAAGAGGCAAACCAAGAAACAGACTCTTAACTATAGAGAACAAAGTGATGGTTACCATAGAAGAGGTGGGGGGGGGATGGGTGAACTAGGTGATGGGATTAAGGAGTGCATTTATTGTGATGAGCAATGGGAGTTGTATGTAAGTGTTGAATCAGTACATTGTACACCTGAAACTAATATCATACTGTATGTTAACTAACTAGAATTTTTTTTAAACTTTATAAAAATAGAATATGGTGAGCTAAAAAATTACAAATCAAAATTTGCTAACTCGGAATTTTTAGTGCAGTGTATTTTAGAATGCCCCTTTCTCAGATGATGTGATATTCAAGAGTAAACTTTACTGTTTGACATTTATGACCAGCTGTTACCCACTATCACCCTGAATCTGTTTGAGCCTTGTCCATAAATATTCAGTAATATGATCTCCAGCATAGTTGGTGAAATATAATATGATGGAATGTAAAATGTGACCATAAATTTCTCACTGTATCGGTGTGTTAATAAAATAAACCCTGTAACAAAGAGCAAGAGGCATTAATCTCAACCCAAAGAGATTTTCAAGTACTTGTAACTTGAAATAAGCAGTTGATACTTGGTATGTAAAATATTTTGGATGCAACGTGAGACTAAATAAATATCAAGTTACAAGCATACCAATAGAAAGAAAATTTAGTGACCTATAGAAAGATCCGTGAAGATGAGCAAGTTGTTGAAAAGCAGAATCTGCTGAGAAAAAACAAAATGAAATCGAAATTTTAAACCCAGTGAAAGAAAAGTAAAATAATGAGGAACTGCCCTCGCTTGTCCTCAAAGGGTTAACAACAAGCTCTGAATTACAGTATGAAAGACCTGAGCTAGCTAAAATGGAGAATTTTGGCAGGGATTATTAAGTATCATGGTAGTATACTGTTTTTGAGAGGATTTTAATTTTAATGTTTAAAGAATGATCAGAAAATTTCTGTCCTAGTGGGAATAAAGTAGATCCTTCACAAAGCTCCCTCTTCTGATGCTACAGCAAAAGAAAAAGAAAGGAAAATCAGAGAAACAGTATTATCTAATGTTTTACTTAGTTATATCAGCCCAGATTCCAACTATTGCTTAATTTAAGTACACACACACACACACACACACACACACACCAGTTCTGCCAACCAAACAAAAGTATGGAACCGATCCTGCATCTACTAGCCTAAGGATTACCATGACGACTGAGTGTAAGACATATACTTTATTTCTGATTCTAAGATGGCATCTCTTCTCTGTTTAGCTCAAAGCACTCTGAAAAATGACACAGTATAATAAATAACTAAATTACTAGAAAGAGATTAACACAGAAAAAGAAAAATTTATCCCAAATTGCTTTTTTCTTTTCCCTTTTATCTACTTAAAAAAATTATCCACAAAACAGTAACCAACTCTGAGACAAAGAAGTAGTGCTTAATATTTAAACAGAGCCGTAACCAAAAGCCAAGCAGCACTATTTCTGTTGATATTATGGGGAATCTCCAGCCATCTTTCAGTTCTTCGCACGGAGAGCAGTTATTAAAGTCAAGTGGGGTATTAAAGCTCCCTCGACTCCTGCATCTATTAGCCTTGACTACCCTCTCTGGAATAGGTAACAGGATCCTATTCGTAAACAAATCCAGCTTATAAAAACAATTTGAAGTGCTAAATAAGTATGCTGAAGGAGAAATTATTACTGGCTTTAATGTTTACATTTTCATTGTCATTTATTTTTAAAGATCAGAGTATCTTCATGGAGGAAATTGTCCTAATAAATACTTCTTACTAATTTTCAGCTCTGAAATAAATAATAAATGACAGTGCATGAGTTGACCTTTGGTCCCATTAGCAAAGCTAAGTCATGTTGCTGAGTACCAAATATGTACCTAAAGTCCAGATAGGCTTGAATGAAGACAGGGAAAGGAAAAAAAGAAAGATGGCGGGGTGGGGGGGTGGCTTGAGAGGAAAGGAAGAGAATAAACAGAAGGAAACGGTAGCAAATGTTAGGTGCCTCTGACAGTAGTAGACAGTCATTTCCAAAGTAAAAATTGAGCTAGAAAAATAACTTACTGAGTATAATCAGAAAAATATTTACCGATTGTTTTCCCCTTAAGAATTTGATTGCGAAGCATCGTCTCAGTGTTACCGGGTTAAATGCCTACTCTAAGTTTGTCAGGTTAGGCATACTATTTTTGTGGAATCTTGTAGCAACGAAATTCCATTAATCATGTTTTGGTACTTACATTGTTGATAAAGTTATCTTCTCAATAAATCTTTGCTAACAGGGCTTTTGGCCTGTTTGATAATTAGCTACTGTAATGTATTTTTCATGTAATTAGTCAGAACCTGTTACCAGGAATGAACTTGCCTTCTGTGGGAAAATGCACTCAGTGACCTGCCTCTTCTTTCCTATGTCTCATACCCATGAGTCACCCATCTGCATAACAATAAAGCTTATTGTATAGTGAGCAGGCATCAGGAAATCTATTTAAAATTGCAGAGGAATATAATATTCTAATCCAAAGAGGGAGGATGACTGCTGTTTTGCATTATCATTTATCACTTTTAATAATGTCATATGCTCTTTTGCTCCTTTAAAAAAGTCAACATTGCGGGGCACTTGGCTGGCTCAGTCAGTAGAACATATGACTCCTGATCTTGGAGCTGTGAGTTCAGCCACCATGTTGGGTATATGGTGTACTTAAAAAAATAAATTAATGAAGTTAACATTGCAGCTCATATTGTCCATGTAAAGATTTATAATTCAAATGGGAAAAAATCATTCATTTATTTGTGTTTATTTTTTTTCAAGACCAAAATATGCATTGCTGGATGAATGTACCAGTGCTGTCAGCATTGATGTTGAAGGAAAGATATTTCAGGCTGCAAAAGGGGCCGGGATTTCCTTACTATCTATAACACACAGGCCTTCTCTATGGTGAGTGTTTCCAATGTTAATTTGCAATAGATGGTTTTTCTTTGTATCACTCAGAGAATAACTTTGCCTAAACTTTCTTTATAGAGCATAGGATATTTCACTTATTTTCTACCTATATTTCTGTTAAATTGCACACTGGTAGTGTAGATACCCTAAACCTAACATTATAAGATTAATGGGGTATTTGAAAATGGTTATCACATTCCAATAATTCTGAAAAGAAATAGAAAAATCCAGTGATTTTTTTAACTGAAAATATTCATAATGCGTAGCATGTACTGGGAAAAATATAATTATGTAATCTTATATCATCTTTTTAGCCCTTTTTTCAAAATCCAGGAAAAAAATTCCAAAATTTAATATTCTTCCGAATGATTAAGCTGGAGAAAAACAGGGGGAAAAAAGCTTTTTTGGGGGGAGGGGTTTTGTTTTAAGGAAAAATGAATGAAAATATTTTCTAAATAACATCTCATTAAACTCAATGGGATTCCCCTTATTTTAAAAAAATGATAACACTATTTTTACCATTTCCTTACTTTTCTACTGATTCATCACCATAGTAATAGTTGCTATTGCAGACTTAGCACCTATTCTGTTCCAGGTTCATTTAAGTCTCATAACAACCCTATATTGAGTATAGGTAGTCTAATTATTCCCATTTTATAGATGAAGAAACTGAGAACTAGAAAAATGAGTAAAGTAACTTCCATGATCACACTCTCTATACTATAGTATGCTGCTCTACTTATTATAAGGAACTCAAAATGCTCTGTATATGTAAGCTATAAAAACACTTGTTCATTCATAGTACACTCCACGACTTGGATATTTGTTTAATCAGTCAAAATCTTCTCTTTTGGTATATTAGTAACTACAGTGGACTCTTATACCTGTTAGCCTCCTATTTCCCAAGGGACAGAAAGGACTTCTCTCTCTCTAGCAGGTGACTCATCCCATTCTATGCCAAAGCTGTTATCATGTACATGACTTCAAACCTAGGCTGAGTAACAAGCTTTATTTAAGTTAATCCCAGAAGCCCTTCTAGACTTTTCACTGTATAGAGAATGTTTACTTTAAAATTATGAGTTAACTGAGTATGCAATTCAGATCAGGCTTTCATTGTTGAACATTCTTTGATTCTGTTCTACTTCTATTGAGAAGATAATAATCTATTTTTACTCTTCATTTAACATTCAAATTTTTCATAATTTTTTTTCCTTCAGAGAGGTGACCTGAAAATAGAACATTTCATGAAGTGACCTTCTCTATACAAATTTGTGATTGGTCTCTCTGTCATTAAGAACTAATTGGCATCTGGGGTGATAAGACCAGATTTACTAATCTCTCCAGAAGCAGTCTGGATCTAGTCCAGGATGCGTACATGGCAATGAGTATGAGTCCTCTGACTTTTCCCTGGAGAAAACCAACAGGACTGGATCTTTACGACACTTGACATTTGTCTATAAATCCCCGAATCGGTGATGACGTAGAATCATGCCAGAAGAACTCTTGAGCCCTTTCTGGTATGACTTGTCATTTCCAGGCATGCTTCCTAATTGATCACATGTTGGCATAACATGGAGTTGTGTCTTAGTTCTGGTGCTTTTTCTGACCTTATCAATGGATTTATTATGCTATTCTGTCATTCAGTTCCTTATTCAAGTAGCCTAAAGAGTCATTGGAAGCATATTCAGCCATTTTTTTTCTCTCAATTGAGGGAACAAATAGGTTTTTGTTGTTGTTGGGTTTTTAAAGATTTTATTTAGAGTAGTTTTACAGTCACAGAAATATTGAGAGGAAGGAACAGAAATATCCCATATGATCTGCCCCAACACATGCAGAGCCGTATTATCAACATCCTCCACTAGAGTGGTACATTTGTTACAATTGATAAATCTACATTGACCCATCATTATGACCCAAAGTCCATAATTTACATTAGGGTTCACTCTTGGCAGTGTACAATCTATGGGTTTGGACAAATTTATAGTTGCATATATCTATCATTACAGCATTGTACAGAATATTTTTACTGTTCTAAAAATTCTCCATGCTCTTCCTATTCATTCCTCTCTTCCCTCAAGCCCTAGAAACCACTATCTTTAATGTCTTTTTCAGAATGTCATATAGCTGGACTCATACAGTATCTAGCCTTTTCAGTTTGGCTTCTTCACTTAGTAATATTCATTTAAATTTTCTCCATGTCTTTTCATGGCTTAATAGCTCATTTCTTTTTAGCACTGAATAATATTCCATTGTTTAGATGTAGACAGTTTATTTATCCATTCACCTACTGAAGGACATCTTGGTTTCTTCCAGTTTGGGCAATTATAAATGAACCCACTAGAAACATTCATATAAAGGTGTTTTGGTAGACACAAGTTTTCTCAACTCCTTTGGGTAAATATCAAGGAGTGCAATTGCTGGATCATATGGTAAGAGTATGTTTAGTTTTGTAAGAAACTGCAAAATTGTCTACCCGAGTGCCTGTATCATTTTGCATTCCCACCAGCAATGAGTAAGAGTTTCTGTTGCTCCACAGCCTTGTTGGCATTTGGTGTTATCAGCGTACTGGATTTTTGGCCATTCTAATAGGTGTATAGAGGACAAGTAATTTTTAAAGCAAATAAAAAAATCTGTAATTCTATGCCTTTTAACAAGAAAAATGTGTTTTTATTTGCAGCTATTCATACCACATTTTCCCATAAAACTAAAAATCATGTTACTTCTGCATTATGAATTAATTTAGACATTATAGGTTGAAGAAATCTATAATTTCTGATTAGCCTTTCTCCTTAGATGAAATTCTTATTTTCCCTGAAAAGATTTCAGGACACAGAAAAAAATGTATTATATTTTCCCCATGACAGCAAAGGGATAATTGTTGATTATAAAGATTAAAATCAATATCAGTATACAAAGAGCTCCAAAATTATAGAAGCTGATTAAATTATTAATCCTGGATAGAATTATAGCTTTATACCTACCACTTTCCTATGCTTGATCCTATTAGTGCAGGAAGTCTATAGATTATTTCCAACGAGCCTCAGTTAATATAGTAGTTTCCTTTAAAATCCTCTAAGGCAAACCCTGAAATATTATTTTAGCCCATTATATAGACATACCTTTGAATCCCAGGTCATGAAACACCCATACATATTCTTCCTCCCATGTAGAAATCAAATAATGTTGTGGGACTGGAGTGACGAGTCAAACCTTCATTAGACACTGAAGATAGAGGTTGCCCAAGATCAGAACTATTCTAAAACTGCTCCCAGTTGTACTGCAACATTAGGAAAGCCCAAGAATATTAAAAACAAGATCATTAATCTCTGTCATATGTTATCAAGCACACGAACTTTCAACCTTCAGCTTGAGAGTGACTTTTACTCTTTTAGATACAGTTTAACACAGGTTAGTTTCCCCCTCTTATAGCATGATCCATCCAATCAAAATGAGATGAAACCAGAGGTTCTTCAGTTGATGAATAGATAAACAAAGTGTGCAAAATCATGCAGTGGAATATTATTCATGCATAAAAGTGAAGGAAGTACAAATACATGCTACAACTAGATGAACTTTGAAATCATTTTAAGTGAAAGTAGTCACAAAAAGCCACATATTATATGATTATATATATATGATTATATGATTGTATATATTATATGATTATATATATATATATATATAACATGTCTAGAATAGACAAATCCAGAGAGACAGAAAGGAGACTGATGATTGGCAGGGACTGAGCAGAAGTGGGTGGGGGGAGGGACTGCTAATAGGTATGGTGTTTCTTTTGGGGATAAAGAAAATATTCTGGAATTGGATAGTAGTGATGGTTACATGAGATTGTGAATCAACTAAAAGTCACTGAGTTTTACACTTAAAAGAATGAGTTTATGGTATGTGAATTATATCCCAAGTTTAAAAAAGGAAGTAAAGCTACTTAAAATAAGCTCACTGATCATAGTAAATAATGACAGGTGAGAGCTTAAAAGGGATCAAGAAGCAAAAAGAACTATAGGAAAAGACAGGAAGACTGGGGACATGTAGGAACATGGTTCACTTCAGCATAGTGACAAAATGGAGGGGCTCAGCCATGCAAGGTCAACTCTGCTAGCATTACTGTCTCCACATATCGCCCACAAATCCCAGAAACCAGAGTGACTTTGGCCTCTCTTTAAGACAAGATGGATTGTCTCCTGTCTCATCAATAAAATAATCTCTTTCCCTCTCCGAAGTTTCTAATTATGAACCAGAGACTTGACAAAGGAGATCAAATTATATGGAGGCATGGAAATATCTTTAAAAGATTTTTATCAAAGAATTCATTTTTAAAAAGTGTTTTAAAACTTTTTTTTCTTTTTTAATATGTTCCACACCCAGCATGGTACCCACAACCCCGAGATCAAGACCCAAGCTTAGATCAAGAGTCCAGCGCTCAACTGACTGAGCCACCCAGGCACCCTTTGTATATCCTTTATTTTTCTTAGTTTTTTTTTTTTTCCTGTGTAACCTTTAAAATTTTTACTTTCTTTCCTCAGCTTCCTTTCCTTATTCCCATTCTAACTAAGCTTTGATATTTATTCAGGAGTCATACTGGGTTTGAAGATAAATTAAATAGATACAAACAGCATGACTTCCTTAGTATTTCATATATATTCAGAATATAAAAGAAACTTAATATAAGCAATAGGATTTCCAAGAGATCGAAGACTTTTGGAGTTAAAAAAAAATCAATACTCAACCTCTTGAAGGTTCTTGAAAGTCAAATGTAAAATAGGCCCCTTACTTAAAATTTGCCTTTGAATATCAACTGGAATGATAAACCTAAAATGGCTTTTCATGATTATTGCTAATAATATTATTTCATTTCAATTATGCAGGAAATACCACACTCATTTATTACAGTTTGATGGTGAAGGAGGTTGGCGCTTTGAACAACTGGATACTGCTATCCGTTTAACACTGAGTGAAGAAAAACAAAAGCTAGAATCTCAGCTAGCTGGAATTCCCAAAATGCAGCAGAGACTCAATGAACTATGTAAAATTCTGGGAGAAGACTCAGTGCTGAAAACAATAAAAAATGAAGATGAGACATCCTAATTTGTTTTGACATGTTTAAAAGTTAATTTTTAGGTAAAAACTCAGAGTCTGTTACAGTGCATGCATTGTGTTCAAGCAAAGCACAGAGAAAAAAAGAAAGTAAGAAATGTTTTATAAAATTTTAGCATCAAGGAAATATATGATCTGACTTTTCAGAAGAAAATAAACAAACACATTATGTGAGATTAGTCCTTTTGGTTTATACTAATTCCTAATGAAAGCTTAATTCACCTGTCAAACAGGATTTTCTAGGTGAATTTATGAAGAATACCAGATTTACTATGTGTATGTGACATGTCTGAAGTTCTTAACAAACATGGGAGACATCTTGAAAATGGAACAACTTAAGAACAGCATGTGGTTTGAAACCAGGTGCATAAAACTAGAAGTTTGAGTAACATTTCAGTCCATTTATGGTTATTAGGTTTAATAAGTAGAATTCATGTGCATCATTACTCGTGGTCAACTAAACCCTGTACACAAAATAGCTGACAGTTTGATAAATAATTTCAATATGAAAAAAATTATTTTAATGGCAGTGGTTGAAAGAAAGAAGCATGGCTATACATGTATAAAATGCCATATTTTAAAATTTTAGATTTTGAGCATCTTACTATGGGCACATAGCAAATTAGTTTTAATGAGAATCTTACATATTTGTTAATAAACTTGCTCATTTTCAGAAGAGAATTGCCAATACAGAAAAGGAGTATCCAAACAATGTCTGTCTCAGCCTGTTACTTTGCTTGGCAGCGTGATCTACGGCAACTTCTGTCTAGAAATACTCAGCCTGTTTTTGTGCTCAAAGGAGGAGTCCACCACATTTTTAAATAGCAGTGCTATAATAGAATATAGGGATCCTCAAAATCACAGTAGTAATAATGTGCAATGAAATAGCACTTTATAATTTACAATCCTCATTTATATCATTTCATTTTAATTCTTGTGGCAATCTTTGGAGGCAACTATTACTTACCTTGTTCACTTTTGAGAAAACTGACACTCAGACTTGCCTTAATTATGCAATTTATTTAGGGACAGATCCAAGGATCAAATGAAGTTCTGCTGATTCCTTGATTCAGTACTATTTCCACTTTCCACTATCATCCTTGAAATCTAACTGTTGAAAAGGAAATGAATATGGTAATGTTAGTGATATTATTATTTGTTATTGTTCACAAGATGTGGAAATTGAATACAAAGTGGAAAGATCATTGGTTTGTGGTTTCAGATGAGCCAAGAAAGTTAGCAAATTTTTCAGGAACTATGCACTCATACTCAATATTAAGGTACCTCTACAGCCAGCAATCAGAAGGGAAATTCATTGTGTTATAGGTAAATTTCATATTTATTGGACATAATGAAAAAGAATCTGCATGCAATAGCCCATATAAAAGAAATCTTATCTATTCATGTGCCCTGATGTGGAAGTAGACAAGCCAGAACTGGCATTTTAATCTCCCACTGCCAAGGCCACCATGTGGATAGGCCAGGAAAAATAAGAATGATCGGTTGTTAGTGGTTTGGGATTTTATTTACATGTTTAGACACAACCATAAAGGATGCTAAGTCAGTGATTCTGACTTCTTCATGTGGTAGAGTACCTGAACTCATTCACGATGACTGTAGTAGAACAGCATGACATTTTCACATTTTCAATTCTGCCATGCTAATTAAGACATCTTCAGTTACTGGTAAATGTAACCATCTTACATGAAGGAATGTGGTATAAAATCATAATCAGTACATCTGTCTAGGTTTTTCTGTTAGTATCTCTAGGTTCTTGTATTCTTTTGCCAGTTACTGCTACTTCCTATTAGAAAATTGAGGCAGGTGGCAAAGGTTTAAAAAAATGCATGGAGCCAAAACTTAAGCTTGATAATG
Source organism: Ursus americanus (assembly GCF_024610735.1). Taxonomy (NCBI): domain Eukaryota; kingdom Metazoa; phylum Chordata; class Mammalia; order Carnivora; family Ursidae; genus Ursus; species Ursus americanus. The sequence goes on along the minus strand of NC_142151.1, from coordinate 32,290,385 downwards.
ATCATCCATTAATCTTAACTTCTATATTAGCCGTTATTCAGTTTATGCTGCTGTAGGGAACAATCTGAGGCAAGTGTCTTAAGTTAACTTTTAAAGGTACAAGAAGAAAATGAAAAGTCCTCATTTGAAACATGTGCATAATTTCCATGCCTTCATTTTCACAATTTGAAAAATAAAGCATTTAGGACCAAATATATTTTGTTTTGAAACCTAGAAATGAATGCCAAAACAAATATTAGATTTGTAATTAGCCCTTATTTGGTATATCCTAGCAATGAGCGGAAGTAAATAAGATTCATTATTTATAATGTACAGGACTCGAGGATGTTTAAAATTCTGTACTAAAACTGTACATACTGTAATTTAAATGTTACAGTTCGAAGAAAAACATGTTTTACACGAGCTTTTTTGTGCCTATTTTCTGAATTTTCATCAAGGACCAGTATCCTCTAACTTGGAGGAGAAAAAAAATCTGTGATTTGAATTTGTATTGATGTACCATGTAACTATTTCCAAAATGGTCCAATGAGTATACCATATTTTATTATCCTTATAGTTATATTTTATGAAAAACATGAACAAGATTGAGAAACTAAAGAGCCATCTTTGGATACAGCAAAGGGTAGATGAGGGAAGGAAAAAGAAAATATTTCAATTTTCAAAGTACTTTTACCATGTTATCTATTTGCCCAAACTTTTGACTTCTGGAATTTTTTGGTGTTTTGTCAAAGAAAGCTGTAAGTTTATGGAGCTTAGATTTGTAAATGGGCACTTTCTGGCTAACTTTGAACTTGGAAAATAAGTTGCATTCTGTGAAAATGTTGCATTTTATTTCTCCAACATGTAGTGTTAGGCCAAGCATGAGTCTAAAATAGTGTGCGCTCTTGTGAACATGATAATGTTTTAAAAAATCCCTCTCCAGGGGCACCTGGGTGGCTCAGTCAGTTAAGCATCTGCCTTCAGCTCAGGCCATGATCCTAGGGTCCTGGGATCGAGTCCCACATTGGGCTCCCTGCTCCGTGGGGAGTCTGCTTCTCTCTCAATCCCTCTCCCCATTCGTGATCTCTCTCTCTCACGCTCTCTCTCTCTCTCAAATAAATAAATTAAATCTTTTAAAAAAAATCCCTTTCCTGGAATCTCGAGGAAAATGATATATCCTGATATTCAATGTAAGTTTACATTTGTTTACAATAGGAATGGTTTTCCCTCGACAGTAATTTGAGTTTTGTGTCAAATTTTACTCTGCCAGTAAAGGTATAAATGAATATGTTAGTTTTTTTTATTTGAGACTTTGGGCCCAAGAATAATTTCATATTTGGCAATAGGCTTAGCCTATTAAAATCTGTTTGGGATAATTTTTTGATTCCATAAGCTTAGAAAAATTTGTTACACACTGGAACCTAGATCCGGAGAATGTTATACACTTCTGAGATGTGCAGAAAATGGTAATGATTATTAAATCATTGATTAAAAGAGATGCCTTTGATAGAATTACTTTATGGGCAAATAGTATTCTCATTTAAAAAAGGAAAGTACTTTCATATAACCCAGGGTATTGACATTTCTGCTGATATATCTTTAGGTATGTCAAATATGTTTTAGAGTTGCACTTGTCATGTTTGTCACATGAGAACTTTCAGATGGATGTATAAAATATTTTTATTAAAAGCAAATCCCTTCTTCCATTGTTGGTGCCTTTCCTGATTACCAAGTACTAAACTGCTTTACAGTCTTTATTGTAAAATTTCTAAAACCACTGATCTACACTACACACAGGGCTTGTGTTGATGAAAGCAAGTGAGAAAAATGTCCTTAAGGGGTAAAAGTCACTATGTAGCTAAGCTAGAATGTGGCTATGTGTGAATATTCTAGAGTATAATCTCTGTCCAAAGAGCAGTTGAACTCAACATTCCTTGTGAATTCCTTAATCATCATCAAAAACATTTGATTAACCAAAGGAATGACAAATTATTCCAGGGGTAGAAAATGCCCTATTTCTATATTTTAAATGACTGCTGGTACATGTCTACATACACACCTCATTTACAAGTTGTATGATGTACAACCTTATGAAGTACTATGAACAATAGTCCCCCAATAGTTGCTTAAATATTTATTTTCTTTATTAATTCAGCACACACTTACTTATTAAGTACTAGCCTATGCCAGGCACTGTGTTAGGTTCTAGGAATAAATAAAATATGGTCCCTGTCCAAAGAAGCTTACCATCCACTGAAAATTAGGAAAATGAGTACCCTCAGAAGAAAAAGTCAATCGCTACTATTTATTATTTATCAAGAAGGCACAAAGCATTGCATATACTTGATTCATTACATCTTCATGAAACTGTAGTTTAATGAAAGAGGAAAAGTGAGGACAGAAAGGTTAGTAATTCATCCAACCTCATACAGCTACTAAGCTATAGAGCTGAAATTTGAACCTAGCAATATTTGATTACAAAGCCTATGTAACTCCCCATCACTTTCCTTTCAATTAGTTTAGGTCAATTTTCATTTTAACTGTTTTAAACTCAAAAGTATAAGTATATTTTTCACTGGCTCAAGGTTTCTAGTTAACCAAACATGCATTTTTTTCATCTAAAAAGGAAACTTGTCACATAAGTTATATTTTCATTGTTTTTATTATAAATGTTGGATGCAGTCATCTGGGAGAAGGAGAACAAAAGGCAAATTTTCAAATGTTTTGAGGAAGAAATGTCCAAACTGGTTAACATTCATTCATTCATTCGGTAAATATTTATTGACATATTCAAGGTACCATTGATTGTGCTAGGGATTCTAAGCGAACAGCACAGACCTGGTCTCAGTCCTCATGAAACATTTTAGTACACCAACACTAAACAACTGTATGCCCGTTAGATGTCGTGGTCCCATCTAAATGGCATATTTGTTTTATAATATCTTCTCAATTCTTGTATTTCCTGCTTATGACCACTCTGTTGCAACATTAAACAATAAGCATTTTCTGGCCGCAGGATTCCCTAGATTACACATTTAAAGGCTTCATGATCCCCATGCCCTCCAACTTGGTCTAAACGACAAGGTCCAGTAGAACAGTCTGTAGGGCTGTATCATCCTTCACCAGTAGGTGCTGCCCTACATTTAGCATGTTGTCTTGAAACCTGAGAAACATGAGCTTCTCAAGTTCAGGTCATGTAAAGTGAACCAGTTTTGGACAATGAAGAGTATCTCTCTAGTGTTTACACAGAATACAGATAACTGTAGCAGGAAAGTTCCAAAAAGCAAAAATAAGATTAAATTTAAAATAAATAATAAGTAATTATAAAAGTGAATACACAAGTGTTCGAAAGTTAAGCACACTGAGAATTATACGCTCCAGCTCAGTACCTGTTACCCAGTGTAGAAGACAGTGATTAAGTATTCACCTTATGTGTTCTTAATGTGATTTAATACCTATAATATAGATTATGCAAGAGTGAAATAATGAAATATTAAACACTAAATAATCACTTGCCAAATCATTTATTGTAGTTAGTTTATTTTATTTTATTTTTTTAAAGATTTTATTTATTTATTTGACAGAGAGAGAGACAGCCAGTGAGAGAGGGAACACAAGCAGGGGGAGTGGGAGAGGAAGAAGCAGGCTCCCAGCGGAGGAGCCTGACGTGGGGCTCCATCCCATAACGCCGGGATCATGCCCTGAGCCGAAGGCAGACGCTTAACCGCTGTGCCACCCAGGCGCCCCTATTGTAGTTAGTTTAATCCATATAAAATAGGAGGCAACCTTATATATCAAATATATAATTTAACTTTTATCTATTGAATACATTAAATTTAATAATTAATTTTTAATTAATTAAAATAATTAATTTTAATTAATAATTAATTTAGTGGGCCTACAAATCCCTTACTAATTGAAAAATGTAAAAGCTTATTCTAATGAATATATATAAAACGAATGTGAATAGTGTGAATATATATGTATATATGAAGTTGCACACATACAAAAATAGAATACACACTTTTTTTTAAATCCCAAATGGAACATTTACAAAATTTATCACTTATCAGGCCACATAACAAGTCTCAATAAAGTTCAGTCAATTTGTATCTGGAAAAAAAATAAATTGGGCCTAAACATTGTGTAAGTGTATAAAAGTACAAAAGTTTATGCTAGAAAAGTGCCTTGGGACTCACATAAGGATGGGGTAAAAGTGGTCCTATAATAAGACATTATCTTGTTGGAAAGCTACTATAAAGTGAGCTTTGGCAACATGCAGATACTGATAATTCCAGTGTGACACTGACGAAGCAAGTGTCAAAGCCCCCTTGTCCAGGCTAGCTTCTTGCTCCATGCAACAACTTTCCAAGACCCACAAAGGTGGGATATAGATAAGAGAAGTTAATGTAGATCCGAGCAGATACATATATTTTCCTGCAACCTAACACACACACACGCACACATGCACACACGTATGCACACACACAAATGTAATAATACAAAGGCACCTGGGTGGCTCAGTCGGTTAAGCCTCCACCTTCGGCTCAGGTCATGATCCCAGGGTCCCAGGATAAAGTCCCACATCAGGCTCCCTGCTCAGCGGGGAGCCTGCTTCTCTCTCTCTCTCTGCTTCTCCCCACCACCCCCTCCCACTGCTGCTCTCTCTCTTACAAGTTAAAAAAATAAAAAATAATATTTTAATACAAAAACAGCATAACGATTTTGAGGACTTAAGTAACAAAATTTTTTTTCTACTGTGATAAAAAACAAAGTTTACCATCTTAACCATTTTCAAGTGTACAGTTTAGCGATGTTAAGTACGTTCACATTGTTGTGAAACAGCATCATCTTATAAGTCGGAAACTCTATACCCATGAAACAATAACCCCTCTTTCTCCCCCTCTCCAGCCCCTGGTAACCATCATTCTACTTTCTGTTTCCATGAATTTGACTATGTGAGGTACTTCACACAAGTGGAACGGGACAGAGTTTGTCCTTTTGTGATTGGCTTATTCCATTTAGCATAATGTCCTTAAAGTTCATCCATACTGTGACATGTGGCAGGATTTTCTTCTTTTTAAGGCTGAATAAAAGCCATTGTATGTTTATACCACATTTTGTTTATCCGTTCTTCCATTGATAGAGCGGGTTGTGTATGCCTTTTGGCTATTGTGAACAATACTGCTATGAACATGGGTGTGCAGATATCTCTTTGAGACCCTGCTTCTGATTCTTTTGGTATCTACCAGGACTGGTATTGCTGGATTGTATGGTAGTGCTGTTTTTACTTTCTTGAGTAAACTTCATACTATTTGCTATAGCAGCTGTACCAATTTACATTCCTGCTAACAGTGCACAAGGGTTCCAATTTCTCCACATCCTCACCGACACTTGATGTATTTTAATAGTAGCCATTTAATGGGTGTGAGGTGATATCTCATTTTGGTTTTGATTAACATTTCTGATGATTAGTGATGCTGAGCATCTTTTCATATATTTCTTGCCCATTTGTATATCTTCTTTGGAGAAATGTCTACTCCTTTGCTTGAATAATTTTTTTTTAATTCTTTTTTTTTTAAGATTTTATTTATTTATTTGAGAGAGAGAGAGAGACAGCTAGCGAGAGAGGGAACACAAGCAGGGGGAGTGGGAGAGGAAGAAGCAGGCTCCCAGAGGAAGAGCCCGACATGGGGCTTGATTCCAGAACCCTGGGATCATGCCCTGAGCCGAAGGCAGACACTTAACGACTGAGCCACCCAGGTGCCCCTGAATAATTTTTTTTTTTTTAATTAAAACTTGTTTCACAATGTTCAAGGCCCTCCATGATCTGGCCTTAATCTGTTTCCTCTGCTTCCAAAAAGCTGTCTCTCCTTATCCCCCCTCCCATCCCTCTGTTCCTCGTTAACCTTGGCTGGACATGGCAAGTGTTCCCTTTTACTTTCTCTCTTATTCATTTATTTTCTCAGTCATAAATGTCCTTACTCCACCATTTTCATCTATCAACTCAATCAAGCCTTCAGGATGTCTTGAATTCTTTCCAGCTATATAAAACTTTTTCTTCTTTCTTTTTTCTTTTTTTTAAATTAAGTAGGCTCCATGCCCAATGTGGGGCTTGAACTCATGACCTTGGGATCAAGAGTTGAGCTCTACCCACCAAGGCAGCCATGTGCCCCAAAACTTTTTCCTTTTTTATGCTTTGAAAGAGACCACTTCAGACACATGAAAAAATGCTCAATATCACTCAGCATCAGGGAAATACAAATCAAAACCACAATGAGATACCACCTCACACCATTCAGAATGGCTAAAATCAACAAGTCAGGAAACAACAGATGTTGGCAAGGATACAGAGAAAGGGGAACCCTCTTACACTGTTGCTGGGAATGCAAGCTGGTACAGCCACTCTGGAAAACAGTATGGAGGTTCTGCAAAAAGTTAAAAATAGAGCTATCCTACGACCCAGCAATTGCACTACTGGGTCTTTACCCAAAGATATAAATGTAGTGATCTGAAGGGGCACCTGGAAACCAATGTTCATAGCAGCAATGTCCACAATAGCCAAACTGTGGAAATAGCCCATATGTCCATCAGCGGATGAATGGATAAAGAAGCTGTGGTATATATATACAATGGAATATTACTCAGCCATCAAAAAAAGCAATCTTACCATTTGCAATGACATGTACGGAACTAGAGGGTATTATGCTAAGTGAAATAAGTCAATCAGAGAAAGACAATTATCATGTGATTTCACTCCTGTTTTCAATTTAAGAAACAAAACAGGATCATAGGGAAAGGGAGGGAAAAATGAAACAAGACAAAATCAGAGAGAGAGACAAACCATAAGAGACTCTTAATCATAGGAAACAAACTGAGGGTTGCTGGAGGGGAGTGGGGTGCGGGGATGGAGTAATTGGGTGATGGACATTAAGGAGGGCACATGATATAATGAGCACTGGGTGTTATATAAGACTGATAAATCACTCAACTCTACCTCTGAAATAATAATACACTATATGTTAATTACTTCAATTTAAATTAAAAACTTAAAATAGCCCTCAACCAGTCCCTCTGGATCACATTGGTCTGTATTATTTATATAGCTGATTTCTCCATTTCTCTTATTCACTTATTTGTTAACTGATTCTTTCTGCCTATGACTCCTGCCCTCCTTACCTGTAAACTTTGTGGACCAGGAATTTTGCTTATGCTATTTGCTGCAATATTCATAGCACCCAGAACAATAAATGGCAGCTACTTTTAAAGTATTTAATAACTGCATTAACAAATGACTGAACAAATGAATAAAAATAGAGCTAAAGAACAAATATATGAATGAGAGAATTAAAATGATTTAATGAGGATGTATGAAATCACTGAGGGAGAAATATAAAAAGAAGTGCACTCTTTCCTTCATTTTCTTATATATTAAGCCAACACTGCTAGGTAAAACTATAAAATGCAGTTTTTTTTTCTTTTCTGCTGAAAGAAAAATTGAGCACCTTGGAGATTTCATAGTATTTGCTTCATCTGCTTAATCTCTTCCTTTCCAGAGTTAAGTTGAGAAGTAATACTCTGGTTTTATTCTTACCATCAGGATACATATTATATAACTTTTTATTTAAGATTTATTTATTTATTTTAGAGAGAGAGCGTGGTAGGGAGGAGTAGAGGAAGAGGGAGAGAGAGAATCTCAAGCAGACTCCGTGCTGAGTGTAGAGCCTGAAGCAGGGCTTGATCCCATGACCCTGAGATCATGACCCCAGCCAAAACCAAGAATCAGACGTTTAACCAACTGAACCACCCAGGCGCCCCAGCATGCTGATTATAAAAGTTTCAGAAACATTTCTTCTAACTCACTGACTCAACAGAAATTAGATATCCCATTAACCATCTAACTGGACCACCTCTCTAACTGCTACATGGTTCTATCTCTGTGATCACAAATGTATATCCTTCCTCTTTCTGCTTCCCTGGATAGGTCTCAACACCCCTAAAGTCAGGTAGAGCATGCCTATATCCTCATTACTATCAATCCCAATGACCATAAAGAAGTCTTTTCTCAGATTAGTCATGAATAGACTTTTACTTTCTTTGATGTTTATATAAAATTCAATACCAACAGAACAACCCTATCCTAATGACCACTGGACTCCTGATGATAAGAAGAAAAGGGTCAATTCAAAGCAGAAAGCAAATTTCAATTCCAACCTATAACAGAGCCTGTAAGAACCTCTTACTCTTCTGAAGGGCCAAGGTCAGGCAGCCCCCAAGATGGGCCACTTTGGCATGAACATTATTTTGAGTTAAAAGCAATTAAAGCCCAGCTGATTCAGGAAAAGCTTTTTACCTCCTCTTCAACTGCCTGCTTGTACTGTGAAGAAAGCTATTAACAGAGATTCTTCTTTACCTAAGAAATTTATCTACATAATAGAGCCACCTTTGTTTTCCAAACACCTTTCACCTTCCTGCTAATGTCTTTCTCCCCTTTGTATCCTCAGACCCTTCCCCTATCCTTAGCTCATACAAGTGTCAGTTGCCTGTCTTTGGAATTTCCCCATCTGTGGGGATTCCCCACATGTATGCCATTAAATTTTATTTTTCCTGTTAATCTGTCTCATGCTAATTTGATTCTTAGTCCAGCTAAAGGACCTTGAAGGGCAGAAGAAATTCTTCCTCCCCAATCCTCGTCCCAGGCCTCAGGTGTAGGCCATGTGGGCAGTGATTAGGAACACAGGCTGTGAAGAAAGACTGCGTGGTTGAGTCCTGCCTCGGCCACCTCCCCACTGAGCATGTTACTTAAACTTTCAATGCCTTAGGTTTCTAGTTTTTAACATGGGGATAATAATAGTACTTACTTTATAGTATGTTGTGAGGATTAAAAGTATTCACACTTACAAAGAGCTTAGGCGAGAGCACGGCATAGGTTTATAGCAATTATCATTTATGCCTAATATTGATATGAGTTATTTAAATAAATATCTAATCAGCACCCTTCCAGAAGTGGTTGAATGGTCATGGAAGATAGAGGGCTAATTTAGGGGAGAGGGGTGATCCGTTGGGGTGACAAACCCCACGTGTGAGTTGCTAAAGGCAACTAGCTTAGAGTATGATGCATGGTGGTTACTCAATATATGTTTGTGGAACAAATGACTGAATGAATAAATTAGTGAGGTATTGGCAAAAGAAGGAGAAAGGGAGATAGGCAAATGCCAAAGATAAAACTGCAATTTTGCCTAATGTCCAAATGCTAGTTGGCATATCACTGAAACTACACGGACTTGCTACCTTTGCAATGGATCCATTGGTTACTGAAGCCTGAAACTATGTATAAACTGCTGTGTCCAAAAGTTGAAACACTAATCTCTTTTCTTTTTTTTTTTTTTTTTTTAATTTTTTTTTTTAAAGATTTTATTTATTTATGTGATAGAGAGACAGCCAGAGAGAGAGGGAACACAGCAGGGGGAGTGGGAGAGGAAGAAGCAGGCTCCCAGCAGAGGAGCCTGATGTGGGGCTCGATCCCAGAACGCCGGGATCACGCCCTGAGCCGAAGGCAGACTCTTTAACGACTGCGCTACCCAGGCGCCCCCACTAATCTCTTTTCAATGTAGTATCTCCAGTCCCAAATCTGCCAGCATCGGGACACAACTTTAGTGTGTCTATTTTGTACTTATTTCTTCCACGCAATCCCCAAAAGGGACTTGGAGAAAAAGAACAACAAAGAGAAAGTTAAAGAGAGGAAATGGTAATATCCTGGTGGTGACTGTGGTGACAATGATGATAGAAGTGTGCACTTAGAGAGAAGAGAGTAATCCTGGAGCCCTAGGACCCTCATCACACCAGCTTCCCTCATCTTCTCTCTTACCTTCCTGGGAGAACTTCCATATTTCTAGGGAACTCTAGAATAGGTGCCCACTGAAGATCTTCTTCCTTTATGAAGAAGATGGAAAATTGAGATTTATTACAACCCCTTATTGGTCTATTTTGAAATATTTTAATGCTCCCAAACTACTGATCACACCCATCTGGCAAAACTCTAATTGTGTGTGACCCTGATTACCGATTCTTCACATGCCTGGACAAGAGGGGATGAGTGATGCTGGTGCAAGGCATTGTTCAGGGTAAAGTGTTCACTATAAATTGGTGATGATCAAAAGGTGTCTCAGTAATGTTCAGCAATCCCACTATATTCTTTAGTCACTCACTTTCTCATTCTCCACAACTACTTTCCCTGCTCTCTGAACAATTCCAACCTCCTTCTCTTTTTCTCACAGCTGGTCTCTGGCTGACCCTCTCTTTACCTTCTACCACCAAAGATGAAAACTTAGCCTCATCTGCATCCATTCTACCGTTGTCCCTGCTGACAACAGAGGACTGCTTTTCTTGATTCTTAAATTAGTGGCTCCTAGGAATCACCCTTGCTACCTCTTCGCTCCTCATACTTCATATCTAATTCACCTCCAAATCCTGTTCATTTTGCCTCCTAAATAATCACTTTCAAATAAGTCTCCTTTCCATCTTCACCATGTTAGAAAGGTTCAAGTAGAAATCTCCCACTTGCACTATTGCCATTGCTTCCTGACTGATCTTACTGTATCCATTTAATAACTCCATCTATTTCTCTTTTTTTAAAAAAGATTTTATTTTTAAGTAGTCTCTACAACCAATGTGGGGCTCAAACCCACAACCCCAAGTCCAAGACTCCTATGCTCCACCAACTGAACCAGCCAGGTGACCCTCCATCAATCTATTCTTATAAACAAAAACTTTAAGAAATGTTTTTAAGTGTGGTACCACACATATACTTAAAACCATTCTAAACATAAATATACAATACATTTGCACAAATTGAACACCCTTTTAACCACCATCCAAGTTAATAAATAGGGCATTGACAGCTCGGAAGCCCACTTAATACCACCTTCTAATAAACAGCCCTTCTTCCCCCACTCCTAGTATAAGCACTATCCTGACTTCTAATACCACACATTAGTTTTGCCTGCTTTTAACTTTATGCAAGTAGGATCACACTGTATGTATCCTTCTACATCTGACTTCTTTCATTTAACATTATATGCATGAAGTTTATCCATGTTGCAGTGTACAATCATAGTCTGCTCATTCCCATTTTTATTTTTATTTATTTATTTTTAAATAGGCTCCATGCCCAGCATGGAGCCCAGTGTGGGGCTTGAACTCATGACCCTGAGATCAAGACCTGAACTGAGATCAAGAGTTGGACACTTAACTGACTGAGCCACCCAGGCACCCCTCATTCCCATTTTTGTATAGCAATCTATTGTATATTTATCACACAATTATTAATTCCACTCTTACTGAACATTGAGACTGCTTCTAGTTTAGGGCTATTAAGAACAGCAAACTGCTATGAACACTGTTATACATGTCTCATGTTATAAATGTGCATACATTTCTCTTGGGCCCATCCATTCTAGTCATAACAGCGACAGTGACCTATTCCTAATGCAAATCTAACCCTATTACTCTTGATAATTTTCAATAATTTGGGGGAAAAACTAAAATCCTCGATTTGGCCTGCAAAACCCTGCATAGTCTGGATTCTCTCCCTCCAGAGCCTTTTCTCAAACCATGCCTTCTTTTGTTCCAGGTCCTTCTTTCCTTTCCTGAGACGGGAAACATTCCTTCCTATCATGGGGTCTTTTACAGTTTTTTCCATGTGCCCAGATAGCTACTCTTCTGCCTTTTTACCTAGCTTGCTTATTCTTTTTTCAGACCTCAACCCTGCCTTTAGTCCCAGAGGGAAGTCCCTCTAATGTTCCTCTCTGGTTAAATTCCTTAACATAACATATGTCCTTATTATTTGTCACATTTGTACTTTACCTTTCATTGATTAACATCTATATCCAGTCTGCACCTCCCCCCCACCATCACCACACACACACACACACACACATACACACACACACACGATCATCAGTTTCAAGAGGACAAGGACTATGGAACTTGCTTCTGGTTGTTGGGTTGGTTGTATTGGTTCTAAATTTTACTCTAGCCTTCTGCCTGGCCTATAGTAAGAACTCAAGAAATATTTGTCCAATGAACGAATGAACAAATCAATCAAATTACCACTCCTTACCATGTGTAAGGATTATAAGAATGAAGGTCAAGTATCAAAGAATTGGTGTTGGAGTCATTAAATCCTTTTGTGAGAGGATTATTAAAACAACAACAACAAAACTCTCTTCTCCATTTTCTCACATCAAGAATCTGTCACCATGCTCATTAGCCTGACTTAAAATCAGGATTTGGCTTGTTTCAGGTATATAAAAATGTTAGTTTAACTTTGCCAATTGTAGATAGCATTTTATGGACAGATTTATATGTGCCTTTTCTTAAAATATAACTCAAGCATGAGAATATATTTAAGCACTTCCATATTGATGGAATGTTAATTATGGAGCTTCTGTCTATGTAGTTCTGTTCAGTGCAGCTCTGAGCACAGGGACAACTCTCACTGCTACCAGCATGTGTGTAGTAGAATTCTGTGGAGTCTGGCTTATGCTCAAAAGTACAGAGCAAGGTTTTTTAAATGAAAGAATAATGAAAAAAATAACGAACAGAAATACAAAGCATTTTCCCTGACATAAGGACTATGGGTATATGTGTGAAAAGTAAATGAATAAATATAAGGGGTACCATCTGGATTGAATAATTTGCAGGAATATTTCATTTCTTTATTTAATTGTTTGCATTTTTAGTTGATACTTTTAATAGTATAGGATATTTGCTTAAGGCTATTCTTCAATGATAGCATCATATTTCTATTAGTTTCTAGGTAGGTATGAATACCTCTTGACATCTTTTGTAATATATTTTAGAATGAATGGGTGTTCGAAATTAAGAGATTGCCTTAATGCTTGTAGTTACGTGGATATCTAATTACAGACTAATTTCAATTTGTTGAATGTTAAACAAAGCAAAAATTAAAACCTACCTGAGATACTTCAAATGTAGATACTTTACATTTTTAATTAAATGTGTGGATTTACACATAATAATTTTTAATTATTTGAGTTGAATTAAAGAAAATATTTAGGGATGCCTGGGTGGCTCAGTCGGTTAAACATCCAACTCTTGATTTCAGCCCAAGTCATGATCTTTGCTAGGGTTTCCAATATTGAGCCCCACATCAGGTCCGTGCTGGGTGTGGAGCCTGCTTAAGATTATCTCTCTCCCTCTCTCTCTGCCCCTCCCTCCCCTGCTGGCATAGTTTCACTCTCTCTTAAAAAAAATGTCTTTTAAATATGTATATAATATAACATATTATATATATATATATATATATATATATATATATATATATATAACATATTATATATATATATATATATAACATTTATATATATATATATAAAATAATTAAGGAAAATGGCCTTGTTGCTAAAGAGGTTTATTTGCCCTCACATGTGTCTTCTTTCTTTTCATAAAATGATTTACAAGTTAGAAAACTTCCAAAAGAAAACGAGATTTATTTATTAACTGTAGATTTATAGTGGTAGTGATTTGAAAACTATACAATTACTTGTTCATATTTGTTTAAATATCTAATTCCCTCATCTTTAAATTTGTGTTGTATTAAGTGTTTTCTAATGTTTCCTCAACACTGTGATTATTTGACTCCTCTTTGATTTTATCTCTAACTTCCTTGTGTGGTCAGGGTGAGTGGAATTGTATCCTGTTACGTAGCCCTCTAGTGGCTAAAACTTAAAATATTAAGGAAGAAAAAGAATCAATTGTTCCAGAAAGAAGACCATCCATTTAGAGAAGAAAAAATCACCAGAAAGGGCAGAAAGTAGGTGATAGACAGTGAAAGGAAAATTAAATAAGATGTCAAAGTTAGGCATTTTGAAATAGGTAGATGAGAAAGAGATGAGGAATCAGTATTTTCTGAGCAGACTTGGTATTTGGAAATTGTGTATTTTCTCACTTCATCTTCACAAAAACTCTATAGGTACAACCCTATCTTACAGGCAAGGAAATTAAGGCTCAGAGGAGAAAATAAATAACATGCCCAAATCATACAATTAGGAACTAGAGAGCTGGAATTTGATTCCCAAGTCCATGCCCTTAAATAGCAAGTGAAGTTGGGAACACTGAACATCAGTTGAATGGAAGTTTTCCTTCATTCCTTATAGGGTTGCAACTTCCTGTTGGCTCAACAACCAGATTAGCAGGAGTTTGATAGATGAATGTGACAGGGGCACCACCCTATCACACACACACCTATCCACCTACTTAGGGTTCTTGTGGAACTGGAAGTAAGAGGTGGAGTTCACTGATGACGCCCAGGCTCTTAGCTCCAACCATAATGCATTAGCTCAAATGGGTGGAGGGGGGAAAACAGCAATACCATGACAATTTAAGCTAAAGAAACAGTTTCTTTATCCCAGTTCTGCATAACACAGTATTCATATGCAGCATAATGTTAAGAGAGATAATAGCCTTCATCTTTCATATACGCCTTCTGCTTCTTATTTTTCTTTATCTATTTTCACGACATGTAATACTGTATCTATAGCCAAAGGCTAGGGATGGGCTATATTTCGTAAAACACTACACTAGTTCCAGGCAATGTCTAGAGACATTGTGTCTCAGGCAAGGAAACACGACAAGTGCCAGGGAGTACCTACCTGTTAAATTCTGAGTACCATTTGTTAATTGTTACAAAAGTAGAGATTACTACCTTTTAAAGAATGAACCCCCAGTACATATAAAGAAGAAAACTTCCTATAAGATAGATCTCATTATAGTAAAAATAGCCGTGTTGTTGAATGAGGTATCCACATGTACTTTGAAGAGACTCAGGTTAGTAATATGACTATCTGAATTTAAAATTTGAGTAGGTTGATCTTTTTCTTAAAAATATTATTAGGTATCAGAAAAATTCTTAGAGCTCTTTACTTAGACTGTTCTCTCCCTAGGTAATTTATTGATCTTTCAAGGTACATCAATTGTTCTGCCTCTTGATGCTATTCGTATACCTCTCTTATCCCTTTCAAGATTGTAATTTCTTTTGAGTAAATAGATTATTTTGCTCATCATGGTAGTTTTGTTCTTAATGGTAAAAGTAATCCTACTTAAGCTAGTCAAAAAATTCAAGGTGCAGGGGAGCCTAGGTGGCTCAGTTGTTAAGTGTCTGCCTTCGGCTCAGGTCATGATCCCAGCGTTCTGGGATCGAGCCCTGCATCGAGCCCTGCATCGAGCCCTGCATTGGGCTCCCTGCTCAGTGGGAAGCCTGCTTCTCCCTCTCCCACTCCCCCTGCTTGTGTTCCCTCTCTCGCTGCCTCTTTTTCTGTCAAATAAATAAAATCTTTTTTAAAAAAATTCAAGGTGTATAAGCAAAACATTCACAATCTGTGTCTTCTCCCTTCTATTCCTATCCCATGATATATCCCATGTGAACAAATTGGTGGGTTATCTTCCACACTTTTCCCTATTTTCATACTAACAAATACAGGATTTGTTTTCTTTTTATTGCTTACTCCACATATAATTCTGTAACTTGAAAAAGTTTTTACATATTATAGATATTTTCTCTTAAAACATTTATTTCTAAATTGTTTCTGTTTTAGTAGAAGAAAAACATTCCATACTACAAATGCACTATCCCACTATTGGTGGATATTTTGTTACCAGTTTTAACACTGCCAACAACACTACCATAAACAGATTTGTGCATTTGGCCTTCTATATTGGTAACTATGTTCCTACAGAATAACTTCTCAAGAGTGGAATGGAAGAATTAACAGATAATTCCAAATCCCTAACCAAAAAGATAGTAGCATTCCCTTCAGGAATACGTAATATCTTTTTGCCTATTCAATCTCCAATGCTGAATATTATCAATCTTTTAATATTTGTCAAACTGGAGAGAAATAGTATCCAATAATTTTCTAATTTGCTTTTTCCTATTAGAGATGTTCAACTATCTTTTCAAAAGTCAAATGTCAGGTTCCCTTTTAAAGCTCTATTACCTAACACCCCTCATCACAAGTCCTACCACTAACTGAGTCTTTTCAAAGTACTTGTGGATACCTCATTCAACAATATAGCCATTTTGTTCCTTGACTGTAGAAGAATGTCATCAAAAAGACATGACCACCGAATGACCTGTGAACTAGACCTAGGCACTCAGAGGCTCCTCACCTCCTCCCTAGTCCTTGGAATGTGGGTTCTGCTTGCCTTACCTGCTCCCAGAGGCTGCTCCAAGGACATAGCCTTGAGATGGCAATGTGGTGTTGAAAACACCTACACGGTATGTACCTTACTGAGCCTGTTAGGACCTCTTTATAAACTTCTAATTTTGGAGAGTGGGTGCAGGGATTCATTTGTCTTGCTTCCACCCAAGACTAGCCTCATACGTTAGTTCCCTTTGTTATTATTAATACCACCACCTACCAGCCTCTTTCTTAGGTCTCTCCCTGCCCTCCACATACGGAGCACGGTTTCAGATTATACCAGGAAAGCTCCCATGAGGGCTGGGAACCAGCATTCACCTCTTCTTCTTTAATGACATTCACCTCCACCCACATGAGCCATCCACTTTCATGGACACAGATGAACTTGTCGTCATCTGTAACTACTTGAACTTCTGAACTTAAATTCAGACATCTCATTCTGACTACTGCCTTCTTTCTACTCTTTCACTTCTATTTCTCAGATATTCTCACAATACGTGTTAATTCATCTAATTGAGGTTTCCAGTCCCATCTGCCTATTCTCTGTAAGATCATCATCCCACAAGCAAGAATGCACTTTTTCAAAAATGAGGCAATCAAAACTTTAGAAAGCAATGCTTCTTGGTCTTCCTTGGGATTATATAATATCCAGTGATTTTTCCAGTCCAAAAAGCCCTAGGAGGTGGATTTTTGTAGGGGATGGAGATTGTTTTGGGTTGTCACAAAGATTAAGGAGTCATTCCTGGCATTTGATGAACAGGCTTCCAAGGGATGTTATATGTCCTTCAAAATCTGGAACAGTCCCTAACAAAGAAGTCTTGTCCCAAGTAAAATACCAATAGTGGCCCTAGTTGAAATACAACAAACTCCTTCAATAATCTTATTAAAAAGAGGAATGCAGAGGTACATAAATTTTCTTTCTGACTTACAGGGTTCTCCTGACCCCTGAAGTCCATTTATGGAGCCCAGATTAAAAACTCCTGCCTCAGATTTCTGAAACCTTTATAACATGCCATGATCTTAGAACTTCGTGCCCATGTGCTGACAGATTTCTTAGGAAAGTAATTCAGAATAGTTCCTAAACATTAATATTGCATCTTCCGACAGCTTTCACTAAAGTTTTAACTGTTGAATTCAGGCTCATGGTCTTAAATAGATTCCATTATAGCATTTGAGAAACTGGAGTGACAGTTATAGTCACATCAGAGTAAATTCAAATACACAAGATTTATTATAGTGAATTTCTGGTATAAAAGGAAAATAATCTATATATGAATATTAATTCATTAATACATGAATATTAACCAAATATTCCTAAAACTTAAATATTTTACTTAAAAAGTACTTTTTGTCATTAAAACTATACCAGACATATAATAGACTTGTGTTAAATATGTTCTCATGCTTCCTTTACAGAGTGTTCATTTAGAAGAAAGCACACTAGTGATCCACAGAAAGCCTTATCAGTTCAGTAATTCTGGTTAATCTATCAAGATAATGTAATTATGTTTCATTTTGTGAGGTATACAACAGTGATCTCCTATTTTGCTGTAACTTTTTCAATACTGTTTTGATTATGGGCCAAAAACCTCCCAACTCCTACATAAACTAGATACTATTTAAAAATATAACTGGCAGCATTCAGCTGTTTCAAAACTTCCTTTATGTTGATATTTCTTATCTAAGAACTATTTTTGTTTACATTTCTTTTTCCTTTAAAATGATATTTTAAGGGGCACCTGAGTGGCTCAGATGGTTGAGCGTCTGCCTTCAGGTCAGGTTGTGATCTCTGGGTCCCAGGATTGAGCCCTGCATCAGTCTCTCTGCTCAGCGCTCAGTCTCCCTCTGCTTCTCCCCATGCTCATGCTCTCTCTCTCTCTCTGTATCTCTCTGTCTCAAATGAATAAATAAAATCTTAAAGAATAAAAATTTCAAAATGACATTTTAAACAAAATTTACAGGTGATTTTAAATTAGCATTTAGTTACTATACATTAGGGAATAATCCAAAGATGAATTGTGCATTAGTCCATAATTTCAAGGAGTTGACAATCTAGAGGCAGAATTTATGCAAAAGCAAGCAGCTATTGATTAGTTCCTATTTCATTTGAAGAAACAATGATGAATAGGATAGACATGATCGCTTCCCTCATGGACTTTATAAATTGTTTTTTGAGTTCTCCAAGGTGCTTCTCCAAGGAGAAGGAAAAGTTCCAAAGAATGATATGTGGTGATTTCAATGTTCAGAAAGATTTGAACAGTCTTACTTCTAATTCCTATAAATAAGATAGTACATTTCTTTTTTTATTATTATTAAAGATTTTATTTATTTAATTATTTATTTATTTATTTATTTGACAGAGAGAGAGCACAAGTGGGGGGAGCAGCAGAGAGAGAAGCAGGCTCCCCACTGAGCAGGGAGCCCAATGTGGGGCTCGATCCCAGCACCCTGACCCTGATCATGACCTGAGCTGAAGGCAGGGGCCTAACTGACTGAACCACCCAGGTGCCCCAAAATAGTACATTTCGAAGATTCTAAACATAAATCTCAAAATACTCTAAGGAATAATCATTTTCATTTATATTCTTTATATAAATAGCTCTGAGTAATTTAACTTGTAACTTCAGACTTTAAACCTTCACAATATGAAAATAATAACATAATGTAATGTTATTTATACACACTGAGAAGTACCAAATAGTGTAACTTTCAAAATAGCATTTTAGTGATTTTGAACAATTATTAGTTAGGCCACCAGAGGAAAAGTTATATGAAAGAGGAGAAATAATTTTGTGACTTCTGTTGATTCAAAAGGAAACTAAATTAACTAATTCACCTTAGTACAGTCTTTGTCCTCATTATCCAGAAAAT
Source organism: Ursus americanus (assembly GCF_024610735.1). NCBI lineage: Eukaryota > Metazoa > Chordata > Mammalia > Carnivora > Ursidae > Ursus > Ursus americanus. Next base: position 32,271,312 of record NC_142151.1, on the reverse strand, counting down.
TGCTCTACTCTTCACTGATAGTCACATTAATATTTACTAAAATATCTTCATGTTAAAAAATTGCTTTTGACATAAATCAATATTTAATTTGTGAAATATTTCCTCACCAGTTAAAACAAAAGACTTATATAACTGTGTCAGGTCATAAATAGCCTCATAAAAGTTATCAGTAGCACAATAATTTAAGGCAATTTATATGTTTAATTTTACTATAGATGCTGTATTAGTGTGTTTGGGCTGCTATAACAAGAATACTACAAACTGGGTAGCTTATAAATAACAGAAATTTATTTCTCACAGTTCTGGAAGCTAGGAAGTCTAAGATCAAGGTGCCTGCAGATTCTGTATCTGGTGAGAACCCACTTTCTGGTTTATAGATAACTGTCTTCTTATAGTCTTACATGCAGAAGAGGTAAGGGAGCTCTCTGGAGTCTCTCTTATAGGGACACCAATCCCACTCATGGGAGTTCTACACTGATGACCTAATCACCTCCCAAAGGTTCCACTTCATAATGCCGTAACATTGAGGGTTATGATTTGAACTTATGAAATTGGGAGACAAACATTTACTCCATTGCAGGGCCCCAAATCATTGGCTTATATTAATATTCTTTATATTACCATCCATAACAGCACAAAATAAACAGATCTACCCACATGGTTATAAATGTATCATGGCTAGACTGAATTACCCATTTTAAAAGGTGCCTTTTTTTTTTTCAGCCACACATTTGATATATCAGTTTGACAGATTCTTTGTACATGAATCTTTCTATTGAAGATTATAATTATTTGAAGACCTCATCGAAGGAATACATAATTAGAAGGCCTATTGTTTTGTTTTTATTTTACAGCAAAATATTCAGAGTAGACTCCTCTCTTAACTCAGAGAACAGGAGATCTGTTTTAAAATATTAAAGATTTAGGGCACTTGGGTGGCTCAGTTGGTTGAGCCTTTGACTCTTGGTTTCAGCTCAGGTCATGATCTCATGGGTCATGAGATCGAGTGCTGAGTGGAGCCCTGCCTCAGACCCCAAGCGGTGCCCTGCATTGAGTCCTGGTTTGGGCTCTGCACTTCTCAGCTGGGAGTCTACTTGAGATTCTCTCCCTCTGCCCCTCCCCTCCACATGTGCAGACTCTCTCTCTCTCTAAAAAGTAAATAAATCTTTAAAAAAATTTTAAAGACCTAAGTTGGACCTTTAATTATGGCTGATAAATTTATCTGACCTCATTACTTTTTGGTTGGATCTCTAAACGAAGCAGCTTCCATCAGAGAAAAACTGATTTATAAACACAGATTAGGTAAGAGAGTACTATCAGCTCAGGCAAGCTCATCCCCTCTATTCAAATGCCATTTCATGAGCACATGCTCCTAAACAGAATCGGTAGTTTCATTTTAATGTATGAAAGTAACTCATTTTTTCATGGACACCTAACACAGAGCTGACCACTCCTTTGATAATAGAGAAATCCAATACAATACAAAATTTCCCACCAGAATAAAATGCTTGGAACTGGAGCTGATAGATATTTGTTGAAAGAGTTAACAATATATGTACTTAAAATGGAGCTTAACTATATATTACAAAAAGAAATCTTTAGTTCACATTCAGAAGTCACTGAATTGTAGATGTTATACTGTAAAGAATCCAATAAAACTTTGCTTTTAACTTTTCAGAGTGCTAAAAATACTTTGACATGACTTTTCAAAGTACTAAGAAAAATGGACATTGAAAGACTTCAATGAGCCATAAAAATCCTGTTCCAAAGGAGGAGCTCAACAGTGAGAAAAATGTAGAGTTTTCTCTAACTCAGAAATGTGAGATATTACTGAAATTTAAAAACTTAACTCTCAACTCTGCTATCTAAATTGTACAAAAACACTGACATGAATACTCTTGTTATTGAGCAGCTCAGTAAAGCCTATAAGTGAATGTACACCTTAGAAAGAAGACAACTGGGGGCATCTGGGTGGCGCAGTCGTTAAGCATCTGCCTTCGGCTCAGGGCATGATCCCGGAGTCCCGGGATCAAGCCCCACATCAGGCTCCTCCACTGGGAGCCTTCTTCTTCCTCTCCCACTCCCCCTGCTTGTGTTCCCTCTCTCTCTTGCTGTCTCTCTCTCTCTGCCAAATAAATAAATAAAATCTTAAAAAAAAAAAAAGAAAGAAGACAACTGAATCAAGGAATTTATTATGACAATAAATTGTGGTATAATCAGGCTCAGTTGGCTCTGAATCCCATATAGTACTTTCTATTTTTTCTTCTGTAACTAAAAGTGAACATCTCTGATGAAAAATAAATTATTGACCAAAAATTGTGAAATACCTTTATAATTTTTTAATTTCTGATAAGTAATAAAACCTTTTTTTTAACCAAATTTTCTAATATACTCCTGTCATTTTTAGGAGTCAATTTTCAAAGACACACTGATGAAGAACACAAGAATTTCCTGACTAACGCTGGCTTGTTGGAAATGCTCTGTGGAGAGCAATGGGTTTGGGAAGGAGCACAAGGTGGGGGTCAACTGCCTCTGTTATTTATCGTCTGCTTACTACCACCCAAAGAAGAAAGTAATCTGGAGAAAACATGGAAAAATGTTAACATTTATCAGATTTTGAGGCTTAGGTTCTCTTTGTACAAAAGTAAATGGTATCGTGAACTGGTCAAGACCCAGTCACTAGAGCCAAAGACTTGCATTCAAATCCCAGTTCAGCTGTTTATTAGTTGTGTAGCTCTAGGCCTCACTTTCCTTACCTGTAAAATGAGGAAAACTGATATGCTTACCCCAAGGTGTTAGTGTGAAAATCTAATGACTCAACACATGTAAAGTGCATAAAACAAAACCTGGCTTACAGTCATTGGTAGGAATATATGTTATTATCATTCATTTCCTGTAAGTTTGCAATCTCTTTTAACTTGAAAAATAAAAGGAGAGGAAATGCCCTAGAAAGTTAAATTTTCTCCAGTTATTCTGATAATTGAAGACAGAAGTTAAATTCTCAGAGAAAATTCTGTGGCCACTGATAAACACTCAGGAGTGTGTTTTACACTGTATTACTGGAGATTTTAAACAAAGCATAACATAGGTCTTAAAAAATTAAAGAAAATAATTTGTGTCCTGCATCTAGAAGATGCAAATTTCTACTAGAAGCTTAAATATATTTCAGCTAAGTTACATTCAAGCTTAATTAAAATTTAAGCTCCATCTTAGAAGTTGCAAGCATTGTGGTGGTTGCTGACTAGCTTCTAATCAGCCATCATGTGCAGGATTTTGCATCCCTTTCAGATTTTATCTACTTTGTACCATTTCACCTTTGGTAACAACAAATACTTACTTTATCCCCCCCTTCTCAACACCCTTTCCCATATTTAAATTTATAAAGAATTCCTGTGCATTATCCTATTTGATCCTTATACAACATGGTGAGGTAAGCAGGGTAACTGCAGGGGCCCAGGGGGTTGGTAGGAGCTTCAGGTACACCCATGTTATGTTTCAGTTGGTATAAATCCTGTGAGGATTTTTGGCTGAACACACCTTGTTACCCTGTAACAAGGGTACACCTTGTACACCTTGACCCTACACTGCTTCATTTTAATTCTGAGGAAAATGAGTGGTTAAGGGGTTTCCTCAAGATTGTGTGGTAGAGTTGGGCCTTAAACACCAGATCTTTGGGCTCTAAAACCAGTGTTCTTGAGATACACAATGTTGCTTTCTTCAGATAGATATCAGTATCGGAAGAGTTTGGTGGGGCTAAAGGACTAGGCTAACAATGGAACCAAGACCAAAATTGATTTTTCTTTGCATCTAGTTCAGGCTAAGGTAGCGGCTAGCTCTTGTCTAATTAATTTCCATAAATACTTTTGGGTGCCTCCATTTTAGTTCCCAATAATTTTAGCACAAAATGGCCATTCTGAGAGACATTATGGGTTACCCAGGGCGTGTATACATGTGTATATGTGTTTGCGGAATTTAGGGTAGGTACACACATACAAGCATTCATATATGTGTACATATCCTATGGTGTAAATCTCATTTCCTCTGCACCTCTCCCATCATCTCCTGTATGTGTTCCCCTCCACCCCATCAGAAAATGGAAACATGGCTATAAGACCATGACAGACAGAATAATGAATGTCTATCAAGTTCTTTTAATTAGCCAAAAGAAACAAGCTATAAATACAATGGGGGGTGGCATTACTCTTATGAAAACATTTACTCAGAAATGATAATCCTAAACCATGAAGAACAATATTTTAGCATTAAACTGGGAAAGAAGAACAGCAAGTTCTAGGAATAACAGAGCTGCGGGTTCTAATCTCAGCTTTACCATGATTCACCTGTATGACTGGACATGTCATGGAACCAGTCTGCATTTTTATTTCCTCATAGGCAAGACAATGATGACAATACTCACCCTACCTCATAGGGAAGATGTTTGGGCTATCTAATTAGTGATTGTAGAGTGTTATTAAAACATACTATGTAATTATTATTGGATCTGAGTCTCACCCTATGTATTCAATGAGAATTTTATTATTAGCCTTTTAATTATGGCTACAGATTTTATATAAGGCTTCCCATTTCCTCTACCTTACTCCTCATAAAAGAAACTTTGCAATAGATCTCTGTGCTAAATATGGTAATTCTCCTCTTTTTCAAAAAGATTTTATTTATTTATTTATTTGAGAGAGAGAGAGAGCACAAGTAGGGGGAGCAGCAGAGGGATAGGGAGAAGCAGGCTTCCCGCTGAGCAGGGTAGTTCTCTTTTTCTAACTACCTGTTGAGGAAGGATTATTGAAAGCCATGAATGATACTTCTGTGTGGACACAGAAGATATTACGAAAGAGTAAGGACTATGATAGGAGGTCATCTTTTGCCTGAGGATTCAATAAATTAGCTCCTTGACCCAATTAGTAACATCTTCTGAAAGGAACTATTGTACTAAATTTTCGAATCAACATCAAAAATTGCAATGAGCCAGTTTTTCTTAACTACATACAAATTGTGATCAAGTCAGCTTTTTACAGTGAACATAGTTGACTTGAAGTCATGAACATCATTTAGTGAATAGAGTATTAGAATTAAATATCTAACTCCAACTGTTTTGTATCTGCATATTTGGGCAAGTAATTCCTTAATATTGGTCTCTTTTTCTTTTCTTTTTGATTAGAAAAATCAAGCTAAATGAAATAAAAGTTCTCAAAACTAAACATGTAACAGTATTTGCTAAGCCTTTTCTAAATTATGAAGTGTTATATGAATGTTACATTATTGTTATTATTGTTACTGTTACTGTCCTGCCATTGATATACCCCCCAAAATGCTGCTAAAGGGTTATTGTTTATTTCCCTGTTAGTCCCAGAGATCAAATTGATTCTTTTAAAATTGTGTCATATAATGGAACCATCTTGCCTTAAGTATCACAGTAGGTAATGCTCCTATATAGATTATATCTCAGAACATGTGACTAACTTGAGTCCAGAGAATACAAATTAGTGGAAAAGGACCTAAAATAAATACATTGCATTGGACTGAAGATGGAGAGTAAAAGCATAGATTTCAGGAAATCTTCCCAGTTATTTTTAATAAGTGAAGCAATTTCATTGGCTTTCTTTACAATCCAGTTAACATTCATTGGTATCCTGAAGCTTCATCTTTTTTTTTTTCCCCCCAGTTTTATTGGGGTATAACATATAACATTGTGTATTTAAGGGGTATAACCCTTGATTTGATACATTTATATATTGCAAAATGATCACTGCCATGGCATTAGCTAACATAACTGTCCTGTCAAATAAACATCATTTCATTTTGTGGTGAGAACATTTAAGATTTACTCTCCTAGTGACTTTCAAGTATATATTATAGCATTATTGGCTATAACCACTACGCTGCACATCAGATCCCAGAAGATGTTAATCTTATAACCGGAAGTTTGTACTTTTGACTAATATCTCCCATTGCCCTCACACACAACCCCTGGTGACCACCACTTTACTGTTTCTTTGAGTTGGACTTTTTTAGATTCCATGTATAAGTGATATCATACAGGATTTGTCTTTCTCTGCCTGAGTTTTTCTCTTAACATAATACCCTCAAGTTTCATCCAAGTTGTTGAACCTGACAGGATTTCCTTTACAGCTGAATAATATTCATGGCTGGGTAATATTTCATTATATCTATCATCTATCTATCTATCTATCTATCTATCTATCTATCTATCTATCTATATCTCACATCTTCTTTATTTATTCATTCATTATGGACACTCAGGTTATTTTCACATGTTAGCTATTGTGAACAATGCTGCAATGAACACTGAGTGTAGATATCTCTTTGAATCCTGTTTTTATATTCTTTGGATATATTCCCCAAAGTGGATATAACCCCCAAGTGGGATTGCTGGATCACACATATGGCAGTTCTATTTTTAATTTTTTGAAGAACCTCCATACTGTTCTCCACAGTGGCTGTACCAGTTTGCATTCCCACCAACAGTGCACAAGGGTTCTCTTTTCTCCACACCCTTGCCAGCATTTATTCTCTCCAGAGCTTAGTCTTACCCACTTAAGGATACAGAGAAATATCCATGGGTCCACCTTACCTGCCAGAGCAGAAACCTGTGGAGTCAGTTGTACCCCATGGTGACATCTCACTTGCTGGAATAGAATTAGAGAACCACTAATGGGAACATAAAGACAAATGGGATTTGGAAATTCTGCCTCAGGTTTCACTTGAGTCTCAAAAAACCCACAGCTGATACCTTCAGTGGTTAGAGATAGTATTTATGGATCATAGAGATATTATTTATGGATCAACATAAGAAGTTATTTGCTTTTTCAATGTGTTTATCAGTCTTACAGAGAATTTCAATATCCAGGGGCACCTGGATGGCTCAGTAGGTTAAGCATCTGCCTTCGGCTCAGGTCATGATCCCAGGGTCCTAGGATCGAGCCCCATGTCAGGCTCCCTGCTCAGTGGGGAGTCTGCACCGCCTTTTCCATCTGCCTCTCCCCCAGCTCATTCTCTCTCTCGCACTCTCTCTCCCATTAAAAAAAAAAAAAATCTTAAAAAAATCAACATCTGTTTGTTTGCTTTTTTTTAATTGAAGAGATTATTTAAATTAGCATCCTAGCATTATAGGTAGCCAGAGGGTAGTCTCACATGAGGTCTATAGACCCACACAAGTGTGAAGAAGGATGAGAGCTCACTTAATAATTCACTCACAGTTCGTTTCTTGGTTACTTTTAGACATCATGAGATTGTGGTTTCCTTTACATCACAAAAGTCAGTAAGATGTCAGCAACTTTTACTGAATTTCAGTAGTCCTTAAAATGAGTTTATTAATACAGTCACAGGGATTCCTAAAAATATATATTTCTGGGTCCCAACCCCTGAAGTTCTGCTTAAGTAGGTCCAGTTGCAGCCTGAGCATTGATGTGAGCCAGTTGTAGAAAACATGGCTCTACTCTTGCCTATTTTCCTCAAAACAGTATCATCATTATCTTCATTATCAATGCCATTGTCACCATTTACTGACAGTTTATTAAATGCCATGTGCTATGCCAAGTACTTTTCATTTAATACTTAAAATCCTGTAGAGTAAGTATTTTATCCATTTAGCAATATGGAAACTGAAGGATAGAGAGATTTAATTACACAGAAGCCTAATGGAGCTAGGATTCAAACCCGATCTGTCCAACTCGAGAGCTCTTTCCCTTTGATACCACCTCATTCTTGACTGTGCATGAGTTTTTATTTCAGCAGTCTTTCTACCTCCCTTCTTTTCCTTCCCACTCTTTGCTTACCAAACACAAGCTTAGATTTTCCAAGAAGTTTAGCAAATATTTCAAAGACATTTGTTGAAAGCAATTTTTAAAATCCCCTTGGGGCGCCTGGGTGGCTCAGTTTGTTGAGCGTCCAACTCTTGATTTTGGCTCAGGTCATGTTCTCAGGGTCCTGGGATGGAGCCCCACATCTGGCTCCATGCTCAGCATGGAGTCTGTTTGAGATTCTCTATTTGCCCCTCCCCCCTCCCTACCCCCTCACGCTCTCACTCTCTCTCTCAAAAACATAAATTAAAAAAAAAATTTTTTTTAATGCCCTCTACCTCAGAAAACAGGTCACAAATTTGGAAATACATATTTTTTTGAGTTGACAAGGTATATTTTACTTTATGTCATTATTTTCACTGTCAGCCTACTTCAGGTTAGAGTTTTCCATGTACACCCTCCCCTCCCCAGTTTTCCAAGTGTAACTGATCATACACCAATTTGACATGTATCTACAACTTCTCATGACACACATAATGCTTTCACTCTCTGTGTGTCAACGTTGACTCTAAAACGTTGTTCCTCAGTGGCACCAAAACTCCGATTCTTTGCTGTTAAGAGTTACAATAGAAGTGATTAATAAAGTTACCTTAAACTGTCATGATCATGGTTAAAGTTCAAATGTTGGTCACTGATATTTACTAATCTGCTCTACTTGGCCTTGGGAGGCTTAAGCCTGGTCTCAAAAAAACTTTCCCACTTAACAAATTATATTATAAGCAAAAGATAATATGACAATTCTTAAACTTTTTGCTTCATCTTTCAGAATTAGAGATCAAAATGCTTGTTCTAGCTTTTTAAAAAAGGAAATACACACACAAACAAATACATAGAGAATAAAAATTTTAAAATTATATTTTTTATAACATTTTAATGACTGGAATGTTTCTTTCTCATTGTGGTCCTTCCAATATATGAGTTCAACAGAATTCTTAAAGCAATGGCACAGTAAGTTTGGCTACTATGATAGTAAGGCCCGTTGAATCAATGAAAACTTCTTTCAGATGGGAAGACATCCTTTCCATTCTGGTTTTCATTATCCTGAGCTCTGCTTACTAAATACTTATTCTTTTACTTAAAAAATATTTATCAATATCTGTGTGTCAAGCATTACATTAAGTTCTATTTTTTGTAGTATTTGTCAAATAAATTAGGTTAATAAAAGAGAGAACATAACTTTGCAATTTTTATTTTGCTTTTAATGTTAAAGGACTATGATGAACAGATAAAGGAATGCCATATTTTTATTTTTTCTATCTACTTATTCACTTTATAACTCTAGACTGTTACTCCTTGCACACAGGAATGGAATCCATTAATTAATGTAAATCCAATAATACAATCTCATACCAGTAGAACAAAAGATGAAAAAAAGGAGTCATTTGAGCAAATGGCAAAGGAAGAACTGCTTTACATGTCAAGGCCTTCATTCTGGTTTTCAGTATTTCATCTTTAAGACCCGAAATCCAATATCACTTTTTAAAAAAAGTTTTATTTATTTATTTGAGAGAGAGAGGGAGAAACACTGAGCAAGGAGCCCAATGTAGGATTCAATCCCAGGACCCTAGGATCATGACCTGAGCCAAAGGCAGACACTTAACCAACTAGTCACCTAGGTGTCCCCCAAAATGACTTTTAAGTAAAAATTAAATAATAGCTTTCCATCAGTTGTTTTCTAGCTTTCCTAAAAAGAAAGTATACATAAGTGGGTATTAGGTAACATATGTGAAAGAACTGTCTGACATCACCAGATGATTGTGCCATAGTTTTCCCATCTTTGCTTATACAGTATAATTTGAAGGAAAGAAAGAACCTGTAACAATTGGGGTTCTTAGTCACAAACAACAAAATTCATTCTAACTAACTTAAAGAAGAAGAAACAGATTAACAGATACCAGAAAGACCACATAATTTCTATGATAGTCAGAGAGTCAGATTTGTAACCAATGCAGCCAGAAAGAAAGCCCAAATCACACTGCAGAACCACTCCAGCAAAGATCTCATTGCTCTCCTGGGCACAGACCTCCCAGCTCACATCACTGACCTTGGACACTAGACATCAAAGACTCTACTCCTCCTCCCTTGAAAACCATATATCTCTGCAACCATCTTCACCAGAAAATGTATATGTTGTGGTGTCTGCTCCTCACATTGCTCTCTTCCAAATGAAAGTCTCACCTGGGTGCATGTGAATAGCAGAGCTGAGGTTACTTGACTGTAGCTTAGATGTTTACATTGGGGGAGGATGTCAAAAGATGATGAAGATCCAAGTATGAGAAATATGTGTTATGGATTTCTTCATGGCCTGTCACGGATCTACTGATTCTTTTGTGTTAAAGATTCTTCTGGACAGTACTAGGTCCTCTTTCAAATGCAAATACCCATTGAAGAGGCAACTGTTAAAGTCATATAAGACATAGCGTATTTTTTCCAGATTCCTTTGCTCAGATAAGAAGTTCTGGACTAACCTAGAAGGTATTATGCTATGTGAAATAGTCAGACAGAGAAAGATAAATGCCATATGATTTCACTTATATCATGGAATCTAAAAAACAAAATAAATGAATGAGCAAAAAACAGAAATAGACCCCAAAATACAGAGAGCAAGCTGATGGTTGTTAGAGGAGAGGGGGGTGAGGGGAAGAGCAAAACATGTAGAGAGTGGCAGATAAAGGCTTCCAGTTTTGGAATGAGTAACTCATAGGGATAAAAGATACAGCATAGGGAATATAGTCAATGGTATTGTAATAGCATTGTACTGTGACAGATGGTAGATACATTGTGATTAGCACAGCAAAACATATGAACTCGTCAAATCACTATGCTACACACCTGAAACTAATGTAACATTGTGTGTTGGTGATATGTCAATATAAAAAGTAAAAAAAAAAAAGTTCAAAATTAAAAAAAAAATAAGTTCTGGACTATACTGGAGCAGAGAACATCTAAGAAAAGATGCAGACTCAAAAATTGGTGTAGAATCAACAAGCAGGATAAATTTTGACTTCCTAAATTGTTTAGAATCTTGGATGCTAGAAGGTCAAAGAAGATACTACAATCTCTTCACCACATTATTTGGAAATATATCAATATATGGGAGTATTCAGTTGTTATAAAATGTTCTTCTAGTGGCTTATACAGATTAATACCACTTTCGCACTAAAGAGCAAGTAATTAGTTTTGGTTTAGGTACAGGCAGTAAGATCTTGAGGAGCTCCATAAATTACACTAATCCTGTTGTCCTAAACTTTAGTAACCACAAAAATTCTGCTCACTACAATTATGGAAACAGAATCTCCATTTTTCCAGGAAACTGCTGAATGGGGCTCTGTGCCACAGTTAAGTTTCCCCAGGGGAGCCCAGAGTTGCTGAGAATAGCCACAAAAAAAACTGGATTGTTTGATGCTCTCATCTCCCTTTCTGCATCCTTAAATCCTAGGGATTTCTCTTTTATCCACCTGAAGCATCCGGTCCCCATTCACAGATATCTCCACCACAAACAAAAACCACATTTTACGGGTGCCTGGGTTGCTCAGTCAGTTAAGTGGCTGCCTTAGGCTCTGGTCATGCTCCCAGGGTCCTGGGATCGAGCCCCCCATCAGGCTCCCTGCTCAGCAGGGAGTCTGCTTCTCCCTCTGCTCCTCTCCCACTCCCTCACCTTCCCCCTGCTTGTGTGCTCTCTCTCTCGGTCTCTCTCTCTCAAATAAATAAATAAATAAATACAATCTTTAAAAAGAACATATTTTAGGAGAAGATCTAGTCTATGTGCTCAAACTATCAAAGTAATTTTCAAACTGTTTCAATGATATCCTCATATAAAGAATATTTACCTCATGTCCAAATAAATACACATATGACTGAAATGAAAGTACCATGAAACAATACCTTTCCTTACTAGGAGGACTTAACCCAGATATTTTCTATTCTTTTCCATTTCATTTATTTTTTTATTCAAGCCAAGATCCAGTATATTGATTTCACAGACATAGCTTTAAAAGCATTGGCTTCCTATGGTACAAATGCATAGCAAGATTACTAGAAGAAAACATAGGGGATAAGCTCCTTGATATGGGTTTCCACAATGATTTTTTTGGATTTGACACAAAAAACAAAGGCAACAAAAGCAAAAATAGACAAGTGGGACTATATCAAACTGAAAATCTTCTGCATAGCAATGGAAATAATCAACAAAGTGAAAGGCAACCTACCAAATGGGAGAAAATACTTGCAAACTGTATATCTGATAAGGAATTAATATCCAAAATATATAAAGAAATCATACAATTAGAAACTTTAAAAATGGGCAGAGGATCTGAATAGACATTTTTCCAAAGAAGACATACCATGGCCAACAGGTACACAAAATGGTACTAAACATCACTAATTATGAGGGAAACACAAAGCAAAACAATAATGAGATTATCTCATACCTACTTGATTGGCTATTAGCAAAAAGACAAGAAATACAGCAAGGTGACTATGGTTAATAATACTGTTGCATATTTGAAAGTTGTTAAGAGAGTAGATGTTAAAAGTTCTCATCATAAGAAAAAAATTTATAACTATGTATGGTAGCAGATGTTAACTAGACTTATTATGGTTATCATTTAACAATATATATGAAAATAAAATCATTATGTTGTATACTTTAAAGCAATATAATGTTATACGTAAATTGTACCTTAATAAAACAAAATTTTTTTTAAAAGACAAGACATAACAAGTATTGGTGAGGGTATGGAGAAAAGGAAATCCTTGTGCACTACTGGTTGAAAATGGGGGCAGCCTATAGAATCCAATATGGAGGTTCCTCAAAAACTGAAAAATAATACACATTTTAAAAAATTACACATTAGACCAGATGGACTTAATAGATACATACAGAATAGTTTACCCCAAACTGCAGAATACACATTCTTTTCAAGTACACATGGAACATTCTCCAGGATAGATCACATGTTAGGCCACAAAATTAGAAATCAATTACAAGAAGAAAACTGGGAAAAACACAAACACATGTAGCTTAAAAATGTTACTAAACCACCAGTAGGTCAATGAAGAAATCAAAGAGGAGATCAAAAAATACTTTGAAACAAATGCAAATGGAATGACAACTTTCCAAGACTATGAGATGCAGCAAAAGCAGTTCTAAGAGGGAATTCCATAGTGATACAGGTCTATCTCAAGAAACAAGAAAAATCCCAAATAAACAATCTAACTTTAGATCTAAAGAAATTTTATTATTTATTTATTTATTTATTTATTTATTTATTTATTTATTTTTAAAGATTTTATGTATTTATTTGACAGAGAGAGAGACAGCCAACGAGAGAGGGAACACAAGCAGGGGGAGTGGGAGAGGAAGAAGCAGGCTCCCGGCAGAGGAGCCTGATGTGGGGCTTGATCCCAGGACTCTGGGATCATGCCCTGAGCTGAAGGCAGACGCTAAACGACTGAGTCACCCAGGTGCCCCAGATCTAAAGAAATTTTTTAAAAAATTTAAAAAAAGAAAGAAAGAAAGAAAGAAAGAAAGAAAGAAAGAAAGAAAGAAAGAAAGAAAGAAAGAAAGAAATTTTAAAAAGAACAAACATACTGCAAAGTTATTAGAAGGAAGGAAGTAATAAAGATCAAAGCAGAAATAAATGAAATAGAGACAAAAAAGATCAATGAAACTGAAAGTTGTTCCTTAAAAAGATAAACAAAATCAATAAACCTCTAGACAGACATATCAAGAAAAAAAAGAAAGACGGCTAAAATAAATAAAATCAGAAATGAAAGAGAAGTTACAACTGACACCATAGAAATACACAGGATTATAAGACTACTACAAACAACTATACATGAACAAATTGGAAAACCTAGAAGAAATGGATAAATTCCTAGAAATACACAGACTTCCAAGACTGAATCACAAAGGTGGAGAATCTGAATAGACCCATTATCAGTAATAAAATTGAATTAGTAATTTTAAAACTCCCCAAAACCAAAATCCAAAACCACAGCTTCACAGGTGAATTCTACTAAACACTTAAAGAAGAATTAGTACCTATCCTTCTCAAATTGTTCCAAAAAATTGAAGAGGAAGAAATGTTTCCAATTCATTTTATAAGGCCAGAATTTCCAGGGTGCCTGGGTAGCTCAGTGTGTTAAGTGGCTGACTCTTGATTTCAGCTCAAGTCCTGATTTCCTGGTTGTGAGATTGAGCCTTGCATCAGGCTCTGCACTCAGCACAGAGTCTGTTTGAGATTCTCTCTCTTTCTCTGCCCCCCACCCGCTCACACTTGCTCTCTCTCTAAGACAAACAAACAAACAAATAAATAAAACAAGGCCAGCATTTCCTTGACAGAGAAACCAAAGACCTCCCCCAAAAGAGAAAATTACAGGCCAATATCCCTGATAAACAGAGATGCAAAAATCCTCAACAAACACTAGCAAACCAAATTCAACAATATATTAAAAGGATCATACAGCACAATCAAGTGGGATTTATTCCAGGGATGCAAGGATGGTTCGACATTCACAAATTAATCGACACGATATACCACGTTAACAAAAGTCCTATGATCATCTCAATAGTTGCAGAAACGGCAGTTGACAAAATTCAACATCCTTTCATCATAAAAATTCTCAACAAAGTGGATATACAAGGAGCTTACCTCAATGTGATAAAACAAAAACACACAAAAAAACCAAAACAAACTCATAGATATAGTAAACCGATTGTTGGTTGCCAGTGTTGGGAAGTGGGAGATGAGTAAAATAGGTGGTCAAAAGTACAAATTTCCAGTTATAAAATAAATAAGTTCTGGGGATGTAAAAATTTAAAAGTAAACAGATGAACAAACCCATAAATAAAATGAAGCTCACCATAATCTTACTACTCAGAGATAATCACTGTTAATATTTTACTTTTCTTATGCATGTAATTACATGCATAAAAAATAGCTAAATAACATATATTTTAAAAAATAAATGATATACATGTGTTCATGGTAATAATAATAATGCTAATATCCCATTACAACTTGATTTTTATTTTTTATTTTTTAAAGATTTTATTTATTTATTTGACAGAGAACGATGCAGCCAGCAAGAGAAGGAACACAAGCAGGGGGAATGGGAGAGGAAGAAGCAGGCTCCCAGTGGAGGAGCCCGATGTGGGGCTTGATCCCAGGACTCTGGGATCATGTCCTGGGCCGAAGGCAGATGCTTAACTACTGCGCCACCGAGGCGCCCCTACAACTTGATTTTTAACTGACAGTATCCATTGTATGATTGTATCATCATTTACTTAACCAATCTCTTACGTATAACTTTAAAGTTATTTCCAATTTTTTGACATCATAAAGGAGGGATCAATGTGAGCACATTTGTGAATATTTCCTTAGGTTAAATTCCTAGAAGTGGAGTCAGTAGTTAAGGATTTATACATTTAAAGCACTCTGCCTTAGCTCTTATACTTAGTCTGTGGGGTCAGTGACACAGAACTCAGCATAGCAAATAGGCTGTCTTGAGGAGGGTTCAGATTTCAGAACAAATAGTATATTCACTGACATTTGAAATGTGATTAATAATTCACTATCAAAGGAGTCCTACAAGGTAAAAGGAAAAAAAAAAAGGAGTCACAAATTCTTTATGAGCAACTGAGATAGTTGTGTGGAAAGGAGTATGGTAGCTGAGCAACTGTCAATAATCCAGAGCTCATTGCAGGGGTTGGGGTGGAGAAGGTATGAGCTGCCTCTGTGGTTGCATTTAGAAGCTCATGTTGGAGTGCATGGGTGGTTTAGTCGGTTAAGTGTCTGCCTTCAGCGCAGGTCATGATCTCAGGGTCCTGAGATCGAGCCCTGCATCTGGCTCCCTACTCAGTGGGGAGTCTGCTTCTCCCTCTTCCTCTGCTGCTCCCCCCCAACCTGCCCGCTCGTGCTCGCTGTCTCAAAGAAATAAAATCTTAAAAAAAAAAAAAAAAAAAAAAGCTCATGTCTAGTTTAGCACCAACTTGTCTTACATCTCCTTCCTACTCTTTCAATTCTTCTCCTTGCTGAGATCCAGTCTAGCCTCCTGAATTTGAAGTGGTGTGTTCCCTTCCAACGTTCAGGCCCCAGATAATTTCTTAATGGATGGTATCGGTTTTGCTTATAAACTGGAATTTGATCATTGTCTCCAGTAAATATCCAATAATGGATTGGGGCATGCCAGTGAGTATCTCATTACTTTCATATATGAGATCGGCATCTTCTGTAAGCTTTGTTAATTCCCTACATTCTTGGACCATAATAGAAAAGAGATACTTTCTTTTGAGGCAGAGATAAAGAAAGGGAACTGCAGTTAGGGAAAGGACAAGGAAACATAGATCAAGAAAGAGAAAATTGGCCTTAGTGTATAGTATTAACAGCATTATCTTTGCATGGGAGGGATTTGGAGCACATTCATTCATTTCTTATTTATTCATTCACTTATTGATTCAACATTTATTCAATACCCACAAAGAATCAGGCAATTAGTCACTGGGAAGTCAAAGTTAAATACTTCATAGTCATTGCCTGTAAGGAGCTCACAGTCTGAAAGACGTGCATGCAGTATTTTTAGTTATATCTGAACTTAAAAATGGAAAGAAATGGTAAATATAGTTTCCAATGTAAAGCTCAAGTTGGGATTGAAGAAGTAGCGTAATTGGCCAGAACACAGGCTACAGCTAAGTAGCATTCTGTAATGCCTTTTGGGTGCCCTGGACCCTGGAGAACCTAGGATTGTATCCTGGAATTGCATTTGGGTTATGCTCACTCCATGTGCTTAGAGAGTTAACACTTAATGGCATATCAAGGACAGGTCACTGAACTAAGTGCTGCTAAGTAAGAATAATTATGCCTTGACTTCATGAAGTTTACATCTAAATCTGTTGGTCACTGGAGCACCCAAAGAAGAGGAGGAAAAGAGATTTATTTAATGTTTAGCTAATGAATGAGAAGTAAAACTGATATAAGATCTTGTAAGACAAGTTATCAGAATGGATTTGGCTCAGTTGAGTTTATTTCAGAGGGTACTTAAAACCAAGGCCAAGAAAGAAAGTTGCATACAAAGCAGAGAGTTAAGAGGCAACTATCTTAGGTAAGCAGCTAATCTATTTCCAGTTTCTTAGTGGTTCCTCCAGAGAAGTGGTACCATTTTGTTTGAAAACAGTGCACAATGGTTAGTCAGTACCGGAAAGGATGACAATGACAAATCAAAGGAAAATGCAACGGTTAAAATTACATTGCAAAACTATGATAAGCAACAGATTACCCAGGGGAGATTGTGCTATCAAAGCATAGATATTGAAAAAACAAACTAATAAACCTGGCATCTGTGAAGTTTGTGATTAAGTACAAAAAACAAAATGAATTTTTGGGAATTTCAATTAAGTTCTATGCTTCTCTTGGTGATCCCACATTTAGTTTTCTGATAACCCAGGTATCTCCAGCTATCTCAACATGTGTTGTGAAATTTTGTAAGCAAAATAAATTTACAAAGATAAATAATTAGGTATAGGAAAATATACTTGACTAGAACTCATGAGATCTGAATTCCATTTCAGCTTGCCAATAACTAGTGTGAATTTGAGAAAAAGAATTCTCTTTTTGACTCTCCATTTCTTCACATCTAAGTTATGGAATCTAACTGTTCTGTTATACAGAACCATCTAGTTGTCTTTTTGCACACCTTGGACCCCATATGGGGTTGGGTGAGAAGTGGTATTGGTACTTTGGAAATCAGAGTTTTGTAACTCTCCAAAACTGGGGGCTCATTATTACATGCTAAAAAGAACATCACACTTTCTTTGGGAAGAATGGGATGAAAATTTTTCTGGTAGCTGAGAGGACCCATAGAGCACACAACTAAACATATGCAAAGGGAAAATTAATACTTACTGGAGGTTTGAGTCTAGTAGTAAAGACAAGGGATGGGCCAAAGAAACCCATAAAGGGAGCATTTCCTGCCTATCTTATTATTTATTGAGAATCTCTGGTTTTTAATTTAATTATTTAATTTTTAAAATTTTTCCTTTCACACTAATATCTAGCTCAAGAAAATGCCATAATATTCCTTTTCTGGGATTTTGCAATCCCTGAAGTCATGTTGCTGATTGCTTTACTTTAGGCTTGGCACAAGCAGGTAATGTACCCCTGCTTTTATATGATTTACAGCTGAACAAAGCCTTTTGTTTCCCCCTGCTCAGTTCTTAATAGGGAAGAACAATTGTTTTTTTGTGTTTTGTTTTTAATTTGAAGGAATCATTCTGAGCTGCAGTCAACTCCCATCCCAGGCATGTAGAGTCAAGTGTTTTGGCCAAAGGGTGACTTTTGGGTCAGGTATTAACCATGGAGAGGCATTCAGATATTTTGCCTATTGGATTTTAAAAGACTTCGTGAAATACTTAACTCCAGGACATTGTGGCTTTAAAAAGTGTCCAAATGTTTAGGTTGCTACCACTTGGAGTGGTTGCTCACAACACAACCAAGGTGTGGCATTTGTACCACACAGGTTCTATCTTGCTGATTATTTATGGTAATTACACAGGAGGTGAATGAACACACTGTACAAGCTGGAAAAATAAAGAGAGATTGTGATTTGAGGGGAGGGGAAGAGAGATGTGAAGAGAGGAAGGGATAGTGAATAAAAAGGGTGTGGTGTACGTTCTGGTTCTGAAACTTTAGTATCTGTCAACCATGCAGTAGATATAAAGATCTCTGTAGCATTAAAACTACTAGAAATCCCATTTAAGCTTTTGTTCCTTACTGTTGCTTTTGAAATATATCCTCTTAAATATACATGAGAATTGTAAAAGAACTGTTTTCCAATTTAGAGCAAAATAAACTAATTTACCATTTCTCTTATTTAAATCTGTATGTGCTTATCAGAAACACTGTTGTTTGTACAAAACCGTTTGTTGATATTTCCAAAATTTTTATTTATTATTCCTCTGCTATGCTGCTGCTGAGTAGTTCTTTCCATAAGCATCTGAAAAATTTAAAACATACATTTCCAAACAGTTTCTTGTTAAAGGATTTCAAAACTTTTCATTTATAGTATTCTGATTAAAAAAAAAAGAACCTGGAGGATATTTCATATTCTGTTTTCTTTTTATGGTATCTGTACTTCAGCTTTAGTATATATTATATATATAGTGCATATATTAATATATATATATAATATATATACTATATATTAGTATATATACTAAATATATACTAATAGTATATATTTAGTATATATACTATATACTATATAGTATATAGTATATATATAGCATATATACTATATACTAAATGCTATATAGTATATATACTATATACTAAATAATATATAATTAGTATATATACTATATACTAAATAATATAGAATCACAATTAAAATAGAATATTATTATAATATATATAAAATAATTATATTTAAAATATATAACTATGTATAAAAATAATACTAAATAAATTATATATTTGGTCTATATTTGTTAAACTGCCAAAGCTTCAGTTTTCCCAGCAGTAAAATGAGATTTGAATACTTCCTAAAGATTACTGACAGGCTGAAACAAGATCATTAGACAAACAACTAGCACAAACTCTGATAGTGGTAGTTAATGAGTGATTGTATATTATTAGCCTAACAAACACAGTTACATCTTCAAGATGCTTGTTCTATGATATCAAATTGTCCAAAGGATAATTTATAGATACGAATTCAGAGATCTTGGGAGTCTCATTGTTCAAAACTCTGCATCTATTCACATAACTTATTTCCTGTGGTTAAGAAAGGCTTCCCTGTATGTGTGGGTTGTCAGATAAGTAGGATGAGTATGACCTAGGCAGTTTGAAGAAGGGATCAAGAATAAATAAGGGAGGGTGGGGATTGGGTCATGGACAGAAAACGAACATATGCAAAGTTTTACAGAGGCTCCCAAACCTGGCTGCATATTGGAATCATCTGGAGAGCTTTAAAAACATAAATCCTTGCCCTGGGTCCTACCTCCAGGAATTCTGATTTCATTGGTCTGGGGCAACCAGGCTAGCAGGATGTTTTTAAAACTCTCTAAGTGATTCTAATGGGCAGCCAAGGTTCAGAACCATTGCTCTAGAGGCAAGAAATCAGGGAGCTGCAAGCAAATAGAGACAAAGGGTAATGTGTAAGGAGGGTAGAGAGGATAAGGTGGAAGAAGTGGGCAACTCATAAAATGCCTCGTCCACCATGCAATACTATCCTATGTTGAGCTATGCTAAGAACTTCCTGCTTTATTCTGAAGAGAGAATAGTTGCAAGGAAAGGTTTTGCTCTCACTGGCTGCAAGGTCAAAAACTGACGGTAGAAAGTAAGACCAGAAGCAGGAGAGAAGTTTGATAAGTTAGAGTTTTCAGTTGTGCAGCCTGGAGAAGATGGTAGCCTAAACCAGAGCAGTGACAATGGATTGAAGGAAAATGGAGTGATTTGAGAGGCCTTAAAGGAAGAGCTGACAGAAGTTGGTGACTGACTGGAAAGCAGGGTGAGATGCTCTTAATTAAGGTAAGCCAGAACAAGTAGAAGTCTGTGAGAAGAAGATAAAGTCACTGTTGGAAATGCTGATTTGACGTGTCCAAGGAATGTCTAGATGCAGGTGTCGGTAAGCAGTTGGGACTTATAGTTCTGGAGCTAGAGAAAGCAAGGGTGGGGGCAAGTGTCTTGGATACTGAAAGCAAGGCTCTGGTACTCAGGTCTCACACAGATGTCCTTTCCCTCCTTTCATTGCAGCTCCACGGGGCTGGCCCCACTAGACCTGAACTTCAGGGCCTGTCACATAAATCATCTTTTAATTTAGCATGTAATGTCAGTAAAACACTAAAGTAAAGGGGGAAAATGAGAGTAGGACAACTTATTACAGAGAGCTACTTTGTCACAACTCTTCCTGTAAGATGGTAAGACACTGTGTAAGCACCAGAAAGACAAAATCATATATGACATGGGCTCTGCATCCCACCTCAGCTGTTGGTTCTTGGCAGCCATGTTTTCTCCTGCCTGACTCTTGCCCCTTGGTCAAACCTAATTTGCACCTGACTCCAACTAGACCAATCAGATACTCTCTGGAGAATGTAAACTGAGAGATATATTGACCTCGGAGCTCTGGAAGGAAAGTCAAAGGACTCCTGCTGTGGAATTGCCTTGTTTTCTCCGTTCCTCCTGATGGTTGTTTGACTTTTCCTTGGATTCTGTAAAACAGATTGTACTGATAGTCCCAGTATAATATCCATAAATTCTTGTAAATAAATTGTAAATATTCTAAATGTCAATGAACACAATGCAGCCATTACAAAATTGGGAAGCTTTCTGACTTACTCTTTAATGCTGTCTTGTGAGATTATTCATTAAATGAAAAAAACACTGGAAGAGCCACACAGATGCTATCATCCCATGTGAAGAAAACACTATCTGTGCAGGTATGCATAAAATTTGAAATCTGAGCCACAGCCAAATTTTAATAGTAGCTACTTCTTCTGGATTTGGAATTGTACAGGAAGTATTTGATAGCTTTTTTTTTTTTAAGTTTTAACAAATTTTCCTTTTTTCCTAACCTAGCTTGAGTTGATTTTTCTAACTTGTAACCAAAAGAGTCTTCACACAACAATTGAAGCCATGGAAATACAAAACCTCAAGAAGCTTAATATTCATCAAGTTTATAGTGAGATTTGGAGAGGAGTAGGGCATTAAGTTGGAAGGACACTGGTAATTAGAAAGGATATTAATTAGGAAGCGTAGTCAGGATCCAGATCATGGCAGGTCTGAGATATATAAATATTCAGGTTCACTACCTTATAAATAACAACCCCAAGTTCTGGGAATAATTGAGTATGAACCATCCTTCTTGCTGTACAAGAATCTGAAGATAAAGCCTCTGAACTCTTCCAATGTATAATAGCGCAAGAGATTGTTTTGAATATTTGAAGCATTTTCAACTGTAATTTTTGAACCGAGTCAGGATTTAGTGGTAGTAGGAAAATGTTTGTGCTAACTTGTCCTTAATAAATACTTCAGGATCAGTATCAACTTCTAAATCTACAAACACCTCCATTAATCTTTTATTTGACATGACATCTAGAAGAAAATGATAGCAAACGCAGCAAAGATATTTAAAATATCTGGCCACTTAAAGAATAAAAATATGCCATCTGGTTTACGCACACCCTCAGGGAATAAAAAAAGTGATGTTATTTTTGTTTAAGTATGTTTGCCATAATCTACTGCCAACATTTTTCAATTAATAATTTCCCCTCGTCACTAAAAAGTAACACTCTAGCTTGTACACTAAAAAATCTGTACACTCACACCTAGATTCCGTGCAGTTATGAATAGTCACTCAGTTTTATCAGTTTAAATATGATTTGATATTTTCAAAGACGTAGGCATGTTCACTGAACTGTGACAGTGATTTTTAGACTATTTTTATCGCAAAATATAACACGTTGAGAAGAATTTATAGGAAAATGCAGATGTTACCAATGCACAGATTAGGAAATAGAACACTGATGGCAACCTAGAAGCCTGCCCGTGTTGCCCATGTGTGCCTTTAAGAGCATATCCTCCTCCCTTTCCCTTAGACATAACCATTATTATGATTTTATAATAACTTCCTTTTATTTTTGTTATAGTTTTTTTTATTACCAACTGTGTATGCATCCTTTTTTCTGAACTTTATATAAATGGATGCATACTAATAGTTTTCTTCTGTATCTCATTATGATTATAAGGTTTATCCAAGTTTGTAAAAATCTGTAATTTGTTCATTTTAATTACTAATATTCCAGTATAAGAACATACCACTTTTTTGTTATTGTTAGTCTATTTTTGATAGACAAAAAGGTATAAAGCCTCTATAAGACCTAAGGTAAATATATTTTGATGTGAACCTAATAATTGTATCCAAAATTTTATTTGAAACTGTATTTTTATAAAATAGGGATCTCTAGAGCAACGTTGCTCAATAGAGCTTTCTGGATAATGGAAATGTCTCAAAAATGACTATCTTTTTCTCTTAGTTTTCTCTTTTAAAAATTTTCATTCTATGAGATCTTTTATAAAGTTTTGCTGCCTTTGGAAATATGCTCCTTTTTATCACTTTCCACAAATTAAAATGAAAGTTAGGAAGAATCTCTTATAAAACAAATCATTGAAGATACTGTTAGGCCTGATGCTTTTCATAGGAATTCCTGAAACAGCAAAGCGTTTACACCTCATGTGAGAGAAATAACTGCTGAGCACACTCCCTGCATGCTTTGTCCCTGTTTGGCTGTCATTATAGCTGTGCAACAGGTGCACAGACTTTCTTCCTTTTTTAAAAATTGCAAATAGCCTTCCCACCCCCATCCACTCAGTAGGTGGTCCTGAGCCTTAAACCAAACAAAGCAGCAAGGAAATGATCTCCTTGTTATTGAATTCTGCCTATTAGGAATGGTCACTTTGCAGAATTAATTCAGCAAAAACAATTGCCATTTTCTATCATTGCAGAGTTGAAGCACATGATCTGCTACTTGGCAAAAGTATGTGAACAAATGCTCAAAACTTGGAAAGTAATTGTGTGATGTACTATCAAGAGCATTAATCAAACACTTGAGCAAACTTAGCAGCAATAGCTTAGCAACATATTTATGGATAAATCTCCTCGGGCAAGGAAAACAAAAGCGAAAATAAACTATTGGGACTACACCAAAATAAAAAGCTTTTGCACAGCAAAGGAAAAACTATCCACAAAACAAAAAGGCAACCAACCAAATAGGAGAAGATATCTGCAAGTGATATTATCTCATAGAGGTTAAATCTAAATTATATAAAGAACTTTTACAACTCAACACCAAAAAACCAAACAATCTGATTTAAAAATGGGCAGAGGATCTGGGTAGACATCTTTTTCTGAAGAAGACATACAGATAGGTAACAAACATATGAAAAGATGCTTAGCGTCACTAATCATCACGGAAATGCAAATCAAAACCACAACCAGATATCACCTTACACAGTCAGAATGGCTATTATCAAAAAGATAAGAAATAAATAATATTGGCAAAAATGTGGAGAAAAAGGAACCTGGTGCGCTGTTGGCAGGAATGTAAATTGGTGCAATCACTGTGGAAAACAGTATGATTCCTCAAAAAGTTAAAAACAGAAATGCCATATGATCCAGTAATTCCACTGCTGGGAATTTACCCAAAGAAAATGAAAATAACAATTTAAAAAGATACCCAACCCAAGATAGCCAACCCAAGTGTTCATTGATAAATGAATGCATAAAAAAGATGTGTATATATACACACATATTCCATATATATAATGGAATATTACTAAAAAAAATGAAATCTTGCCATTTGCAGCAACATGGGTAGACCTACAGTGTATTATGCTAAGTAAAATAAACCAGACAAAGAAAGACAAATGCCATATGATTTCACTTTTATGTGAAATCTGAAGAACAAAACAAATGAAAAACAGACTCTTAAATGCAGAGAACTAATGACTGACAGTCAGGTGGGGGGATGGGAAGAATAGGTAAAGGGATTAGGAGGTATGGGCTTTTAGTTATAAAATAAATAGGTCATGAAAATGAAAAGTACAGCAGGGAATATAGTCAATAATACTATAATATTAGGCAGTATGTCCAAGGTCCCGTGGATCTGTCTCTTGCTTTAACAGTGTTAGGACAAAACAGACCCAGGGACGCCCCTTCTACCTGCCTCCAACCACCCTTCAACCTTTTTTCCAACCTTTTTTTTCCCAGTTGCAACATTCAGAGTCATGTTCTCGGCCTTTCTGCCTCTGGGACCAGCCAACACTATTTTGAGGGTAGCTCCTTATTAATGATCCTCCATGAGCTCCCGGATTCGTCAGAATTATTCCACTGAGGTGGGGACGGCATTGACCACCTGGTCAACATGCATCTGCTGACCTGCTACACTTACCTTTCTTTGGGCTTCTATTTCCACTGGACCATGTGGCTCTGGGGGGAGGGGGCCACTTTTTCCAGGAGTTGGCTGAGGAGAAGCGCAAGGGAGCTGAATGTCCCTTAAAGCTCTAAAGCCAGCGCTGCAGCTGTGCCCTCTTCCAGGATGTGCAGAAGCTCCCAAGATGAGTGAGGTAAAACCGTGGACACCATGGAAACCACCATGCTCCTGGAGAAAAATGTGAATCACGCCCTTTTGAATATGCGTGGCCTGGGTTCTGCCCCACTGACCTTCAGCTCTGTGACTTCCTGGAAAACCACTTCCCAGACGAGGAGGTGAAACTCATCAAGAAAATGGGCTACTACCTAACTAACTTCTGCAGGCTGGCTGGCCCCCAGGCTGGGCTGGGTGAGCATCTCTTCCTAAAGTTAACCCTCGAGCACTACTAGGAGACTCTGAAGCCCAGCAGCCTTTGGAGGGGCCCTCTGGCATCCTCCTGGTGCCAGGGCTTGTGCCTAAGCCTCTCTCTGCAGTCACTAGGCAGCTTTTTAACCACTCTGGAGCCCTCTCCCAAGCCATGGACCAAATGGAAACAATAAAGCTTTTTGCAGCAAAAAAATACTGTAATATTATAATAACATTGTATGGTTAACTACACTTATGGTGAGCATTAAGTAATATATAGAATCATTATATTGTTATATATTGTTATATACCTGAAACTAATATGACATTGTATGTCAACTACACTTCAATAATTTTTAAAAAGCAGCCATAGAATAAAACATGTTTGGCTACCTGAAAATGTTAAATTCCATGTTAATATAAGATGCAAATATAACAATAGGTTACTCTATTTTTGTTATGTAAGGAGGAATTTTTAAAATCAATTTATAAAAACACTAAAAAACAAATGATTGCAAACAAATGCAAATTAGTTAATATATCTAGTAAAAAATATCTTCTTTCATATGGTCCCTTCTCTACTTAAGAAAAATCTTGAGGAATGACTGCTAGTAGCCTGGCTTGGTCCAATCTCTGGAACTGGAGGTGATTGGGTAATACCTTTACAAGCTCCTACTTGAAACAGGTGGCCAGGACAAAAGTTGTACCAAAAAAAAAAAAAAAAAGAGAGAGAGAGAGAGAGAGAGAGTATGGTACTCATATCAAAGGAAAGGAGTTTAGAGAGTACAAAACAATTAATACAGTAAAATTTAGATCAATTACTTTACTTATCAGTAGCAGGTTATATAGAAAATGTGATTGAGAAAAATGGAGTTACTGGCTAATATGTGATTGCCAAAACTTTGTGCCTCTACTAATGTGAGTAGCTAAAATATTTCCTGTAACTATTAAATTATGTCTTATCCTACCAGAAGGAATTTCATAAGATTGATAGCATAAATGGAAATTTAAATTCAAACTCCAAGTTCTTCTGGCATGAAGATACAAAGTATGAAACAAGAAATCACAGCATATAAAAACAAGCATTTTTAATTTGTAGGAAAAAAATGGTTTATATTTAGGTATCTAGTGAGTCTTAAAACCTGAGCTTCAATTCTACTGAAATATTTGGAAGTCATTCTCACTGAGCTGTCCAATTCCCCTTGTAGAGGATGAATAGAACCATCTCAGCTCTGATTAACTGAGCACAGTGATTTCCAAAACAGGAAACAATCTGCCTGGGACATATCAACAAAGCAATTTCCTTTTCTGAGTGCTTGTAGTTGTATTGAATTGGGAAACATTTCTGAACATGGTTTACCAGCTAGAAAACCATGCTGTTGGGTAATGTTTTCATAGTTTGCCAGCATAGATGAGAACAAACATGAGCTGTAAAGAACTCTATTTAAACTTAATGTTTTTTCTCACCCTCAATATTTATGAATAATCAAGAAAACTGTTTATGGTACAATCTCTCTTGAATTTCATCACAAAAAATTAACAACCACAGGAATTCTGCAGGCTATTAAAAATGAACTAATATTATGAACTGAAATTGATATATCAGAATGGGTAATTCAAAACCTCCAAATTGCTAAGCATAAATTCTGTTATTTTTCAGTTACATTCCTCTTTTTATTCCAAAATTGAAGATACACACATTAGAGTGTTTGAAAGATTTTTGTAAAGCAAAGGTGCTCATCAAGCTGAAGACCTGAGGTAGTAAATAATGATGGTTCAGCAGTACAACCTGTGGTCTATTTTTCTTTTTTTTTTCTTTTTTTTTTTTTTTAAAGATTTTATTTATTTATTTGACAGAGATAGAGACAACCAGCGAGAGAGGGAACACAAGCAGGAGGGGTGGGAGAGGAAGAAGCAGGCTCATAGCGGAGGAGCCTGATGTGGGGCTTGATCCCATAATGCCAGGATCACGCCCTGAGCCGAAGGCAGACGCTTAACCGCTGTGCCACCCAGGCGCCCCTGTGGTCTATTTTTCTAATCATGTCTTCCATTTTTAAAATAACATAATAACTGAGCTCATACAGAGAGGGAACATATTTTTAATTATTGAAGAGCCCAAATTCTAAATGCCATAAAAATGGTAGGGTAAACCCTCTTTATAAGCAATCTATCTATTAGGATTAAATTTTGCTATAATTCAGAATTAACCTCAGGAGTGTCTTTTATACACACACACACACACACACACACACACCCCACATCTCCCACACACACACATTCCAGGTAATAGTTATATATATATGTTATATGTTATATATATTACACTTGATAATTTTGAGAAATTTTTCCTTATTCAAATCTCTAACACTCTGATTAATAACATTCAACTTTTAAAACATTAAATTCATAATTTCAGAGACTGACTTATAAGGTAAATTCATTTTGGGTTTTGGCACAAAACTGATTATTAAAGCAAAGCACAAAAGCATTTTTTAATAAAAGGGTATATTTTCTCTTGCTTTCAGCCTCCATGAGGAAACAAAAAAATAAAACACTGTGTACTGAAGAATATGGGAGTATTTTCATTTATGCGTCAAGGAGCTATATATTGACATTTGAGCCAGATTAGTTATTACACTAAGGATCTGGAAAAAAATAGACAAAGTTAAATTATCTAATAAAGCTAAATTAGATAAATATTGGCTAGTTATTTGTTTTGTTTTAAAGATTTTATTTATTTATTAGAGACAGAGAGAGCACAAGCAGTGGGAGCGGCAGAGGGAGAGGGAGAAGTGGACTTTCCACTGAGCAGGGAGCCCGATGTGGGGCTCGATCCTGGGACCCTGGGATCATGACCTGAGCTGAAGGCAGTTGCTTAACTGACTGAGCCACCCAGACGCCCCAAGTTATTTGTAAGCAAGAAATCCACACCATAAATATTATATGGTTAAGCAATATAGACAAAGCACTATCGCTGTAAAAAACCTGGGAGCAAGTGAATGAGGTTGACTTGCCCTTCTTAAGTAGTGTGCCAGGCTTCCCCTTCCTACAGTGAAGATCAATGGGGAATTGTCTGTGAGTGTGCGGATGCATCATATCACTGTACAGGAAGGTGCTCTTGTCTCTAGGCAGATTCTCACTAAGGTATTGTTGAAACCCCACAGCAGAGAAAATCAGTCAATGGAAGTATTCTTTCAGTGTCACAAAGAGCTGGTAATCTAGCCTGTTGGCTTCCACATCCAGATTTGCCATTGATTTGCTCTGTGATAACACACTTAACCCTCAGTTCAGCGGTCTAAAATAAAGGAAGCTTTGCTGAGGGAATGGCAGCAGGTTTAATTAATCTTCTTAAGGAACTCTAAATCCCTGGCTATGTGGCTAGGGGAAAAGTATCTAATTAAAGGTTCTGGTCTTTTAGAGAGGAAAAGCACTAAGCTGGAAAGTCTTACCATACTGAGCATATACCAGAAATGTGATAACTAAGGGTTACACACAAAAATTGAAAGGAAGATAAATTAGTCTAGGAAGTTATATTGAGCAAATGTGACCACCTAGTGATCACCATTAGTTTTGGTCATTTGAATATGAGAATCTGGAAGTGTCTGAAGAAACAGAAGGCAGGAGTAACTTGTTGTTTGAAGGGTAGTAATGTAAGTAGTACCATTTATTCAGATCCTACTATGTGTGAGGCATTCTCTGAAGGCAGTTTATATATATTACTTTATCCAATCATCACAACACCAATGAAAGGTAGGAATTACTGTCTTAATACATAAGCAAACAGCGTCACTGCAAGAGTCCTTGATTTGCCCCAGGTGATAGGGCTATTAAGTGGCAGAGTCAGGTTTTAAACAGGTTTAAAAACCCTATACTTGTCACTCTAGGTTACAGGGGTCTCAGCTAGTCTGGGTCTTGATATAATTCTAAGAGAAGCACTTGTTTGATGATGGCTATGCCCAAAGAAGACAATTAATTCCGTGGAAGTTTTATTCAGTGAGACGTAGCAGATTTTGTTCCCAAGTGAAGAGTCCTAGAGAATTTCAAAAGAAAGAGTAACTTCAGGGTCCAGCTTCCCCAAAGCAGAGAAAGATATGTGACCCTCACAAATTCCATGTCATGACAGTCACATGAAAAATACTGGACTCTGTGTGAACAATATTGAGAAATAACATAGTAACTCATTTAATAGCTAATACTGCACAAACTGCTTAAGAGGAATGAAATTATATTTGCACTGGAAAAGGATGAGGTTGTTAGTTTATTGCACAATGGAACACTTGTGATGTTTTAAAACTGTGTAGGTATTTGTTAGTGTCCATATGTTTTATGTTTTACTTTTACTTTAAAATATGGGTCTTGGGGAGGGGTGCCTGGGTGGCTCAGCTGGTTAAGTATCTGCCTTCAGCTCAGGTCATGATCCCGGAGTCCCAGGATAGAGTTCTAGGATGGAGCCTGAATCAGGCTCCCTGCTCTGCAGGGAGTCTGCTTCTCCCTCTCCCTTTGCCCCTCCCCCTGCCCATTCTCTCTCTCTCTCTCAAATAATTAAAATCTTTTAAAAAAATAAAATATGGGTCTTGGGGAGCCTGACTGACTCAGTCGGTAGAGCATTTCACTGTGTGGCACTAGTTTTATTATTTTGGAAAACTTAAATGTGATAGATTTTTACCAAGTGACAATTTCTCTGAACGAGAGAAATTTTAAATATTTTATTTACATATTTTACAAAACTAAGTAGATACTATAACATCAAGAATGTAAATATGAAATTGAAGAACTTTCTGGCATGATGAGAACAATTGCTTGGAAAATATATCCTTAATTATACTACAGAAGGAAGAGAAGAGTGCTCATAAAATAAAATTACCTACTTTTACATTAAATAATTAGGAGTCAGGGGCACCTGGGTGGCTCAGTTGGTTAAGCATCTGACTTTTGATTTTGGCTCAGGGCATGCATGATCTCAGGGTCGTGAGATCAAGTCCCACGTCAGGCTCCACGTTCAGTGGGAAGTGTGCTTGAGATTCTCCCTCTCCCTCTGCCCCTCCCCCCACTCAAGCACACACACTGTCTTTCAAATAAATACATCTTTAAACAACAATAATAATAACTAGGAATCAGTGTGAGCTAGAGAAAAGGAGACCTGGGTTTTAGTTCTAGATCTTCCACCAACTACATCTTGGGTAAGTTTCGAAAACAAGGGGGTTGGATTTGGTGATCTCAAGTGTTTTATGCAGCTTGCTCTATATGTCTAAATTTCCTAAGAGCTGGATGAGTAACTTACAAAATATTTTCTCAAGCAAGGATAGAATCATCACCACTTGAGTCACTGAAATGTTCACTGGACAAGCTCCTCATGGAGATGCCATATGAGAAGATCCTTCCTTGGCTGGGTATATACAGAATGATGTAATGTTTTAATAGGCCTCACCTTGTCTGGTGGAATCACTTTATCAGTTGATTTCTGGTCTGGCAGCACTGAGAGAAGTACTCAAAGTGGCCTGCACATGATATTTTAAATCCTTTTATTGTGTTGCATGAGGAATTTAGAAAAACCAACATTCCAGTGTATTCCAAATGAAAAATATCACTATCTATCCCCCACCTCCAGTGCTTACTATGGCAAGGTGTGTTCGGTGTAAAACCTGCAGTCACACAGATAAAGGTTTACTTAGCAAGAAATTCTCAATCAGTGAGGAGGAAGCCCTAATGATCTTACAATTCTTATTATCAGCATGCATTTACATGGTGAGTTCCTTTAAGGAAGGCTTCTTGAAACTTCTTCCAAGTAATATGGAAAGGTTGGCATTCAGCCATGGCTGAAGAATCACCAGAGTTTTCTATGTGGGTGGGGGAAATCGCTTTGCTAAACAGACAACTGGAATATTCCCTCAATGTAATAATAGGGTGAATAAAGTAAATGAACTTCATGTTTCCCAGGCACTTTCTCCTCTCTTTTTGGTCATCTCTTTCTTTACCCGTGTTGCTTTTTATTTTTTATTTTTAAAATGTTTTAAGTAAGCTTTATGCCCAATGTGGGGCTTGAACTCATGGCCCAAGATCAAGAGTTGGATGCTCTACCAACTAAGCCAGCCAGGGGCCCCGTCCATGTTGTTTTTAAAACCAAGAAGTGTATGCAAGGAAAATCAGATGACAAATGTTCAATTATCCCTATTAACTTTTACTCAAATTCCACTGTTCTCACTTTAAAGTTATAAGCCAACCCTCCTCCTTTAAAATTTGAGCATTTGATTTTTAGTTGCAAACTATAGATAAGGCTGGGACACCTGGGTGGCTCAGTCGGTTAAGCATCAGACTGTTGGTTTCAGCTCCGGGCATGATCTCAGGGTCATGAGATGGAGCCCCAGGTGGGGCTCTGTGCTCAGCAGGGAGTCTGCCTGAGATTCTCTCTTTCCCTCTCCCTCTGCCCCTCCCCACCCTGCTCTCTGTCTCTCTCTCAAATAAATAAATAAGTCTTAATAAAAAAAAAGAAATACAGATCAGGCAACCACTGTTTATGATTCATAGGCTAAGAGTATTGTATATTGCTTCTTAGCTACACCACCCCCAATCAGGAAAAATGAAGAGTTTTTGTTTTTTACATTTCTCTCTGTAGATCATAAATATGGTTCAGTTCAACATACATGTATCAAATACTATACTAGGTACTGGGAGCACAAAGCTTAAAAAAGAATGATTATTGCTCTCCTGGAGCTTATAGCTAAATAGAAATATAATTATAGTAGTAATAATAATGATAATGCCTAACATTTATTGAATGATTCTTATGGTGCCAAGCAGCACTAAATGTTTTAGATAAATTTTCTCATTTACTCACCTCTGGAATAGGGATTATTAGTTTACAGACAAGTAAATTGAACACTGAGGGAAGTTTAGTAACTTGTCCATGGTCACGCTTGCAATGAATGACAAAGCTGTGTTGAAACTTTGGTCTGTCAACTCTAGAACCTCATATTCTTAATTAGTACTTTAAAGTCCTCCAGGAGTACATCTAAAAAGAAAGGCAAGAGAAGTGATGATATCTCATAGAAGGACCCTGCAGTAATCTATGACTCTGGAGATGTCTTATTATGCCATCGGAGAGGCAATGCACGTAAGATAGAGATGGTCAATGAATTCTAGGCCTTCATACAGAATCAGAACAAGCTTCGATCAAAAGATAAAATATTCTTTCCTTTCATTTCATTCTCTAATCCAGGTATTTATAGAGCACTGGGTAGAATGCTAGCACGGGGAAGAACACAACTCGTGTCCCTATAGATCTTTATTCATACATAATAGCAGTTCATACATAACCCAGAAACATCACATTCCCAGGAATTTGTAAAAGCAAAACAGAACAAAAACAAACCAACAAACCCCTGCAAATATCTGGGCAAAATTATCCAGGCATAACAGTTCTTGTTGCTATCTTTTTTTTTTTTTTTAAGATTTTATTTATTTGAGAGACGGAGAGTAAGAGATAGAGCACAACGTGACACTCAGTCCCAGGACCTCGGGATTATGACCTGAGCCAGACGTTTAACCAGCTAAGGCCCTCTTGTGCCCCTCTTGTTGTTATCTTTATATTTTTAGTTGGAGTATTTGAGCTCTTTGGAGAAAAGAATATCAAGGATAAGGTTGAAAAGCTAAATGGAGGGGTAGATTGAGGAACATCTCAATTTATCACAACAGCTTTTATAGCATTTAAAAAACAACACACAATTAAGGAAGAATCATTAGAGTTTAGCCAGTGTAAATATTTTAAAAATTTCTAGAGATTAGGGGTGCCTGGGTGGCTCAGTCAGTTGGGCGTCTGCCTTCAGCTCAGGTCATGATCTCTGGGTCCTGGGACTGAGACTCATGTTGGGCTCTCTGATCAGTGGGAATTCTGCTTCTCCTTCTCCCTCTGCCCCTCTCCCCAGCTCGTGCACTCTCTCTTTCTCTCAAATAAATAAATAAAATCTTTTAAAAATTCTTAGAGATTAAAATTAAAAAAAAATTCCTGTCTGGTGCACAATTTTCAAGGTATATCAAGACTTTACTCAGAAGAATGTACTTTATGGGAAAAGTTTAACAGTGAAAAATGATATTTTTTCAGGGGAGACATTAATAGGCTTGATAATTCAAGGAAGGATATTGAGACTTAAGGACCAAAAACAAAGATAGAAAAAAAGATTTGTGGGGGGAGGAGTTAAGATGGTGAAGGAGTAGGGGTCCCCTTTTTCAGCTGGTCCCCTGAGTCGAGCTGGATAGGTACCAGACCATCCTGAACGCCCATGGGATCAGCCTGAGACGCAGGAAGATACATCTGGATCTCTACAAATGAACATCTCCAGCACTGAGTATTGAGGTACAAAGCAGGGAGTCGTGAATCCGTGCACAGATATTGGAAGATAAATGGAAGGGGGAGGGAGCCGCCACTGGGGAAGCGGTAGCCACCTGCACTGGGGAGCGGGCGGACTCGCAGACCGGCACCGTGAGAGAGCAGACTGAGACCGTGAGCCTGGGAATGCGCATGACCAGAAAGAAAACAGGAGCTCTGCAGTGCGCGCGAACCACACTGAAATGGAGCTCCGGAGTATGCCTGGCGGCTGGCCGCTAGCGGTGTTAGAAACACAAAGAACAGAGATGTGCCGGCCCTAGAAGTGAGGACTGGGACGCCAGCTGTGGGGTGCACATTCCGGGATGCTGTAGGGTTTAGCAGCACCAACAGAAACACAGTTAAAGTGGCCAGAAGAGCTCAGTGGAGAGAGGACTGCAATCTCTCTGTTCTGAGACAGAGGCTGGGATTCGGCCACTGCTGCTCTGACTCTCAGAAGAGGCACAGCAAACTGCCAGGGAAAGCCGCCAGAGAACAAAAGCCTGGAAATACCCGCTCACGGTGTGCCCATCCCCATCCCCCCTCGCAGGGGACAGGGAGACTCTACCCAAACAGGGTTGCCTGAGTATCAGCGTGACAGGCCCCTCCCCCAGAAGGCAGGCTGAGAAATCAAGAAGCCCACATCCCTAAGGTCCCTATAAAAAAGTGCACACTGTCTGGGTCCTGGTCAATAATTTGGGCTCTGGACAACCCCGCAACCTCTCCTCATCAGAATGATGAGAAGGAGAAATCCCCCCCAGCAAAGAAAAGACAATGAGTCTGTGGCCTCTGCCACAGAGCTGATGGATATGGATATAACCAAATTATCAGAAATGGAGTTCACAGTAACAATGGTCAAGATGATGTGTAGACTTGAAAAAATATTAACAAAAATATTAATGAGAATATAGAACTCTAAGGGCGGAAATGAGAGCGAAGCTGGCAGAAATTAAAAATGCTATGAATCAAATGTAATCAAAACTAGATGCTCTGATGGCCAGGGTAAATGAGGCAGAAGAACGAATCAGCGAATTGGAGGATGGGTTGGTAGAAGAGAAAGCTAAAACAGAAACTTGGCTCAAAAAAATCCAATCTCAAGAATGTAGGTTACGGGAGATTACTGACTCAATGAAATGTTCCAATGTCGGAATCATCGGCATCCTGAGAGGGTGGAGAAAAACAGAGGTCTAGAAGAGATATTTGAATACATTGTAGCTGAAAACTTCCCTAATCTAGCAAAGGAGACAAGCATTCGTGTCCAAGAGGCAGAGAGGACCCCTCCCAAGCTCAACCACAACAAACCTATGCCACGTCACGTCATAGTGCATTTCACAAATATTAGATCCAAGGATACAGTATTGAAAGCGGCCAGGGCAAAGAAATTTCTCACGTACCAAGGCAAAGGTATCAGGATTATGTCAGACCTGTCTACACAGACCTAGAATGAGAGAAAGGGTTGGGGGGCATTTTTAAAGCTCTTTCAGAGAAAAACATGCAGCCAAGGATCCGTTATCCACCAAGGCTGTCATTCAGAATTGATGGAGAGCTAAAGACCTTCCAGAATCGCCAGTCACTGACCAATTTCGTAACCATGAAACCAGCCCTACAGGAGATATTAACGGGGGTTCTATAAAAGTAAAAAGGCCCCAAGAGTGATACAGAACAGAAAGTTGTAATCTATAGAAACAAAGACTTTACAGGCAACATGGCATCATTAAAATCATATCTCTCAATAATCAGTCTCAATGTAAATGGCCTAAATGCTCCCATAAACGCCACAGGGTTGCAGATTGGATAAAAAGACATGACCCATCCATTTGCTGTCTCCAAGAGACTCATTTTGAACGTAAAGATACATCCAGACTGAAAATAAAGGGATGGAATACCATCTTTTATGCCAATGGACCTCAAAAGAAAGCTGGGGTAGCAATTCTCATATCAGACAGATTGGATTTTAAACTAAAGACTATAGTTAGAGATACAGAAGGGCACTATATTATTCTTAAGGGATGTATCCAACAAGTGGATATGACAATTATAAATATCTATGCCCCCAACAGGGGAGCAGCAAGATACACAAGCTAACTTTAACCAGAATAAAGAGACATATAGATAAAAATACGTAATTGTAGGGGACCTCAACACTCCACTATCAGCAATAGACAGATCACCTAACCAGAAAATCAACAAAGAAACAAGAGCTTTGAATGCCATACTAGACGAGTTGGACCTCATAGATATATATAGAACACTACACCCCAGAACCAAAGAATACTCATTCTATTCTAATGCACATGGAACATACTCCAGAATAGATCATGTTCTGGGTCTCAACCGATACCAAAAGACTGAAATTATTCCCTGCATATTCTCAGACCACAATGCTTTGAAATTGGAACTCAATCACAAGGCAAAATTTGGAAGAAACTCAAACACTTGGAGACTAAGAACCATCCTGCTCAAGAATGATTCGATAAACCAGGAAATCAAAAATCAATTTAAACAATTTATGGAGACCAACGAGAATGAAAACACAATGGTCCAAAACCTATGGGACACTGCAAAGGTGGTCCTAAGGGGAAAATACATAGACATCCAAGCCTCACTCAAAAGAATAGAAAAATCTAAAATGCAGTTTTTATATTCTCACCTCAAGAAGCTGGAACAGCAACAGAAGAACAGGCCTAATCCATGCAGGAGAAAGCAATTGATCAAGATTAGAGCAGAGATCAATGAATTAGAAGCCGGGAGCACAGTAGAGCAGATCAACAGAACTAGAAGCTGGTTCTTTGAAAGAATAAATAAAATAGATAAGCCACTGGCGAGCCTTATCCAAAAGAATAGAGAAAGGACCCAAATTAATAAAATTATGAATGAAAAGGGAGAGGTCACAACCAACACCAATGAAATAGGAAGGATCATTGGAAACTTTTATCAACAACTTTATGCCAATAAATTAAGCAACTTGGAAGAGATGGAGGCCTTGCTGGAAACCTATAAACTACGAAGATGGAAACAGGAAGAAATTGATTTTTTAAACAGACCAATTAATTATGAAGAGATTGAAGCAGTGATTAAAAACCTTCCAAAAAACAAAACTCCAGGGCCTGATGGATTCCCCGAGGAATTCTACCAAACATTCCAAGAAGAAATAATACTATTCTCCTAAAGCTGTTTAAAAAAAATAGAAACAGAAGGAAAACTACCAAACTCATTCTATGAGGCCAATATTACCTTGATCCCCAAACCAGGCAAAGACCCCATCAAAAAGGAGAATTACAGACCGATATCTCTGATGAATATGGACGCCAAAATTCTCAACAAGATCCTAGCTAATAGGATCCAACAGTACATTAAAAGGATTATCCATCATGACCAAGTGGGATTCATACCTGGGATGCAAGGGTGGTTCAACATTTGCAAATCGATCAGTGTGATAGATTATATCAACAAGAAAAGACTCAGGAACCATATGATTCTCTCAATTGATGCAGAAAAAGCATTTGACAAAATACGGCATCCTTTCCTTATTAAAACCCTTCAGAGTGTAGGGATAGAGGGTACATTCCTCAATCTCATAAAAACCATCTATGAAAAGCCTACAGCAAATATCATTCTCAATGGGGAAAAGCTGGAAGCCTTTCCCTTAAGATCAGGAACATGACAAGGATGCCCACTCTCGCCATTACTATTCCACATAGTACTAGAAGTCCTTGCAACAGCAATCAGACAACAAAAAGGGATAAAAGGTATCCAAATCGGCAAAGAAGAAGTCAAACAGTCTCTCTTCGCAGATGACATGATACTCTATATGGAAAACCCAAAAGAATCCACCCCTAAACTATTAGAAGTTATAGAGCAATTCAGTAATGTGGCAGGATACAAAATCGATGCTCAGAAAACAGTTGCATTTCTCTACACGAACAATGAGACTGAACAAAGAGAAATTAGGGAATCCATTCCATTTACAATAGCACCAAAAATCATACATTATATTGGAATTAACTTAACCAGAGATGTAAAGGATCTATATTCTAGAAACTACAAATCACTCTTGAAAGGCATTGAAGAAGACACAAAAAGATGGAAAAATATTCCATGCTCATGGATTGGAAGAATAAACATAGTTAAAATGTCTATGCTACCCAGAGCAATCTACACTTTCAATGCCATCCCAATCAAAATACCAATGACATTTTCAAAGAACTGGAACAAACAACCCTTACATTTGTGTGGAATCAGAAAAGGCCACGAATCACCAAGGAAGTGTTGAAAAGGAAAAACAAAGCTGGGGGCATCACAATGCCGGATTTCGAGCTGTACTACAAAGCTGTGATCACAAAGACAGCATGGTACTGGCACAAAAACAGACACATAGACCAATGGAACAGAATAGAAAATCCAGAAATGGACCCTCGGCTCTTTGGGCAACTAATCTTTGATAAAACAGGAAAAAAACATCCAGTGGAAAAAAGACAGTCTCTTCAATAAATGGTGCTGGGAAAATTGGACAGCTACATGCAAAAGAATGAAACTTGACCACTCTCTCACACCATACACAAAGATAAACTCCAAATGGATGAAAGACCTTGATGTGAGACAGGAATCCATCAAAATCCTAGAGGAGAACATAGGCAGCAACCTCTACGACATCGGCCACAGCAACCTTTTTCATGACACATCTCCAAAGGCAAGAGAAACGAAAGAAAAAATGAACTCGTGGGACTTCATCAAGATAAAAAGCTTCTGCACTGCCAAGGAAACAGTCAAAAAACTAAGAGGCAGCCCATGGAATGGGAGAAGATATTTGCAAATGACACTACAGATAAAAAAGACTGGTATCCAAGATCTACAAAGAACTTCTCAAACTCAATACGCAAGAAACAAATAAACAAATCATAAAATGGGCAGAAGATATGAACAGACACTTTTCCAATGAAGACATACAAATGGCTAACAGACACATGAAAAAATGTTCAAAATCATTAGCCATCAGGGAAATTCAAATCAAAACCACACTGAGATACCACCTTATGCCAGTTAGAATGGCAAAAATTGACAAGGCAAGAAACAACAATTATTGGAGAGGATGTGGAGAACGGGGATCCCTCCTACATTGTTGGTGGGAATGCAAGTTGGTACAGCCACTCTGGAAAACAGCGTGGAGGTCCCTTAAAAAGTTAAAAATTGAGCTACCCTATGATCCAGCAATTGCACTACTGTATATTTACCCCAAAGATACAGACATAGTGAACAGAAGGGCCATATGCACCCCAATGTTCATAGCAGCAATGTCCACAATAGCTAAATCGTGGAAGGAGCCGAGATGCCCTTCAACAAATGACTGGATTAAGACGATGTGGTCCATATATACAATGGAATATTACTCAGCTATCAAAAAGAACGATTTCTCAACATTTGCTGCATCATGGACAGCACTGGAGGAGATAATGGTAAGTAAATAATTCAGGCAGAGAAAGACAATTATCATATGATTTCTCTCATCTATGGAACATAAGAACTAGGAAGATCGGTAGGAGATGAAAGGGATAAAGAAATGGGGGTAATCAGAAGGGGGAATGAAGCATGACAGACTATGGACTATGAGAAACAAACTGAGGGCTTCAGAAGGGAGGGGGGTGGGGGAATGGGATAGGCTGGTGATGGGTAGTAAGGAGGGCACGTATTGCATGTTGCCCTGGGTGTTATACGCAACTAATGAATCATGGAACTGTACATAAAAAACCAGGGATGTACTGTATGGTGACTACCATAATATAATAAAAAAAATATTATTATAAAGAAAAAAAGATTTGTGGAAAAATTTTTTATTATTGCTCCCAACAGAGTAATAAATACACGTTTCCTTTTTATCATAACTCCAAGTTAATGTTTTATAAAGATTAGAGAAGAAAATTGAATTTTAACTCTGTGCAGGTTCACTTGTGTAATATTTATATTTGGTCTGAAGACAATTTGCATTCTTTTTTAAAGATTTTTTTAAAATTTATTTATTTGAGAGAGAGAGAGAGAGAGCACATGAGAGGTGGGAGGGGCAAAGGGAGAGGGAGAAGCAGACTCCCTGCTAAGCAGGAAGCTCAACATGGGGCTCCATGTGGGGTCCATGTGGGGCTTGATGTCAGGACACTGAGATCATGACCTGAGCCGAAATCTGATGTTTAACCAACTGAGCCACCCAGGCACCCCTGCTTTATATCTATCTATCTATCTATCTATCTATCTATCTATCTATCTATCTATCTATCTATCTCCATAAACGAGTCTAACAGATGAACTGTTCTTACTGCCCATAGGCTCTGGTATATACGAAAATAATATATACTCTTTTAAAATCAATGTATAATAAGGTATGGTTAAGAGGCTGAATTTTCTTAAATGACCCTATCAGAACATAAACATTCCCATATAAGTTATTCTCTTTCACACGATCTCTGTATAGCACCAAGCTTAATTATTGATCTCCTGAGGTTACTGCTACAAATAATTTTAAAAGTACTCAGTTGGGAATAGTCATCCAATTCTGAATTGCATTTTTAAAAATTTACTATCTGTGAAATTTTACCCTTGGAAGGTGGTTTAACTTTTGGAGTAAAGCTAAAGTCATTGAGCCAAGTCTTATAAACAAGAAGGATTGCTTGTAATCCAAAATGAACTATGTGTCTAAAGTAATCAGACTGATTCTGATATGAGGCTTACAGAAAGTGGAGGAGTGATGATAGGAAAGGCAAGTTGCACAATGATTTGCTTGGTTAATGCTAAGTGGCTGATCAGCTAGATCACCGACTGAGGGTGGAAGAGCTTTGAGTAACTTGTTCATGGTGAACTCAGCAGAACAAATAGTAGAATCCATAGTTGAGCTTTTATTTGAGGACATACTCATCTAGGTGGAGCAATCACTGCTTGTTGAGCTGGACTAACCAAAATGGTAAGTTTTATAGTGGGGCAAAGAGCAAAGAGAAGAATGGGGGATTATGGTGGTGAAGGGAAAGATTCTGTGTATTTTAAGATGAAATTAATAATGTAAAATTTTATTTTTACTGAAAGGTTTGAGAACAAAAGCTTTCTGTTAAAATCAAAGTAGATAATTTACTCAATTACATTGAATGACGAGGAGAAATGGAGGATGACACTGTTCTCCCTTTTCATCTTTGTTATTAATTTAAGATTCACAAAATAAATAACGGAAACAGTTGTTCAGGGGCGCCTGGGTGGCTCAGTTGGTTGGGCATCTAGATGCCTTTGGCTCAGGTCATGAACTCAGGGTCATGGGATCAAGCCCTGCATTGGGCTCCCTGCTTAGCAGGGAGCTCCTTCCCCTGCTTGTGCTCTCTCTCTCTCACTCTGTTCTCTCTCTCCCAAATAAATAAATAAAATGTTAAAAAAATAAAACAGGGGGCGCCTGGGTGGCACAGCGGTTAGGCGTTTGCCTTCGGCTCAGGGCGTGATCCTGGCGTTCTGGGATCGAGCCCCACATCAGGCTCCTCCGCTATGAGCCTGCTTCTTCCTCTCCCACTCCCCCTGCTTGCGTTCCCTCTCTCGCTGGCTGTCTCTATCTCTGTCGAATAAATGAATAAAATCTTTAAAAAAAAATAAAAATAAAAAAAGTAAAACAGTTTTTCACAAGCATCATTCAAATACTTCCTACTGTCTTCCCTTTTGAAAACTAGAATTTCTGCTCAAAGTATCATTTGTAATATTCTTTTACAAGAAGAAATTTTCAGAAACATACATAGATACATTTGCAGTCATTAATTTAAAATAGATATTTGAAATATAGTTCAGATAATAATACCTTAAATTGGCATAGCACTTTGAAGTTTTCAAATTACTTTCCTATTTCTGTGGCATAGAAGCAGGAAAGATGTATCGCTTAGGGTTCTCCAGAAAAACAGAAAAACGGGATAGATTGGATAGATTGGGTAGGTAGATAGATAGATAGATATAGGTAGATTTATGTTAAAAAATTGGCATACACAATTATGTGGGATGGCAAGCTTAAAATCTGTAGGGCAAGCTAGCAGGCTGGAAACTCAGGAAGGATTTTTATGTCTTGAGGTAGAATCCTTTCTTTTCAGAGAAATCATGGTTTTTACTCTCATGGCCTTCAGCTGATTGGGTGAAGCCCACCCACATCATCAAGGGTAATCTTCTTCTTTTTTTTGTATAAGTTTTTAATTTTAATTCCAGTATAGTTAACATACAGTGTTATATTAGTCTCAGGGTATACAATATAGTGAATGATTCAACAATTCTATACATTACTTGGCATTCATGATAAATGTACTCTTAATCCTCTTTTCTTATTTCACCCATCCCCTACCCACTTCTTCTCTGGTAATCATCAATTTTTTTCTATAGTTAAGAGTCTATTTCTTGGTTTCTCTCTCTCTTTTATTCCCCTTTGTTTGTTTTGTTTCTTAAATTCCACAAATGAGTGAAATCACATGGTATTTGTCTTTCTCTGACTGGTCTACTTTGCTTAGCATTATACTGTCTAGCTCCATCCATTTTGTAGCAAATAGCAAGATTTCATTTTTTTATGACTGAATAATATTCCATTGTGTATATATACCACCTCTTCTTTATCTATTCATCTCTTAAAGGACACTTGGGTTGCTTCCATATCTTGGCTATTGTAAATAATGCTGTTATAAACATAGGAGTGCATATATTCTTTCAAATTAGTATATTTATATTCCTTGGGTAAATACCCAGTAGTGTAATTACTGGATCACAGGTAGTTCTATTTTTAATATTTTGGGGAACATCCATACTGTTTTCCAGAGTGGATATACCAGTTTGCATTTTCACCAACAGTGCATCAGGGGTTCTTTTTCTCCACATCCTCACCAACACTTGCTATTTCTTGTGTTGTTGATTTTAGCCATTCTGACAGGTGTGAGGTGATATCTCATTGTAGTTTTGATTTGCATTTCCCTGATGATGAGTGATATTGAGCATTGTATCTGTTGGCCATCTGTACATCATCTTTGCAGAAATGTCTGTTCATGTGTCTTCTGTCCATTTTCTAATTGGAGTATTTGTTTTTTGGGTGTTGAGTTGTATAAGTTCTTTATGTATTTTGGATACTAACCCTTTTTTGTATATCATTTGAAACTATCTTCTCCCATTCAGTAGTTGTCTTTTATTTTTGTTGATTGTTTCCTTCACTGCACAAAGTTTTTATTTTGATATAGTCCCAATAGTTTATTTTTGCTTTTATTTCCCTTGCCTTAGGAGACATATCTAGAAAAATGTTGCTATAGCCGATTTCAGAGAAATTACTGCCTGTGCTCTCCTCTAGGATTTTTATGGTTTCACATCTCACATTTAGGTCTTTATCCATTTTGAATTTAATTTTTGTGTATGGTGTAAGAAAGTGGTCCAGTTTTATTCTTTTGCATGTAGCTGTCCAGTTTTCCCAACACCATTTGTGGAAGAGTTTGTCTTTTTTCTATTACATATTCTTGCCTCTTTTGATGAAGATTAATTGACCATATAATTGTGGGTTTGTTTCTGGGCTCCATTGGTGTAAGTGTCTATTTTTTGTGCCATCAAGGATAATCTTCTTTATGTAAAGTCAACGATTGTAAATGTTAATCACATCTACAAAATACCTTCTTGTTTGTTTTCTC
Organism: Ursus americanus; assembly: GCF_024610735.1. NCBI lineage: Eukaryota > Metazoa > Chordata > Mammalia > Carnivora > Ursidae > Ursus > Ursus americanus. Next base: position 32,228,127 of record NC_142151.1, on the reverse strand, counting down.
ATTTGTCATGTGAGGAAGCCACAGCTCAGTATAGTTAAGCAATCCAAGTAAGTCAGTCATCTCAGAATTGACAGAAGCCAGATTAGAGTTCATGTTTTGCTCCCCAGGTTAGGGTTTCACCAATTCCATTCTATCACTTCTCTTTTGAATGTTTTCAGCAGGGCTCATATCTCTTAGTATTTAACAGGGAAATTATTTCCTCAAACACACCGACTTTTTTTTTAATGTTTCATGGTTATTTAGCTAGCATAAATGTTTTGTTCTTGTTTGAAAAGATCATTTTCTTGGCTGTGTCATTTTTTCTTTTATTTAGTCATTTCACTTGAGCTATGTGATTCCAAAAAAATCCAGTAGAATCTACAGTTTTACTTGTTACATGGAGAATTACCTAAATGTGATCATAGCCTCCATGTAAACTACCAGGCAAGCTATCTCAGGGGCCATGGAACGAAAAGCTTATTGACAAAATTAATATGTTCAAATTATAGTTTATTAAATCATTTGAAGATATCAGTATGAAACCACAAAAAAAGAGATTGATTAGGTTAACACACTTGGATTAAGAGTGAAAATACCATACTCTCTGAATCCCTTATGCAAAGCTCATATGTCCTGTGTCTCTCTCTGCTGTATTAGGTCTCCTGGCTTACAACATGATTATGAGAGCCATAGTTGAGATTTGAACAAGGTGCCCACAGATAGGCAATGATACACATTTGTCTATCAAACACCTCAGACCAATTAACCTGTTGAGTCACTATGGTTTTTATTTGTGTTTCTTCGGTTGAGAAGAGAACATTTGAGACCAGAATGGGATCATAATTGTGTTATTATTATTATTCAGGGGTCATCATGATCATGAATTCGTCTTTATGCTTCTTTCTGTCTTGAAGTAACACTTTTTCTCCATCACAATTTCTATTAGTTTTACCTATCTTTGGTGTACATTAAAAATTAGTAATTTATTCTTAATATTTCAAATATGTTGTAAGTTTGCCTATGTTTTACATGCTACTTTTTACTCATTATGTATACTTATATCCTGTGGGCTTAAACTATGTTTCATAAATTAATAGCTTACTTACTATCTATGCTTTATATTTTTTATGAGTTCTACTTATACCATTTGTTTACTTGCCTTTTTACCATAATTGAATATTCTCAAATAATTTGCACATTACAATTATTGGAAGAAATAATTACAAATTTTATAAACCTCCAAATCAATAATCTTAATAATAATAGAGATCTTTTTAAAAAGTTCCTATGAGACTAGAGCTCTAGTGTTCTTATCATAACAACACTAAAATGGTAATTATGCGAGGTAAAGGATGTGTTAATTAATCTTACTGTGGTAAACATTTTGAAATATACATATGTATCAAATCATCACATCGTAAACCTTAAACTTACACAATGTTATATGTCAGTTACCTCTCAATGAAGTTGTGAAAAAAATAATAAATTATAAATTACAACTCCATTATGTAATTTTGCCTCTAACACCACTTCAAAGTAGATTTTTATAATGAGGAGGGATTGTGCCATTAGTCTAGCAGAAGATAGCAGGTTCTGCCTTTGAAGCTTACTTCTAGAGAATCCAAATTATAAATACAGCTTCTCATGGATTAATCCAATTTCTCAGGTATTTATTTTTTAAGATAAAGTGCTATGAATATTAATACAGAGCTCTTTCTATCATATGACTTAGATTCTAAACCAATTAAAATACAAACATAAATATGAAGTGGTTTCTCAGTTTGAGTAGCTCCAACTATTAGGGCAGGAACATCCATACATAACTACTACTAGAATGAACAATGTCACAAAATAATGGAAGAGGGAATGCTATCTCTAAGAGAATAGCAAAAACTTCTAAGAGAAGCCACTAAGGTTGAATTTGATGAATAGAAGTTTGCAAGATGATTAACCGAGATGAAGAAAACACACATACAAACCACATAGGAAAGATATGGAGGAATAAAAGAAAATAGCATGGACAGAGCATGGGGCGAATTTGGAATGGCTGAAGTGCATATTTTCTTATGGTTGGAAGAAGAATATAGTAAGGTAACATGTTCATAACATAAAGAGCCTCACAGGACTTTGTTATAGAGTTTGGACATTTTTTTTAGATACTGAGGAATTACAAAAGAAATTTAAACTTGGGTGTGACATAATCAGATTTGTGTTCCCAGATATCATCCCGCTTGGGTCAGAGAAATCAGATTCTGATCTTGGTTTCGACCTCGAGGCTTTGGGTAATGAGTTTCCTGCCAGCCTCTACAGCTCTGTCCAACATGCAGCCATGACCTACCGACATCTTTTTATAATCTCCAGTCAACCCTTCTCCTCTTCCAAACACATACAGAGAAACACACTTTGTACTTTTTGGTTATTTTTTGGGCTGAAGTTTCACTTGTAATTTTTATGTGTGTAATTCTCAACTATCCCTTTACATAGACTATTCCTATTCTTTCTATAAAATCCTCTTGACCTGAAAAAAGACATCAGCTCAGAAGTTATCCAGTTCAGCTTCCTCACTCTATTCTATACAGATTTCCTGTAACAATTTTGGAAAAGTTTTTCACTATTTAGTTCTTAGTTGTAGGTTTTTATGCATAGTTTCCTTACAGTTTCTTTTGTAAGTTTTTTTGCCATGAATATTTTTATAACTATATGCCTTTATTATATTTATTTAATTTTAAAAGCAAAACTCTGAAAAATAATATCAGTACTTCCTATGCAACTCAAAATGTCACTATTAACAAAATTCAAACTATGTATTTTTGTAAGGATAATTATAGAAGTTTGGATATATGATCAAGAAGGCAGACAATGGCTTACTTTAACTATTCTCATCACAACAGTTGCAGATATGGCTTGGAACAGAGAGCAAGAAAGAAAATTAGCAGACTTCTGGTAACAGGTTAAATGGATTCAACTCCAAATTGTAGGCACTTCTGTTCATTTCTGAAAAGACTCTCTGTTTAATCTCCTGCCTGAACACATTGAAACTATCCTTTTGTGGCAGATGACATGTATTCAGGTGTCACTCAGGATGGGAAACACCCCTTTTGACTGGTGCCTGGGAACCTTTAGGGCTTCTGGACTGAACAAAAGGGTTTCTCCAAATATAAAGGCTCAAATGTCTGTTGATACTTCTCAGCCCCTCAGGAAGCAACTGCTATTCCACCAATCATTAAAGCAGCAACAGCAACATGAACAAGAACAAACTACTGAACTTTGTTAGTAAATGGCAACGGTTATATAGAACTTGTTATGCTTAAAACCTTATTTTGTATTGGTTTTATTTGGGAAAGGGATATGCCAAACAATTTTGATTTTAAGCTATGAATTAAAAAAAATTATTTAGACAGTCTTGAAAAGTGTAAAATTTGAATATGAATTTGAAAGCATTATTCAATAATATTTATTCACTGGGCTTATGGATATGACACTATTCTAGGCAATACTAAGTTTTTAAAGAATTGTGTGCAGTGGTTTCTATAATTAAGTCAAGAAAAAGAAGAGCCAATGATGTCAGATTCTTCAAAATTCGAATAGGAAAAAGTCCTTAGAGAAAATTAAGAAAAAAGGGGAAAAATATTTGCTAAAGTTCATAAGAAAAAGAGTAGTAAATTTAACTACAAAGGCACCTTAAACCCCTGTACAACAAAAAGTCCATAAGGACATTCAAAAGAAAATAACAAAATAAGAAAAATATTACAACATATGTAACCGAGAAAAAGCAAAAATTTTTTAACATACAAAGGGTTCTGAAAATTCAATAAAAAGACAATCCACTAGAAAAATGGGCAAAGGTTTTAAAGGACTAGTTTATACAGAAGGAAATACAAATGTCTAATAACCATATAAAATGCAGTCAACCTCAAACACAAAGAAAGACAAAACAAAATATCATTTTTTACTTACCAGATGAGTAAAGCTAAAAATTTTGGTCATACCCTGTGTATGCAAGACATTCTCAAACACTACTAGAGGATAATATATATAAAAAACATATAACATTATTGAAGATAATTTGGTAGGCTCTCTCAAAATTTCAAATAGAAATACTCTTTCACCCAACACTCTTACAATTAGAAAAATACAATGTGGGTATACTAACACATGTATATAAGGATATAGTGTCAGAATGTTTGCTTGGCTATAATAGCAAAAAGCTGTAAAAACCTAAATACACATCAATCGAGGACTTCTTATTTACCTACATAAAATAATATACTATGCTGCTGTAAAATGATATACACTATAGATGGATAGATGTGTTTGCATGTATGTATGTGTGTGTGACAGAGAGATAGAGAGGGAGAGAGAGAGATGTGGAAAGATGTCCAAGAACTGTTAATAAGAAAAAGCAAGTTGAGGAACCCTAGCTATAATATGATTACATTTGCATATTTAAAAAGGTAGAGACAAAAGCACAAGCAACAAAAGAAAAAACTGAGTGATAGAATTTCCTCAAAATAAGAAAATTTGTATTTCAAAGGACATGATAAAGAAAGTAAAAAAACCCATAGAATGGGAGAAAATACGTGCAAATCATACATAGCACAAGGCACTTATATCTAGAATATATAAAGAACTTTTCCAATTCAACAATAAAAAGACAAATAACCCAATTAAAAATGGGCAAAGGATCTAAATAGACATTTCTGCAAAGAAGATATGGTTATTAGTTAATGGTTAATAAGTACATAAAACAATGTTCAGCATCATTAGTCTTTAGGGAAATGCAAATCAAAATCATGATGAGATTCCTTTTTACGCCCATTAGAATGGTTAAAATAAAAGGCATACAAGTGTTAGTGAGAATGTGGAGAATTGGAACCCTCATACAACTGCTGACTAGGTTGTAAAATCATGCAGTACTTGGAAAACAGTTTTTCCTCAAAATGTTAAACAGAGGACGCCTGGGTGGCTCAGTTGGTTAAGTGTCTGTCTTCGGCTCAAATCATGATCCCAGAGTCCTGGATTGAGTCCCCACAATGGGCTCCCTGCTTCGTGGGGAGCCTGCTTCTCCCTCTGCCTCTGCCTCTCTCTCTCCCTCTCTCATGAATGAATAAATAAAATCTTAAAAAAAAAACCTTAAAAAAATGTTAAACAGAGTTTACCATATGCTCCAGCAATTCCACTCTTACATATTTACTCAAGAGAATTGAAAGCAGATGTTCACCCAGAACCTTGTACATGAATGTTCATAGCAGCAGTATTCATAATGCAGGAAAAAGTAGAACCTGAAATGTCTATCAACTGATAATAAATAAACAAAATATGATAGAGCCATGCAATGGAATACTACATAGCTATAGAAATATGGAATATGTACCTGCTACACCAAGGATGAAACTTAAAAACATCATGCTAAGTAAAACAAGCCAGATGCAAGTGGCCACAGGTTGCATGATCCCAGTTATGGGAAATGACCAGAACAGACACATTCATAGACACAGAAAGTAGTTTAGTGATTGCCAGGGGCAGCAGGGAATGGGGAGTAACTGGTATTATGTATAGGGTATCCTTTTGGGGTGATGAAATGTTCTGAAATTAGATAGTGATACTGACTTTACAACCTTCTGAATAGACTAAAAACCACTAAATTGTACATGGAAGGCTGAACATTAAAATATTTGAATTATACCTCAATAAAGTTATTTTTAAAAGGTAAAGGAATAGACACTTGTGTACAGTTGACCCTTGAACAATGCCAGGGTTAGGGGCACTGATCAGTCAAAAATCTGTATATAACTTTTGACTTCCCCAAAACTTAACTACTAATTAGCCTACTGTTGACTGGAAGCCATACTGATTACATAAATAGTTGATAAACACATATTTTGTGTGTTATATGTATTATATACTGTATTCTTACAATAAAGTAAGCTAGAGAAAAGAAAATGTTATTAAGAAAATAAAAGAAAAGAGAAAATACATTTATAGTATGGTACTGTATTTGTTGGAAAAAATCTGCATGTAAGTGGACCCACACAATTTAAATCCATGTCTTAAAGTGTCATTATATAATCTGAATTCGTTTATTGAACTTGGTAAAGTGCAAGTGGGAAACATCTTTACTTGTTCTCCCCACTGGGCTTCAAACAAACTGCAAAATCTTCCTTTTTTGGACAATATCTCAGGCAGATCCCCTTAACTTTTCTCTGTCACTTTCATAAATTAACAAAAAGCCTCATTTGTAGGTAACAGAGACTCCAGTCCAGTCTAATACCAAGAATTTCATTTTATCCAGTTCAAAGCTCGTCCACTCTCCCTTCACTCTACTAACTTGTTCTTTTACCCTCTTATCCCTTCTCCTTCTGCTACCTCTCATGTCTGTTTTCATGGTGTAATTACCGTCTGGCAGATATCCAGATGCTGGCTCTTCTCTCTTGGGCTGCTTTGTGAGCTCTCTGGACACCTCCCTCCATCCCTACTCCCCAGACAGAGCCCTCACTTACACTATGCTCTCTCAGGCCGGCTCTGGCTTCTGAGATCTTACCCGCATACTCTTAGCCTGGGTGTCTGCAGGAGTAAAATCCTTTCAAGATGATTCAGCCCAAAGAACTTCTCTGGCAAACGTGTAGATCACAGAAAAATTCTCAAGGACAGGTTTGTCCTCCACTGCAGGGACTGTTCCTCTGTTCAGGGTTCAGAGACTAGCCTCTCTCTTTCAACAGTTTTTTTGTTTTTTGTTTTTTTAAATTCAGGAATATAGCATACCAAGAAAGGCTGCTTGTAATGGATATATACACCAAAGAATAACAATATCAACAACAAAATTAACATCTTGCCAATTTCTTTGAATCTTTCTATTTCCCTGTAAGGTTGAATTTCCTTCCCTCCCCTACAACAGGTAATTGTGAATTTTGTGCTGTTCTGTTTTGTTTTACATTTAATAACAGTTTTTGCCATATATATTGCCAAATATACATATATTACTAAATAATAATGTTGCTTAGCTGTGCCTGCTTTTGAACTTTATATGAAGGGAGTTATATTCCAGACCCTGGGGACAGATTGTCTGGTTTCAAATCAGGCCCCTCCCCATTATGCGATCTTGGGCAGTGACTTAACCTTTCTATACATCAGTTTCTGCATCTGTAAACTGAAGGTAATAATAGCAGTTACATCATTGAATTGTTTAGAGGATTAAGTAAATGAATAATTGTAAAGTAACTGGTCTGACACTAATAATTGTTTGTTTAAAAATGTTTATGTATGTATTCTTCTATAACTTCTATGTTTTATTTAACACCTTTTTTTAACCTTTATGAATTATACCCAAGGTCATGGTTCATTTGTTAATTTCCCTGTAACATTCTACGGTAACATCATTTATTTATCTATTCTACTTTCCATTGATATTTGAGGTGTTTCCAGATTGAGGCTATTTAAGACTTATTCAAATCCTTTGATCACTTTTTAAATTTATCTTTTTCTGGCTTTTTAAAAGTACATTGTAGGAATACCTTATGTATTCTGCATACTAATCCATTGTCAGTTTTATGTAAGCAGATAATTTTCCACAGGTTTTTGCTCATCTTTACTCTTGATAATGTGTTTTTATTTTATTTTATTTTTATTTTATTTTATTTTGTTAAGTCACTTAATTAACATATACTGCATTATTAGTTTCAGAGGTAGAGTTCAGTGATTCATCAGTCTTACGTAACACCCAGTGCTCATTATATCACATGCCCATCACCCAGGTACCCCATCCCCTCACCCCCGCCCCAGCAACCCTCAGTTTGTTTCCTAGAGTTAAGAGTCTCTTATGATTTTTCTCTGTCTCTGATTATAATGTGTTTTTTTTAACTCAGCAAATTTTTGACATTGAGATAATTGTAGATTCACTGATGGTGTGTTTTGAGAGAGAAGTTCTTAGTTCCAACGTAGCCAAATTTCTCAATCTTTTCTTTTACAGTTAGTGCTTTTTTGAATCTTAAATTCTTCCCTATATGGATCATGAATACCATTTTCTGTATCATCTTCTAAAATGTCTATAATTTTGCCTTTTATATTTAGGTCTTTAACACACCTGGATTTATTATTATTATTTTTCGTCTGATGTGAGGTAAGGGTCCACTTTCACATTTTTTCTTATTGAGTTTTTCTAGTGCCTTTTATGGAAAATTCCTCCTTTCTCCACTCATCTCCACTGCCATCTCTGTCACAGACTAAATGTCTACAAATTGTAGGTCTTTCTTTGAGGTTTGTAATCATATCTTTCTTTCTCCTCAACAAAAAAATTTTATCTGTTTGTTGGCAGTATACAGAGATGCAATTGACTTTTTAATAATAAATTAATAATTTTATATGTATTTTGTTTTCAATAGTGACAGTTGCAAATTATAACAGTTTTATTTCTTTCTTTCCAATCCTGATACATTTTATTTCTTTTTCTGGCTAGATTGTAGTGACTAGGACCTCCAGGACCGTGCTGAAAAGAGGAGCCAGTAATGCTCATTCTTTCCTGTTTCTGATCTATCACCATTAAGTAGGACACTTGTATTTTTTTTTAAAGATTTTATTTATTTATTTGACAGAGAGAGAGGCAGCGAGAGAGGGAACACAAGCAGGGGCATGGGAGAGGGAGAAGCAGGCCTACCACTAAGTGGGGAGCCTGATGCAGGACTCGATCCCAGGACTCTGGGATCATGACCTGAGCCGAAGGCAATGCTTAATGGCACCCCAATACTTGTATTTTGTGTGTTTTTGTGGACATGTGTAGATATCTTTTATAAAATTATGGAAGTTCCTTTCTATTCCTAGTTTACTAACAGCTTTTATCAAAAATGATTGTTAAATGTTATACAATGCTTTTTTAAATCTATTGCGATGAGTAAGCTTTTCTGCATTAAAATTTTAATACAGATAATTAGATATTCTAATACTTAATGAACTTTCTATTCTTACAATAAAATGAACTTTGACTTGATATATCAACCTTAATAATGCCTTGTAGGGATAAATTTGTTAATATTTCATCTAGGATTGATTCTTTAGTTAGGAGGGAGATACAGGCTATAATTTCCTTTTTTTTTTTTTTTTGCATTCTTCTCTGAATTTGGTATCAAGCTCATACAATTTTCTTTGAAGAAGTTGGAGAATATTCCCTTTTTTATACTTTCTGAAAAAAATGAATGATCAAAATTTCCTTGAATCTTTGGTAGGACACATAAAACTATATGGGTCTAGAGTTTTCTTTATGAGACCATTTTGATCTAGCGACTGGATTTCTTTTATTGCTACATGATCATACATGTTCTATTTTTTTGCCATATAACTATACAGATTTCTATTTTAGATTGGTAATTATATTTTTCTAGAGATTTGTCTATTTTATATGTATTTCAACAATCTTTGCCATAAGGTTGTTTAGAATGTTTTAAAATATCCGCTACATGTTTTATTTTGTTCATTTATTCTTTCCTAATATTTTTTTAAAGATTTTATTTATTTGAGAGAGAGAGCGAGAGAGAGAGCTAGAGAGAGCATGAATGGTGGGGAGGGGCAGAGGGAGAGGGAGAAGCAGACTCCCTGTTGAGCAGGGAGCCCGACTACGGCTTGATCCCAGGACCCTGTGATCACCGCCTGAGCTGAAGGCAGACACTTAACTGACTGAGCCACCCAGATGCACCTTCATTCCTAATATTTTTAATTTGTGCCTTTTATCTTTTTTTTTAACTTTTTATTTTAATTCCTGTTAGTTAACATACAGTGTTATATTCGTTTCTGGTGTACAAAACAGTGAGTGAACAATTCCATATAACACCCAGTGCTCATCACAAGTGCCCTCCCTAATCCTACCACCTATTTAACCCATTGCCCCACCCACCTCCCCTGTGGTAACCATGTTTGTTCTCTATAGTTAAGTGTCTTTTTCTTGGTTTGTCTCTCTCTCTCCCCCCCTGCCTTTGTTTGCTTGTTTTATTTCTTAAATTCTACATATGAATAAAATCATACAGTATTTGTCATCCTCTGACTATTTTACTTAGTATTATACTCTCTAGCTCCTTCCATTTTGTTGGACATGGCAAGATTTCATGTTTTTATGGCCAAATATAAGATATAGATATAGATATAGATATAGATATAGATATAGATATAGATATAGTCTCCCACCTCTTTATCCATTCATTAATAGATGGACACTTGGCTGCTTCCACATCTTGGATATTGTAAATAAGGCTGCTATAAACATAGGGGTGCATATATCCTTTTGAATTAGTGTTTTTGTATTCTTTGGGTAAATACCCAGTAGTGCAATTGCTGGATCACACGGTAGTTCTATTTTTCACTTTTTGAGGAACTTCCATATTGTTTACCACAGTGGCTGTACCAGTTTGCCTTCCCACCAACAGTGCAAGAGGGTTCCTTTTCCTCCACATCCTTGCCAACATTTGCGTTTCTTGTGTTGTTGATTTTAGGCATTCTGACAGGTATGAGATGAAATCTGGGGATTTTGATTTCCATTTCCCTGATGGTAAGGGATGATGAATATTTTTTCATGTGCCTCTTGGCCATATGTATGTCTGCTTTGGAGAAACGTCTATTCATGTCTTCCGCCCATTTTTAATTTGAGTATTTGTTTTTTGGTGTTGAGTTGTAAAAGTTCTTTATATATTTTGGATAGTAATCCTTTATTGGATATCCAATTTTCTCCCATCCTGTAGTTTTGTTGATTGTTTTAGTGTTGTTGACTTTTAGTTTTGTGGATTGTTTCCTTTGCTGTGAAGAAGCTTTTTATTCTGATGTAGTCCCAATAGTTTATTTTTGCTTTTGTTTCCCTTCCTTCAGGAGACATATCTAGAAAAAAGTTGCTACGGCTAATGTCAAAGAGGTTATTGCTTATGTTCTAAGTTTTTTATGGTTTCAGGTCACACATTTAGGTCTTTAATCCATTTAAAATTTATTTTTTTGTATGGTGTAAGAAAGTGGTCCAGTTTCATTCTTTTTTCCCAACACCATTTGTTGACGACATTGTCCCTTTCCCATTGGATATTTTTTCTTGCTTTGTAAAAGACTGATTGCCCATATAATCATGCCTTTATTCCTGGGCTCTCTATTCTGTTCTGTTGATCTATGTGTCTATTTTTGTGGCAGTACCATATGGTTTTGATTACTACAGCTTTGTAATATAACTTGAAGTCCAGAATTATGATGCCACCAACTTTGCTTTTCTTTTTCAAGATTGCTTTGGTGATTTGGGGTCTTTTGTGGTTCATAACAAAGTTTAGAAATGAGAAGTTCTGTGAAAAATGCTATTGGTATTTTGATAGGGATTGAATTAAATGTGTAGAATGCTTTGGGTAGTATAGATATATAACAATATTTGTTCTTCTAATCCATGAGCAGTAATGTCTTTGCATTTATTTGTGTCATCTTCAATTTCTTTCATCAACTTTTATAGTTTTCAGAGTACAAGTCTTTCACCTCTTTGGTTACATTTATTCCTAGGTATCTTATGGTTTTTGGTGCAATTGTAAATGAGATTGTTTTCTTAATTTCTCTTTCAGCTGCTTCATTATTGGTATATAGAAATGCAGCAGATTTCTGTATGTTGATTTTATATCCTGTGATAATACTGAATTCATTTATCAATTCTAGGAGTTTTTTGGTGTGGTCTTGCAGGTTTTCTATATGTAATATCATATCATCTGCAAGTAGGAAAGTTTTACTTTGCCAATTTGGATGCCTTTTATTTCTTTTTTGTTGTTTGGCCCTTTATCTTTTTGATTAGAGTTAATCAGTTGTATTAATCATTCCAATTTTGTACCTAGATGGCTCAGTCAGTGGAGCATGTCTTGATTTTGGGGTTGTGATTTTGAGCTCCACATTGGGTGTAGAGATATTAAAAATAAAATCTTAAAAAAAAATCATTCCAATTTTGTCTTTGTTGACACTGTCTGTTTTGTTTTCTATTTCCATTTCTCTGCTTTTTACTTTATTCTTCCTTTTACCCTGAGTTTATTATGTTATTCTTTTTCTAATTTGCTAATTAGAAATGTTTATGAAATTGCTTTTGAAAAATTAATCTTCTAATTTTCTTATAAGAAGTTTTTATGTTATTCTTCTCTTTTAATGATAATATCCAAATTTCCATTAGAAGATTTTTTTTTATTTCTAAAAGTTTGGAATTATTTAAATTATAATTTTGTTATTATTTTTTACTTAATTGCATCATATTTTATAAGTGTGGCATAATAATTTAATTCTATCTTGGTTTTTTGAAATGGCAATAATTGAACATTTTATTATTATTTTTAGCTTTAATTATGTTTAGTTTTTTTCTTTGTTCACCATTCCTCCTATATCTCAGACATTTCTGGGATCATTTTCCTCTCTCAAGTTTATTTACGGAGTTTCTATAGAATACCAAAGACAAACAGATGATATTAAAAGTAGAGGAAAGAAAATCCAGCAAACCTACCAAGAATGACCATTAGATTGACAGCTGTCCCAAGAGCAATACTAAAAACCAAAGGGTATTGGAATGGCATCTTCAAAATGATGAGAGGAAATAACTAGCAAATTAAAGTTCTATATCTCAGTGAAACTTTTAAAAGGAAGAAAAAAGAAAAAGACATTTCAAATGAAAACTGAAAAAATTTACTACCAACACAGTCAAGATAATGGCTGAAAATTTTCATGAATCCTTTAAAGTCATACACTTTCAGATTCAGGAAGCCAAAAGATCATAAACAACATAAATAAATATCAATCCAGGGGCACCTGGGCGGCTCAGATGGTTAAGTGTCTGCCTTGGGCTCAGGTCATGATCTCTGGGTCCTGGAATCGGGGGCCCCATGTTGGGCCCCACGGTGGGGCTCCTGGCTCAGCAGAGAGTCTGCTTCTCCCTCTCTCTCTGCTTCTCCATCCCTGCTCATGCTCTTTCTCTGTCTCTCTCTGTCTCAAATGAATAAATAAAATCTTTTTTAAAAAAATCAATCCATAACTTCCTCATTCTCTCTAATCATTCTGGGTCCTAGAATGGAACATATACAAGGCTTTTTTACTCTATCCTTCATATCTCTTAAGATCTCTTTAACTATATTTCATATCTTGGTCTCCCTGTGCTACATATGTGTTACTCTTTTAGATCTATTTTGCAGGTCTATCTTTCTTTCTTCAGCTAGGTATAACTTACTATTTGATCTATCCACTGAGTTTTCAATTTTAATTATAAATATATTTCTAGAGTTTCTGTGTTGTTCCCTTTCAAATTTCATTAGCCAGTTTCAATAGTCTTTTTTTCCTGTCTCATTTTTTTTTCTGTTTACTATTTCTTGAAGTGTATCAAGCACAGTTATTTTGTACTCTGTTTCTGATAATTCTGTAACTGCAATCACTGCATACCTGATTCTCTTTAAATTGTTGGCTTGAAGTATTATGGGTCATATAGGTGGAGCTCATGCTTATGATTAGGAAATCTGAGGTGAGATAGATATTTTTTTCCTTCTATCCAGATCCAAAGACAAAACATGCAAATATGGTCACAATCTCACATTGCGTGGTGTAGTTTTTCCTAGTTTACTCGGTGAGGGTATACTCTTACCAGATCTTACTTTTAGGCAGAGGTTTGTCCTATCTGATATTTCTCAGACCCCAGATTTTGCCTCTTGTGTCTGGTATAGATTGGTTACTAAAACCCGGTCTGCCCACACTAATACACAGATAGTCTTAGGACAAAGTCCACCTTCAGTTCTCTTTTATGCCCATTGGTTCAAACATTGTTGTTTCTAGCCTCAGTTCAACATGTATTTAATTTTTTTCATTTCATTTTATTATTTTATATATTTTTTGGGTGGGCAACAAAGCAAAGTTAATTGAATGAGAGCAAAGCGATAGTACAAAGCTCCCAAAGAGGGAGGGGACCTGAGAGCATTGCCCTAATTTTTTCATTTTAAATATATGTGTATTTTGTTTGTTTGTTAAGAGGTCTTTATTTTTTCTACAGCAGCTTTAGGTTCACAGCAAAACTGAGATACAGAGATTTCCCATATACCTCTTACATCCAAACATGTACAGCCTTTCCCAGTATCAACATCCCACACCAGAGTGGTGCATTTGTTACAATTGATGAACCTACAACAATACATCGTAATCACCCATATTCTGTAGTTTACATTAGGGTCCACTGTTGATGTTGTACATTCTAAGAGTTTGAACAAATTTATAATTACATGTATCCACCATTATAATATCATATAGAGTATTTTCACTGTTCTAGAAATACTCTGTACTCTGCCTAGTCATCCCTCCCTCTCCCCAACTCCTAGAAATTCTGATCTTTAATGTCTCCATAGTTTTGCCTTTTCCAGAAGGTCATGTAGTTGTAAATATACACTATGTAGCCTTTTCACATTGGCTTCTTTTACTTAGTAACATTCATTTAAGTTTCTTCCATGTCTTTTCATGGCTTGATACTCATTTCTTTTTAGCATTGAATAATATTCCATTGTCTAGATTTAGCACTGTTTATCCATTTACCCACTTAAAGACATCTTGGTTGCTTCCAAGTTTTGGAAATTATGAATAAAGCTGCTATAAACATCTATATACAGATTTTGTGTGCACGTAAGTTTTCAATTCCTTTAGGTAAATACCAAGGAGCACAGCTGCTCGATCACAGGGGTAAGAGTATGTTTAGTTTTAAGAAACCACCAGACTGTCTTCCTAAGTGGCTGTACCATTTTGCACTTCCACCAGCAGTGACAGAGTTCCTGTTGCTCCACATCCTTGCCAGCATTTGGTGTTGTCAGTGTTCGGGATTTTGGCTATTCTGATAGGTGGGTAGTGGAATCTCAGTCTTTTCATGTGCATTTTCCTAATGACATATGATGTAGATCATCTTTTCATATGCTTATTTGCCATCTGTATACTGTACCTTCTTTGGTGAGATGTCTGGTAAGGCCTTTGACTATTTATTTTTTATTTTTTTATTTATTTATGTGACAGAGAGACAGCCAGCGAGGGAGGGAACACAGCAGGGGGAGTGGGAGAGGAAGAAGCAGGCTCCCAGTGGAGTAGCCCGATGTGGGACTCGATCCAGGAACGCCGGGATCACGCCCTGAGCCAAAGGCAGGTGCTTAACGACTGCGCTACCCAGGCGCCCCTGACTATTTTTTTAATTGGGTTATTTGTTTTCTTATTGTTGAGTTTTAAGAGTTCTTTGTATATTATGAATAACAGTCCTTTATCAGATGTGTCTTTTGCAAATGTTTGCACCTGATCTATGGCTTGTCTTCCCATTTTCTTTATATTATCCTTCACAGAGCAGAAGTTTTTAATTTTAATGCAACCTAGCTTATCAATACTTTATTTCATGGATCATTCCTTTGGTGTTTATCTGTATGTAAGTTTTATCTAGAATGTTTGATTTATCGGGGGGGGGGGAGTTCACTGAACGTCTAGTATACCATACAGCCAGAAACAGAAATCTTCTTCACTGGATTTTTCTAGGAAAGAATCAAATGCTTACCTCTGTTTACATCAATTCCAGTGGGCAACAGTCAACTTCTCCCATCTCTGTCACCAAGCTCTACTCCTGTCCCGTAACACTTGTTCAGCAGGTTTCTGTAGCTCATACGAATCTAGGTAGGCAGGTGGGGAGGAAAGGGAAAAAGACTATTGCACGTAAGCCCTTCTCCTGGCAGACACCCCTATTCTCAATAAATACATTTCTTGATGCACTTCTTTTTTTTTTTTTTTTAAAGATTTTATTTATTTATTTGACAGAGAGAGACAGCCAGCGAGAGAGGGAACACAGGCAGGGGGAGTGGGAGAGGAAGAAGCAGGCTCCCACTGGAGAAGCCTGATGTGGGGCTCGATCTCAGAATGCCCTGAGCCGAAGGCAGACGCTTGATGACTGAGCCACCCAAGCGCCCCTCTTGATGCACTTCTTATTTGGCTTGCTACAAGAGACAAGTATGCACAATAATAATGCTCTTAAAAGAAATCCTCACTTTCCAATTTCTCTAGACTTCTCATATACAGGCTGGAAATAGGAGATGGCTATGGAACTACCTAAGCATTATTTACATAGCACATCTCTTTTGAACACATATTTTTCAACTGTGATTCTCAGCTTTCAGGACTTAGTAAAAACCAGGAAAAGACCTTTTTAGAGGTAAAATATATATGAAATTACACAGTAGTATGAGTATAGATGCATAGCACATTTCTGAAAGGCCAAACAGAAAACATAATTGTGGCTATCTCTAGGAAATGGGAATAATGAGTTGGTAAGGAAGGGCTATTGTTTTCCATTATATCATTTTACATTGTTTAAAATTTTTCTTTTTTTTACCATGAATATCTTTGAAGTTTATTATTTAAAATGTCTAGAAAAATACTTGGTTTTGGTGGGGGGGGGGCACCTGGGTGGCTCAGTTGGTTGTGTCCCGCTCTCTCTCTCTTTCTCAAATAAATAAGTAAATCTTAAAAAAAAAAAAAAAAGCAACTTTATGGAAAAGGCAAAACTATGGAGACAGTTTAAACAGATCAGTAGTTGCCAGGGGTCGGGGGGAAGAAAAGGGGGATAAATAAATGAAGTAGGGATTTTTAGACCAGTTAAACTATTCTGAATGATACTGTCATGTGGATACATGTCATTATACATTTATCAGAACCAAGAATGTACAATCCAAAAAGTGATCCCTAATGTGAACTCTGGACTTTAGTTAGTAATAATGTATCAATATTGGCTCATTGATTGTAACAAATGCACCACACTAATGCAAGATATTAACAATAAGGGAAACTAAGGAGGGTGGAGGAGGTATATGGGAACCCTATACTTTCCACTCATTTTTTTCTGTAACATATAACTGTGCAAAAAATAAAATCAATTAATTAAAAAAAAAATAAAAGGCAACTTCTAATTTAAGTTGCCCTTGAGGTGTTGCTTACTGCTTCACCTTTAGATACAAATGCTTCAATTTAATAACAGAAAGCATCAATGTTGCCTTTTTCTGTGTAAAACCTGATTTTTTTAACCAGAAAGACTGCCGATCTCTTTTGAAAGTGACAAAGTTTATAATAACTTTTGCATTGGTATCTAGATGTAAACGGACAACTAGAACAGTACAATTTAGTTTTCATATATTCAGCCTCAAGAGTCCTATTCTCACATTTAAATTTTGACTGCTAGTGCAATCACCACACTCAGATTCATTTGTTCCATCATGTAAAAATTCCCATTCTAAAAGAGTATTTTGGAAGATGTCATTTCTACTTTTTCTCTCATAAAGACTGTTTAGAACACATTTCTTCTGAAAAATCTTTTCTGACACTACACTAGTGCTCACTCTTCTCTTATTTCTGACTTCTCTTTGCAGCTAGAAATAACAGCACAAAGCACTTATAGGGATACTTGCTTCATTGTGCTTCACAGATTTTTACAAATTAAAGCTTTGTGGCAATCCTGCATCAACCAAGACTAATGGAGCCATTTTCCCAACAGCATTTGCTCACTTCACATCTCTGTGTCACATTTTGGTAATTCTAACCATATTTCAAACTTTTATATTATTACACTTGTTATGGTGATCTATGATCAGTGGTCTCTGATGTTACTATTGTAATTATTTTCGGATGCCAAAAAACTGCACCCATATAATAGCAAACTTAATAAATGTGTGTGTTCTGACTGTTCCATATTCCCTGATACACAACAATTGAAATTAGGACAATTATAATGGCCTTTCCATGTTCAACTGAAAGAAAGAATCACACATCTCTCACTTTAAATAAACAGCTAGAAATGATTAAGCTCAGTGAAGAAGGCATGTGGAAAACCAAGACAGGCTAAAAGCCAGGCCTCTTGTGCTGAACAGTTAGCCAAGTTGTGAATGCAATGGAAAAGTTCTTGAAGAAAATTAAAAGTGCTCCTCCAGTGAACACTGGAATGATAAGAAGTGAAACAGTCTTATTGCTGATACGGAGAAAGTTTGAGTGATCTGGATAAAAGATCAAACCAGCCACAACATTTCCTTCAGCCAAAGCCTAATCCACAGCAAGACCTTGACTGTTCAGTTCTATGAAGGCTGAGAGAGTTAAGAAGCTGCAGAAGAGGGGCACCTGGGTGGCTCAGTTGGTTAAGTCACCGACTCTTGATTTCGGCTCAGGTAATGATCTCAGGGTCATGGGACAGTGCAGAGTCTGCTTCTCCCTCACCCTTTGCTCCTCCCCCTGCTGTTTCTCTCTTTCTAAAATGAATGAATAAATAAAATCTTTTTTGAAAAGCTGCAGAAGAAAAGTTGGAAGCTAGCAGAGGTTGGTTCATGAAGTTTAAGGAAAGAAGCCATGTCTAACATAAAAATGCAAGGTAAAGCAGCAAGTGCTGATGTAAAAGCTGCAGCAACACCTCCTCCACCAGCAAGAGGATTATGTGTGACTGACTCACTGAAAGCTCGGATGATGGTTAGCATTTTTTAGCAATAAAGTATTTTAAAATTAAGGTATGTACATTGTTTTTTGAGGCATAATGCTATTGCATGGTTAACAGAGTACAGCATAGTGTAAACACAACTTTTATATGTACTGGGAAACAAAAAACTTCATTTCATTTGCTTTATTGCAGTATTTGCTTTATTGCAGTATTTACTTTATTGCAGTGGTCAGGAGATGAATGTGCTGAAACTCCAAGGTATGCCTGTACTTTGTGCCAAATACTCTGTGTGCTAAGCATTTTACTTATATTAATTTCATCTTCAAGATAACCCTTCCTGATAGATAGAATGATTTCTATTTTACTAAAACTGAAGAAAGCCAGGATTATGAATTAGGTCTCCTCTGACATCATCAGCTTTCCGCTTTTAAGGACTTTACCATAATTTTGTGTTTGGTTTGTACTGTTTCAATGTGAACCCCCTTATATGCTGCTGCACTATTTAATACATTTAAATTCTTGCCCACATGAATGTTGTGAAGTCCAAGGAAATGGTAAACTCTGAAGGGAAAGCATTGTGAATCCTTTTTCTCTCTTAGCTGAAGCTTCATTTCTCCAGTGAATTCTTAGTTTTGTATTTTAGTCCTCAACAAACATTGATGACCAGCTCTAAAACCAATTTTTTTTAAACTGCAGGGCTTATCAAATTCAGAAAGAGTACTAATTTTCCACTGAAATATTTTTATTCAATAAATGCAAAAACTCAAGCACCAGGAAGAGGTGCTTCCTTGAAGTACAGAAATTCAGTAAAATGATGAGAATATCTTATAGTGTTTTCTGTTTGCAAAGTGTTTTTAATATATATGATCTCTTAATTTTCACAACATGCCTACATAACATAGGAAAAGTTATACAGACATTTTAAAGATGAAAATTCCAGGACTCAGGGGTGCCTGGGTGGCTCAGTCATTAAGCGTTTGTGTTCAGCTCGGGTCATGATCCCAGGGACCTGGGATCAAGCCCCATGTCAGGCTCCCTACTCAGCGGGGAGCCTGCTTCTCCCTCTCCTGCTTCCTCTGTTAGTGTTCTCTCTCTCACTGTCTCTCTCTGTCAAATAAATCAATAAAATCTTTAAAAAAAAAAAAAGAAAAAAGAAAATTCTGGGACTCAGATAAATGAAGAGATCTGTTTATACTTAGATAGTAGTAATTAGTGGATTCAGATTCCAGCCTAAGTGTTCTTAGATTCCAGATCCCAGACTTCTCAAGACTCAACAGTTTGTGTGTCTGTGTGCTCATTTAAAAATTTTCATTACTGCCCAAATTGCCATCCAGGGAGGTTGCTACCAATTTTTAGCTAATATAGTGTAATTTTTAAAACTGTTAACTTGGGAATCACTAACTGTGGGACCTTGGTATAAATCACCAGACTATACTGTCCCTCAGTTCAACTGTAAAATGTAAACGACAATATAGCAGCCGCCCACAGGGTTATTGTGAGGATTAAGTGAGTTAACAAGAGTGAAGGACTGAAAAGAGTACTTGGCACATTGCAAGACCTATGTAAGAGCACCAAACTGTTGTTGGCACTTGAGATTCTAACAGAATGTCATTATTATTATCAACAGCCTGATGGGTATAAAATGCTGTTGACTTACTGTTCTTGAAATTATTATTCAACTTACTTCAACAAAAAAATCTAGTATTGTTTTATTTTCCATTTTCCTAATTACCAGTAAGTTTGAGCCTCTTTTTGTGTTTTTTTTTTGTTTTGTTTCTTTGTATTATCTGTTCTGTGAATGATCAGTTCATACCCTTTGCTCATTGTCTAAAATCTATTTTATGTTTTCATATTGATTTGTGTTTTATAATACATTCTGTATACTAATCCTTTGTGATACATATAGCAGTATTTTTATTTAGTTGTTACTTATCTTTTTGCTTTGTTCAAGGTGTCTTTTTGGTTGCAGTTCTAAAATTTTATGTGCTTAAGTTTGTTAAACTTTTCCTTCACGGTTTTCAATTCATGTCATATATTTTACATTTTCTTCAATGTTTATACAGTTTTGTTTTTTATATGTGGGTATTTAATACCCTAGGAATTAATTGTGAATGGGGTGAGGGAGTGTTCCTCTCCCATCCCCCTAAATGGGTAGGCATCTCCACATGAATGACCTGGAATTTGATCATCTACCTAGGCTTGAGCACTTGCACTCCCCATCTCTCCAGATCTAATCTCTTGCTTCTGTAGTGACTTCTTTAAAAAATTAGGGTAGATAATCTCATCAACTCTTTCTTGGCTTTAGTATTCCACCTTACATATGGAAGCTGACTTTGAGAAGGGTTGTGGACAGCCAGTTGAGTACCGTTGAAAGGCAGCTGGAGATGGGAGTCTGGTGATTAAGTAAGCAAGCAGATCTTAAAGGTCATTGTCTTGGCTTTGCTGCCATAATGAAATACCATGGACTAGGAGATTTAAACAACAGAAGTTTATTTCTCAGGGTTCTAGAGGCTTCAAAGTCCAAGATCAAGGTGCTGGCCAATTTGAGTGCCTGATGAGAACTCTCTTTCTGACTTGTGGTTGACTGCCTTCTTGCTTCTTGCCTATGACTTCTTTATGCACACTGGGAGAGAGGGAGCAAGCTTGCTGGGGTCTTGTTCTTTTTTTTCTCTTCTCTTCTCTCTCTTTTCTTTCTTTTTTAAAGTAGGCTCCACATGTAGAGCCTAAAGTGGGGTTTGAACTCATGACCCTGAGATCAAGACCTGAGTTGAGATCAAGACCCGAGCTGAGATCAAGAGTAGGATGCTTAACTGACTGAGCCACCCAGGCACCCCTGGTGTCTTTTCTTATAAGGACACTAATACCATCATGAGGGGCCCACCCTCATGACATCATCTAAGCCTAATTATCTTCCAAAGTCCCCATCTCTAAATGCTATCACACCAAGGGGGCTAGAATTTCAACATATGAATTTGGTGGTGGTGTGTGGGGGGGGTGGGTTATAAACTTTCACTCCATAATAGTCATTCTTTTCTTTCTTTCTTTCTTTCTTTCTTTCTTTCTTTCTTTCTTTCTTTCTTTCTTTCTTTCTTTCTTTTTTTTAAGATTTTATTTATTTATTTGACAGAGAGAGAGGCAGCGAGAGAGGGAACACAAGCAGGGAGAGTGGGAGAGGGAAAAGCAGGCCTCCCACTAAGCAGGGAGCCTGATGCAGGACTCGATCCCAGAATGCTGGGATCATGACCTGAGCCAAAGGCAGATGCTTAACGACTGAGCCACCCAGGCACCCCACTGAGCCCCCCAGGCTCCCCTCCATAATAGTCATTCTTACAGGGCAGTAGGTCACCTGTTGGTCATACCTATCTATCTCAGACAGACTTCAGGGCTGGGTTGATTTCAAAGAGGGGAATGAATGGCCTCTTGACACTTCAGAGCAACTTCATGCAGTCTGGAGATGCTGCTATCATCTGCACCCTGAGGTTAGCCCATAAGAAAGTAGAGCCGTGCTATTTCAGTGTGCCTACAGTAGTTGGTCCAGTGTAGAGAGCATCACCTTAGCGACTGCCTTAGTGATTTGGGACTGCCACTTGGTTCCACTTTCTAGCAGGAATGGTATAGAGCATAGTGCCCATTATGGCTGGGATATTAAGAAGCTTCATAGTCATTATTATTCAAAGTTACTAACTGGATTCCCCTCTCAATGTCAATCTCCTCTAGCATCTGATTCATGCTGAATACTGCACTCTGGTGACACAGGAGGGGCCTCATGCACAGAATCTGGGCCCTGCCATCCTGGCCTTGCCTCCACCTCAGGCATGGAGTCCCACAGGGAGGTGAGGGGCCCCAGCCTATAAAGATATTACATTTTAAGGGCGCCTGGGTGGCTCAGTCATTAAGTGTCTGCCTTTGGCTCAGGGCGTGATCCCAGGACCCTGGGATCAAACCCCACATCAGGCTCCCTGCTGGGAGCCTGCTTCTTCCTCTCCCACTTCCCCTGCTCGTGTTCCCTCTCTCGCTGGATGTCTCTCTCTCTGTCAAATAAATAAATAAAATCTTTAAAAAAAAAATTACTCCACCCACCAGTAAAAACAAAACAAACTAATTTGGTATTTAGATTCATTAAGAAATTAAAATAATTAGAAAATATTATTATTGATGTATGATGTTGCCAAATGAAAGCATCACTTATGCATTAATGAGGAGTACAGGGAGCTGTAAGGAGCAACAAGAAAACAGTAATGCATTATGGTTCACATGTTAGCACTCTTTTTTGCATAAATTCATAAAATTTTATTTATGTTTAGCATTTGCCTCTAAGTCTAAACTCTCAGGTCAGAATATGATAGGTATTTGGTGTGGTGAAACTTTCTAACTCCTTTTTGTATGTTATGCTGAATTGTTTCCCAAATTTAAACATAGCAGGATCAAAATAAAACCCATGGGTGCATCTACATATCCTGCACATGCAGTAAAAGCTAGTGCAACTTAACTGATAAAGTTATGTTCCATGAACAGCAGCTAGTGTTTCCTTAACTGAAGTTCATGTTCAATAACATTTGAAAGTACCATCCATTGATACTTTTGCTCAGTGAATATTTACTGAGCATCTACTTTGTGCCATTGCACATAATAGGCATTGGGCACAAAGTAGTGCGCAAGATACATGATCCATGACTTAGGAGGTTAGTCGAATATGTGGAATTTTCAGCCAAACAGAAAAGAAAGAACAGGATATGTCAAGAAGACATGGGTTTTTACTATATGATTTCATTCATATGTCGTATTTAAGAAACAAAACAAATGAACAAATTAAAAAAGAAGACAAACCAAAAAACAGACTCCTAACTATAGAGAATAAACTGATTGCTACCAGAGGGGAGGTGGGTGGGGGGATGGGGGAAATAGGGGTTGGGGATTAAGAGTGCGTTTATCGTGATGAGCACTGAGTAATGTAAACAATTGTTGAATCACTATACTGTACACCTGAAACTGATACAATGCTCAATTAATTAGGCTGTAATTAAAATTAAAAATTTTTGTTTTAATAAAAAATGAAGACATGGACTTGATAAAGAACAAGGATTATGAATGTGATCTAGGCGAAAGTAAATTTGTACAGAAGATTTAAACTGTTATGAGGGTAAAGAACTACTGAAAAGGACACAGAAATTTCACGTATGGAGATGGCAAATACGGTGTCTTAGAAACACAGATATCAGGGGCACCTGGGTGGCTCAGTTGTTAAGTGTCGGCCTTTGGCTCAGGGCGTGATCCCAGGGTCTTGGGATCAAGCCCTGCCTCCAGCCCTGCATTAGGCTCTCCTGCTCTTCCTCCCACTCCCCCTGCTTGTGTTCCCTCTCTCACTGGCTGTCTCTCTCTCTGTCAAATAAATAAATAAATAAAATCTTAAAAAAAAAAAAAAAGAAACACAGATATCAAACTATTTTTTGATTTTAACTCAGAAACCACACTATTCTGTGGAATTCCTTACAGGTTAATACAAGTAGTAAAAAATAGATTGTTTTGGAAGTATTTTTTTAGAAAAATGCATGTATATATAGCTCATGACACTATTAATATTTTGATTTTATACATTCATTAAAGTTTTTTTAACCACTCAGATAAATATTTCCAAAATCTTAATGATATAAAAAGAATTAATAGATAATTTGGTAGGTGTTCTGGTGCTTAGACACTGATGCTGGGATGAATTTAAGAAAGGCAGACTGGAGTCCGAGATACCATTTGGGAAGAAAATACAACAGTTTTGATAATCGTTTGATGTTTGAGTTCATAATTTTCTTTGATTTATGTCTTATATAGTTATATTTTATATCATTATATTTTCATATTTAGTGACTAAAATATGTGGGCACTTCAAAAATTTTACTGAAGTTTTATGTTCCTTCAAAAAATCGTAACATTTTTAGGGGCACCTGGCTGGCTGAGTCAGTAGAACATGTGACTCTTGATCTTGGCATTGTGAGTTTGAGCCCCAAGTTGGGTATAAAGATTATTTAAAAAAATTTTTAAACCACAAGTTATAATTTTATTTTTTTTTAGAGAGCGAGAACAGGGGAGTAAAAAGAGAGGGAGGGGCCAAGGGAAGGGAAGAGAGACTCATAAGTAGACTCCACACCCAGCGCAGAGCCTAACGTGGGGCTCAACCTCAGGACTCTGAGATCATGACCTGAGCCTAAATCAAGAGTCAGATGCTTAACTACCTGAGTCACCCAGGTGCCCTGCAACTTATTTTTAATAGAATACTTCTAATATGTAATTTTCAATGGTTTATATCAGGTATTAGTAACACAGTAACTTTTGCCCTGTCAGGAATATACTGAGGAAAAACAAGCATTGTCTTTCTTCCCTCCCTTCTTTCCTCCCTTTTCTTTCTTCTTTTTCTAATGGCTTATAATCCATAGAATCCATGAGTTCATGGATATTTATTATAAACAATGGAAAAAATAAATACATGGGGGAAAGAGGACAGCTGTTCCTTCTAGTAAAATTCCAATTAATAAAAATAGAAAGAAATAGAAAATCACCCTTAGGCAAATTTCCTAGTAATTATTGTAGATAAGAATCATTGACAGATGCTAAAATTACTGGATGAAAGTATAAGAAAAAAGATGATCACGTTGTCAACACATACCCCCCCATATTTATTAATTACGAAGACAAAATAATAATTTTACAGTGAAGAAATCCTGCAGACACCACCTCAACCGCATGATCGAAGTTAACAGTCACTGGTGCTGTGGACTGAATTGTGCCCTCCACAAATTCATATGTTGAACCTAAACCACAATGTGACTATATTTGTAGATAGAATCTTTACTGAAGTAATTAAGATTAAATGAAGTTCTAAAATAGGGCCTGGTCTGATAGAATTAGTGTCCTTATAAGAAGAGACACCAGAGAACTTACTCTCTACATAGCACAAAGACAGCTATCTATGAGCCAGAAAGAGAGTCCTTACCAGAAATGAACATGCCAGACCTTGATCTGGGACTTCTAACCTCCAGAACCATACAAATAAAATAAAATAAAATAAAATAAAATAAAATAAAATAAAATAAAAAGTCTGCTCTTTAAGCTACCAGGTCTCTGGCACCTCCTGATAGGATGCACTGCAAAGGCCACAACATCACTTCTCTTGGTATTATTAAGGAAAAAATGCATAAAATCAATCAAATCTTGAGAAAACATCACACATACCCAAAATGAGGAACATTCTACAAAAGAAATGGCCAGCACTCTTCCATGGTGTCAAGGTCCTGAAAGACAAAGAAATAATCACAGATTGAAGAAAACTAAGAGGACATGGCAGCTAAATGCAATGTGAATCCCGGATTGGACCCCCTGAAATAGAACAAGGACCTTATGAGAACTAATGGTAATGTTCTGGTTGGATAACTTTAGTATATTTATATAGGTTGTTATATTAGGGGAGCTGAGCACATAGGAACTCTTTATTCTATTTTTGCCATGTTTTGTAAATCTAAAATTATTCCAAAATAAAAAAAAATTAGATATAAATTGTGTGTGTATGTGTGTGTGTGTGTGTGTCTTCAGAACTTGACCACTTCTCACTACCTTTATTGCTGAGCCTGGCCCAAGTCAGATCATCTCCTGCCTAGATTATGGCAATAGCCACCCAACCACCTCATTCCATCTCTAGCTTCCCTAAGTTTATTTCCAACCCAGTGGTCAGAAGGATCCCATTAAAATATAGTTAGCTGTCACTACTTGGCTCAATATGATCCAGTGGCATCCTATCCCACTCCCCAGTTTGATGGCTTGGAAGGTCTTCCTGTATGATAATCTGATAATCATCCGGCCTTTTCTTTGTACTACCCGCCCCTCCCTTCAACCTCTCTAACATCATCTGTCACTGTTTCCTTCCTTACTTTGCTCCAGCCATGTTGCCCACTTTTGCTGTTCCTTAAACAGGGTCGGGCATATTTGGAACTGAGGGTTTTTGCATTTGCTCTTCCCTCTGCCAGGGATGCTTTCCCTCCAGTTTTCCCATGGCTCATTCCTTCACTTCTTTCAGGTCTTTCTGGGGGATGCCTATTCATTCAGACTTTTTCTGATTGTTTTCTTTAAAATATGAAACATTCCTACCATCCAAGCATTGTGTATACTCCTTTTTTTTTCTATAGCATTTCTATACCATCAAGCATATATTACATTTTACTTATAGTTATCTTTCTCTCTCCTGAAAAATGTAAGCTCCATGGAGGCAAAAGTTTTTTTGTTTTCTGCTATATCTCCAATGCCCCAAACCATGTTTGCACATAGTTATTGAATAAATTGTTGCATGAATGGGTAGTAATTGCCATCTAGACTGAATTTAAGCCATGGGGGAAAGTGTAAAAAGGCAAGGAAAGAGGACCTGGTACCATGACTTAGAAGTTTCAAGATTTAGGGGTGCCTGGGTAGCTCAGTCGTTGAGTGTCTGCCTTCAGCTCAGGGCGTGATCCCGGTATTATGGGATCGAGCCCCGCATCAGGCTCCTCTGCTGGGAGCCTGCTTCTTCCTCTCCCACTCCACCTGCTTGTGTTCCCTCTCTCTCTGGCTGTTTCTCTGTCAAATAAATAAATAAGATCTAAAAAAAAAAAAAAAAAAAAAAAGAAGTTTCAAGATTTAGAGACCAGGAAGTGAAGGCCTGTAAAGAAGTCTAAAATACAGCCATCTGAATCAGTGGCCTAGAATTAGACAGTATCTCAGGAAAAAAACAAACAAACAAACAAACAAACCAGTACAGTTAACTCTTAATTGCTATTTGGAATTCAAGGGCAATGTTGCCAGAAGGGAGATTTTTGGTCATCCATAAACATTTATAGACTATCAAATGATATGCATTGTTTGGAGATGTAAAAGTAGTGAATAAGATATGGTATCTACATTTTCTTTTTTTTAAGATTTTACTTATTTATTTGAGAGAAAGGAGAGACAGACAACAGGAGCTGGGGGCAGGGGCAGAGGGAGAAGGAGAAGCAGACTCCCTGCTGAGCAGGGAGCCTGACATGGGACTCCATCCGAGGACCCCAGGATTATGACCTGAGCCAAAGGCAGATGCTTAAGTGACTGAGCCACCCAGGTGCCAGGGTATCTACTTTATAAAAGCTTACAATTTAGTGGGAAAGACATCTTTAAAACAGATAAAGTCAAAGTAAATTACTAGCCTTAATTATGCCTATGTACAATGCGAGTGTATCAAAGGGGTCCTTAGTCTAACTTAAGTGTGAGGGCATAACGAAAAGAGTCTAGGGGTGCCTGGCTGGCTCAATTGGTAGAGCATGTGACCCTTGATCTCAGGCTTGTGAGTCTGAGCCCCACATTGGATGTAGAGATTACTTAAAAATAAAATCTTAAAAAAAAAAAAAAAAGGAAAAGCAAAGCGTCTAAGAACACTTCCAAGATTGGGTAGAATTTCTTTCAAATAAACAAGGGGTAGAATGGAGATAAGGTGATGAAAATAGCTTAAATATGGTGTCATTTAGGCACTAAAACATTTGTTGAACTGATGTAATGATTTACAAGTGGAAATGGGATCTAGGTTGAATTCTTTTGCATCATCATTATGAACTTCTCAAAGGAGTAAACTGTTCCTTTGCCTTCCCACCACCAATTCTTAGTTCCCTGGACACCTAGCTTTTCTTTGCCCTGTCCTACCACAACTACTCTCTGTGGATACAATCAGTTGTGTTGATCTGATAGATCCATTGATTCTTCTTTTGTCTTCGTTCCCTTGGTTTCTCCAGTGCCTTGATGCTCATGTTCTACCCACCCTTTGAGAAACTCTACTTTTATTTTATTACATTGCTTCAACCCAAGTTCTCCTTTGCCTATGCCTTTCTTCTACCAAATTAACTCTCTTTTCCTTCTACCAAACTTGCCTGTTTCAGTTAATAACACTATTCTCTCAATTGCTGGATTTAGGGATATTTCTGAAAACCACTTTATAAATTTATAATCTCTGATTGGAAGGACCCTCTAAGACCACTTATTTTATTTTTTTTAATTTTTAAAAAGATTTTGTTTATTTGCCAGAGAGAGAGAGAGAGAAAGACAGCAAGCCTCCAAGACCTTTAAGATCATATTGCCCCTGTGTTCTCTCCAGTTGATGCTTGAATCTTTCTCATGGTGTCCTCATCAAGTGGTTTTCTAGCTATGCCTGAACGTTTTCGATGACAGGAAGTTTAATATCTTAATCCCCTATCATTCTTCTCCCACAATGCTAACTCCTGCTAATTCTCCTAAAGAATGTCTTTTATTTGTAAGTCCTACTTCTTCATTTTCACCATGGTCTATTAAGATGCCTCGTTTAGGCCCTTACCAATGTTATAACTAAATTAGTATGACACAACTGCCCCACTGTATCTCCAGTTTATCTCACAAATCTGAACCAGACTCAATCCTTTTTTAAATGCTATTTTACTTCACGTATTTTTAAATAATGCCTTTTTCCTATTACTCTTTCACTCGCAAAGTTTAAATGGTTTCCTATATTTTATTTTTTCAATCTAATACCCTCTGCTTTCAAGATTCTACCCACCTTATTTCTCATTGGTGTTGAAACACATCTTCTTTGTGGTATATACATAAGCAAGTGTGTTTAGCTGCTGCCACTATCTTTTTGCTAATTTACTGCCCACTGACAGCTTAGTGCGTCCCTATCTCTGTTTTTATCTTTATTATCGATGTCAGAAGTAGAAAGAAGTCCTTTAAATAGTCATTTTGAGATTATTTGGACTAAAAAATGAGTTGAACAACTATTTTCCTAGCAGAAATAGTTCCTAATAACTATTTTCCTATTTCCGTTGGACTTCTGCAAAAATTGGAGGAGGAGCTTGGGGTCATAAAACAAATACAAATGTAACCAATTCCTTTTGTCTGGGGGGGCTTTCTTGGTGGTCCACTGTGAAATCACTGTTCTAGGTCAGAGCAGGTAAATGAGAGCCAAGTTATATACTGATCTAAGTAAAGCATCATAAAAAAGAACCTGTATGTTTTCACTTAAAAAGCACTGATACTACCAAATGGATATCCGTATAAGGAAAATTGAGAGATCTAGATGTAAATGCTTTGTATTTTCTTTTTTAATGTGGCTATTGTGTTGTTGTTTTGAGGGGAGATAAATCTAAGCACATGTTCATTGCAGAAGTTGGTGAAATATTTATCATATAATTATAGACTATAATTAACTTTAACTTCATATTTGGCTATAGGTTTTCTAAAATAGAATAAGAATGAAAAATCTAGAGCTTCATTAATCTTTTGGTTTCAGGGTATCCAGAGCCATGAGAATTTGAAAAATACCCATGTGGAGGTAACAAGAAAAGAAAATCATGAGAAGAGAGAATATGCAGGCAGGAAATTCAGTTTGCAGGGCACCTGGGTGGCTCAGTTGGTTAGGCATCTGTCTTCTGCTCAGGTCATGATCCCAGGACTCTGGGATCAAGCCTCAAGTTGGGCTCCCTGCTCCGTGTGGAATCTGCTTTTCCCTCTCCCTCGGCCACCTCCCCAACCCTCCCCACCCCCCCCCACCATGCTCTCTCTCTCTCTCTCAAATAAATAAAATAAAATAACATAAAATGAAATTCAGTTAATAGATATGAAAAAAAGAGTGGTCTTATTGATGAATAAATAGAAGAGGGGTAGTAAATGGTGAAATGTTCTCAATTAAAAATAACTAATAAAATTATCTTTCAGTGATTCAGTTCTATAATATTCCCAAATAAAAAAACACAAAGAATGAATAACTATCCCAAAAGGCTTATCAAGTTCAGTCCTGCACAGTTAGAAAAAAAAACACACTCTTCTTAACAAACTTGGCTCAAAACTTTGGCTCAGGACCAGCATGACTTAATAGCTGTAATTTGCATTTGAATGCAATTAACTAGGCCAGTACTTTGGGGTAATCAAGCAGTGTGCAACAGGCAGAAGCTGCGAACTCAACAAAAGTTCGAAGCACTGGAGAGAAATCTTTAATCTGTGAGTTCCCCTTAAATTTGGAATCCAGGTCCAAGCCCTTAAATTCAATTTTAGATTTCAAAATTATAATTTTAAGTGTGAACACTGAAATTTAACTTTTATCTAATTGTTTATTCTTAATGAAGAGAAGTTTAGATACTTGCCATTATTTTTCCGTAGAAGAATAATTTCACTGTTTTTATAAAAGCGATTGATGTTATTTTAAGAATTTCAAGCAATATGAAAAGATACAAAAGAAGAAAACAAAAAAATTCCTTAAACCCTTACTTTCCACACAGAAATTACTCGCACAAATATTCAAAATAAACACAAATGAGAAAAATGTGAAGAAAATGTGTATTTAGTTAAAAGTTTGATTTTTCTAGTAACGTTACGAGTCATTAAAAAATAAATTTACAAAATGTTAACAAACTGCTTTTATCGTGAGGTAAACCACTACTATAAGTATTTAAGCTCACCTTGTGTTTGTTTGCAGTATACATTCTTCATCTGCAAATACTTTTAATGTAGGCTGAGATTTTCCAAGCCTAAAGAATAAAACGTATAGTGAAATTAATGGTGAAGAACAAAGAACACAGAACAAGGGAGTGGAGATATATAGATTTTAACTGAGCTCTGCCAACTGGGTAGTATGTGTGTGTATTGGGGCAGAGTGGGTGGGTGGGGGTGGGGAGAAAGAGAGTAGGGGCAGCAGGGAGGGAGCTGGTGGTGGTGATCAATTCTCCTCTCAGAAACTACTTACCTATCTGTAAAATGAAAGGGGTGGACTAGAATTTAAAATGTTTTCCATCTCCAAAATTATAGGAGCCTAGCTTACCTTTGCTGGTTTACAGAATCTCAGGTGCTCTGGTTTCCTTCCTGATTGTTTGAATGCCACCTTTAATAGACACTATGGTCTGGAAATAGTCTCTTTGCGAACTATAACTGGTAAGCAGCAATCTACAATGAAAACTTGTTCTGTGTTGAAATCAAAGCATAGCATGCCCTTCTCTGGGAATCACTTATTTGCTCAACAAATAAGTGCTGTCTGCACTCTTGACTTTTCTACAAATTCTGCCCTTTAGTAATTTACAGTCTGGTTGAGGAGTTAAAAAAGTGATCATTATAATAATAACAGAGACATTAATGAAATGCGATGAAGATTTGAAAGAAGAAAAAAAAATCATACATCTGGTCCAGGGGCAGAGCGAAATCAGGAATAGGTTGAAGAAAGGGTGATTTCTGAGTGAGGCCTGAAATAAAGGTAAGATTTTGACAGATAGATGTTGTTGGGAAGGCTTCTGTTTCCTCATATGTTATATGGAAGTAATAACTGTACCCACCTTCTAGAGATGAGAGAATTACATGAAGTAATGCATGTTAGCCACTTTGCACATTACACCGGCATGGTAGAAGAGTCCCACAAATGCTTTCCATTGTTATTAATGAGGAAAATGTATAAAACAAAAAGAATCACTGAAAGAAAATGGATATTTCTGATTGTGGTATTGAGGGTTAGTTTCCTAGAGACTTCTTCAAAAAAAGATTTCTGAGGGGATAGCTGTCTAGGCATGCTCTTCCAAAGCCAGTTGTTTGCACATAAAGTTGTAATCAGAACTTTTTCTTTTAATCTTTTGTGCTAGCAGCAAAAAGGAAGAGGAGAATAACTTTTAATAACTGATTAGAATGTGGAAACCAGAAAAACACTGGGTAGAGGGCCTCAAGGGAAAAAACTGGTGAGATAGTTGCCCTAATGCATGTTGTAGCTTTTTTTTGGCTGCCTGTTTAGAGTGTGCTAGAATCGATCTTTCTTCCAAGTATACTTTAGACAGGTGCAGCTGTAGCATCTGCTTTTTAAAACACTTTGTATTACTGAGATATTTACAATAAAATTAGCTAGTTTTATGAGGTACTTATTATGAGTTAGTGCTGGGATTAACAAATGATAAGCAAAGCCCTTTCAATTTCCAAAACAACTCTATAAGGTGAAAAATACATTACTTACATATAAGAAGCTGAGACTTAGAAAGGTCCCATCTCTTGCCCAAAGTCACTTAGTCATTTGGCTCATCTTTAATGATCTATGTTATGTGCCAGACACTGTTCTAGGAGCTACAAATACATTAGTAAATAAAACAGAAAATATCTCTGCTATCTTGAAGCTCATAGTCAAATAGAGGGAGGCAGACTATAATCAAAAAAATATTAACAAGAAAATATCACCTAGTGAAAAGGGCTATGAAGAAATAAAACAGTGGTGTGATAGTGAATAACTGGGGGTTCACGGTGCTGCCTTCATGGGCGAAGGTTAGTGCAGTCACACAGGGCCCTAGGCTTACAGGGGCTCTGCTCTTAGTTTGATGCTCTACTATCACTGTCTTGAAATGCTTAATAATTTTATCTTTGGATTTGTGTTTGGTAAGGGAGGTCTGATAAAACAATGATACATGTGGGTAAATAGAGGACATAGGGCAATATCCATGTCCTCCATTCCTTTTCACAACATTGTCATATATCTTTTGTGATGCCCTGTGAACATAGACTTCTGGTTGACCCACAATGTGTGGGAGTTCCGTGAGATTCAAAGCCAGTGGCAGTACGAAGTAAATGTGTTATGTGTGACTAAGCAGGGATGCTGACACCTGGAGAAGCTATGCTTCCCTCAAACCAGAACTTGCTTCAAATAAAAAAAGAAAGCAATGGCATTCTAAGAAAACACTACCAAAGAACTCTATCTTACCCTTTCTTAGTCATGGCTTCCCTGTAGCTAACCACTAATGATGATGTAAAAGGAAAGGCAAAGACAGGGAAAGGTAGTTCCTCTTCCTTTCAGTTCTTCCTTACTCATCTGTAAGCCAAAGGTAGAAAGTGTTAGTAGAATGTAGATGAATCAAGAAGTGAAATAAAAAAAATGTTGACTTAGTTTTGTGCAATGTTTTCAGAGTTCAGTTAAGAATGAAATTCACATGCATATATGTACTACACAGTAGGAATTGTATCATTTTGATAATTCCATATGAGTTAATTGCTCTTCTATTCATACTTAAGACTGGCATTGTACAATTTAAAGATGAATGGTAAAATTAATGCTAAAAATTAAAAATTTTAATTTTTCTTTATGGAAAATAACATTAAATAGCAAATAAAAAACACCATGACAAGTCGAGTGAGAGAGTTCAGAATCTGAAAAGCTTTATATTTCAGCATCTTTAACAGGATTTTTGTATGGCTTTTCTTCTTTCTTTCTTTCTTTCTTTCTTTCTTTCTTTCTTTCTTTCTTTCTTCTTTCTTTTATATTGCTTTTCTAACAAGACACCCTGCATTTTCATTTTGCATGGGACATGAAAATCATGTAGCTGGCCCCTTGAGGGGGTGCTACCTCAGACTGAATGATCAGGAGAGGTCTCTCTGAGGAGAGGAGAGGAATTTAAGTTGATACCTAAAAGCCCAAGAGGAGCCCACCATGGAAAAATCTAGGGAAAGAGCATTCCAGGCAGAGAAAATAGCTAGTGCAAAGTCCCTAAGGCAGGAAAGAACTTTCATGTGTTTAAGAAATAGAATGAAGACCAGTATCACCACAAAGTAGTGGTTAAGACTTGGAGTGGCAAAAGACAAGGTTAGGAGGGCCTAGCAGCCTCAGTGAGTAGAGCATGAGACTCTTGATCTCAGGGGTTGGGAGTTCAGAGCCCCATGTTGGCCATAGAGATAACTTAAAAAACAAAACAAAACAAACAAAAAACAACCACCACTGAATTAAAAAAATAAAGAAAAAAAGTAAGGTTAGAATCTGGAGAAGCTGGAGTGTGAAGTGTCCTAAAGTCTAGAAGAATTTACTCTATTTCTGTTAGGTAGCTATTGGAAGGTTTCAGTCAGGGGAATGATATAAATGACTTAGGTTTTAAAAGATCACTTTGTGCACTGTGGAGGCAAGAGTGGACTCAAGGAGACCATCCTGAGCGGTCTATACCTGAAGAATTCCTCACCCTTCCAGACAGAATTCATCATACTCTTGTTTCAATTTCCATTATTGCACTAATGGATTTCCAAATTTGTCATCTTGAACTATACTGTAAGCTCCTTGTAGTTAATTCTCTCCATATCACTAGTGTCCAGCATTGCTGGCATATAGCAGTCATTTATTAATATTTATTGAGTAAATAATTGGAGTAGGATTTAAACTACTCTTATGGTAAAAAGCTCTTCCCTTGGAGTTTTCTTTAACTTAAGATAATTAGGTGAGCTGTAAGGAAAGGGGTTATAGAAACTATAAAAGAATCCAAAGTAAATACAAAATAGATAATTAATTTACAAACTTTGAGACTTGGCAGAAAATTGCTTAGTCATCAAAGAAAATCTGAATTTTTATACTACTTTCCTCTGAAACCATGTACGAAGCCACAGCTGTTATTGGTCCTAATGTTTTGGTCAGAACTTCCAACCTGATGGCTTGGAACTGAAGCTGGGTTGATAGACATTTTGATTGGTTTGCATGCTATGTAAATGTGGTGCTGAATTAGTTGTTGATGCTGTGAACTAAGGAGTTTTCACATAAAGGTCTGATTTTTCTCTATCTCTTGAGAAATAACAAACATGAAAACAAAAAGCTTGGCAGTAATGGGTCTGCATTCCAGCGAGCCAAAGCTGAGGATGGCCACTGCCTTTATAAGGGACTCTGTGTTCTCCATTTTATCTCTCCTCACTCTGCCTGCTCAGACTCACTTAAGTTCCCTGCCTGGCTGTTATCTGGTAGCATTTGTATTTGGGAGATCTCCTACTGAGACATATATGTACTGGTGCTATTTTAAATTAGATTTTTTTTTAAAAAGGTCTTAAATTATATATATTTCTTTTTAGTTTTCTTGATAAATTTGCTTGGCTTTACTTGTCTTCCTTGCAGCTTTTATCAATCCAAGAAGGAAGGAGGCCCATCCAGAGCCACCCAGATAGAGACTGCCAGGGCTGGAGGAAGTGGTGCTGACTTGTTAATAGATAAATACTGAGGGGAGAGAGGGCAGGCTCTCTAGAGGGCAGCC
Organism: Ursus americanus; assembly: GCF_024610735.1. NCBI lineage: Eukaryota > Metazoa > Chordata > Mammalia > Carnivora > Ursidae > Ursus > Ursus americanus. Next base: position 32,192,694 of record NC_142151.1, on the reverse strand, counting down.
AGAGGAGAGCTTTGTCACTAATTTGGTCTACAGAAGGATACCCACCATCTCTGCTCTCTTTATCTCCTAGCCACATGTCTGTTAAGACTCAGGGGAATGGGGTTCAGGGACAAAATACCTTTAAAACTAATATAATTATATATCACACCGGCCTTCATCTAAGATCGTTAAACACTTCTTGTTTGTCCCAGAGTGTGCCGCCTCCTCCACCCACGGGGCTGGATCGCTGCTGTTCAGAGTGCTTAGGTGTGCAAATTTAGGATGTCAGTACTTGGGGCTGTGTGTGTCTTTATTTGGATGGTGACATTTAATCTATTATACTGTTTTGTATGAACCCACATGTGTATTTAGAGAAATGTATGGGGCATTCCACAAAAGATACTCTGTGGCGAAGCTAATAAAGGCTGTTGCCACAGAGCTATCTAAAGGCATGTGGAAGCACAATAGTCACAAGCAGAAACCACAATGGTTCAATGTTGATAGAATCCCGGGATTGAGAGGTGCCTTTTGAAGGCCAGGAAGGAAAAAAATCCGTTTGTGAGGATTTACTACAGAGCAGGTCTTGGTGGATATTCAGTTCTGGGAACACTTGGCAGTACCAGGGTGCAGTTCATTTACCAGTGTACAGATGACTTAACAGAAACGCATTCAGGAGTCTCGGAGTAAATCGTTTCCATATTCTATGTGGGCTGGTAAACGGGCGATGGACAGCAGAACAGCCCCGCTGCCCAGACAGTGGCCAAACCGGGGAGCCGGTTTAGCACGACTGACTGACTCCTGCGAGGGAGGGCGACAGGCGGGGGGCTGGGGAAGGGGGTCAAAGTCCAAGCTGGAGAGAGGACAATAAGCCCAAGAGTGGGAACAAAGCCGAACCAGAGTGGCAGCTGACTGATCCCTGGCGCTGCGCTCGTGAACCAAGCTCCGATTTTAGAAAGGACGCAGGCGGCAGGGCGAGCACCCGCTGCCTCGTTCTCACAGAAGAACCTGGAAGGGCACACGGGCTCGCCGCCCTCGGGCGTGGGCAGCCCGCGGCCGGCATCCCTCCCCCTCGCGCCTCCCTGCCCAGCAGCGCCAGGCAGTGCCCGCCGAGGGCAGGGCGGGGCGCAGGCCGGGGGAGGGCGAGCTGGGGCCGGGCTGTGCGGCCGCCGCTGACGCAGTGCGGGGCCGGCAGCCCTGAGCGCCCAGGCGGGCGTGGAGTGTTTAGCCCGGCCGCCGGCAGGCCGCGTCCCCACCGGAGGGGGCAGGGCGCACTTACCGGCCGTGAGGAAGCCGCGGGCGGCCTGCTGGCTCCGCCACCGCCGCGCTTGCCATTCAAGCGCGCCTCGTCCCCGCCCCAGATCCTGGGGGGTGAGCGGGGGAAAAGGGGCGGGCGTCCGCCAGTCGTGAATCACCTCCTCCTTCTGCCTCAGCGCCGCCGCCACCTTTCCATTCAGTCGCCCAACATGGCTGGAGCTTGGCGGAGGTGAGCCGGCCGCCCCCTGCCGCTCCAGTCTGCTGCGCCCGAGCGCCGCGCCTCCGGCGGTGCCTCAGCTCTGCGGTGCGGAGGCCCAGGGGCCCTGCCGTCGCCAGCCGCCAGCATGTGGGGTGCCCCGGACGAGAGCTCGGTGCGGGTGGCTGTCAGGTGAGGAGCGACGCGGCGGCGGGCGGGCTGCGGGCTGAGGGCGCGGAAAGGACGCGCTCGAGTCGGGAGCAGCGACTGCTGCGGTGCGGAGATCTGAGGGGGCGGGCGGGCGGGAGGCTGGCGGCTGGGTAAACTGAGGCTGCGGATCCCTGCCGGCGGGCGTGCGCGGCCGGGTGCTGCCGGGGAGAACCTGCCGCCCGCAGCCGGGTGGCGTTTGCAGGTAGCGGGCGGCTGCGCGACGCCGGGTCCCCGGGGTGTCCAGACTCCTCAGGGGTGCAGCCGTCGGCGCCCGCCCCCGCCTGGTCTCGCACCCGAGGAACAATCGCCTCAGGTGGGGCTGCCTTGGGCGATGGCCCGGCCGGCTTGGCCCGGAGGAGCTGCCTCCGTACTGGGCTGTGGTGGTCTTTTTATTATTTAGAGAGTGTCTGTCATATGTGTATGTGCGACTCAGGCCTTCTGAGGCAGGAGACAAAGCATCAGACAGCGCTTCCAAACGCGGGGTTCTAGATGCCTGTGCAAATGGAAGTCTCGTGAAGCATCACCAGGACAATCGTAGCACAAGCGTACGGGTGTAGGAGACATATCTGGCCTGTTAGGCATTGGAATGGGAATTCTCCTCAAGAATTATATTCCCTGGTGATAGGTCTGTAGAAGGAAGACAGTCTTCAGCAAGTGGAAGGGTTAAATGGGTGACTGGGTGAAACATTCTGAGGTTAGGCAGGGTGGGTACAATATAAAATTATACATGCCTGGGTGTGAGTTTTGAAATACCAGATACATCAAAATTGTATTTTGGTCAACGCCAGGTAGACGAGTATTGAATGTAACTTAGACTGTTTTGATACATATCAAAAAGCAGAGCTCTGACAGTCGCTTACGGAAAATTGCAACATCATCACTGAAATATTAATGAAGCATTCATGATAGAATAAGTGCGTTGCTTTCACGGCTCTCTGATGGTCTACTGTGAATCCGCTTCTCTTTGTACTTAAATGATCATGAAAACAGTGTCCTTGGTGAATTGAGAAATTTTTGAAAAAAAAATCCTCCACTCATGTAGCCTTTCTGGAAAGGTATTTTAAAAACCCTATTATGTCAGCATTATTATTTTAGTGGCAAATATTGATTAGGCATAGAAATGGCAGTTTTATACATTTTGTATCTATAATCACTTTAAAGAATAACATGAATTTTAGTTTTTTTTTTAAAGTTCATTTATTTAAGTAATGTCTACACCCAAAATTGGGCTCCAACGCAGGATCCCCCGCCCCCCAGTCAAGAGTCATGCTTTTCCAACTGAGCTATCCAGGACCCCCAGAATGACATGAATTTTTTTTTTTTTTTTGTAATGGATCAGGAAATGATCACCCATGGATGTGACAGTTTTATGACTGTTTAGAATCACCTGTTACAAAGCTTTTGAAGTTTTAATTAGGTTAAATTTTTGTTTTTTTGGGGGGCTACTCATCTAGTTGTTGGATTAGTTTGTTTCTCCTAAATACTGCTACTACCTCTCTCTTGGCCTTTTATTACTCATTAATGACTGTACCATGGGACAAACACAGTTAAGAGGTAGTTTTGTTAGCAGATCCAGTCAAAGAAGGTGAAGAAGGAGCATAAAGTAGTAATGAAAACTGAAAATTAGGCTGTGAGAGAAATCATTTTTAAAGATTTAAGATTTTTATTTGTGAATTCTCTAGAATATCACAGGGCAGTTTATTTGCTATGCTGTTAAATCTGATATGCTTGCAATGAAGGTGAGCAGAGTCATGGATGACCCTAAAGTGATGTTGACAGATAAATAATTTCTATTTGATTTATAAATAAAATATATTTATAAACGATTTATATTTGACTTTGTTTACACTTTGTAAGTCATGAGGGTGGGTCTGTTTGTGTGGAAAAGGTTTATAAAAATGTTAACAGAACTTGGTAAGCTGCACTGTAAAGGTCCTTTTTTCTTTTTTCCATTAAATACACTGAATAGATCCACTGTCTAAACTTATTTTACATAGGGTAATAATAGCTTATCTTTTTATAGCACTTTGGTATTTAGAAAGTGCTTGGAGACATATATTTTCATTTACAACAAATATTTATTGAACATATGTCCTTATCTCTGATTATTCTGATTCTGAGCAGTCATTGTTGGATACAAGTCATGTGCTAGGGTCAGTGCTGTTAAGATGTTTTAAATCATGTAAAATCTCATTTATCCCCCATAACGGTCTTTGATTTAGGTTCTGTTATTATGACCATTTTACAGATGAGACACTGAAAGATTAAGTAACCTGCTTAAAGTTAAACTAGTAGCTGGTGATGGAACCAGTGTTCCAACCCAGACAAATTCTTAACCATTAAACCTACATAGGTGAAAGTCAATAACATTCACAAAGCTTTATTTAGCTTAAGGTCAGTTGCCTTTTCCTGGTTCTGTACTAGTTCAGTTACAAATGAGTGGCTTTGACCAGTTTTTAAACCTTGATATTGCTAGAAAAGATAAAACTCAGAGAGGACCTGAACTTAGTTAAAATATTTCCTCAGATTCTCTTTAATCTTTACAGTGTCCTCCAATCCTACCCTAGTTTGTGACAGGCTTCAGCAGCAGGATAAGTAAATGGACACATTGAAACACATCAACAGAGGCATTTGGCCTGCTTTTCCTCTTCAGTGAATAATATAATAACAGGTATAGGGGATTGACTCTACTCTGAAATGCAGAAAGTGTCCTAAACGTTCTTGGGTTTTGTTAGATGTGGAGACTGTTAAGGCTGATGACTCTATTTTGAGATTTCTCAAAGTAAGTCCATGGTTCATACACAACTTTGGGGAAAAGAAGTTCAAAGGCAATTTCTTGTTTAGGGAGAATATTTTTTATTCAATTTCTGAAAATGCCTTTTGGCAGGGTGTATTTTAGATATTTTGCAGGATATCTTTCATTGGGTTGGGTATGGATTCAGATAACAGCCCTACTATTCAACCCATGTGGCTATGGAGCATCTGAATTATGATTAATGCTACTGAGGAACTGAATTTGTTATTTTATTTAATTTTAATTAATTTTAAACTTAAAAACTGGTCCTTGATTTAGTTTTTGGATAACTTTTTTTTTTAAAGATTTATTCATTTATTAGAGAGAAAGAGAGAGAAAAGTGGGAAGGCAGAGGGAAAGGAAGGTAAGAGAACCCCTAGTAGACTTCCCACTGAGCAAGGAGCCCGATGAGGGGCTTGATCCCATGATGCTAAGATCATGACCCTAGCCAAAATCAAGAGTCTGATGCCTCACTGACTGAACCATCCAGGCACCCCGTTCTTGGATAACTTTTGAATATTCTTGAAACAAGTTGGTTAATGGATCTACTTTTTCAACTGTGAAGTTTATATAATCTGAATACTGATAGAAATGATAAAAACTTAGTGCCATAATTGACATGCTGTAAGTGTAATATATACATCAAATTTGAAAGATTAAGAAAAATGAATGTAAATATATCAATAATCTTTGTATTGATTACACATTAAAGTGATATTTTGATACATTGAGTTAAATAAAATACTAAAATTAATTACACCTATTTTTCCTTTTTTAAAATGTGGCTACTAGAAAATTTAAAAATAAAATATAATATTGCTCACATTAAGTTTCTATTGGTTAGTACTGCTCTATAATTTAAATATAGAATAAAACTACACTATTTATCAATAGGATAAGTCAATACATAGAAACAAATCACAGCCACCCCATCATAGATGAACCACACCCTTAGATCAAGAAAATGCCAAAATACTAGGTGTCTTTTTTAGAATGGTTATACACACACACACACACACACACACACACACACACACGACTGGATTTAAAAGCATCATTTTTTCCCCCTCAAGGTACATAGGTGCAGAAAGATAGTGATTATGGACTCAATATGGTAGCTGAATTCTTAGAAAATGTGGTAAGTTAAATGGATGGCTTAGATAGATGTCATGAACAAAAATGAGCAGTGAAGTATAATATATATTCTATTCTTAATATCTAAGTATACTGAATTGAACTGTTCAGTTAACTCAAAATGATAAGATCAATTAAACATTTTGAATTCTAATTTAAGACATTATGAGACGATGTGCCTTTTCCCCCTTCCCTGTCTATAAATGCTGACTTAACAAATTGAAACATTTTTCCTTTTAAAAAAATTTATTTATTTATTTTTAAAATATTTTATTTATTTATTTGAGAGAGAGAGAATAAGCTGGGGAGAGGGGCAGAGGGGGAGGGAGAAGCAGACTCCCCACCAAGCAGGGAGCCTGCTGTGGGGCTTGATCCTGGGACCCTGGGATCATGACCTGGACCAAAGGCAACACTTAACTGACTGAGCCACCCAGGCACCCCAAAACTTTCTTCCTTTTCAAAAACTTTAGCTTGCAGAATATGTCAAGAGCTGGACAAAAATGGAGATACAGAGAGGACCACAGTGTTTTTGTGTCATTGTCTATGTGGTTGTGAGCTAAAATGTCTTTGCTTGGCTTTGACAGAAGGCTAGACATATCCTTGACAATCGGTTTGGATTAATGTGTAATGTAGTCTAATTGGGTTTCAATTTGCTGTGTTTTTACCTTACTAAAGCAATTTTAAAGAGTGGCATTGCTCAGCAGGCTTATGACTGGTTAGACAGTCGAAAGCTCTGTTTCAGGTCTGTCACTGGCACTGATTTCCAGTGTGACCTTTCTGGACATTTCTTTTCCCTCATGCTGATGTGGCAGTGTAAAGGTATTATGAGTTATAAGAACTTTGCACATGCAGTCTATTAAGTATGTGATTTTGTTGTTAAACTGTTGGCTCTATATCGACAGGAAGGAAGTATTTTAACATTTCAAGCTTGACTTTCCCAACAATGTGTTTACTTTGGGTACTCTTGTTACTGAACAGGAAACATTTAGTCTTTTGTGGTCGCTTTTTCCCATTCTGGTTATAATACACATGTACAATATTTTATATAATCTACAGTAAAACCCTATGAGGTAGGCTGGACAGATATTCTTATTCCTGTTTTACAGATGAAAAAATGAGTCATAAAGGCCCTAGGTGACCTGTTCAAGGTTTCTCAGCTACTAAGTACCAGAATTGGAACTTAAACTCAGGCTTATCATACCTATTTCTGTGTATTTTGTTTTTGTTTTTTGTTCATTTGTTTTAATTGAGGTATAGTTGACATATAACATTATATTAGCTTCAGGTGTACAACATAATGATTTGATATTTGTATACATTGCAAAATGATCAGCACTATAACTCTAGTTAACATTTCTTATTTCTGTTCTTAAGCATATTTCCAAATGTTTTCAAAACATTTCATGTACTAATTTCAATGTAATAAGGATCTTTCAAATTGAAATGCTTATATACATGTGATGAATTATTTGAAACAATTTAATGTTTAGAAAATATAGAAGTAGGTAAGTGAGGTTTTTAGAAATATTTTATGGAAATAGATGGTTTCCTGGTGTTTGGTCATTTGTTTATTACTTTTTTCATGCAACAAATATCTACTAAGTGTCTACTTAGTGTTGGACACTTTTTTTTCTTAAAGATTTTATTTATTTATTTATTAAAGATTTTATTTGAGATAGAGGAGCGCACAAGCCAGGGGAGGGGCAGAAGAAGTGGGAGACAGAGAAGCAGACTCTCTGCTGAGCGTGGAGCTTGACGTGGGGCTCTGTCCCAGGACCCCAAGATCAGACTGATTGAGCCACCCAGGCACCCCTTAAAGATTTTATTTTTAAGTGATCTCTACACCCAAAGTAGACCTTCAACTTACAACCCCGAGGGAGATCTGCTCTACAGACTAAGCCTGCCAGGCGCCTCACGCACGTATGACATGACATACGTAGTCCCTGCTTTTATATCCCTAGCAGTACGAGTCTCTTTAAATGAACAAAATATGTTGGAACTAACACAAAATGTCATCAATGGCATGAACTAGAAATGAAAGATACTTGTTGCAGTTTAGTTTTTATTTCTCCTTTATTTTTTTAATAGCATTTTTTAGTTACTACATTCATTAAGACCAGTGATTTAAAAAACAAAAGGTGTATTCTGACTCCAAAAGTATTTCATATAAAAAGTGAACTTCAAAGCTTATGCATTAGGGGGATATTATTTATATCCTGTCCTACTTGATAAAATATACATGCTCACTTTTATGTCTTTGTAGTTGGATTAGGAAGTAAGGGAAATGAAAGAAGAGCTAGTAGATCATGTGAGTTGAAAGTCAGTGAAATTATTTTATTTACCAAATATGAGTTGATATATTTTCCTCAGATATGGTTTATTGAATTTGTGAAGTGTGGTAGACCTGTTTGTTGTTTGGAACGCCATGAAAGTTCAAGTTTCATGTCTAATTATTACTACCCTTTGAGCTTTTACCATCTTACCTGCTAATTGGTTAATATTTTGATGCATAATTATGGGGTAGAGAATGATGCACTAGAAATTCCAGTTTTGTGAAACCATAAAAGCAGAAATTATCTTGGCAGTTAATACCATAATCTGCCCAATCTTCCAATTCTCTCAATTTATCTTCAAAGACATGAATTTGGAATATGCATTATTATGGATGTTTTCCCCCAAGATATGTTACAACCCACTTGAGTGACTGACTTACAAATCGTTGTTCTCTGCCAACGTTAGACATGACCTTCATCTCAGCTTCAGATTAGGAAGGAAAACACAAAAATGAAAATGGATGCCAGATAATAGAAAGTATTTGTATACAGTGTATCATTAGAATAATTTTATTCAAAATAAAATAAATTTGTTTGTTATTTTCAATTCTCTCTGGGAAGCGGATTTGTGAATTCTGTCTTTCAGCTTGGTTTCCCAGTGGATTAACTATTTAATCTTCTCAGAGTGCTAAAATAGTTTTCCTGTGGGTCAGGCTTTATTTGAAGCAAATGACAGCCAAGCCAAAGGGACAATTTTCATGACACCCTACAATTATTATGAGATCTTTCTGAATTTCAGTTTAGGAATTATATATGAGGTTTCTTTGTCCTTTGTTTTTTGAAATTATCAGACATTTATATATTGAAGATGATTTTTAGTACCTCTGCAATTATTGAAAAAATAGATTTTAAAATTGAAAATACCTGAAGAAACTGGCTGGTTAAGGCCCGTTCTTTATGACAATTTAGACAATAGAGGCCCAGAGAAGTTGAGGAAATTGCTTGAGGTCTCACAGCTGGCAGCTCAAGTTTTCTGTTGATTAGTATTGTGGATTTTCTAGGTCTTCATGTTTTTCTGGCAGACATCCTAGAAATAGAATAAATTTACATTTTAAGAACTATAGTTTTAGTCTCTTAAGTACTCCTTATAAAAGTTAACTTGACATTTAGTTGAGTTCCCCCACTCTTCAGTGCCCATTATTTTTGCTTCATGATGGCCTCAATCTAGAAACCAGGACAGTAATTCTAAAAAGGACCTCTCAGAGACACAGAGTGAAGGAACCCTGGAATAGAAATACAGGTCTATATTTTAGAGTTCCTGGTATATTCAAATGAAGAAATGCCAGAACTGGGTGATAAAAATAATATGGACTGCTTTCAACATTCACAGGTAGCACAGTAATGCTTTAATGACAACCACTAAAGTATCATGTGTGTGTGTGTGTGTGTGTGTGTGTGTGTGTGTGTGTGTAGTCTAATTTGGAAATCATGTTCAACATGGAAATGGGAGGATTTTGTGAACGCTAGGCATATAGCCTTTTCCCCCCATCCCTCCCTTTGGTTCTTAAATTTGTTTTTCTTTTTACTCCAACATACTTAAGGATTATAGCACATTCCAGTAATAATGGCAGACTCGCTGTGAGCAGACGGCTGAAGGGTGGGGTAGGGTAGAGGTAGGATGGAGTCACATGGGGGGTGAGATATACTTATTGGGACCTGGAATTGGTGATAGAAGTAGAAATCTGAGTGGTTTAAAAAGACCCTCTTTTGAGTAATACTTCACTTGATAGGTGGTTCTTAAACTTTTAAATAATATCTTAGCCCTTCCCCTCCTTATTTTAAAAGGAAATAAATACAACACATTTTGACCATAATGGAGGCCTATCATCCAACAAATGTCCTAAATCTCACCTGTACATGAAGCCTTTCTAAACTGCTGCCATGCATAGAAATTTCTGCCTTTTGGGACCATAGATCTTCCTTATATGAGTCTTCTCTCTCTCCCTCTAAAATTGCGATGAGAGAGATATATACAATGTGATTTTTCACTGTTCAGCTTGAAATGTTCCCAAAACTCAGGGAATATTTAATGCTTTTTAAAAGAAGGTGCTGAGGTGCCTGGGTGGCCTAGTCGGTTAAGCACCCGACTCCTGGTTTGGCTCCAGTCATGACTTTAGGGCTGGAGCTGAGCGTAGAGTCGGCTTAGATTCTTTCCCCCTTCTCCTCCCTACTCCTTTCGTCCTCCTTTGCAGGTGCACACACACACACACTCTCTCAAATAAATAAACAATATCTTTAAAGAAATAAAAGAAGGTGCTAACGTATTGATAGCATTATTATAATAGAACATTTGAAGGACATTGTCGTTTTGGTATTTAAACAAGCAGATATCTACCTGTCTAGATTGGAGTGAAGGTCTTTCAGGATTTAGCCCCAAGGTCAGTCTACTTGGGTGACTATTCACCCCTATCAGCATCTTCAGTAAGAGCAAGGAACTAAGAAAATTGTTCAGACTTGGTTTTGCCCCATCATGAGCCCAAGCAGTGGCTAAATCAAGGACAGCTCTTTGGATCTCTTAGAGTGTAGTAAAATATTAGTTTTTGAAATTGGATTTGACATTATTCTCAACTTTGGGGAGCTGTGTCTGTCACTTAGGTATGATGATATTGTGGTTCTCTGAATATGATGAAGGACATATTTTTTTCAGAGTAGATATTCTTATTCTTTGACACAGTTATATAGTCATTTTGGAGTTATTCTAAATGAAAATCTCTTTTTTCTTTCTTTCTTTCTTTCTTTCTTTCTTTCTTTCTTTCTTTCTTTCTTTTCTCTCTTTCTCTCTTTCTTTCTTTTTCAAGATTTTATCTGAGAGAGAGAGAGACAGAGAGCACAAGCAGGGCAGAGGGAGAGGGACAAGCAGACTCCTGGCAGAGCAGGGAGCCCACCTTAGGGCTCACTCCCAGGATCCTGGGATCATGACCTGAGCTGAAGGCAGACATTTAACCAACTGAGCCACCCAGGGGCCCTGAGAGAACCTTTTTCTGTCAGCAAGCAAGAACATGAAACTTTGGAGAGGGTCAAGCTGTAGTTAATTAATTATTATGTGGTGTGTTGATCACATGGTGTAATGAGACATAGGCCATCTCTACCCTCATTTGTATTCTTTCTAATCTTATTTATTTTTTAGATCAAAATTCATTCATTTATTATATAAATAAAAATATCCACTGTGTACTGGAATCACATAAATTGGAGGCAATGTGATATAATAGAATGAACATGGGATGGTTAGAAAGTTGTTTTGGTTTGGATTCTTACCACTGATAAACTTGGTTTTCAGTAAGTAGTTATCTACCATTTTGGTGGACTTGAAAAAGGATCAAAAGAGCCAGCCATGTGAAAGCATTTGGAAAATGGTTTTCACACAACACAGGCAGTAATATTATTCAACAAGAGTTTGATATAACCAGCAATGAACATGTTGGTTATATTTCAAACACTAGCAATTGGATTAGTCATTCTCTAATGTGTAACCCATAACTTGAGTTAGTAAAGTGTTCTATAGGTGTTTGTGTCTGTTCTTTTGCTTTTTGAGTGTGTCTATACTTGCACCTCTATGAATGATACAAAAATGTATATAAATACTTCTAAAAACCTTACCTTACCTAATCTTCTAGTTTTTATTTTGTTTTCAATATGTGTCTTACATACTATTCTGCTCTATCTTACCAAATTCCTTCTTTTATAGTTTAGTAAAATCCACCATTTTAATTTTTTCCTTTCTCTTCCCACACAGACTTTCAGTTGGTATGGTTTTTAGTATTTTGTAAAGTTACTATCATATACTTTGTGAGATTAACAATAGTATTGAGTTACGTTTTCCACTAGTTGTTTAATGTAATATAGGAGGATGGTGACTAAATTGCTTAATAAAAATGTGAATATTTGAACTGGCTTGCACTAGATTTTTGAAGATGTTATTAATGCTTTCCTTGCTTCCTTCTGTCATTCTTGGCAACAACACACAAAACCAGGCTATGGATTAAAGAGTGTAATAAGGAGGAAACTGAGGAAAAAGACCAGAAGTACTAAGAACACAGAATTTTTAAAATTTACATTTCCTATAAAAATTTTTCTTGCACCTAGAGCTGATGGGCCAATGTGCTTGCAATATTCATTGACAGAGCTATGTCAAGACTTAGCTGAAAGCATTTTAAAGAAGACTGATAATTAGGAGCAGCAGGAAATAGATCTTGCAAGCCTAGTCTAATAATCTCAAAATCAGCTTTTCATTTCATAAGTAACTTTTCTTTGACTTATTATTGTTTTCTTCTTTCTTTTTAAAGTTTATTTATTTATTTATTTTGGTAATCTCTACATGTAATGTGGGGCTCAAATTCGCAACCAAGAGATTAAGAGTCTGATGATCCTCTGACTGAGCCAGCCAGGCGCCCAATTTTTTTTCTATGATTGAAATGATATAATCACATAAGAAAAAGTATCCAGGAAAAGATGAGAAAAACAATCAATCACAGTTCATCACCCTGATCTAGTTACTATTAGCATTTTGGTATCTTTCTTTTTATTCTGTTTCATAAACTAAAAATTATTGTAATGTGGATATACTTTTATAACCTGATGTTTACCATTTTAGAATATAGCATAAGAAGTTTTCCATGTCTTTATATCAAAGGAGGGCATTTTGAGTAACTTGCTACATATTATACATCATCTACTTTATTTCAGTATTCAATTCAATATATATTAAAGTCCATATGTCAAGCAGTAATTTAATTGACAGACTTTTATTGTCAAATAAGGATCTTAATTTCATTTTTTCTAAGAGTTTACTGTGCTTTATGATTCCTGTAATGTTTTCATTTCCACTGATAAGCAGACTCCACAAATGACCATTTCCTGGAATTGACGGGGGAGGGTAGTGCTGCCCACCCACAATATATGGTTAAATGTTATGACATTGAGGTTGCTTTTTAGAAAAAGCGATATTGATTTATAATTTTAAATTTTCAGCTCTATCTACAACAAGATATAATGTATTAGGATAATACAGATATTCGCTCAACACATTGGTCTAAGCTACTAATGGTTAACCAAACACAGGTCCATAACCATTCCATGTTCCTTGAAAATTAGTGCATTTCTAAAGTGCTTATTTTGCTTTTGTTCACCTCAGTTCAACACAAAACACTTGTTTGAACAGCCTGTTGGCCAACTAGTCTGTATCTATCTTGCCCTAAAATGGAAGTTGTCAACTACTGATTAAACATGAGATTACATATTTCATTCCTGGTTATTTGGCCTGCCATTTAAGGTTCCTTAATCCAAATGTGACATCTGTGACATTGTCAACACTCAATTTAGGCAATACAATATGATACTTTTGAATTTTAGTTTGCCAACTTGGCCTTAGATTGGCAACAGATTCCATCTGTCCTTGATTATATTCTTATCTATTTTGTTACATAAGTGTAATTGGACCTTCTGTTACCTTTGTAGCAGATGCAATTCTTGTCTCTGAGTATAGGGTTTCTTTACTTATCTTTGGTTCTTAATTTTGTATTAATTTGATATAACCGGTCATAATTTTATTTATCTTGTGTATATGTTCTATGACTGCAGCTTTCAACATAGAGTAACTCAAAGACTTCTGATGATTTCACACTTTTAAATTTGCCCATATTTTGACATCAATTTTGTTGTCGCATTTTATATATTTCAATAATAGGATTCTACCTCATTCTATTTAAAAATAGGCATAAAGAAATTCTGTGTTACTGAGTGCTGTGGGTATTGGTAGTCTGTAAGTTCAGTTGATTTCAGTGTGATGCTTATAAGGCCAAGATTATGAGTTTTATCCCTGGCTGGGCTTATTAGCTTTGCTGCTCTTTAATATAAGCTTTACAATTACAACAAATACAGAACAGCAAGTGGATATTAGTAAAGATGAGTTGGTACAAATCAGTTAACACTGATGAAAATGATCTCTAACCATGTTCCAGAATTTTCATCTTTTTTGGACCATTATGAATGAAAATATCTTTATATTCAATATGTATAAAAGCTCAATAAATATTGTTATATTCAAAGGGAATTAATAAGAGAAAATAACACCTGGCTTATATTTTTGTTATAAAAATTAAATAAGAAAATGTATATAGGGGTGCCTGGGTGGCACAGTCGTTAAGCGTCTGCCTTCGGCTCAGGGCGTGATCCCGGCGTTTTGGGATCAAGCCCCACATCAGGCTCCTCCACTATGAGCCTGCTTCTTCCTCTCCCACTTGTGTTCCCTCTCTCTCTGGCTGTCTCTATCTCTGTCAAATAAATAAAATAAAATCTTAAAAAAAAAGTTTAAGAAAATGTATATAAAACCCTTATACTGTTGGCACTTAGTGAATATTTTGTGAATAGTAGACAGTACTGTCATTTTTTTATTATTATTTTCTCTGCTTAGGACGTCTGAGTTTCTGGGTCAGTCCTAAATAAAGCCACAAGTACATCAAAACAACACTGTTTGCTCCACCAGCTGATTAGTTTGAACTTTGTTTTTCAGCTCCAAACTTATGTGCCTGTGCTTTTAGAGTCCTATAGCTTTCCCTGTAACCTCTTATTTTATTTGTCTAGATCTCAGTTTCCTCATTTGTATCCCTTTCCCCATATCTTGAGTCCAAATTAAGTGAAATTATTAAAAGCTTTCTTTCTGTAGAGGGGGAGACTTGTCCCCTTTTTTATTCAAGTGAGGTTTCCTTCAACTCATGTGGAGCTACTTGAATCCACTTGTGTACGTGTGCTGGCGCTGATCAAGCCTGTGTTACTTCTGGACCTCACTTCACTTTCATGTCATCTAGGACTTTGGCCAGGCTGGTTGTCCGATTTTCTCCCTTACCTCATGCCAGCTGGGTGATTTCACTTGAGATCAAGAAGCTGTGATTTTGTTATGGAATTGACATGAAACACACACAAACACACAGACACACACTTATTAAAACATAAAATCCATAAGGAGTTGATGAATTTGGCTAATATGTATAAAATACATTAATTTTATTAGACAAATTGTTATTTGTTTTTTAATATCAGTTGATGAAAGGATTGTCAACTTGTCCATATGACATTTTGGTTAAAAAGGATGTATGAGTTTGTCAAGAAACTGAAGTTTCGAGTCCTCATCTGTGGCTTTCTTGATTGTCATTTTGAAATGGAAAATTTGGTGACTCCTGAACTATGTCTACCTATGCATTAATATGAAAATGGTTCTCTTCTGTTGGCTTCTGCTGTGGTCCTGTAATGTATGCACAATGACAGCATAGCATCTCAATTTTGATGAAGCAGTCCATAGACTGTGTGTTGGGCTAGGCCAAATCATTGGTGTACACTGTAATCACTCAGTGTGGGACTGGCACATCTATGTGAATTGGCAAGTGCTATTTCTCACAGCAGCTTCATTGACAATGAGATGGGATGGGAAGAAGAAGAATATGTGAGGGGATCAAGGTAAATCAAATAGGCATTGTGCTTCCTAGCAGCCCTGCACTCTCAGTTAAAAGAATTATGGTTCTATGGCAATAGTGCCCCATCTTATCCCGGCATCTGTCCAGGAACTTCTAAACATAGTTGATCTCTCTTTCTCTAGCTTCACATTCCTTATTAATTTTGTCTTTTATGTTTTTTTTAAGATTTTATTTATTCATTTGACAGAGAGAGAGGCAGTGAGAGAGGGAACACAAGGAGGAGAAGTGGGAGAGGGAGAAGCAGGCCTCCCGCTGAGCAGGGAGCCCAATGCTGGACTTGATCCTAGAACGCTGGGATCGTGACCTGAGCCGAAGGCAGATGCCTAGCGACTGAGCCACCCAGGTGCCCCTGATTTTGTCTTTTCCCTTCCCCCCAAAACTGCCTTAATTTTATTTTCCTTTGCAGCGTGGCTTATTGAAAAGAGCATGGACTTTAGTGTCACAAAGTTTTGAGTTCCAGATTTTAGGACAGCCACTTAAACTTTATGAACCTTGGTTTTGTCATCTGTAAAATGGAGTTAATACCCATCTTATAGGGTTGTTAAGATTATATGAATGTTGTAAATGCCTTGCCTTTAGAATTGTTTGGGAGATGTTAGATTCTTTTTTCTTTTTTAGTTTTCCCTTTCTCCTTCCCCTTCCTTTTCCTACCACCTCTTTTTTTCTGTCTCTCCATCTTTCTGTATCTCTATAAATCTCTTGTTTTTCCTCTTTTAGATAAAACTTACAGTGACTACCACAATTTCTTTTCTAATCACCTCAAGACAGGAATACTTTCATTGGTGGGCCCCTGTTTATAAAACTCTACCTTCGGGGCAGCTGGGTAGCCCAATTGGTTAAGCATCAGACTTTTGGTTTTCAGGGTCATGGGATTGAGGCCTGAGTCAAGCTGGGCACCAGGCTCCATGCTGAGCCAGGAGTCTGCTTGAGATTCTCTCTCTCCCTCTCCCGCATCCCCACCTCCTACTCTTTCTTGTGCTCTCTCTCTCTCTCTTTCTCTCTCATAAATAATTAAATAAATCTTTAAAAAACAAAAGCAAAAAAACCCCTCTGCCACCATCTTGATTTCTCTATGAAATAGAGATAATAAGAGTACTAATCTCATTGGATTGTTATAGGACTTAATTGGCATATTTAAAAAGGACTCAGAATAATGCTTGGCATATAGAAGGCCTCAATAAAGGTTAGTTGTATTCATTAACTTGCAAAAATTTATTTCTTGAACGGAGAGATATAGGGAGAGGTTGGTAACTTTCAGTCATAAGATGAATAAGGTCTGGGCATCTAATGTATTTCATGGTGACTATAGTTGATAATACTATTGTGTAATTAAAATTTGCAAAGGGAGTAGAACTCGAAAGTTCTCATCAAGGGAAAAAAGGGCAAGTGTGTGGAGATGAATGTGTCAATTAACTTGATGGGGGAATCCTTTGGAAGTGTGCACATAGATCATCACAATGTACACTTTACATATCTTACAATTTTACTTGTCAGTTGTATCTCAGTAAAGATGAATAAACAGGAAAATAATAGTGCATTTATATTAGATGATATTGACCTTGATATTACCAGTTGAAGTTATCAACATTCTATTTATATGATAGAATGGATGTCTTAGTTTGTCTTTATGAATACAATGAGTTATGAAAGTCAAGGTTGAGATAATTATGCTTTCTTGACTAGGTTGAATAAAATTTTTTTTTAATCTTTGTCCTCTGTTGGTATGTATACTAATAGAATGACATTCCTTTGCTGTTTTTCTTTAAGAACATGAGAATACTTATTGATTTCTAGCTGCTTACCTGGCAAGGTGAGCTGACTGACTTGCTAATCCTTAAACCTCTTAAATATATTTCTTGGTCTATCATTAACCCAAACACAATTCTACCAATACTAACAGAGTATTTAGTAAGACCCCAAAAGTGATTGAACATACACACACACTCACACACATATAAGCTCTAAGAAAACATCTCACTATTTCCATGTCTAACATGAAGTAATTAATAGATTTGATTGAGGTGACAGAGTTCCTTTGCTAAATTAAAAAAAATTTTTTTGATTAATTTGTCCTTCCTTTTTGGAGTTCATATTATGAGACAAATCATTTGACATATTTTTTAGTTCAATTACCATGATTAAATAAAAAATTAATTTGTGGCTTTTTTAAGACCTTACTTAATAATTAGGTTTTTCTGATTTATACAATATTAGCTGCTGAAAGCTTTGTTGTTTTGTTTGTATTGAAAAACCAGTGTTTGTGTGCTAATGGTATCAACAGAGTCTGAAACTTAAACAATCCTGAAAATAACTTCACTTTTTAAAAACAAACCTCTTTAGAAAACAAACTCGATTGAAGTGGTAAAATAAACACCTTTTTGTGTCTTTCACAAGTTGGTTTACTGTGAAATGGAACAGTGTGGTGACAGATGAACTTAGAAAATATGTGGTAGAAAGTGAGGTGGGATATTGAAGATGACTAAGACAGCCCTAGTTACTGTCTTTGACAAGCAGAATCCTCCAAATATTAGCTATTAAAATAACAATCACAGAGGTAGAAATAGAGTAGTATAACTGAGGATGAATATCCTTCAAAAACAGATACCTATATATTTGAGTTAATTTCTGTACATTCTGATGAGAACCATGCTATTTACCTGAAAAAAAGAATGCAATAAAAGGAATTTCTGTTTCCAAAAGCAGTCATCTTTGTCCTTTTTTTTTTTTTTGGTACTACCAAGTAGGTTTATTTGCACATTGCATAATTTCCCTTTTATAATTGAATCTTTTAAAATGAACTTTGGTGATGAAAGTAATACTTTTGGACTTTGAGTTCAGCTCTTTTCTATTCCATTGACTCACTGTGAGGTGGCCGTGGGGTAAAAGTAACCCTGTGGAAAACTAACGTGGCACCTCTCCATGACTCAGTCCCTTTATGTGTAAAGTGAATTACGCTTCTGCTGAGTACATTACATCTTCTTTATAAAGCACCACTGAAAGTGTAAAACAAAAGCATTTCTCCCAGCTTGTTGTAAATACAGCAGAAGTTACTTATCTTTTGATATCTAAAATGGAGGCATGAAAATGAATTTTGTGAAGATAGTAAGTAGCTCCTATCACTGATCATTCCAATTCATTTTGGCTCAGATCAGTTCAGTATATTTCAATTCAGTTTAGTCCCAATTATTAGTTATTGAATCCCACTAAAATCAAGGGCAGTGCAAATACTTTGCTAGGTACTAGGAAATCCAAGATGAATCAGATAATGGGTTTTGCCCTTGAGGAATTCAGTCCAATGGAGAGCCTCGCAGATCTGATGGCTCTCTGAAACATGCCAAAAATGAACACCTCTTTAGCCATTGTAATCACAATAACTCAATTTCTAAGACAGAAAAATGACTCCTTATTTCCCCAAATGGTAATATAAGCTCTTTCTAATAATTTAAGTCCCATGACATCTGATCTTTTAAATTTCCTAATCTTTAACATAGCCCTATGTTTATTTGTTTTTTTCTTATCCTCTGTACTTTCTCTAATCTTTTCTAATTTTCATACTTATTCCACTAAAAAAATCCCTCCCATAGATTTCATCCTATTTTCATCAGATATTAATTGCACAGATTTATTGACATCTGCTTTTCCACACATCTAAGGACATGAGTATGCACACATGCCTACATGTACACACAAATACACATATCTTTTCCCATACAGTTAGTTAATAACTAATTCATTCAGAGAGACCAGCTTGGATCTAAGTGAGGCAGAAGGCTTCTGTGGAAAGTGCCCTAAAATATTCCATTTCTGAGAATATAGTTTGGATAAAATTTTAAATCCCTTAGTTAACTGCCTATCTTTTCCTTGTGTATCCACTGCATTGATCCTGATGTTCTGTGGGGAGTAGGCTGTGTTTTTTCTTAGGAGACTGAGGATATGTTTTATCTTTCAAGACCCAAAACCCAAGGCACTTTGAGCATTTAATGTTAGTGGAATTATAGACTTCTAGGTGTCCTTGACTTCTCCATTTGTTATTATCCAATCATACTTCTATTAGACTTACTTTTCATAGTAGCTAGCTCTTGTTATAAGGAAGTGGCAGACCCGATTTCCTCCGAGAAGGGGCTGTGACATTAAGAGACTTGATTGAAACGGACTCCTTTCCTAGTTTTTAACCTTGAGTGAATTGTTTAAGCTGGCTATGCCTCAATTTCCTCATCTGTAAAGGATACTGATAATATATATCTCATAGAATTCTTCTCTCCTAAGGGTGCCTTTACTGACTAATGCTACTGTATTTATATATTTAAGTATAATTTACAGTGTATAATGGATTGCTTTGTAAATAGTGGTCTTTCTTTTTTATTTATTTATTTTTAGAAGGTTTTATTTATTTATTTGAGAGAGAGAGAGTACAAGCTGGGGAGAGAGGCAGAGGGAGAGGGAGTGGCAGACTCCCTGTTGAGCAGGGAGCCCGATGCAGGGCTCGATCCCAGGACTCTGGGATGATCTGAGCCGAAGGCAGATGTTTAACCAACTCAGCCACCCAGGCACCCCAATAGTGGTCTTTAGTGTCTTTGGTTTATGTTGGTTTTTCCTTCCTCCTCAAATGGATTTTGAATTACTTAAGAGCAAAAATAGACTTTATCTCTTTTTTGTCCTCTGTGAAGTGCTTAATATATCAGTAGGCATGTCAAATGTGGTTCTCAACACCAGAAGAGAAAACATAGTATACTCTTGATTATTGTTATGGAAACTTTAGTCAGTCTGTCAAAAAAATACTTGATTGCCATTGATGTCACAGGAGGGGTGTTCTGGGAGTGGAGGATATATAGATCTTCCTCGAGTTATGATGGGGTTACCTCCTGATAAGCCCATCATAAGTTGAAAATATCATTAAGTTGAAAATGCATTTAATACACCTAACTTACTGAGCATCATAGCTTAGCCTAGACTACCTTAAACATGTGCAGAAGACTTATATTAGCCTATAGTTGGGCAAAATCATCTAACACAAAGCCTGTTTTGTAATTAAGTGTTGAATATTGAAAGTGAAAAACAGAATGGTTTGAAGTGTGTTGGTTATTTATCTTTATTGTGGTCAGGTGGCTGACTGGGAGTTGCAGCTCTCTCTACAGCTGCCCAGCATCATGAGAGAGTATCATGCTGTTTAATACTAACCTGGGAAAAGATCAAAATTCAAAATTCAGAGTACAGTTTCTACTGAATGTGCATGGCTTTTACAGCAATGAAAAATTGAAAAACTGTGTCAAACCATGGTAAGTTGGGTACCCTTTGTAGATGTAAGCAATGCTTATGCCTGATGGGAATCATCCAGGAGAGGGGAAAATTGATGGTAAAAGAAAGAGAGGAGATATTTGTAGGAGAAGGAGACTGGAGATGAAATTGAAAAGAGAAAGTGGAAAAGAGTGGCTTTAGATAGAAGCAGGGACACTTTTACCTTAGTTGGCCTTTAGCAAGAGAAAAACAGAATTTGTGGGTATAGATACATGTAGTTTGGATCTGGGAATATGAAGATGAAGTAGTTCTCTTCTGACTTCATTTTTTTTTTCTTTTCACAAAAATGAGCATGGTTTTAAGGAGGCCAAAGAACTGTGGGATAATGGTGCTAGGTATATCACTTAAGGAATTTGAGGTTGCCAAGAATGCTGGTAGAAGTAGTGGTGAAGGGGATTCTGTAGACTGTGAGTGAGATCAGTGGATGGGGCAGTGTGACAAGGACAGCAATAAAGGACGTTGAGGGGTAGTAAGGTCTGATATGTGCTTCAAAGAAGATGGGATCTTTGGAAGAGGAATGAGGAGAGACAGGTTGGAAACTGCACTACGAAGCAAGAAGAAAACTCACCTGCAGGCAATGACTTACTTGTGTGGATGGAAAAAATAGCCTTACTTGGAGGCATTTCAGTAAAAACTATGTCCTCAGGGGATGGGCAGGTGAGGTTTTAGGTTGAGGGTGTAGGTGAGTTTTCAAGTCAAAATAAATGAACTATTAAGCATTCCCTATGTGGCAGAAGCGGATGTTCTAACTTCTAAACACATATTAACTGACATGATACAATAATCCTATAGTATAGGCACAATTATTAGTTGTTCTTTATGAATAAGGAAAACGAGATGTTAAGCAATTTGCTTAGACTCACAGCTGTAAGTGACAGGGCTGGATATGAATTCCGGCAAACTTGGTTTTAGCTGGTGTTCCAGATATAAAACTTGCCTGTACTGCTGCTGCTGGACCGTGATTTCCAACATACAGTTGAGGTGTTTAGGTAGGAAGTGAGAGACATGGTGGGGCCAAATTAGAGGTGTTATACAGAGTATTGAATTAAAATTTTTATATTGAAGGATAATCTGGGAAATTTGACTTCTGATGGTTACTTTAGAGTTTGATGAGCTTTGTCTATATTTTAGAGCAAAGAGCAACTTGAAGATTTTAGATGGCTGATTTTGCTGTGGTTTGATGTTTTGCTGAGAGACAGTGGGTAAGGAAAATTTTGAGGTATCTGGTGACCCCACTGAGAGGAGATGTTGAACTATATTCTGGTAGCGTTGGCCTGCCATGTTACTGTCTCGTAGAGAGCTTGTTTGACGTTTTTAAACAAACATTATATCTACCAGTTTGTTTCCAGCCCTGAAATTCAAGCATTTTTGTAGTTCTCATCATTTGATATTGTTAAGGCAACTGCTTTTGGCTACTAAATTTGGAATAATACTAGTAACACGAGAAAAATGATAGAAGTTGATTTTGATTATAATAGTAAAAAATTTCATATTTTTTTCACAAGGGTACTTGCAAAATTTTGAGCAGTATATTTTTTTCTGACGATATTCATTTTTGAATATTTATAAGAATTTCACTATCCTGAGAAATAAAAACATTTTATTTCTCTTATTCCTATTATATTTTAATATGATCTCATTCTTTATGTAATATAACAAAAAGTGAATCCTATTGCATATACGGTTTTCCATCATGTTTTTTTTCCACTTCACATTTTCCATTTCATGAATGTTTTCCTAGGTCATTAAGTCTTCCTCTCAAATCTGATCCCTAAAGACAGTGTATAACTGGTTTGTTGAGTGGATTGAATTTGGTGGTGCCCAGCTAGGAAACTTTGCTTTATGCTTCAAACTTTAATTTTTCTTTCCAACCTCTTGGGTAGGTCCCGTTACTTTAAGATTATTTTCATTTGTAGGAATGGTCTCATTTTCAGAAATTAAAGTACTTCCCAGTCTAAACCAAAAACATCCATTTCCTATTCTCTTTCCATCTAGCTTAGTCTTGACCATAGACTTAATAACCTACAGTGGGAAAGGGGAACTCCCCTTTGCTCACCTTATTCTGCCTCAGTTTGCTCTTCCATTTCTTCTTCCGTGCTCACTCTGCCTCTTCTGAGTCTTCCAAAGAGGGAGTTGGGAGACATTTAAAAAAGAAAAGTAAAATTTCTTTTCACTTAGTGTTCTGTGTACTTCTTTGCTTGAGGCTTTCTGTAGAGCTCTCTTGGCTTTCACTAGCTGGCTATTATGTCCTCAAGTTCACTGTAGAGCCTCCTGAGGGCGGTCTTCTTGCCACATCTGTAATGGGAACTGACTCTGTGTATAACGTTTTGGGAATGCTCTAGCTCTTTCCCCTCCTTACTCTCGTATCTTGTATATCTATAGCCTGTGACAGTGAATGTCCATTTACCCTGGTGGTAGTCAACATTCCTTGGAAAAATTCCTATGAAATGGCTGATTGTCTGGCCACTCTCTTTTTTGTCTCCTTGGGCAATGAGAAATATCACGTATATGTGACTTGTCAACAGCAAAAGTGCCACTTGCTCAGTAACTGTCCTCTAACATTTTTTTTTTTTTTACTTCCTATCATCAGACTTTATATATTTACACCTGGAAACCAGAGACATGCATCAGATTTTCCCAGAGACTCCCTCACTTCTCCTCTCTGGGTGGACACTCTGAGATGGGACTGTCCTCTATGACATAGACATTTTGAGATGGGACCATCTGCACTCTGCAGAAATTCAATGCCACAGTCCCCTTCTTATAACTCTTATAACTCTTATAACTCTTCAGTCTCTGTAAGTAAAGAAAACCTTGGACCACCCTCTCACTTGACTTGATAGAAGAGGGGCATTTTACTTTCCTATACTTTGGAGAAGAAATGAGAAAACAGTGTTCTCTATACTTATGAATTCTTTTTAAAGTATTTTGACCATGAATCTTTAGCCTTATCATATATAGCCTAAAGATGAGTGGTAAGGACTGCTAGTTGAAGGACCAGTTTGGGCACCTTTTGGTAAATGCTTCGGGAATGTGTCTAGAAACTTTTCTTGGGGTTTTATAGCTGAAATTATGAGATAACAAGAAAAGCCACATTCCTTATCTTGTTATAATTGCTAGTATTATATCAATTAGTAGTTCAAGCAACTTCATAGTAAATATTGCTGGACAGTATGGCTCCTTCACAGAGGAGTTCCAATCAATTTCCAAGGGAGTGGCAAAAAGGAGGAACTGTTTATCCTATAGGAATGGAATTTGAAGACCTGGGGCTCAGCCCTGCCTCCATTAGTAACTAGGTGAGTTATGTCAGGCAGATCACATATTTTCTCATAGCCTTATCTTTAAAATGAGAGAGTTAGACCAAAGGGTCTCCAAGATTCCTTCTCACTCTAAAATTGATGAATCAGTTTCCAAGGCATTCATTCTTTCTTTTTAAAGATTTTCTTTATCTGAGAGAGACAGAGAGAGTGAGAGAGAGCATAAGCAGGGGGAGGGCAGAGGAAGAGTGAGCAGGGAGACTGACATGGGTCTCCATCCCAGGACCCTGGGATCATGACCTGAGCCGAAGGCAGATGCTTAACCGACTGAGCCACCTAGGCACCCCTAAGGTGTTCTTTCTGTTAGAACTACACCATTCTATGATCACAAAGACAGCATGATACTGGCACAAAAACAGACACATAGACCAATGGAACAGAATAGAGAGCCCAGAAATGGACCCTCAGCTCTTTGGGCAACTAATATTTGATAAAGCAGGAAAAAACATCCGGTGGGAAAAAGACAGTCTCTTCAATAAATGGTGCTGGGAAAATTGGACAGCTACATGCAAAAGAATGAAACTTGACCACTATCTCACACCATACACAAAAATAAACTCCAAATGGATGAAAGACCTCGATGTGAGACAGGAATCCATCAAAATTCTAGAGGAGAACATAGGCAGCAACCTCTACGACATCGGCCAAAGCAACCTTTTTCATGATACATCCCCAAAGGCAAGAGAAACAAAAGACAAAATGAATTTATGGGACTTCATCAAGATTAAAAGTTTCTGCACAGCCAAGGAAACAGTCAGAAAAACTAAGAGGCAGCCCACGGAATGGGAGAAGATATTTGCAAATGACACTACAGATAAAGGACTGGTATCCAAGATCTACAAAGAACTTCTCAAACTCAATACACGAGAAACAAATAAACAAATCAAAAAATGGGCAGAAGATATGAACAGACACTTTTCCAATGAAGACATACAAATGGCTAACAGACACATGAAAAAATGTTCAAAATCATTAGCCATCAAGGAAATTCAAATCAAAACCACACTGAGATACCACCTTACGCCAGTTAGAATGGCAAAAATAGACAAGGCAAGAAACAACAATTGTTGGAGAGGATGTGGAGAAAGGGGATCCCTCCTACATTGTTGGTGGGAATGCAAGTTGGTACAGCCACTCTGGAAAACCGTGTGGAGGTCCCTTAAAAAGTTAAAAATTGAGCTACCCTATGATCCAGCCATTGCACTACTGGGTGTTTACCCCAAAGATACAGACGTAGTGAAGAGAAGGGCCATATGCACCCCAATGTTCATAGCAGCAATGTCCACAATAGCTAAATCGTGGAAGGAGCCGAGATGCCCTGCAACAGATGACTGGATTAAGAAGTTGTGGTCCATATATACAATGGAATATTACTCAGCAATCAGAAAGAATGAGTTCTCAACATTTGCTACAACATGGACGGCACTGGAGGAGATAATGCTTAGTGAAATAAGTCAAACAGAGAAAGACAACTATCATATGATTTCTCTCATCTATGGAACATAAGAACTAGAATGATCAGTAGGGGAAGAAAGGGATAAAGAAAGGGGGGGTAATCAGAAGGGGGAATGAAACATGAGAGACTATGGACTATGAGAAACAAACTGAGGGCTACAGAGGGGAGGGGGGTGGGGGAATGGGATAGACCGGTGATGGGTAGTAAGGAGGGCACATATTGCATGGTGCACTGGGTGTTATACACAACTAATGAATCATCGAGCCTTACATCGAAAACCGGGGATGTACTGTATGGTGACTAACATAATATAATAAAAAATCATTATTAAAAAAAAACAAAAAAAAAAACAAACTGAGGGCTTCAGAGGGGAGGGGGGTGGGGGAATGGGATAGGCTGGTGATGGGTGTTAAGGAGGGCACATATTGCATGGAGCACTGGGTGTCATACGCAAATAATGAATCATGGAACTTTACATCAAAAACTAGGGATGTACTGTATGGTAACTAACATAATACAATAAAAAATATTTTAAAAGAAAAAAAAAAAAGAACTACACCATTCTAGGACTTGTTAACAGATTACCCATGGAATTGGAACTTTTGAATAGAGCCAGCACCATATCATCCCATCCCTTCCCATCCCATCCATTTATTTTTTTCATCAGCTCATTCATTTAACAAATACTACAGTATATACATGAATCTAGTCATTGCACCAATTTCACATACAAGATAGATAATGTAAGTTTTTCATTAAGGAGGGGAAAACAATCATAGTTTGAGAAACTGTAGTTAAGTAGATAGCAAATAAAATTATGGATGTAGATTCTAAATATAGTTCCTGGTACATAGTAGTTGCTCAACAAATATTAAGGGCAATTAAACCAGTTGAACATATCCTGGGGGCTCCACTAATTGTGTCATATTATTGCTAAATTCTTGGTGATTTGTGGGTACTATTAGTGCTTTATTAATATAACTTAATTATGTAATATCATCATCATCATCCATTTAGCTACTTGCTCTTGTTGCAAAACTAGACCTTTTACTTATTAATGGATAATTCTCACTGATTCTACTATAGATGCATTTACTCATTGAAGAACATTCTGAATTAAATGACTTTGGTTCATAACTTCTGTTGCTTTTGTAGTTTTCTAGTATATCCCGAATACCCAGTGTTTGTATGTTCAGGTGACGAATCAGAGGAAAATATTGGGATCCACAGACAATGAATTCATAGAAAACTCCAGGAAACTCTATATTGTTTTCATATATCAAATATCCAAGTTAAATGAAGAAGCATTTGTATTATTGGAGGAGACTGATCAACAATGTTTTTCGTCACTCAACATGTCGCTTCATGTATGTGGGTCATTCCTACTGAATTACTAACTAGGCAGGCCTCAAAAGTTACGAATCCTCTTTGTCCAGATACAGATTAGACCTTACAAAACTAATGTTTTATGGTTGCTATTCTGTCTACAGCTAACCTTTTGCTCATTAAAATGATAGAATTAGATGTTGCTCAGAAGAGGGGTCAAACTGGATTCCCACTGGGAGGTGGGAGAGTCCTTGCCATTTCATATTCATGTATAGATGTGTTGTTGTTCCTGTCTTTTATATCTACCCCATCTTTTCTCATTTCCTTTGCCACCACCTGAGTTCAGGTTTTTTGTTTTTTTTTTTTTAAAGATTTTATTTATTTATTTGACAGAGACAGCCAGAGAGAGGGGGAACACAAGCAGGGGGAGTGGGAAAGGAAGAAGCAGGCTCATAGCAGAGGAGCCTGATGTGGGGCTCGATCCCAGAACACCAGGATCACGCCCTGAGCCGAAGGCAGACGCTTAACGACTGCGCCACCCAGGCGCCCCTGAGTTCAGGTTTTAAGTTGTTTAAAGCTGGAATGATTACAATTGTGTTTTAATTAATGATGTAGACCAGTATCACCTTTTCAGAGAATAAACCTTCCTTCCAAGATGTTCTTTTTTTTTTAAAGATTTTATTTATTTATTCGACAGAGACAGCCAGCGAGAGAGGGAACACAAGCAGGGGGAGTGGGAGAGGAAGAAGCAGGCTCATAGCGGAGGAGCCTGATATGGGGCTCGATCCCAGAACACCGGGATCATGCCCTGAGCTGAAGGCAGACGCTTAACCACTGTGCCACCCAGGCGCCCCTTTCCAAGATGTTCTGACCATCAAATCTAGAGTGATTAAAGATTGTTTTTTGGCTGTGGCCTTTATGGAACTCAGCAGGTGACAAGATGTAGGAAACAATACCTTTTACTTGTCCACTACATTTGCAAGGTAATACAAAGGAGCGCCACAGCTTTTCTCCCTTACAAGTTAAAAAAATAGCTAGCTGTTACATTTTTCATTCTTTGTTTCAAAATATAAATAGAGGTAAATTTAGTAAAATCTGTAAAGCTGTGATTGTTGATATTAACAAGTATAATCATAACTGAACAAAATTATATCCACTTGAGAATTTTATGCCATCTTTACATGGTTTTGGCATTTTTAATTGCTTTTTTTAAAATTAGTTTCAGAGGTAGAATTCAGTAATTCATTAATTGCATATAACACCCAGTGCTCATTACATCAAGTGCCCTGCTTAATGCCCATCACCCAATTATCCCTTCCCCTCACCTACCTCCCCTTCAGCAACCCTCAGTTTGTTTCCTAGAGTTCAGCATCTCTTATGGTTTGTCTTTTTCAATTTTCATCTTATTTTATTTTTCCTTCCCTTCTCCTATGTTCATCTGTTTTGTTTTTTAAATTTCCACATATGAGTTAA
This sequence comes from Ursus americanus, assembly GCF_024610735.1. Classification (NCBI taxonomy): domain Eukaryota; kingdom Metazoa; phylum Chordata; class Mammalia; order Carnivora; family Ursidae; genus Ursus; species Ursus americanus. Next base: position 32,164,458 of record NC_142151.1, on the reverse strand, counting down.
ATCATATGGTGTTTGTCTTTCTCTGACTGACTTATTTTGCTTAACATAATACCCTCTAGTTCTATCTTTTTTTTTTTTTTTTTTTTTAAGTAGGCAGTGTGGAGCTTGAACTCACAACCCTGAGATCAAGACCTGAGCTCAGGGGTGTCTGGGTGGCTTGGTCAGTTAAGTGGCTGCCTTCGGCTCAGGTCATGATCCTAGTGTCCTGGGATCAAGCCCGGTCTTGGGCTCCCTGCTGCCACTCCCCCTGCCTGTGCTCTCTCTTGTGCATACGTGCATCTGCTCTCTCTCTCTCTCTCTCTCTGTTAAATAAATAAATAAAATCTTAAAAAAGAAAAGTTAAAAAAAAAAGACCTGAGCTAAGTGTCGGATGCTTAACCTACTGAGCCATCGCAGGTGTCCCTATATGGTTTTAGTATTATTAAATATTCATGCTTAATTTTTTTCACAATTTAATTCTTTAGTAATTTTTCATCACTCTCCCTCTTAACAATGTATCTCCTGGTAATTAGGTTTTTAACATTCTCTCCTTTTCATTTATCCTACTCATTTGACCAAATCCTACTGTGTCTTTCTTATTAATGCCTCATATTGCACTTTTCTCCTTACCCTGCCTAGCAGTTCACATTGCCTTCACTCTAGTTTTGGTCTTTACTATTTAATTTACTTTGCTTCGGTCTCTTCACTAGTGACGGTAATAAGTAAAATTTGTATGGTTCCTTGTAGATTAGAGAGTGAGTGAATCCTCAGGTTTTCTTACGTGAGCCTTCTAATCAGTTTGTTATTTCTATTTTAAAGATGACAAGACATAGACCCTGAAAGTATCAGAGAATAATAAGTAAAAGAGCAGGGACTAGAACCAGGTCTTCTGGTTTCCAGTTACATGCTCTTTTTATTATGTCCTATACCTTATCTTATATCCCTCTCCAATCTATTTCGTTGCTATCAGATTGTTCTTTCCTAAACCATTGCTTTGAACACATCCGTACAGGTCTCTTTGTCCTCTTGCCCTTGTGTATCTTTATCTTAATTGTCTTTTTGCACCTATGTATCTTTATCATTAGTTTGACTACTTAACACTTGCAGATTTATCATTTTCCCAGATGCTAGGACAGATCCTATTCTTAAATACTGGGCCATCCTGAAACTCCAGAGGCTTAGAAGTTCAGTTTGGCTTGTCTTTTTTATGTTTTCATTTCTCATACTCAGTACAGGCATAAACTTTTATTTTGCTGAATGAAGTAAACCCTTTATTACTAGAACTTCCATAGCTTGGTTCCAGGAATTAAACTTTTGGCCATGCCTTGTATCACTATTCCAATAATTTGTACTCCGTCTTGTTGCTCCATGTGCCTTGGTTACCGCCTTTGTTTACTGCTGAGTTCATCATTGAACTTTCCCTTGAACTAACATTAACAACAGAAACAACACTTGTATTCACAGATGTTTAGCACAGAACCTTGTATACAGTTAAGTGGTCTTCTTTATTTTATTCATAACCGGATTACCAGTATCTGGAACAGTGATTAATTCAGAAGAGACCTTCAACAAGTATTTGTTGATTAACTCTATTTTTTGTAATAAAATAAATCTTTGTGATTGAGTCTCTGATACCTGCCAGTATATTTTCCTTGATCCTGAGTGTATCTGTTTAGATTTCTATTTGCTGCTTGACCTCATACTGTTGTTCTCTGCCTACTGCTGGGCTACTTAATCTCACCTGCCTTTTTCACAGATTTCTTCCTATTTCATGGCGCTGCTGACACTCCCTGATTGTCAAGACCCTGTGAATCTATTTGGTCTCCAGGTCCTGTGTTGAACAGGATCAGATGTTTACCAAGCCTGTGTAAAATTCTTTAATAGATACTTAGAATTGATTTTTTAAAAATAATTTTCTATGTTTGCAGTACCTAGTTGTCAACCAAATATCAGCTATAGATCTCTTAACAATAAAGTACTAGAGATAGTGATGTAATAGCAGTTAATGGTCTCATAGTGATCATTTTCCTTCTGCTTTCTGCACAAATGTACTTTTGTAATCGAATAAACTGTGGGGGAAGAGAGAATAAAAGGACAATTTGGTGAAACATAATCTTTATATTACTGTCCCTAGCAACAGGAAGAATAATTATGTTTAAATCTTCAAAGTAGAACATTTTAACTGTATAAAATGATTTAGAATGTTTCTGTTAAGACATAAAGAAAAAGAAAATGTCAAGTCAGCTATCTATGCTTTTTTTTTAAAAGGAGATAGAGCTATGTAAACCAGGCCCTGGAAACAATGCCAAATTTTTATTTAAGATGGTACAAAATGATAACCTTATATCTTTTAGTCAATTTGTTATATATATCTGTTAGTTTTCTTTTAAGGTTCTTAAAGAGTAGAGGTTTAATTAAACCCTTTGTGAAATCAAAACATATAGTATGTTTATGCCCGTTTTGTGGGTGTTGGTGTAACACTTATTAGCTTCAACAAATAGGTTTATTATATTTGTTTTATGGCATTTTGTTGATCTTAACCAGGACTGTCAAATATTACATCTTCCTATGGGAAAATACTTTTATGAGACATTTACATTTTAATATAGCTTTAATTCCATATGTCACATTTAATGGTCTTGTTTATCATTATGGCAAAAAAAGGGACATGGCTTGAATATATATTTTTTAAAGATTTTATTTATTTATTTGACAGAATGACAGCCAGCGAGAGAGAGGGAACACAAGGAGGGGGAGTGGGACAGGAAGAAGCAGGCTTCCCATGGAGGAGCCTGATGCGGGGCTTGGTCCCAGAACTCTGGGATCATGCCCTGAGCCGAAGGCAGATGCTTAATGACTGAGCCACCCAGGCGCCCCAGCTTGAATATATTTTTATATCCTATGTTATGTATGTGATTTTTTTAGTTTCTATTTCATGATTAGTTTTGAAGTAATTTGAATTAGTGATTTTTTGTAGGACTTCAAAATTATTATCTGTCAGAACTGATTTTATTCTCTAAGAACAAGAAGTGAAGTATGACACTAGGCATCTGTCTGAACTGCACTTTCTTCTTGTTCCTGAGGAACCTCTTTTAGCATTCGGTGTGGTCAAAAGGACCCAAGGATTAGATGTTGATGTTTTGATTATGTGAATAGTATTGAATAGGTAGGAGCAGGAGGGAAGAATTGAGTAATTGTTTCCAAAATGGGAGTAAGAAGCTGGGCTTGCAGTTTATCTGTTTCAACTAGAAACACAATTTTTTTTTAAATTTTTAAAATTTAAAAATTTTTAAAAAAGAGTTTATTAATTTGCCAGAGAGAGAGAGAGAGTGAGCACAAGCAGGGGGAGCAGCAGGCAGAGGGAGAAGCAGGCTCCCCGCTGAGCAGGGATCCTGATGTGGGACTTGATCTGAGGACCCTGGGATAATGACCTGAGTCGAAGGCAAATGCTTAACGACTGAGCCACTCAAAACAGAGATTTTTATTTTATTTTTTTATTTTTTTTATTTTTATTTTTTTTTTAAAGATTTTATTTATTTATTCGACAGAGATAGAGACAGCCAGCGAGAGAGGGAACACAAGTAGGGGGAGTGGGAGAGGAAGAAGCAGGCTCATAGCAGAGCCTGATGTGGGACTTGATCCCGTAACGCCGGGATCACGCCCTGAGCCGAAGGCAGACGCTTAACCGCTGTGCCACCCAGGCGCCCCCAAAACAGAGATTTTTAGATACTATATGGTCAAGATAAAATTTTGCTTATTTTTTTGATACCTTCCCAAATGCCGTATATATTTTTAAAAGAAGTTTAGATAGGTCAAGATTGATGTTTGGCCTCAAAATTGGAGAAGCATTCCTAAAAGATTTGCCATATTAATGGTCTCAAAACAAACAAAGGAATACATTTTATAAATACTTTCAAATTCAAATTTCAAAACCATTATATAGCCTCCAAAATGATGGAAGGGTGAATTCATGTTTATTTAAATGTATTAATTTTCCTCATTTTGTACATTTATGGGTATTTTTCAGCACTCTGATAAACTGTGTAACACTTATTAAAATCCACAAGTAGTTTTAAGGTAGCATTTTATTTTATTTATTTTATTAAAGATTTTATTTTTAAGTAATTTTCATGCCCAGAGTGGGGCTTGAATCCACAACCCCACTATCAAGAGTTGCATGCTCCAGCAACTGAGCCAGCCAGGCGCCCCTAAGGTAGCAGTTTTGAAGATTTATGTGTTTATTACCTGAGAGAGACAGAGAACAAGAACACGGAGTGGGAAGAGGGGCAGAGGGATAGGGAGAATTCCAAGCAGACTCCCTGCTGAGCACAGAGCCTAATGTGGGGCTCAGTCTCACGAGACTGAGATCATGACCTGAGCCAAAATCCAGAGCCACCCACCAGCCCCTTAGGTAGCATTTTAGAGCAAAGTTAAACCTCATGTCCTTGAGGGCTTTCAGTGAAACCGAGGTAGTTTAGACGTATTTGTAAAGTGGTATCTGAGTTATTGCTCTAATTATGACAGATGCGGTAGTTATAATAGGTTTATCTTCAATTAATTTTCAACGAATTTTTTTTCATCCAATTGATAGTTGAATAAGTTTTCTCTTTTCATCATGATTTTCTTTGTCATCATGGGTTATTATTCTTAGTAACTAGTCAAACATTTAAATATCTTCTGCAGAATGTCTAGACAATAGGAGAAACATAAATCTTGATTTTTATAGGCATTTTATGTTTCAGTATCCCTAGATTTTATATGTATCTACCAACATACCGTTAAGCATTTCCTCCCTGAAATATTTTTCCCCTGTCCTTAAATGTATTGTATACTTCTTAGATACTAAAAACATAACAGCCATGCATATATATTTAGATCAGTCTGAATGGTATTTATTGGATTGCTTCCATATAAAACTATTGTGGTGGATTAAAAAGAATCATTGTGGGATGCTTGGGTGGCTTGGTGGGTTAGGCGTCTGCTTTTGGCTCAGGTCATGATCCCAGGAACCTGGGATCGAGCCCCATATCAGGCTCCCTTCTCGGCAGTGAGCCTTCTTCTCCTCTCCCTCTGCTGCTCTCCCTGCTTGTACTCTCTCTCTGTCAAATAAGTAGATAAAATCTTTAAAAAAAAATAAAAAGAATCACTGTAAGTCAGAGCATTTCAAACTTCAGTGTGCATTCCAGTCATTTGAGGATCATGTTAAACTATGGATTTTAATTTAGTGCATTTCAGTTGGGGTCTGAAACTCTGCACTTCCATGAGCTCCCCAGTTGATGGTCACGTTGCTGGTCTATGAGCAGCAAGTCATAAGGTATGGGTGAAATAGTTGACATTCTTATTGAAGAATTAGTATTTAACACTTGAAATATTTAAACAATACTTCAAGATAAGATGTGATTGAGAGCTAAAATAGACATGGACAATATATGGCCTAAAAGTGGAGGGGAAGTTGAGATCTTTAGGGATTCCTTCATGGCAAAGGCAAGTTTAAGCTGCTCCTTGAAAGGAGGTAGGAATTGGTGGAAAGGCAAAAGGAAAGGTTTACAGAGAAAGGGAGCAATGTCAAAGACAAAGTTGAGTATGAATGAGGGCAGTAGCATTTCAGAGCAGGGAGAAGCATTCTCTCTTTCATGCTCTGCCCCCAAATTTCTAAGGTATGAGAATTTTGTGGGGAGAGTGGAGATGTAATTTGCTTAATTTTCCAATATTTAGGAGTTTTAAGTTATTTCTGTTATCTTTTCCTAGTTTAATTCCACTGTAGTCAAAGAATATACTTAGTATGACTTCAGTTTTCTGAAATTTGTAGAGACTTGCTTTACGGCCCAGCATAAGGTCTGTTTCAGTAAATGTTCACGTGTGTGTAAAGAAAATCTAGTCTGCAATGGTTGCATTTAGTGTTTTAGAACTATCGACTAGGTCAAGATAGCTAGTTGCATTGCATGAATCTTCCATATCTCTACTGACTTTTTAAAAATATCTGTTAGTTACTAAAAGATGTGAGTTAACATTCTCTTACTCTGAGAATAAATTTCTTGATTTTGCTTTTGTTGTATCAATTTTTGCTTTTTATAGACATTAGGATTGTTATATTTTCTTGTTTTATTGATCCTTGTATTAGTTTTCCAGTACAAGGTGTTAGAGACAATACTGCATGAGGTATTGCTGTAACTAGTTGTCACGAACTTAGTAGCTTAAAACAACACAGATTTATCAACTTAACTATTCTGGAGGCCAAATGTCTGAAATGGGTTTCGCTGGGCCAAAAAACAAGGTGCTCCAGAGGCTGTAGGGGAGAATCCCTTTTCTTGCCCTTTCTAGTTTCTGCTGCTGTGGTCCTTCTATTCCTAGGTTCATGACCCTTCCTCCATCTTCATTGCCAGAGTAGCATCTTCAGTCTCTGTTTTCATCTTCACGTTGTCTTTTCTCTTACAAGGATTCTTGTGATTAGCTCATAATGCAGGATACCCGATACCCGATAGTGTAGGATAATCTGCCATCTCAAGATCCTTAATTTATTCACATCTGCAAAGTCCCTTTTGCTATATAAGTCACATTTTCATGGGTTCCAGGGGTTCCAGGGATTAGGACATGGACATTTTGGGGTTGGCATTATTCTGTCTATCACAATCCTGTAATCATTATGAAATATTCCTCTCTAGCTTTAGTAATATTTCTTGCCTTAAATTCTACTCTATTTGCTTAAGATTCATTGAGTTTTAAAATCTCTAAGCTTATGTCTTTTAAAAGTTTTGGATGTTTCTTGGCCATTATGTTTTCCAGTGTTACTTCTGTCTCATTTTCTTGCCCTGCTCCTTCTGGGACTCCAATTACATGTATATATGTTGAGAATGTCCCACATCTCCCCTATGTTCTGTTCTCTTTTCATTCTTTTTTCTTTCTGTGCTGTAGATTGGATATTTTCTAATGATCTGTTTTGATCTACCCAAACATGTCTTCTTTGTATAAGCTGTTATGAAACCTACTTAATTAGTTCTTGATTTCATTTATTATATTTTTCAGTGTAAGAATATCCATCCATTTTTCTTTTAAAAAAATTTGAAGATTTTATTTATTTGAGAGAGAGAGAGAGAGAATGAGTGGAGGGGAAAGGCAGAGGGAGATGGGGAAGCAGGCTCCCTGCTGATCAGGGAGCCTAATGCAGGGTTCAGTCCTGGGGTCCCTGAGATCATGACCTAAGCTGAAGGCAGATGCTTAACTAACTGAGCCACCTAGGTGGCCCCATACATTTTTCTAGATTCAAATTCTCTCTTGAAATTCTTTCTTTTCATCCATTTTGTTCATCTTTTCTTCTGTTTTCTTTAATATAGTTGTAATAGTTTTTTAAAGTAATTATTAGCTAACTATAACCTCTTGATCATCTGTATATTATCTGTATTATCTGTTTTATTCTCTTCATTATTGGTCACATTCATATGTCTTGAATTTTATGCCATGTGTAATATGTAAAAGACCAGTAGAAGAAGATGTTTGTTTTTTGGAATGGAACATGGGTTAGGAAAGGTTGAGAGTCACTGTGAAAAGTGTAGTAGGGATGTAACGACACCAACTTGTTGCTTGTAAAGGAATTGGGTGGGGAATGTTTGTTGAAATAGTTGGTAGAATAGAACTAAATTGTGGAGTTTTCTCTAGAACTTGCTGAGACATTGAGTAAGCTGTGTGACTTAGAGTAATTTACTCAAATTCTTGGTGTCTCAATTTTCTCTTTAAAATGAGATAATTATAGTATCTATCCCACAGAGTTATTGTGAGGATTAAATGAGTATGTCTGACAGCAAAGTAAGTGTTCAATATGTGTTAACTATTATTTGAGGACTGAGAATAGACTTTTGGATTTGGTTACATGGGTCATTAGTGTGTTTGTCAAGTGGTTTTTTAGGGATTGGTGATGAAAAACACTTGAGTGGAGGAGGTTCCAGAGAGAATAAGGAATTAAAAACAGCAAGAATGGGCAACTGTTTTGAGATTGCTGTAAAGGGGATTTAAAAAATCTGGTAGCCAGAGGGGGACATGAGCTTAAGTGATAGATTTAAGACATGATAATAATAATAATTATAATTCTAGTAATCTTCACAGCAACTCTATAAAGTAGGTACTATTTTTACCCCCATTGTAAAAATGAGGAATCTGAGGCATAAAGAGAGGAATGCAGTTATAAAATGTGCACCGAGAATAATCTAGTAGGGAGAGAAGAATTTAGGAGCTGAAGGGATAATTCCAGGAATAAAGTTTTTAAGTATGATAGTCCCCCCTTATCCATGGTTTTCCTTTCTACGGTTTCAGTTGCCTGTGGTCAACTGTCATCCAGAAGCAGAGATGATCTTTCTGTTGTGTTGTCAGAAGGTCAGTAGTAGCCTAATACTATGTCACAATGGTACATCCTTCACCACACTTCATCTTATCACGTTGGCAATTTATCATCTCACATCACAAGAAGGGTGAGACAATAAGATATTTTGAGATCGACACTATATTCACATATCTTTAATTAAAGTATATTGTTTTTGTTTTAAGATTTTATTTTAAGTAATCTCCACACCCAAAGTGGGGCTTGAACTCACAACCCCAAGATTAAGAGTTTCATGCTCTGCCAACTGAGCCACCCAGGCACCTCTGAAATATATTGTTATAATCGTTCTATTTCATTATCCCTGTTAATCACTTACTGTACCTAATTGATAAATTAAACTTTATTATAGGTAGGTATGTACAGGAAAATCAGTGTACATAGGGTTCAGTACTATCCATGGTTTCAGGTACCCATTGGGCATCTTGGAACTCATCCCTTGGAGAAGGAAGTCTCCTGTAGGCGAGAAATGATGGAATACAACCTACAAGAGGAGAGATTGACTTTTGATAGGAACAGGAATGTGTATTCGTTTTAACAGTATTGAAAGGAAAGTATGAATAGATTTGGGCGTGGAAAGAGACTTAAGTTCTATTTTCAGAGCTTGTATTTTCTCACTGACGTAAGAAACAAAGGGATTCGCTGAGAGTGGGGCTGGAAAGGGAGGAGAAGCAGTGAAATTGTTGTTTTGGAGAGTGGATGAGTGAACTAATAAGGGATGTGGGTGAACATTTTGGTAGTACTTAGGGCTCATTTGAAGATTGTGATCATAAATTTAAAGTGTGGATTGTGGAGGCAAGAGAGAAAAGGGAGGTAGAGAATTCAACATGTTTGAGAAGGAATAAAAGGTGAATTAACATGGTGATGGCAGAAAGGAATAAAGCAGTCTTTTCCCTTGAAAATCTCAAAGTTTACCTACTTAGTTAAGTGATACACATCTAAAAGCGTATACAAGTAAGCAAATGATAAATGTCAGATGGATCACTTAGACAACAGGCCTTGTTCTTCAAAGGAGGGAGCGAACACTTGGGGGCAACATGGGTGGCTTTAGTGGGAGGTGAACATGACTGGGCGTCAAAGTGTGTAGATGCCCAAAGGCTAATCATTTAGCATCTCTTTGGTTTCAGTACTGTGCTTTTTAAAAAATCCCAGAATATTTGAATTCCTTGCCTATGGGTTCTCCTTCCTGTGCACTTGAGTGGATAGAGATATGACTTTGTCCACTTTCTTCTAATGATACTACAGCTTTACAGTCATCCTTAAATGAAGTATAGTCACATTGTAATGACCTTGAATTATCTTCATTTTCATTTTATGTACCAAATATATTGCTTGGAAACTTGTTGAAACTTAGAAATATTTATTTGTAGTTTTTTTTGAGGGAGAGTTGCTGTTAGGGAGTGAAGTAATAGTTTTTTTTTTTTTTTTTTTAGTAGACTATTTTCTATAACCTCAAATTTCTGTTAGAATTTACAGAAGTGGGGACACCTGGGTGGCTCAGTAAGTTTGGCATCTGCCTTCGACTCGGATCATGATCCTGGGGTCCTGGAATCAAGCCCTATGTGGGGCTATTTGCTCAGCGGGGAGTCTGCTTCTCCCCTCTCCCTCTGCTCCCCTCTACCCCGCCCTCCACACCCCCCCCCCCCGCTCATGTTCTCTCTGTCTCTCTAATAAATAAATAAAATCTTTTTTAAAAAGTTAAAAAAAAAAAGAATTTACAGAAGGGGTTTTTGAGTATTAAGCTTTCTTTGACTTGAACTTGAAGAGTGGCTAGGAAGGACCTAGGTAAAAACATGCTTTACATATGAACTGAAGGGGGGAGACTTTTTATATGCAAAATGAAATGTTAATTAGTGACATATTTGATATAATGATGGGTTTGCAACTGTCCTGTTACTATTTTGTCTACTATTGAGTGAATTTATTATTTTTCTGATTGCATATTTTTTTCTTAGGGCCTAGTTAAGAATGATCAACTCCGTGTTTTCAGTCATTTCAGTGAACAGGCGGCCTTCTGTTTCAAACAGAGAAACGTCTGTTAGTAAGAAACATGCGACAATAATGTGGGGCTTTTCTCAGTAGTTTGTTTTGGAACTTTACATACACTTTTATTAAGCAGTTGCAAGGAAAAGTGTGTGTAGGTTTTTGTTTCTTAAATGTTAATGTAAGGAATATTTAAAGAACTCTGTGCAGCTTTTCAACAGTGCTTTATTTGGCTATTACTATTTAAATGTTTTCTGCTTTTCAGTTTTATTAGATGGCAACCATTTTACATAAGATTCTCCATTTTTTTACATAAACATATATATATTTTACATAGACATTATTAAAAATGTTGCAGTTATTTTGGTTAAGATATTTTTGGACAAATATATACTTTTCTAATTAATCTTTTACTTTTTAAAATAACATTTAATATTAAAGACAATTTAAAAAGTAAATTCTCAAATATAATTTTATCACAAATAGCTTTAAATGTTTTAATAGCATCCATTAAATATTTCTTTAATTAAAAAAAAGGCCTCATGAAAATTTAATTTACATTGGCAGAATTTGTTTAACAGTGCGTTTGAAATTTGTGTCTTCTCATAGGGAATATAGAATATTTGGAATAGTATAGGTACTGTTAAAATAGTATGTAGGTATTGCTAATTTTATATTTAATTTGCCAAGAAGAACTCTTAAAATTCCACTATTTTCTTTATATCAGATTTATATAAAATTCAGTTTAGGAACATGTAAGAAGTCTCATTTATTATTGAATTTATAGAAAAAATACTTGTATACTATTGACTCCATAATTTTATATTGTTATCTATATCATGAAACATGATGGTAGTATTACATCACAAGGGGTTGGTGGGATTTATGCTAAGTTGTGTTATCTCAAGAGAAAGGAGAATTTTTATGTTAATGGCCCCAAATGCTTATTGCATATTTCCCAACTGCTTTTGGATATATTTTTTAGTTATGAAAAAGAGTAACAACTCAGATTATTTTTTAGCACTACACAGGGTAATGAAACTAATACCTAGAATGTGTTATACTTTCTTAATTAAAAAATATTTTTAAAGGAGCTGGAAATGCAGTCATTATTCTATGTGATGTTTTATTTTCTAATTAAGACACTATTTTTTCTTTACTTATTTGCTAATAAGGTCAGAACAATAAGGTGGTCTTTCACTATAGTTAAGTAGCTTTTACGTTTTAATGTAAGAATCTCGTGGGTGCTTGATAAATTTGTGGATTCCCAAACTCAGCCCCCTAGAAATTCAAATTTACAAGTCAGGATGTTTAACAGGCTCCTAGATGATTAGGATGTATCTGGTCCTTTCAGAAACTTTGGCCAGCTGTCTATTCTTCAACATTAACTCCATTGCCATTAATGTTAACTCAACATTAATTTGTTTTTCATTAAATCTTCAACCCTGGTCTTAAAAGGGACTTTACTATAAAGCTGAGATTGTTTTAAAAACTTATATGAAAGTATTTTAGCTATTTTAATAGGTTTGGAAGTTAAAATAATAAGTTTTCATGTTTTAGGTTATAACATTGTACATTTGTGTAGAGTTCTATAATTTAATAAGCACTCTTACATCTTTTGCCATTTTATTTTCATAACAAGCCTGTGAAGTAGGTAAAACAGGTATTATTATCTTCATTTTATGTATTGGGAAACAGGCTAATGCAAGTTAGGTGACCTGTCCTAGGTCACGTAGCTAATAAGTAGCTGAGCTTGACTAGAATGTAAGTTGACTCCTAGACCAGTGCTCTTTCCATATCACACCATATAAGCTATCTAAAATGGAAAATTAAAAAAAAATGTGTGTGTTTACACTTATTACATATACATCATCAGACATTGTTTAAGTTCTCTAATTAGAAAAGTTAGCATACTGCTTAAATTTTAGCATATTCTTAGACAGTAAATATGTTTTATCTTACAAACTCTACACTGTGAGTTGGGTAGGGACATGGATTGTGTGTTATATATCTTTTTATTCTAATTGCCTAGCTTACTCAGTGGCCCTCAGTACCTAGGAGTCTAAGTGATGAATGAATGGATAAATGAATGACCTTTAGGCTTTTGTGTCAAGAGGGAATGTTTGAAGGTTTTTGATGTGTATTTTTGTCTTAAAATGGGAAAGGTTCATAATTGGGCTCTTGATTTTTAAATGGGGGTGGCATACATTCTTGAATCATGAATACCTATGAAGTGCCAGTTCTCACAAGCAGCTGTCAAATAGTGCTTCACGAAGAAGCACAACAATCATTAGGTGGTAGTATATGTATTTTTTGTGATGTATTGTGGGATATTTTATAGTTTTTAGGTCATGTATGTACTTTTCTCCAGTAACATATGTTAGCAGGGCAGAACTAAATTTTCGGTAGAGATAAAAGGGATTCCTTTTATTTTAGAAATATGTCTCAAAACCCCTTAGAGAATATCTAAAGAAAATGTTTCCAAATCAAATGAACCTTTAAACTGCCATTATAACTTTTCCCTTGCCTTTCTTTCTAGAATAAAAGTGACCCACTTCTTCTCAAGTAGTTTTGATAGTTCAGGAAGCTTTCCAGCATTCTGGTACATGTCTAATAGAGATCTTTTTGTGTTACATAAAATGTCTTTAGTGTCTCTTCCAAAGTGTATAAAATCTCTTAAAAGATACTGTCACCTTTCTTTTTCTAGAACCAGATTATTCCTTATGCCTGTTATTCAGAATGTCCAAGTACAGTTGTGGGCTGCTAGTTTTGTTTGATTTTGCTTTTGTTTTATCTATACATCTGTAATTTTCTGTATATAGGAGTAGTAGGAAGAATGAATGAATCAAATATACTTAGTCTGTTTCTCTGCATATTGGCAAAGAAGTATATTGGAGTAGTTCAAAAGACATTTTGGGTAAACTGTAGTTTTCATGTACTTGTACAGTTCTCCTTTTTCATATTACATATAGTTGATATTTGCATTCATTACTAATCCTGAAATCCCATTTCCAAAAGGTGTCTACCAAAATACCTTTTCTTGAAAAATATGTAAGAATTTAGGAATAGAGAACAGTTTAAACACTCCTCAAGAATACATACTTTTGATTGATATTCTGGATACTGGTTTTCATTCAGCATTTGGCACTTCGCCAAGTGTTCCTCCCATGCACTCTCAAGTTCTTTGAGTTGCTGCAGTATTTGTGGAATCATGGGAACTTGTCTTTACTGTTGTTGATAACATTGGGAACACCCTTTAATCCTTGGTGTACTAAACTTTCATCTGAAGCCTTTGTTTTTCAGTGTAAGAAATGTTTGGAAATTGTCTTTATGAATAGGGTAATTGAGCAAAGAATTTATTCTGAAAATTTTGTTTGTCTACTATTTATTATTTTTGTTTCTTTTGACCCTGAAACAAGTTAATTTTCCTATATCATTCTCTAATCTTCTAGTTCTGAGAATTATAGCTTTCTGCTGTTGCAACTATTCCTTATAAATGTTGGTTTTTTCCATTCATACTATACTTTCTGACCTTTTCCTGATTTCCTTTTGACAGTGGTTCCCTTTGGGTTCCTAGAGCATGTTTTTGATTCCCTTTTGCCGTACTTATCATTTTATCTAGCATTTTAAAATAACATCTGAATTCTTTGAAATGCAGGCTCAGTGTGGGTAAACTCTGGTCTTATTCATCTTTGTTTCTCACCAGTACCAAACATAGGGCTTTTCAAAAAGTGGGTGCTGAATATTTATGCTTTTGAATTAAATTAATCTTTTAGCCTGGTTTCCATGAGTATAATTCTATAAAAACCACTTGTTTCCAGGAACCTCTATAAAATCTGGACAGAAGATAGTCTTCTCTTTTGGTATCATCAACCATTTTCTGCTTTAGATTTTTTGGTCCTGATTTCTTCCCTTCCCCTTCCTTCCTTTCTTTCTTCTTCTTTTTACAAATTTTTAAATTTGAGGTAACACATGATGTTACATTAATTTCAGGTGTACAATGTAGTGTTTCAACTTCTGTACACATTATGTAATGTTTACCACAAGTGTAGCTACCATCTATCAACATACAATGCTATTTCAGTACCATTGCCTATATTTCCTACGTTGTACATTTTATTTATTTATTTATTTAGATTTTATTTATTTATCAGAGAGAGAGAGAGCAGGGGGAGCAGCAGGCAGGGGAGAAGTAGGCTGCCGGCTGAGCCAGGAGCCCGATATGGAACTCGATTCCAGGACCCTGAGGTCATGACCTGAGCCGAAGGCAGACACTCAACTGACTGAGGTACCCAGGCGTCCCATGTTGTACCTTTTATTTCTGTGACTTATTCACTCCATAACTGGAAGCCTGTATCTTCCACTGTCCTCATCCATTTTGCCTATCCCTCCACCTCTTCCTCTGTAGCAACCACCAGTTTGTTCTCTGTATTTGCAGGTCTGATTCTGCTTTTTGTTTGTTTATTCGTTTGTTTTGTTTTTTAGACTCCACATACAAGTGAAATCATATGGTATTTGTCTTTCTCAGTCTGACTTATTTTACTTGGCATAATACCCTATGGGTCCACCCATGTTGTTGCAAATGTTTTTGACCCTGATTTCTGATGCACCATCAAAACTACGTATCTTTGGTACTAATTTTTTCCTCTCTTATTTTCTTTTAGGGATATGATAGCATTCAGAGCTTTCTCTATTTGTGTACCTAGTGATAGTATTTGACACTATTAGCAAACCACTGTGCAAGAAAGTAGCAGCAGTTGAAGACCCTCTACTTCTAGCATTTAAAGAATGCTGGACTCTCCTTTCTCCGTCACCTCAAATAGAAGCTGAACATCCAGCCATGGGGTAAAGAAAGTTGTGAATGATGGAGAACAGTTTTAAGGTCTTGGGGGTGCAGGTTTTTACTATAACCAGGAAGAATACTTTGTTGTATCACATTAAATCTGTTTTGTTTCTGTATTACTGTTGTCACTTACTAGCAAAAGAGCTTTATGTCATTACTGCACACAGGAAGCACAAATGGTAAATGCAATAAATACAGAAGTGATAAATGATGCCATTTTCATCCCTGTTCTTTGCTTTTGATTCCTTAAGATTTAGAAAAATTAATTGAGGTGGAGTCACTTGAGAATATGTTTAAATTCCTTTAACTTCCGTTAAATGCTTTTTACCTTTAGTTGTCAGAAATGAGAAATCTACCTTTCAGAAGGACCAGTTAATTTTTTATAGGTGATTTAAAGAAAAACAGTATGATTCTCTTTGCCTTTTTTATACCAGTCATCTTAACCTGTCCTACTAGTAAATTTGACTTTTTATTGCTGAAGTTATTGCAATTAGAAAAAAAGATTTTATTTATTTATTTGAGATAGAGAGAGGGAGCACAAGTAGGGGGAGTGGCAGAGGGAGAGGAAGAAGCAAGCCCCCACTGAGCAGGGAGCCTGATGATCCCAGAATCATGGGATCATGACCTGAGCCAAAGGCAGATGCCCAACTGACTGAGCCATTTGATGCCCCAGAGTTATTGCAGTTTTTATGAAGGATATTTCTACATCACAGATGAAGCTTTGCTGGTCATGTGACTTGAGATACTACTTCATCTCTCTGAGTTTCTGTATCCTTAGTAGTAAATTGGAGGCACCCAGCTCAGGCTCTTTATAGGGCCTGTCTTCTTTTCCTACCCTGGATTAATTTTCCTGTTTGTTGGCTCCAGTGATGCCTCCAAGTTTTCTATTTCTATATCGTCTCATTCCCCTCTTGTCCAGAGCAGGTGACAGGTAAGTCATCCTATGACTTCTCAGTTCCCCTAGGGCCCTCCTATGGAGCCTTTTCTCTTTATCAGACCTAGAATTAGGACAGAGTCTGGCTGCCTATGCAGTGGAAGGACTCAGCATTCCTTATTTCCCTCTCCTGCTTTGTATGTTGCCTTAGGCTGTTCTTGATCCAGGGCCCTGAATCCAAGCCTGTTTAATGGTGAATATGCATATGTAATTAGTCCCCTTGACAACCAACCACTGGAGGTGTAGGTACCTTTATTCTTAGAGACAAGGAAACTGAGGTACAGGGAGATTCAAGTGCTTGCCCAGGTGCAGTGAACTGTGGAGTGGCAGAACCAGGATTCAATTTTGATTATTTAATCTGACACCAGGGGCCATGTTCTTCACTACCTCACTGTGCTGATACTGCCTGTACAAAACTCATGTCTTCTTTTCGTGCACACATCTAGACTCTGTCTAGATTTTCTGTGGCTTTTCCTTACCTACTGAATAGATAATTTAGTGCAGGTCAACATGTAATTTTGATAGGCTGTTTCTTAAGAGAGTCTCCTAAGGTAATTAAAGACCTAATTACCCTTTTAGAGAGCAGTCTCCATGATTGTAGGGTTTCCTCCTGCCCTGTCTTTCAAGTACTTATCTTTGTTGGCCCCATGTAATTGAGGTACCTCACCTGGAGCTTATGAAGCCAAGATTCCCACCAATTTTTTGTTCTAAGGAACATAGATTATATACAGAAAATGTATAATCTAAAATGTAGAATCTTATGAAAATACAAGAAATTAAAAGGGAAGATTAGAAAGTATCCATATTCCAGCTCAGAGAATACTACTTTCTGATAAGTATTTTAGACAAACACACATATGTATGTACCGTTTACATAATTTCCATTTTCATATTTTTTACTCAGGATAATTAAGTAGATACACTGTTTTATCCTGTTGTTTTTAAAAGAAAGTTATTTCCATTTATGTAGATGGTGTGTTAAATGGATTTGGTAGTTTCTTATTTGGTAGTGTCATGACTAAGACCAAATTTTCCTATTTTAATCTTTATGAGTGTCTTTCCATTCCGTATATTCACTAGTTCCTCAGGACAATAATCTTGGATTTTCCTTTGTCACATTTCATCTCTAATCCATCAGGTAATTCTTTTGGCTCTACCTTCTAAAATATACTGTATTCAAATAATTTCTCATCACCTCCACTATTGCTACTCTGATCCATGTCACTGCCATCTCTTGCCTAAATTATCATAGTACCTTTTTAGTTTATCTCCCTGCTTCCTACCCTTTATAGTTTTCTATACAGTGAAACTTTTTTTTTAAATTTTTTTTTTTAAAGATTTTGTTTATTTATTTGATGGAGAGAGACACAGCCAGAGAGAGAGGGAAGTGGGGGAGTGGGAGAGGAAGAAGCAGGCTCCCAGCAGAGGAGCCTGATGTGGGGCTAGATCCCAGGACTCTGGGATCACGCCCTGAGCCGAAGGCAGATGCTTAACAACTGAGCCACCCAGGCGCCCCTATACAGTGAAACTTTTAAAATAGAGTTGGGTCATGCCACTCTTCTGCTCAAAACCCTGCTAGAGCTTCCTGTCTTACTGAGGATAAAGGCCAAAATCTCTATGATAGCTTACAAGGTTCTGCATGATGTAGTCTCTACACATTTATTGAACTCCTACTCTCTCCTTTCTCTCTCTTACTCTGTCCCTGCCCCATTGGCTTCCAGACTGTTTTTCTTACCTGCCAGGAACGCTCAGCTTGAGGGCCTGTTGTTCAGGAAAGTGGTAGTCTCCAAGAGCAACACCAGGCCATCTATCACAGAAGTAATGAAACAGAAAGGCTCACAGGGCCAATTAAGATGCTCAAACACATGGTTTATTAAATCCATTTTATTTATTTATTTATTTATTTTTTAGAGAGAGAGAGAAAGGGGTGGGGGAGGGGCAGAGGGAGATGGATAGAGAGAATCTTAAGCAGGCTCCATGCCCAGCGTAGAACCTGACATGGGCTTGATCTCACAACCCTGAGATCATGACCTGAGCCGAAATCAAGAGTCGGATGCTTAACTGACTGAGCCACCCAGGCACCACGCATTTATTAAATCAATTTAAAACACACTGAGAAGGGAGGGAGAAAAATGGGGTAAAGTTAATATACTTATGATAGGGCACAAGTGAGTGAAGGACCCCATTCTCTGAATCTTGTGGTGCACAGTTCTCATGTCTTTTCTCTGTCTACCTTAACAGGAGAGAGGACCAGAATTGAGATGAGTGAGAGGCCCAATCAGATAGAAGATTCTCTGGTAATGCCAGTGACACAAACTTGCTCTATCAAAGAGGCACTGGGGCAAACATGTCTGGACTTAGCCGTAGCTGGTCACTTATCCTGCTGACCAACTGTGGGTTTTATTTGTGTTTCTTGGGGAGACAACATGTAGGATAACTGAATTAAGACCTCATATATATGTAGTGTCCCTCATATGTCTCATGTTTATTTGGTGTTCATGAATATTTAATGCATCAGGTAACATTATATTTTGAGCCTCTCGAATATTAGAGCCTGTTGCATGTTTAGTGCCTCATAAATTTAGATGTCTTGGTCCTTCCCTTCCTGTCTCTGTTTAGGGACATATGCTCTACTTACTAACTACTTCTGTCTATGTGTTTAACATGTCTTATGCTTTTTGTTTATGTCTCACAAGCCACTTACTACTATTCTATGCTTAATACATCTTAACACATTTATTTAACTTCTTTTTTTAAAGAATGATTTATTTATTTATTTAGAGAGAGTGAGCAAGTGGAGGAGGGGGAGAGAGAGAAGGAGAGAGAATCTCAAGCAGACTCCACGCCAAGCATGGAGCCTAATGTGGGGCTTGATCCCACGACCTTGAGATCACTTCCTGAGCCGAAACAGGAGTCGGATGCTTAACCGACTACACCACCCAAGCACCCCCATTTATTCAGCTTCTGTAGCAAAATAAATATTCTCAAAAGCAAATGCATATTATAGGACCTGTATGCTTGCTGTTCCCTCTTTTGTCTATAAGACTGTTCCTGCAGATACATGCATGACTTCCTCTCTTTCTTCAAGCCTTTGCTTAAATATTATCTCAAAGATCATCTTACCGATAGGCCTCTCTGACCACCCTATATAAAATAGCAGCCTGCTTGCTCCCTCAACCCTGACCTTCTGTTCCATTTTCTGCTTTAATTTTCTCTGTTGCCTTTACCACCATTACATATACTATATACTGATTTCTTCCTCACTAGAATACGAGCTACTTGAAGTGAGGCACTTCGTCTGTTATATTCAGTGCTCTTTCTCTAGTGCTTGGTAATCTAGCAGTTGTTCAGTAGGTATCTGTTTAATGAACAAATGAATGAGGAGCCAAATGAATCCTTGGGGAGTCACTTAAAATAGTGGTCTCTTTTTCTTCATTAAAAAATAGTATAGGCATAAGTAAAGATTTTATAAAGTCCATGAAGCTACTAGCCTGGTTATAAAGGAACATTTTATAATATGAGTTAAAGAATATATATTAAATACCCTTTCTTAAAGTTTACTTGAGAGTAGAAGAATGGTTGACTGTAGTCACTATTTTGAAACTGTGGTTCCACGATAAAACAAATAATAATTTTTACAGTAGTTACTATGTATTTTGACAGGTATTTATGGAATTTGTGCTGAGTGATGTGGGGATTAAAGATTTCCTATATGGGAAAAAGATTCATTCAAGAAACCAGAAAGGGTAATGTATGATAAGAGACAATTTTGCATAAAATGGATCACAGAGTCAATAAATGCTGTAAGAGTTTAGAGAAGGAAAAGGTCAGTGTGGGCTAGAGTGCTGGGGAGATCACTGAATGGACTTGGGAGAATGGATTGGATTTGTAGAAAGGGGATTTGTATATCTGAAGGAGGTAAGGAAAAAGGGTGCTGAAGTCTTGTATAACATGAATTTACGGAGTTTGACTTTTATTAATCCTATTAATGGTGAATCATTGGAGGTTTTGAAGTAAGGGAATAACATGATTTGATAAATGTTAGAGAAATTCAGTAATGGGTGTTATATGGAGAATGCATAGGGGGAGAGGTGATGGCTCCAGCAAGGATAGAATTAAGGAAAATAGAGAAGACTATTGTAGGAATTCAAGAGAGTTGATAGTTTTCTGAACTCAAGAAGAATCAAGTGGGATTTTTTTTGGTTACCCTTTGTTAATAGTGTTTATGAAATTTATTCCTTTGTTCTTTTGGCCACTAATAACCTTCATACAGGTCTCTAGTGTTGCATGTATCACACAGTATTGTAATTATTTGTTTTTGTGCCCCTATCCTCTACTAGTTTATAAAATTATCTTGTGCCCCAGGCATCTAGCTAGTGCTCAGAAAATATAGGACAAATACATGAGTTTAATGAACTTTTAAGTTGTTTGGTTAGCATAGGATGCATTTAAACTGGTTTCCTTCTTAAATTAGCTCTCAGAATGTTTTGAAGATTCCAGTCTCAAATTGGGGGATAGTCAGTGGCTATTCACATAAGTACATTAAAGTAGTTTTGGGTGATTTGGTACAAAATAAAAAATTTTGCAGCTTGATAATATCTGTAAAGGCATATTTGCCCACATTTCAGCTCTGTCAAATATGTCTTTTTTGCTTTCTTTCTCATAGTTCATTTGTGTATGATTCCACTTTTGTCTTGGTTGTGATAATGAGATGAAAGGCTTTACAGAGAAAGTGCTAAAATAAGCAAAACATGAACCTTGATGTTTAAATACAATGGAATAAGGGTAGGCATTCTGCATAGAGGAAATAATTTTTTAGTGTTTTGTCTTGGAATCCCTATTCTGTCAAAAAATTTTCTTTGATGGTTCTTGTATCGTGGGCACACTATAACTTGAGTAGATAGGCAGACTAGTTACTGTTTGTTTCTGTTTGACAGGTGAGCACACATGGTATTGTCTCCCATCAGGAGTCTATTTTTCCTTTTTTTTTTTTTTTTAAATATCTCTGTGCGTGATCTCTTTTAAAGAACTACTCTGTGAACTATCCATTTGATACTAAAGATGACCACTTTAAACTGAGATTCAGTGACCTTTTTTTTTATGATGGTTTTTAAAATGTAGGGTTTAAATTTCCCAGAACACTCTAAAGTACATATTTTGAATAGTGTGCACAATATTGTTGGCACCATAGATAATAAGAATCTGTCAGTTACTTTGAGTTTACAGCTAAAATTTCAGTTAGAAGAATCCTTTTTAGTTGTTAATTTGACTTGTGGTTACATAAAAGCCTTTTGGGATACAATTTAAAAGCCTGGCTAAGAGTATTGTGTTAGATTTGTGTGGGTGGCGGTGGTTGAGGCAAAATTTTATGTCATACTCCCAGACTGAGGAATTTGTTCCTCACTTCATATAACATTATGTTAAGTCTGTAAGCTCAGTACTCAGCTATTTATATCTTTGTGGACAGTCCTTGCCATTAGATTATTTTTGCCACTAGTCAAGTTGCTGTGGCCATGTGTGAAGGGCTGGGCTCCCTGTAGACCAGTAGATCCCATGTGTTAATTTGTCATTGTTTGGGAGAACTGATAAAGATACAGATTCTAGGGCCCCACTCTAAGGGTCTGTTTAGTAGATCTGCAGTGAGGTCCAGGAACATAAATTTCACTCATTTAGCAAATATTTAAGTACCTGCAGTATGTGCCAGGAACTGTTCTAGGTGATAGGGACATGTCAGTCTTTCTTTCTTTCTTTCTTTCTTTTCTTTTTTTAGATGAATTTATTTGAGAGAAAGCGAGAGAAAGAGAGAGAGCGAGTGCGCATGCGTAAACACACATACATGTGATGGGGGAGGGGAGAAGGGAGAGAATCTTCAGGCAGACTCCCTGCTGAGCGCTGAGTGCAGAGCCTGATGTGGGGCTCAATTCCATGATCCATGAGATCACCATCTGAGCGGGAACCAAGAGTCAGGTGCTCAACCAACAAAGCCAGCCAGGTGCCCCCAGTATTTTCTTTCTTGAAACCTTCTTGCCAGTTTGTGTATGCATGTGAGTGTGGGGATTACTGATAGGAAAAAGGAAATAACATAAAAAATACGGTAATTACGTGGTATATTAGAGAGTGTTAAGTACTCTGGAAAAAAACAGAGTTGGTTAAATGGATTAGCAATGTCCAGAGTGGTATGTGTGGTTAGGGATGGGAGATGGAGGTGGGAGTGCGATTTTATTAGTTCTCAATGTTATTCTGATGTGTGTTTGACCACATTTTGCAAAACACTGTCTTAGACATTATAATTTAAAATGGCAATTTAATATGCTTTTCTAAGGATTATGGTTCTTCAAATTAAAAAAATAATATTATTAAGCACAAATTGTGAATTACAAAGAACTAAAGCCTAAGTTTTTAACAGTTTTGGCCATAAAATTCACCCAACTGAGTGTATATAGTTCAATAAACTTCAGTAAATTTGTGCAGTTGTGCAACCATTATCACAATCCAGTTAGTTTTAAAACACTTCCATCACCCCAATTTGTGCCTGTTTATAATCATTTCTTCCTCCTACCTCTACTGCTTTCTGTCTTTGTAGTTTTGCCTTTTCTAGAAAAAAATTTTAAAGATTTTATTAATTTATTTGAGAGAGAGAGGAGAGAGTGAGGAGGGGAGAAGCAGAGGGAGAGGAACAAAGAAATTCTATGCCGAGTGCAGAGCCTGATGCGGGGCTTGATCTCACGACCCTGAGGTCATGACCTGAGCTGAAACCAAGAGTGGTTTGCTTAACTAGCTGAGTCACCCAGGTGCCCCTAGAAGTTTTTTTATAAAGAGAATCATATTTGTCTTTTTTTTAAAAAGATTATTTATTTTGAGAGAGAGAGGGTGTGGTTATGGGAGGAGGGGCAGAGGGAGAAAGAGTCTTAAGCAGACACCATGCTGAGTGCAGAGCCCAATGCCGGGCTTGATCTTACAACCCTGAGATCATGACTTGAGCTGAAACCAAGAGTCGGATGCTTAATGGACTGTGCAACCCAGGTGCCCCAATATTTGTCTTTTGAGAATGATGTCTTCACTTAGTATTATATTTTTAAGGTTCATTCACTTGTTGCATGTATTATTAATTCATTCCTTTTTATTGCAGAATAGTATTGCTCTGTATGGTTATACTGCATTTTAATCACCAGTTGGTAGGTATTTGGATTGTTCTTAGTTTTTGGCTATTTTGAATAACGCTGCTGTGATATTTGCATATGTTTTTATGTGGACATATGCTTTCATATCTATTGGGTAGATAACAAAGGGGTGGAATTACTGGATCTATGGTGAATATATGTTTAACTTTTTAAGATATTGTCAGTTTTCCAGAGTAGCTGTACCATTAAATGGTCTCACCAGCAGTATATGATGATTCCCGTTTCTCCACATCCTTGCCAGTACTTGGTCTTGTTAATCTTTTTAATCATAGCCCATCCTGTTGGATATGTAATGGTATCTGTTTGCAGTTTGGTTTTAATTTGTGTTTCCCTAATACCAAGGATGTCACGCATCTTTTCCTGTACTTATTGACCATGTGTATTTCTTCTTTGGAGAAATATTTATTCAGATTCATTGCCCATTTTTATTTTATTCATTTATTCATTCATTCATTCATTCATTTTTAAGAAATATTTTATTCATTTATTTGAGAGAAGAGAGAATGAGTGGGGGGCGGGGGAGTAGAGGGGCAGAGGGAGAGGGAGAAGCAGACTCTCTGCTGAGTAGGAAGGCTGATGATGTGGGGTCTGAGATCATGACTTGAGCCTAAGGCAGAGGCTTAACTGACTGAGCCACGCAGGTGCCCTTCTTTGTCCATTTTTAAATTGGATTATTTATCTGTCTATTACTGAGTTGTAAGAGTTCTTTTTATATTCTGGATGTTAGATCCTTATCTAATATATGATGTATGAATATTTTCTCCTCTCCATAGGTTCTCCTTTTTACCTTCTTGATAATGTCCTTTGATGTACAAAATTTTAAAATTTTGTTCAAGTCCAATCTATTGATTTTTTCTTTTGTTACTTGTGCTATATCTAAGAATCCATTGCCAAATCTGAGTTCATGAAGATTTACCCCTATACACATAGGGTATATTATCTATTCATAGATCTTCACAAAGGATACGTTTTTAGAAAAGGAAAAAAAAAAACAAACCCAGGTATGATTAGGCAATATGGACAGTAGTTCCTACTTTCAATTATGATGACACTAGACTATGATCTCTTTCTCCTTGGCTTTGGACCCCTCCATGATCCTGCACTTGGATTGAAAATTTTTCTTAGGACTCCCCCCAAATTTATTTCTTGCAGTTAACCGACTCTTAGGATAATTTCAATAGTCAAAATAGATTGGCATTAAATACTTCTTAGGCAGCATAATCTCAGTGTTTCAGCTCTAATGACTTTCTCTTTTGAAGAAGCAAGTAACTTCCTATATAGGCTGATTTATCTACATGAGGAGAGGTCTTAAAATGTCCCCTGGTTCCTCTGTGCCAGACTTTCCTGTTTATATTTGCTAGTAAAATAGAACGTTATTTCTGTCGGCTGAAATTACTTAATTTTTTTCTTTGATATTCTGTTTTCTATCATTAGAAGTTTATTTGATGTGGAGGAAAAATATCATATCATATCGTATCATATCATATTGTGTCATATTACCCCTCCCCATGGTAGGCAGAATAATATCTTCCCCAATCCTAATCCCAATCTTCCTAATCCTCAGAACATGTGAATAAGTTGCATAACACGGCAAAGGATAATTAAGGCAGCAGATGGAATATTAAGATTACTAATCAGCTGATCTTAAAACGAGGAGGTGAACCTGTATTATCTGAGTGGGCCCAATGTAATCTCAAGGGCCCTTAAATGGAGAAGAGGGAGGCAGAAGTGGAGGTCAGAGTGATGTGATGTGAAAACAGCTGTTGGTGACTTCGAAGATGGAGGAAGAGGGCATTGAGTCAAGGAATATGGGTGGCCTTCAGAAACTAAAAAGGGCAAGGAAACTGATTTTCCCTTAGAGCTTCCAGAAAGGAATTCAGCTCTGCCAGTGCTTAGATTTTAGCTCAGCGAGACATATTTTGGATTTTTGACCTACAAAACTATAAGACTATAAACTTGTGTTGCTTTAAGTCACAGACTTGTGGTAATTTGTTACGTCAGCAATAAGAACAAATAAACCCCCTATTAATTGTCTCCAGGTTAATGACTTTGCAGCTATATGGCATATATATATATCACCTTTCCAGGAGTCTTATTTATAATTTTTAAGTTGTTTTATTTTAAGATTATTTTATGTTTTTATCATATCAACCCTTGCTTATTGTGTTTATTAATTGGAAATGAAAATGGACTTATTTTTTTTTCCTTTTTTAAAAATTTTAATGTTTTTTTATTATATTATGTTAGTCACCATACAGTACATCCCCGGTTTCTGATGTAAAGTTCAATAATTCATTAGTTGCGTATAACACCCAGTGCACCATGCAATACGTGCCCTCCTTACTACCCATCACCGGTCTATCCCATTCCCCCACCCCCCTCCCCTCTGAGGCCCTCAGTTTGTTTCTCATAGTCCATAGTCTCTCATGCTTCATTGCCCCTTCTGATTACCCCCCTTTCTTTATCCCTTTCATCTCCTACCGATCTTCCTAGTTCTTATGTTCCATAGATGAGAGAAATCATATGATAATTGTCTTTCTCTGCTTGGCTTATTTCACTTAGCATTATCTCCTCCAGTGCCATCCATGTTGCAGCAAATGTTGAGAACTCGTTCTTTCTGATAGCTGAGTAATATTCCATTGTATATATGGACCACAGCTTCTTAATCCAGTCATCTGTTGAAGGGCATCTCGGTTCCTTCCACGCTTTGGCTATTGTGGACAATGCTGCTATGAACATTGGGGTGCATATGGCCCTTCTCTTCACTACGTCTGTATCTTTGGGGTAAATACCCAGTAGTGCAATGGCTGGGTCATAGGGTAGCTCAATTTTTAACTTTTTAAGGGACCTCCACACTGTTTTCCAGAGTGGCTGTACCAACTTGCATTCCCACCAACAATGTAGGAGGGATCCCCTTTCTCCACATCCTCTCCAACAATTGTTTCTTGCCTTGTCAATTTTTGCCATACTAACTGGCGTAAGGGGGTATCTTAGTGTGGTTTTGATTTGAATTTCCCTGATGGCTAATGATTTTGAACATTATTTCATGTGTCTGTTAACCATTTGTAGGTCTTCATTGGAAAAGTGTCTGTTCATATCTTCTGCCCATTTTTTGATTTGTTTATTTGTTTCTTGCATATTGAGTTTGAGAAGTTCTTTGTAGATCTTGGATACCAGTCTTTTATCTGTAGTGTCATTTGCAAATATCTTCTCCCATTCCGTGGGCTGCCTCTTAGTTTTTTGACTGTTTCCTTGGCAGTGCAGAAGATTTTTTTTTTTTTTAAGATTTTATTTATTTATTTGACAGAGAGACAGCCAGAGAGAGAGGGAACACAAGCAGGGGGAGTGGGAGAGGAAGAAGCAGGCTCCCAGTGGAAGAGCCTGATGTGGGGCTCGATCCCATAACGCCAGGATCACACCCTGAGCCGAAGGCAGACGCTTAACCGCTGTGCCACCCAGGCGCCCCTACAGTGCAGAAGCTTTTTATCTTGATGAAGTCCCACAAGTTCATTTTATCTTTTGTTTCTCTTGCCTTTGGAGATGTGTCATGAAAAATGTTGCTTTGGCCGATGTCATAGAGGTTGCTGCCTATGTTCTCCTCTAGGATTTTGATGGATTCCTGTCTCACATCAAGGTCTTTCATCCATTTGGAGATTATATTTGTGTATGGTGTGAGAGAGTGGTCAAGTTTCATTCTTTTGCATATAGCTGTCCAATTTTCCCAGCACCATTTATTGAAGAGACTGTCTTTTTTCCACTGGATGTTTTTTCCTGCTTTATCAAATATTAGTTGCCCAAAGAGCCGAGGGTCCATTTCTGGGCTCTCTATTCTGTTCCATTGGTCTATGTGTCTGTTTTTGTGCCAGTACCATGCCGTCTTTGTGATCACAGCTTTGTAGTACAGCTCGAAATCTGGCATTGTGATGCCCCCAGCTTTGTTTTTCCTTTTCAACAGTTCCTTGGAGATTCGGGGCCTTTTCTGGTTCCATACAAATTTAAGGACTGTTTGTTCCAGTTCTTTGAAAAAAGTCATCGGTATTTTGATCGGGATAGCATTGAAAGTGTAGATTGCTCTGGGTAGCATGGACATTTTAACTATGTTAGTTCTTCCGATCCATGAGCATGGAATATTTTTCCATCTTATGTGTCTTCCTCAATGTCTTTCAAGAGTGATTTATAGTTTCTAGAATATAGATCCTTTATGTCTCTGGTTAAGTTAATTCCAAGGTAACGTATGGTTTTTGGTGCTATTGTAAATGGGATGGATTCCCTAATTTCTCTTTCTTCAGTCTCATTATTCGTGTGTAGAAATGCAACTGATTTCTGAGCATTGATTTTGTATCCCGCCACATTACTGAATTGCTCTATAACTTCTAATAGTTTGGGAGTGGATTCTTTTGGGTTTTCCATATAGAGTATCATGTCATGTCTAGAGACATTTTGACTTCTTCTTTGCCGATTTGGATACCTTTGATCACTTTTTGTTGTCTGATTGCTGTTGCAAGGACTTCTAGTACTATGTTGCATAGTAGTGGCGAGAGTGGGCATCCTTGTCGTGTTCCTGATCTTAAGGGAAAGGCTTCCAGCTTTTCCCCATTGAGAATAATATTTGCTGTAGGTTTTTCATAGATGGCTTTTATGAGATTGAGAAATGTACCCTCTATTCCTACACTCTGAAGGGTTTTAATCAGGAAAGGATGCTGTATTTTGTCAAATGCTTTTTCTGCATCAATTGAGAGAATCATATGGTTCCTGAATCTTTTCTTGTTGATATGATGTATCACGCTGATCGATTTGTGAATGTTGAACCACGCTTGCATCCCAGGTATGAATCCCACTTGGTCATGATGGATAATCCTTTTAATGTACTGTTGGATTCTTTTTTTTTTTTTTTTAAAGATTTTATTTATTTATTCGACAGAGATAGAGACAGCCAGCGAGAGAGGGAACACAAGCAGGAGGAGTGGGAGAGGAGGAAGCAGGCTCATAGTGGAAGAGCCTGATGTGGGGCTCGATCCCATTACGCCGGGATCACGCCCTGAGCCGAAGGCAGGCGCTTAACCGCTGTGCCACCCAGGCGCCCCTACTGTTGGATTCTATTAGCCAGGATCTTGTTGAGGATTTTGGCGTCCATATTCATTAGGGAAATCAGTGTGTAATTCTCCTTTTTGATGGGGTCTTTGCCTGGTTTGGGGATCAAGGTAATATTGGCCTCATAGAATGAGTTTGGTAACTTTCCTTTTGTTTCTATTTTTTGAAATAGCTTTCGGAGAATAGGTATTATTTCTTTGAATGTTTGGTAGAATTCCCAGGAAAACCGTCCTGGCCTGGAGTTTTGTTATTTGGAAGGTTGTTTATCACTGATTCAATCTCTTCATAATTAATTGGCCTGTTTAAAATATCAATTTCTTCCTGTTTCAGTCTTGGTAGTTTATAGGTTTCCAGGAAGGCCTCCATCTCTTCCAGATTGCTAAATTTATTGGCATATAGCTGTTGATAAAAATTTCTAATAATCCTTCCAATTTCATTGGTGTTGGTCGTGACAGGTCCTTTTTCATACATAATTTTATTAATTTGGGTCCTTTCTCTATTCTTTTGGATAAGTCTTGCCACCGGTTTGTCAATTTTATTGATTCTCTCAAAGAACCAGCTTCTAGTCCTGTTGATCTGCTCTACTGTACTTCTGGTTTCTAATTCATTGATTTCTGCTCTAATCTTGGTAAGCTGCTTCCTCGTGAGTGGATTAGGCCTGTCCCTCTGTCGCTGTTCCAGCTTCTTGAGGTGAGAATATACAAACTGCATTTTAGATTTTTCTATTCTTTTGAGTGAGGCTTGGATGGCTATGTATTTCCCCCTTAGGACTGCCTTTGCAGTATCCCATAGGTTTTGGACCGTTGTGTTTTCATTCTCGTTGGTCTCCATAAATTTTTTAAATTGATTTTTGATTTCCTGGTTTATCAAGTCATTCCTGAGCAGGATGGTTCTTAGTCTCCAAGTGTTTGAGTTTCTTCCAAATTTTTCCTTGTAGTTGAGTTCCAATTTCAGAGCGTTATGGTCTGAGAATATGCAGGGGATAATTTCAGTCTTTTGGTATCGGTTGAGACCTGTTTTGTGTCCCAAAACATGGTCTATTCTTGAGAATGTTCCATGGGCATTAGAATAGAATGAGTATTCTTTGGTTGTGGGGTGTAGTGTTCTATGTATATCTATGAGGTCCAACTTGTCAAGTATGGCATTCAAAGCACTTGTTTCTATGTTGGTTTTCTGCTCTGGTGCTCTGTCTATTGCTGATAGTGGAGTGTTGAGGTCCCCTACTATTAACGTATTTTTATCTATATGTCTCTTTATTCTGGTTAAGAGTTGGCTTGTGTATCTTGCTGCTCCCCTGGTGGGGGCATAGATATTTATAATTGTCATATCCACTTGTTGGATACATCCTTTAAGAATAATATAGTGCCCTTCTGTGTCTCTAACTATAGTCTTTAGTTTAAAATCCAATCTGACTGATAAGAGAATTGCTACCCCAGCTTTCTTTTGAGGTCCATTGGCATGAAAGATGGTATTCCATCCCTTTACTTTCAGTCTGAATGTATCTTTGGGTTCAAAATGAGTCTCTTGTAGGCAGCAAATGGATGGGTCATGTCTTTTTATCCAATCTGCAACCCTGTGGCGTTTATGGGAGCATTTAGGCCATTTACATTGAGACTGATTATTGAGAGATATGATTTTAATGATGCCATGTTGCCAGTAAAGTCTTTGTTTCTATAGATTGTGACTTTCTGTTCTGTATCACTCTTGGGGCCTTTTTACTTTTATAGAACCCTCTTAATATCTTCTGTAGGGCTGGTTTCATGGTCACGAAATTGGTCAATGACTGATGATTCTGGAAGGTCTTTATTTCTCCATCCATTCTGAATGACAGCCTTGCTGGATAGAGGATCCTTGGCTGTATGTTTTTCTCTGAAAGAGCGTAAAAATGCCCCCCCAACCCTTTCTCTCATTTCAGGTCTGTGTAGACAGTTCTGACGTAATCCGGATACCTTTGTCTTGGTTCGTGAGAAATTTCTTTGCCCTGGCTGCTTTCAATACTGTATCCTTGGATCTAATATTTGCGATTTGCACTATGACGTGACATGGCATAGGTTTGTCGTGGTTGAGCTTGGGAGGGGTCCTCTCTGCCTCTTGGCCACGAATGCTTGTTTCCTTTGCTAGATTAGGGAAGTTTTCAGCTACAATTTGTTCAAATATCTCTTCTAGACCTTTGTTTTTCTCCACCCCCTCAGGGATGCCGATAACTCTGATATTGTAACGTTTCATTGAGTCAGTAATCTCCCGTAACCTACATTCCTGTGCGTGGATTTTTTTTAGTTCAGATTCTATTTTAGATTTTTCTTCTACTAACCCATCTTCCAATTTGCCGATTTGTTCTTCTGCCTCATTCACCCTGGCCGTCAGAGCCTCTAGTTTTGACTGCATTTGGCTTGTAGAATTTTTAATTTCTGCCAAATTCGCTCTCCTTTCCGCCCTTAGAGATTCTATATTCTCATTAACATTTTCTTTAATATTTTTTCAAGTCTACACATCATCTTGACCATTGTTACTCTGAATTCCATTTCTGATAATTTGGTTATATCCATATCCATTAGTTCTGTGGCAGAGGCCACAGACTCATTGTCTTTTCTTTGCTGGGGGGCACTTCTCCTTCTCGTCATTCTGATGAGGAGAGGTTGCGGGGTTGTCCAGAGCGAGCCTAAATTATTGACCGGACCCAGGCCGTGCGCCCTTGTTTTATAGTAATCTTAGGGATGTGGGCTTCTTGATTTTTCAGCCTGCCTTCTGGGGGAGGGGCCTGCTGCTCCGACACTCAGGCAACCCTGTTTTTGTAGAGTCTTCGTGTCCCCTGCAAGGGGGGATGGGGATGGGCACACTGTGAGCCGGCACTTCCAGGCTTTTGTTCCCTGGCGGTTTGCTGTGCCTCTTCTGAGAGTCAGAGCTGCAGCGGCCTAATCCCAGCCTGTCTCAGAACAGAGGGATCGCGGACAGTTCTCCACTGATGTTCTGGCCACTTTAACTCTGTTTCTGTTGGTGCTGCTCAACCCTGCAGCATCCTGGGATGTGCGCCCCACACTCGGCCTCCCAGCCCTCACTTCCAGGGCCGATGCGTCTCTGTCTTTTGTGTTTCTAATACTGCCAGCAGCCAGCCGCCCCCGCGTGCTTCCGGAGCTCCGGGTCTCAGTCTGTTTCCAGTGAGCACACCGGAGCTCCGTTTCATTCTGGTGGCGCGCGTTCCCCGGTCACGGTCTTAGTCTGTTCTCTCGCAGGTGCTGTCTGCGAGTCCACCCACTCCCCCGTGCAGGTGGCTACTGCTTTCTGGGACCTGAATACGGCGGCTCCCTCCCCCTTCCGTTTATCTTCCGATACCTGTGCGCGGTTTCACGGCTCCCTGCTTTGTACCTCAATACTCAGCGCTGGAGATGTTCATTTGTAGAGATCCAGATGTATCTTCCTGCGTCTCAGGCTGATTCTGTGGATGTTCAGGCTGGTCTGGTACCTATTCAGCTCGACTCAGGGGACCGGCTGAAAAAGGGGTCCCCTACTCCTCTGCCATCTTAACTCCCTCCGAAAATGTACTTATTATCTTACTCATACTTAACTAGGAGGCCCTCAGTGACATTCTAAATGTAAAGAGAACAGATCCCCCAAACAAGGAGCAAATTACAGAAGTAACCTGTTTCAGAACTAGGATAAGTTTCCAGTTTTGAGATCTTGGGCAAGTCTCTTAGACTCTCCCGGCTTGAATTTTCTTCTCTGTAAAATGAAGGAGTTAGAATAAACAATCTTTCAGGTCCTCTGAAATTCTGTGATATGATAATTTAGTGCACATGTGTATGTATGTGTATATCTATACAATTGCTCTATTCTTTTACCATTTTAATTCATGATTTGCGGGAAGTGTTATCTCCCCCTTAGAGATATAAATATGTAAAGTATTGTTTAGTAAGATGTTATTGAATTGTTCATTTGTTAAATTCTGTTTTTATTGAATTTTGACTGTTGCTTTGTACTGAAGATAAAAGATGAAGACCCTTTCTGCTCTTGGGGATCTCATAGTATCATGGAGAAAAGTTACAGCTAGATAGTTAGCTCTGCTTGAAATGCTGTGGAAACACAGAGAAAGGGGCCTTAAGCCTTAGGAGGTCTGGACTGACCTAGAGGAAATGATGCTGGTCAAGAAGGGAGTGGGTAGGATAGGTGCCTGAGGATGGGTATTTCAAGCAGAGGATAGAATATCTCAAAAGCGATGGAGAAAGAGCCTGAAGCTTTGGAGAGTGGAAATAAATGGGTTGGGGATGCTATTTTTTTTAAATTGAAGTATAGTTGACATATAATTTTATAGTAGTATCAGGTGTACCACATGGTGATTCAACAACTGTATACATTATGCAGTGCTCACCATAAGTGTAGTTACTGTCTGTCACTATACAAAGTTATTACAATATTATTGACTATATTGCTGTAGTTTTCATCCCCATGAATTATTTATTTTATAACTGGAAGTTTGTACCTGTTAATCCTCTTCACCTATTTTGCCCATCCCTCACACCCCTCCCTCAGTGGTGCTATTATGATATTTTAAATAGGAAAATTTAACATTTTGCACTGAGGATTTTAAGAGGTAGGCATGTGGAAGACAGTTTAAAGTGTGTAAAAGGCATAGGCCAGGGAGGTGGACAGACCCGAGGTAGTGAGAACAGTGAGAAGATTGTTGTTATCATCCTGGTGAGAAATGACATTCACCTGAACAAGACAGGTACAGTTAAAATGGAGATGATGGTTTCAAAGGCTTTATGCAGACAAAATGAACAGATGTTCATAATGGATTAGATGTGAAGTGGGTGTGAGAGAGAAGGACTCTGGGGTGACCCTGGGATTTCTTATTAACAGGGGTAGAGATTGGTGTCAGAAGAGCAAAGGTGTGATGAAGACAGTATCAATAGTATTGGTCATGTTGAGTTTGAGGTGCCTGTAGGACATCTGGGTAACTTGATGGGCCTAGAACTCAGGAAAGAAATTGAGATGGAGGTAAAGATTTAGGAGCTATAACTGCATGTAAGGTCATTGTAAGTATCAAAGGAAATGACATCCAAAAGTGCCATACAAATCAATTTACCTAATCAATTATCTGATGAATAAGTGGTAGACTAGGGTCTCCTGATTCCAATGTATGTGCTCTTCTGGTCAACAAAGTATATTCCCATGACAAAATCATGGAGGAGATTTAAGTAGTAGTTATGGGTTGAGCTTACATGTCTTTAAGGTCTTTTCAAGTCCCGAGGTTGAATGAGTTAACAAATGTAAAGCATGTAAAACAGTGCCTGGCACATAATGTGCCATGTAAGTGTTTGTGATTATTCTGTAAATCTCTAGAATCTTTGTATTTCTGTTGATTTGGATACCAGTACTTTCTGGGTATATCAATACTATTTGATTGTAAAATGCATACAGAAAAAGCACAGTTAGCAAATATGCAAACCAATATCTTATTTATGTCTAATTGTAAATAGGCTTACTATACAGGAAGACGGCTTGGATAGAATTCTTGCAATTTCTTTAAAGATCTGGTTAAAGAAAATGAAGTTTGAATTTAGTTGAACTTCAACAGGTTTTTTGCTTAAAAAAAGACAAATAGATTGTGACATTTGACATGGAGATGACATCCTTATTGCAGGCTGTGCCACATTTACAGAAAAATTGGCTTAGGAAAAGTGCTCTTTGGCTGCCCCTGCGCTTTGATTAGCATCTGAATGGTGAAATGAAAAAAGATGAAGCCAAGCATTCACAATGGGGAGGCAAGGAGGACTAACGGATTTCCTGCAGATTGGTTACATATTGTAGCTAGTCCAGTGCTAGAATACTCCGGAATGGATCTGGCTGACTACTATACTGAATCCAACCTGTGATGCTTGTACTGCTGTGCTGGGTTCAGTGTTAATACATTAAAAGCTCAGCCACTTCTGTATTTCCTTGTTTTTCATTGATAAAGTTGAATGGCATATTGGGAGGATTAAATGAGATTATATGAAATAACATGAAAACTCAGTACAGTGCCAGGCACATTGTAGATGCCCCACCTGTATTAGTTCCCTTTCTCTTTATTCCACTGCAAGCACAGTGATAGTTAAAATGCTGTATGTCTTCTCTCATTCCTTTGGGGAAAGTATCAAAAGATGCCTGGTTTGTTTAATGCTGCCGATCTTAGCCTGTGTTTCCTAGACAACACAGCCTGAGGCAAAGTCTAGGAGTTAATGCTCTACCAGGAGTACAGTCCCAGGATAGCAAATGCGAGGAGAAAAGAAAATGAAGCAAGGAGGAGAAAACGGGATAGCAAATAAAAAGTGCACATCATTCAGTTGTAAATACAATCATGTCACCAGGTTGGTTTGTCTCTGGATAAGCCATATGGAAACACTCATTTCAGAACAGTCTTTTGGAGACAGGAACAGAGAATAATTTATCTGTTTCTTCTTGTCTCTTGTCTTTCATTGGTCAGCATTTGCCCCCTGCCCTACTGGGTTTTGGTTTTTCAACCCTCTGGGCAGCTGCTGGGAAGCCAGATACATGAAAAGCGTCACATGAACTATAAAACATTAAATGCATATACGTTACTATTTTAACTATTTTTCCTCTTGGGTGTTCAGGAGACGTCAATATGCATATAAGTATTTACTGGTCAGTATTTAGTAACTAAATATTGAGTAAAATTAATATTAATCTGTATGATAGATTTTTTTCATTTGAAGTTATTGTTTTAAAAATTGAAGAAAACGAATGAAGTTTCAATTCTAACCAACTCTAAAACACATATGTAGTAATGCAAAATTTACATATTAAGAAATGCCATCTTAATGAATTAGTTTAAAAATTCCCAAATGTTACAAATTCAGTGCATTCTTAGTGTTTACAAATTTCCATTAGAGAATGCATTTCATTTCAGTGAGGTTTCAGTATGTTTAGAGTTTTCCTAATTTTTAAAAAGTAAGTGGTAATTTAGCATTGTATTTTAACTATTATTATCTTGGTTTTACAAAACACAGAATTACCATAGTGAATCACAATCAAAATTAGTCAGCAGTTTACTTGGAATAGGGTTTTAAAGCTATTCTCTGTGTCTCTGCACATTAAATTGAAAAGTTCTTTGTTATGGTTTTATAAGCGTGTGTAAGTTATATGCATGTGACTGCTATAACAGAGGTTCAAAACATCAGTTGTTGAGATAAGATAGGAATTATTATGCTGGTTCAGGGTTAACAAGGACTCTGCACAGTGTTGGGGACCTTGGCTTCTTCTATCTTTTTACTTTGTTGTCTTGAGGATATTGATCTACGCCTATGAATGGAAACCACCATGTTTATATCCCAGGAAGAAGCAGAAGAGGGAGGACATACTTCTTTCTTTTAAGGGACTGACCTGGAAGTAGCACTTCCCAGGACTTTTTTTTTTTTTTTTTTTTGCATTTTTTAGAACTCAGTCATATCACCTTATGTAGTAGGAAAGGACACTAAGAAATGTAGGATGCCATGTACTCCAGCTAAAATTCCTATTGTTATGGGAAAAGGAAAGCGTGGATTTTTGGGAAATTAGCTAACAGTTTATGTCACATGCTCTCTCTCTCCCAACCATGAAAAATGTCCACTTCCTCTCCAAGTGTCATCCATCTCATAGTTCATTATACCTGGGTGATGTGAAGTCAGTCTTTTCTCTCAAGCTTTCATGTTATTTTTTGTGGTTGGCTCATGTGATCCGAAAACTAGTTTATCTACCATCTGCTCACTGCCCAAATGCACATCTAGCATACAATGGTAAAGTCAAGAGAGGGTAATGCATCCAAAAGATAGCAGTAGAAGAGAAGCAGGATAAGACTCTCCATTTGGAAAAGAGGAAGATTGGAAACCCAATCCCAATAGTCACTCAGCAACAGTCAAATCCTGTGTGTAGGAATCATGAAGATTTTTATCCTGGTAGTAGAAAAAGTTCTTTGTTAGCCCTCCTGGCAGGCTTGTCTCCCTGCCCTTGGGGAGGAAATCACTTATTCTCCAAGGTTTCTGGCTTTATCCTTTGAGAGATTCTTTATTGTCTGTTATTCTTCGTGGCTAGATCTAAAGTGGGCATTGAAAAGTATATCCTTTACTTGGGGACGGAGAGCTTTACAAACTGGCTTCCTGCTGGTGCAGGTAAAGGAGCCCAAAGTGTTGTCTTTGGGTTGAGCAATTATAGGCTTTTACAGTCCAGGTGTTTATGTGTGTGTAATATACACCCTCAAAAACGTATTGGATTTTCTGCCTATTTGCACTGATTAGTTCCAAGTGGAAGTAACCATAGCCAAACATTAATCAAGACATAATTGTGTACATTTGGTTTGTTTGTTTGTTTCCTAGCTAAGAATACTGGATTTTAATTGTTGGCTTTTGTGTTCTGTAAATCCTGCAGTTTCTAAATCAAAGACAGTTACCTTGAGGCTTAGTAAGAAGGTGGTATTCTTAATATCTTCTTGATTCCTATGCTGGCTCCCATTGTCTGGCTGTAAACTCTTGAGTGCTAGGTTTATATCACCTTAGGCTGTACCTTCTAAAACTCATGTTTTACCTGACTTTGTTTGGAATATAAAAGAATTCGGCTCTTAAACCTTAGGAAGCCCCACTTTACTAGACACTCAGTCAATTTAGATTTCAAACTACAGGTGGTATGAACTTTCTTCTGGAGAGCTGAATTGCCTTCCACATATGCTTCATACTGTTGATACTGTGTTGTTTAGGCTAAGCTTACATCTCTGGAAGGATTTTGTTGAAAGCAGCAAGAAATAGTCAGTACTTATTAATGTTCTTACTTTTTCTAGTCACTTCATTCAAGCTAGGGACTTGGTTAGTATTTTTTTCTTATAGATTTATTTATTATTTAGAGAGAGAAAGAGAGAGTGGGAGGAGGGGCAAAGGGGAAAGAGAGAGAGAATCTCAAGCATACTCCCCACTGAATGCAGAGCCCGATGTGGGGCTGACCTTGAGATCATGACCTGAGCCAAAACCAAGAGTCAGACACTCATCCGACTGAGCCATCCAGGCACCCTTGGTTAGTACTTTTAAGGTACTAACCTTGAAGGTGGCAGTTTGACTAAATGTTTTGCTCTGGCATAGCAAGAGTTAGCTCTTTTTTTTCTTGCTGTTTCCTTACCATCTGCTGTTTAGCCTCCAAGTCAGTACTATATACCACAGGCTCTGCTAGAGTGGCCATCAAATTCTACATTAGTTAGGACATGGGTTCAGGTGCTCTAACAAAGCCCCTGGATTATAAGGGGTTAATCAAAATAGAGATTACTTCTCATCCACATTACAGCCTGGGCATAAGCAGATCAAAGCTAAGTTCTGTTGTGTTGGGAATCCAGGATTCTTCTATTTTGTTCTCCACCATCCTTTGAGTGCCCCTGTCCACATGATCCAAGATGGTACACCACCACCATTTCTGCATTCTAGCCCATCTCTTCCATTTAAGACTCTATTGTTCACATTAACCAGAATTTACAGCCACATCTAGCTGCAAGGATGCTTAAAATGTGCAGAGTATCCAGATAAAAGTTTTATTAATAGTAAAACAGTTCACTAATATGGAAAAGGGGGAGAATAAATTTTGGATTGCTGTTAGTAATTTATGCCACAAACCTAGACTATACATTTGGATCTTAAAGAACAAGTAGAAGAACAAAACCCAAACCAAACAAAAGCCAAAAACTTTTATCACTGTATCCAAAATTAATAGTTGGATAGGCTAATTACAAAGTATAGTAACCTATGCATCAATACCTGACTGTATGATATATAAATTTAACTGCCTTTGTAACAATTTAGTCTGCAGTTTGCCTTCCAGAGGCTACTATGGATATGCTCATGTGCATTACATTTGAGACTCTGTGTTTAAAAATTTATTTCTTCACCTGGGAGTTTTTTTTTTTCTTTCCCCCTCATTAATATTTGATGAGGTATGAAGCACAGAGTAGACCTAGAGGAGCATTGAGTGTCTAGCATTTCCACCAAGTTTCGCTTAACTGCTGAGAGAGAAAATCTGTCATACACTTTAAAATGGGAGATTTCTTTGAGGGAGGCCTCAAGTTTTATGTACAAAATTAATATAAATATTATATTTTATTCCATTTCAAATGCACATTCTAGAAATACACTTGTTTTTCATATAAAAATGTATAAATCAAAAAATAAGTATAAACTTATTAGGTTTGCCGAAGATAAAGTTGACACTTCAGGAAGATTGTACAGTATTTTTTCTGTGTCTTTTATATTGATGCATACCTCTGGAGTGTGTATGAAATAGTTGAGGACTTGGGTAGTTGGATTATAAAACTCATATTAAATACTTTATTTACATTCATTAGCAACTAGTGATGAAATTTAAAAAAATAAGGCTACTGGTACCAGTCATTTTCATGGCTACCTCCTCGCTTGTGCCATCTTCCCTTCCCTGTATTCCCAGTGGTTGTGTCTCAACCCTCTGCTCTCACATAACCGATTCCTCATGCTTCAGCTCTCTAAACCAAATGTCACGTTTTCTGAGCAGGAACTTTCTTGACCATGGTAGAGAGACTCTAAGGTGATACCCAGTGATCCTTGCCTCCTGATGTTCATGTCTTTTTGTAATCCCTTCTGCTTTAGTTCAGGCAGCGCCTTTGACTTGCTTCTGAGCAGTAGAATTTGGCAAGAGCAACGGGATGTCACTCCCATGACTGCTTTATATTATATGAGACTTGGTTTTAGCAGACTGGGGTGAGAAATTCTCTTGGTGGTTTTGAAGCATTAAGCTGTCATGTTGTGAGAAGACCACTTGGCTAGGAACTAAGGGCGGAATGTAGGAGCTGAGAGCTGGTCATCTGTTAGCAAGAAAATAAGAACCTCAGTCCTCCAGTTGCAAGTAACTGAATTCTGCCAAAAACTTGAAGGAGCTTGGAAGAGGACCCTGAATTCCAGCTGAGAACATTGCCCAGCTGATGGCTTGATTTTAGCTTGGTGAGACTTTGAGCAGAGGCCCCTGCTTGGTCTTCTGACTGACAGAAACTGTGAGATAATAAATGTGTATCATCGTAGGTCCCTAAATTTATAGTAATAGCAATAGAAAATGAAATCTAGATGTTCAAAGTCCTGTGTTGCTTGAGGGAAAAAAAAATCCACATTCCATATCCTACCTCCTGTCCTGATGGGCATGACTATCAGTGTTTGGGGCAGACTTGTCAGGAATAGTGGAGTGGGGAATGCAATCCAGAATCAAATTTATAATCTTTGACTTCTGTGAGCCGAAAGCTGTCTGAGATCATCCCATGAACCACTGATTGTGGTACTGTAGTGTGAAGCTGCTTGACTTTGCAATGTCTAGAAACCTAAGTTACTAGGAATGGCACTTTAATAGAATTGTGCTATATCTCTACAGGTAATTTGAGATGCTCCCTGGAAATAGTAGATCTAATAATCATTATTAGGCTTTATTTTAAGTGAGAAACACTCTATTAGTAGAAAAGCACATGTTTCTTTGGTTCATTCATTTTACATTTCTTTTTCATCAAAATCCCACCTACTCAGGACACTCCTTAAATATTGTATTCTCCCTCCCTGTCATGACTATCCTTTCTTCCCTTTTCTAATTTGGGGTGATGTCTTCTACCTATTTTACTGTAAGGCTTTGAAACTCAAGAGTCCTGCATCAGCATCACTTATAGCTTATTAGAAATACAGTCTCATCTGTCACCCACACTCTCAAAATCAAAGTCTGTATTTTTTAAATTCCCCATGTAATTCATGTATAAAAGTTTGAGAAGTTATGCTGTAAGTCTTTTATGGTATTTAATAGTATATCATGTTAAATTACATTTATTTTTGTATTTGCCTCTTTCTTGCATTTGGTGATAAAATTCTAGATGTCAGAAACCAAGTTTACTCATCTTTATTTCTCCTGCAGTGCCTAGCATGTATCTTACACATAGAGATATACAAAATAATTTACACAATAAATTATGTTAAATTGAATCAACTCTAGGAGGCTTTCTGTTTTCTGGAAATGTTTAATTCTTACAGTCAGCTTCACATGTCTGTAGTTTAGGACACCATTTTGTTGATAAAATGGGAGTCTTCCTAATCCACTTATAGATATTAGACCTTTGCAGAGAGGGGAAAGCTAATAGTTTAGAGAGCTCATTGTGGTCAAAAATCTCTAATGAGGTTTTTATTCAATTCCTAACATTCAGATTGTTCAAAAATCTCTAATGATGTTTTTATTCAATTTCTAACATTCAGATTGTTTCCTCAGAATGCACAAATGTAGTTCCCAGCTCTTTTAGTATCCATGCTAATGGATGAGATTTAGCTATTTTCTCTGACCTTCAATTCGGGAAGAGGATTAAGTGCATTCCGTGCATTCATCAAAGATACTTTGTTCTTGAATGTATCTCTATTATATTCATGGGCTAAAATGTCTGAGAGAAAATCACCTTTCCTGGATACCTGCTCTTGCCCACTTGCCAGAGATCTTTTCACTTTCCTCCGATTTCTTCTATGCTGGCTCAATTTTTTCCCATAAAAAAAAAAAAGGGTAATAGATAAACTGGTGAAAATTATATGGGGAATGCTGTTTGCATGCTTCATTGCTGATACTTCTTGAAAAAATATAAAGTTCTATGAATGGTATTCAGCTGACTTTCTAAAAGACAATCTGAGAAAGTGAAGCAAATGTATAGAATTTAACTATTAGAAAGATAATTTCATTGACAGGTAATTTCATTCCACATGCTAATGTATGGTGTGTGTGCGTGTGTGTGTGTGTGTGTTTAGAAAACTATGGTTTGTTAACTGTTTATTTTGGGGGGCTGCTAACATTGTTTTTTTAATTTAAATTTTAAAAATTTAAGAATTAAATCTTATAATTTTTACTTTATTTTAGAATTTTTATTTATTTTTTAAAATTAATTAATTACTTTTACTTAAAAAGTGTCTATTTATATCCCGAGTCCCAGTGAGACTCTTTCATGGTCAGTCCTGCCTCATAGGACTTAGCAAACATGGTAGTTGAAGATACTAGAGTTATTTCGTAGAGTGAATCTGGTATTTTAGTTAGCTTAGGCTGCTAGAACTAGATACTGCAGACTGGGTGGCTTAAACAACAGATGTTTATTTCCCACAGTTCTGGAAGCTGGAAAGCCCAAGACCAAGGTGCTGGTGGAAGTCCCATTTCCTGGCTTTCAGATAGCCATCTTCTCTGTATCTTCACATGGTCAGTAAGGAGAAAGAAAAAGAGAGCTTTGTTCTCTCTTCCTCTTCTTATTAAGGACACTAATCCCATTGTGGGAGCTCCACCTTCATATTCCATTTAAACTTAATTACCTCCCAAGGGCCCCACTTCCAAATACCCTCACACTAGAGGGTAGGGCTTTGACATACGAATTTTGGAGAGGACACCATTCAGTCCATAGGTACAGTATCAAAATAATTTTAAAAATCCAAGGCTGCTGAATCTGGTAAAAATTTCTCTTTGGAGTGTAATCTTTTTTTCTTAAATACAAGGTGATTGGAAGTTTAGAGACATTGGTAGACTTGCCATCTCGAGTATGACTCATGTTTTTATTTTATTGGCAATCAGATTACCTGTAATTGTTCTTTGAATCATCACAATATGACGTTTTTAGAATTTTAGAGCTGGTACTTAAGGGACCTTTAGGATTATACAGTTTATCTCTCACTATATGCAGGAATTTCCTCTATAACAATGGTTTCAAACTTTTTTGAACCCCCAATTACCTCTTTCTTTATAAAATAAAATCTTATAAATAAGGAGCTGAATATGCTGTGTTTTAAAGAGGGTGATGTTAGGTTCTTTACCTTACACCCACACACCAACCTGAAGTACCCTCGGGCAGAGGAACTGAAATTGAGAAAGGCAATTTATTACAAAGTTGGATGACAAAACCAAACTTCATATATTAGAGACCAACTCCAAATACATAATTTTAAAGGACAGTTGCTTCTGAGTAGTTATAACAAACGATGACACCTTGAAACTGCTTACTTCCAATGACGTGGGGGCTTTGCTTTCATAGGCCTATTCTCAAAGGAGCCCCAGAGTTCCTGGAGGAGCCTTAGTGGCTCCTGTGGATGGGGAGCCTAGAGGTGAGGAATCCCTGGGGTACCTCTAGTAGGAGTGACTTCATTTTTATATGTTTTTCATATTGGGCTTTAAGACTAAGATTGTGTTTGGGAGAAAAGTATGTGGTAGAAGGAATGGCATTATGATGTGTGTGTGTGTATGAGAACCCTAGGGTGAGAAGGTCTACTACCAAATAAAATATAAATATCGCTGCTCATCATTGCTCCCAAAGTTTGGTGCTAGGTTAGCATTGTGTTAGAATCACTTGGAAATTTAATTAAAAATATAGGTTCTGGGCTCCCCACCTTTGGAAATTCTGATTCAACACATCTTGGGTGGGACTTACAATATGAATGAAAAACATAACAGAATAAACACACTGAAACATACCAGGTGATTCTTCCATGTACAGGTTTGAGAACCTGTACTATCTTGTCTATTGTCAGTAGACATTGTGGGTACCTCCCTACCTCCTAAGGCAATCCATCTGTTTTTTTGATGAATTAGTGGTTAAAAAGATTTTCCTCGTTTTAAGGCAAAGTGTACACCTCTAAAATTTGACTGAATTCCCTGCTATGAGTGAACCATGACTAGGCTGATCATAAATGTCAGTTTTCCTAGTACAGTCCTAATTTATGACTGTTGTCCTAGTATGATTATTAGTAGTGCTCCTTTCACTTTCAAAAGTATCCTGGTTTGGACACTAAA
The DNA here is from genome assembly GCF_024610735.1 of Ursus americanus. Classification (NCBI taxonomy): domain Eukaryota; kingdom Metazoa; phylum Chordata; class Mammalia; order Carnivora; family Ursidae; genus Ursus; species Ursus americanus. Next base: position 32,121,277 of record NC_142151.1, on the reverse strand, counting down.
ATTTTATGGTCTCCTTAACTATGACTCATGTTAGGACTAGACTGTTTATATGAAGCTAAAGGCCATATACTAGTTTCATGTTGCTGCTGTAACAAACTACCACAAATTCAGTGGCTGAAAAAAACACAAATGGGGTGCCTGGCTGGCTCAGTTGGTGAAGCATGAAACTCTTGATCTCAGGGTTGTGAGTTTGAGCCCCATGTTGGGTGTAGAGATTACTTAAAAAATAAAATCTTAAAAAAACCCCACAAATATATTATCTTCTAGTTCTGGAGATCAGAAGTCCTAAAATGGTTTGGTAGGACTGCAGTCCTTCTGAGGGCTCAAGAGGAGAATCTCTGCTTTTTCTAGTGTCTACAAGTTGCTTAAATTCTTTGGCTTTTCACCCCTTACTTCTCGTTCAGCCTGCCATAGGGCATAACCTATTCTCTTTCCATGTTGTAGTTTGTGCTCATAGGCAATAATGGCCACTACTGGGAGAAAAGTATCCCAATTTTGTAGTAGAAAACATAAACAGAAAGAGAACTGTGGAAACTCAGGTTAACCATCATCTAAGAAGCATAGAGAGGGGAGGTGGGTGGGGGATGGGATAATTGGCTGATGGGCATTAAGGAGGGCACTTGATGGAATGAGTGCTGGGTGTTATATGCGACTGACAAATCACTAAATTCTACCTTTGAAGCTATTAATATAAATATGATAATTAAATAGAATTTAAAGAAAAAAGAAAAAAAAAGAAGCATAGAGAGTATAAAGTCCTTATTGTAACTATTGTCTTATAATTGTTTCTGAATTGAAGGTCAGAGAATATTATACTTGGAGGGAAACCATGTTTCTATTTGGAGTTATTTTTCCTTATACTTAGCAGCACTTATTTTTATTTTAAGACTTAGAGGAAATACAGGATATTGTCAAACATTTGATTCAGAGATTCTGAAGTAAAAAAATTAAGCTTAAAGAAACACAGAGAATTGTAACTTAGAAATGGGATGAGTTCTTTTTTTTCTCCAAAAGGGCAGATATATTAATGGTATCATGAATGAGACTTCTTTTACTTATTTATAATTATCATTGTAATATGCCGGATGTCACCCATCTGACTATTCCGAACCTTAAAAATAGCATAAGCAGTAGTTTTAATGATTACAATCCTAAAGCAATAGAATTTAGTGTAGGAAAGAGTATAAGGTATCCTTCTATATTAGTGTTCTGTTGCTATCTAACAAATTATTACAGATTTAGCAACTTAAAATAACATGTTTATTATACCTCAGTTTCTATGGATCCAGATTCTAATCACAGCTTAGCTGGATTCTCTGCTCAGGTCTAATAAGGCTGTAATGAAGGTGTCAGTCAGGGGTGCAGTCCTCTTTTGGGGCTCATGTCTTCTTCTAAGCTTATTCAGGCTGGGGCAGAATTCAGTTCTTTGTGGTTGTACAATTGAGGTCCCATTTTCTTGCTAATGGTAGTCTGGTTTCTCACCTCCTAAAAGCATCACCTCCTAAAAGCGTTCTCCGTAGACAGTTGATGACATGATTATTTGTGTTCCTTCCTGTGTTCCAGCAGGAGCCTGTCTCTTTGATGTTTCACCTTCTGATTAGATTAGGCCCACCCACGATGATTTCTCTTTGATTAACTCCATATCAGTTAGCTAGTAAATGAATTGGGAGTGATATCCCTTCATATTCATAGTTTCCATCACACTGAAGGGGCAGGAATTATATATGGATGTGGTTCATTGGGATCATATTAAAATTCTACCTACCACACTTTCCTTACAAAAATATATGTGTTCCTTGTCTTGGCTTTGACCTGTCACTTCGGATTTCTTGGGAGATGATAGAATTATGGCTTATTTTTGTGTTCGTGATAGGACTTTTTCTTGATAGTAAAAATTGGTATCAACCACTTATGTTCATTAGTTTAGAACCAGAATCTTTTTTTTAAGTAAACTATGCCCAACATGGGGCTTGAACTCATGACCCTGAGATCAAGAGTTGTATGCTCTACCAACTAAGCCAGTCAGGTGCCCCGAGAACCAGAATCTTAATTTGTACATCATTTACACTTGATAAAATATTATTTCTGTTTGTAAGAAGCAGAGCTGAAGTGACAAGTCTTTTTCCCTTCCACAGAATGATTGTAAACACAAATAATATACACCTTGGATTGAGGATGTATTGCTGTCATTATAGTCATAATACAGTTTTTCTCATGATGAAATAGTTTCATACACATACAGTTATTAAAGCATAGAAGGAGATTCTCTTTTTTTCCCCAGAAACATGTATGGTTTCATTTAGAAAGAACTTTTTAGTAAGATTCTTGAAAATTCTGTATATAATTGGGTGGAATACAATGAGAGAGATAGAAACTTAATGATCTCAGAATGAGAGTTGAAATATTATCTGGTTATCACAACCCTGATTCTGAGATTGCCTTTTCTCTTCAGTCTTACCTTTTGAGTCATCTTCCACCTTTTCTTCAAGTTTTAAAAACAAAACTGAAGTGTTAATTAAATCTTTTAAATTGTAAGATTAAATTTAAAAAACTAAGTCTGAGGATGCCTGGGTGGCTCAGTCAGTTGAGTGCCTGCCTTCAGCTCAGGTCATGATCTCGGGATCAGGGTCTTGGGATCAAGTCCGGAATCAGGCTCCTTGCTCAGCAGGGAGCCTGCTTTTCCCTCTGCCTGTTTATCTGTCTGTCTGCTGCTCCCCCTGCTTGTGCTCTCTCTCTGTCTCTCTCTGACAAATAAATAATAAATAAATTAATTAATTAATGAATAAAATCTTCAAAAAATAAAATAAAAAATAAAAAACTGATTCTGTAAGATAACGTTCAAAGGTAATTCAAAGATAATGCTTTTTAAACTTTGTGTTATTACATATTACATATTTAAAATCCGTTACATATATCTCAACCCCCAGTTCTTCCGAGGAAAGAGATTGGGTGAGTGACTTGCTTGTGAAGGGCTGGAGAATTGTAGGGACCTTGGCAGCTCTATATTCTAGGTCAATATTTGTATCAGGACTGGGAGTGTAGGGGATGGTTTCACAGTAGTAGTACTTAAAAAGGGTTGTTGCCATTTTCAGAGACTAATCCTGATTGGTCAGGATCTTGGCAGGAAACAGATGATATCTTCAGGCAAAATGATTGGGGAAAGTATGGTAGAGGATGGACTACATTAAGGAGACTCTCAGGGATAAAGCAGTACTCTGCTATGAGTAACGGTGGGGGGAAACCTACTGATGTAGATGTCCTGATAGGAGTTGTGGCCTTTGGTAAAGGTACATGGCCCACCCATAGGACCTGGCAGGGAAGGAATCAGGAGGAAATACCTTGACCTCATTCCTACTGTACAATGTCTTACTGGCAGCTCCCCTTGCAAATCCCTACTGGAAGCCTAAGGGAAGGGAGCCCATTGTTGTAGCTCATGAAGTTCAGTCTCCTAAGGCCCAGGGTATGGTGAAAATGGGTGAAGAATCAATCTGCAGGAGAAAAATGAAAAGAATTTTGCAGAGATCCAATATGGCTTTTGTGTGGTATCTTTCATCTTGCAGAGACTACAGTGTTCATTTTAGAGAATAATGTTTTGACTGGGATGCCTGCTTACACGGTGTCATAACATTCATAATACATTCCTAAATTCTAGCAACTTTTATTATCTTAGTGCTTGTCCTTAAAGAACTGTGTTACAACCAGGAACAAATGCACTTCATTTATCTTTGCCTGAACTGACCTTTACTCTCTTCTCTGCCTGGAAGATTCTAATCACCTCTCAAAATCTAGGTCAAATATAATTTCCTGCTGAAGCTTTTCCTGTAACTATCCTATTCTCCTTGACTAATCTTTATTCCATTTCTCCTTTATACATAATATTCCATACTGAACACATACTTAATTTTCTTCTGGCTCTTCGTTTTGTTTTGTGTTTTTTTTTCTGTCTCCCATGGCTACCTTTCTCAAGGTCTTTGTTTTTAAAGTCCTTGCTTTACACATTGACATTTAGTAAGGATTTATTGACTCAGTGAGGTTTTCTGATGGTCTTGGGTTATAGACATGCCACCATGTACAGCCACCAGCAACAACAGAAATTTGATGACCACTTCAGACAGTAGGTGAATGGGTCATGTCATCACTTAACATACCCCTTTTCCTTATTCTCTCAGTTTTTTGGAGTAGAAGTTTTCCTATTTTTGGGGAGAGAGGCTAAAGAAGAAAACCCAGGGTTTCTAAAAGTATTAATTACAGTGATGTAGAGGATACCCCCTATGAAAGGTAGTAGTTTCCTCACTTAAGAGAGTATTTCTTTCAATGTACTGAATCCTTAGTTGAATTATGGGGATGAGAAAGTATGAGACATGGGAGTGGAAGTCAGAGGAAGCCGGTGTCCCATCATTCTTTTCCCCCTACTTTCCTTTCCCTAATTAGCCAGTGGGGAACTGTACTTGAGGGAAATAAATCTTTGTTTTCCTAAGTGGTGTTACAAGCCAAAGACCGAGTAGGTTAGTCTAGGAATCGCAGCACAAACATCAATGCATATCTTTTGGTGTTCCTGAGTGAGAATAAACTTGAGTCAGGTGGACCACACAGAGATGAAGGCTGTAGGATAGAAAGCTAATTATACAGATTAGGATGGGATTTCTGAGTAATTTTTAAAAGTGGTTCGTCATTAATGGATTAAAAAGTGAACTTCTCTCCATCTCTTCCCTTCATAAAAGTGTGTACTTCCTGGTCCCAGGTACGCACTGCTGCATTTTATTGTTCTTAAGCTTTTTACATAATTAATCTCTTTAATGGAATTACCGAGGTGTGTTTCTTTCTTGAGTGTCTTGGAGAAATACCTTTCTTCCCATCAATCATCACTGTAATTAAAGATCCATTTCAGGAAGGGGAATTTCTTTTTGTAGACCTATGTTACTTATTATTTATGCCATGCCTGAGTTCTTAAGAAAACAATTCAGCAAGGCCACAAATGGTCTACGAGTTCCTATGATGTGTCAGAAACTCTCTTCTAGAACAAAAGATAGAGGGTTAAAGTAGGGTAGATCCTTCCTTAATGTGTGTCTGCTAACTGGAATGAACTAGGGGATGATCAAAAAAGGGACCAGAAACTCTGATGGCTCATTTGTGGTGGCAATGTGATAGCTGTCCTACTTTTTAAGAAATGGAAGGGAAGAAATTAGTAAGATAAAATTAACAGTAAGATATCAAATTGAACGCTAGTAAGTAGCATCCAATATAATGATCATCCAAAACACTGACAAATGAGAAAAAAAAAGGGCAAAGGATCTGACAAGGGAAAAGATTTATTGGTGTATAAGAAGAACAAAGGTGTTAACAAGGTGCCAAGTGGGCTAGTTACAGATAGCTGTAAGTAACAGAACTACACAAAGTGGGAATCAGGTCAGATTATTGAGTAAACTGGAGAACTACCACAATCTCGTGGGGGATGAGATCAGAATAACTCAAGCAAAAAAAAGAAGAGACCTTTTACAAAGACATTTAGGTAATGGAAAGATTTGTCACATTTTTAAAACTGTAGGTTAGGGACAACAGTGTATTCTAACAGAATAAGAGATTAACAATGGCCAAATGCAAAAAGGAAGACATTTGTTTGTTATTTCCTTTCTGTTTATGGGGAAAAATAAAAATATCTGGATCAATTAGGAAAAGAAAGGTTTCTTTCTCGTGTTGCCTTGAATAAAACAGAGACAGGGCTAGGAGAAGTGAGGGTGTAAGAGAAAGTCTGGAAGGTACTTAAAAACTACATGTGTTTAAAAATACGGGTTTGGATGGGACTAGAGGATATTATGCTAACCGAAATCAGTCAGTCAGAGAAAGACAAATACCATATGATTTCACTCATATGTGGAATTTAAGAAACAAAACAGATGAACATAGGAGAGGGCTGCCTGGGTGGCTCAGTCAGTTAAGCATCTGCCTTCAGCTCAGGTCATGATCCCAGGGTCCTGGGATTGTGCCCCGCATCAGGCTCCCTGCTTGGCGGGGAGCTTGCTTCTCCCTCTCCCTCTGTTGCTCCCCCTGCTTGTATACTCTCTGTCAATTAAATAAATAAAATCTTAAAAAAGAAAAAGATGAACAGAGGGAAAGAAAGGAAAAATAAAATAAGATAAAAACAGAGGAAGGCAAACCATAAGAGACTCTTAACTATAGGGAACAAACTGAGGGTTGTTGGAGGGGTGGTGGGTGGGTGGATGACTTAAATGGGTAATAAGCATTGAGGGGGGGCACTTGTTGTGATGAGTACTGGGTGTCATAGGTAAGTGATGAATCACGAAATTCTACCCCTGAAACTAATACTATACTATATGTTAACTAACTTGAATTTTTTAAAATTAACTTGAATTTAAATAAAATATTGAAAGAAAAAAATAAAAATATAGGTTTGATTCCAGCATGTTTGGACTTAGGTTAATGAGTGATGTTAGTGTTACTCTTATAATTTAGGGGGAAAAGAAAAACAACTGGTGACTGCACAAGTCCTAGGAGGGTATAAATTATAATGGCATGTGTTTATTTACTTAAATCAGCATCCCTTTAGTAACTATAAATCATTGATTAGTTATTTGTCAACATTCTTGTCACTAGCATTTAATCAAATTTAAATCAGAATAAGGACAATGTTTATCATAATGATTTATTTCCCCTTTTTAAAAGAACCTGTTACTTAGGAACTTCATTCTCTTCCTTTCTGAGTGAAATTTCTTTATTGGTTATATGGAGATAGTAAAAATGATGGTAATACTGAAAGGGATAAAACTTCCCATTTTGGTTGCTGTTGTACTCTGTTTTAGTATGAATAGAGGGATAATGAGGCTTGGTTATTTATTGCTATGAAAAGGTTAACTTTAGGGTTATGACTTGTCATTGCAAATGGAGGTGTAACATTATTCAGCTTGATGATCTTTGCATGGCAATATATATTTGTATATTTATATGTATATGTACACTTACATATCTATGTAGTGTTCATTGTTATATTATACTTCTATTCCTCATTAATAGTTTTACATTTAGTTGTTCTAAAGACTCAGGGCATCTGAAGTGTGTTTTGAAAAATGTGGCAATAGTCTGGGGAGCCTACGAATAAATCATACATACCATGTTGGGAGGCTCAAGTGGAATTAAGATGATAAAAGTGCCTTATAAAGGAACTGACTTAGAGAATTTTCAAGTGGTGCTGTAGCAACAATAACACTTTATACCTACATAGACTTTTATTGCCACATACTATCTCCTTTGTTCAACATTCTGTGATGTGGATATTGCAGTCATAATATTACCATTTTATAGATAAGGAAACTGAGGCTAAGAGAGTGACTTGCCAAACTTCATAGTTAGTATGTTAAGACCTAGGAAAAGTCTGAGATTTTACCCACTTTACAAGTTAATAAGCTAGTCTGTTACTCTTTTCATGTATAGTGGCAGAAGCCACAAGGTTCTTGAGTTAGAGACAAAGCATTGTAAGCTTCATGATGATTTGAACTGCTTCCCAATTCCTCTCTTCCTCCAATCCATGGAGGCAATGCAGGTGGGCCAATTCTATGGGTGCTGTGCAAGTTGTAGGGCATTGAAAAACACTGAACTGGGGATTCACTGATTTTATAGTAGACAGAAGCAAGCTAGCTCTTTGTCAGGTAGAAGACATTATCCCTAAAGGTTGCTTGCAGCAAATGCAACTTTGAGAAATGATCCTTAAAAAGAGCAGTCAGGGTCTTGTGTTCTTGGCATATCCAGCAAGAATGTGCAGGGATGCTCAGGTCTCAAGGTGGATTGCCTCTTCCAACAGCATGTGGCAGAATTAAACTTTAAAAACTCATTTTTTTTTTAGTTTGATGACTAAAACTCAATTATTTTGAGTTTGATGACTAAAACTCTAGCTGAACAGGTAGTAGCTATAAGCCCCCCAGTTCTACCCCCATATATTTGTCTTCTTATTTTTTGGTCCTATCCAGGACATCTTGGAACACTCTTGGCTTATTTGATATACTCATTTACTAAAACCAGTTATTGTTATTATGAAGGCAGAGAACAGAAAACAGGGCCCAACTTAAGAAAGTTACTGGTCTCAGTCTCCAAATCTCCTCTCATCTTCACTAGCTACTGCCACTGCAAGGAGCTGTGGTTATGTTTTTATAAATGAAGTTCCTTGTTCCTATGGCACAGTTACATTTGCTATAAAAATTGAAGGGAATGATAGGAACCATGAAAAAATAAGGAACAAGTCATGTAACTAATGGTGGGTATAGGAAAAAAAAAAGATTGTTTATTGATAATTCTTTTAAGTAAGGAGTTTGCTTTCTTAAAGGAATAATTAAAATATAATTTGAAATTAGAAAGGATCTTAGGAATATTAAATCTTAAATCCAGGCTCCCCATCTTATAGGTTAAAAACTTGAGACACAGGATGGTCAAATAATTATTCAAAGTCAGGTTTCTAGTAACAGAGTAAAATGATGGAGCAAAGTTAGATTATGGTGATAATCACATGCCCAGTATTGGACTGTTACCCCCCTTAACTCGAGCAGTTTATAGGATTCAGTTAGTAAATGTTGAATTACTTTGTTTTATGATTGGATAAGATCTGTTCCCTGTTCTCAAAGAATTCATTTGCTAGTAGAGCAATAAGAATTCAATTTGTTAGCTACCATTCTAACACCATGTACAAATTGCATAGATTAATTCAAGCTTGGGGTAGTCAGGGAAAGCTTTATAAAGGTACAGATGTTTGGGTTAGGTCTTGAAAAATTACAAAGAGGTTTTTATGCAAGGATGGAGGCTTGGCATTCCAAGTAGAGGGAAAACCACATGCATTTGCATGGTGAATGAAACGATACAAAGTGATCAAGAAATGATCAGTGGTTTGGCGTAGCTGGATATAACTAGATTTGAAAATGGAATGACAGGTAGAATACAGATTAGGAAAATGTTAGACACCATGTTAAATAATTAGGACATTTTGGGGGAGAAAACACTGACATTTTAAGGCAAGTTGGCATATGAGGTTTAAAGGAAAAGATTGGTTCAGAAATCAGAATCAATTAAAAAAAGTGATGTCACAAAAGCCAACTGCAGATAAGAATTGAGAAATATGGTGTATGAAGGGTAGCAGAATATGCCTCCCCCAAATATGCCATTTTGATATAAGGATTATTTTGAGTGGAAGGCATTTTTTTTTTAAATAAAAACAGATATAAAGATCTCTGCCTCTTCCTATTTGTCTAAAAGCAGGACGTAAATTTGTAAAGGTGTTTCCCCTCCCTTCTGGACTGGGAAGTACAGAAGTTAGTCTCTAGAATGAAAATGGAGGAACCTACATAACAAACTTTACTAACTAGCACTTATCTTCCTTTAGTTTCTCCTTATGTTTACCTTCCCACTGTTTGCTGTTCTAGAAACTAAGTCCTTTTTCCTTTTGTTAATATGCTATGTAAGTCCAGGTTCTAACCAATCTTTGAGTTATTCATCACTGAGTATTCCCATGTGTATGCATGATGTACATGTGAACAAACTTCTGTTTGTTTTTCCTTTGTTAGTCTGTCTTTTATCAGTCTAATTTACAGGACCACAGCCAGGAGAACCTAAGAGGATAGAGGAAAAAGGTTTTTTCCTCCCCTACAGGTTATAAATAGGGTCAAATGCTTTTGAAAAGAGGTCAGATAGGATGAAGACTAAAAAAGGTCCACTTAGTTGGAAATGAAAAGTGCTTCTTTGGTGCCTCTTTCTGAGCAGTTTCAGTAGTGTGTGAGAGCAGAAGCTAACTAGCTATATGTCAAGGGAAAGATTTAGACATGAGAAAATGGAGATATTTGTTCATGTATTTTTATCTTAAAACTGAATAACGAACAGCTTCAATCATATTCTGTTTCAAGCCTTCAGTCTTTGCAAACTAGATACAACAGATTTCTTTTCTTTTCTTTTCTTTTCTTTTCTTTTCTTTTCTTTTCTTTTCTTTTCTTTTCTTTTCTTTTCTTTCTTCCCTTTCCTCCTCCTCTTCTTCTTCTTCTTCTTCTTCTTCTTCTTCTTCTTCTTCTTTTCTTCTTGGTACGGCTCTCCATGGGTTTTCCTGTTCAGACCCACCCATTGGTCAATGGTCCACAAAGGGATAAAAAGCTGTACCTCATGCTGAGAAAAAAAGCACATTCTCTAGCACAACTGTCACTCTTTTCCATAATGGCCTCACCCAGCCTACATTCATTTTCAATGTAACATTTTTTTATTTTTATTTTTTTTTAAAGATTTTATTTATTTATTCGACAGAGATAGAGACAGCCAGCGAGAGAGGGAACACAAGCAGGGGGAGTGGGAGAGGAAGAAGCAGGCTCATAGCAGAGGAGCCTGATGTGGGGCTCGATCCCATAATGCCGGGATCACGCCCTGAGCCGAAGGCAGACGCTTAACCGCTGTGCCACCCAGGCGCCCCTCAATGTAACATTAAAAAAAAAAAAAACCCTAAATAGAGATAATCTGTATTAGCAAATTAGTATTATAGACAGAATCCATGTGATTGTTGGCCTTTATCATAATATTGCTAGGAAATATTGGAATATCTTATCCTAAATATTTATGACATAAGTTTTATGCATAAATGTTTTTCTTTAAGAAGCAATTTATATATCTACTTAAATGATGACACAGTTTGAAAAACCTGGAAGGTCTTATTATTTCTTAGTGTTAATGTTAGCTGAAATGTTAACACTGATTCTTTCTTAGTGTTGGGATTAGATGAATATGTTTAATGTTCTTATTTTTACATAAAAATACTAAGAAAGAAGGTATTTCAAAATATTTAGAGTCATAAATGTCAGATTCTATTTTTATTTTTATTATTTTTTTGAGATTCTATTTTTAGTCTGTTATTTCCCAGTAGGACTGATATAGTTTGTCTATATATAATTTTAAATTATAGTTTTGAAATTGAGGTTTGTAGCTGGGTAAATTTCAAATTCTTCACATTATTAAAGCAGTTGAATGGTTTGGGTTAGAACTTCCATGTGAGAATTCTTGGGTATAAATTTAGGGAATTATTGAGTTTAAAATACTAATTTTTGAAGGGGAATTATAAAGGTGAATGAATATATCTCTAGCCTTTGAAATATAGTCAATCTCCAGTTATCTGCATGTACAGGAGACCATCCTCTTCTAGGTGGGAGTTTCTCTGACCTGTTGGGAAGCTACCACTGCCTGGATCCAGTTGAAATGGGTTCCGCCCATCCTGCTGGTTTTTAAAGCCTCTCTCTCTCCCCGCCCATGCAAACGGGTGGAATTGCTCATCATCATGCTTCAAACACAATCCTCCTTGCCATCAGCAAGGATAATAATCAGATGAATAGAGGTTGGGAGATTAAATTCTGAATGACATTGGCATTCTAAAATTGGCTGTCATATCTGCAATTCAAATAGCATCTACTTTTTCTTTGTTATGTTAAAATGAAATTAGAAATAATCTTAATAGCCAAATAAGTTAGCCTATGGTTATAATAATTTCCTTAAAATTAATGAGACACTGATTTCAAACAGTAGACCGGTGCTCATTTTCATTTAGACAGTTTGAGTTTATTTTTATCTGTTTAATTATATGGGATTTGTTAAGCTTCACAGTGCAGCTCTAAAGAAGGGAGAGAGCAGAATCCTGGGGGCATGAAGTAGAGAGAGAAAAGATATGATTTTATGTTGGAATGCAAAGAGTTAGCTAGAGCATTCTGAAGAAGTGAAATCTAAATAGAGACTGAAAACATGAGATGTTCAGGCTGGAAAAGGAATTAGGAATTGAGAGGGTGGGGAAGAATGTCCAGGGAAAGAGGGCAGTATATTTGAAGGTATAGAGGCTAGAGAGAGCATAGCTAATTAGTGAAACTGTTTAAAAATAATCCATCACAACTGCCACCATCAACAACCAAAATTCTTTATTTCAAAGATGAAGGAAGCATGGCCAGAGGAGAGACTGCAGAGGGATTTAGAGATGTACTGAAGGATTTTAAGCAAGGTAGTGACCTGATCAACTTCATATTTTATGAATATCACTGATATTGCAGTGTATGGAACAGATTGGTGGGGACAAGAATTGGCACAGACAGGCTAGTGAGGAGACTTGGAATAATCCAAGTAAGAAATAATGGTGGTGTTAAAGGGGAAGGAAAGAGATTGGTGGGCTCTTGAACTATTTCAGAGATAATAATAGCTCTTGGAGATCAATTAAGTAGATGGAATAGGGAAAAGGGAGTAATTGAGGTTGACTCTCCTGTTTCTAGCTTGGCAGCAGTCGGGACGGTGACTCTCCCGAGGAGGATGGGAATTTTGTTATGGTTTCCACCCCATGATTGGATGAAGTGAGATAGGAAAAAAGGAGTTTGGAAGGAAGAGAATATTCATTTCGAGAAAGACCACTTACTCCTCAAGAAAACGTGGAGCGAGAAAGCCAAAGCTACTACTGCCATTAGCTCTTTCTATAGTCCATGGTTGTGGCTTCTTATAAGAAACCCTTTATTTTATTTGTTATATCATTTTATTTTTATAACAGTATATAAATATTATTTTCCTTTCCCCCTTTTTAAAATACAGTATCCTGCAGTCAAATAGTGTTAGATCTAAAAGGACCTTGGAAATTATGGTTTCTGTCCACAGGTGAGGAAATTGGAGCTCTGAGAGAAGACTGTATGATACCTGTGGAGTGACAGAAGTAGTGAAACCCAGGTCTCCTAATGGCCACTTTATTGCTCTTTCCACAGTACCTAGCCAGCTCCACATTGATTATTGTGTTTCATTAAAACAAACAAGTGAAATTGAAGACTTGATAAAAGAAAAATATCATTATCACAGAGGAAAGAAAAAATTGCATAAATAAATATATTGTTTACCTAACACATTTTTTTGGTAGTATAGAATTCAATTTTAGATAAGCAGGGTTGCAGAAATTCAGTCCCTTCTCAGTATTATCTTTCCTATCCTTCCATTGACCTTCCATCCTGATGAACCTGGAAGGGTTAAAAGTCAGGCAATCTGGTCTTAGGTTTGGTTTTATCTCTAATAAATTGATGAACTCATTCCACTTCTATTAACCCCATTAAAAAAAAAAGAAAAACTCAGATCTCGAAAAATAAGAATTTGGGACCAGATTCTTTTAAAATCCTTTCTTTGGTCTGTCTTTATCATTTATGTTTTCTGTCACTGGTTGTCTTACTTTCTTCCTTAGACTGCTTCTCCTTCTTCATGGCAAATAGGAATTATTTATTTATTTATTTATTTTTAAAGATTTTATTTATTTGAGAGAGAGAGAGAGACAGAGAGCACAAGCAAGGGGGGAGGCCAGACGGAGAGGGAGAAGTGGACTCCCCCCCTGAGCTGGAAGCCCAACATGGGGCTTGATCCCAGGACCCTGAGAGATCATGACCTGAGCCCCAGGCAGATGCTTAACCATCTGAGCCACCCAGGCGTCCCCAAAATAGGAACCTTTTAAAAAACCTAGGTACAGTAAGTCAGTGAGGTGTATGTCTAGCATAGCCCTTTTTTTTCTTAAATATTTTATTTATTTATTTGAGAGAGAGGGAGCTCACGTGTGATGCACAAGTGCAAGGGGGTGCTGTGAGGAGGGGCAGAGGGAAAGAATCCAAGCAGACTCCTTGCCAAGTGTGGAGCCCTCTGGGGCCACAGGGCTTGGTGTAAAGTGGGACTAGATGCAGGGCTTGATCTAACGACACCAAGATCATGACCTGAGCCGAAATCAAGAGTCAGATGCTTAACCGACTGAGCCAACCAGGTGCCCCAGCATAGTCTTTTTATAGATTAAATAGAATAGGACCAGATTTTGGTTCGTTCTGTTAGCAACATATCACCATATTTACTTTCCTTCTTTAAAAATAGGCCTTGATCAGGAAGAGAAGCAGAAGAGGAAAGTATGAGAATCTGGAGTAGATGGGGGTTGGATGTAGGGTGGGTATAATGCTGTGGTTTTCCAAGTAGAGAGAGGACACCCTAGGAGGTATGCATGTTGATTTACTGGGTTTTGGAGGGAAAATATTGGAACTTCTCTTTGTATATATTTTTAATTTCTTTCTTTACAAAATTCTGCTTTTGTGTATATCATAATACATGACACATCAATAGAGTATGTGCATATCATTTATAATGAATACATATACATATATATTATGAGAGTGTGCTTCAAGATGTTAAGCTGACAGAAGGATATGCTTAAACAAGTTTGGAAACCATTGGTGAGGAATTTGCAAAAAAGGCAAGTCAGGGGCATCAAGATAAATATTATGTCCTTAATTTCTCACTTTTGGTTATTGTCTTCCCTGGAAATAAAGAGAAGAAACTTAAAACAAAAATAACAACAAACAGCATTTTGATGGCAGAATTAATTTTAACTGACTCTTTAACTTGTTAGAGTTGTAGAAAAGCATTCACCCACAAAAGTATTCAAGATTAATTTTATTCTTGTTCATGATTTTTGGGATTGTCAAATTGACTCAGTATAATTTAATTTATTTAAACTTTACAACTGAAGAGGCAGTAGTAGATTACGTAGTGTTTTAAAAAGATTTGGTGAGGAATTTTTAAGTTTTGTGTTTTTCAGTTTTTTCCATTCATTTTATTTTATTTTTTCCAATTATTTCTCACAGAATAAGACCACAGCTTGCCAAAGAGAAGATTGAAGGATGCCATATTTGTACATCTGTCACACCAGGAGAACCTCAGGTCTTCCTAGGGAAAGATAAAGCTTTTACTTTCGATTATGTGTTTGACATTGAATCTCAGCAAGAGCAGATCTACACTCAATGTATAGAAAAACTGATAGAAGGTTGTTTTGAAGGATACAATGCTACGGTTTTTGCCTATGGACAAGTAAGTACCAAATTATTTTCATAGAAGCTGTAACTTTTCAGAAGTGTCAGTTCACTTGCACTTTTATTTTTGTTTCTTGAACTTATTAATATCAAGCATGCATTTTTCTTTGTTCTTTTATTCAGACTGGAGCTGGCAAAACATATACAATGGGAACAGGATTTGATGTTAACATCATTGAGGAAGAACAGGGTATTATCTCTCGTGCTGTTAAACACCTTTTCAAGAGTATTGAAGAAAAAAAACACACTGCAATTAAAAATGGGCTTCCTCCTCCAGATTTTAAAGTGAACGCCCAATTCTTAGAGGTAATAGTATAATTGTATCATTAGTTTCCTTTATATCTTATCCTTAAAACCGTAACCCTTATGATTTTATACTGCCAGTTTCTAGTATAGTATTTGGCACTTAGTGCTTAATAAGTAACATTTGAGTAAATTAATTTTAGGTAATAGGTCATGGTAACAATAGATAATAAGTAATAAATACTCTTTCTTGTTGGTATTAAAAATTATAAACACTTGACCAGAGTCCATAGAGTAAAATAATTAATGTTTATTTCAGACTCCATCTTATAATTACTGTTGTAATGTAGTCAGGCTTACAAAGATCTGGGAACTCAGCAGCTAAGGAGGGAAGATGTGCGGAATAATAGGATTGAGGCTGTAGTAGCACTAACTGGGCTGCAGAAGCTGGTATTGCTACAAGGATAGGCCTATGTTTTATGCAATGTCCAAAGGTTGGGGCAGGTTTGGATTAATTTAGGGCAGTCTGGTCTGGTGGGAGGAACATGACAGTAAGGGGACATCTGGGATTTGAGCAATATTGCAGTTAGGTGGATGGCAGCGTTATAATTCTGGGTGCTTGGTCCAAAGAGTGTTCTAGTCTAGTTCTAGCTTGGATTGCCTGAACTAATCATTTTAATCATTGATGAAATAGTTTGTTTGGCATTATATAGCACAAAATAGAAAACTTAATTCAAATTAACATCAGTTATCTTACTGCTGATTTTAAGGGACATCCCAATTTAGTAAAAACTAAGAATAATGTAGCTATGTACTTCTTACCAAAAGAAAGTTAATTAGTGGTGAAAAAAGAAAAGAAACAGTGTTCTTCTGCCTTCCCTTTCACCATCCAAACGTTGTTAGGCATTGTGACTTCAAGCTATTGATAGAAAAATAGGTGTCTGCATTCTCTTCTAAGGTGTAATCTTCTTTGCCAGTATTGATACAGAAACACTAATATCATTGCTGACCTTGGAAAAATACTAAGTATTAGTTTTTAGATGCATTAAGAAAGGTTGTGGGACAATAGGAAATATTTTTTGCTGAAGTAGTAAAATTTCTTAAAATCTTCCCTAAGCTTCGGATTTGTCTGCATTTGGTATTTCTGAGTTTACTTATATTTGTAAATATTTGTTTATCTCTTATAAATGATTAACAGATCATTTTAGCTAGTTTCCAGCACATTAATCATGATTAAGTCATTTACTGTTCTTACTCTTACAAAGAAATCTGGCATTTATTTGTATTTGTAATAATAATTGTATCATTCATTTTTATGTGTTATTTTAAAGAAATATGTTATTTTGAAGATGTTTTAAGATATGTTTGAAAGATAATATGCAATTTTTGTTAATAGCCATGAGGCAGTTTCTGCTAAAATTAAGCTTATAATAATTCTTTTTGATAGCTATATAATGAAGAGGTCCTTGACTTATTTGATACCACTCGTGATATTGATGCAAAAAATAAAAAATCAAATATAAGAATTCATGAAGATTCAGCTGGAGGAATTTATACTGTGGGAGTCACAACACGTACTGTGAATACAGAATCAGAGGTGACATTTATGTTAAAGTTAAAATAGAGCATATTTGGCTTTATTTAATAATCAGCTTTACTGATAGTTTGCTTAAGATCAAGAATGAGATTTGTATTCTCATATGTAATATGGAGTTAAAATCTTGTCTTCTTTCCCCATTTTTTTTATATCAGGATTTTATTATCTACAATGTCAGGGCTATGATAAAGTCAGTACATTTATCATAGCATGAAAAGAATCTAAGGCAATGTATGTATAGTTTTCTTTCACAGCTAGAGAAAGAGAGATCATTGAAGGTGAAGGATGAGACCCCAATCCTTTTGTTCCTTTTGCTGTCACATATGTAGGATAATACCATGGTTCCTAAAGGGAAACTATTAAGAAAACTTATAGAAAAGTATTTCAAGAGAAGATATACAGAAGGGCCCCAGCAATTCAAGTTGCTCAGTTTGTTCCCAAGTGTTCTACTGTTAACAGTTTTGGAATGGAAGCTGCAAATGTCAGCAAATGACAAACAATGGAATCTCAGTGTTTTCTCCTATTAAAAAAATAATACACTATTATACTGAGAAGTTCAGCTCAGAAAGTGCCTGTAACAAATAATATGAAAATCCACATCTTTTATATCTCCCTAATATGGTAGGTTTTGACCATTAGCTTAGATTTCTGATTGTATGGTGTCTTGTTTAAATATTGCTCAAGTAAAATCTTTCTTTTCCTTTTCCAGATGATGCAGTGTTTGAAGCTGGGTGCTTTATCCCGGACCACAGCTAGTACCCAGATGAATGTTCAGAGCTCTCGTTCACATGCCATTTTTACCATTCATTTGTGTCAAACCAGAATGTGTCCACAAATAGATGCTGTGAGTTTTTAGTTCTAATTTCCTTCCTTCCTTCCTTCCTTCCTTCCTTCCTTCCTTCCTTCCTTCCTTCCTTCCTTCTTTTCTTTTCTTTTCTTTTCTTTTCTTTTCTTTTCTTTTCTTTTCCTTCTTTTCAAGATTTTATTTATTTATGTAGCTGAGCAGGGAGCCCGATGCAGGACTCTGGGATCATGACCTGAGCTGAAGCAGACACTTAGCCGATTGAGCCACCCAGTTCTAATTTCTTACACTTGTCAGCTTCATTTTCCTAAGAATCCACATAAATCCCAGGACAGTACATTTAAGCCAAATTTAGTTTGGCTAATCATTCCTTTTCCTAATGAGATGCTTCTGATTATATTTAAACTGAAGCTGGCCAACTATGTAAGATTTTGAAATTAAAAAATGGATATGTGTCTGCAGCAGCCAGAAAGCAAGCTGTGGCTTGATGGTGACGGATATAGTTACCCGAGACCCTTTGCTTTGAAGACTCTGTGCCTTACAGGTTTCTTTTCATCAACATAAGCAAAGCCTCAGTTGATGACAGCTGGTTTCTGACTGGCAAGCTTCTTTCTACCTTTGTCTAATAAGCTTATTGCCAGTAGACTTTTTTACATTTACATTTATTTGGCTACTTGCCTATTTTTGAATATTATATGTATTAAAATATATTTATATTTATTTAATATATGTATAATGAGGGCAAGTTGGGGTTTGAGGATATTTAGTGTCACATTAATAAAATATTTTTGATTATTTTCTTCAACTGCAGGAAAATGCGATTGATAATAAGGTGATTTCTGAATCATCACAGCTGAATGAATTTGAAACCTTGACTGCAAAGTTTCATTTTGTTGATCTGGCAGGATCAGAAAGACTGAAGCGTACTGGAGCTACAGGCGAGAGGGCGAAAGAAGGCATTTCCATCAACTGTGGGCTTGTATGTCCTTTTCCCTTTTGTAATACATAATACCCAAGTGGAAATCCTTCATGTGCTGAGCTGAGAAATGAAAGTTATAGTAAACTTATAAACTTAGGAGTAATGCACATTATAGGCTTTCTTTCTTTAAAACATTGCAAATTTTTACATGTGTATAAATTTAGTTGGATTAAATTTTATGATATATGCATAAAATAATATATATAGTAGAAATGATTTTAAGAATTCTGCCCACCTTTAAAAATAAATTGTCAAAATCAGCATTTAATATTAAATATTTCATGAGACAACTTTCAAATTAGGTTATTTTGATAACATTTTATGACAATCATTTTATTTTGGGAATTACAGACAATTTTTAAAAAAGTAATGATTGTTTTAAAATGAGAATTTTCATGTATTATATTAAGAGTTAATTTTAATACCATGCCACCTAGTGGTGTTTTTGATTGCAAAACACCTTGCGTTTGCTAGTATAATTAATGCTTTCATTATATGGAAGAGAAAGTTTTAGGGCAAGTTTTTGTATAATAAACCTTTTCCTATTGACTTCATTATAAAATTGGACATTTGTTCCTGCATAAAAGTAATGGCATCCTTAAATTTCTGTGATGCAAATAGCATCAGGGCTTGTGTTTTCTTTTTTTTTTTTTTTAATTTTTTTTTTAAAGATTTTATTTATTTATTTGACAGAGATAGAGATAGCCAGCGAGAGAGGGAACACAAGCAAGGGGAGTGGGAGAGGAAGAAGCAGGCTCATAGCAGAGGAGCCTGATGTGGGGCTCGATCCCATAACGCCGGGATCACGCCCTGAGCCGAAGGCAGACGCTTAACCGCTGTGCCACCCAGGCGCCCCAGGGCTTGTGTTTTCTGCGTTGCTTTCCACCCTCCCTTCCCAGAGCTGGGGACTCTAATCAGATGGTCCTATTTTACTATTGCCCAGTATTTGCTCCTAGATGATTGTAACTTTTTTGGTGTGGAAATTAACAACCAAGGCTGAGTAGAGAGAGCCAGACTTCCCAACTCCAACACCCATCTTGATGCTTATGCTATGGTTCAATATTGTGTTAAAGGGAGTGACCTGGATCCTAGACATTGCGTATTGATCTGAATTTCTTAGAAGATAAAATCACAGTGGAATTTCCATTTGTGCTGTCAGGAAAAAACAAAAGCCATTGATCTGTTTTCTTGTTGAAGCCACTGAAACATGTTCAGGTCCATCTGGTAAAGTTTCAGTGTGGCCAGTGATTAAAACTGAAGCTTCTCTGGAGAAGGACAACTAAGACACAATGTGATGCTGATGTCGGTCTCTGCAGGATCCGTTGGTCCTGACAAAGACATGGTTTTAGCTGTTTGCATTACTGACCAAGGTCTAGGTTAGTGCTTATGCTGTAGGTGCCAGTTCAGTGTGGTAGGAAAAACCGTAGGAGTGTCAGGAGGACTGACTAGAGACTTCTGTAATTTGACCTACTTTTTAAATACTGGATGAATAGCACATATTCATTGTATTTCTAAAGATATACTTGTGTTAGGAACACCTTGTTCAGAGAAATCATACTGGTATTTTTATTATGGTTAAAGAAGGTTTTGTTTTTCCAAAAGGAAGCTATATTGCTATAAGAAAGTTTCATGACTTTGTTAAACTGCCTACAGATTTTATTTCTTCATTGAGTTGAGAAGAATTTGAAACATCAGTTGACAATTTTCTGAGGATACAACCTGATGCTCTGATAATTCTAGGGATGGTTAGATGGTGCCGATTTTATCACATTTCTATTTTTAAAGAAAATCTCTGAATAGAAGTTTAGATACTTGTGAGTTATGGGTGTATTATGGTACTAAATTTTGAGTAGTGTCAGTTTTTAGTAGTTAAAAAGACTTTGAAGTATACTTCATATTTCAAAATACAAATGTGAAACAAAACCAAACGTTCTCAATTCTATCATGTCTCCAATTTATTCTTTATAAGCTTTTTTATTTGAGTATTATAATTACTAAAACTTTATTACTTCCTTCTCTTTCTCTCTCTCTATCAGTTGGCACTTGGCAATGTAATAAGTGCGTTGGGAGATAAGAGCAAGAGGGCCACCCATGTTCCCTATAGAGATTCTAAGCTGACAAGACTGCTACAGGATTCCCTTGGGGGTAATAGGTATGCATAAGTGATTATCCTCCATATTCCTGAATTTCACGTACTCATTAATTTTAAAGTAAATTTGTGAAGTGATTTATAAGAACTTTTTTATTATAAAGCAAATTAATAAATGAGGGACTAATAATTTTTAAGTACCTAAAATGTGTGAGTCCTTTTGTATGTGATTATTTCACAAAATCCTTAATACATCCCCTGTTGTAGATGGTGTTGTTTCTATTTTACAGATAAGGAAATTGAAATCCAGAGAGGTTAAGTAATGTATTCAGAGTCACTTAGCTTATAAGTGAATTTCATAGCATGTACTTTTTCTACTATATCACAATTTCTTGCTGTAAGTGCTTGGCACATAGCAGATGCCTAATAAAATTTTGTTGAAAAATACATGCTGTCTTCTAAGTAATTACAGGGTAATCAAATATTGATGCTTTTTACAAAGTCTCCTAAATTTTTTTTTTAAGATTTTATTTATTTATTTGAGACAGAAAGAGAGAGAGCATGCATTAGCATGGTGGGGGTGTGGGGGGGGGGAGCAGACTCTCTGCTGAGCAAGGAGCGGACATGGGGCTCCATCCCAGGACCCTGAAATCACAACCTGAGCTGAAGGCAGACGTAACGGACTGAGCCACCCAGGCACCCCAAAGTCTCCTAAAATGTAACAGTTTTTTACATATGGAAAAACTTTCTTTTTAATGTCAATTGAATGAAATATAGGATGTTTGCTGTTTATTAACTTTGCCAATATCACTGATATTCTTTTTTCCATACTTCAGATATTTCTGATCTATTTCATCAGCTAAACTCATTCTTTTGGTAATGCATTCCTTTTTGTAAACATCAACATGTTGGCTTTACAAGTGGAAACATTTTTGGCATTTAAATTCAATCATAGTGTAATGTAACAAGTTACAGACAACCACAGTGAATCTATCTTACGGTGTTTTCAAAGGTCTGACACATTTATTGGAAAGATTATTAGATGCTATAAAATGATCTGGTAATTACATTTAAAGAATTCCTTTTTTGAACAACTATTCAAAGAATTTTGATAATATAAAATATATTTAGATTTAGGAGTAAAGTTTTGTTTTACAGAATTCAACTGTAACTCAATTATTTTTATATTTCTTCCTTTTATGTAAAGTTTGCATTGTCTTCACTCATTCTTTAAGCACATTCTGTGTATAGATACAATATGGCTTGCATTGTTGCATATTTCTTCTCCTCTATATTTTCATGCTGACCTTTAGTATCAATCTGGGTCTTCCTATAATGAGACCAATTTTTGTTTTTTAAGCCAAATATAAATTTTTCAAGTTTGCTAAATTGTAGATCTTTCCTATATTTATTTCTTAACTATAAAACAAAGCAGAGATGATAAATGTCCTCCCCTTACAAGTTTTAATACTTTTGAGTACTGTAATGGTTCTGAAAGTTTGCTTGCCCTGTAAGCAGTCTAAGATATTTGCACTGTGGGTCTTGAATTCCTCTGGAGTTTCAGATTGGCTATAGCTAAATTGAGATTGGCTACAGTCTCAGATGTTCCTTATTCATTTCCTTACTGAGTGGTAACTCTTCAGCAAAAAAACCCTCTTTTAATCCCATCCTTAGTGAGTCTCAATTCCTGCTTAAAATTTTGAAATTGAACTTCTACTTCAAAAGCATTATACTTTGTATAACCCTTAGAGAACAGAATACCTTTGTATTGTAAAGTCCGTACAAATTACTATTAAAAGAAAAATTAGGGGGTGCCTGCATGGCTCAGTCGTTGGGTGTCTGCCTTAGGCTCAGGTCGTGATCTCAGGGTCCTGGGATGGAGACCCTGCTCAGTGGGGAGTCTGCTTCTCCCTCTGCTGCTCCCCCTGCTTGTGCTCTCTCACTCTGTCTGTCAAATAAATAAAT
This sequence comes from Ursus americanus, assembly GCF_024610735.1. Classification (NCBI taxonomy): domain Eukaryota; kingdom Metazoa; phylum Chordata; class Mammalia; order Carnivora; family Ursidae; genus Ursus; species Ursus americanus. The sequence goes on along the minus strand of NC_142151.1, from coordinate 32,098,729 downwards.
AAAATCTTAAAAAAAAGTTAGATAAAAGATATTATTGGAAATAAACTGTATCTATTTATGTGCATAACTTAGTGACTTTTATTTTCTTAACCAAACTGGCTTTCATAAATTTGTAATGTTTAATATAACATTACAACAAATTTATAGCAAAAATTCTGAAAAAGACAGAAAAATGTAAAGCACAGATAAAAATCAATTATATTTCTGTTCCCTACAAGTAATTACTGTTAACATTGTGATGTATTTCCTCCCTAATGTATGATATAATATGATACATGATATAACATAATAAATAATATATAAGATATATACTATAATAACCTATTTAGGTGATATGGTTTCCTTTAAAACAGAATTGTGGTCTCATATAAACTTTAAAAGTAAACAGCTTTAATGTTTTCTTTGAAGTTTTCATAAATACAACCATTCTTGAAATTCGTATCTTTGGGATTTTATTTAATATGTGATCTTCCCTATACAATAAATCTTAGCTCCTCTTATTCCTGACTTTCACCATCTCCTTAAGCACTTGATCCCAATGCTTCTCAAAATATTTGTGAAGGGCAGGTTCTTCTACCCCACTCCCCAATTTGTGGTGGGTTAATACTGTGCATGACTATACTCAGCTTGACCATTTGTGACTTCCCAGGTAAGTTTGAAAACACTTGAACTGCTCTGTACTCCATTCAATGAGATGAGATCATTGATTACAGCAAGTTCAAATGTTGTAAAAGTGTAAAATGCTTACTCTCAATTTCTGTACTTATTGTGAACGTGTAACAAATATTAGGCTCTCACCAAAATGGGGGCTACACTTTGAGTAGTCCCGTTCTTGAATCAGTGTCCGTAACCGTCACTCTTAACTTGATTATTTTCTTCATCAAAAGAGAGAGCTAGAGATGCATGAATCATTTTTTTTTTAAGATTTTATTTATTTATTTGAGAGAGAGACAGCACAAGCAGGGGACAGGGGCAGAGGCAGAAGGAGAGGGACGAGCAAATTCCCTGTAGAGCAGAGAGCCCTTTTATGCGGGGCTTGATCCCAGGATCCTGAGATCGTAACCTGAGCTGAAGTACTGACTGAGCTACCCAGGTGCGTCTTCATGAATTATTTTAACTTTCTGATCTCTAATAAGTAAATATTATGTATACGTGACACACAGCACAATTACTAATGACCTACTAGATCCCAATATTGTGTTATACAAAGTATATTAATGAATGAACTTTGATGATCCTTATCCTCTAGGAGTTCAGGGTCTAAGAGTTGGGGGTCTATACAATTTTAATATAATAATAATAATATCAACAAAGAAGAGATACATAAAGGATATGAGGAAAAGAAAGAGAGTAGGCAAATCGATGGTTGAATTCTTGGACTAGATGGTACCTGTGTTGAGTCTTGAATAATACTAAGAGTAAATACTAATGGACAAGCATTGTTAAGGGTTAAAGATGGGTGGAATGGGACTCCTTTTAAAAGGGTTACTATGAGTGCTGTGTTGAGATTTTTGGGGGAAGGTGGCACGGACTATCATGCCACCTGGAGGCTACAGGTTAGAATTGATGGGTATGAAATTCCTACCAGGGTGGGTAAATTAGCTCCTTAATTGCAGTTCCTGTACATTTTCTAACTAGTGTGTAAGTGCTGATTATAATCTCCATGTCTGTTTCATTGACAGACAGAATAGCTGGGGCATACTAAGCATTTCACTATCCTATTCTTTGGTTGTCAAAGCAATTCATCTTGACCATAAAGTACTGTTTTCCTTTTTTTTTTTTTTTTAAAGATTTTATTTATTTATTTGACAGAGATAGAGACAGCCAGTGAGAAAAGGAACACAGGCAGGGGGAGCAGGAGAAGAAGAAGCAGGCTCCCAGTGGATGAGCCTGATGTGGGGCTCAATCCCAGGACTCTGGGATCACGCCCTGAGCCAAAGGCAGACGCTTAATGACTGAGCCACCCAGGCGCCCCTGTTTTCCATTTTTATCTGTGTAATCTGGCCCAAAACTCAGGAAATTTGACCACTCAGTCACAGATGAGGTTTTTATTATAAAACATGTGGATTTACTAAATAATTCTTCTTGTTCTGATAGAATTTTTTGTAAATTTCTTTGCTGACATAAAAAATCAGGATACAGGTAGGGCACCTGGGTGGCTCAGTCGGTTAAGCATCTGCCTTCGGCTCAGGTCATGATTTCAGGGTCCTGGGATTGAGCCCTACGTCAGGCTCCCTGCCTAGCTTGTGCTGTCTCTCTCGCTGTCTCGCTCTCTCTGTCAAATAAATAAATAAAGTCTAAAAAAATCAGGATACAAGTAATTAAAAAGAAGAAAAATGTAAAATCCTGAAATATTAAGTAGGTAATGAAAGAAGTGATATTTGAATAGTTGGTCATTCTTATGGATAGATTAAATTCTAGAATTATTTGTTTGCGTTGCTTCAGAAATATTTTGTAAAGAGGTGAGAAATAAATATATGCACTTGTACTTTCTCTAAGTATTAGGGGTAAAAGAAGGATAATATAATTTGATTTTCCCCAATTTCACCTAAGTAAAAATCTTTTTCCTTAAGATAGTCTTAAAGCATGGGGACTTTTAAATTTGCTTTTATTTTTAAATTGGTAGTATCAGTCTTTTAGTATCTTGAAGATAAAATACTCTTCAAAAGGCAGGATATTAAAAATGCTTATTTCAGTGTTTTACTTGCTTTTTTCTGTAAACCTAATTATGCTTTTTAACTTTCAGCCAAACAATCATGATAGCATGTGTTAGCCCTTCAGACAGAGATTTTATGGAAACCTTAAATACCTTGAAATATGCCAATCGAGCTAGAAATATCAAGAACAAGGTGATGGTCAATCAGGACAGAGCTAGTCAGCAAATCAATGCACTTCGTGGTGAGATCACACGGCTTCAGATGGAGCTCATGGAGTACAAAACCGTGAGTGAATGGGTTTGACTTTGCATTTTGTGGTGCGTCTTGTGAAGACAGTGATGTCTTTGTGATGGCTTGTACGTACATGTGTCCAGAGTCTCTTGTCTGTCCAAACAGCGGCTTCCTTCCTTTTGAAGATAGAATTCTCTAGTTTTCCTTGTGGGTAACCTTTAATATTGTTCAGTCTATCAACCTGACCACCTTTTGTTTCAAAAGGGCTTCCTTAGTCACTTTCTTCAGTGACACATACACCACAGAGGGATGTAGTAGAGGGAAAAAGATCTCTTTTGCTTTGAGGCTACGAAAACAGAAGCGTTTTTTTTTTTGTAGAGGTGTAGTATCCTTAAACAAAACTCCTGTATATTTAAGACCCTTTAGCAAACAGGGAACTATTTTCCTTTCCTAGGGTAAAAGAATAATTGATGAGGAGGGTGTGGAAAGCATCAATGACATGTTTCATGAGAATGCTATGCTACAGACTGAAAATAATAACCTGCGTGTAAGAATTAAAGCCATGCAAGAGACAGTTGATGCACTGAGGACCAGAATCACACAGCTTGTTAGTGATCAAGCCAACCAGGTTCTTGCCAGAGCAGGTATGTGTGTAAGGTGGGATGAGTGAGGGATTAACACTTGGAGGGCAGAGAACATTCTTCATGTTCATGAATTACCTGGAATATTTGAAGTAGAAATAATCAATCTGTGTATATATACAGTCTGTGATTTTAAGTTAAGTAATTTATAAATAATACATTCTTGAAGAAACAAAATGTGGCCTTTGCATTTGTAATATTATTTTATTGTCTGCTTATATAACTAAGGGTAGGAAATCTGCTGTATGCATTGTGTTTCAAAGCATTGTTGTTTTGTTTCCATAACTTTTTTTCTCTGATTCTGTTTTGTTGAAGTTTTAATTTAAAGAAAATGCTTAATTTCATATTCTATCTTGCAGGTGAAGGGAATGAGGAGATCAGTAATATGATTCACAGTTATATCAAAGAAATCGAAGATCTCAGGTGCAGTTCATGTTCTTTCATATGTAATGCACGTGTTTTGGGTTTTGTAGTATAGTTATATTGTTATTTGTTGAGCTTGTTGTTTAGTAACTGTTCACGGTGATATTTTAGTCCTTTGGTGAGGTTAACTCTAGGGGAATAGGTACTTGCCTTTCCCATAATATCACATTCCAAGCTACTTTTCTCCCTTCTCTTCCCATATTCTCTACCTATATTATCCTCCTACTCTAGTTACTATACCTCTGATTGGGAGTTTACCTAACCTGATGTACAGGGCCGGCATAACTAATATCTATGAGGTTACTTTTGGTGCCTTCCCTCCCTGTGCCTCTTTCTCCACCATTTGGGAATGGTCAACATCAATAACTCATTTCTAATTTTTTAAAAGATTTATTTGTTTATTTTGGAATGGGGAGGGCAGAGAGAGAATGGGGAGGGAGAGAGAGAATCTCAAGCAGACCTTCCCACTGAGCATATAGCCTGATGAGGGGCTTGATCTCATGACCCTATTATGATGACCTGAGCCGAAACCAAGAGTTGGACACTTAACCAACTGAGCCATCCAGCCCTCCCCGCCGAGTCATTTCTAATTTTTTAAATGTCCCATTACTGCTGCTCTTTTCTACTTCTCCAGCTGTTTTTTAATGTGTGACTCATTGCATCCCTACCAATTTCCTTGCCTCTCTGGTACATAGAGAGCCTCCTTCAACACTCATTTCATACAACATACTACAAATGCTTACTGTGTGCCAAACACCATGCTGTGGACTCAGCAAGTGTGACGTAAACAAGGAGTTCCCAGTCTAGGTGGGGTGACTTACGTAGATAGTCACATGTAGTAAATGGAATGACAGAAATTAGTTCTAAGAACACCCACGCCTGGTGTGGGAAGGTGGAGGAGACCACTGAGCCCAGACTGGGGTAATACAGATTAGAAAGCAGTTCAGGGACAAAATTCATTTCTATATTTTCAGGTTCCATGGTCTGCTCTGATGGCTGAGCTACTTTCTCTTAAAGTAAAACTACAGTGAGCTCTGTGGGGGAGCATATAAGTAGCTCAGATCTCATTTTTGCTACCCATTTGCAGAAGATAACCAAGTGGGAGATCATCTTTCATAGACACCCTAACACTTCTCCATCTTGTATTTGTGTGCTCTTCCTCTCCCCTTTGAGCTGTTTTAGAGACAGAGATGAGTATTGTTTCCATTGTTTCTGCCTCCACAAGGCACACTGGATCCCTTAAATGTTTCAAGAAGTGAAAACATATAAGACATTTGATGTGGTTGAAGATAAAGTTACTCAAGTAACTGTTGCCCTTATTTGGTATATGTATCTTTAAGCTTTACCTTTTTGATGGAGGCTTTTGGGACATTAGGTCCTGGTTCTGGTCAGCAGCCAATCTGGACTTAACAGTTTTATCCTGTGTTGGCAGTGCTCTTTCCTGCCTACTACCAAAAACTTATTCTCTGACCTCACTCTGTAGACCCTATTTACCATTTCTTGAGACATAACTGACATTTCTATCTTTGAATTCTTTTTTTTTTTTTAAAGATTTTATTTATTTATTCGACAGAGATAGAGACAGCCAGCGAGAGAGGGAACACAAGCAGGGGGAGTGGGAGGGGAAGAAGCAGGCTCATAGCAGAGGAGCCTGATGTGGGGCTCGATCCCATAACGCCGGGATCACGCCCTGAGCCGAAGGCAGACGCTTAACCGCTGTGCCACCCAGGCGCCCCTCTATCTTTGAATTCTTAAAGATCCTCTTCCTCCTCTTAGGCTGCTTCCCTTTATATCTTATTTCTTTGGCACTGGTCAATTTTTAAGGCTCATTCTAAGCTCTGGTTCTTGTGCTTTATTTCTTTTCTTCTAAGACCATATCTAAGCCTGATCTCATTATAGGACAAATGGCTTGACTAGTGTCATTATTTCCTACAAAACAGAATCATTTCTACTCCTCATGTGGCTAAACACAACATCTAATATCTCTCTTTTTCAAGTTCTTGATATAAGACTATTCTTTAAGCCATTTAGAAAACAGAGATGACTCTTAGGCCCTGCGTTCATTGTTTGTGTCATTAATGGCTTGTTCCACTTGTCCACAACTTCTTTGATGGTTCTTTAATTAGGTGTGTCCCACTCCTGAGGGTAGTCTTCTAGAATGCCAAGCTATAATTTACAATATAAAAAATAATGTACATATGGAATAAGCATAAGTGAGCTTTGAATATAAATTGGATTACCTGGATTGAAATTAAATTTTCTACTTATTAATAAGTTTGTGACCTTGGGCAAGTTCCCTAAGATCTCTGAGCTTTAGTTTGTTTATGTCTAAGAATGAGGTAATATCTGCTAGTCTCAAGGAGTTATTATGGGGCTCAAATGAAAGAACAAGATATCACAGCCTAACGTGGTATTATTTAGGTCCAAGTTCTCATATCATTTTTTTCTCTACTAAATCCTACTCCAATCCATATTTCTACCAAAACTTCATCTTTGGAAGGCATTTATTCATAGCTCCTTTAACATAATCCACATTTATGTTGATTATTGCCACTTGGGAATGTTCATATTTTAAGTTTTGTTCTAATTGTTAAATAGTACTAGTTTCCTTTTAATAAATTTACATGTCCCATTAGTTGTTGTGAAATAATAATGGACACTAATTAATTAATTAGTTCTTGTTTTTTTGGACAGGGGCTTAAAATTTTTGTAGAAATTTTTGAGAAGATAGGAAAGTATAAAAAAATTAAAGTCAACCATATGGCTACCATTACTAGAACTGCTGTTAACATTTTGGTGTATCTTTTTAATGGTTTTTCAATGCATACTTTAGCAAAATTGACATAAGGGTATATATATTGCTTTCCTATCTTTTCTTTGAAATGTGACAAGATATTATGAGCATTTTTAAATGCTATTAAATATTTTTCTAACATAATTTTTGCTTGATTACATGTGGTACTATCTTGTGGTTGTAATTGATTTGCTTAATTAATCGCCCACTGCTTGATAATTATATCCTTTCCAACTTTTTGGTAAGATTAGTTATTATTCATTAAATACATTAGCAATCTGGTGAGTTTTAAATTCATTATATCATTGATCCTCATAACAATGATAGGGAAATGTGTATTTTCATCTCATTTTACTGAGGAAAGAGTAGAGGCTTTTAAAGACTAACAGCCCAAGATCAAGTGAGTGACGGAGCTAAGATGCAACCTGCTCCTTCCTAAGGAAGTTTGTGTCCTTCCCCTCATGACTCACTGCTTGGTCTCCTGTTAAATGAAATGCAGGTGGCAGGGTCGGTTGGTGAGTGGGAAGAGAGAGTGTTGTTATCAAAAAAGCCCAAAAAGCAACTTATGTTAATGTATCTTGAGCTTTGTGGAGTTGATCCCTAAAGGTTTCAGCCTTTATCAGCACCAGCATTGAAGAAGCATTGAATATACCCCTATGAAATGCAAACTTAAATCTGGTAATAAAAGAATTTGTCTGGTTATTATATAAATGAACCAGTACAAAACCAGTCATTATTGATAGCTAATTTATTATATTTTTGTTTATTATTTTTTGTGGGGTTTTTTTGTTATTATATTTAGTTTATTATCTCATTCATTATTATGTACCCAGGCTATTGAAAATACAGAAAAATGTAAATTTTGGCTTTGAGTTTTTAGAGTTAAGCTGAGTTTTTATACTTATGTTATGCTCTTGATTAACAAAATGACAGCATTATATTCAGAAGCTTCTTTAAAGTAATTTTGAAATCATTTAACCTGGACGTTTGTACACAGCTGCTTAACCATTTCAAAATAATGTAATTGTTATTCTGCTCACATAAGACACCTGACATAATAAAACAATTTCATTAAAGAATGTATAAGACACTGACTTAAAACATATGTTCACTGACTTATGTACACTCTGTTTCTAGCTGATTCCAGCAGTGTCATGAATAATTTTGGTAGTAAAAAAACACAGAGGTGATTGTGTCTTCTAGAGCTTATAAACTGCAAATTAATCTAGCATCTTTCTCTGAAATACTTGGACGTATGGCAGAAGTGCTGTACAATATAGTTTTGAGACTGATCTAGTAAGATAGTACTTTCTCCTTATAGCCCTGTCTCAATCACCGTTCTGCCAAATTGACCTTGGAAATCTATTATATTGAAGTAGGTAATTGTGTTCTTGGTGGTTTAAATCAAGTAGAAATAAAGGACTAGCCTAGTGGACTCTGAATCCCTTTTTGTTTCAAGAGTCCCCTCTTTTAGAATCTCGTCATCCTGTGTTTTTTGCATATTACTGACAGTACATACGTTATTCTCCTGTCATTATTAGGACTGCTTGAGCAAACAAAAGAATGTTTTCAATTATCAAACAGGTTTCCTTGGTGATACCATCTTTTCCCACGCCATGCTTTGGAGCCAGATGTCTTTCAGCCAGTTAGGGGCAAGTTTGACTAACTATTTCTTACAAAGATTTGGAAATGCTATTATAGCATGATGAATGAAGAACTGAAAGAAAGGGTACCATGCTGCTTGTAGATTTTAAGTTTAAATGATGGGTTTACAAAGCAACATCACTAATGCCTACTGGCCAGAATGCAACTAATCTAATTACCATTGGCACTTTTGAGCACTAAAAATGTGATTTCAAATTTATAATTATTTAATCAGGGAATTTCAAAAACTCCTAAACATTAATGTTTCTGAGCACATTTATTTAAAAAAAAAAAAACCAACCAACCAACCAACAACAACCCTACCTTGTAGCAACATTGAAATACATTTTGAATAACCTTTTAGCATACAAAACAATATATTTGAAAATGTTCCCTATTTATAGCTACAGTAGTCAGATTTGTAGAGACAGAAAGTAACATGGTGTTGCTAGGGGCTGGGAGCAGAGGGAAATGGGGAGTTAACGTTTACTGGGTGCAGAGTTTTAGTTGGAGAAAATGAACAAGTTCTGGAGGTGGATGGCGGCTGTGGTTGCACAATAGTTTGGATGCACTTTGTGCTGCTGAGCTATATGCTTAAAAATGGTTAGGGTGGTAAATTGTACGCTATGAATTGTGTACTACAATAAAAAACGTTTCCCATTTAAATATATTTTTATTCACTAGGGCGAAATTATTAGAAAGTGAAGCTGTGAATGAGAACCTTCGAAAAAACTTGACAAGAGCCACAGCAAGATCACCGTATTTCAGTGGATCATCAACTTTCTCTCCTACTATCCTGTCCTCAGACAAAGAGACCATTGAAATTATAGATCTAGCTAAGAAAGATTTAGAGAAGCTGAAAAGGAAAGAAAAGAAGAAGAAAAAAAGGTAGTGTTATAAAGTCACTGCTATATGAATCCTGTTTTTCTTTCTTTTCAGGATATCTTAATTTGCAATTACAGTGAGTATACAGAGTCTCACAGTATGTTAATAAGGGAAATGTCATTTAAATTAGCTGAAAATTATAATGATATACATTTACTGGTTTATCTCTACTTGTATGTAAGAAAAATAAGTTAATTATAATAATATGGTAGATTTTATTTAGACTTTGACAAGGTAAAATTACTATTAGAAATTATTTTATTATTTTTCAAATAGCTGCTTTTGCATTCCATTCATCTTCTCTGCAAAGCTTGCTCTACCATCACAACTCACTGTTTCCATTTCTTTCCAATTTTCTAATGCAATTTAGTAGTCTCATGGATATAATCTGATTCCTGTCTCGATTAGTTTAACTAAAGGCTAAACTAATCCATCAGACTGTCATTTAATTTCATTTGGTCTCTTCAGTATTTCTGCAGGGCTTCTAATTTGATTATGTCAAAGTTATTTATGTTGTTTTAGGCCTTTTGAAAGAACAAGGAGTTACTCAGCTTTTCACCACTGTTTTAGGCTTTCTTTTCCTTGCATCCTAATAATATCTTCCTCTGAAATCAACTGGGTGCAAAGAAGAGGAAAATAAAAATTTGACCACTTGTAATGTGTGAGTGGTTAAATATTCACAAATTCTTTACATGTCTACATACTGATTCTGTGGTGCAGTCACATTACTTACTAAATGTAGTTTGAACATGCCAGCCAAATTAATTTTAAGCATTTTTGGCTAGATATTCAAAAGGGGACACAGCTATCAAATGGTTTATCACAAGAGTCTTGCTTTGTAGAATTATTGACATTTAGTCTACCTGCTGCTTTGCTCAGTTTATTTAGAAATTTATTTAGGCAACCAGGCATTTCTTCCTTGAACAGTCCAGTTAACTAAAGTAAATGGGGGTTTAAATTTTTCAAGTTAATTCTGCTGTGTGTCCTTGAGTTAAAAAGGAATGATTAGAATAATTAAAACAAGGAGTTACACATTTATGGTTAGGAGGCATTGCAACTGAAATTGCATTCTTAAGATACTAATGTCTTAATAGGTGTTTTTCATGGATGACTGATTATGGCAGCAGTAAGATATCTAATGATTAGCTTTTATGCAGGGTAGTTAAAACTGAAACAGTGATCACAGAATTATATGTGATCCCACATACCGCTTGAATGAAAATGAGATTTTTGCACATGACTTACTATTTTCTTGTAAAATTCAGTTTGGTAGGTGGTCAAAATATCAAATAGTATGACTTGTTTTTAAAGGTCTTGGTTTTGTTCATGAATAATAAGTATGAGGAAGGGTATCTTTCTCAAGGTCATGAATTGATTCTGTTGTTTCATTTTGAGGTAAATTTAGAGATGTTACCATAATCACCTGTTAGGTATGAATAAAAAACAGGGATCCCAATAGAAACCTAAGCTGTTTTGACATTTTTATAGTGAGCACAGTACCTAAAATAATACCTCTGGTGAAGGTTATTTTTGTGACAATGCAGGGAGATAAGCATTTTGACTGGTAAATAGTACTAAAGGAAAAATATATTATTATTAACATTTGTCCCTGGTGCTTTTAAGGTAAAAAAATTAAATAGCTGTTATTTCAAAGTGAAGAATTGACTATTTCAGTGATTATGGTGGCTGTAGTAATTGTTATGGTAAAAATAATAGCAGATGTTAATGCTAAAAAGACCTTACCAACAACTATGTTTAAACATAAGAACCCAACTGAAAAACGTTGTTATTTTTAACAAAAAGTGATACAAAATAAAAAAAAAAATTGGTGAGGAAAAAACCAAACTAGATAAGGTAAATTCAGAGATATATCTTAATCATCTTGAAAAAAGTGAATGATGGCTTAAAATGAGAAATATTAATGCTTCCTAAAATTAATAATCATATATGATATTTAAAAAATGCTTTATAAAGCATTTTCACATACATGTTATAGCGTGTCTTTGTAGAACTGAAACCTATATAATGTAGTGTGAACCTAGAAAAAAATTTCTTACGTACCATAAACTGCATGACAGCCTTTAGAACCAGTTTATGAATCTATATAATTCCATATATAAATTTGTAGAATTTAATACAATTTTTCTTACCACACTCTATTCAAACCTTCTTGTGGATTTAAACATGAAAACCAATACTGTTTTACTCAGCTTGATTAAAGCATTTCATTTATCATTGTTTCCTTTTTGCTGTAGATCCTAATAACTTTTAGGCTGCACGTAATGTAAATTCCTATTTTACAAATGTAGGTAAGCTGTCATTTTAGCTAAAGGGTTTGCTACAGGTTGAAACAAATGAATCATGAACAAAGAGTTCCAGAAGCATGTAGAGTGACTGCAGTTTGTCTAGGTTTCCATGGGAACTCTTTGGAGGCACTAGCTCCTGTTTAGGTATATTGATTCTGGTTGAGTTGTTTTATATCCCTCGTATTTATGTATTTTATTCATCAGAGAGGGCATTGTAAAATTTGGATTCTGCCTCAACCTTACATACGCAGTAAGTTCATTTAAAAATTCTTTGGAAAAAAATAGTAAAAAACATTCTTTGGAATTTGGGACTAATTTTTCTCTAGAAAATGTTATAAATACATATTGTCCAGGTTTCCCAACTGACTCACATACAGTGATTTTTTTACCCATTTTGTAGTGTGGTAAGAGCAATTCAGAAGGGAAGGGGGAAAGGAAAAAAGGTAAAAGAAACTTTCTTTCCTTTCATGGATGTAGCCAACCTTTAGGGAGAAAGTGTTAATTTCTGCCTTAGCCATCCTTTTTTTTCCATCTTCTGACCCCCTGTGTCCTTACGCTGCCTGTCATGGTCCATTCCTCCCTTATGTGGTAGTTCTGATGTAATTCACTCTACTCTAAAGTATTCCTGATTCCAAAGTCATCTACTTCCTTCTCTCCTCTCCTTAAATTCAAATTTGGGAGCAAAACCATCTATGGCTAAAGGAATCCACACTATATATATCCACCTTATGACTTATAACCAATAAGCCTCCTTCCTAAGGATGTTCGTAATTTTGAAAGAGGAAGCATTAATTCAAATACTAGGTGACAGCAGCCTCATGAAGAAAAAAAGAAATCAAGTTATGTAGGGAAGATTTTTACCTTCTTTTAGCTGAGAGTTTCCAAGATCTATCTGGGGCTTCACTTTTGGGTACAGATGTCCTAAGCTGTCCTCATTCTCATAGCTGTGTTCTTTCCTCCCCACTAAAGCCACAAATTATTTAGAAGCTCCATTTTTTAAAATTTCCTTCGTTTTGTGTTTGTTAGTTTTTGGTTGTAGTGGCTACAGGGCCCCTGACAAAGTAAGTGTTGGTAGGAAGAGTAGCAAGTGGATCATTTTTATGTCAGAAACTGCTTATGTTCAACGAAGGCATCATAAGTCCTGTTTTACATGGAAGTTAAACCTTTTTCTGCATCAAAGTCTTTATCATAGTTACAAAAATTAGCTAATATGTGGAGGTTTAAGATTTATTCTTCTACCTGTCTGTGCTTATTTACTATTGAGCTGTAAAATCACCCATAGTTGTAGATAGGAAAATAAGGGAGTGTAACAAAATAAGGTGGAATAATTGAAGAGACTGTATTACCTCTTTTTCAGTAACAGAAATGTTAAAATTGTTGGCAAGATTTGTCATTCTCTCTCCTCTTAATAGGAGAAGCATTCTTTCTCCATGTAATGGAACTAAATGGAATAAAAACTGAACTCCTTTAAATTATGGAGAAGTATCAGATTGTTAGTTTATTTTTCTGCCCCCCCCCACTGTCTTTTTGAACTACTTGTTGCAATGTTGTTTAAAGAAACAATAGAAAAGGCATCTAACATTTATCTACTTACTAGCTCATATCATCCATACATTTTTTTTTCATCCATACATTTTAATAGAGCTCTGTTGTGTTAGATAAACAGCATATTGGACGTAGAAAATTTGGGCTCTTTGCCAGGGAGTCATAGCCTTTAAGCTATTGTAGGTCATTTTCATTAGTATAAGCCTAGACTAGGCATTAATCCCTATGTTTTTTGGATATCTAGCTTTAAATGACTTGAAGTATAAAAAGCTTCACTAATTCATTGGACTGCGTTATACTTGTGTTTAGTGGTGTCAGGTTGAAACTCTAGAAACACATAGATTTCTTAGGTGATAGCTTTATTTTCCTTTTCTTAGCCATTATACTGGACCTTTTGATCCCTGGTGAATATCACTCTAGAATTTTTTTCCCAAAAAGATTGCTAGTCTCTTCTTGTGATAGCAATATATAAGTTGATTATGAAAAACCATCACAGGCCAACAAAGAGAAATCACATGCAAGCACATGAAAATAACTGGCTTGAAATAATTTATACTTAAGACCCAATCTCTTCATTTAAAAATATTGATGATTCTGAAAAATATTTTTGGAATTCTGGTCACAAGTGTGCTATATCAAGATTGCTATATGCTTAATCAGAGCCTAGCACATCTGTCTTTTTGTTCATATGACAAATATTGGTATTCAGTACATTCCATTGAGTAAAGATCCCCAAGTGTGTGTATTGAATATTGTTTAAATTATATTTCAAAGTCTTTAAGTACATATTTTTAGTTTTTCTTATATTTTTCTGATTGAAGAACAATCTTACTAATGGAAAGTACTACATTTCCCATTTTATTGCCACCTTTGCCGTAGTCCTTTTAGTAGTTTCTAATTATTAGTACAGTGATATTATGAGATTTTATTTTCAATTAATAAAATTACCATTTTTCACTGATATCATAACAACCATACTCATTTGACTGTAATACCATTTCATGTATGATTCTGAGATAGAACTTTTTTTTTAGATTTAGTGATGTTCACATGTAGTATATTAAAAATAGAAAACAAGTTTCAAAAAAGTAGCATTCTAGTATGTAGTATTAATGGTATTTTCATATTATGGTATAAAGGCATTACTTTTTGAAGTTCTTTTAATGATGCCATAAAAAGGTCTTTTGGGAAGGCTTAAAAGGAAGAGGGTATCACTGAATGTGGGCTTTTTTGGGGAAGCTGAGAAAATTGAAACATTTCAGATTAAAAAAAGCAATGGCATCCAAATACTCTTACTACTGATCAAGTTATATAAACAGAGACTCTACATTTTACTGCTGAATAATTTCAACTGATAATCTATATACTCTTCTTAGATATAATGCTGCTTGTTTTTCTACTTACTTTTTATTCATACAAAATGTATTGCCTTTTTACTGTGTATTGTCCTTTGATGATATCTTTTAAAATTTATTTTAAAGTCTTCAAGCTCATGTATCATTTTTACCTTCTTATCACTTTCGCTTTTTACTGTCTGGTTTGTCCTTCATTGGCTTGGCCTTCCAATACTGTGCCTCGTGATTTTGAAGGCTACAGAAACTTGAGGAAAGCAATCGAGAAGAAAGAAGGTTGGAATATTTCCCAGGTTTTTTATTAAAATGTCATTTAAATACTTAGTTGCCATTCACAAGGAAATGTGTTATAGAATTATAGATTGTTTCAGACTAGATTAGCTTGGTGCTCCTAAAATTAATGATGATTTTATAAAACTGACAAATACATCAAGTGTATTTCCAGAAACTATTTTTTGAGAATAAAACCCTCCCTAGTTACCTGGATTAAAATTCATGTGATTTCTGAATAAACTATCATAATTATGATGGTGACTTACCTTTTTTAGGCAAAAAATGACCCCTCCAAAACCCACCATTGACTTTCAGAATGTATCTTTCAAAAACTTGTGAACAGATTGGGAATTTTTAATTGGGTGGGAATTGAGATTTTGTTGCAGCCCATGCTAAGTCACAGGTGGGTTTTTCTCCCCTCTTTCTTATTTGGTGTAATATTTAGAATATTATATCTGCAATTCAAATGTATTTGCATATACAAATATCTATAATAGTTGGAAAATAGCATTAAGTGGCAACAAAGCAACAGGAAACTGTGGCCTTATTATAGATAAGATTTACAAGGCATTTTTAAGGTTGAGTTAGAAAAATAAGTGTTGCTTTTAAAATGTATTTGAGGTGAGTGTCAGAAATAGGATATTTTCTTTTTTTCACTTAAAATATGAGCAAAATTTAAAGGCACATTTCTGAACTCTCCAAACAATAGATATTTGCATTTTAGTCATGCAGAATTATAGTTATTTAAACCAGGATCAAGTAGGATTTTACTTCTTATCAGAACTTCTCTTCATAGCTTTTTCTAAATAACCCCCCAGATTATATGATCAAAATGATTAAGAAAATAATATTTAAATATTTTAGAAGCACCACTTCAGAAATTTCAAATCTTACTTAAAATAAGCCTTTTGAGAACTTTCACTCTGCAGTAATTAGCTACCATAATATCTTATTTTAAATATGAAAGCTTAAAAATTATATTTTCTTCAAATTATTTAATAATTTACATTCCATAATTATATTCCACACATTACATAGTATTCTATAGTATCTATAATTTTATTCTATAATTCTATAACTTATTTAAAGTATCCTATAGTGAGAATGTAATTCTAATTGTCTGTAAGTTGGACTAGAACTCACCTAACTAGTATGTATTTAGGATGTTCTGTTTATCATAAGAATTAAATTATGGCATTAAAAATGTGAGATTTCCTCTATTTTAGAAGGTCAAAATAAAATACACAGTTAAAGTAGTGTATGAAAGCACCCTTCCACCTTAAAATTTTCAAGTCCTTTAAGTGTCTTTAGTGAGTAAAGTTTGCTTCTGGTTTTTATATCATCCCCTAAAGGATAGCAAAAGCAGAGCAGTTTTGTGTTCTAGGATAGGACTTTTCAAACATGAATATGCACACAAATCACCTGAGTAGTTTGATAAAATGAAGATTCTGATTCAGTAAAACTGAGGTGGAGTCTGAGATTTTGCTTATCTAACTAGCTTCTGGATGATGCTGATGTTCCATGTCTGTGAACTTGAACTTTAAGCATAAGATTCTAGAATACTGGCCTGGGAGTCAAGACACTTTGTTCTGTCTAGTCCCCTTGAGCAGGCTAACTACCCTAGGCCACAGTTTCTTTTTAGGTTGTCAACAAAAACGTTGATATTGGTTGTTAAGTGTCAAAGGGGTTAAACCACGTGATCACTAGTGTTCCTTCCGACTCCACGACTCTGTGTAACATGCAAACTTAAATATTTTTCATTGCTGCTTAGATAGTTATTTTAGATATCAGTTTGTCTCAGTTTATTGAGGAAAACTTGAATATCTGAGGTACAACAATTATAAAGTAGCAACTTATATTTGGCATGAACAGCTTATAATATATGAGTTAGCTTTTTATATATAAGTGAAAAGTAACATTTGCTGGGTACTGGTGACTTGGAGAAAGTAAGAGGATTAGAATAAAGTGGTTATCTAGCTATAAACTGGAGTAAAAGAGAATTTGGGTTGGAGCTTAAATAATGAAACAATCAACAATAACAAAAATTGTGTGTTGCAACAATTTACAGGTGAGGAAGGAAAACTGCATAGGGGAGAGATTGGGGAATGCTGATGGGAAATATCTTTCCAAACATATTCACCTGTCCTAGTGTTAACCTTAGTCCTAAACCTCAAGTATAGTCTGTTTGAGTGCCCGGTACTGTCCTTTGAGTGGGATGATGGGCAAAGGGGAGTTTCTTTCTAGAGTTTCAGTTGGAACTGCATGGTAGGAAATCAACAGCCCTAATATAATCCAAGTGATGTAAGAGAGGCATTCAGTATAATCAACTTTTTTTGTTAACAAAATGATTTAACAACACTCATGGAACCCTGTTATAATTTACTTGATTTCTTTCCAGTTAAGATTGTTTTATTGATACTGCTACTGGTTGTTCCTTCTCACTGTACAGATATGCTGTCTTCTGGGCATCTTTATGCATCTTTCAGCCTGTGCCATTAGCTTCCAACATGATTAGTGCACGAGACACATAGAGGTGTTCATGCACAGTCGTAGAGATTAATGTATTTAATAAACACTTACTGCACATTTATTATGTACATCCCCTGGGTACTGGGGACATAATGTAGAGTCAAATGGGCATGATCCCTGCCCTCACAAGGCTTACAGTTTAGTAGGGAAGACAGAAATTATAGAAATAATCACATAAATAAACATGAATTAAGAACTCTGAAAAGTGCTTACAAGGGACAAGTATTTATCTTGTTCCAAGTACAAAAGTATCTGTGAGAATTGGGACATTGGGTTAAACATTATAGTTTAATAATAACAGAGCTTAAATAAGATTAAATTTTTATCCTAGAAACTAAGAACAAGTCTAGGTTTGGGGGCAGTTTTTTAATGTAGCAGAATATCTGAAAGAAATGGTAGCTGTTATAAAGGTATTTTGATAAGGTTTTTAAGCTCTTTCTAGGGGAATTTTATTTGGAGAATATTTTTTTTTTTTAATTCTTGGTGATTTCAAAATGTTACAGTAGCACAAGAAGAAATCTTTCACATATAGATTTATTTGAAGTTCACTTTCCTAGTATTATTTAGTTTGATTACATGTATGAATCTAGTGAACAGATGTATAACTTCTGTGCATAATTGATCATGGTTGCTGGACCCTAAAAGAGTCATAGTGAATTAAGTGTGAAAAGCTTTGCTCACTGTAGTGTGCATTGTCTTCTTCTCAAGGCCACTGGGGCTGAGTTAGGTTAACTATAAGCATTACCTGACATCAATGTGTAGTTAGAGCTGTTAGTACCAGATGACTGAACAGGAGGCTTCTATTTGGTATGGCCAGTCTTGCAGCAGATCCTGCAATTTCCCATTCAGTCAAAGGTCAGGCTGAACCTCAGACAGTTATGGTGTGCAAAGACCCATTTGTGTGAGAACATTTTAAGAAAAGTCCTTATGGCCAAGAAATAACTCCTGTGCTAGAGAATTACTAGGAAGACCTAACCACTCTAATGATACAGCCAGTGAAGACAGACTTACTGTGAGCAGATTTATTCTGGGTCTTTAAATTTATTTTTAAATGTATTAGGACATCAATAAAAATTCAGCTTCTGTATCTTCGTATTTAGATAGGAAAAGTCATATATTTAGGTGAGAAAAGAAAAATATTTGTTTTGATTTCCTTTGAATTTAAATCACCTATGTTCTAGTTAATTGGCTAGTTATTGTGACTAGTTCATAGCTGTCTCATCAGATCTCATGCCTTAGGGTATAATCTATTCCTCAGTGTTTCTAGAAAATAAACTTTCCTCCAGTGATATAATTCACTATTGTTTGGCAGTTTCTGTTTTCTTCTGAAGCATCAGACATAACTTTGCTCAGTCAAATGATAAACTCTGCTAGTTTGTTTTCACAAATGATGATTTTTAAGATCTGGGAGACAAAAGTGAACAATTTTCCTCTCTATTTTAATACTGTACCCTTTTGTTCCTTTTTTTAAAGTGTGGCTGGTAAAGAGGATAATACAGATACTGACCAAGAGAAGAAAGAGGAAAAGGGTATTACAGAAAGAGAAAGCAGTGAATTAGAAGTGGTAAGTATGAAAGAACGAACCTGGACATTTCAGTGCCTGGATTTAGCTTGTTTATGTTTGGTGATAATTATACTAACTTATATGTAGAAAAGAGAAATGGTTATCATGCATCCATTTTAAACTATTTGCTTGAGGACTTCTTTTCTTCAGAAATGTGAGCCATAAAATACTGGTAACTCTCAATCTTGTGCAACATGAAGCATTGTATGTGTGTGGGGGGGGAGTAGAACACTAGGAGAGATGAAGTACTATTTTATTAAGACAAAATTATGTAATAACCCTAAAATTATGGAATGATTTTTGCACTGATGAAAGGTGAAATTTGTGTACTTCTGTATTTTATACTTCAGCAATCTCTCTTAATGAGGTAACCAGTTTGTTTTGTTGATATTATGCTATTAATAGTCATAAATCACATTTTAGGAAGAGAGTCAAGAAGTGAGTGATCATGAGGAAGAAGAGGAGGAGGAGGAGGAAGAAGAAGATGATATTGAAGGGGGTGAAAGCTCCGATGAATCAGATTCTGAATCAGATGAGAAAGGTACTTGCTATTTAGTACAAGGACAAAAATTAATTTGGGGAATTTATTTAAAATAGTGGCAGAAAGCATTCTTCATTTCATTCTTGATGAAGGCAGCTTTTATAACTGCTGACTTGTGTTTCCCCTCCCAGCCTCATGTTTCTGCCCCTCCTGGATTTAGTCATTGTGTGATTTCCATTCATACTTAGCACAAATAGTATCTGTTGTCACTGATGAATGTGAACAATCTCTCTTGTTCACCTCTTTTTTCGTTTTTGGTTTATCCAGGACATTTTCCTTACAGCTGTTAAGTGAATACCTGAATATAGATGATGGTTTTCATGCTCTTACTTGAAAGTTAGAAGTATGATATTGTGGCCTATTACAGTATGTTTATTTTCTTCTTTTGTAAATAGCCAATTATCAAGCAGACTTAGCAAACATTACTTGTGAAATTGCAATCAAGCAAAAGCTGATTGATGAACTAGAAAACAGCCAGAAAAGACTGCAGACACTGAAAAAGCAGTATGAAGAGAAGCTAATGATGCTGCAGCATAAAATTCGGGACACTCAGCTTGAGAGAGACCAGGTGCTCCAGAACTTAGGTAAGAATTACATTTAATTCTAATTAAAGTTCCAACTAAATTGCCAAAATGGGTTTTTAATCATTTCTGCCTTTAGAGAAAGAAATTGCATTAGAAGCCACATTATATGCGAGTTTGTCTTATTATGTTGAATATTGCTTATTTTTTTCATATCTAGGCTATTTAATTATTTTGTCCAAAATTGTGGCTAATTGTTTTACTGTCTTGATTTATGCTGGCAATATTTTTTTAAATTAAAAAAAAAACTTAAATAATTGTTAAACAAGCTGAGGGTAGATAATAAAAGAGAGAGTGATTCACAGATGCCCTGGGCTCCTAAGGTTTGTGTTTGGAAGGTAGTTTTCTCTGAGCTCATGAGTTGTAAATCTGCAAAATGAAAATCTTTATTTCATAGAAATAAATACAAATACCCTTTGATCGTTTAGGTTCAGTGGAATCTTACTCAGAAGAAAAAGCAAAAAAAGTCAGGTCTGAATATGAAAAGAAACTCCAAGCCATGAATAAGGAACTACAAAGACTTCAGACAGCCCAAAAAGAGCATGCAAGGTTGCTTAAAAACCAGTCTCAATATGAAAAGCAATTGAAGAAATTGCAGCAGGATGTGATGGAAATGAAAAAAACAAAGGTATTGATTATATTTTGCATTAAAGTCTGATGTTGAGGATACTTATGTCATTTGGGACAAAAAAATTATGTGGTTCTTTCCATATTCAATAAAAGGTAATCCAGTCTTAAAAATGATACACTTCCTTTTGGCAATTAGAAGTTGTTTCCTATAGTCATCCATTATCAAAGCCTTTCTTCAGAATAGCTGAAAATCATGTGGTCAAAAACAGGGCTTCTTTGACTGATGGATATAGCTCTCCTCCTGAAACACATAAAGTATTTTGAACATGCAAAAAATTGCTGATAATTACATAATGAACACTATATTCACTGTTTAGATATTAAACATTACAGTATATACAAAACCTCCTATATATTCCTTTCTGATCATATTCCCTTTTCCCCCAGAAGTAACAACTATCTTGAATTTAGTGTTTATCCTTCCCATGCATAGAAAAATATAAATTGTCTTCTCTTGACTAAAGAGGGTATGCGAATCCTGATCTGTTCTGTGTTTTTGTTGTGGGATTAATTATTCTTATTAACATTTGACATGACAATCAATATCAGATAGCAAATGTGAAAATGATTTAGGAAGTTTTAATCTATAATGTGTCTTTGATGATGACAGCAATAGCTAAAATTATTAGGTGCTTACTATATGCAAGGCATTGTTATAAGCACTCTACAGGTATTACTCAATAAATTCTCATAATAGTCCAATGCTATAGAGCTGTTATCTCTATTTTATTTTTGAGAAATGTAAACCTAGAGAGGTTAAGTAATTTGCTCAAGGTCACACAGCTAGTGGTAATAAGTACCAAAAATTCATTCAAGTTATAGAATACACTGAATATAAAATGCATAAAGCACTAAGCAATTTGATAGAAACATACTAGAAAACTATTAGAAATAGAAATGTATTAATCCCACAAAATAAGAATTGACCATCTAAAATGTGCAGCAAAGCTCCATTATTTCCATGTTAAGTATTCAGAATTCTGTTTACTTCCATACGTGTGATTAATTTAATGAATGTTGTGATAGGAAAACTCCAATAGATGTGTTTACCTAATTTTTTTAGGTTCGACTAATGAAACAAATGAAAGAAGAACAAGAAAAAGCCAGATTGACAGAGTCTCGGAGAAACAGAGAGATTGCTCAATTGAAAAAAGATCAACGTAAAAGAGATGTGAGTGGACTTTAACTTTCAGTTATATACAAATATTGTACCTTGAACAAGCTTGTTTAATAAATGGAAGAAAATTTTCTGATAACTGTAACTATTAAGTGCAGGTTAAGGACCGTAAGTAAGCATTAATTTTATAATATGGCATTTATTATAATATATGGATTATAGTAACTTAATATACAAGATTATAAAAACACTGTAATATTATTATAAGTTTTAGTAGAGGCTTATTTCCTAGATGATGAGATGAGAGAAAATGGCAAAGAATAATTGATTATCTCTAGGGAGATCACGGAACTACTTACAGTATTATGTAAGATAGTGATTTTAGGATGGTTCCACACAGTTTCACCACTAGAGATTCTTAGCAATGTTCCTGGAATAATAACCCACTTTCATTAGAGGAGGCTTTACTAAGAGCTATAAAAGTTTTCATATTCTTTCACTTAAGAATCCTGCTTCTCCCATGAACTTAGGCTAAGAAAATAATCTAAAATCAGAAAAATTGTTATGTGTTAAAATCTTTACTTTAGGGTTATTTGTAATAGTGAAAAATGTAAAACAACCAAGATGCTTGACAATAAGGGGAATGGCTAAATTACTGTCCATCTCAGTTAATAGGTTATTATTTATCCATTGAAGATTAATATTTGAAATTGCATAGGAAGATGAGAAATGACCGTGATTTAACATTAAGTGTAAAGTAGCATTTTTAAAAAGAGTTTATTTCTTTATTTGAGACAGAGAGTCGGGGGGGGGGGGGCAGGGGAGAAGCAGACTCCCTGCTGACCGGAAGCCTGATGCAGGGCTTGATCCTAGGACATTGAGATCATGACCTGAGCCAAAGGCAGATGCTTAACTGACTGAGTCATCCAGGTGCCCCATAAAGTAGCATTTCATGTATGCATGCTTAATTAAAATGAGGGAAAAAATTTTGAGGCTATATACCAGCATGCTAACTGTAATTGTGTTAAGATTTTAGGTTATAGTCAGTTTGTTTTTTTCTTCTTTCCAAATTTCTGGCAAAATGGTTATTTCATTTATGATTTTTTTTTCCTCGGAAGAAGAGGCCATCGTTGTCTTTTCCCCATTGTTGGTTAGGTTTCAGCCTCTGTTCTTTTTTCTTGCTCAACTTGTTCTAAATCCTCCCTGGAGAAAATGTGAGCAAACAACATATTTTAGAAAGTAGACATCTACTTTGGGAAGTAAAGAGAAAGTTTAAGGAGATAGAGGGAGTAATGAGAAAAGTAGATATTCATGAGATGACTGCTGTGTTAAGACTGTACTTCTTTCTTTCCTTCTATTTACAAAAATTGGCATATATTCACGAGCTGTAAAATTCACTCCTTTAAACTGTACAATTCAAGGATTTAGTATATTCACAGAATTGTGCAACAATCACTGTTTTATTCCAGAATATTTTTCATCACTCCAAAAAGAAACTCCGTACCCATTAGCAGTCACTCCCCTTCTCCCGTCTCCCTGGCCCCTGACAGCCACTCTAGTATACTTTCTGTCTCCATGGATTTGCCCACTGTGTATGTTACATATGAATGAAATATGCAATATATAGCCTTTTTTATCTGGCTTTTTAAATTAGCATGATGTTTTCAAGGTTCATCTGTGTTATTGCATGTACTGGTAGTCCATCCCTTTTTACGACTGTATGCATAGAGCACATTTTGTTTATCCATTCCTTAATTGGTAGACATTTGGGTTATATCCACTTTTTGGCTATTTATGTATTTATTTAGAAGTTTCTATTCAAACTCCAGTTAACATACAGTGTAATATTAGTTTCAGGTGTACACTATAGTGATTCAGCACTTCCATGTAACACCTGGTGCTCATCACAACAAATGCCCTCTTTAATCCCATCCCCTATTTCACCCACCTCCCCACCCACCTCCCCTCTAGTAGCTATTTGTTCTCTATAGTTAAGAGTCTGTTTTTTGATTTGCGCCTCTCTTTTTTTCCCTTTGCTCATTTGTTTTGTTTCTTAAATTCTGCACTTTACTCAGCCATAAAAAAAATGAAATCTTGCCATTTGCAATGATCTGGATGAAGCTGGAGAGTATTATGGTAAATGAAATAAGTCAGAGAAAGACAAATACTATATTTATTTTGTTTTTAATCCAAATTTTTGGATGACAGGAATAATTTCCTTACAATATTCACTACTTATTTCTTTGTAACTAATTCATATGAGACATAGAGGTCAATATTGAACAGTTGACTCCTGGGATGGAACTTTTGAATCTTATTCCACAACATAGGATCATACATGATACAATATTCTGTTATAAAGATGTGAAGCTGGCTAATCACATACAAAGCTAAAATTCAGACTCCTTCACACTTTTACTTGTTGCCTTGTGTGCATATTGAACCCCTTTCTAAATTGTTTCTTGTCATATTCATCTTTTAACCCTTTGTATATTGTACACCATACAAAGAATAAGAATGAACTTGAGATTTGACTTAGAATAGGAGAATACTTAATGTAGTAGTAACAAGTATCAAACTATATGTTAATTTTTTTTTTTAAAGATTTTTATTTATTTATTTGATGGAAAGAGAGACGGCCAGCGAGAGAGGGAACACAGGCAGGGGGAGTGGGAGAGGAAGAAGCAGGCTCCCAGCAGAGGAGCCTGGTGTGGGGCTCGATCCCAGGACCCTGGGATCACGCCCTGAGCCGAAGGCAGACGCTTGATGACTGAGCCACCCAGGCACCCCTATATGTTAATTTTGGTACTTCATTCACTTAAAAAGATTTGTTAACTTTGCCTCTATGTCAATCATTGCTGTAGGCAATGAAGATATGGCAGTGATAAGAGTCTGGTTCTCCAAGAATTCTCATCTGATGACATAGGAATATGCATAAACATGAGATGAATGATTTGTTTGAATTAGTGATACAAAAATGAAGGGTTATTTGGTATATCACAGAATTTAAGTCCCACAAGGGATATTTGTGAGTAAGCCCAATTCCTAAGCTTTGCCCAAGGTCACAGAGTTGAATAAATGACAGAACTAGAACTAGGATCTCTGTTCTTTTTCAGCCCAAAATTCTTTCCTAAATTTTAGCTTTATAAAATGGCTTAAAGTAATTTATAATGAATTGTCTTTATCATATAGAGTACCTAGAAACAAGTTGGTAGCCAATACTGACATGTTTTATTGTTAATTTACTTTACCCAACATATTTTCAAAGTTACTATAAAGTGTTAGTATAATGAATATATTTTCCCTATATTTAAAACAGAGTTAATAATTGCTGTATATATTGTAAAGTGACTATTGAAAATATTCTAAGTTGTGTTTCTTCCTGTTCTTGCCTCAGCTAGCAAAACAAATGTCTAGCAAAAATGAAACATAACTTATAATATTTATAAAGCATTTAGAAAAGTACTTGTATATAGTAAGCATTATATAGTGTTTCTTAAATAAAAGTATATCACAGAGATAACTTCATTTTTTAGAAAAGGTGGCTGCATCAGTTGCATTTTTGTTTATTGGAATAAAATATCCTTATCTGTAGCAATGGATGCAAGGTTGTTGTTAGCTCAGATTCTGCTAAGAACTATTACAGTTCCCAATGGGACGGGGGAATATGTTAATGCAGGAGTAGGAAGCGTTGTATCTTTCAGTTCACCGTTTTAACTTATTCATTATTATTTTATAGCATCAACTTAGACTTCTAGAAGCCCAAAAAAGAAACCAAGAAGTGGTTCTTCGTCGCAAAACTGAAGAGGCAAGTTGATCAGTTGGAGGAAACATTCTGGCTTCGTCGAGGTAAATAATGTACTTCTGTAGACTAAGAGAATGAGTCAATCTCTCTTGCTCTTTCAGGTTACAGCTCTTCGCAGGCAAGTGAGGCCCATGTCAGATAGAGTGGCTGGGAAAGTCACTCGGAAGCTGAGCTCATCTGATAGCCCTGTTCAGGACGCGGGTTCCAGTGCAGCTGCCGTAGAAGCAGATGTATCAAGGGCAGGAGCCCAGCAGAAAATGAGAATTCCTGTGGCAAGAGTCCAGGCCTTACCAACGTCCACAACAAATGGAACCAGGTCAGTACAATCCTTCTATTCCTTCTGACATAATCTTTGTGGCATTATTACTAAATGTTGGACTTAAATGAAAAACAGCTCATTATTTGGCAGTGCACAATCAAATCAGCACATCAGTAATTATGTTTTTGTCTGTTTTTATATGATTATAGAAAAAAATATCAGAGGAAAGGATTGACTGGCCGAGTGTTTACTTCCAAGACAGCTCGCATGAAGTGGCAGCTTCTTGAGCGCAGGGTCACAGACATCATTATGCAGAAAATGACTATTTCCAATATGGAGGCGGATATGAATAGACTCCTCAAGGTGTGGAAAATAGAACGTAGATCTGCTTTTCCTTAGCTCGCTGTTCATTTTAGTTTTCCAAATTTGATCTCTGGGTAAATTAATACTTTACCAATTTTCCTTTCTTTTTTTTTCTTTTCTTTTCTTTTCTTTTCTTTTCTTTTTTCTTTTCTTTTCTTTCTTTCTTTCTTTCTTTCTTTCTTTCTTTCTTTCTTTCTTTCTTTCTTTTGGTGAGTTTTGATTGCATTGTGTGTGGATAGATGAACATCATTTCTTTTTTTGTTTTGCTTTGTTTCAGTTGTGATAAGAACAGACAGCATGAGATCGACCCTCTTAACACATTTTTAAGTGTACAGCACAGTGTTGTTAACCATAGGCACAGTGTTGTGCAGCGGATCTCTAGAACTTACTCATCTTGCATAACTGAAAGTTCATACCCATTGAACAGTTACCCCCTCCCCTAGCCCCTGGCAACCACCATTTTACTTAGTGCATCTATGAGTTTGACTAGATACCTCATATAAATGGAATCGTGCAGTATTTGTCCTTCTGTGACTCACTTATTTCACTTAGCATAATGTTCTTAAGGTCCTGGATCAATATTATTTCTTAAAATCTGATCTGTTTTCTCAATAGCAACGGGAAGAACTCACAAAAAGACGAGAAAAACTTTCAAAAAGACGGGAAAAGATAGTCAAGGAGAGTGGAGAGGGAGATAAAAATGTGGTTAACATCAATGAGGAGATGGAGTCATTAACTGCTAATATAGATTACATCAATGACAGTATCTCTGATTGTCAAGCCAACATTATGCAGATGGAAGAAGCAAAGGTTTGTAATTGTAAAAAAGTGGTTAATGGCTTAAGGAAGGTATTTTCATATTTATTATTAAAAGCACTTTGAATTTTTATATCAAGGAGTTTTTTATTTATTGATTTAATATGATTTTTAGGTTTTACATGAATATCACTCCCTGCCTGCTCTCCAGATTTCTTTGTTGATTTTGTGATATTATTTATTGTTTGTAAAATCAAAAATGTTTAAAAATGTATGTCATTTATTAATCCACCTTGAATTCTTAACTGCTCAAGTATGTTTTTTTTCTTTTCATCTAGCTCATATGTTTCTTGGGGGTAGAAATCATATTTTACATTTCTCTCAGGAGTCTTATTAACTAGCCCAATACTACCAAATAAGTGAATGAAATAATAGGCTTTGCCTCTGTTTGGATACATTCAGCTCAAAATAATGTTCATCATATGCTGGTTTGATGTAGGAAGAAGGAGAAACATTGGATGTCACTGCAGTCATTAATGCTTGCACACTTACAGAAGCCCGATACCTGCTAGATCACTTCTTGTCAATGGGTATCAATAAGGTATGATCCAACTATACTGTTATTGAAAACCTAAGTTTTGATTCATTCATTTTGTTTATCTTTCTCCAGTAACCCTTTCTTTTGTAAAGTAAGAAGTTTATTTTTTAAAATGAAAATCATTCTTTTATCTTTCTTTAGAGTTAAGAAAAGTCAGCACTATTTAGATAGATTGCATTAGCTTGTCATCCATTGTACTTGTGTATTAGAACAGATAACCAACTTAAACAAGAAATAATTCATCTTTTGCTTTAACAAAGGAAAAATAAAAATCTCTTGGGATGCAAACAAATTTGGTCTCATAACTTTGGTTTAATATTGATTCTTTACAGCTCAAAAGAAAATCAGAAAGGAAAAAAAGACAGTGGAATTTCCCTCCTCTTTGAATGTAAATGCATTAACCTGTCACCTGTAAGAAATTTATGCCTAAATGTTGAAGGTGATAATGATTTCTAAGTCACTTTTTTATTACCACTTTGGGACTGTGCTAGACCCTTTATTTTATGTTCTCCCACTTAATTTTTACAATGTGCTAGGAAATTAGGTATTATTCATATCATTTTGCATATGAGGAAACTGAATCAGGAAGATAAGGTAATTAGCTCAAGGTCAGCAGGCTAGTAAGCAGAGGAGCTTCGATGAATCAAGGTCTATCTGATGTCAAAGTCCATGTATTATATACATTTGCTATTTGATATAGATCTTTGTGTAGTAGATTCTGTTTTGTATGACCTAAGATTGTTGTTTTTGTTGTTGTTGCTATGTTTTGGTGTCATTACAGGGTCTTCAGGCTGCCCAGAAAGAGGCTCAAATTAAAGTACTTGAAGGTCGGCTTAAACAAACTGAAATAACCAGTGCTACACAAAACCAGCTCCTATTCCATATGTTGAAAGAGAAAGCAGAATTAAATCCTGAGCTAGATGCTTTACTAGGCCATGCTTTACAAGGTAATTTGGACTAAATTTCAGTTAAATGAATTGCATGGTAGCTTTGCTCTTTGAGAATGCTATACTATACCTCTTTCCCCTATGGCTTGACTGAATAGATGCTATATTTACTTATGCTTTCAATAATTATTCCTTTTTTAATTTGCATGTATAAATTTGGGGGATGTAATTATTGTCATTCCAAGAAATGATTACCAACTTAAAAAGGCTTATTTAACCTTCTTAAGCAATTAGTTTTTGGATCAACAGAGTTTCTGATTTGGTTATTTAAAATATTAACCAAGTTTCATTACTTTACTCTGCATATCTAACTGCCTTGAAAAATAATAAGTGTTTTCTATGGCATCTATTCTACATATCTTATAAATGGTGCATAATCTTGATTTATGTGGGAGTTCTTAACATTGGATCTGTTTTGATTGGAGTATTGCTTTTTGTTTCCTTTTTGCTGTTATTTACACAGATCTAGGTAGCGTACCTTTAGGTAAGTATGTTTAGCTTTCTGTGTACCCTACAGCTGCATGAATTACTAATTGTTCATGTACACTAATTGTGGTACATCTTATGTTTAAAAGTTTTATTGGCAGCCAACTGGTTTTTGCATGATCTTTTTTGAAATGTATCCATGACCACAAACATACTAAGTCTTTTGTCTTTCCTATACATTCCTGATTTAAAAACTATTAGATATTTAAAGAAGTAGGCTTTAGTTAATTATCTCTTTTGTTTTTTGACCTCCAGTTGTGGCTCCAGTTTTATAAGCCCTTCTTTCTCTTTCTTGGGGGAAAAATGGAGTACACATTTCTTTTTAATTTTTAAATATATCTGTTAACTTGCATCTATTGTTTTAACCTCATAATTAACTTTCCTTAGCATATATCTTTGGTATATATTTGATAGATTCTCAGCAATTCTTAATTTTTGTAAAATTCAACACATACATTTTAACATTATAAATTGAATAATACTGTCCAACGCCTTTTGTACGAACAGGTTGAAATGATATTTATAATTACAATATTTTCAGATTAGAATGGGATTTAGAGATTATCAAGTATAGAAATTTTCAACCTCTTTCTCTTTCCATTACAACATTCACATCAACTACACCCAGTCCTCTTAGTGATTATACACATGAAGGACTGGGAGTATCAGGGCAATTTTATTATTTGTGATTTTTCTGAATGATTATTCTGGAGCAGTTTTTATTTAATTAAAATTACTTCAAAATCTGATTTGAACTTTTCTTTTTCTAAGTACACAGCTGCCAAAAGTTTTTATACTTAAAAGAAAGGAATGTAACTGAAAGAGTAAATGTACTTACCTGTCTGTGTCATTAGAATAAACATAATCTATACATCTGAATTTGTTTTAAATAAGATGTTACACAAATAAAATACATGAGCTATTTGATTTTTCAGATGTTTATACTGCATGTTAATCTCCGTGTAGTATTTCCTTGAGATCAACTGCATAATTTAAGTATGGGGAAGCTACCACTTTTAATCTGCTCAAGCTATAACAAGTACGGTAGAAAAAGTAGGATTGGTTATCTCCTAACCAAGACTGCCCAACTTCCTGGATTATAACTAGAATTTTATGACATTCCATGTGTTATGAGGCTCGTTTCTTCTCTTCCTGTTCTTCCTCCTCCCTCTCCTGTGCCTTGTCTTTGTTCTTTGTGGCCCAACCTATGGTGATAAGTAAATTCTTAGTTAAGTCCATCGCCTCTATTAATTTGGAAGAAAATGCACATGTCCTTCTTGATGTCCTTTTGTGCAGAAGATATTAAACTGTAGATTTGATGGGCAGTGCTACTTTTTCACAACTTTCAAACAACTTTCATTTCTCTGTGGCTGAAAAAGGGTCAGAAGCAGAGAGTGGAAACCCATTCAGCTCATGTAACCTGTGTCTCTATGACTGAAATCTGTGCTAGAGATGGGGGCCATAATCTAGCCTAGAGGTGCTTGGAGGAAAAGCATGGAAGGAGAAAAAAATGGAAATTAGGTCCACAGAAACTAGAGAATTATAATAAACTCCAAATTTACCTCAAGCCTTGGACTGAGTGCTGGGATTCAAATAAAACATGAAATCTTGCCCTCATCGACTTGATGCCTTGCTGAGGGTAACAGACCATGAACAGAGTATGATCCATTCAGTGAGGGCAATGATTGAGATACACACAGGGAGTTATAGGAACACAGAGTGGAGGCCACCCAATAGAAAGGGAGGA
Organism: Ursus americanus; assembly: GCF_024610735.1. Lineage (NCBI taxonomy): Eukaryota > Metazoa > Chordata > Mammalia > Carnivora > Ursidae > Ursus > Ursus americanus. The sequence goes on along the minus strand of NC_142151.1, from coordinate 32,068,055 downwards.
GTTGATAAAAGCTTTTTGGAGGAGGTGACATTTGAGCTCAAACACAAAAGAAGAAAAAGAGTTAACTAGGCAAAAGACAAGGTGGAAGGGGGACAGAGAAGAGTCACTCCAGACAACGACTAAACTAAAATGCAGAGACTCAGCCACAGTATTGTGTGCATGGGGCCTCCAGGCAGGTTGGTGCCCTGAGCAACAAGTACATGGCATAGAATAATGGAACGTAAGGCTAGAGGGTAGGCCTTGCTAATATGTGTGTACTTTAGTAGCCTTTGAAAGCATCTTTATTATCCCCTTCTTTTTTCCCTAATTATGTTAGGGTCCCTAAGATCATCCCTGTCTTTGGAGACTTGCTATGAAGACTCGTGGGGCTCAGCATATGGTTGTTCGTGGCAAAGATTCATGAGAGCAGTGTAGGAAGGATACACAGCTGGATCACAAGGGTAAAAAAAAAAACTCAGATGTAGTCGGAGGGATCTATGTCCAGTTTTCCTTATGCTCTCTCCCTCCTGTGGAAGATATCACAGAATGTTCCTTTTCCTCTGGAATGAAAATGCAGCAGCATGTGCTCAATGTTTATGCCCAGGGAAGTCCATTAGACACTTATAATGTGACGTTTTCTGTGGCGACTGGTCACATACATACCATCTATGTAGTATGTACCAGGATTCAAGACTCCCAGAAGGAAAGCAGGAGTTTAGCATAGACCATAATGTTTGCACAAACATTCTAAGTACCTTCAAGTACCTTCAGTAGTTAACTAGTGACTGGAACACTCCGAGAGTCCAACTTTGCAAGCAGGTCTTTCTGAGGATAGTGGTCTTTGGGCTGCTATGTTAACCCTTTTCTATATACTATTTTTATGACTTTTTTTTTTTTAAATAAAAGACTTAAAAATACTTGGTTAACCTCCACTGAAGTGAGACCGTACAACTTCAACTGATAAAGATGAACTTTAAGGCATTCGGGAGTTGTAAGTCTCTGCCTTTAGCTTTAATTCTGTGATGATGAGAAAAGAAGCTGGTAGTGGGTTGGATGTGTGTTCTCAGAGTTAAGAGTACAATAGTGAGGTGATGGTGTGTCCGGTTGCCCAGATGACTGTAGTGCTCAGATAAGCTCAGTCCTGAAGAGGAGTTTGATTTGATGACTTTCTACGTGGGGGCCTCTATCCTTTAGCCAGGTTGGTTATGTCAAACCGTAATTATCTCTAATTATGCATCCATGCATCAGCAGGAGTTAAGTTTTTACTAAGCACTCACATGATGTTTAACATACTAACTGGTTTCTTCAAGAAAAATACTAGCCTATCTGAGCCCGCTTTTATACATGGGAAAATAAAGACTAGTTTGTCATTTCTGTAACCTCATGTTCTATATTATCAACTAATGTAGTCACTTTGAACCTTAGTTATCCTGTCCGTGAAGCAAGTCCTTGAGCCTCCCTCTAGTGGTGGGCTTTCAGACACACATTGGCTTCAAGACTACTTTTCTTCACTTCAGAAAATAAATTCCCTTTGTATGGGTCCTAGATGGGCTTCATTTTAGTAGTACTATCTCTTATCAAGTATTACTGAATTTCTAACAAAGCATCTGCTAAACAGTGAAGAAGAAAGGGAGCATTAGAGAAAGGAATTAGTTGTCCACAATCCACATGTATAAAATTAAAAGTTAAAAGGGCATGAATCATACATAGTTTTCATTAATGTGTGTAATGTATAATATCGTTACTTTTGTGGATTTTATTATAATAAAATGTGTATGTTTTAAAAACTTGCACCTATGTTAGGGGCTCACTGACATTTTAAATAGTTTACTTTCAGTGGCTGTTTGATTTATTGACTTCCTACTGGTTTCCCTGTTTGCTTTTTCTCCTCTCTTTTACTAGTCCATTACAGTTGTTCTGAAATAGTGGTGATTTACTCGTATTCCGTTACAAAACCGTTGCATGCAAACCTATTGTTTTTGTCTTTTATGTACGTGTGAATGAACTGCATGCTGATGTGTAACTTCTGAATACCTTCACACACGCACTCACACTCTTACTCTCTACTTGAAATCAAAAATAAAAATAAAGGGAAATATCTAAGTAAGTTGGCATACTGATTAAAATATAGCAAGTATGTTTATACTTATATAGTTTTTGACGTTGGCTTAGTATATTAAAGAGAGCTCATGCAACATTTACTTTAATCTTATATTTTACTTAGTGGTTTTTCATGTTTGGATAGCATGGGATAAATACATACTCTGAAAAATATATACAAATACACAGACTCTGATAAATACATGATCTCATTTCCATCCTATGAATGTCATTCTTCCATGTTTTATGATTCAAACTTGTGATTTTTCTTATTTTGAACACTTTTTCTCATTTTAGGACACATAATCAGAGGGGTTCCTTAGAAATATTTTTCTACATTTCTGTTCGGATTCAGTAACTAAAACCAAACTGCCTGTGTTGAGATGTTGGGCTGATGTTTATTATGGCATGGGGATTTCAATCATGCAGATTATGACATGTGGATAATACTTAGGTTTTGGACTTTTTTTTTTTTTTTTTTTTAGAAAATGTAGAGGATAGTACTGATGAAGATGCACCTTTAAACAGCCCAGGATCAGAAGGAAGGTAAGAGAGCTTTTAGAAACTTAATATATTTTACTTGTTTCTACAATATTTTATATACCTTTATCTTGTTGCTTCAAATTTTATGGCTAAGTGAATAGCAATAGAAACAGTATTATGGAAACGAAGCTAAGCCATACTTAACCACCACAAATTTTATAAAATAAAATTTACTGGGATTTTTAAGGAAAGAAAATGAATTATTTTTTATTTGATTTTAAATATTGTCTTTTCTTCCCCATAGACGTGTAAGATGTTTTCTGTAGTTATAAACATAGAAGACATACAATTTTCTATAAGTTCCTCTTTAATCTGTGGTTAATTATTTATTTGTGTATAGCACATTGTCTTCGGACCTTATGAAACTTTGTGGTGAAGTGAAACCTAAAAGCAAGGTAAGGAGAATTGAAAATAGCAGGTAAACATCCTTTCCCACTGTTTTTTGTTATCACTGTTAAACACATAGGTTTCGGGGGTGCTTGGGTGGCTCAGTGGGTTAAGCGCCCAACTCTTGATTTTGGCTCAGGTCGTGATCTCAGGGTCGTGAGATCAAGCCCCATGTCTGGCATTGCGCTGGGCGTGGAGTGGAGCCTGCTTAACATTCTCTCCTTCTGGCCCTGCATCTCCCCTTCCTACTCCCCATGCTTGCACGCTCTCTTTCTCTCAAAAGTAAACAAACAAACAAACACACGTAGGCTTCAGACCCTTAATAGGTTAGCAAATTGGCATATTTTTACCAGAGCTCTCACCTGTAAGAAATTTAGTTCTATAATTACCATATTCTCCTTTGAAAAAAAATTATATTGAAACATTTCTGCTTCGTGGAACTTGTGCTTTACTGCCTTATTGCACTTTTTCTACTAGAAAAGATATGATTGTGGAGACCAGTTCTTTTTTTCTTCCAGGTTTTCCTAAAAGTTTTATTACCCACTAGGGAAGTAATGTGCTAATTTATTAAAGTCACCTAAATTTCCTAATAATATAGGAGATTGTAGACCCTGTAGGGGCATACAGCATGAATTTGCAAAATTTGTAAATTGGCAGGAAATTTTTGAAATTTTAACATTCTAGTATGTTCTTAAGTGTTTCATATTTATTTTGTTAAACTAGTATCCTGAGGTGGTTTGAATAATAAGCCAACTCTTAATCATCATGTTGTATTAAAATGTAATGAGGCTATAATGCATATTTTAAGGTTTAAAACAATATCAGTGACACATGCTGTTAAATGTGTAAGATACACATGGTACGTTTCAGATTGAGAGTTGGTAGCATTTGATAGTAGATGAATTACCTAACCATGTTAAGATGTTTAAAAACAAAGAATTCTCGTAGTGCTTAGTAAATATTTGTTAATAGAATGGAGAGAATCAGAACCTGAAAGAATAACACTGTGTAAATGAATTAGGACAGTTTGAGGGCCCATAGTGAACAGTCAGGTAATGTAAATGAGTCATTTGGCTGGCTGCAAAATAATGAGTAGGGGTCATTGTGATTACCTGAAGAGGACATGCCTCATCTGAGCAAATAACCACCACTTAACTCTTGCTCTTTTTTATCATGAGGAATATAGGCCTGAGACTACTGTTTTTTCCAAAGAAGCCTTAAATATAGATTTTTATATAGGATTTCCTGATCTTTAAAACACTGGTCAAGCCAATTAAAAAAAAAAAAACAAGCAAACCTCTCCAGGCTCTACATTCGATCCTTGGCAACATGTTGTTTGTGTTTTATTATTCTAAGCGACTAAGCAGAAGTTACCCAAACTCAAAGAAAACATCCTAGTAGGGTTTGGATCCCGTCTTAAGTAGAGGAGAGAGTCTCTTAACGCCCTGAATGTCTTTCAGGCCCTGTGAAAGCGTAGTTATTCATGCCCTCCTGGGATGCCAGAAGGGTGTGAAGTGGGGCCCTAAATGTCGTCAGCTGAAGGAACCGCTGTGGTTAGGGATTCCTAAGAACATGGTTCCTCTCTGCCTTGGGCTATTATTGGCAGTGAGGAGAACTGACCAGGTAAAAAACGCCCTGGTTGGAGGGCGTTACTTTCCCCAGAAATTTTCTGAGGTGCTACCTATGCTCCTTTAGAACTGCAAAGATACCTGAAAGGATCTCGTATCATACATTTTTCATCACTGAAAAAGTAAAGTTGACTGTATATGTTAAATAGGTATGTACCAGCACTATGCTAAGTACAGGCGATATAAAGTTGAATAAAACAGGATAAGCCTCTTCAGAGGCTTATCATCTGGCAAACACCTTGCTTATCCTTTAATTCCTTAGTGATAGTAACAATTGAACAACAACAGGGTAGTCACTTAGTTTTCAAAAGTAAGGAAAAGGAATGTGTATAGTGAGTTTGGATTCAAGGAAACTAACCTTCCCCTGCCTCACCCTGCTGCCAAGAGCTGGTGCAGGCTGGTGTTGAATTACCTAGCAGGCAGGTTAAAAACACAGCTAAGGCATCAGGAGGACAAGGTCGCAAAAACTGAGAAGCAGATTTAAAAAGAGATATTAAAATAAAATTTAAGACTAAAAGTGATGTTAAAAAAAGCATTTAAACATAGGAAAAATCAGAATTTAGTTGAGCTTCCCTGCAGTTAACTTTTGGTTTAATTTCTCCCTTCTTTCTTTTTTAAAAAAATTATATGTTGAGGGAGATGGCCGTGAGTGGCAGGGTAGCACAGTCATACTGGTGGCAAGTTGCTTGTTTTTGAATCTGGCTTTGCCACTTACTAGTTGTGTGACTTTGGGTCCATTACTTAGCTTCTCTGTGCCTTAGTTTCCTCATTTGTGAATTGGGATAATGATAGTACATGCTAATATAATAAGGTGTTTGAACAATGCCTGGCATACAAAAAGGACAGTATAAAGGTTGGCTATTATTATGGCCTCTAAAAAGGTCTTATCTGGCCATAGCTCTGGCTTGTCACCAGCTTACATGCTATGTTTGACACACTTGCTAGGAAATGACATGCTCAATGTTTTTACCTATTTCAAACTAATATTAAATCTCTGTTCCCTAATCATCTCTGCAAAAGTTTGCTCCTGATTGCTTTTCCTTCCATTCTCTGACTAGGCCCGAAGGAGAACCACCACTCAAATGGAGTTGCTGTATGCAGATAGCAGTGAACTAGCTTCAGACACTAGTACAGGAGATGCCTCCTTGCCTGGCCCTCTTACACCTGTTGCAGAAGGGCAAGAGATTGGAATGAATACAGAGACAAGTGGTCCTTCTGCTAGGGAAAAAGAGCTCCCTCCCCCATCTGGCTTCCCTTCTAAGATAGGCAGCATGTAAGTCTGGCCCAGCTACACTAACTTCCTTTCTTTTGGCTTTTCTTTTTCATTTTCTTTCTTTTTAAATTTTTTATATGCATGTTGCCAATTTCTTATTTCTATTTTTAAAATTTATGTAAATAAGATCTCTGGTTTTCACAGGAATCTCTGTTAGGTATTATCTCCTCTAATTTTTTTGACATTTGAAGTCATTTAAGATGAGATATTCTCTGTTCAATTACGTTGCTTGTTTCTAAGTTTGAAGGTCATTCTTAAGGGTAATATTTTTGCAAAGGCTGAGTTATGAATTACAGACAAAATTTATTTAGGAACACCTTAATCAGGTAGTTATATCTATAAAACCATTATCTAAAACAGAAGATTTAAAGTCTCGAATTTGCTCTAAATTAATGTATGTCCTCGTTCTAAGAGTCTGGTCAGTATAGCAAACCTTTGCTAACCATAAAGAAAAAGGAATATCAATTGCAAGTGTAATCATTTTAAGCTTTCCTAATTTTTTGCCTTGAAGCACCTTGCATTGCATGTCTGGGATGATGTATGCACAAGATATTTTTATTGTGCACAAGATATTTATTTAAAGATTTGAAGGAGGGAATATTCTCTCTCCCATTTATGATAATATGAACAAAAGACATTCTGTCCAAAACAAAACTTATTCAGAATTTTCACTACTGTCCTGAGGACAAAGATTTCTCTACCCAAGCTAGTATGTGTGTGTACGCTATGTGTGTTTGTGTGTTTTGATAATTATATTAAAATTAGATCAGTCATTCACTGGTAAAGATTTTTAATGACATTTTTTCAAAGTAACCCTCACATATGTTATAGCAAGTGATTTAGGGAATGAATACATTACTGCGTTGGGGAATATTGCCCCCAAAATGGCACATATTACATGACTCTGCAAATAATAAACTATAACAAACTTTCCCCTTTGAGTATCTGTTTCCCATAACTTCCTTCTTTTTTTTTAAACTTTTTAAAAATTTCCTTCATTTTATGAAGATATTTCTGTTGTCTTCCATTCAGTAAGCCCATCTGCTACCTCTCGATGCAAATTTAATTTTAATGATGACAACTTTCTTGCATGTGCTTGATGTGGCCAATGTAATTAACTAAATTAACTATTGGATTTGCTGATAGAGATTGCTAACCAGTATACCTAATGGCTTCAGTGCTTTTTTGATAAGATGACTGTTGAGGAAATGCTTTTGGTGAAGGTAGTGATATAAATAGAATAGATTTTAGAAATAGATTTGAGTAGAGACTTTTGGAATTTCAAGACTAAATCTATGGCCTGGAAACCACATTCAGGTAATACCTCTTTTTGCCCTCCCCCCTCTTTTTCATTTTTAAAGTGTATCCTTTTTAACAGTTTGTAGAATATATGTTTTGGACTCTGTCACTTCACATGATCTGTTTTCAGGTTTTCATAAATTCAGATGCTTATGTCATCCTGTAAAAATTTAAGAGTTGGACATGGTTGGTGTGGTAACTCTTAGTAATTCGTTACTGTATGATGTAAAATAATTTACTCAGGTGGCCCCTATGAGTTAACCTGATGAAGGATTTTTGAAATGTGATTTCTTTTGATTAGAAAAGTCAGGTACAGGAAGTATAAATATTTAGTTTTCACTTTCAAGTAGAAATCATATAAGCCCATTCTGTTATTATTGCTTTCTAATTCCTTAGTGTGTTTTCTTATTAATATAACTAGCCAACGATAGCAAAAATTCTCTTTTTAATCAAAATTCATTAGCACCATACACAAAAATAATAGTTTAAATTGTCAATTACATAGCCACTATTCAACATTTAAAGTTTATAATAAGAATGTTTTTATTACTAAAATTTATATAGCTGCTAATATCTAAATACTAGTTAGGTAAAATTATTGTGTTGTTTGTGTGTCTGTTTTTGACTATGTCTTCATATTAATTCATTAAATATCATTTTTTTCATATTCCGATATCCTAATATTTTTGTTCTTGTAAGACTATAAAGACAACTTTTTTTCAACTGAAACAATTCTAATCAACATAATCATTTATGTTTCAAGTAAACTATTGATTTGATAAAGGATAGTAAACTATCCTATTTCGCAGTATAGGATTGCTATTTATATTCAAAGATAATAGGTTCGCATATATTTAATAAGATTGCTAATTTACAAGTTAAGTATATAGGTGTCAGGCTTCCATCATCTAATTACTCATATAATGTATTCCTCTCCTAGTTTTTTTTGTTGTTGTTGTTCCCAAGTAATACTTTCTCAAATTCCAATTATCAATCTATTAAAAATTTTAGGTTGACTATCTGCCAAAACAGTTGTATGCATATTTAAAATTTGATGATTAAAAAGTCTTATTCTATTTTAGTTCCAGACAGTCATCTCTATCAGAAAAAAAACTACCAGAGCCTTCCCCTATAACCAGAAGGAAAGCATATGACAAAGCAGAAAAATCAAAGTCCAAGGAACAAAAACAGTAAGTTACCCATACTTTTTATCAACTAGATTGCATTAGATGTCTGTTGCACTTAAATGCTAAAGGACAATAGTGGAGTTATTTTCCGTATGTAGGCTGGCTCTACGGTTATGACTGATTTGACTAATCAAGACAATCACATCAGCTGTTGGCTTGGCTAAATGTTTCGTGGTCACATACACACCTGTAAAAATATTTGAATACTTTCCCCGAATCACGTACTCTGTTTTAGTTTTCAATTATTTGTGCATATCATTGTAAAAGTTCATATACACTGGAGATGAAGGTTAGTGAATTTGTATTTCAGATAGTCTTCTAGAAAAGTTTGAAATTGATTTTGACTGAGAAAACTGCCACTGACTTTACCTCTTTAAAGTAGTTGAAAAAACTAGTGTTAGTCATAGGGTGTGTTAGTTCCATTTTTGTGCTGTTCTTTTACGTTTAAATTTTTTTCCCTGAAATCTTTTAAAAACTACTTGTGTGTCTTTGTGAAGGTTATTTACTTAACAGTACATAGTATAACCTGATGATCCACTTAACTGGGCATTTGTAAATTGTAATATCGCAACGTGTGGAAAGTTGAATGAAGGGGTGAGAGCCCCTTTCAGCCCCTGTCACCTCTCTACCCTGTGGCACACCCAGTCCTCCCTCAGGTCACCTGAGGTGCTGCATGTCACAGGTAGATCTCTGACATGGCCTTGAGGGAGAGTATCGGTGCCAGTCTACATTTAAATATTAGTAAAGCAAAAATTTTTTAACATAAAAATAAACATAAAAAGTGTTCATGTATTTTCTATACCCAAGGACAATCTTATACTATCCCTGCCCTGTGCCAACACACTCTACTTTGATCACGGGTTTGGCTGACTTGAATGTCATGGAAATTATCCTTCTAATCGACCTTGCTTCCTGTATTTAAAGATGTAATTTGCCTGTTTGTACTGGATCGAATGTCTCAAGGATAATTGGGAGATGGGGGATGGAGCAAATAAGTAATATAAAAATAAAAGTGAGTGAATTGTTGAAAAACCAAATCACTCTTAAGAACTCTGGCTCTTTTTTCCCATCTGTGAAGTGAGTAGCTTGGTTTTAACTCTAAAATGAATTTGGCTTGCTTTATTTGTAATGACTTTAGATTTCAGCAGACCGAACTTTTTAGTGCCATCTTGTGGACAATGTGACAAAATCCAGTGGAAAAGGGTTGTTTTTTTTTTTTTTAGTTAAATCGTTCAGGGTGTATTTTATCTTACAAAAAAGTTAGGAAGGATGGAAGGAATTCTCTAATGAAAAGCTTTTTTAAAAAAGCATGTTTCTTATAACATTCCTAACAAATCATAACCAATTAAAGCCACCTATTTTAATGTTCTTTTTTTCTTGTAGCTCAGATTCTGGAACCTCAGAGGCTAGTCTTTCACCTCCTTCTTCCCCACCAAGCCGGCCCCGTAATGAACTGAATGTTTTTAACCGTCTTACTGTTTCTCAGGGAAACACATCCGTTCAGCAGGATAAGTAAGTCTTTATGGAAAAGAGCCCCTCTGTTTATTACAGTATTCTGAACCTTTCAATACAGTCTGTAGAAAACATTTCGCCATCTCTTTGCGTGGGAGATGAAGTCTGACTTGTGAACTCTTGCCATATTTGATATGTTTTTCCAATGGGAAATGAACCATACAGAAAAGATGAGAGAAAATTATTTTCCTGCTGAACATTATTCCCTGTTGTAGATTGGCATTGCTATACTTTCAGCACTTGTCTTGACTTTTCTAATTAAATTAGAATTGAATTATCTTTGAGGCCACTTGAAATTTAAATTTCTTGGGATTCTTCAGCTTCTCTGAGCCCACAAAAGCCTCTAATCCAGATAGTCTGAGTTGAAAAGAGGCAAATTATTTTACCTTCCATGCATATAACAACTTATAAAGACCATTGTCATATGTGGTACGTGTTGTTACCATTTGATTGTTCAACACAAATCCATCACAAAACTTCAGTAATAAAATAAAATAAAATAATAAAAGACAGTTCCTTTATAGGTGGAGGACGTTAGGACTGAAGGTGGGTTGCGGAGGAAGAGAAGTTGGAGGGGCGTGAGAAATACAATTTGTATTAAATTTGAAGTGAAAAAGCGTTCCCACATTGAGCCAGAATCTCTCTTGCAAGAATTTGGTACTAACAATGCTGCCAAGATATTCATTAACTCTGACTTATCTGCTTTGATTTTGAATGGTAACATTGTGGATGTATGTACTTCGTATCTAGCCTGGCGCCCCTGCTATTTGTTTTCTATGCTACAATCTCCCTGTGTAGATCAATAACTTCTGAGATTTATAGGATGCTATTTAAGATCTGTCTGGAATGTTTAGATCATGCTACATGGCTCTGTAGACTTAGAGAAGCACACATTTTGAAAGAATTTTTAATCTCTTAATTTATGGATAAAGTTCTTGATTAGATTCTATTTTATTTTTTTATTTTTATTTTTTTAAGGGATGAGGAGGTTTTATTTCGTTTTTTTTAAAATTTTTGTTATGTTATGTTAGTCACCATACAGTACATCATTATTGATTCGATTTTAATATAGTTTAATCAATAGATGACATGTCCTTTAAAATGATCTCGATAGCTATGTACTGTGTGCTACCGAAAGAAACTCTAACATTGTTAAGTCATAGCTCCCATTTAATTGAGAAAAGAGTAGAAGAACATTAAGAATGTCTTTGGGAAGTCTGTGTTCACTAGAGAAATGAAGAATTACTAAGTTTTATCTGCCTTACATTCACAGGCATAACATTTTCTGTCAGTCTTTTGATAATCTTGACAATCTAGTCATAGTTTTATATTTTCTACAGACATATTTTATAAGCTACTGATAATTTGACTCTGTTGTTATCTCTATATGCTAAAACTCAGAATAACTGATTACACTTTCAAAGACTCACCTACCTTTTGAATCATTTTCTTTCGGACTCTTTTTTGAGACTAGCATATCTCAGCTAGAAGCAGATCCCACACATTGTTTCTGGTTATATTCCATGTCAGCTTTCACTCTGTCCTCCTTCTTCACAAGCCTGCTATACAAACTGGATAGATTTTCATAATAACTTGACTTATTGCCATTCTTGGAGGTTTCAGGGTAGGACTGACAGGAGTGGCTCACCTATTTTTAAAATCCTACTAAAGTCCTGTGTTACTGAGGGATTCCCTCGTCAGGAGAACTCCATATTTTTGAGATAAGTCAGAATCAAAGGTTATTGCATTTTGAGTGATTTGCTTTGCGTGCAAACATAAAATGTATTTGTGTAACTTCCACATTAGAATCTAAGTCCAAAGTAATTATCAAGATGGATAAAATTCATTAATAGCTGTTTAAATGAGAAAAATTTTCTAGTACTAATCAAATTAAATAGGAAGAATCTTGAGGTGATATATTTTACTTGCTTGATATTGTTGCTCTTCAGGGCCTAAATTTTAGAAGTGAGGATTGATAGGTTTTCTCTGGATCAGTAATAGAAAGTTTCTGTCCTCAAAGTCTTAGTAGAAAACATAAGAATCAAATATTTTACCAGATATAGCTGTACTTTGAATTTGCAGATATCCAGTGCAAATAGAAAAGCAGGGCATTCTCTATAAAGGAAATGTTTGCTATATTTCTGTTATTCATACTGTTGGTTTTCAGTTCAATCTCAGTATCTTTACCTATTGACCTCTGTGTTCTTTCTCCTCATAATTCTAACTCTTTCACTGTAGGTCTGATGAAAGTGATTCCTCTCTGTCGGAGGTACACAGGTACTTTCTTGCTATCTTTCCTACATTCTGGCATTTCACTGATGTTCTAAGATGCCTTCCTAGAAACTATAGGCATATCTCACTTCTGTATGCATAACTTGTTGTAAGCCATATAAACACACTAATATTTTTAAACATATTAATTTTAATATGTTTAATATGTCATACCTTTTAGACAAAGCAGTGGCAAACTTTTTTTTTGGTATAATAGCACAGAAAGTTGTGATGTTTGTTTTCTGTCTATATTCTAAATCTTTTATTGGAAAGAAATTAAGTTCTATGAATATTGATTTCATTGTTCCTCAGTGATTAAATGTTTTCAATCCTTCAAAGTGTGGGAGGTAAATAGGTATTTTTTTGGTTGGTTTAGTGATTATAAGTAAAAAGTTTATGGAAGGTTTTGTGAAAACCTGAAAAAAAGATATGCTGGGCGGGGGGGAAGATACTATGATACCTAAAATATAAGAAGAAATCAAAAGTAAAGGAGTTTTTCTAAAATAATAAATTTTTTTGCTGATTCTGTTTTAAAAATAACAAATGTTGAATTTTTTGTGTTATGGGTTTTTTTTTTTTTTTTGGATCCTTAATTTCTCTCTTTCTGTCATTTCCGCTTTCCATTTATCATTTTGTCTCCTCTCTTTTTGCACTTGTTTCCCCTGTTTATGGCCATTTTGCTGACCATCAGTAGATCCTCCAGAAGGTAGGCAGAGGAAATTAATCTCATTTATAGTAATACAAGACTTTACTGATTTGCATGGAACAAAAATAAGCATTTTTTTCCTTCAGACCAGTTTGTTATACAACTTTGCAATATTTAACCTTAACTTAAACTATTTTAAAGTTGATTTCTGTATTTCAGAATGTGAATAGATTAATTTTAATATTGAAAGAAATACCGTGGATGTATGTTTTCCATTTCTGTATTTTTAAAAATTTTCTTTGGTGTAAGGTAATCTCTATAAAATATTAGTGCTAATATTGTGAATACTGGAGAGCATTTTTCAGTGTCGTAGTAAAATGCTATATTTAAGGTTGAGATGATTTTCCTTCAGAAGTCTGAATAATCAATGATATTAAAACATGTAAAAATGAAAAAGAGCAATCTCACAGTGGCAGTGCCATACATAAGTCACTGGTGGCAAATAGTCACTTTTGTAATATTTCATCGTTTGACATGATGGACTGTTATGTCTTAGACTGTTAACATGAATTTTTTTCTGTATGATCAGCTTGTTGGAATATACATGCGTATTTTCTGTTTGAGAGGTAACAGTAGCAGTTGACTGTGCATGAGATCACTCTCTTGAACATTTGAAGCTATAGTTCTAATTCTGTGGCTTCAGTTCATAGATGTGACCTCACCTCAACAGGATTTCAAAATGGAGATTCAGACTTTTGGGGAGGCTTGGCTTCCATTTCCGTTTTAATTTGGTTAACTTCTTAGATTACAAACAAGTTACTGAGCATGAATTTCAAGAATCTCACATTGACACATGTATGCAAATAATACTTTGGGCTTTGTACTTATATATCCAGTGATAATAATTCCTGGTGTCATTTCTAATGATGATGAACAACTTTCACTTTTTGAAATCATTATAACTAGACCCTAAAAATAATGTTTGTTTGTTTTTTTAGTCCTGAGCTTAAATTTACATTTCTATTCATCGGCCCTCTTGAGCTCTGCCAGAATTAATTCTTCTGGAATTAATTAATTGAATTAATCCCCACACTTCTTTCTGTGTGTATGACAGCTCTTTTAATATTCAGCCCTTAACCTGCTCTTGTATCTTCTGTCCAATGAATATATTCTTATCAGTTCAGTAGGTCTAGTTTCATCATCTGCTCCTTACATGACATAGTCTATAGATCCTTCGTTCTGCTTCCTCTGCTTTGGGAAGTCTCCAATTTCTCAATGTTCCTGAAATCTGGCATCTAGAACTCAACCTCCTTTCAGATGTGGCCTTAGCAGAATATAGTAGCTCTATTACATTCTTTCTCCTGAAATATTTACTTCTTTTGAGCAAGTTATTGAAAGTGTTGATAGAGGAACCATAAATTGTTGATTCATTGATCTTGTATTCAATTAAAAAATCTCTTTAGCTATGTATGTATTTATTTATTTCAATTTATTTAAACTAAAATAAACCCAGAAAACAATACAGTCATTTCTCCTATCCCCTACCCCCCACATCTGGCAATTAGCCAGTTTGTTCTATCTATAAGTTTTTTTTTTAATACATATTTTTTAGATTGCACGTATAAGGGAGATCATATGGCATTTATCTTTCTCTGTCTTATTTCACTTAACATAATGACCTCGTTAGCTTTTTAAATCTAGCCTACAATTTTTTTTAAAAGATTTTATTTGTTTACTTGAGAGAGAGGGAGAATGAGAGCACATAAGTAGTGGGGAGCAGCTGAGGGAGAGGGACAAGCAGACTCTGGGCTGAGCACAGAGCCTAATGTAGGGCTTGATCCAAAGACCTTGGGATCATGACCTGAGCCGAAGGTAGAGGTTTAACCAACTGAGCCACCCAAGCACCCCTAAATCTAAGCTACTATTAAGTCTTTTCTATCTTCTACTTAAATTTTATCTTTAAATTGTATCCAGTGATTATTTTAGTGTTAAGTAGGTACTTAAAGTAAATAAATTTTTTTGTCATTTTCCTAGACAATACAATACAGTATCCAGCTCTTTAATATATCAGTTTAATAAATATGCCATCTCTGTCTTCAGTGCTAAGGAAACATTGACTAGATATTGAAGATGTCCTTCCAAATTGATAGGAACATTGAGTCCTTAGGTGTGCCTCTTCGGCCACTGATGGAACTACCCTACTACAACAGTTCTGTACTTACCTACCATATCCACAAGGATATCATTTGAAAGGCTTATTGTATGGACCTTTTTGGAGTCAACATGTATTGTGAATATGACATTCCCCTAACTTGCTATTAAGCCTACAGAGAACTTCCCCCATGAGATTAGTGTTATCTCTTACTGATGAGCATGTATTTTTAAGTGTTTATAATGATTTGTTTAATATTTTCTTTTGTGAGACTCAACAAGAAGTTTTACCCATCTGTAATTTCTGAAATCCACTATTTACCCTCTGCTTTTTGGAAATTTGAGTCTACGTGTTTTGTCCCCTTTATCAGTCTTAGTGTACCAACAATGATTTTTGCCTCCATAATGGTGTATCCTTTTAAAATGGATATAATGACTTAAAAAACAGAAATACTTGAATTCATTGGATAACTCCATTGTCAGTTCTAACTTATCTTGGGCTTATATTTCTTCTTAATCATTTCTGCCCATTGCATCTTGAAGACTGTTCTTTTTTGTTAAGAAGATAGAAGGGCCCATGGGTTAGTCGGTTAAGTGTCCAACTCTTGATTTCGGCTCAGGTCATGATCTCAGGGTTGTGAGACTGAGCCCTGCATTGGGCTCTGCACTGGGCATGGAGCCTGGTTAAGATTCTCCCTCTCCCTCTGCCCCCCCCATCAAAAGAAGATGTAAACATCTTTTATTTTATCTTTATTATTTGTTTTGATATTATTGCCAGCTGTCTTATATAATGAACGTATTTCAACATAGTAACTTTTCTTCTTTCTGTGAGCAAAGACACATTGACTTAGTCTTCTCAACACAACTATTTCAGTTCAGGTCCTGTCTTAAACTCCTTTATATTTCCATAGTATGTAGTCTACTGGCATAAAGCAGAATCTCTAGAAATATTAAACTTGTGAGAAAGCTCCCTAAGGAGCCTCACTGTACTTTTAAAGTCTCATTCTTTTTTTTAAATCGTCTTTGAGACTGTTAAGAGTTTTTTCTTTAATTTTTTGATAGTTTGGGGCTATTCTCCCTTTAGAATTCCTGTGTATGCAATCATTCCTATCTTTTTTCAAATTCATTTGAAATCTATTTTTTCAGTATTTTAAGTGATATGTGTTATACTTTCCCCAGAATGTTCTTTTTGACCTAGAATCAAAAAGCATGACAGAGAATCACACCTTCCAGTTGTCCATCATTTTTCCTTTCTTATTTGTCAGAATTCACTACAATCAAACAGCTCCCAATATTGCTTCATTTAACTTTGAAGAGAAGAACTTATTAGTAAGAAGGTCCAATGTACTGTAGGCTTTGCTCTTTGTAGAATGCACCTGCTGGCTAATGCCTAATTAGTTGATGCAGTCCATTACTATTTCACATTTTGTCTCTGTGTCCTTTTCCTTTAAAAAGAGATAAGGGAGCAGTCTGAATTTTATTATTAATTACTTAGAGAGACTTCATAAAGTCAGGGGGAAATAAAATTAGTCCCATGATGTAGCTACTGAAGTAAATCTTGTTTTTTCCCCCATCTCAGGGGCATAATCAACCCATTCCCTGCTTCAAAAGGAATCAGGACTTCTCCACTGCAGTGCATTCACATAGCTGAAGGGCACACAAAAGCTGTGCTCTGTGTGGATTCTACTGATGATCTCCTCTTCACTGGATCAAAAGGTGCTGGTAGTTGTTTCATGTGGATAGTTAACAGAGTTTTTAAAAAAATGATTACATTTTTAACAGGCTTTAAAAAAACAGTTGAACTGCTTAAGACCCATAAGAATCTGAGAGATAATCTGGTTCAACTCCTGAATTATACAAAATCATTGCACAGTTGGGAAGAAAGTCAGACCTCTGTTGATATTATATGAATAGAATGTTGAGAGGGTATTTCCCCCTTCAGTAACTGAGCACTTAATGCATACAAGGCCCTGCACTTAGCAATGCAGGTTATATAAAAATTGACCAAAGGTCATTACGATGTACATTGTGGTAAAGAGAATAAGACATAGCAACCACCATTACTTGTGCACTTAACTATATGTCAGAGACTATGCTAAACACTATCCAAATTACATCTCATTTAATTTTCATGGTAACCCCAGTGAGATACATGTTGCATCCTAATTTTACAGATGAAGAAACTAAGAATTTAAGAAATGAAATAATTTTCCCAGATAAACTTAGTAGTAAATGGAAGAACCACGGTTGGAAACCCATGTCTACTCATCTCCAAACTGCACTCTTAACCCCTTTGGTATAATTGCAGGCAACTAGAAATCAACTATAAATGCTTTGAAGAGTTAAGGACTAAGAGTTTTGGGGTTTCAGAGAAGGGAGAGGTTATGCCAACCTGTGATTTTTATTGTTAAGTGAACCTAATGTAGTTCATATTAACAGTATTTTCCTTTTCTTGTTTGTTATAGATCGTACTTGTAAAGTATGGAATCTGGTGACTGGGCAGGAGATAATGTCATTGGGGAGTCATCCCAACAATGTCGTATCTGTAAAATACTGTAATTACACAAGTTTGGTCTTCACTGTGTCCACATCTTATATTAAGGTGTGGGATATCAGAGATTCAGCAAAGTGCATTCGAACACTGACGTAAGTAATTTAAAGACAAATAGCATAAGGGGCAAATAGTTCTTATTGTACAACATATATGAAATTTTTATTTATTTTTACCTGTCTGCTTCTGAAAGGATGTTAAAGTAAGAATGTAGATAATATAAGGGGGAAAACTACTGAGAAAATGTAATTCAAGAGCCTAGTAGAAATGTGAGGAGGAAAGATGGTGGAAGTGCAGGGAACCTCATTTCATCTGGTCCCTTGAATTCAGCTAGATATCTATCAAATCATTCTGAATACGTATGAGTTCAACCTGAGATCTAAGAAAAGAATTACTGGACTTCTACAAATAGAAAAGAGACCACTTTTTGCAAGGTAGGAGGTGTGGAGAAGTAAATCTGAGGGGATATATCGGAAGATAAAACCACGTGGGAGAGAGCCTCCATAAGCTGGCTACAGAGCACACAAAGTTGGAATGTTTAGAAGTCTGCTCCCGTGAGGGTTCTCAGGTGGTGAACTGGGGCAGAATCCTAGGTAGGACAGTGTGGTCTCAGGATCCCTGGGGTCACAGAAAGAGTGGGGGTGCCCAAGTCGGCAGAGTTCCCAAGCATTAGAGCAGAGAAGCTGGCAAGGTGCGCGAGCCTGGGAAGTGGGCTCTCTGCTCAGTTTGCCATAAACTGCAAACCACTGCACAACTGGGTGACTGCTCTCCTAGCTGGGGCCCTGCAAGTGGCAGAACCTGGGTGACCCTCCTTTTTCCCCGGGAGGATCTGAGAGGGTGTGCACGGCAGAAGTCTGCAGAGCTTGATGCACACAAAAGTGATTGACTGCTTTTCCCTGAGGGTTCACTGAAGAGTGGGAGTCATGATCTTTCAGCTCCAGGGCTGGAGATCAGGGTGCTGCCATTTTTATTTTCTTCCTCTAAAGCTGTGTGGAAAGCTTTCAGGGAACAAAGGCCACATAGAGCAGCCCAGAGCAGCTTACACTGAGCCTGGAGCTCTGGCCAGGGTGGTACAACTCCTCCCAGGCAAAGACACCTGAGAATCAGTGCAGCACGCCCCTCCCTCAGAAGACCAGCAGGAACAACAGGCTGAAAACAAGTTTATGGATCACACAGAACTGAAAAACTCCAGCATGGGGGGGAAAGTAGTATATAGAATTCGAGGTCTTTTTTCATGATTCTTTAGTCTCTCAGTCTAAAAATTTCTTTTTGTCTTTTTTTTCCTTTTCAACTAGTTTCTTATTTTATCAACTTTCTTAAGTCTTTTAATTTTCATCTTTACATTTACATTTTATAAATATATTCTTCATTTTTGGCTTCCTTTCACTGTATTCAATTTTATCTTTGTATATATATGTTTTTCTTTCTTTACAAGTTTGGGATCAAGTGTCTTCTAACAAACAGACCAAAATACCCCCAGGCCAAGTGTGTCACCCTGTTCTGTGTACCTGTTTGATTATATTCTTTTTTCCCTTTATTTTTCTTTTTTTGCTGTCTGATCTCTTCTGATTTGTCTAGTGTATATTTCACTGGGGTTGTGGTTGATATTTTTATTTTTTGTCTCTTTTTTGTTTTCTCATTTATCTATTCTTCTCTGGACAAAATGACCAGAAGGAAAAATTCCCAGAAAAAAGAACAAGAGACAGTACTTAATGCTAGAGACTTAATAAGTATGGATATTAATGAAATCTCAGAGCTAGAAATCAGAACAACAATTTTAAGGATACTAGCTGGGCTTGAAAAAAACATATAAGACACTAGAGAATCCCTTTCTGAAGAAATAAAAGAACTAAGATCTAACCAGGTTGAAATCAAAAAGGGTATTGCTGAGACGCAATCAACAATGCAGGCTCTTACTTCTAGGATAAATGAGGCAAAAGAGAGAATAAGTGTTATAGAAGATAAAATTATGGAGAATAAGGAAACTGAGCAAAAGAGAGATAAACAATTACTGGACCATGAAGGGAGGATTCGAGAGATCAGCAATACCATGAAGCAAAACAGGATTATTAGAGTCCCAGAGGAAGAGGAAGGGGGGGGTCAGAAGCTATATTTGAGCAAATTATGGCTGAGAACTTCCCTAATCTGGGTAAGAAAACAGGCATTCAAGTCCAGGAGGCACAGAGAACCCCCCTCAAAATCGATAAAAATAGATCAACACCCCAACATATAATAGTGAAGCTTGCAAATTTCAGGGACAAAGAGAAAATCCTGAAAGCAGCTTGAGACAAGAAGTCTTTAACCTACAAGAGTAGGAACATTAGACCTACAAGAGTAGAAGACCTATTCACAGACACCTGGCAGGACAGAAAGGGCTGGCATGATATATTCAGGGTACTAAATGAGAAAAACATGAAGCCAAGAATACTATATCCAGCAAGGCTGTCATTCAGAATGGAAGGAGAGATAAAGAGCTTCCAGGACATACAGAAACTAAAAGAATTTGTGGTCACTAAACCAGCCCTGCAGGAAATATTAAAGGGGATCCTGTAAATAAAGAGAGATCCCAAAAGTAACACAGACCTGAAAAGAACAGAGACAACACACAGAAACAGTGATTTTATAGGTAATACAATGGCACTAAATTCATATCTTTCTGTAGTTACTCTGAATGTAAATGGACTAAAGGCTCCAATCAAAAGACACAGGGTCTCAGACTGAATAAAAAAGCAAGACCTATCAATATGCTGTCTACAAGAGACACATTTTAGACCCAAAGACACTTCCAGACTGAAAGTGAGGGGGTGGAGAACCATCTATCATGTTAGTGGACATCAAAAGAAAGCTGGGGTAGCAATCCTTATATCAGACAAATTAGATTTTAAACCAAAGACTAGTTAAGAGATGAAGAGGACATTATATCATACTTAAAGGGTCTGTCCAATAAGAAAATCTAACAATTATAAATATTTATGCTCCTAACTTGGGAGCAGACAATTATATAAACCAATTAATAACAAAATTAAAGAAACACATGAGTAATAATAGAATAATAGTAGGGGACTTTAACAGCTCACTCACAACAATAGACAGATATCTAAATAGGAGATCAACAAGGAAACAAGGCTTTGAATGACACGCTAGACCAGATGGACTTCACAGATATATTTAGAGCATTCCATCCTAAAGCAACAGAATGCACATTCTTTTCGAGTGCACATGGAACATTCTCCAGAATAGATCACATACTGGGTCACAGATCATGTCTCCACAGGTACCAAAAGATTGGGATCATTCCCTGCATATTTTCAGACCACAGTACTTTGAAACTTGAACTTAATCACAAGAGGA
This sequence comes from Ursus americanus, assembly GCF_024610735.1. Taxonomy (NCBI): domain Eukaryota; kingdom Metazoa; phylum Chordata; class Mammalia; order Carnivora; family Ursidae; genus Ursus; species Ursus americanus. Next base: position 32,047,177 of record NC_142151.1, on the reverse strand, counting down.
AGTTTGGAAGGAACTTAAATACTTGGAGGTTAAAGAACATCCTACTAAGAAATGAATGGGTCAACCAGGAAATTAAAGAAGAATTTTAAAAAATCATGGAAACAAATGAAAATGAAAACACAACTGTTCAAAACCTTTGGGATGCAGCAAAAGCAGTCCTAAGAGGGAAGTGTACAGCAATTCAAGCCTTTCTCAAGAAACTAGAAAAGTCTCAAATACACAACCTAACCTTACACCTAAAGGAACTGGAGAAAGAACAGCAAATAGAGCCTAAACCAAGCAGGAGATAAGAAATAATAAAGATTAGAGCAGAAATCAATGAAATAGAAACCAAGAACAGTAGAACAGATCAGTAAAACTAGGAGATGGTTCTTTGAAAGAATTAATAAGATCAATAAACACCTAGCCAGACTTATCAAAAAGAAAAGAGAAAGGACCCAAAATAATAAAATCATTAATGAAAAGGGAAAGATAATGACCAACACCAATGAAATACAAACAATTTTAAGAACATATTATGAGCAACTATATGCCAACAAATTAGGCAATCTGGAAGAAATGGATGCATTCCTAGAAACTTATAAACTACCAAAACTGTGGCAGGAAGAAGTAAAAAACCTGAACAGACCCATAATCAGCAAAGAAATTGAAACAGTAATCAAAAATCTCCCAAGAAGCAAAATAAGAACTAATACCTATTCTTCCGAAGCTGTTTCAAAAAAATAGGAATGGAAGAAAAACTTCCAAACTCGTTCTATGAGGCCAGCATTTCTTTAATCCCAAAACCAAAGACCCCATTAAAAGGAGAATTACAGACCAATATCCCTGATGAGTATAGATGCCAAAATACTCTCACCAGGATACTAGCCAATAGGATCCAAAAATACATTAAAAGGATTATTCACCACGACCAAGTGGGATTTATACCTGGGATGCGAGTGTGGTTCAGCATTTGCAAATCCATCAATGTGATAGATCACATTAATAAGAGAAAGACAAGAACCATATGATCCTCTCAACTGATGCAGAAAAAGCATTTGACAAAATACAGCATCCTTTCTTGATTAAAACTCTTTAAGTATAGGGATAAAGAGACATACCTCAATATCATAAAAACCAGCTCTGAAAAGCCCACAGCGGATATCATTTTCAATGGGGAAAAACAGAGCTTTTCCTCTATGGTCAGAAACATGACAGGGATGCCCACTCGCACCTCTGTTGTTCAACATAGTACCAGAAGTCCAAGCTTCAGCAGTCAGACAACAAAAAGAAATAAAAGGCATCAGAATCAGCAAAGAAGAAGTCAAACCCTCACTCTTCACAGATGACATGATACTTTATGTGGAAAGCCCAAAAGACTCCACCCCAAAATTGCTAGAACTCATGCAGGAATTCAGCAAAGTGGCAGGATATAAAATCAATGCACAGAAATCAGTTGCATTTCTATATACCAACAATGAGGCAGAAGAAAGAGAAATTAAGGAATTGATCCCATTTACAGTTGCACCCCAAACCATAAGATACCTAGGAATAAACCTAACCAAAGAGGAAAAGGATTTGTACTCTAGAAACTATAGAACACTTGGGAAAGAAATTGAGGAAGACACAAAGAAATGGAAAAAACATTCCATGCTCATGGATTGGATGAATAAATATTGTTAAAATTTCTATGCTACCCAGAGCAATCTACACATTCAGTGTAATCCCTATCAAAATACCATTGACATTTTTCACAGAGCTGGAACAAATAATCCTAAAATTTGTATGGAACCAGAAAAGACCTTGAATAGCCAGAGGAATGTTGAAAAAGAAAACTAAAGCTGGTGGCATCATGATGCCCAACTTCAAGCTATGTTACAAGGCTGTGATCATCAAGACAGTACGGTATTCACACAAAAACAGACACATAGATCAGTGGAACAGAATAGTGAACCCAGAAATGGACCCTCAACTCAGTGTCAACTAATTTTTGACAAAGCAGGAAAGAATATCCGATGGAAAAAGGACAGTCTCTTCCACAAATGGTATTGGGAAAATTAAACAGCCACATGTAGAAGAATAAAACCAGACCATTTTCTTATATCATACACAAACTCAAAATGAATGAAAGACCTTAATGTGAGAAGGAATCCATTAAAATCCTAGAGGAGAACCTAGGCAGCAACCTCTGTGACCTTGGCTGCAGCAACTTCTTTTCTTGCTAGATTTGTCTCCAAAGGCAAGGGAAACAAAAGCAAAATGAACTATTGGGACTTTGTCGAGATAAAAAGCTTTTGCACAGCAAAGGAAACCATCAACAAAACTAAAAGGCAACCTTAGATGAAAGAAGATATTTGCAAATGACATAGCATATAAAGGCTAGTATCCAAGATCTATAAAGAATTTATCAAACTCAACACTCCCAAAACCAATAATCCAGTCAAGAAATGGGCAGAAGACATGAACAAACATTTCTGCAAAGAAGACATACAAATGGCCAACAAACACAGGAAAAAATGCTCAATATCACTTGGCATCAGGGAAATACAAATCAAAACTACGATAAGATACCACCTCACATCAGTCCGAATGGCTAAAATTAACAAGTCCAGAAACAACAAATGTTGGAGAGGATGCAGAGAAAGGGGTAACCTCTTACACTGTTGGTGGGAATGCAAGCTGGTGCAGCCACTCTGGAAAACAGTATGGAGCTTCCTCAAACGTTAAAAACAGAGCTACCCTACAACCCACCAATTGCACTACTAGGTATTTACCCCAAAGATACAAATGTAGTGATCCGACAGGGCACCTGCACCCCAATGTTTATAGGAGCAATGTCCACAATAGCCAACCTGTGGAAAGAGCCCATATGTCCATTGATGGATGAATGGATAAAGAAGATGTAGTATATATATGTTGTGTATATATCTAGATATATACATATATCTATATCTATATCCACAATGGAATATTGTTCAGCCATCAGAAAGGATGAATACTTACCATATACATCGACATGGGTGGAGCTGGATAGTATTATGCTGAGTGAAATAAGTCAGTCAGAGAAAGACAATTATCATATGGCTTCACTCATAGGTAGAATGTAAGAAACAGTGCAGAGGATCGTAGGGGAAGGGAGGGAAAATTAAATGCAAAGTAATAGAGAGGGAGAAAACCATGAGAGACTTAACTACAGGAAACAAACTGAGGGTTGCTGGAGGAGAGGTGGTTGGAGGGATGGGGTAATTGGGTGATGGGCATTAAGGAGGGCACGTGATGTGATGAGCACTGTGTGTTATATGCAACTGATGAATTATTGACCTCTATATCTGAAACTAATGATGTACCATATGTTGGCTAATTGAATTTAAATTAAAAAAAGAGCCTGGTATTAAACAGGAAGGAATGAGTCATATTTGATCTGTGACTAAGTATACATTTCATATTTCCTCCCTCCCTCCCAAATATCAAGGTATTGCACGTTCATAGTATTTATTCCTTGATGGAGTTAAATGATTTACATTACTTGCTTCAAATGAATACTGCTCCTTGGAAAAATGGCTAAATTACCATAGTAAGCAGTTAAGAAGTAGTTGTAACCTTTAATTAGCAGGTATTGAATAACTGGGAGGTTTTTTGTTTGTTTGTTTTAGGACCTAGACTGCTTTTGTGTGAACAACAATTTCATAACTGTGGGTTAGGCTGGACTATTAGAGGATGAGTTTATTTTCTGTGTCATCATCTGTGTCTTTAAAATGTAGAGCAAATAATGATTCTTTTTGCTATAAGATTGATGAACTGTTTTACACAATTAAAATAGGGGTGAACTCTTGGTTTAAATAAGCAAAGGAACATAGAAAATGTAATTTGTAGAGTAAGGGTTATTAACATAAGTCCTAATTTGTATTTTGAGGACTACTCATTATTTACTGTACTGAATACAAGTCTCTTGAGGGAAATTTTATAGGAAAAGGAACACCGTATCTTAGAAATCTGCCAGTCTAGCTGACACACTAAAGTCAAATTTAAAAAGATTAATTATAACTTGATATTTTAGATGTTAACTAAGAAAATGTTGCAGAATTTAAGAATATATTTATCACTTAGAATTTATCTGAGGAAATAGAAATGTTTAAGTCGTTAGCACATGGTAGACTCCATGTATGATTGAGTTAGAGTAAACTAAAACTGAGAATGGTTTGAAAAATCCTTCGTGTCTTTAATTCAGAAGGCAATTCTTATGGGCAAAAGGAGTACTGGAAGGCCTGGCCCCTTGGGGGTGGGGTGGGGGCTTCTGGAAGCTGCAGGAAAACTAATTACCTGTGTAGCATGGTATCATTTGTTGTGGTTTTGTTTTTTTTAATTTATTTTATTTATTTATTTTTTAAATCTTTGACCTCTAATCTTTTTTGAATGATGTTCTGGTCATTCCTAACTCAGGGCTTGGAATTCCTAGCATTATACGAGACTTACAAACTAAGAATTTTAAGCCATATCATCTTGTTTTAGTCATTCATTTATCCCCTTCCTCATCAAATGTGTTTATAAGTGCCAGGTATGTGTGTGTGAGGTTCTGTGCTTGGAACAGTTGACATGGTGACCAGAAGACACAGACCTTGTTTGCCTACAGCCAGTTTCCTAGGAATTCAAGGAACCCTAAGCTGAACTCTTGCCCAGAAATGTGACTTTGTTCCTTTGTTGTGTCTCTGTTAAGATCTTCAGGTCAAGTTACTCTTGGAGATGCCTGTTCTGCAAGTACCAGCCGGACAGTAGCTATTCCTTCTGGAGAAAACCAGATAAATCAAATTGCTCTAAACCCAACGGGCACTTTCCTCTATGCAGCATCTGGAAATGCTGTCAGAATGTGGGATCTTAAAAGGTAGAATTTTTAAGAAAATGTATTTCTTCTATATGGCAAATAGAGTTTTCAGATATTAATAATGTATTGGTGCATATGAAATCTAATTTTTATAACCCCAGAAGTTAATATAAAGTCATACGCTTTTCTATTTGGCCCAATACCCCTAAATGTCTCTTCTGTCCTTATTAGCAAACTCACAATTTTCCTTTCTTTTAATCTCTACTGATAGAAAAAAAGTATATGAAGGAAAATAACCTCTCTTAATAATCATCTACAGTTTGTGTTCTTTACTAGGAAGAGATCAAGATTCTCATTCTAGTTTCACTAGGACCTTTGAAAGAGTTATTTTTGGGGCAGCATCACTTAAAGATCTTATATTTCAAAATTTTCAGTTTATAAACTTAATTAACAAATTTGGGCATAAATCCTTATAGGATTTTTGTGAATATAAAATATATAGAAAAGATAAAGTGTTAAGAAGATCAAAATGGGTAAAAAATGATAAGTTGAAATCTAAAGCATTACATCTCTGATTTGTTTTTTATTTACTGTGAAATATGAGCTTTTATCCTTCAGTTGAGTGTTTATGTTAGCTTCTTTTCTAGTTCTTAAAATTTTGGTGGCAAGGGAATATTCATTTGTTAGTTAAGTATTTTTTCAACATCGATTCTAGCAGGCACTGCACCAAGACTATGGTAGGATCTGGAAATAAAGACTGTGCAAGACAAATGTGGTATCTACCTTCTTAGGGCTCCTGTTGTAATGGAGGTTAATGGCCCCTAAACAGGCAATTACAGGATACTGAGTGATGGGTAGTTTGGAAACTGCAAATTACTAGTTATAACTTGTAATGTTTTAACACATGACTGAGAAAGTTTAATAAACATAATTTATAGGTAAATAGATGAGAGAGAAAGAGAGAAGAAACACAGTCTTGTGTTTTAGAAATAGAATGTAGAAAATTGAACATAGTGCTTGTTTAAGAAAATGAGAAAAGAGATGAGTACTTAGTTTATTCTTGAAGATATTAAAACTTGACTCATAGTCAGAGCACCATGGAAGAAGACACTCAAAGTCATGACATGAGGCAGAAAAGATACCAGCTTTTGAAAATCTTTACACTTTCTATTTTTGCTGAGAAGTTAGGTTCTTTGAAATCTGCTTGATTTCAGCAACATGACTAAATGAAGATTTATTGTAACAAAGTAAGAGAATAGTTTTCTAGAACTAATATTCTATAAGTTAAATATATCTCTGTATTCCAGCAGCTTGATTGAGGTAGGACTGTGAGACAAAGGTTCATTGTTAACCCCTGACAATTGATATCATACATTTTTCTGCCTTACCTATATATCCTGGTCATTTCCAATCTTTATAACTGATGAAATAGACCGCCTACTTTCTGACACACATATACACATGTTTTTGTGCATAGGTGTATATATGTGTGTGTATGTGTGTATATGATGGGTGTACATACATGTGTGTGTGTGTGTGTATGTGAGAATATATGTATTTGCTATAAAGTAGTCTTTTTCTATATTATTGATTGTGTAGTTATATGTGATAACAGTTGTCTTAATCAAATTCTAAATTGGACCTTGGTCATATATTTATAACATATTTGGACATTTAACAGATTAAGGATTTACCTTAATAGGTTGGATTTAAAGTTAGTCTTTAGCAAGTTTTGCTGCCTTTTTATTTACCGTCTGAATGACATTAGTACTTTGGAATAACTTATTTAGGACTACTCACACTTCAATCATAGAATAGGTTAGTTTGGCCATTTTTTGACTTTGAATTTAAAGAGAGTTGCAGAGAGGCAGAGCTAAAATAAAAAAGAAAATTAGTGAACAGTTTCATCAAAGAATATAGATTATTTATGTTGAGGCTTAGCCTCAGCACATTAAGAAATATTTTCAAACAAAATTATTTTTCTTTCTTTTTAAAGGTTTCAGTCTACAGGAAAGTTAACAGGACACCTAGGCCCTGTTATGTGCCTTACCGTAGATCAGATTTCTAATGGACAAGATCTAATCATCACTGGCTCCAAGGATCATTACATCAAAGTGTGTATTATAGAGTTGAATTATATTCTTCTATTAAATGATAGATTTGAAGTATTCAGATGCACCTAGAACCCTTTTCTCTTAATCAGTTTTCTTTTTTCCCATTTCTATCCTTTACTTTTTCTTCATGATCTTTTCCTCACTCATAGTTTCTGATTTTTTTGTCTTATTATTCAATCATGTATTCTCATTTTTCATAGAAGATAATTTGGGAGGGATTTTAAAGATCTTTGGCTCAGTCATCCAACTAATGCATAAGTCTCACTGTCACCATCTTTTATACTGAATTTATTATGGTCTTTAGATCTTATGAAATAAGCAGATAAGGGAAGAGGCACAGTTTGGTTCTAGAAATGTTAAATTTGAGATACTAAGTAATAGAAGTCTTCCTCATGTAGGTGAGTAGGCCATTTGAAAGGCAAGTCTAGAGCTCAGTGTAAGTTAAGACATGCAGGTTTGGGAGCCATTCGAATAGAAGCAGGTGTTTGAGGGGTTAGAGTAGCTGGCATGGCCAAAGGAGAGAAAGGTTGCTAGGACTCAGCCTTGGGAATTCCTTAAGAACCAATTAGGAATAAAAAGAGGATACAGTAACAGAGAGATAGGAAAAGAATAAATATTGTTTTCATAATCTGAGATTAAGAGATGAGAAATGAGTTGGTGACATGAAAATAGAATGGTTAAAGGAAGAGGGTTTTGTATTTGGTAGACTTGAGTATGCCTGTCTGCTTAGGAAGCAGGCCCCGGTGGCGAGGGAAAGTGTGAAGAGGGAAGTGGTGGTAATTGATGAAGGTGGTAGGAACAGTTAGAACCACATCAGTGATGTGAACCTTGGGAAGCAGTAAGCACACTTTGGCATCTGAAAAGAAGGGAAGGGTAAGAGAATGTTCAAAGATAAAAGGAAACTTTTGGGATAGAGGGAAGAGCCCAAAAAGTTTATTTTTGATCATGCTAGCCTTTTCAGGAAATCAACAGCTAAGAGAGATGAGGGCAACTGAGGGGGGTGGGAGGTTTTGAATAGCAACTTTGGGAAATTTGAGATGACCACCGGGATTGCAGAGCTATCTAATAGTGTTTAAATAACAGCCATATCATTTCTCTGACTTTCGAGTGGATTGATATGTAGTATTTGTATTCTTGAACATATCATTTATATACTCAGACATGAAAAAATTAGTTGCCTTTCTTAAAAGCCTACAGACACATAAGCATGTGAGATTAAGAAAAAATAATGTGAAAATAGGGCCCGGGTTCCTCCTGAGTCATTCATACCAGGTTAATTTAGTAAAATATTGGAACAAAACAAGTCACATCTGGTTAATATACATGTGTATGTGTTTCTGTGTATGAACACATATAGGTGTTTATTTGTAAGTTAAATAGGATGTCTGCTTTCTCTCTCTTTTTTAGATGTTCGATGTAACTGAAGGGGCTCTGGGAACTGTGAGTCCCACCCACAATTTTGAGCCCCCTCATTATGATGGCATTGAAGCGCTAACCATACAAGGGGATAACCTGTTTAGTGGGTCCAGAGATAATGGAATCAAGAAATGGGACTTAGCTCAAAAAGACCTTCTGCAGGTAATGCAAAAACCTTTCATGGGCTGGAGTGGGTACTCAGAGCTACCAGTAGTCTGTGTAAGAACTCGAAGTGCCTCTTAAAGAGTGTTTCTTCTTCAGCCACTAGAGTTACTAATTATGAGAAGGGCAACGTTCAATATTTAATAATACCTTCTAGATAAGAATAGGTGAAAACAAAATGAACAAGTAGCATGCATGTCAGTGGAACAGACTTGGCAATAGATGCATTTATTGCATTAAAAATCTTTTATAGATATACATGCATGGTTGTGACTTTTTTATTATTCATATAAATATATTTACACTCAAAGATAGTCATATAGTTTGAGCTTTTAATTACTGTTTATTCATTATGAAATATATGTTAACTCTAGTCTTCTCCAAAAAGCCTCAAGCCTCCATGTTTTCTACCAAAGGTTGAAGGCAATGATTTTATGAGGCATTCTTTATAGTGCACATACCAGGCTGTAGTTTTCAAACCTGTTGAATTATATTCATTTTAGAGAAAGGTGAGATACTTAACTCCCATGAAGAGAATGTGATGTGAAAAATTCTGTGTACTTTCTGTGTCTGTAAGATTTTTAACATTATAGGTCTGTAATATTGATAACACTGATAATAACGGAGACAATTTGGAAGCAAATTGCAAATTTATTTCTTTAAGTCACTAAGAATGATTGGATAGAAAATGATTTTTATAGTTTTCAGGCCATTCAGTGTTCCAAATATTGTTTTGTCAACAAAAATGTTTGTAACTTTGGTGTGAAAATGTCATTTTGGAAGGTTCCTCTTAAACTGCTGATTTCTCTTTTTTTCTCTCAGCAAGTTCCAAATGCCCATAAGGATTGGGTCTGTGCCCTAGGAGTGGTGCCAGGGCACCCGGTTCTGCTCAGTGGCTGCAGAGGAGGCATTCTGAAGCTTTGGAACATGGATACTTTTGTGCCAGTCGGAGAGATGAAGGGTCATGATAGTCCTATCAATGCCATATGTGTCAATTCCACCCACATTTTTACTGCAGCCGAGTAAGTTTTTCCTGTGTGATTTTTCTCTGTATTGGTTGTTTGTGTTCAGATTTAATAAATATTGTAAGTTGTAAATGTCTGGAAACAAAACATGTAAAAACCCTTCTTTTATTACAATCATTCTATTTAAGCTCTCTTATTTATATTTTCTGATGTGCACTTTGGGCACTGAGTTTAATCCCCAGAAAACATGAGAATAGTGTTACTTCTGTGTCAGGACTCTGCTTATCCTAGGAACTCTGCTGCCAGATCTTCCCCTGGTGATTCTAATTTTAAAAAAATCATTTATAGGTGACTAATTTTTAAAGATTTTTTTTCCAGAAAGACCATACTTGCCATTCTTCACATTTAGAATAAATCATTTAAAAAATCTCTTTGTTCCTCTTCTACCTCTCTGTAAAGTACAGTTGACCCTTGGACCATGCAGGCTTAGGGGGCACCAACCCCTGAATAGTTGAAAATCCAGGTATAACTTTGACTCCCCCAAAACTAAACTGCTAATAACTTACTGTTGACTGGAAGCCTTACCAATAGTACAATTAGTCAGTTAACACATATTTTGTATGTTATCTGTATTATATACTATATTCTTACAGTAAAGGAAGGTAGAGGAAAGAAAATGTTATTAAGAAAATCATAAGGAAGAGAAAATACACTTACAGTGCTATGCTGTGTTCATCGAAAATATCCATGTGAAAGTGGACCCTCGCAGTTCAAACCCGTGTTGTTCAAGGATCAGCTGTATAAGTACTTAATAATAATATCTGCTTCCTCCGTCTTAGGGAGGCTGGGTTGATGGGGTTCATTTGCTTATTTTTCCATTCATGATGAGTCTCCCAATATGTCAGGCACTGTTCCAGACTCTTGGGAAGAGCTGTGAACAAAACAGACCCCCAGTTTCATTCGAAGTAGAAGAAAAGAAAATAAATAACTAAAATACGTTACATAGTGATAAGTACTATGGAGAAAAATAAAGCAGGGAACGAGGAAGAGAGTATCATGGGGAGGAGGTCACACAATAGGGTGGTTTGTGAAGGCCTCACTGAAGAAGTGACGTTTAAGATGCTTGAAGGAAGTGGAGAAGATGTTATGACCATAAAAATGTCATAATATGTATGTAAGTACTTTGGCAAGGAAAGCATATATACTCTAATGTGAGCTGTTGGTCTCATTCAAATAAAATATAATGTCCTATGAATATCTACCTTGAAAATCTCCTTTTGCCATTTTTACGCTTAATTTAATCAGAGCACTTTCTTGATTCATCTATCCTAAATGCACGATTACCCTGACTTTATTTTGAAACCTCTGCTATATTTCTATGGCATCTCTTATTATTGGTGCTATTTTCATTGAATCCCTCTTTTCACTTGGATTTACTTTCTCGTAGCTCTAAAGTACTTCAAAGCTGATTTATTTTGTGTTTTTCTAAGGTACTTACCTTTGGTGCTTTATTGATGTTATTTCAAAATGTATTACTTTCTTAAGACTCACCACTTTTGTTTATTCTCTTGGAAACTTGCAGTGTCTTTGATAATTTACTGGAAATAACAATACCCCTTAAAGCTGTGGGACACTCAGTGTAAGACTCTGAAAGTATTGTATGTCACTGAGATCTGGTGGGTGAAGTGTGATGTTACTGTAACACCTCTCTTCCACAGTATAGTCTTACTTTTGAAGAACTGAACTTTTTCTCAGTTTGCCCGTGGTACACCAGATGCAAATATGTTTACTGTGTAATTTAATAATAAGGAAAGTGGGGCACCTGGGTGGCTCAGTCGTTGGGCATCTGCCTTTGGCTCAAGTCATGATCCCAACGTTCTGGGATTGAGCCCCGCATCGGGCTCCCTGTTCAGTGGGAGGCCTGCTTCTCCCTCTCCCACTCCCCCTGCTTGTGTTCCCTCTCTCGCTGCCTCTCTCTCTGTCAAATAAATAAATAAAATCTTTAAAAAAAAATTAGGAAAACGGCCAATAAAATCAGAAAGGCTATTTTCAGATTAGTTCTACTTATTTATTTGTCAATTAGCACACACTTGTATAGTGCTTAGTATTTGCCAGGCATTGTTCTAAGTGCTTCGCAGGCACTGTCTCCTCTTGTTAGAATGTATAATCTACAGTGGAAGAAGGTTTTGTTACTTGTTTGTTTGCTTGTTTGATTTTAAATTGTCTCAAGCACCCGAATAGTGCCTGGAACACAGCAAGTTCTCAACATTTGTTGAACGGATGGTTGAATAAATGAATGGGTGGATGAATGAACATATCCCCTTGCTGTTATCAGTGTACATATACTGTGAGGGTTGGTGAGAAGATTACTATTTTTCCCCAGTTTTATTGAGATATAATTGGCATATAGCGTTGTATGAGTTTAAGGTACACAGCATAATGATTTGACTTATGTATATTGTGAAATGATTACCACAATAAATTTAGTTAACATCTGTCATCTCGAATACATGCAAAAAAAGAAAAAAAGGTTTCTTGTTTGCTTGTGATAAGAACTCTTAGGGAGAACAGAGATTACTGATTAGATACTAGAAAGCCTGGATCCTAGGCTCACCTCTGCCCTTTACTATGTTACATTGGACACGTAACTAAACTCTGTTTATCCTTGAAATGGACTGCGTCATCTCTGAAGTGCCTTTTAACTATGAAATTCTATGGAAACTCTTTCTTTTGGCTGCGAGTTTATTAGATAATTGGAGAAAAGTAACACTCCCTTAAAGCTAGGAGAGACACAGTAAGAAATATGATGGTTTAATGACCACTCCCCAGTACCCACATGCTGGGTGAACAAAAACAGGTTTTCTCAGAAACACTCTGAGTCTTCTGTGTTCCATGATAGTGGAGTATCAGTCCACTTCTCAGTAGACTCCTGCTTTTCCTGTGGGCTTACGCTGATTTCACCTGAGGGTAACTCTTCCTAACTGTTGCCATATTTACCAGCTCCCCGGAAACCCTGGCCTAACTCTTCCCTTCCCAGAAGCCTGATTGTAACCTAACTGTGGGCTCTTGTGCCTGAAGATCTGTGACCAGTGTTGTATCATGTGTTGTTTTTTGAAACAATGCGTGCAGATCCGTTGTAGTGATTAGGAGGTGGGGCCCTAGAACCAGACTGACTAGGTTGAAATCTTGGTTCTATCACATGCTTTGTGATATCGAGCAAATTACTTAACCTCTCTGGATCTCAATTTGCTCATCAATACAAAGGGGATAATAGCATTATCTATCTCTGTGGTAGTTAAAGAGAATTGAATATATTTATATTTAAAGGGGACATAGTAACCATGCCTGCCATATAGTAAGCCCTTGACAATATGAACTGTTTTTAATATCATTATTATGGGTTATCTGTTTGATATACGTATGGGACAATGTGTATTTTTACTTACATCTATTGAAGTCCTCTTCAAAAATGTTTTCACAGTAAATAATTCTAAGAGCTATTTCTTTGTCTTTCTGCCTCTTTTCACATGTTTATTTTTAATTTGTTTTGTAGTGATCGAACTGTGAGAATTTGGAAGGCTCGCAATTTGCAAGATGGCCAGATCTCTGACACAGGAGATCTGGGGGAAGATATTGCCAGTAATTAAACATGAATGAAGATAGTCATAAACTGAATACTGTGATCATACTCTGTACGTTCATTATGAAATGTTGCCCTGTATTTATTAGGCAAAAACTTATGAATGGGATTAACTGGAAAATATATCTGAATCCAGCTGCTGATTATAAATGGTATTGTAATAAAATTGCGTACTAGCCTGTGTGCTTAATTTTAATATCCGCCAATACATATATATCCTTTAATTGGTATACTGCTTGATTCACACTTTTATTGTGGCTGGATTTTTGTCCCTAGCTATAAAAAACACCTTAAAATTATTTGAATTATAAGATGTCTGCTTTTGTGACAGTCAGGAAACACCTGGAATACAATGTAACTCATTAGTAACTCATTGTATAGTCTGTTCAGATGATTTATATATTTAAACATATCGGGAATGTTAATCAGATTGTGGTCCATTTGCCTGGTATTTATATCAGTCTATAGAAGGTTCCCAAATTTCAAAGCTCTTTTAATATAATGGGAAAAAAAATAAGATAGGAGAATATTATTGATGATTTTTCCTAAGGTGGAATTGACCTTCTTCTACTAACAAAGAATGTTAAACAGTTTGTGTTCAATGTTGATGTTTACTTGTATTGACCAAAGTTTTACAGCTGTGCTATATTCAGTGCTCAGGACTAAAATGCTGTTAAATTGTTTTATTAGTGCTGTGCATACATTCTGTGATGACATTTTCAATGTCCTAACAGAAATATATTTTGATCTATTTTCCTATGGAGTTGTTTCTATTATCACCTTTTAATTTCATTTTTATTTAATAGTAGTATTTCCTTTCCCCTTTATCTAATTTTTTTATATGCTGCTAAATATATTTTAAATACACTGTGTTTGCAAACCTTGGTAGTTATGATGAGAACTCTATCATCGGCAGTGGGAAAAGCTATGTAAATACATAGATTGTAAAGAGAGAATGTCTTACATTGTAACTGTATGAATTTTTAAATGCTGTAGATTGGATTTTGCAAAAGGATGTATAATTTGTCTGCTCAGAATTGTCTGTAAATTCTGCAAGTTTAATTTTTATGTAGATGGTATAACATTTGAAAATATTGTCTTGTGATTTTTTCCCCCGAGTATATTTGCTTGTAAATGAAAGCTTAGCAAGGTCTTCAATAAACGTGTTGCTCTGAATTGTTTTCATTCTTTTGTTCTTTTTCTAATTGTATGAAAATGGTTAGTGTTTGTAAAACTTTGTTTTTTCTGTGTGTGATATAAGGAAAGACATTTTTTTTGTTATCCAGCACTTCATATGCATTCCTGTTTTTGCTCACTAGGCATGAAATATTCTTGAAAAGTTTGAATCATAACCTAATCTTGATGAACCAAGGAAACTCACTATTTAGGGAATTAAATCAAACCTTATAATTTAGGCATTTGGTTATTGAAGAAGAAATAAAGGGTGGTGACTGGCAGATATTGGCAGGAGGTGAGTTGAGAGTGTAGAGGGGGTGTGGCCATGCGTCTGGGGTCCTAGAAATGTTCTAGTTCTCCACCTGGGTCCTATGTTAAACTGTTCGTATATTTCTCTTTATGTGTGCTATATTTCACAATGAAATATGCATTTCTTTAATTTTCAAGAAGGGATTTTCCTGTAAAGAGGAATTCAGCTGTTTTGTAATTTTGTCTCCTTTTCTGGAGGAAAATACTATGACAAGACCTGAGAGACATTTTTAGGACCATTTTGAATTTCAGTATTCCTGGAGTGTTTCTTTTCACAGGACTATTGCTCAACCACTCATTTGATAGTTAATTTATTCAATAAATGTTTATTGAGCATGCCTGAGACTGGGTACTAGGGACAAAAAAGTAACAAGACCGAGTTTACGCTTGCCCTCTGAGTGGAGAGAGAATAAATCCAGCACTTACATCACAGATTGGTCAGTGCTCTGACAGGGAAGGTTTGGGAGTCTTCAGCTCTACCGGAGGCACCTGACCCTGACTGCGAGTCCAATCAGAGGTCTGTTACACGATCCTGAGCTCTGTGTTTGCACAGAACACAAAGCCTAGTGTCTCTTTTACCTTTTAAAAGGCTGGAGGCTCAGCTACAGTTGATCTGATACAAATAATTCAAATGAATATGTAAAAGAGGCAGTCCTCTTTAAAGACTACCTTCTGAAAGATGTTGGGGGAAGTCCCTGAGAGGCCGTGACCTCCAGTTGACCCGGGAGCTAGATCCGGGCAATCAGAGGCTGCTCACCCGCTCCCCAGTCCTTGGAATGTATGTTCTGCCCACGTTCCCACCGCCAGAACTGTTTCTCTGTTTCAAGGACATAGCCTTGAGGGAGTAAAGTGTTGTTGAGACTATCTACATGGTATTGAAGACCGAACCCAGGTAAGGCCTCTGTGTAAACTTTTAAGGTTCTGGCAGGCAGGTGTGGAGATCTACTTATCTTGCGGCCGTGGGACACAAGCCTCGTAAATAAATCCCCTTGCTTGTTGACCCTGCCACCTACCAGTCTGGAGCGGCCTGCCTCTCCTGTCTCTGTCTGTCCTTGGCTTCCTTGTACGGGGGCTAGTTTGCCAGCCAGCAGAAAATCCTGTTCATTGTCAGGTTTGGCCAGCAAACCCTGAGATGGCGAATGAAAAGGTGACTCCAGAAAACTTAGGAGGAGAAAGGAGAGGCCTGGGGACCAGATGCTCTAGTGGCGAAAGGCTTCGAGCCAAGCTTTGTCTCCACTTTTATTGGGGCCGTACCAGTTCACCCGGTGCAAGTGCAAAGCAAGGAAGAAAGTGTAACCTTAGTGGTTAGGACAATAATATATGGGGCAGTGTGCGATAAGGGCGAGGAGCCAAGGAGTTTGTGAAGTACATGACCACCACAGGTACCTGTTTTTCCTTAAAATGTAAACATTTACTCCCTAGGTGAGAACCTTGAGCCGTAATTAGAATCTGGCTGCTTTCAGCCAAGGAACTTCAAAAGAGGCCCAGTGTTCCAGGAGCAACTCCTTTGCTTTTCAATTAGTCCCGTCCAGGGAGGCATATACAAGTCGGGTTTTGTCTATCCAGGCACTGTGAATTCCCACAGCTCATCTTTAAAGATCCCACCCAGAAAGGTTTACAGTAACTTTTTTTTTTTCTAAGTAGGCTCCACACCCAGTGGAGCCCAACGCAGAGCTTGAACTCACAACCCTGAGATCAAGACCTGAGCTGAGATCGAGTCGGTTGCTTAACTGGCTGAACCTCCCAGGTGCCCCAAGAATAACTCTTAAAGCAGTTAAAATAGTGCTTCTAAAATTTAAAAATGGATTACTCCTCACTACGTATTAAATATACGCCATATCCCCTGAGAATGATGTCTTCTTTTTAGGAAAGATGACATTTCTGTCTTCTTTCAAATCCATCTTCGTACTTTAGCTAAAGAGTAATGACAATGTTTTGCATATTCACTATGTCCACATTTGTTTATTTCCCAGCCGATACGGAATCTTTTATAAAATTTACTGAAGTCATCAACGTGTAACACGTCGTTCTGTGCTGCTGTTTGTAATTTTTCCTAAGGAATGCCTATGCCTTCTTCAAAATCAGTTCAAATTCTCTTTAGCCTCAGAATAGGTTGTATTATTGCTGTGTTGTTGGGGATTTGATTGGCCAGTCATTGTGCAGGTACTGATGCCTGGGAGTCGGTGTTTGCAAATCACAGATATAAAATGTATGGATTGCTCTGCATGAACCTCATGGTACAAAAATAAGAGTTAATTATCCTATTTTCTAACCATAATGAGATGCCGAACGAACTGTAAAATGTCACAGCTGCCATTAATCTCGCCTCTTTTTAATGAGGTTAACGATTGTAACAGCCAACACCTGCTGAGCATTTACTTTCCCCTTTGGGTGTCTCTGAAATGGGGGGAAGCTAAGAAGCCAGTGAGTGTCCGAAGCATCTGATTTCAGAGATATTTAATTGTGAAGAAAAGTGTGCATCCTAGAATTTGTGAAGTACAGTATCGTGGGGCATTTTTGCCAGACAAAAATAGTGACAAATGTGCGCTACAGCATATATGGCCGATAATATGACTCCAAACCCTTTTTAATATGTTTTCTTGTGTGTTGGATTTGGGAAAAGCAAAGACCACATCTCTCAGACTTTCTTTCAGCTCGGGTTCCACATTTACCCGGACCCCACCGAGCATATGAACTCAGGCATGAGGTGGAGGGAGGAGAACTCGGTGCTTCTACGGCAAAGTCCTAGAAACCCTTGTTTTTCCAGTGGCAGCTGTGATGGGGCCCCAGCCTCTGGCACTAGCTGTGGGTGTTGCGAGAAAGGCCAGGCACAGGGCACCGTCTTTGTTGGGTCCAGGCAAAGGTGGTTCCTGGAGTCTGCAATCAGGGCAGTGAACCCCTCGTTCGGTTCCTGATCTTCCTGATTGTGGCAGAGGCCAACTGGGTGTGCTAGTTCTGGGGGTGGGGGGTGGGAATCTAGCACCGCTTCACGATTTTGTAAGCAGCCACTCCCCTCTGAAATCCCTTTCTGCTTAAACCAGTTACAGTGGTTTCTGTATTTGCTACTGAATTCTAAAAGATACACTCTTTTTCTTTGTGATAGGTGTTTTAAGAGATTTCTTCCATTTATTTTTTTCTGGACACTAATTCAATTCTCAAACAAGACCATACCCTTTTCTCATTAAGCCATGTAATCGTTTTTACTTTGCAAACAATACTTTTTGGTTGCCTAGAGGCTTTCTGTTTTAATGGAATCTCTTCAAGTGCTCTTGTCTGAGCTGTCCCAGGTCTGCGAGAGCTGGAAGGTTTAGCATGCCTCCCTGGGCTGCAGGCCTTCACAGGGGTTGCTCTTCCTCGGGGGAATCCACAGTTTTCCTAATGTCTCTGAAAACCCCATTTCAGACCTGCCTGGTGTTTTACTTGAGAACAGAAGCAGAGGGTATCAGGGAGACTGTTTTGTGCATCCTCGCCTATTGTAAACATGTAACACCATCACTGAAAAATACCTAACCAAGAAACACAGGATGATGGGAAGCCTGATTTCAGTAAGACCTGGATTCGTCTGCACGAATCAGGAAACTGCCTAGTGTTTATTATCCTCAGATTAGACTATGAGACAGTTTTGGTGTTTAGTAGAATCTGCTGGAGGCCGGCAACTACGAGTGTCTTCACCAGCCTTGGGGAAGACAGTAGGGGCTGAAGACAATATAATTTTCAGCTACTTTGGCCGTTAACGGAAGGATCCTGAAATACCTACCTTCTTTTCTGATGAGTGCCTTATCCCATCCTGTTCCTGAGGCCTTCCTCTCCCTCGCCTTTGCCTACGTGTGTGTGTGTGTGTGTGTGTGTGTGTGTGTGTGTGTGTGTGTGAGAGAGAGAGAGAGAGAGAGAGAGAGAGAGGTAGATGTGTTGATTGTCACAGGAATCCCCACCATGGAAAATCGCTCCAGGGGAATTATCCTGATATGTGGTGTGGGCAAGGTGGGAGATCTTAACCTTTTAAAATAGCTCCGCATCGACCAAGGAAATCAGGAGGACTCTGTGCAGTATATGTGGCACGGATTTCCAGTTTCTCCTAGTACCAGTCACTCGCCTCTTACTCTTCCTAATAAAAACCTGAGGATTTCAGCTGAGCACATGGCTGCCCAGCCAGGGATTACATTTCCCACCTGATCTTGCAGTTAGCTATGACAAGAGGCTATGGTTCTGTCATGTGATCTAAAGGGAAGTGATGTACTGGCCTCGGATTTTTAAAAAATAGAAGTGCTTGGCCTTCACTTTGCCTTTCCCCTTTCCACTGACTAGGATGTGGAAGTGGTGATGATGAGCCAACCTTGACCTAACAGATGAAGACAACGTCCTGGGTGAGTGATGGTAGAACAATATGAGAGAATGAACCTGTGTCCTTGATGGTCTTGTGGCACAGAGTTTTGCCTCTGTCTTAGACCACTGATCAGCCTTTATGCCAGGGGTTGGCAAAACTTTTTTAGTAAAGAAATAAGAATATTTCAGGCTTTTCAGGCCACATATTGTCTCTGTCACACATTCTTTCTCTTTTTAAACAATGATTTAAATTCGTAAGAACCTTTCCTAACTTGAGGACCAAGGCTGGGCACTGAATTTGGCCCAAAGACTTATAATTTGCTAAACCCTGCTTGAGATTGTTATACAGGAGAAAGATAGCTTTTTTTTTTTTTTGAGCCACTGAATTTTAAGATCTTTTGTTAAAGCAGTCTCTCTGTATGGCATATATATCCATGTACTTAATGACTTAACAAACTATGCTCTAGAAAAGATTTTCTGCAGAGAGGGATTGCTACCAGGGCTGTCATGCATGGTTGTGCATGTTGTGTACTGCACAACCCAAAAAGATAACATTCACTTTAGACGTTATAAATTTATGTATTTGTTAAAACAAATGTAGGGTAGAGGGCAGTAAATCATTTTGTTCTTAAGTATATAAGAATATGATGGTAATTTTCAGCATATGGAAGTAAAAAATATATTTAGGAAAACAGTTTTTCTAATTTGAGCAAGGGTGTCTGTGGCCTAGTAATAGCCAGCCCTGGTGGTTAACTATTTGATCTCCATTGCCCAAGGTTAACACATTTCTTATTAAGTAAGGTCAATTTAAAAGTCATGAATTTCTGGGACACCTGTATGGCTCAGTCAGGTAAGTGTCTGACTCTTGATTTCAGCTCAGGTCATTATTTCAGTGTCATGAGACCGAGCCCTGCCATGCTGAGTGTGGAACGTGTTTAAGATTCTCTCTTTCCCTCTTCTTCTGTCCCTAACCCTGCTTGTTCTCTCTCTCTCTAAAAAAGAAAAAAAAGTGAATTTCTTCCCTTAAAAATATTGATTGCTCAGGAAACTCTGGCTTCATGTAATTTTTCATTAAAAATTCCGAATTTTAAGTGCCATATGTTTTCTGTCATATATGCCTTTTTAAAAATAAATGTGATTAAAAAAAGTCAACTTATTTAAATGGAAGGATTTGGGCAAGATGATATTGTAACATTTTCTCTAGGACTAATAACCCATTATTTTATGAATAATTGAGAACTCTGTTAAGAATTTTGGTATTACAGAGATTTTCTTATGTTGTCCTGGGTCAGTGAGGTAGCCTGGCAGCATTGGGCACAGCCCTGTGCTTGCTTTCTACCATTTCCATCCACTAAGATGTTAAGTCTACAAGTGTGGACGGTGTGTAATTGCTGTACTTATTTGTCTGCTCCACCCGTAACTGATGGCAAAAGGTAAAAGGAGAGCAGAGTGTAAACATAGAAAGCATCCTACGTCTGGATCTAGTGGCTATTTGCCATTCCGTGGATTTCTTGGCACCTTTGAACAATTCTCTGTGTTAGGGTATTCTCACCTTATGAATTCCTTCTCCCTTTAGATACAAGTGACTCTTTCTTCTTACCTCCCTTTGTGGTCAGGGGGGCATGTGACTTAGCCTTGGCCCTTTAGAGTCGCTGGCAACGGACTTTGAATTGGAAGCGACCCAAAGGAGTTGACACCTCACTGAATCCCTGTGAGGGAGGTAGTGGGGGCTGATGCCATTTTGCATGGAAGCGGTGGAAGAAGTTTGGGTGTCAGCACCGATGATACAAGCCATGGGGTTTGTGCCCGCTAGAGAAAGAAGCAATCAGTTGTGACGTATGACTCTGGACATTGTTCCTGGTTGCATAGCCTCCAAACCTTCTGTGACTCCCCTGGGAATTGTACACAGCACCTAATAACCTCCAGTATGGTCTTTTTCTGTTGAACCAGCAGAGCTGTTTGCGATGATCGGCAGCTAAGAACCCCTACTTATAAAGGAGATCATAGTCCAAAACAAATGATGATCTCTTGGGAACTGAGTTTCTGCTCTCTGGAATTGACACAGATATCATTAACAGAGAACAAATAACTATAGACCATTTTCCTTTTCCTGACAAATTCACTTTAAGCATCTCTCCGATGAAAGTAACCTTATCTATTTCATATTCCAATGAGAGACTCACAGAAAAATCTCCAGAAAGGGTCTGGAGGTCCTTCAATAATAGGTCCTTCAATAATTAATGTTTTTATACCTCATGGATAATTAATATGTTTTGTCTATTTTCTTTAAGCAAAGCACGTCCAGATCACTGTGTCCTTTCCTAGATGACTAGCTGCTTAGATTGAGAATAGATGCATTTACGATCTCTTGCCTAAGTGCCTTTATTTAGTATTGTTGCTTGTTTGCAGTAGTTGATATTCAGTTTTCCATAAAGAGGTCAGGAAAATCTTGTCCGTTTGTATTCCAAGTAAGCCAAAAGTTGTAACTGGATTTCTTCTTGAGCATGTCACTTCTGCCTTAACGGAAGTGTTTCGTAAGCCGAGACTCTCTGTTTACTGAAACAAGTTCTGGGCCATGTAGGGGCTGGCTATGGAGTAGGGTGAGAAACTGCCCCCAGCCCGGTGTGAGCAGTAACAGCGTGACAGCTCCTTTGAATAATTCAAGATTCCTACCTTCAGATAGGAAAAAAGTGTAATATCTAGAAATTGTGCATTGCATTTGATAAGGAACCATGGGCACTTGAAAACTACTTGGCTAGTCTCTCTTAGTGTCCTGAAAAGTTTGTTTTATTAAGTTAAAAAAATTTTAAGTACAACCTAACTTGGAGAGGAGAGGTCGTCTCAACCTGGGCAGACCCTAAGACCCACACATGTTTTTCTCAAACTCTCACTCAGGAGTTCATTTTACCCTGCGGCGAACATGTGATTCAGGGAAACCTTGTAAGTTGTTCTGATTAGTCTGAGCCGATGTTACTTCGTTAGCGTGCACCAATCAGAATCAGCTGGAGGCCTTGTTAAGGCACAGATTGCCTGGTCCCACCCTCCGAGTTCCTGATGCAAAAGAATTTGCATTTCTAACAAGGTCACAGAAGATACTGATGCTGCTGGTGAGGGGCCCACACTTTGAGAAGCACTGGTGTAAGTGGATGCTTTTTTTTGTAGTGGTTCAGGAACCTGGGTTAGACGAGCAAAGCCTGGCATTCCCCTGGCAATGGTTATGGATCTAGGTAAGGACTGCTGACCTAGTTCCTGGTCTGTTGAGGAGAAGGATTAACACACCGGGGCTACAGAAGCTTGCCACATGTTCCTGCTGTAACTTCACCTGTGCTGGAAGCCATCTCTGAGCCTGGGGGAGTCCCGCTTCGGAATGACTACAGTGTTATGGATGTCAGAGCTGGCTGACCTCGGGCCCATCAAAACCTGGGACTCCCCATTGTGCAAGATGATAAATACCCTTATTGATAAACGTGTCTGAGCAGGGGTTTCTATTCCAGTCCTTAAAAACACCCTAACCGAAGAGTGTTACCCAGGAGAGAGGCCTCCATACATGCAAGTAAGAGATAGTGTGAGGAATTTGCAGAGTGGGTCATGTAGAAACGTCTCCCTTGTGTGTCACATCTGCCCTTGCCCCCCAATCCCTCACACCTCAGCGTTCCTTCATCTCCGCTGCTGCTACCCACCATCATCTGTCTGACCCAGGTTTCTACCATATCCCGCTCTTTGGTTTCTTCTCCACTCTGACCACCCCTCCAAATTGCTCTCCAGAGTGATGTTTTCCAAATAAGATTTTACTTTAGTCAAATTCTGCTTAGAATAGTTAGGAGGATTTCCATGATTCTCTGGGCAAAAACCAAGGGATTTGGGGTTCTCTATGACTAGGTCTCCATACATGTTGGCCTTTGTTCGACCATGCACCAAACCTTTGCACATGGGGTGTCCTCCATTTGCTCAATGAATTCCAGTCCATCCACCACATTTTATTTCATGCTTGAATTCATTAGGAAGTCGTGATTCCTGAATGCAGAACAAATTTCTTTACAACAAAGAGCTGTACCCCTTTCTTCATGTAACTTATGTGAGTTTGTAATTACCTATTGTGTTTATTTGACTGGTGTGCCTTCCCTTCTTGATATCCAACTTTTTTGAGAGAAAGATCTATCTGGTCTCGTTCACCCTGGATCTTCCAGATTTAACCCAGTGCCTGCTGCATAATTGGAGCTCAAAAAATACTTGTTGGATAAAAGAATGAACTCATTTTGGGAGCAAGAGTATGAGTTTTCTTTTGGATATTAGAGACAGAGATACCTGCAGGAAACACAAAGTCGTGTCTAGCAGATAGTTTCACAAGAGGGCAGATTTGAAATGTCAAAAAATGAGGAAAAAAAGTTGATCATGTTCAGTGGAGTATTTGAAATTAGGCTTCATAGCTTTGTTCACAAATGACCAGTTAGCTGTTAGCCTAATCGGCCAATGAGATTTTTTTTTTTAATTGAAGTAAGGAAAACATCAAGGTTAATTGAATATTTTACAAAGAAACATGCTGATAAAGTTTGTCAGATATTTCATACTTCTTAAATGTAAAGGGGAGGCTTAAACACTGTATTTCTGTCATTGAAATGTTTAAAAATATGATTAGGAAAAAGTCGTATTTCCAAAGAATTGCATAAATGATTTCAAAATATGATAAGCCAAACAGTAAAAAAGAAAAAAATAACCTTATCCTCTATACTAGAAGTTATTAGTGCAATGATGGGAAGAACTTTAAATGAATTATTTTCCTCTATTCCATTAAGTTTAGTTTGGTTTTGAGAAGCATCAAGGAGATGAACGGGGTTAAATATCAAGAGAATGATTACCACAGGATGAAAGGATCATGAAAAGGATGTTTTCCTGTTTGCTCATGTAATATTCATAAGAAATTAAAAAGCCAGAGAGGAAATGTTATTGTAACATTACGGACAATGGATATAAAAGGGTTGTCAACATTTGAAATCTTTAAAAGTTATTTTATGAAAAAAATGTTTTCTTTGTCAAACTCATGGCTTGCACAACACAAGGAGCACTAGGTAAGGTTGGCAATGGGATTGTCAACAGTTAATCATCAAGGATTTTCGTGAAATTTCCACAAATCAGAGAATATCATTTTAGCAGTGCTATTAATGCACTTTGCAGTGACAGTGAAGAACGAATAATATTCTCACAGATGACTTGTGTACTGTTGATTCGTGCCAAAATAGTTTCCTATGTTGTAAAATGGAATGGCTGATGATACAGTACAGAAAACATATCCACTATATGGAAGTCCCATCACATGATGAAGTATATATTCAGTCTGAAATACTTAAGCTATTTTGGAGATTGGGGCGTGTGGTGGCTCAGTCAGTTAAGCGGCTGCCTTCGGCTCAGGTCATGATCCCAGGGTTCTGGGATTGAGTCCCGCATCTGGCTCCTTGCTCAAAGGGGAGCCTGCTTCTCCTTCTGGCCCTCCCCACCCTGCTTGTGTTCTCTCCCTCTCTCAAATAAATAAATAAAATTAAAAACCATCTTGGAGATCATATCCTTTGCTGAACAATGGGGGGTAGAAAATGGATTGGGGAAAAAAGGTGATATGGAGAGGTTATACGATAGATCTGTAAGGACTGAAAGATTAAAAATAAGTAACTAAGATTTTTAAAAAATCAATATATGATTTTAACAACATAAATTCATGTAATCTGCCTAAAAATGCATATACTTACAAGATGTCAATTTTATAAAATATTTTTTATTGGAGTATAATTGACATAAAATATATTAGTTTCAGGTGTACAACATAGTGATTTATATCCATTTATATACATTATGAAATGTTCAAGTCTAGTTACCATCTATCACCATATATAGTTATTACAATATTATTGACTATATTCCCTGTGCTGTAGGTTATGCCCTCATGACTTATTTATAACTGGATATTTGTACCTTTTGATCCCCTTCACCTATTTTACCCATCCCTCTGCCTCCCTTCCCTGTGGTGGCCACCAATTTGTTTGTTTTGTTTTTTTTAGATTCCACATATAAGTGAAATCATATGGTATTTGTCTTCCTTACCTGACTTATTTCACTTAGCGTAATACCCTTTATGTCCATCCATGTTGTCACAAATGGCAAGATTTCATTATTTTTAATAGCTGAGTAATATTCTACTGTGTGTGTGTGAGTGTGTGTGTATCCCACATCTTCTCTCTCCATTTGTCTCTCAGTGGATACTTAGGTTGCTTCCATATCTTGGGTATTGTAAATAATACTGCAGTAAACAGAGAGGTGCATCTGTCTTTTCGGATTAGTGCTTTTGTTCTGTTTGCTTCACCCCCAGAACTGGAATTGTTGGGTTGTATGGTAGTACCATTTTGAATACTTTGAAGAACTTCCTTACTACTTTCCATAGTGGCTGCACCATTTTACATCCTTACCAATGGGTACACAGCATTCCCTTTTCTCCTCATCCTTGCCAACACTTGTGATTTTTGTTTCTGTTTTTGTTTTCTAGTGGCCATATGCATTTTTTGACGTTCTACGAAATTGCACAATGAAAACAATAGGACTTGAGGGTGGGATAGACTACCTTAAGCCTTAGGGGGCTTTGTAACCAAAGCAATAACTAAAACAATTATAATCCTAATAACCAACAGAAGCCCAAGACCTCTTTTTTTTTTTTTCTTTTAGCATTGCCCCCAGCATTCCCCTTAATCAAATGCTCTTGACTCCTCTTTTGAGAGGGGTGCACCTTAGGGCTTTTGCAACTTCATCAAAACTATAAACAACTGATTTGCAATGTATCTTTCTCATAAAGTTTTAAAAATAGCATGGAGAATATAACATTTTATGCCTCCAGCTTCATCAGGTAGCCAGTGAGAAGGGTCTGATTCTTGAAGCCAGAAAATCAGCCACTATTTACACCGAAGGAAGGCCCTATTGAAGAGTGTGCAGTTTTTACCTTAAGTCTTCATATATTGGTAAAGTCTGTCTTTCCTTGTGGGAAATTAATTGTAAAATATACGTGTGGACCAACACCAATTCCTTGTTACGCTCTCACCATTCTGCACAGCCCACCTGATAGGACATAATCCACATTTAAGGAATACAAGCTGTGGCGGAACAGGTTGCAATTGGTATTTTCAATTGACTTTATTACTTTTCTCATAACTGCACAACTTTACTGAAAGCCTTTGCACCTATAGTATGTAGTTATTAATGCTGTAAAAAGTAGTTGGACTTCCTTCCAAACAAGTGGTTACAAAGTCTAATTTGGATGGAAAATCTTACATAATGATAATCATATTGTGCTTTGGCCTCGAGATTATTAAACCTTCCTGCAAATATTGGCCAGTAGTTTGAATATTGGTTTCAAATGAGTTTATTTATTATGCTATTGGGTTTTTTAAATTTTTACTAAGTTTTTTATTTGAATTCCAGTATAGTTAACATACAGTGCTATATTAAATTCAGGTGTAAATACAGTGATTCGATAATTCTATACATTACCAGTGCTCCTCAGGGACGTGTACTCTCAATCCCCATCACCTATATTTCACCCATCCCCCCCACCCAGCTCCCCTCTGGTAACCATCTGTTTGTTCTCTATAGTTAAGAGTCTGTTTCTTGCTTTGTCTCGCTGTTAATTTTTCCTTTGTTCATTTGCTTTGTTTCTTAAATTTCACATATGAGTGAAATCATATGGTATTTTTCTTTCTCTGACTTATTTCACTTATATGCTATTGGACTTTCAAAGTTCATATAGATCTTGGGGCGCCTGGGTGACTCAGTCGGGTAAGCGTCTGTTTTGGGCCAGTTCATGATATCCAGGTCCTGGGATCGAGTCCCCTGGCGGGCTCCCTGCTCAGCAGGGAGTCTGCTTTTCCCTCTGCTCCTCCCCTGCTTGTGCACTTTCTCTCTCTCTCTCTCTCAAATAAATAAATAAATAAAATCTTTAAAAAAATAAAGTTCATATAGATCTTCAAATCTAATCATCTTATTTAATATGATCCAAATGGGAGTGATAGATTTCTAAAGCAGTGTCTTTAAACTAATGTTTAGCTAAATACTATAGAAGAACACTAAAAATCCTTAGTGAACACTTTTAATAAAAATTATATAGGTTTGTGGTGTTTTCTTCCCAACCTTTAATATGATTAATTTCATTTTTTTGCAGTTTAAGCAAGAACTCATTTAAAATTTGAAATATATCTGAAAAATACACATCCTTTCATAAGATTATAATGTAAATTATCATATTTAATTGATTGAAAAGATTAATAATAGTATCAAATAGTGAACAAGGTATTTTTAAACAGTATTCTTTGGAGACCTGTCTTACTCCTATGTTCAAAAGTTCTCTTGCTATTGGGGTAGTCCAGCAGAAACTAGAGCTGAGGTTTTCAAATAGTAGATTCTAACACTTAGTGGGTTCTGAAGTCATTTCAGTGGCTTGAAAACAGTTTATATTTTAAAAAGAAACTGGATAACATATAGGGAAAACATCAGAGAGCATCTTTCTTAGTAAAGGTAATTTTTTTAAAATTAAGTATTACGTATGTGTGTGTGTCTGAGTAGAGGTGATATGTGAAAGGTATTTCTTACAGGGGGTCAGGATCAGAAATTTTGTTGAATTCTGGGCTAGAGGATACTGTGGATAGAACCAAGGATAGAAATCTGATTAGCTGGGAGAAGCGGGAGACCAAATCAGAGAACTTATTGATGATAGATCGGGGGAAATGAGGATTCTCAGCTGTCCGGCTTGGAGACTTAGCCACCCGAGGGCCAGATCACGACCTTCAGATCTGTGGGAGGTGAGCTGAGACGACCTGCTCTTACAAGATTTCCCACTATAATTTGCACAGATGAGGATATTAATGCAGAGTCATGTGATATCTACGCCACTGGGCAATAAGGAAAATACTCTCACTTTAAAAATGGTTTTGTTAATTCACAGTCTCATCTTATTTAACAAGGAGCCTATTCAGTATCTAAAGCAATGAAACCTTGATTTATGAAGTCATCAAAATACCAAAATGTCAATTATGCAAGGAAATGACGAGTGACATAATTTGATTAACATTATCCAGAAAATGTACTTGACATTCACCTGTGAAATTCGATATCCTGGAGAGTCATCTACCACGGAAATATATATTCCTATCAATTTTCTTTTTGGCAAAATCAAATAGTCCCTTGGGAAAATCTCCAATTAAATCTGTTTTGTAGTTTTTCTGGTTTTAAAGATAGTAAAGAGGGGCGCCTGGATGGCTCAGTCAGTTCAGCATCTGCCTTCGGCTCAGGTCATGATCCCAGGGTCCTGGGAGGGAGCTCTGAGTCCCTCAGCCTCCCTGCTTAGTGAGGAGTCTCCTTGTCCCTCTCCCTTTGGCCTCCCCTCTACTCATGTGCACTCTGTCCCTCTCTCTCTCAAAAATAAATAAATAAAATCTTTAAAAAAATAAAGACAGTAAAGAATGCTTTTTTTTTTTTTTTTTGCTGAATAAAATTATGACACAAGATGACAAGAGTGATAAAATGGCATCTCTGTATATAGGACAGATTTTATTAATTTTGGGTTTGTATATGTCTTATTTATATTAACATTTGAGAGGTGAGCCACAACTGTAACATAAAATTTTCTAGTAGCCACATTAAAAAGTAAAAAGAAATAGATAAAATTAAGTTTAATAATGTATTTTATTTAGCACAATGTATCCAAATATTTTTTTAGTGTGTAATCATTATGAAAATTAATGAGATATATTGTATACCTTTTATATGATGTTTTAAAAATCTGGTAAATATTTATACCAATAGCACATCACAGTTCAGGTTTTAAATTGTCACTGGAAATATTTTATCTGCATTTAGATTTCATAAAACTTACAGTTGAAAAAGTAAATTCACATCTCCAAGTTGTTCCAAACATACTTAAAAGTTTTCTATTGAATTCAGTATCAGTTTTTCAGTTTAAATTAACTAAAATAAAAAATTCAGTTCCTCAGTTGCACTTGCCATATTTCAAGTGCTCAACACACCCACCTAGTGGCTAAGGGATCAAGACCCCACAGTTATAAGTAGTGGTGACCTTGAACTAACTCCTCCTGGAGTAGATTCCTTGCTTATGAGCCCAGAAATGGGATTTGCATTTTATGAATTTTTTTCACAAACTAACCTAAAAAGATGAAAGATGAAGCTTCTTACTCCTTTTGACATGAAGAAGGCAGTGGAATTAGAGGGAATTCAGTCTGACTTGGGCCACTGGGGCGATTAGTCAATGGATCTGTACCACTATAAGGAGAGTATCAGGCCCCTCCCTCACAGGTGCTCGTGCAGATTGGCAGGGATGTGCTCAATACACAATTTTGTTTTGTTTTTTAACTAAATGCATGGTTTTGTACTTCGAAGTCAATTAATTGGGCATATAAATGTTCTTCCTTCTCCCCTAATTCCATTTTTTCTTCTTTGTGACTGAAATCTAGATCTAGTTGTATCATAGAAAGTGGAAATTATATGATTTATAGCAAAAGTTATTTTAGGGATAGAGAGAGCAGAGAAATACTCCAGTTGTGGATGAAGAAAAACGACTGCATTTTCTGCCTGCCTATATTGATCTTTTTTTTTTCCCAAGGGAGTGAGGGCTATTAAACTTTTCTTGATCCACTTTTCAATTATTGCAATGTACCTCACTACACCATCAAAGACTGATTACCTAAAGGATGAAAAACTGAATTTATCTATTTAATAACGAGCGCACATGTATGCAATTGTGTATCAATATAAATGCATTATGTTCCGATGTATTTAGGAAACTGAGAGGGCAAAGTTTATTATTATTATTAGTAGTAGTAGTAAAAGTATAATTAGTTGATATCGAATGCTCAAAAATATTTATTTTGATTAACAGTTCCTTTTTAGAGTAGTATAGATTTATAAATAAAATTAATTTACCCATCAGAGGGTCATGTGACATTTATAATTAAACAGCAAAATATAAGTATAATTGTGATACAATTAAATACGTTGATGATTTATTAATTAATGATTAATTTACTCAGAGCTTGAACTGAATCAAGCTCGTACAGAACCTGAGGGCTTTTGCGTGTCATGCAGGGAAACAAGACTTTGATCATGCCTAGGAAAGAGCCAACAGAAGGTCGTACGCCGGGGAGTAAAAGGCTCTAACTGGTGTCTAGAAATAGCACTCGGAAACTAGAGGAGAAGAAGGATGGGACGCATGTCTGTGCCCATAATGCACCATGCCCACTGCAACGGCCCAGGCACCGGGGGGATGGAGGTGTAGGAATGACAGTGGTGGCAACTAGGGAAGAGAAAAGGGAGTTAATTCTTAACGGCGTCAGTTAGGTAAGAAATACAAAAGAAATCTGTTCTAAAAAAATGTAAAGTTTACTTAGCGACTTCACTCACTCGTGAAAAGTTTGATTTTCCATTCTCTGAAACCCCGATTCAGGAAGCAGGGGTGGTGCCCGGCCATCTTTATCAGGTAACAACAGATTCTCCAGATGATTCTGATGAACGGCCAGGACTGGCATCCAGAGCCCCCGCCGCCCCAAAATTCTTGAAGTTAAAGAAGGAGTCACGTCAGAGTCGTTGGAGGAGGCTTCTTCTGTGGAAGTGGTTCTTCTACTCTTTTCACGACGTCCACCTGGCAGAAGGGAATAAAGGCCCCGAGGCTCTCAGGAAGGAACGAAGAGGTGATGTGCAAGCAGGCTGTATTTGTGCAGAAGACAGCTTTTTGCAGATTCGTGAATGAGAGCTCCCGTAGAATTTTACTAGTGTGCTAATTTTGCTTTATGAATACAAACTTTTGCTTTGTCCTCAAGTGATCACTGGTGTTTTGTCTAAGCCCATATCGACTGAGAAATTTCAGTCTCTCAGGGTTACTATCCTGAAGACCATCTGAGGAGGAATTCTAGGTGCGTGAGGCTGTTTGAGCCAGGGCCTGAGAGATTAGGGGGGGGGGGGGAATGAAGTCGGATCATAACACAGTCACCAGACCCCACGACCTTTTAACTTGCAGGTTTCTAGGGAATTAGCTTTTTGCTTGATAAGCTTGCAGAATGTTCTTGTTCTGTGAAGATTTTGATCTTTACAGCATCATTCTCAGGACTAGTTTTTAGTATTTCCACCAGGGGGCAGTGACGTCCTCTATAATGTTGGTGACCGTGGCTAAGAAAAATGGATCATTCTTTTTTTGGACTTGAAGTGGGTGTGAGTAGGAAGAACTGATGAATTCTGACTGCCCATGGTCATTAGGGTGGATTTGATGCCGAATTCCAGCAGAAGACAGAGCAGGGAGGTTAAATATCATCCACAGAACTACAGAGTCTTTTAAACCAGAGTGACTGCTTGATTAAATCAGTTGCCACCCTTGGTTAAATTGAGTAGCTATCTTAAGACTCTGAAAATTCATAATTCTTGAAGCTCCTGTCAAGAAGCCTTAGGACTCAGCTTTGGCAAGAATTACACGTCCCATGAAACCACAAGGAGCAAATGTTTAACAACCGAGGACAGGGGACCATTGCTTCTGAAGAACTCATACCCTTAATGAATTCAGGCTCTGTCTGTCACTCTTCCCCCTTCGCTTGTAGGAGAGATGCAGCTGCTGGAAGAATGAAACTGTGTTTTCACTGGGGTAAGGCTCATGGGCATGGCCTTTAGCAAAACTGAGGAGTGATCACAGTGTTATGGTAGAAAGAACAATGGACTCAGAATCAGGGGTAGATATTGAATCCTGGTGAGGCCCTCTTAATGTTAGAGGACCATCACTTACTAAAACAGGTGTGGATTAGGATCCTAAAATCTGTGTGGTTTTTCTTTTTTCTTTTTCTTTTTTTTCCCCCTGGCTCTGCCACTAACTGTAATCTTGACTAAGTCACTTGGCCCCTCTGGTCCTCACAGTCCCTATCTATAAAATGAATCACTTGGTTCAAGTAAGCTTTTCGAATCATCACAACTATAAAATTTTAAATTCTATGAAAAGACAAATCCATTCCCACTGTAGGATTTAGCTACCATCTGGGCAGCTCAGAGTTGCTCTGTGAAAAAGATTTTTCAGTATGAATGTGAAGGGGGGACTCTACCAACTTTATGGGGCAGCACAGATGTTAAATTTTAGTCATAAAAGAAGGCAGCTCTTTGCTGTATTTCAATGGGCAAAGAGCTGGGAGAAATGAATGGTATAGAGGTTCGTCTAGAAGGCATTAGTACATTTATTTCCACCCCATTACTTTACAAATGAAGAGGAGCCGTGCCAAGAGTCTTCAAGATTTATTCATGCAGACACTGTTCTGGGTGGAGATACAGAAGCAAACAAAGCAGACAGAGCTCCTGCTCTCCGAAGCTTCTATTTGAGCTGGAGAAGAGCTCAGCGGACAGTGCTGTGGGTAGTGAGAGGTCGGAGGGCAAAGTAGAAGGGCAAGGGGGAGTGCAAGGGTTCCATTTCCTCTAGGTTTTCCGGGAAGGCCTCTCAGTCCGAAGGCATTTGAACAGAACCCTCAGGAAGACACCGGGAAAGACTGTTTTACGTACAGAGAACAGCGAGTGCAAAGACTTGGAGGCAACTCAGGAATAATGGGCAGAGCCGGGATTTGCTCATTCACGGACGGACGCATTCATTCACTGGTTCAACAGCTACTCAGTGCGGGCTCTGCTCTGCACTGTTTCCACTCCAGGAGTAGGATCGTGAATTAGAATTCTAAAGCCTTTGTGTTCAAGCACTCCCAGCACTGCCTCCCTGGCTCCGGCGTACTTTCGTTTAGCACCCACTCTTCTCCAGGCACCTCGGAGGCATCTTGCTGACATTAATCTTCAGAACAATTCCTTGAGACTGTTTTATAAAGAATAAAAATAGATAAGCTAAGAAATGAAGAAAAATGACGTCTAATGTCATTTATTTCAGTACTTCCTAAATGAGGTGGAAAGACGCGGTCCTCTGTCTTGTGAGTAACTGTTAGAAGTTATCAGAGTGACTCCACTGCTATTACTCAGCTAATTCATGTGAAAAAGCTTCTACCTTTGCCCGGTGTGGTGTTAGAGAGATGAATAAAGTATGAAGTCACACCAAGAATTGCAGTAGAGTCGACAAATCTTCTTAATGTCGGGGTGAACTAAGAATGAGCACAGTGGCAGGGGGACCTGAACAAAGATCGGAGTCTTCCAGAGGAGGGCAGGAAAGGCTTTATAAATCAAAGAAGGCTTGGGCAGGAAATGGAAGGTATTGTGCCAAGGACTCACGGACACACACCTGTAGCACTGCATGAAGCAGGTATCTTAAAGGCTTAATTGCAGGAAAACTTACAAGCAGAGAATTCAGAAAGCACACATGATCTCCTGCTCTCTCACTGACCCCCATTTAGTCCAATGTTAGGCTGCATATGTGATGGCCAGTGTTCCAGTTGAAAGGGGTTCTAGCCCCGTAACTCTACATATTTGTAGGGTTAGAGGAACAGGGGACATGCCTGTGACTATGTAACAATGGGCAAGAAAATGATACTGTTAGAAAGGGGGAGCCTCCCAAACCTAGCAGCTGGTATCATCCAAATTTTTTGTATGTTTACTCAGCCCTGCTGAGCCAGCTTTCTGTTAATCTATCCGAAGGGCAGGAAGTGAGCCTGCAGGCCCAGCAAGATCTGTTTCTGGATGGGTGAGTAGGAGTGTAAAGGGGCTCAGGGGCATTCCTGATAGAGGGAACAGTGTACATAACTGGGGGGAAACCCAGAGATCATAGTGTGTTTAGAGAACTGCAGCTATATTGTCACAATTATATAGTGTGAGGCGGATGGGAGATGGGCCTCAGATGGTGAGGGGCATCTGAAAGTGGGGATTCCAGAAAGGTTGCCCATGGGAGCATATCCAGATGACTTTCTATGTCACGTTAAGGAATTTGATGTTTACCCTTTAGGCCAGCAGATAGTCACAGAGCTGATGTGAGTGATCTGAGTGGTGGTGGACCGTGGTGGCCCGCAGTCCAGGACATCCCCACTCCACAGGAGGTAGGTGGCATTCAGCTCCATGTAGTTGCCAAATGTGGAAATTTGTATGCAGTGTTACCAGAGCTTTGGATTTTTCAAGCTGAGCTATAACATTAAATTTGTATACAAAATATTCCCATTTTAATCTTGGAACCAAATTCAAATTTACTCAACAAATAAGTGGACAAATCATCTGGATTGGTCTCTGGTTTCTGACACCTGTGGGGAATGGAAGGGGACGCAGGAAATCTTAATAGAGTTGCTCATCAGTATTGCTTTTTAAAAGGATTATTCTGGAAACAATCAGCAGAATAAATTGAAGGAAGGTAGGATAGAGTCAAGAAGAGTAATCATGAGGCTTTTGAAATAAAAATTGAGGAGCTGAAGTAAAGCAAAGGTAGCAGGAATGAAGCTGAGGGACATTTAGAGGAATCGGCAAGATTTGGTGAAAGGAGTTTAGGATGACTTCCAGATTGTTGATTTGGATGGCTAAGTAAATGATTTTTCCATTCATTGGAATGAGGGGCTGACGCTGGTTTACAAAGCAATTATCAGGAATTCTTGCTGCATATGTTGAATTTGAGGTGGCTGTGGGACATCTAAAGGAAAACCTTATGGCCAGTTAGGTGAATTCTGAAGCTTAGGAAAGAAATCAGATTGGGATTACGTATCAGGGAGTCATCAGCGAATGGCTCATAGGCATTCTTTCAACAAATATAAATATTTTCCTTCAACATGTCTAGTCTTGTCCTAGGTGCTGGATTAACAACACACTGGTCTGTGTCCTCCTGATAGGTTCAGTATAGTGAAGCAAGCAGATTGCATGTATGCCTTTAAACAAAAAGGCATACAAATACAATTTATGTAAGTGCTATAGAGGAAATGTGGCTCGTATGAAGATCAAAGATGGTATGGGAAAGAAATAAAAAGTCACATTGGTCACCCAAGCCTGTAGCTGGGAGGAAGTCAAGGTGAAAGGAGAAATAGATGCTCCTTTGTTCAAAGGAATTCAGTCCTTGGTGCTGGAAGAGAAGAGAGTGAGGACAATCTGGGCATCACCCTTGCACACTAGATTGGTAAAAGAAGAAGAACTTTAAACACTAGAGTGACCCAGAACTCAGTCTTGGGTGTTTCTCTTCTCTATCTTTACTTACTTGGTGATCATCTGGTTTCATAGCTTGAAATACCATGTATGTCTTATGAACCCCAAATTTGTGTCTCTTGCTCAGACATCCTCCTTGAATTTCAGACTCATGATACTGCCCTACTGCCCATCGCCCAACTGCCATGCACACGTGGATGCCTGACAGGCATCTCGTGTTGAACATGATCAAAAGCAAGCTTCTGACATTCTGTGATCCTCTCTCACTTAACCCTACCTCACCTGAGTCCTTCCCACCCCAGCAATTGACAACTCCATTCTTCCAGTTGCCGCGGCCAAAAATCAGTTAGGTCTTGCCAGATCCACCTAAAAAACACATCCAGAATCGAGTTACTTCTTATCACCTCACTGCTACCGTCTCAATCAAGACCACTAACATTTACATCTGGAGTATTGCAGTAGCCTCCTAACTCCTAACTGGCCTTCTTTCCTTAATCCATGAACTCCATTCTATTTCAGTAGAGAAGCCAGAGTTACCCTGTTAAAATATAAGCCTTGTCATGTCACTTCTTTGCCAAAACACCTCAGTGGTTCTCACCTCAGTTGGGGTATAAAAGCCAAGCTCCTTCCAGTGGCATACAAATTCCTCTGTGATCTGTCCCCAGTTACTTCTCTTGAGTCAGTTCCTACTTCTCTCCCCCATGAAGATTGGCGCCAGTCACCCTGGGCTTCTTGAAGTTCTTGTAATACCCCCTGCAGATTCCTGCTTCAGGGCCTGTGAAATTACTATCCCCTCTTCTTGGGTTGATACTCTCCCAGAAACCCACATGGTTACTCCCTTAGGTTCCTTTAGGTTCTTAATCAATAGCCAATATCAACTTTTCTGGCTACTTTCTCTAAAATTATAACCCAAACTGCTCTAATTCCTTATCTCACCTTCCCCGTTTTCTTTTTCTTTTTCTTAGCAGTTGTTTTCCAGTATTGTAAATATGTTACTTATTTTTCTTTGTCCCTATTACGTAAATTCCATGAGATTAAGGATCCACTGTTTCATTTACTGTTGTATCCACAGAGCCTCTAGGAGTGCCCGGCACGTAATAGACCTTCAATAGCGATCTTCCAAAGGAATGAACAGAGAGTTAGGGGACCAGCATGAGAAACCATTTCAAGGAAAATTCATTTTCAAGGAAAGAATGGCTGATAATCTTAAGTGAACAGACATATCAACTAAGATAAGGACTGAAAGTAGATTTTGGTGTTTGTCCAGCAAGAGACCCCTAGGAAACTGAATGAGAGTGGAGAGGGTGAAGGTTATTTGAGTACCACAATGAACTGACCAAGACAGAGCATGAGGAAGTAGAGGCGAGGCATGAGACCTTGCCTGCGAATCAGGCTGGGCAGTTAGGGCAATGGCTGGAAGCTGTTGACTAGAACAAGACGAGAGACACTTGAGGTCTTAACGTTTCCTGAACATGTGGGATGTGGTTTCTTAGCTCTGAGTGTGCTGGAATTTTTTTTTTTTTAAGATTTTATATATTTATTTGAGAGAGAGCAAGAGAGCGCCTGAGCACGAGTTGGAGAGAGCCAGAGGGACAAACAGACTTCCCGCTGAGCACAGACCCCTGTGAAGGGCTTGATCCCAGCACCCTGAGATCAGGACCTGAGCCTAAGTCGGGTGCTTAACCAACGGAGCCATCCAGGTGCTCTGAGTGTTTTTATCATTGCCCAAATTCTCCAACGTTTTACCTGTGGTAAGATGAGGTGGGCTAGAATCCCTGAGTGCTTCCCGGCCCATCTTGCTCCTATTTCTTGTTGAGTATTTCAGAAACACATTCGTGTGTCCCAGGTATCTTGAGGCTTGCGTTCATTTTAGTATTTTAGTCTTTGAGTGTCCTTCAGTTTTGTCAGCATGTAAGTATCATCTTCTCAATAACGTCGTTAGCTCCTCAAATTCCTTCTCGTGCTCCTTTGGTGTTCCCCTTGGTCAGGGCTCAAGTGAATTGCCTCTAGAAATCTTTGTTAAACTGAAGGATTTGACTTGGACTGATTAAAAACCTAATTAAAAAAATATATAAAATCCATTACCTTCCGACACTTGGTTTTCCATATCTTGTGCCAGAATATACTGCCCCCCCCATATTGGTCATTAAAGGCCATTTTCTAAACCTTGATGCATCAAGAGGCATACTAAAATATGATCAGACTGTGCTTGTGGTCTACATTATTTTCACTGCAGAGTTTAATTGACTTTTACCTTTTTCACTTATTCTTTTATTTTTTGGGTGTTTCTAATACCCCATCTGTGTGTACCGTGCCGTAGCTTCGCAACGTGCTCTCGATAATAGAAATCCATTACACGCCTCAGGGAAATTAAAAAAGCTGTTCTCCAAGGGGTAGAGGGAAACCCAAGTAGGAATTCAATTTCTGACTAAAAATCAGCATGTACTTTTTTTTTCCAAAGAAAGAAAGAAGGAAATAAATAAAGGTAGAAAACTGGACCTCAGAATTGTAGTTTTGTTCTGCTGCATGAGATGAAACCCATATGGGAGAAGAAAAGCTGTCAATAATCCTACGGAGCAGATGGATTTCGTTCGTTCAAGTGAAAAAAAGAACCTGCATTTTTATTCCCAAAATATCTTGAAGTTGAAGTAAGCAAAGTTTATTTTCATCATCATCATTTTTCATTTCAGACTGATCTTTCTAACAATCACTAGAAATCAGCAGGAAACTTAAAGAAATTAGCATTAAATGCAAAAACTGTGTAATCCACTCCATAGGAAACACAGATATATTTAAAAAGTACATTTACCTTTGGTTTGCTCATTTATTTCCTCAATTTATTCCCATTTTCTTTCCTCCTTTTGACTGATTTAAAAATTCTTTAGTAGTGAAAAGCAATAAACTCTTGTTTGCCCCTGCCTGTTCTCTAAACATACACCATAGAGGCACACTCTTTTGGACAATTTCTGTTTTTATCTTCTGGTGATTACCTCAACAAACCAGAAAATATGATTACATCTCTATTTTTATTTTATCAATAGATATTTATCAATTTAGATAAAAGTGTAAATTGATAACAATGATTGGGTCTCGTGGGGCGCCTGGGTGGCTCAGTAGGTCAAGCGTCTGCCTTCAGCTCAGGTCTCAGCTCTCTCAGTGTCTTGTCATCTTGGGACTTTCCCTCTCTAGACTTCCTATTTGTTTCCAATTTTCTTGCATCCTGTATCTTTTCATTTATTGCTTTCCTATCTTTGTTGGCTTGAGTAAATCCTCAAGTAACTTTTTAAGAAAAGGTGGATAGAAAGTAAATTTTCTGAGTTTGTTCTAACCATAGCTATCAAGTGCCATGACACTTGATTATTGAATGAACTTGGTATAGAAGTTTTAGTTGAAAATTTTTTTTCACAGAATTTTGAAAGTATTCTCTTACTTCCTATTTTATTGCTGACAAGAAATATAATGTCTGTTTAGTTTCTGTCTCTGGAGACAACTTGTATTTTCTTTGAATGTTCACTTTATCCTCGATACTCTGAAATGTCTTTAAAATGTTTTTATACTCTTCCATTTCTAATCAGAGTCTATTTTAAAGTGGTTTTTTTTTTTTTTTTTTGGCTCTGGAACATTCCTGTTCTTTCTTTCTTTTTTTCTTTTTAAGATCTTTTTATTTATTTGAGAGAGCAAGAGAGAGAGAGAGGGAGTGCACGAGCAGGGGGAGGGAGAGGATCTCAAGCAGGCTCTCCTTTGAGTGCAGAGACTATTGTAGGGCTCAATCCCACAACCCTGAGATCATGACCTGAGCTGAAATCCAGAGCCTGGCACTTAACCAACTGAGACACCCAGGTGCCCCTATTTCTGTTATTTCTTTGAAAACTCTCTCCCCTTCATTTTGCTGTTCTCTGTTTTGGGACTTCCCTTAGTCAATGTTGGAACTTCTTGCCAAATCCTATATCTGTTTTCTTCTATTACCTGTCACTTTGTCTTGTTGCTATGTGTCCTGGAAAATTTCTTGGACTCTATTAGCCAGTCTTTGTTTTTATTTTTTTACTTGTTACTTTGTGCCACTATAGCATCCAGGAATCATAATCAGATGGATGTCAAGGAGGATACTAAAATTAGAGACCACATTCTCATCCCTCTCCCTTCACAAACTGCACTGTTTAGGGACATTCCTTCTTGTACTCAGACTATGAAATATTAGGGTTCCTGGTTCTATGAGAGGGAGGACTTTTGTAGGTAGTGGAGGAGGAATCTAAATTTATCCATTAATAAATATAACATCTCTCTAGAAGCATTCATACTGTATACCATGTCTTCTCCCCATTGAAAAATGACTTTCCTAAAGCCCAACAAACAAAGTGTGCATCATTTATCCATTTATTTTTTTAAGCATGATATGTTTTTCTGATTATGACTTGTATTTGCTAAGTATTAAACTTTCTTTTACAGAAGGGAGGGGGTGGGGGGATGGAGTAAGAGAGTGATGGGCATTAAGGAGGGCATGTGGGGTGATAAGCGCTGGGTGTTACACGCAACTAATGAATCGTTGAACATTACATCAAAAACTAATGATGTACTGTATGTTGGCTAATTGAACATAATAAAAAAAGAACAATGTAAAAAAATAAAGACATTAAAATAAATATAAAAAGATTTTTCTATTTACTGACATGGTTATCATTTCCAGTTCCCTTTATTCATTTATGGAGATCCAGATTTCCATCTGTTATCATTTTCCTTCTGCTTGAAGAACTTCCTTCAATGTGCTGTAGTGCATGTCTGTTGACAACACATAACCTTAGTTTTTGTTTTCTGAAAAAGAGTTCATTTCACCTTTATTTTTGAAAGGTTCTTTTGCTGAGTAAAATATTTTAGGTCAGGGTGTTCTCCCCCCCGCCCTTCATTACTTCAAAGATGGTTTCTCCAGTGTGCTCTGGGTTGCATGGTTTCTGACCAGACGTGTGCTATCATTCTTGTCTTTATTCTTATTCCTTTGTGGTCTCTAGCAGTTACTGAGGTTTCTTTTTATCACTGCTTTCAACAACTTATTATGATGTGATATGGCTTTTTTCGATATGTTTTGCTTGGGTTTCCTTGAGTTTTTGCACTGTGGGCTTACATCAAATTTGGAAAAATTCCAGCATATTTTCTTCAATTATTTTCCTGTCCCTCCACTCCTGGGACTCCAGTTACACATATGTTAGACTGCTGTATTGCCTGATAGTTCATTGAGCCTCTCCCTGCTCCCCAGGGTTTTCTCTCTGTGCTTTATTTTGATAGTTTCTATTGACATGACTTAAAATTCACTGGTCTTTTTACCTCCACTGCCTAATATGCTGTTAATTCCATCCAGTGCATTTTTCACTTCAGATACTTTCCCCTCATTATATAGAAGTGACCTTTGGGTCTGTTTTATAACTTTCATTTCTCTTCTTATCATGCTTGTGTTTTCCTTTACTTTTTTTGAAAACAAGATCATATAATAGCTCTTTTAATATCCTTCTCTGCTAATTTCATACTCACAATAATTTCTGGACACATTCCTATCGATCAGATCCCCCCATTTATGAGCCATACTTTCTTACCTTATAATCATTCTAAATTGAATGGTAGACATTGTGGGTTTTAAAGTATTAATTGCTGTATTTTGTTGTATTTTATCAAATATAGTGTTAGGTTCTTTTATGTTTTCCCCCCCCTCCAGGGAGCAATTTAAGTTAATTAGAATCAGTGATATCCTCTCAAGACTTTTAAGTTTTGTTAAGTCCAGGAAAGTCTCGTGTAGGGCCAGTTTATCACTATTACTAAAGCTATAAGTTTTTAAGATTATACCAATGTCTGGTCCTGTACAGGCTCCTAGAAATGCTCTGCCTACTCCTTTTTAGAGATTCTTTTCCTGGCTTCAGGTAGTTTCTTCTTATGCATACACAGGTCAGATGAAGACTTGGGGAGGCCCCTCTTCAGGACCCTAGGTCTTTTTTGCTGAGGTTCCCTCCTCTCTGTTTTATTGTCCACAAATTCTAACTGCCCTGAGCTCTCTGAACTCTGATCTCTGTCTCTTCAATTCAGCAAGATTTACTGGGCTCTGTTTGAGTTTCGTCCTTTTGTTCTGTTGCTTGTAAACTGACTCTAGGAGTCAACTGATGCAGTTGTAGGGCTCAACTTGCAGCTTTCCCTTCTCATATAGTCTCTGTGTTTCCTGATTGTTTTAGGTGGAAACATATGTTTGATCTCTGTCCTTTCACCATGACCAGAGCAGAGAATTTTTATTCCCCCTTCTTAAAGTTAATATGGACAATAGAGATTGTGTTTTACCCCCAATTTTTATTTCAAGCCACACCTGCTAACCACCCAGTTAGAAACTGATGCTGCTCTTTACCTAAACTTCCAGAAAGTTCTCAATACTTTGATACAATTGATGGATAGAGCAGTTGTCTCCAAGCAAACTAAGTGTTACCCTGAACCAGAAGCATTCAAAGCTACCTGGAAATACTGCTGTGTGACAATCACATGTTCCATTTGTGTTTTGCTCTCAATTCAAAGAAGAGGTGTGGATATCAGTATATTTTCCTCACAGAAGTGGACTGATTAGCATCCTTATCCAGGAGCCTGTCAAGAAACATGTGCGGTAATTTACTGGGTTGTAAATGCTGGCCAGTGGGTCCAGTGCTTCTTCCCAGCAGACGGTCAGAAAGACGGCCTGGAAGGGGCAGCCCCGCAAGACT
Organism: Ursus americanus; assembly: GCF_024610735.1. Classification (NCBI taxonomy): domain Eukaryota; kingdom Metazoa; phylum Chordata; class Mammalia; order Carnivora; family Ursidae; genus Ursus; species Ursus americanus. The sequence continues at coordinate 32,005,442 of NC_142151.1, read as the reverse complement.
GCAAAGGAGTTGCTCCTAGAATGTATAGAAACGATTTTGTCCTTGTAACATTTTTGGTGTCAGCCTGTGTTGTATTCATATAATTTTGTTTTACTTTGTATTTTTATTTCTGTTGTGGCCACTCAAAGCAAAAAGAAAAAAAAGTGTTTTTTTCCTCTACTCATTCATTTCTATATCTTAATCACTTGATCAAAATTCAACAGTTGAAGAGAAGGTTACAACTAACTCTTTTTTTCTCCATCAGTTGTAAGGTCCCCTGCCTGACATACAGATACACTTATCATTTAGTACAATGAGGTGTTTCATTGCAAACCAGAAATAAATACAAATCCTCTTGGAAAAAAAGTCTAGGTTCCAAAAATAGACAGACACATAAAATTAATATAAACAATAAGTTTTGTCTGATTAATGACTCTGGAGTTCATTTAAGGAATCTTCTGGAAGAATAATTCTTTTTCCTATGTGATGCATAGACATATGATTCACATTAGATTCATTCTTGGGGCTCTGATTCACCTCCAGGGGCCTGGCAAAGGCTCCAAACCGTATCCCTACCTGTCACTGGCATTTTAAGCACCATTTCCTCTGCCAGATCATGTGGGCCAAGTGGCAAGGCATCTTGCATGCTAGCCTGGACTTGTTGCAGAGCCTTTTCTTGTTCAAGCCCCATTCAAAACTAACAGCTTCAGGGGTCACTCAATAACCAAATCTTGTTTGGAAATAACCAATCTGTAATTGCAGTGCAAAAAAAATAGTTCAAGGACAGATTCTGATGTAAAAGTGTGTATAATCAATAGTCTTGGTAATTTTCATAAACATAATACTTATTAATGGCAAGCTTTAATTGTCATAGTACTCATTGACTAAACACCTCTTAATTTCTTGTTCTAAAGTTAATATAATTCTCATTTCACTGAACATCAGGTTGAGAGTCTTGTCATATCAATGAATTAAAAATATACCTTTCTGATTTTAGAGTCGTATTCTAATGATCAATGATTTGAAATTCCATTTAAAATTTCCTTCAATTGCAGCCGCTGACCCCAAATAGGAGGTGGTTTTTTCCCCAATTCTTTTTGTTAATTGAAATATTATTGGCATACAATATTGTATTAGTTTCAGGTATACGACATAGTGATTTAATATTTATATACATTACAGAATGGTCACTGCAATAAATCTAGTTACCATCTGTCAGGGTGCAAAGCTGTCACAATATTATTGACTATATTCTGTATGCTGTACATTACATCCCTGTGTCTTATTTATTTTATAATTGGAAGATTGTACCTCTTAATTCTCTTCACCTATTTCATATATCCTGCCACCCCTTCCCGTCTAGGAATCATCAATCTGTTCTCCGTATCTGTGAGTCTGTTTCTGGTTTGTTTTGTTTGTTTTGTTTTTTATATTTCACATGTAAGTGAAGTCATACAGTATTTATCTTTCTCTGTGTGACTTATTTTATTTATCATAATACCCTCTAGGTTCACCCATGTTGTCACAAATGGCAAGATTCATTCTTTATTATGGCTGAGTAATATTCCACTGTGTGTATGTGTGTGGTGTGTGTGTGTGTGTTATGTGTGTGTGTGTTTTGTGTATGTGTGTATCCAGATCCTCTGCTTGTTTTATAACCAGATTATTTGTTTTTTTGAATTGACTTATATGAGTTCCTTATATATTTTTGATGTTAACCCCTTATTAGATGTATCATTTATCATTTTCTGTTATCTTCTCTCATTCAGTAGGTTGCCTTTTTGTTTTATTGTTGGTTTCCTTTACTGTGCAAAAGCTTTTTAGTTTGATGTAGTCCCATTTGCTTATTTTTGCCATTGTTGTCCTTGCCTGATGAGACGGACCCCAAAAATTTTTGCTAAGAAAAATGTCAAAGACCTTACTGCCTATGTTTTTTTCTAGGAGTTTATAGTTTCAGGTCTTATATTTAAGTGTTTAACCCATTTTGAGTTTATTTTTGTACATGGTGTAAGAAAGTGGTCCGGTTACTTTCTTTTGCATGTGGTTGTCTAATTTTCCCAATACCATTTGTCGAAGAGACTTTTTCCCATCATATATTCTTGCCTCCTTTGTCATAGATTAATTGACCATATAAATGTGGGTTTATTTCTGGACTCTCTATTCTGTTCCATTGATCTATGTGTTTTTGTGCCAGACAATGAGTTTTTAAATGGCTTATTTCATCAACTGAGAATTGGAAGTAATAACTGAAGAATAATGTTGTGCATTTAAATTATTCTTTCTTTCTTTAAAATATCTACATTATTATGTTCTTGATTTGGCCATTGGCCGTATCATATGTCTGGAGAAACATATTGTCAGAATAACAGAGCCATTAAAATACGCATTTTATTTTTCAATTAGGTTAAATTAGTAGAACATTTTAAATTAGCTCTATATATGCAGATGGTTTGGGTTGTGGCAATTTTTCTTTCTGAAATCTTAGTTAAAATGGGTGTGTTAATATTTTCATTGATATTTGAGGAACTTAAGTGGATATTCTACCCCATATTACTAAATATACTAACATCCAAAAATTATCAGAATAATAATATCATTAATATAAAAATGGCTAGATTGTTCATTCTGTAGTGCCATTTGTAATGTATTATCTATTCATTTGTTCATTCTTTTTGATCCATCTATGCCTCGTTTATTGCCTGCTTACTTTGTTATTAACCTGGGCTAAGGAAAATCTGTTATTTAAGAGAACTGACATCATTTCCCAAATTTCAGTTGCTCCCAGGCTGGTCAGATAAGATACAAGATATCTAGTTAAATTTGAATTTCAGACAAACAACAAATAATTTTTTAGTATAAATATTTCCCAAATATTACATAGGATATAGTTATTCTAAAAATTATTTGTTTATCTGAAATTCAAATTTAACTCAATATTCTGTATTTTTATTTGTTAATTCTGGCAACCCTAGTTGGTATAATTATTTAGGTCATCAGCCGCTTTAAAGGTGTGATAGCATCTGGGAGGCAGGACAGCTCAGTGATTGGAGTTTGGATCACGCTAGATTCAGATTCCAGTAATGTCTTGGAGTTTTGAGTTATGGTAACTTGAGGGAAATTATTTTTTTCATACATATCAAAAATGAAAATAAAGATGATTTCATAGGGTTGTTGTGATGGTAAAATGATATAATTTAATATAAGGAGCTCATCATAATGAATTCAGTAACTGACGATTCTGTTATGGTTGTTTTAGGCTCATGATTTGAATCCATTGAAACACATACATACATATATAAAAAAGTAAATCTAAGCAATCTTTAATAATTGCATCTTTGTTTTCCTTCTGTTTCATTCTCTGGTTTTTCTCTTGGCAATCTCCTTGCTTCCATTCTCATTCCTCTATAGATTACCCCCAAACTGTATCTTAAGCTCCAGCTTAACAATTTCAGTCCAATATTTCCAGCTCCTTATTAGATATCTTTCAGGATTTTTTAAAAAAGGATTTTAGACACATCAGATCTGAACTCTAGTAACCCTAATCCACCCCCCAAGAACCTATCCCTTATGAAATTTATAGCCTGTAACTTCTACTTACATATCTTATACACCAATAAAACAAATCAATCTACAGTACATGTCCTATCCTTCTAGAATTGTTTCATCTTTATAAACCACTTAAACTCCAACTTTTTCCCCATCTGCTTGGTTGGAAGTTCTCTCTCCCCACATTGAACTCCCATGTACTTTGTATATGTCTTCATTATGGCTCATCATTTTGTATTACATTTAGTGAACTGTTTGTACTCCTCTCAGTCTATAAGCTCTCTATGGGACAGAATCTATGTTTATTTAATCTTTTTACCCACAAAGAAGCTAACAGAATGTCTTGTATATTAGATATTTAATGGTTAAACATGTAGCTATTATCAGTCATTTAAGAGATGGTTAAGAACAACAGACATATCACTGAGATGCAAGATGAAATCCACTTCAAGGTTAGAAAATAACAATTATAGGACATGAGTACTGCCACACCTTCTCTTCCCTCCATCCCTTTGGACTGAGATAGGAGAGCTGGCAATATCTTTAATTCAGGCCATTTGTTGTATTGAGATATCTGGAGGGGAGAGAAAATTTGGAACTTTATTTCTCCTTGGGCTTAACAGAGACTGAGGAACTAATAATGGGGGGGGGGGTGTCAGGAGAAAACCTGAATTGCATGGCATCTACAATGTAGTAAGTGTCACCACACTGTTTTTTCAATTGAATTTCCACCTTCTTAATTCTTTCAAATTCCTCAGGACCAATTATTCCTGTAGATGAGGTCAGTACAGTAGCAGAAGACCCCCCCTGCTTTCTCCAGTGATGCAGGCCTCCTTCTGTAATAGCTGCCTTCTTATTTGCTTGGCTATTCTAGACAGCTGGAAAGGCAGACCTAAACTCCACACTCTGAAACTCACAGGAGGGACATGTTTGCGTCATCAGCTTTATGAACCTTGCTTTCCCCACTGCTGCACTTAGAAAATCACTCTTTATAGAGAAAAGAGAAATATCCTTCTCAACAGGAATTACCAGTTGTTGACTTAGATTTTACTCGATATTTGTGTCCTTTGGTCTCCATGGCAGCCAGCACTTTGATGTAGAACCTTTAGTTAACAAAAAAAACCCTTCATTTATAGCAGAAACATTTTTTTATTGGGAAAACTAGGATTTTTCAAGAGCAATTCAATATTTCATTAGAAGTGTGGGTTTATAATAGAGCTATAAAACTATTCCACTATAATGCAGCTATAAATCATAAGCTATATATTATTATTGATTAAATTTCTTTCTCCATCATTCTAAAGTTCAAGATGATTCCCTTTATAGAACAATCTAGAATTAGACAATGAGGTAAAAACACCCTTGCCTACCGTTTGATAACTTGGTGTTTGAATTGGGTTTCTAGTACACACTGGAGTTAGAAGCCTCTGTGTTGCTCAACTGTATGTGTTAGAGCCTTAGAATCATAGAGAATTAGCATTGGCGAGCTCCCTTTAGAGGTCATCTCATTCAGCCATCTTGGGTTACAGATACAAACACCAGGCCCCAGAAACACTAAGAGACCTGGTTCAATTAGTGAACTGTTGAAACAAGTCTAGGATTGCAGCTGCCTATCTTCCAGTATCGAAAGAACTTCCATATGACCTCAGCTGCTGTATGACCTTTGGAGAACATCCTAGGTGAGCGCATGTGTGTTATTTTAACCACCAGGTGCTGCCAACTTCTTTGGTAAATGGGATCTGAGCCATGTTTGTATTGAGGTTGAGTGTTCATGTGCTGTCACGGTGTTCAAGAGCAAATGCCATTGATATTGTCGTCAATATCATCCCCTTCCAAATTATAAGATTTGGAGGCTTTCTCCCACGTGTTTGTGATTACCCTCTCTCCACAATGCTAGACGGAAGGCCTGGGCTTCTGATACACTGCAGATAGCTCTGTCCTCATGGAGGTACCTCATCAATACTGGTGGCATCTTATGATTCCATCAGCTGTGTAAAGAAAGATTAGATTCAGGAGCACGTACTGAGTGCTTGCTGTGAAGAATAAGGTTCAAAGCCTACATATGGTTCCTGCTCTCATAAAGCTAATTCTAACATGGAATAGAATTAAGAAAGCTTCAGGTAGAGGATGTATAATGTGCTTTGATAACATGGAGGAAGGAAAAAAAGATTAACCTTGAAGAGAGGATCAAGAGAACATTCACGTTGGTGGAGGCATTAGATCTGGGAAGCCCTCAAGTTTGAAAATGATTTCAGAGGGGCGCCTGGGTGGCACAGCGGTTAAGCGTCTGCCTTCGGCTCAGGGTGTGATCCCGGCGTTCTGGGATCGAGCCCCACATCAGGCTCTTCCGCTATGAGCCTGCTTCTTCCTCTCCCACTCCCCCTGCTTGTGTTCCCTCTCTCGCTGGCTGTCTCTATCTCTGTCAAATAAATAAATAAAATCTTTAAAAAAAAAAAGAAAATGATTTCAGAGGGTTAATGGAGCTCACTTCAGTTTGGGGAAATATTCCATTAAGCAAAAAGTTGCATTTTTTTGAGAAAAGGGCAAGAAGGCCAGTGTGGCAAGTTGGGAGAGGAATTACAAAAATAATTTTATAACACACACACACACACACACACACACACACACACCCCCCATACATTCCCTATATCAGCTCACAGATATGAGAGAGGCTATGGTATGGTTGAGCTTCTGTATTGGCTCATAAGAAGCGATTGCTCAATTTTCAGGAGTTTTCTCAGCCAGTTGTGAAACATAGCCATTATTAAAAAGCATGTAAACTTATAATTAAGTGATTTATATTAGGAACACAGGCAGTATATACTCAAGATGTATCAATTCTTACTGATTTTACTGCATCTTGCAGGTACCATACTTCTGAAGTCATTTGTCTATTGGGTCTATCCAGTGGAAACACTGTGTGATGGTATGTTACAGTACACCTCTTCCCAATTCCATTCTCTGTGATCGCATGTTGGTAACTTAAAATCCACCATGGAAACAGGCAAAGCTAAAACTGGGGCTTGATTTATTGGTCTGTTGATCTAGCCTTAAGAATGTGACAGATAAAATGTTACTCATGCAGATTAAATGTAAAAGTGTGTTGTGTCTGTATCTACTATTGTGTTGCGAATAGCACAACAATTGAGGAAACATTGTCCCGGTTTTTGAAAACTATAGTTCAATTCAGCAAAGAAGAAATTATAGTCTAGCTATAGAATGTAGGTTTTAGCAGAAGTCAACAAAAACATTCTCTGAGAATCAAATGGCCATATAGAATTTATAAACAAATTGTATGACTTATTATTTGCCAATTGTGTATTATCTCCCTTTATTTCAGTAGAATTTAAAATAAACTATGTATGTAGATTTATATATGCATTTTTGTTTTGGAGAGCTAGTTAAACATTTACCAGTACACTCCTGGCAAAAAGAGTGATTTGGAAGAGTTATGCACTTTTTATTTAAAATGCAACCTTTCAGCCTTTATATGGGTCCATCAAACATACCAAATACTTGCAGAAATTTCTCTCAAGATATAGTTTTAAGTCATTCACTAATTGGTACACAATATTTGGCCTGACTTATTAAAGACTGAGAAAATTTTCATTTATTTTATGAAATAAAATATGAGATCAGATTGTTTTAATAAGATTCTTGCTAGTGTTTAGAAACGGATTTTTCTTTGTGAGGTGTAGATAACTCTTCAGTAAAGGAAATGGAGTCTTGCAAATGACAACATACTATTCTCAGCATTTTGTAGTCACACGTGCACATTTTGGGAAGAGATTTTTGGAGGCACCTGCTGGTTTTGGTAAGAAAGTATAATTTCTTACACATTGTCTTATCTTTCATGAAATTACCAGTAGAACTGATCAGGCAGGAAAGATCATTGAACACTGATTTTTAGAGAAAAAATATTTTTAAGGAAAAATGTAATATATACAAAGTAAGGAGAATAGCACAATGATTCCACTACCTTCTCGTCATCCAGCCTCAACCGTTATAAAACCCATAGATAATATTGTCTCTTCTCTACCCTGCCCTCTATATTAGAACGGAAGTGTAGAAAACCATGGATCTCTCCTAGCATCTTATGAGAGCATAATGAAGCATTGCTCAAAGTCAGTAATGTTTGGTACACATAAAAGGGATCTTAAAATGCTTTCTGATAGGGGCGCCTGGGTGGCTCAGTCGTTAAGCGTCTGCCTTCGGCTCAGGGCGTGATCCCGGCGTTCTGGGATCGAGCCCCACATCAGGTTCCTCCACTGGGAGCCTGCTTCTTCCTCTCCCACTCCCCCTGCTTGTGTTCCCTCTCTCGCTGGCTGTCTCTCTCTCTGTCGGATAAATAAATAAAATCTTAGGGAAAAAAAAAATGTTTTCTGATATATCTCCAATTTTTTAAGCCAGCCAATGTAAAATTATATAGCTTAGCAAATTGTTTTAGACAGATCTTTGGATTTCAGAATCAAGCCTAGCATTTAAGAGAAATAAAGCATAAAACACTCTAATTTTGTATTGCTCCATCCATACTTAAGAGTCAAAATAGTGCCCATTTTCTCCTCCCTAAATATTTTCTCATCACATTTTAGGCAAAAATTTAATACTGCCATATCTCATTTCATTGAGCTTTGCTTTATTGTGATTCACAGGTATTGTGACTTTTACAAATTCAAAGTCTGTGGCATCCCTGGTTAAGCAAGTCTACGGGCATCATTTTTTTTCTAAGAGCATTTACTTACTTCATGTCTCTGTGTCTCATTTTAGTAATTGTAGCAATATTTCAAACTTTCTCATTCTTGCTCTATTTGTTATGGTGATCTATGATCGGTGATCTTTGATGTTACTATTATAACATCATAATTGTTTTGGGGTGCCATGAACCACACCCATACACGGCGGCAGTTTCAGTTAGACCCATTAATGACCCTACAATGGCCTCTAAGTGTTCAAGTGAAAGGAAGAGTTGCACATCTTTCTTTTTAAATCAAAAGCTAGAGATGATTAAGCTTAGCCGGGAAGGCATGTTGAAAGCTGAGACAGGGCAAAGGCCAGGCCTCTTGCACCAGTTAGCCAAGATGTGAGTGCAAAAGAAAAGGTCTTGAAGGAAACTAAAAGTGCTACTCCAGTGAATGTATGAATGATAAACCAAACAGCCTTATTGCTGATATGGAGAAAGTTTCAGTGATCTGGATAGAAGACCAAACCAGCCACCACATTCCCTTAAGCCAAAGCCTAATCCACAGCAAGGCCCTGACTCTCTTCAATGACATGAAGGCTGAGAGAGGTGAGCAAGCTGACAAAAGTGTGAAGCTGACAGATGGTGGTTCATGAAGTTTCAGGAAAGAAGCCATCTCTATAGCATAGAAGTGCAAGGTGAAGTTGGACATTATCTAGTAGATCTGGTTAAAATAACTAATGAAGGTGACTGCATTAAACAACACATTGTTAAGGTAGGCACATCGGCCTTCTATTGGAGGAAGATGCCATGTAGGACTTTTATAGGTTGAGAGAAGTCCAGCTTGACGTTGAATCTTCAAAGGACAGGCTGACTCTCTTATTAGGAGTTTAATGCATCTCCTGACTCGAAGTTGAAGGTAATGCTCATGGACTGTTCCAAAAATCCTAGAACCCCTTGGGGCTCCTGGGTGGCTCAGTCGCTTAAGCATCCAACTCTTGATTTCAGCTCAGGTCATGATCTCAGGGTCGTGAGATTCAGCCCCATGTCAGGTTCCACACTGGGCATGAAGCCTGCTTAAGATTCTCTTCTCCCTCACCCTCTGCCTCTCCCACCACTTGCATGATCTCTCTCTCTAAATAAATAAATAAATAAATAAAATCTTTTTTAAAAAATCCTAGGACCCCTAAAAATTATGTTAAATCTACTCTGCCTGTGCTCTATCCATGGAAAGGCCTAGATAACAGATACATGGTTTACTGAATATATTAAACCCATCATTGAGACCTACTCAGAGAAAAATATTTCTTTCAAAATATTACTGTTCATTGATAATGCACCTGGTTACCCAAGAGCTCTGATGAAGGGGTACAATGAGATTAATGTGGTTTTCATGCCCGCTAACATAGCACCCATTCTGCAGCTCATGGATCAGAGTAATTTTGACTTTCAAGAATTATTATTTAAAAATGTCTTTCATAAGGTGATAGCTGCCATAGATAGTGATTCCTCAGCTGGATCTGGGCAAACAACATTGAAAATCTTCCGGAAAGGATTTGCCATTGTCAATGACATTAAGAACATTCATGATTCACGGAAAGAGGTCAAAATATCAATGGGAGTTTGGAAGAAGTGGATTTTGGAAGAAGTGGATTCCAAACCTCATGGATGAGGAAGGAAATGGAGGAGGTAACTGCAGGAAAAAAAGAGAGCTGGAGAGCCAGAGCTAGAAGAGGAGCCTAGAGTTGTGACCTACTTGCTGCAATCTCGTGATAAAACTTTAATGGACAAGGAGTAGCTGCTTATGGCGGAGCAAAGAAAGTGGTTTCTTGAGACAGAATCTATTCTTGGTGAAGATGCTATGAAGATGGTGAAAAGAACAACAAAGGATTTAGAATATTATGCCAACTTAGTTGATAAAACAGTGGCAGGGTTTGAGAGGATTGGCTCCAATTTTGAAAGAGGTTCTATTGTGGGTAAAATGCTATCAAACAGCATCACATCCTGTGGAGAAATTGTTCGTGAAAGGAAGAGTTCAAAGTCATGAAGCCCTCAGCCCTCAGCCACTACCACCCTGATGGGTCAGCAGCCACGAACACTGAGCCAGGCTCCTGCACAAGCAAGAGATTACGACTCACTGAAAGTTCAGAGGATACTAGCAGTTTTTAGATATAAAGTATTTTTAAATTAAAGTATGCGCATTGTTTTTTAAGACTTAATTCTGTTACACACTTAACAGACCATGGCCAATGTAAACATAAGTCTTCTTATGTTTAATTGAAGTCCTACATGGCAATTAATTAATTTGAAACTGAAAAATTAATTTGACCCATTTTATTATTATATTAACTTGGTGGTGGTGATATGGAACTGAACCCACAATACCTCTGAGATTTGCCTGTATTGACATTGAGCTAAATTAGTAATGGGATCCTGTAATCACTTATGCTCTATCTTTGTGTTATGATTCATAGTAGGCTAGTGGCTATATGGAATGTTTCAAGTAACTGTCAAGGAGTGGTAAGTGCAGGTTTTGAAAATCTGAGAGAGGAGTTATAAGAAACCCTTTCAATAATCGGAGGGAAAAAATTAAAGTCCTCACATCTGTTTACATTTTTTAAAAGTTGTTAAAAATCCAAGGGGGAAATCATAATACATTTTTTGATTCGTTTGAGGGGAAAATGTCAATACAGGAAGCAAGTAGAATGCTATATATTCAAACACAATGAGAAAATACCAGTTTGAGGAAGGTTTCTCTGACCCCACATCCTCTGGGCTAGGCTGGAATTCATCCTTTGTCTGTGTATTCCCAAGACACCCCTCTCTGTTTGCATTTAAACAAGACCGTGATCTCTGAAAGTGAAGGCACTTTTCTTATTCAGCTAGGTATGTGCCAAAAATGTTCGAAGATGGAAGGATGAGTGAGTAATGTTGGTAGATTTACTCACTGTGCTAAGAAATGATTAGCAGTCATTTTCCCCATATAATCTAACTCACTCATTATTGTTCTGTTCTATTTTCCTGGGTGCAATACTACTTCTTAGCAGCAAATACCTCCTTGAAATGGATGAAATTCTCCTGTATACACACAAGAACCGTGGCTTCTCCCGAGTGAGAGGACTGGCTGGGAGAAGCAATAAAGGCTACGGAAGTTGTCACTCGGTACTTGCGTCCCGCAGGCACACATCCCCAACCCCATCACTTTGGATTTCCCTTTTCTCTTAAGCGATCCTGTAGATTACGGGTTCTCAAAGTGTGGTCCCTCGACCAGTAGCATTATTATCACCTGAGAGCTTGTTGGAAATGCAAATTCTCAGGCCCCTTCCCAGACCCACCAAATCAGAAGCTCTGGGAATGGGACCTAGCAATCAGTCTTTTAATAAGCCAAGTGATTCTGATGCATGCTACGGCTGAGAGCCACTACTTCTAAGTGTTCTAAAATGACTACCATGTCCAAATAGGTTTGAGTAGTGCTACAAATTTTATCCCATTGAGAAACTGCAGAGTTCATTAGCAAGTGAAAGGCAAAACATTCTGTAGTAGGAAGGCTGATAAACCTATAGCTTTTCTGTTTCTTAACATTATTTGGCCACAGAAACCACAAAGGAGTGGTGTTACCTAGCCATCCTGGAGTGAGGTATGACCATGTGACGGAGTTCATCCAGTGAAATGTTGGTGGAAGTGGTATGTACCACTCACAGGCCTGCTGCCCCAATACCTTTTACAGAAGATCTTCCCTGCTTTTTTTCCCTTTGGGCAGTGCCCTGAGCAGTTTTGGAAGCCACATGTTGAAGATCAAATTATCTCTGCAAGCCTGGGTCTTCAAATGACTCTGGAGATCTCATACTTTCACCCCAATGGAATTGCCTTGGATTGTTTGAGTGAGAAATGCACTTCTATTATGTTTGAGCTGTAAGTGGGAAAATTTCTGTCTATAATAGTACTTGCCTAGGAGATGTAAAACGAACTGCTGTGTTTCATTGCCACTTGTTCTAACTTGATAAAAGATGATGAACTCTTAGATAGAGGGAGGGAAGACTCTTACTGGGCCCAAGGACTCTTTCCTGATCCATAAGTGATGGATCTCATTTTAACCAACTACATACAGACTTAAAGATTTATTCTCTCCTATCTAGAGTGCTGGCTTTCATGCTTAATTACTCTAGCTATCATGAATGCCCCTTTCTAGAACTCAAAACTTCCTCATGTTTCTCCCTGAATGAACTATTCAGCAAATTTCTTCACTGGCATGTAATTACTTGCTTGATAAGTTAGCAGACTCAATTTTGGGTATATTTATTTTTTAAGTCGGCTTGTTTATTCATAGTTCTGATGATCTTTGTTTTATTCTTTGATGAGGCCATCATACAATTTTGGGTTGATTTGTTACAAACTCTAATACAGAGACCTGTTCTCATCTCATCAAGACTTACGAAACAAACACTGCTCTAGCTATTGCAACCTATGTGATTGGGGTAGGTTGGCAGATAGAAAACTAGGCTTGAGTTCTTCATTTTTTATTAATGACCTTGAATAAATTACTTAATGTTTCTGAACCGTGGTTTTCTTTTTTACAAAAAGAGATACTACTAGTTCATTGAATTATGAAGATTAAAAGAGTACCACATGGTAAGAGCCAAACACAGGGGCGCCTGGGTGGCTCAGTTGGTTAAACATCTGCCTTGAGCTCAGAACATGATCTCAGGGTCCTGGGGTTGAGCCCCACAAGCCCCGAGTCTGGCTCCCTGTTCAGCGGGGAGTCTGCTTCTCCCTCTCCCTCTGCTTGTGCTCTCTCATTTGCTCACTGTCTCAAATAAATAAATAAAATCTTAAAAAAAAAAAAAAGCCAAACACAGTAGCTGGAAGGCACTCGAAATACTAGTTCTCTCTCTTCTCATCTCTCCGATTATCTGTTCAAAAAGGATTTTTTGAACCAAGGCTGTTGCTCTCAAACTTGACTAATCTAGGTGTTTACTTTAGGACTGATGTGTCTCAAGATTCATTTTTGAGATTCACACAATCAGTTTCTGTTTTGGCACTTGGTTCATTTGTTGGATGATTTTTTTTCATGAATTTGATGAACATAAATGTTTATTATTTAAGGAACAATGGATTTTATTAGATGTAGAATTTTTCAGCAATTAATCAATTGTTATGTGTTTGGTAGAGAACTTTGTACTGCAACTCTACTTTTCAAATTTCACTTTTAACAAGTGCACATATGGCCCCCATTGCTGTTTATTCATCCAGTAGCATTACTGTTTTCTTCCTTGTGAAGAGAACTCCATTTGGTTTGAGTGGTAGTATTGCCAATCTCATGCCTCTTTCCCAGGGACTAGGAAGGGTGGGCACATGACCATGTCTAGCCCATAATCTGTCAGTGGAAGCTTACGAAGTTATTTCTGAGAATTTTTTTTTTTTACTTACTGAAGTTATAAGCTGTGCAAGGAGAAGCCCCTTTGCCCTTTCCTTGTCCTTCCTGCCTGGGATGCTGTGATTTGAGGACGTTTTATCTTTACCTTCAGCGAACATTTTGCCATTATAATACAACAGCCAACAAGATTAAAAGTGACAGGATAAAAAATAGGAAGAACCAATGTTTCCTCAAGCCATGGAATCACCTTCGGAACCAATAACCTCCAGATTTCTCAAGCAATAAATGTGCTTGTAATTCCAGACATCTTTGATCAATGTTCTCTCTCGATGCAAAAGCAAAACAAGCTAACTGCTACAGCATGAATGATAGAAATGTGTTCATAAAAGGTACCAGGAGTTTAATGCCAGGAGGCATTTTGCTTAAGTGTATTTGAATTTAATCAGCCATGGTAAAAATTTTGGAAAGTCCACTAATGTTTTCCACTGGTCCTTTAGTCAGGTCACATAATTATTCTCTTCATGTACTACTAAGAGCTGGTACTCAAATAGATGCTTTCGGTTTTTGGAATTGACAGTGAATCTTATTTGGATGGACATTTAAATGATAATAAACCCTCAAGTAATATCTTGTATAGGTGTTGCAGACATTTGATAGCTCTTCCATTTTATATGCACATGAGAGAGATTTTAATATGCGTGTGTTCTTCTCTTGAACAGCAATACTGAGTGATATAATTGCCTTGTAAAAATGTAAAAAGAAAGCAAATTTATATGTTAATTTTAGCTTTTCCCCATCTATAGTTTTTATTAATTAGAACACAGAAATTGGAAATAATGTATAAGTTGGATTTCATCTTGAAAAGGAGACTTTTTCAGTAAAACATCTGAATGAAGGTAGCTACATATTGAAAATGTTATAATTTTCTTCCCTTTAAAAATAACCTATAAGACTTTTAGCTAAAATAACCAAGGGAAAAAGAGAGAAGACACAAACTTTAATATCATAAATGAAAGAGACCCATTATTACTGATCCCACTGCCATTAAAAGGATGATAAAGGAATATTATGAACAACTCTAGGCCCACAGGCTTGATAGCTTAGATGAAATGGACCAATTCCTTAAAAATAACCAAAGACTAGGGAAAACAGCAGCCACAAGAATATGCCTATCTCTTCATAAGCAAACAGTAATTCAGTATTTGTCCCTACTTGAATATTTGGTGCCTAACCAGCAAGGTTGCCATGGTCACACATTTGTGTTAACATAGCATTTGAATCTGTGAAGTGAATAGAACAGGCCTCCTGTAATTTGTTTCCTTTGTAGGTTTTCTGACCTGTCCTTGACAGAGCTTTGCGTGCTTACGCATGTGGCATTGTGTAAACATATAAGATGGATCTCATTACATATGCCATTTATAAGTGACTCACTGAAATCCTTTGGGAGAAAAGCTTTAACATCACTGTACAGTCAAAGGTCAGTAGCTTCCTGGACACCAGAGATGTTGGGATTGCTGTTCATTGTTAGTAGATCAATCACTTGGTTAATATGTGAATAACAGAGAACTTAAAATACTGTGAGTTAGTGTTACTGACTAATTGTACTTGTATTTAGATTACTTTTTACTGTCACCACCATCTGTCCATGCCTTCCTTTGACCTTTGTGACCCTTGAAGAAGTCCTTGTCTTTTACATGTTTTGTGGTGTCACATCTGAAAGCATTGTCCAGCAATGCACAGATGTAAATATATCTATGTAATTTGAGTTTAAATTGTCTTCATGCTGCTAAAATGTCTCATTATATTAAAATATAGAGTAAGGAGGAACACTTTGCAAATTCATGAACTGTGCCCTAGCCCTTGAGTCTCAAGTTAATCTTTCCTCTACCTAGTTTGTTGAGCTATAGTTGACACATAGCACTGTGCGAGTTTGAGGTGTATATGACCAGGCAGTACATGTATATATTGCAAAATTATTACCACAAAAAGATCAGTTGACACCTCCATCACCTCACATAGTCACCAGTGTGTGCTTGTGTGTGTGTGTGTGTGTGTGTGTGTGTGTGTGCATAGTGAGAACTTTTAAGATCTACTCTCTTAGCAACTTTCAAGTATACAACGCAGTATGGTTAACTGTAATCATCGTGGTGTACATCAGATCCCTGAACTTACTCATCTTGTAACTGGAAGTTTGTACCACCTTTACCCATTTGCCAATCCCTTGCCCCTGGCAACCATCAATTTACTATCTCTTTCTACGAGTTCAATTTTTTAGATTCCATATACAAGTGAGAGTGTATAGTATTTGTTTTTCTCTGACTTATTTCGCTTAGTGTAATGCACTCAAGACTCACTGATGGTGTCACAAATAGTAGGATTTCCTCCTTTTTATGGCTGAATAATATTCCATTGTATAATATATACCACATTTCCTTTTCTATTCGTCCCCTGATGAACACATAGGTTGTTTCTATGTCTTGGCTATTGTAAATAAGGCTGCAGTGAACATGGAGGTGGAGATCTCTCTTTGAGATCCTGATTTCATTTCCTTTCCTTTCTCTCTCTAAAATAAATAAATAAATCTTTTAAAAAAAGGAAGAATTTGGGGGAAGAAAATGAATTTAATTTTGAATATGCTTTGTTAGAACAGTGATTCTTAGAGTGTAGTCTCTGGACAAGCAGCATCAGCATTACCTAGGAACGTTTTAGAAACAGATTCTTGGTCCTATAATCGACCTACTGAATCATAAACTCTGGGGATGAGCTCAGCAATCACAGTTTTAGCAAGCCGTCCAGGTGATTCTGAGATACTGTCAGATTGAGAACCGCCATATTGGAATAATCTATGGCTCATCTATATATACATTTTTGGTAGTTTGTTGAAAATAAAAGTTTAGAGCACTGGAGCAAGCCTTATGTGGGAGGTTTTGGAGTGACCAGCATGTGGGTGGTAACTGAAGCCATGAGGTCAGTGAGATTGTCTGGAGATAGTATGTAGGATGAGAAGATCGGAGTATCAAGAGCAGCTATTAAGAGCTGTCCTAGTACAAAAACAGTTAAGGGAGGATGAAGGTGAAGTTATTTCTACCCCAAAACTGGACAGCAATGCCGGCATATCTATCTAGTCTTTGGGGTCTAGCCTCCTTAGTTTTTTATTTATTTATTTTTTAGATTTTTTTCTTAGTTAACATACAGTGCAATATTGGTTTCTGGAGTAGAATTCAGTGATTCATCACTTACATACAACACTCACGGCTCATGACAACAAGTGCCCTTTTTAATACCCATCACTCATCCAGCTCATCCCCCAAACACCTCCCTCCATCAACCCTCAGTTTGTTGTCTATTGTTAAGATCTCCAATGGTTTGTTTCCCCCTCCCTTTTTTCCTCCCTTCCCATATGTTCATCTGTTTTCCTTCTTAAATTCCACATATGAATGAAATCATATAGTATTTCTCTTTGTCTGATGGACTTATTTCACCTAGCATAATACACTCTAGCTCCACCCCTGTCATTGCAAATGGCTGAGTAGTATTCCATTACACACACACACACCCCCCACATCTTCTTTATCCATTCATCAGTTGACGGACATTTGGGTTCTTTCCGTAGTTTGGTTATTGTTAATAATGCTGCTGTAAACATTGTGGTATGTATGCCTTCAAAACTATATTTTTGTATCCTTTGGTTAAATACTTAGTAGTGCCGTTGCTGGATCATGAGGTAGTTCTGTTTTTAACTTTTGAGCAAACTCCATACTGTTCTCCAATGTGGCTGCACCAGTTTGCATTCCCACCAATCGTGTAGGAGGGTTCCCCTTTCTCTGCATCCTCGCCACAGCCTGTTGTTTCTTGTGTTATTAATTTTATCCACTCTGACACGTGTGAGGTGCTATCTCATCGTGGTTTTGATTTGTGTTTCCCTGATGACGAGTGATGTTGAGCATCTTTTCATGTGTCTGTTGGCTATTTGTACATCTTCTTTTCTCCTCCCTAGTCTTACTGCAGCTTTAGCTCTTAGACCTTAGAACCTAGGACACTACAAATAAAGTAATAATGAAATGAACATATTTATATGGAAAGTTTTTTCCATCCTGGAAAATTAAATATGAGAAATATGTTATGGTTGGTACAGGAAGAAAGAAAGCTAGAGTTTTATTTCCTTGGTTTTACCCACATGATGAAGCTTTTATTATTTTGGATATAATTTTAAAACCTAGTTTTGTTGGTTTGTTTTGTTTCTATGGTAATGTTTTGAAGCCTCCTGAAGCCGAACTGTTCTTCATTACTTTTCTAAAACTGTCAAGCCAATAAATAGACTAAGTAGAAGGCAACTGTGAAGAAATGTAATTATACCCTAATCATTCTCCACTCACTTTTCTTGTGTTCACTCCCTAGCCGTTTAATACACTCATTATACTTGAGTTTCTCATATATTGAGACCATATTTTAGTCATGTTATAGTGAAAAACATTTGCTTTAAAAATAAATTTATGTTTTTATAAATGTGTATACAATGTAAATATTCTGGATTATTTCAGGTGAGTTCACTGAGCGTGTTCTATTGCTATTTATGCCTGGCTTTTTCAAAATTTAACTTTTAGAGGAATCAAATAGAGATCGTATTAAAATGCAGACTCTTCATTTCTAACAAACTCCTAGCTGATCTGGATGTTGAGTCCATGGCCACACTTTGAATGGCAAGGCTTCAGATAAAAGATGAAACAGAGGTACATCAATTCAATTGAATATTTTGCATCCATTAAAAGAATGAGGTCAGAAATGGGGAAATCTTTCAAGATATGCTGTCTAAATAAAAAAAGCAAAGTGAAGAACTGTGTATAATATGACTCCATTTGCATGTTTTCAAGGAAATATATTTATACAAAGAAAGCTGCTGAAAGAATGTATAAGGAACTTAATTAGAGATTGCGTCTGAGGAGGGGCAGTGAGGATCTGAGGTAGGAGGGATGCTTTCTTTTATGGTATATAACAACATTTGTGTTTGTTATAATCAAGAAATATTTAAAATATAGAGAACTGAGTAGAGCATATTATAAAGAAAATGAACCTCTTATATATAAGAAGGGTGTTTTGGGGGACATATTTGCTTCATATTTTTTTCCTTAGCATGCATCATGTTGATGAAACAACTGAATCCCCTTTGAAGCCCCTTTTCAATCCCAATCCTGAGGTACAGGTCTCCTGAGACTGGTATGAATTTTTTCCCATCCATATTTTTATAGGTTCATTGCACAGGGAACCTTAAAATATATGTTAGTTTTGTTTTACAATTTTACATAAATGGGGTCACATATTTATTGTTAATTGTTTCTCATGTGAATTATAACCCTTTTAATAAAAACTATAGTAAAAGGAACAAAATCAACAAAATAGAACTCTCAGAATCATGTAATATAGCTATACTGAAGGATGTGCACTGGATCAGAAATCAGAGTTACAACCTTAAGATAAATCACCACTAAGCACCTTGTGACCCTGGGTGAATTACTAGACCTTTCTGGACCACAGGTTTCTAATAATGTAATCTAGATGCTTCCAGGTCCCTCTAACATTGAACGGCCCAGTTACGGAATATTCTAATACATACTTTCTCTGCTCTCATGTTACAATTGACCAAGATCTCAATCTGTCCTTCAGATTCCGGGGAGCCAGTTGAGGCCTGATTTGGCTTCAAGGATTGTAGATTTTGGCTGAAGATCTGACCTCTAAGTTGGTCCTAGTCAGGTGACAATCGGAGGCTAGCAAGCAGAGGATACAAGTGTGAGTGACAAATCCAGTTGACAACAGTGTTGGGAGGTGTTTTCTTCCAGTCCATACTCTTTTGTTTAATACTCAACATATGGAGTGTTTTATTTCGGATTTCAGCCGTGGCAGTGAGTACTTCGGTTATCACTGGTTTTATCGCTATCACTGTCACCTGTGTAAATGTTTTCTTGGATTAAATATGTTGAGGGTGTGAGACATAGGGATGCATTCACCCACTCGGGGGGCCTCCTGCCTGTCTTGGCTGGAGAGGTGAGAAGAGCGATTAGAGGGTCTGCAGTGGCTTCTCCCCTGTTGTCAGCATTCATTTGGAAGCTGTGAAAACCGAGAAATGTTCAAATCCAAGATTGTGAGATCAATAAAGGAGTTAAGTGAATGTTCTGGAGGGCGCTTTGAGATTCTGAAAAGGATTGATGGCATTTATTACTTTCTGGAATGCAGATCTTAAAGTTTGTTTAAAATATTAGCTACGGAAGAAAAAGTATTTTATAATGTCTTAGCCAGAAAGAACCAGAAAGACTTAGACTCCCATTCAAAATGGAAAAGTGAGACTGACAAGATGGAGAATATATTTTCTTGAGTAAAAGATTTAGTAGTAACACTGGTTTTATGGATACAGTATATCTATAAAATGTGACTGACTTCTTTGAAACATAAATGTCAATTTAATCATGTCAGATACTTTCCCTTGCTGTTTTGATACAAAGGGAATAAAAGCAATTGTTTAGTTTATTTATTACTGTGATACAAATTGTCCCTCAATCTAGCTTCTTAAAAAGGGAAACAACAACAACAAACAAACATTTGTTATCTCATGCAGTTTCT
Source organism: Ursus americanus (assembly GCF_024610735.1). NCBI lineage: Eukaryota > Metazoa > Chordata > Mammalia > Carnivora > Ursidae > Ursus > Ursus americanus. Next base: position 31,985,253 of record NC_142151.1, on the reverse strand, counting down.
GAGAATCAGGAATCTGGGAGAAGCTTACCCGGGTGGTCTGATTCTGCATTTCTCATGAGGTTACACTCAAGACATTGGCCAGGACTGAGATCATCTCAGGATTGATGGAGCTGGCAGGTTTACTTCCAAGATGGCTCATTCATGCCTATTGAGCAGAAGACATGAGTTTCTTGATGGTTATTGGGAAGAACTCCAGTTCCTTATCACATGGATCTCTCTATCATACTATTAGAAAGTTCTCATGGCATGGCAGCGGGCTTCCGAGAGCAGGTGCTCCAGAGGAGAAAGAGAGAGCAAGGAGGGCATTTCAGTGCCTTTTACAGTTTAGTCTTGCAAGTCATAGACTGTCACTTCTGCCATCCTCTATTCATGGACGCCGGTCATTAACTAAAGAGGAGGTGAATTTAGCTCCACCTTTTGAAGAGAGGAATTTCAAGGAAATCGTGGACATATTTTTAAAGTACCACAATGGCATATTACTCAGCCCTAAGAAAGAATGAAATCTTGTCATTTGCAACAACATGAATGGAGCTAGAAAGTATTGTGCTAAATGAAATAAGTCGGTCAGAGAAAGGCAAATACCATATGATTTAACTCATATGTGGAGCTTAAGAAACCAAACAAATGAGCAAAGTTGAAGAAAAGAGAGAGGCAAACCAAGAAATGGACTGTTAAATAGGGAGAACAAACGGCTGGCTACCAGAGGGGAGGTGGATGGGGGGAATGGGTGAAATAGGTGATAGGGAGTACGGAAGGCACTTGTTGTGATGAGCAGGGGTTGTTGTATAGAAGTGTTGAAGCTCTATTGTACATCTGAAACCAATATTACACTGTATGTTAACTGGAATTTAAACAAAAACTTTAATAAAAACTTTAAAAAAATAAAGTACCATAATAGTCAAATTAATTGAAGAGGTCTCAGTATTATAAAATCAATTATAAGATTGTAAGGAAGCATAACTTTGTTAAGCTGTCCTTTAATTTATATTACTTTCCATAGAAAATCACTGATAATAACTCATATTGGTTTAGGACTCCGTGTACCCTAGGTACCGTGCTTGGCCTTTCATATCATCTATTTTATCCTTACCACAATCTGGAAGGTAGAGCCTCCATTAACAAATTTCAAAATTAAAATGCTGCAAATCATAACCTGCATCCTTATTTTATGTATCATTAAGAAACAAAAATGTCGATTAAACCACATTACAGTGCCTCATTGTTTTGAATTTGTACTTTGTACTTATGGGAAGTACCGATGCGAGGCTTGTTTAGACTGCCCCCTCTTCCCTTTTGTCATATAACACCCTTGGGCACACGTAAAAATTGGAAAACATAAGTGAAATAAGTTGATGTTCCTAAAATGTTTTCACAGAGTCCAGTTATTCTGAAACATTGACATTGTTGCTTCCTACCAGAGGACCCAGCCTTGCATTGTTTCTGGGTCCCATGCATGCAGGTGGCTGGTGTAATTCAGCCTTCAAGTTATAGCCACCGAATCAACCAACCAAGTGTAGGATCTTAAATTCTATTTCCCAGGTTCTGTTCAGATACATATTTAGTGTTCTCAGGCTCTGAACCCCAATATTTTATCTTTTGTGTTTAGATCCTATGAATTAACCTATACATTGTGCCTTATTGGATAAAAACTAAGTTTTTATTTAATCTATTCTGATTTATTCTATGAGTTATCATCAAATTGTTCCCTAAAATTATATTAATAAACGTATAGGAAATTTTCATTTTCATACTATACGTTTGTTGTTTTTCTAACCTGGGGCTTTTCCCTCCTTACCAAATACATTTTCTTTGCTCCAGACCCCTACATTAGGTAGCTTCACCTTCTGCTTTTGCTACTTTTGCTTTAAGAAAGAAAAATTCCAGATGCTTTATTTGTATTTAATTTGGTCTCTTTATGATGGGCATTCCCCAGTACATCTCTTTCAGCTAAGGAATTGTTTTATTTTTAAAGACTAGAGCAGGGAATTAACACTTCCTGACAGTACATTAGGGATGATTCTTAGCTGACTAACTTTGATCAACTAGTAGGCCTGCTCAGCTTCTTATTCCTCCAAATTTTGCTATTTTTACAACTAATCAAATTCAAAGACAGTTACTGCAAGATGTAAAAAGTCGTGGTCATCAAATAGGGAAATAAAAATTTTCATGCAAACAAAGAGAGGTTTCTCCTTGTAAAATTGTTTTCACCATTTAGTTTGAGTAATTATAGCTCTTTACATTTCCCAAGCAATTACAGCCATTTGCATGTGCAATGATTCAGTTCCCACTGAATCATGATGAAATGGAAAGCAAAAATGAAAAGAACAAAAGTAAAATTCTAAAAATGGTAAGCCGCCATGTTTCTCTCAGGCTTTTGGAGGCCCAAGGATGCTCATGTCTTCTCATCAGATGCTACGGGGCAACAGGAAATAGGAGATGAAACCACACTGTGCCTTCCCAAAGCAAATCAGGATGGAGAGTACGGAGCATTGGAAATGAGGGCCGGTACAGATGGAAAGTCAGCTTCGCTCTCTAAAGCTATGTGCTTACAGCCCTTGGGGGTGAATGGAGATTTACCAGGTACCTACGGCACCCTTATAAGAAGAAGCTTCCAGTAGGAGGGTGGAGAGCGTCATAAAGGAAAAAGCACAGGCTTTGGAGACAAGACATACGTGGGTTAAGTTTTTGCCTCAGTCATTTCCCAGGTGTTTGAGGTAGAACAGGCTTCTCAAAATTTAAAGTGTACATACATCACCTGGGGACTTGGAAATGCAGATTCTGACTCAGTCTGTTGGTGGGGCTCAACAGTTCACTTTCCTAAGAAGCTCCGGAAAAGTGGTCAACCACTTCTTGACAAAAAGGGGCTAGGGCAAGCTGCTTTATTTCCGAGTTTCAGGTACCTGATGACACCCTTGTGGCTTAGATCATAAACAGCATGTGTAAAGGATAGAGCACAGAGCTTGGCACATCATAGGGGTTCAATAAATGGTACTGATATGCCCGATTTCATCAACTTCAAATGTTTTGCCAACTTAAGCCAATAAGCAGTTATACCAGGGACATTTCTATTAGGTGATAATAAGATTTAGCTAAGGAAGCTTGCATTTTCATATACATCATTGGATCCATCTAAAACTGAGTGATTGTTTAGCTATCTGAAGATTTTTGCCTGGCTCGCTTGCTTGCTCTTTCTTTCTTTCTTTCTTTCTTTCTTTCTTTCTTCCTCTTTTCATTCTTTTTTTTTTCTTGTCTAAGAGTACAACATAGAGTCAGAGAAAAAAGTACAAATCAAACAAAAGAGAGCATTTTAACCATTAATATCACCTTGGGCAATTTTAAGAGGAAAAAATAAAAGTGGCTAGGATTTTAGATCTGTTCTTCAAATGACTCAATGCACAATGCATTAGAGAAACTTATTTGCAGTCAGACAGTGGTGGTGACATCCTGAGAAACAGACACAAAGAAGCAACAGAAGAGTTTCCAGATTCTCAACGCTGTTTTTCCCTGTTAATAAAAATTCTTTGTATCTCTTTTGCTTTTCAGCAGTCTAAGGTTTTATCACTTTGTGGAATTTCTTTGGTAACTGTTTCTGATTTTATAAAGTTAGGCTTTTGACATAATTAGGAGTTCTATTCTGGTTAAAGTACAGGAGTCCTGCAATTACCCACTGCATTCCATGGTAATTATCTGCACTTGTGCCTTTTTCCCCTGTGCAGAGAGCCGGCCGGCCTTATTACAATATAGTAAGTGCTTAAAATGTTTTCTCGGGAGGAAGTGGCTATGATGAGGCTGCTCCTGTTCCCTGCAGGGGGTAGAAGATTAATACACGATGTCCAGATTACTCTGTCATTTTTTGCCCTTTTTGCGCACACCCTGCAAGGGGCTTTAACTTGAGTTGAAGATTTTGTGAGCAGGAGAAAATTTTAGTAAAAAAAGACACACGTGGTAAAGTGATAAGGCAATATTTCACACATAAAAAATAAGCGTTATATTTCCTTGAGTGGGTAGTTTTGAAAACTACATAGGTTAAACTTTGATTTTTCAGAAACAACTTCTCTTAAAAATCTACCTAGTTAGAGCAAGCCATTTTCTTTTCAGATAATCTTGAAATGGTTTCAATAAACTTTGCAATTAATATGACATGGCACTCCTTTCCTAAGTAGTTCAAAGCAGTTTGTATAAATGGGGTGACTAACTTCAAAACTTGTTTGGGACACAGCTAGAGAAATTCTGTTATTATCTCAAATTTGAATGTGTAGAAGTAGAAAAAATTTACTCTGGCACCAGATTCAGACTCAATGTAGATGCATTTGTGCCCTGGATCCTTCTGGTTATCTCACTTTTTTTGTCATTGAAGGGTGTTGGTACAACTAAAGGTGAAGTTTTTTTAGAAGGCATTAACTCTCTTGATCCTATAAGATTGTCAAGACGTTGGGGCGCCTGGGAGCCTCAGAAGGTTAGACATCGGCCTTCAGCTCAGGTCATGATCCCAGGGTCCTGGAATTGAGCTGTTTGTCGGGCTCCCTGCTCAGTGGGGAGTCTGCTTCTCCTTCTCTCTCTGCCTCTCTCCCCTGCTTATGCTCTTTCTCTCTGTCTCAAATAAATAAATAAATAAATAAATAAATAATCTAAAAAAAAAAAGATTGTCAAGAAGTTAAATAAATTAATCAAAAAATATTAAATAAGCATCTTCTATGTCTCAGGCATTGCACTGGTGTTGGGGTTAAGCAGAGAAGCAAGAAACCAACCAGTCCTCATCCTCATGGACCTCGTGATCTGGTAGAGCAAGAGATGCCAAATTATCATGGATTGGGAGCCTTTTCAGTTTTGGAGCTAATACAAATAGTAATTGAAGCTCTGGGTGTGAATGAGATTGGCCGGAGCAAAGGTCCTCAACCCTTAGTTGCACATGAGAATAATTTAGGGAGCTTTAAAAAATTCTGAAGTTTGGCCCTACCCTCAGGCCATCTCCTGGGGGCGGGTGTTGATGTTGGTATTTTAAAAAGATCCCCCGATGATGTGAAGGTGCAGCCAGAATTTAGAACCCTTAATTTAGAGACAAGTTTTAAAAAAGCATATAAAAAAGAAGTTATGGGAAAGCATAAATCCCAGTTATTAATGCAATTTTCAAAAACCATTTTGAAGGAACTGACACATCAAGTCTTAAGTGTTGACAAAAATTTGATCTGCAGAATAAAGGAAGGGTTCCGTGCCGTCTTGTCTGACACCTTGCATTATATGTGTACTTTAGAATTTTTTTTAATGGTTTGTTTATTTATTTGAGACAGCGTGTGTGAACATGGCGGGGGAGGGGCAGAGGGAGAGGGAGGGAGAGAATCTCAAGCAGACTCCCTGCTGAGGGGAGCCTGACATGAGGCTCGATCCCATGACCCTGAGTTCATGACCTGAGCCAAAATCAAGAGGTGGATGCTTAACCAACTGAGTCACCCAAGCACCCCTATAACTTAGGATTTGGACACTTCCTCCAGCATCAGAATGACAAATCAGTCTCACAGTTCCCAGAATCAGCACTGTTTAGATGGCTGTGGAGTTGGTACCGGGTACTGTTGAATTTTGATCAATGTAAGGGTCAAAACAGCCATGGAAGCATCACAAGAAAAAAATCTGTAATCTTGTACAGTGACAGATGTTAACTAGACTTATCATGGTGGCCATCTTATAATATATACAAATATCAAATCATGTGGTATACCTGAACTAATATAGGTGTCAATCACACCTCAGTAAGAAGTATGAAAGACATGTCTGTGCTTGACTGTTCCTGTTCTTCTACTGCAAGAAGATATTTGGATTTGTACTTGTCTGATTTTAACACATTCTTTTCCCTGGTGTGTTCTCCCCGACTTCACATTTCAGATTTTATACCCATCCACAAAGGACTCTGCTAGTATTTTATTTCTGTATTAATAGGTATTATTAGCCATGAAGTAAATCCACAGTGGGACATAATTCACGTCTGAATTTAAAGAACTCCATGTTCAACTGGATAAGTATCTTTTTATTCTGAGTGTTTACTACTGTAGTAAGTTCAAGAAGTGGAGAGGGAAGGGGGAAGGGAGGGAATATTCTGACTCCCCCTCTCAAGTACTGATTAAATAGCAAATATGGACTGCATGTTAGAGCAAATAGTGTTAAAGAGTTGTAATGTCTGTGAAGAAGGCGTTTTCCCCTGTGCTGTGGAAGCAACTCAATTCAGAAGGGCAGAGATGAGTGTCAGCCTTTCACTTTAAGCACAACTAAGGGCTTAACCCTCCGTTTTATCTCCCCAAGTCGTCTGCTGCTTTTCCTCCTGTGTGCCCATTTTGCTTTATCCAATAATGATGGACTCTGCCTATCACTGTCTAGGGTCCCATCATTTTGATAAAGCATCTCTTCAATTTATTCGTTCCAAGGCAGAATGAGTCTCTTACTTGGGATTCTACCTCAGAGATGTCCCAGAACATCATGTAAACCCAGTTGAGTGTTTATTTGTTCTTCTAAGTTGCTTTCCTCTCCACAACAGGTCTTGACCCTTTCCTGGCTCAATGTGATTAGCAGCTTTGCTTGGAGATGTGAGTAGCCAGGCTCCGGGTGGTCAGGTGAACCGGAAGACAGAGTCAGAGCCCTGAAGGTGGCTAGGCCTGGCATTTGTAGTGCAAGCTGGACAGAGGAGTCCAAGAAAAGAAGTTCACCTCCATTTTTTTGTTCACCGTAGCAGGCATCATGCTAAATACTTTATATACATTGTACCATCAAATTCTCTCCTCATTTACGAGAAAGATTCTCTCATCAACTCCACCTTGATCATGAGCAATATAAAGATCGTGAAGCCTAAGGTCCGATAGCGTCTCCAGGGCAGAGCCAGGATTCAAATCTAAGTCTGACTCCAGGGTACGTCATACATCCTGCAGTCAGAGGACGTGCCAGGTCAGTATCTAGAAACTAGGCTGGGTGAAGGAAGCAGGGCGTATGTCTGGGGCTCGTGTCGCAACCTCCAGTGGACTTTATACAATTAAAGCATATTTTTCTTCTATTTAGCACAAACATTTATTTTCCCCTTACAAATTAAGAGCTTCTTTTAAATATCACCATTTCACTAAAATATTTCAGGAAAAAGCAGGACAGACACCATACATCCTAATCGCATAGCACTCGGTGCATTTGGATTAGCAAGTATAATGCGAGGCACAGGAAGAATACAATATTCAAAAAATACTGAGATTTATCTATGAATTTAAGCAATGATAAAAAGAATTGTCCTAAATAATTATTTTTGTAGTTACTTTGAGGAGCCAGTTTATAGGAAGATTGCCTTTGTGATAATCAGCGTATTACTACTCTTTAAAGCTTGAGCATTTCTGTGACTATTTTAGCTTATTAAGTTTACTTCAAACACTAAACCAAATATGGGTGTCTTCTCTGGTGATGACTAGAGTATACTGTCATCAGTAAATACAGCCTAGTTAAGTTGCAAAATGTTGGGACCTATTCATTAGTAGGTCTGATGGAGACAGAAATGATTTTGGTCACATTAGCCTTCATAGTCATGTCCGATTGAGTGGGGGGGGGGGTGCATTGAATTCCATGACAATGTCCTTTAGAATATACTACATGCTTCTGTGACAGTCTCTGCTGTGAAGGCTTAGTACAGGGAAATGAATGAAATAAAAGTCATTGATTACTTTACTCTGGTTTTGGTCCAGTTGTATATGCCCATAATAACTCAGCAATTCTAGACCATTGCAAACCATGTTCTCTAACACTCAAGGACTCCCTGGAGGTTTCCCCCCCGCCATCCTATGGCAGAACCTGTATATTGCTCTTATCTGTTTTGTAAACTGGAATTTCATAGTAAGATTTTACTTAAGAAAAAAGAAAACTATAGTAGAAAAACAGAAACCCACTAATATAGATCATACTTCCCCAGATCATTATAGCATTTGCCATAGACAGATGACAGTCGTCATTTCCCATTTACGTAGAAGTTTCATTTTGTCATAAAAAAGAGATTGTTATTGTTCCAATAATTAATACTATGGATTCATATGAAAGAAGTAAAAGAGTTTCTGTTCTTTAGGAGGATACATACCAAGAGGGACAAACTGAATAATAATTTTTGCTGTAATGTATGCTTTTAAAACAGAAGTCAGCATTTTTTTAAAGATTTATTTTTTGAGAGAGAGAGAGAGAAAGGGAAGGAGCAGAGGGAGAGGAAAGAGCTGGCTCTGCTGAGTCCAGAGCCGAAAGCCAGGCTCGATCCCATGACCCTGAGGTTAGGACCCGAGCTGAAATCAAGAGTTGGAGGCCAACTGGAGCCATCCAGGTGCCCCAGGAGTCTGCATTAGTTTTAATGTAAAGGACCAGATAGTAAATATTTTGGTCTTTGTGGTTCATACGGTCTTTGTCACAATCACTTCTGCTGTAGTTGTACGAGAAAAAAGTATTTTTTAGACAATAATAAGCAAATGGGAATGGCCAGAATTGGTCTACAGGCTGTAGGTTGCCAATCTCAGTTCAAAAGTCAGTGTTAATGGAATATATATGGGGTAGAATAGAAACAAGTGGACATATTTAGTGATGGCATCTTTTTTAAAAAAATGCTAGAAGATCAATTTTAGTGATTACACTGAAAATTTTAGAAAATAGTTGACAGTTAATGTTTGGTTACCTCGTGATTTTAGGTTATATACTTTCAAGATTTCAAAGATATTTTTCATGTCCTTATAATACGTTGCATACTAATTTACACACTTGAAAATTTTTAAAATGGGTATTCACTTTCATTTTGTCCTTAGCTATCACTGATAAATATTTGTCTGCACTGACATTATGTCCAGGGTTTGCTTGGAAGGTTAAGAAACTTTATTTTTCTAGTCACAGACATAACTCTTTTCTAGAATGTAGTCCTTATAATTTAGCTTTGATATATTTTTATTATTTTAGTTTCTTTATTTATGATGGTGGACAGAGAAGTGGTAGTTTATTGCTTTTAGATAGATGTCAAATTTTCTTATTTTTTTCTAGGTTAAATTTATAAGGTCCAAGGAAAATTATTTTCCTCTCCAATATTTTACTTTATTTACTACATTCTACATATTGCCTGTGACTTTAAGTATTTTCAACAACTAGCTACAACATTTCAAAAACATATTAACATGACCTTAGCAGAGGATTTAAAAGCTTATCTATGATTATAGAAGCTAAGATCTTGCTTTTTAGTAAATGTCAGAATTACTGGGAGAAAGTATACCAAGGAGCAAAATTATCAGTGACCTCTTCAGTTATTAAAAGGTGTTCAGTAGTGCTTGAAATATTAAAGAATATTTGTGCCTTAAAAATTTTAAAATTACTCTATGTCCCTCTCTGTAACACCATTAGCTTCAAATAGAGCTATTTTTACACATCAATAGATAAGAGGATATGTTATAACCCTTCCTGTGCATGGTAACAGGAACGACCTGGGCATGGTGTTTTTCCTAAGTGCCATACAGAGTGAGATTGTGGATACGATCTCTGCTCGAGGTCATGTATCCTCAGATACTGCTAACTGGGGAGCTGGGGACTACACACAGCTGAAGATGGGCTTTGTTTGGCTTGCATAGTGTTTTGTGAATTTGTTATGACTTCTAGTCAGATGATGTGGAAATCAGGTGATCTAAAAACTAGGTTAATCTGGTACAGATAGCTTATATTTCTGCATGGTTGCAACGTGCTGTAGCTAAGTTTCTGTTCCTTTCAGGTGGTGTCTGTTTTCATAGGCTCTGCCATTTACACAAAACTTGCCATCACTCCAAAACCCCTCCCTCTAAATCTAGCAAGCCTCCCACATGACCCTGTGGCATATACGTTGTCAGCCTCTTATCCAGGTCCAAAGTAGACGACCTGGTTCGATCAGCATCAGGGGCTATGTTACCCATCCCAGCAAGGTGCAGGGATCTATGTGTTGTGTCTCTCTCTTTGGATGGTTACTGTGTGCCACCACCATGTAAGAATCCTTACACCAACCCATCAGATGAGAATGTCATTGCCCCCATTTATAGAGGCACATTGAGGTACCTGGAGGTAAAACAACTGGCCCAGGGTCACTGGGAAGTATGTGGGACAGCCAGTCTGGGTCTGAGGCCACAGTTGTAATAGTCTCAGAAGTGGTGGAAAATAGTTTGCATTTTTCAATCATTTCTTTCCAGAGACCTACCTTCTCAAGTTCTAACTACCTCAAACGATGCAATTTTACTTTCTGTTAGCAGTGATGCCGTATGAAATGTTGTTTATAGAATTGATTTTTATACTAATCAAGTTAATATATACACATAGCCTAAAAATAAAATTTCCAGTCTTACTAATGAATGGAAGTTTTCTAGGATATTTACATTTCTGAATCATTGGCTTCCTTTCCGGTAATTGAGGATTTAACCTCTTATTGGATCTCGCCCTCATTTCTTTCTTCCCAGTTTCTCAAAATAATTATATATATTTTTAATTATAATGTTTACCTTTTTATGACGCTAAACACTGCTCATTGATAGCTTAGCACTGTACTGTAATCACACTTTTGTGCTCTTACAATATCTTTTCCCCTCCCCCTGAGGTAATTGTGCCTATTATTCATTCGATTAGTTTTCTATACACTTGGGTTTTTTTTTTTTTTAATGCTCCACCAAACCTTTACAAAATTATGAACTTTTTTTCAAATGTTCAAACACACCAAATAACCTATCATCCCTAGCCCTGCAACCATAGGCCTCTTTTCTGGAGCGCGGCGTCTGCTCTGATCTAGATACGTTACTCTGCCGTGTGGTGGGGAATTCTCAAACTCAGTCCTGCTCTGCACAACCTTCTGTTTGGCGTCTTCGACCTGGATCCCATGTCCTCCCCTTTCTTGGTTCATTTCCTCATCTTGCCAAAGCACATCTCTTCATAGCTTCCTAGAAAAGTATGCACGGGAATACATTTTTTTTGAGTTCCTGATTGTTTGAAAATACCATTATTGTATCCTCACACTTTCTAGTCTGGATAGAGTTGTAAATTGGAAAGTGTTCTCTTAGAATTTTGCAATTATTGTCTTTACTGTCTGCTGTTGTTCAGTGTTGGTGTTAGACATCTGCTGCCATTATAATTCCTATTTCTTTGTATATGAATCTCCTCTCCCCGCCTGCTTTGTGGACCTTTTCTTTAACCTTGTTCTGAAATTTCAGAGTGTTTATGTGGGTCTTTTTTTTGTCAGAGAGGTGGGCATTCAGTGGGCTTTTCAATATGAGGACTTATATCTTTCAGCCCTGGAAAATTACTCTTGTTTCTTATTTTTGATAAATTTTCCCCTTTTATTCCTAATCTGGAATTCTTATTTAGATGTTGCCCTTCTTGTATAGTTTTCTAATTTTCCTTACCTTTCTCAGAAGTCAGTGATTTTCTTGATCTTACATTTTAATCTTTCTATTGAAATATTTGTTTTGTTTATCATATTTTATGAAAACATTGCTCTTTCCTGTCTGTTTCTTTTTCATTCATCCCTGTTTTGGTTTTATGGGAATGATACCTTCTCTTATTTCTCCAAAGCTATTATTATAGGCTTTTCTCTTCTTGAAATGTCCTTCTCCTGTATTCATTGTTATCATTTCCTTCAGGTCCCTTTTTTTTTCTCTTTCTTTTGGCCCTTCTCCCTTAAGTTGAAGTCTTTCCCCAAGTCTGTTTGGTGGTTCCTTGGTTATCCATTCATATTTAAGAATGAAGTCCTAGAAAGGACTGCAGAAGATCTGTGAATGGAGGTGTGCTGTGTTGACTGGCAGCCCTTCATTGCAGGGTGGTCAAGAAGCTTGCCAACCTTGCGAGACTAGCTCCTTTCTAAGGTTCAGTTTCTCCAAAAAATAAAACAAGACAAAATCAGACAAGAGACTCCTAAATACAGAGAACAAACTGAGGGCTGCTGGAGGGGAGGAGGGGGATGGGGTAACAGGGTGATGGACATTAAGGAGGGCATGTGATGTAATGAGCACTGGGTGTTATATAAGACTGATGAATCACTGACTCTACCTTTGAAACTCATAATACTCTGTGTGTTAGTTAATTGAATTTAAATAAAAACAACAGAACACAAAACAGAACAGAACTATCCAGTCTCCTGTACACAGTTACAGTTGTCCTGGGAGCAGATCTGAGGAAGGAGGCTGAAATACTCATTGTTCATTATGGAAATATTCTCTCAATTCCCTTGTTTTTAGCTTGCCACTTCATCCCTGTTCTAAATGTTTGCTGGAGTCTCTGCGCATCGAGATAAACTTCTGATCTCACGTGAGGGCGGTAGGGATCAGATGCGGATGGAGGAGGCTTTCCCTAGCCAGGTACATTAACATAGGTGAATAAATGTGGTGGATAGAGTTAGATGTTTTCATTGGCATACAGAGGGAACCATGCATACTCGATGTGGTGCCATGTTAGTGAGTTACAGTAAATAAGATGGAACTGATTTGGGGCATACCAGTTAGAATCCATTGTTATACAACCATGACTTTTGTGTAGAACCATTTATTCAGAGTTATATGTCTGGAGAACTTCAAAAACTCACTTTTTGAAAATCATCACAAAAGAGAAATAGAGCATGAAACATGATCATGGAAACTGACTGCCCTACATATCATGAACTTTTTTAACAGTTTTATATTTTACAAAAATGGTGGAAATGCAGTAATTACTGCCCTTCTCATTCACTATGGAGTGTGTTGAGTAAATGGTGTGGTTCCACATCTGGTTAAGCCTGGTTACAAACCTTGTATCTAAATCAGACGGTACACACAACTTACTGTTTTGACTGACAGATTCAATCCAAATACGTTTTTACCTTTTGAGAAAAAAGGTTAAGGAAGAGAAGAGACTGAGGATTAGTAGCTCCACTGGTAACCTGGTGTTGTGGGCTGAATGAGCTCTGCCAGCTCCGATATTCATATTCTGAAAACCTAACCGCCAGTACTTCAGAACGTAAACTTATTTGGAGATAGAGTAAAGAGGCAATTAAATTAAAATGAAATCTTAGGTGAGTCCTAATCCAATATGCTTGGTGTGATCATAAGAGGAAGACACTGGCACATATAGAAAGAAGACAATGTGACGATACAGGGAGAAGATGGCCATCTGCAAGCCAAGGAGAAAGGCCTCAGAAGAAAGCACGTCTGTGGACACAGTAATCTCAGACTTGCAGTCTACAGAACAGTGAGAAAATAAATTTTTGTCCTTAAGCCACCCAGTCTGTGGGACTTTGTGAGGGCAGCCTTAGCAAGTGAATATATGTGGCAAAAACTTTTTTGCTTTTTGAAGATGGATCCAATTTTTATGTCTTCTGATAAGCAATTTTCATAGTTTTAATTTCATTAAGTTCAGATTTTGAAAGTAGTGTTATTCTTACCCCTAAGTTATGAAAAGACTTGGAATTATACTTCTTCATATTGAAAAAAAAGTCTATATCTAAAAAAAACTTTTTATTCTTATTTAAGGACTCCAACTGGCAACATAATTCAGATGCAATTAGCAAGTTCTTGGAGAGCATAGATGTGGGTGGTGGTGTCTAAAGGCAGGCTTTTCAATGCTGAGTTGGAACTAAAATAGAATTCTTGTACTTTTATTGCAAAACAGGAGACAGCCTATTAATAGAGTAATATTGAAATAATTTGGGGAGTTATAGCTTTTTTGTGTTTTATGTGAATAGCATAAAAGTTTTAATTTATTTCCAAGTGGCAAATCTTTCTAATAAATAAATTCATTTTCATTCCAAAAACTACAGTTGACAAATCTATTTCTAGAGGCATATATTTTTTGTTTTGGCTATCCAGAATATTATTTAGTAAGTTTATAATCATTCTGTCTGCAGAATCATGATTTTTGTGTATGTATTTATTATCTGTCTGAATACTCACGGCAATCCCATGGTGAACATTTCACAGGTGAATGGACCAGAAATCAGAGATACTAAATAATTTCCCCAAATTTCCACCAGTATTAAATGGCAAAGCTTGTTGAATTTGAATCTCTGTCTGATTCCACAGACCAATTCTTTCCATTATTTTATACTGCTAGATTTGACCATTCTCTGTATAGACAAACTTTAATCACATGAATCAACTTGGCACTGACTCTGATTTTTACAAAAGCAAAATGTAAAGGAAAAAGTTTAACAAACCAATGAAAATGTTGCATATTTGCCTTCATAAATAAGGGTAACTACAGAGCAGTATTCAGGGGTTGAAATCTTTAACGATACTGTGAGCATTATGACACTAATCATAACTCATAAGAGGAAGTAATTAAGAAATGTAATTAAAATGCTTAAACTTGGCTTTAAAGAACTTTTTCAAAAACTTGTGCAATAATATGTATTCTCAAGTCCTTACCACATAGCTTATAGTTATTTTTTTAAAGGCATTATTTCTTTCAATGGTTTTAAGTTTAAAGGAAAAAAATAAGTGGGAAATGCAGATAGTTCCATATCTCAGTTCCCCCACATCCAGTTTCCCCAAGTAGTAACATCATTTTTTTTAATACTTAGATGGGGGAATTTTCATTTTTTTAAAAAGATTTTATTTATTTATTCGACAGAGATAGAGACAGCCAGCGAGAGAGGGAACACAAGCAGGGGGAGTGGGAGAGGAAGAAGCAGGCTCATAGCGGAGGAGCCTGATGTGGGGCTCGATCCCAGAACGCCGGGATCACGCCCTGAGCCGAAGGCAGACGCTTAACCGCTGTGCCACCCAGGTGCCCCGGAATTTTCATTTTTTAAAAGAGATTTTATCAAGTTTTTAATTTTAATTCCAGTATAGTTAACATAGTGTTATATTAGTTTCAGATGTACAATACAGTGATTAAGCAGTTCTATACACTACTCAGTGCTCATCATGATACGTGTTCTCCTAATCCTCATCACCTATTTCACCCGTCCCCCACCCACCTACCCTCTGGTAACCATCAGTTTGTTCTGTATAGTTAGGAGTCTGTTTCTTGGCTTCTCTTTCTCTTTTTTCCTTTGCTTATTTGTTTTGTTTCTTAAATTCCACATATGAGTGAAATCATATGGTATTTGTTTTTCTCTCGCTGGCTTATTTCCCCTAGCATTTCACCCTCTGGCTTCATCCATATTGTTGCCAATGGCAATATTTCATTCTTTTTTTATGGCTGAATAATAATTTTATTGTGTATACATACTACCTCTTCTTTTTCCCTTCATCAATCAATGGACCTTTGGGTTGCTTCCTTAATTTTTGCTATTGTAAATGACGCTGCTATAAACACAGGAATGCATGTAACCCCTGTGAATTAGTGTTTTTGTGTTTTGGGGGTAAATATCCAGTACTATGATTACTACATAGTAGAGTAGTTCCATTTTTAACTTTTCAAGGAAACTCTATCCTGTTTTCCCCAGTGGCTACACCAGTTTGTACTCCCACGAACATTGCACAGTGGTTTCTGTTTTGCCACATCCTAACACTTGTTGTTTCCTGTATTTTTGATTTTAGCCATTTTGATAGGTGTGAGGTGATAACTCATTGTAGTTTTGATTTGCATTTCCTTGATGATGAGTGATGTTGGGCCTTTTTTCATGTGTCTGTTGGCCATCTGGATGTCTTCTTTGGAGAAACATCCGTTCATGTCTTCTGTACAATTTTTAATTGGATTATTTGTTTTTTGGGTGTTGAGTTGTACAAGTTCTTTATGTATTTTGTATACTAACCCTTTATCACATATGTCATTTGCAAAAATCTTCCCCCGTTCGGTAGGGTGACTTTTCATTTTGTTGATTATTTCCTTTGCTGTGCAGGAGCTTTTTATTTTGATATAATCCCAATAGTTTATTTTTGCTTTTGTTTCCCTTGCCTGTATAGTTATTTTTGTACCACTCTCCCTCATGACATTATTGTGTAGTAGTGATAAGTTTCTGATTTGTTATGTTATTTTGAAACACGTGATCAAAGGAAGACTTGTTTATCCTGAGAATACTAAGTTTTCTGTAAAGTTTTACGGAAAAATATGGCATCTTTACCACAAAAGTACTGAAGGATTCATTCTTCCCCATGCCCTGGTGCTTCTGTGAGTGCTATATAAGAGACCTAGTATTTATCTTGAGTGGTAGTACAACAATTAGGAGAAAGAAATAGCTACTTATTAGCTTTGTGTTAGCTTCACTATGGAGGAAATGCATGTGTCCAACACCGGACTTCCATATGTCATCTTTCTTACACATTTCATAGCCATCTATATAAGTTTTAGGTATCAATTTTTTTTTTATTTCTGGGAAGATAAATTGCACTATGTGTTTGTTTTTTTTTTTTAACGTACACTAGAAAAATCTACTGGCATTCTCCATTATATGTGTGGAAATAAATTTATGAAATTCTAGCAATTTCATTATGAAACAGCAATTTTCTTATGATTTCTTTAGAAATGTCCTTAGCCTGTGGAGGTCACAGGAGTACTGTGATTATCTTGAAATGCATTGAATTTTTAAAAAGTGAAGTGAAACAATTGGTCATGATAAATTAGGACATGAGATGGGGAAAACATGGAACAGATTATTTCCTCTGTCAACAGCAAGTCACAATCATAAAACTTTCTCAGAATTAGGGTGTTGAAAAGAAAGGAATTTTAGATGAAGAAGGTAAAATCCACAACAGAGACTTAGTTATCTGTTTTAAAGTATGGGGGTAAAATTTAAACTACCAAAGGTAAAAGAGCTCTGTTCTTTTTTGCTGAAGTCATGTGATTAAAGGCAAAAAATAAGCAAACAAACAATAAAACCCTATAACATTTATTTATAAAAGATACGGTGATAGGTTAATAATTTAGGAAGTACTGCTGATAAACTGCATTTTGGTATTTTACCAAAGATATAATGATAAAACTAATTTGTGCTAGCAACAGCAACCGTGACATGCTACTAGCATTAAAGTTAAATGCATGTAAGAATTATAAAAAGAAATATGAATATGTTCCTCATATGAACTTAACAGCATAATTGTGGCAATTAAGTTGTTTCAGTAATAATGGGGTTTTCATTATATACTACATTAGAGGAAGACATCTATATTTACACTAATAAAAGTGAAATTGTTATGTGATACAGCTTGATATTTACAGAAACAAATATAAACATTTGAGCTGATATTTAGGAGTTATACAGAAAGCTTGCTTAGGGATATTGCACTGGATTCAGCCCATGGCATTTCATACTTATTTGAGGGATCAAAATGTGAAATAGTGCAAGTCAAGTAAAAAAATCCCTTTGAAATTATAAAACATTATCTTCATATTTTCTCAATGAGAGAATAATTACACACACACACACACTGTACTTACATAGAAATATAAAGAGTTGAAATCTAATGTATTTTTAAATTCAACTGGAAAAAAATATGTTTAGTTTTCTGTTATTATCAGAAGCTGCAGAAAATGACAAAAATAATAAACAAAATTATTAAAGAAGGATGTTTCCTAAGTTTGTGTGTGGATACAAATTTTATGTAACTCCTAAAAGGGAAATTAATCTGTAAACCCATTTTTGTCAAAGTATATGGCAGCAGCAAACAAACCATATTATATTTAATAATTCTAAATAGGCGTTTACCCACCCTACCAAATGTTGAATTTGTGTACTGGTAGTTTATAGTATGGACCAGTAAGAGGTTATGTTTCTTCTTGGCTGGAGCAGAGCTAGTCGTGATATCACTGACCAGCTCGCCCAGACTTTGTGGTCTAACCCTATCAAGGAAGGAAAAACGGGCTATGGAAATTGTCAGCCTTCTTGAAATAATCTGAAATATTTCTGGGTTTCCTTGGCATATGGGTTGTCCATTGTGATTCAACAACTTTATGGACCTTATTTAAATGAGAGTAATTTCTAGTCTTGTAGTGATGCAAAAGAATCATTAGTAATACCATTGTTGCCATCTAATATTTTTTGCAACGATCCACTATTGTGTCAATAATTAAAATTTAGAGAGAAAACTATTCAACAATTGTATGCTTCAGAAAAAAAATTAAGGAAAAAAATGACATGATATATTTCACTTCAGCCAGTGATGTCTCCAATTTAAATATTTCAAAAAGTCCTTCCTTTCAAAAGGAACAAGAGATTGCTATTATTGCTCATTCAATCCTAGATATTAGATACTCTTTGATACTTTATTCTGCCACTTTTATGGCCCTAGAAATACAAGAGCTTATTCATGTCTGAGTAAGTATCCTATTGATTTCATTCTAGCCCATTTGGCTTTCTATAAAATAGATCTGGATGGCCTCGATTAATCTATGCAGCCATTCGGAGATGGTACACAGGCCAATTAGAAGACATTTATTTGTGAAAGTGACTAAATATACTTCACAATGAATGAGCACTTACTGAGTAATTATACTATGAAAAACAATATGGTAAGTAGTGTATAGGATAAAATAGAAGTATAAGATAGTCTAAAATCAACAAAATGGAGAAATTAAAATAACATGAAGAATTGGCAATGAATATAGAACAGTATAGCTAAATTATAAATCACTAATATTGACAGCAAATAGTGTAGAAATTCACAGAAGGGAGAGATCACTGGGGGCTGAAATGGGGAATGTTTAGAAGGAAAGCAGACAAGAACGGGATCTGAAGGCTGTTTAGAATTCAGTTTGGTAGAGAAAAAAATAGTCAATTTAATTATCCAACACTGCTTTGACCAGATGTAAAAATGCAAATTTATATATCGTCAGGGAGTCCATATCTGTAACAATTTTTGTCATGTAGTAAATTACTTATTTTTATGTTCAGATATACATTTTTGGCAACATCGTCATTCATAAAATGCTTGTATTATATTCAAATCTTTGTAAAGTTTCTCAGTATAGGCACTGCTTCAATTATTTCATTTGAGAAAATGAACTGTCAAAAATAATATGGTATTATGAAATAATCTCAACTGATGCTCGTTCGCAGACATTATCTGGTAAAATCAGCAAAAATAGAAGCCAAAATATTGGCATAGAAACAGTAATTATTCCTGCCTATAGTGTCACATGTATATTCCTGAGTGTATGTTTCATGTCACTGAACATAGTAACCTTGTGGAAATTATGAATACAAACTTACAGAACCAATTTCTTTAATTGGTTAATTAAAGTCTTGATGTTACGCAAAAGATAAGCTTAGCTTGAGATAGAATTTCCAGTGATGGCAACACATACCAATTCTAAAATGATTTTCTTTCTAACAACTTACAAAGAAATGAAAATATATATTCTGGGCAACTGTGTTGGTGTCTCAAAAAGTTAATTTGGTTATCATTAAGGTGTGATATCAAAAATGCATGTTTAAGTAAAATGGTTTGATAAAATGTCGAGGTGAATAAAATGATACCAGTTAATATTGTGTTAAATATTCTGTATAAATTAATACATGTTTTAAGTAGACATTTCTTTATTTAATTCCAATGGGACAACTTCACTTTTTTTTTTTCCGTTAAGTGGTTCTTCTGGTTGGAAACATGTGGACAATCTTATATTCAGTATTGTATTCCATTAGGGTTTACGTGGCATTTTGTAGGCGACCCCAGTAAATGTCACGAGATCACTTCCAGGGTGAAACCAAGGCCTATGGAACAATGAGTTCTCATTTTTAATGCCAGTTTGTTTAGTTAATGACTACTCATTACGACCAAAACATCTATTGCACCGAATGTAACTTCCCCTGGGCGTTCACTTGGCTTCAATTCTTGCCGAACAGCATGACTATGCCTAAGAAGAGTGAGTTAAGGTTATGTCCACGACCTGTCTTACTAAAGTTCGTGATTTCTCACATTCAAAACTAGATTTGCTTAAGATCCTCAGAGTTACAGAACAGATAAAACATGCCTTTGGGGAAGAGCAATAAGCATCAAAGAAGAGGCAAATTCTTATGCGGCAATGATACGGCTTTATCTTTTAGAGCAGTTTACATTTATTTTCGTTTTATGTTTAAAATGAATCCAGAGATATCATGGCTACATTTACTTTTTATCCTTTTGATATTCACGTTTGAAGAGGTCGTATTTCTATAATTATAATTTATTTCTTCTTGGATCAACATATCCAAATAGACTAAAAATGTATTTAGGTTCTGAAATAGCCACAAGATAAGTTTAAAGAAGTAACATGTTGTATTACGGAATAAATAACTACAGGCCATTTGGACTATTGTATATCTTAAAGCAACAAGAAAGCCACCTCTGCAAATGGTTCAACTGCTATGTCTGCTCTTTTCTAAGCAAACCTTGAGCAACCTGGGCTCAAAGCTGCTTGGTTCTCCTGCTCCATGTAACCATCTTACCGGCTTCTAAACAGAATTTAGGGGCAATGTAAATGCAATCTGGGTGGGGGGATTAATGATACAAAGGGTGTGTGCAAATGGATACACACCTTTTGTACTATTAATGCCCTCCCCCACCCACTGCTGCCCCAGAATAGAGTGGAAAGTTTTACAAGTCTGAACTGCTGACAGATGTATGAAGATTTTGGTAAGCGTTAGAACTCCCTGAAGCTCTAAAAAATATTTTCATGGCTGAATTGCCACAGACTCCTTTTGCAATCCATTTTGTTTTGAAAGAGCTTATCAGTACCGACATCCTGGAACTGAGATCAGGCCTTTGGTGGGGGCAGGGTACAACCAGTTTCATGTATCTGAGGTTAATGCTGACTCCTGTCTTCATGAGCGAAGGTGATTTGAACTGTTGGTTGTTTGCATTAATCGCGCGATGAAAGACAGGACCTGCACCCCAAAGGGTAAACTGTTTTTAAAGGAACCGATTGGTAAATGCTTAACTGTGGGCAATGCTGATTTAATACTCTCATCAAATTAGTAAAAATAATCAAACGTATTTTCATGGTGTTTTTGCATTTACAGAGCTCTTACCATGTACTTTATGCTGTCAAATCCATATGTTTTCCCTGAGAAAAGTATCAGTACTTCTAGGGATTATATTCAAAATATTTCACCAGCAGGGGCGCCTGGGTGGCACAGCGGTTAAGTGTCTGCCTTCAGCTCAGGACGTGATCCCGGCGTTATGGGATCGAGCCCCACATCAGGCTCCTCCGCTATGAGCCTGCTTCTTCCTCTCCCACTCCCCCTGCTTGTGTTCCCTCTCTCGCTGGCTGTCTCTATCTCTGTCTAATAAATAAATAAAATCTTAAAAAAAAAATAAAATAAAAAAAATATTTCACCAGCAGTACAGCAAGAGTAGAAGGCTGCATGCCAGGCAGATGAAAAGAGGAGGAGGAATGAGATGGTGGGTGTGTCTCCAAATGTGAAGCAGTGGGAGATGAACTTGTCTGGAAGGGCCGGATGTGGAGGGGCTGTCCCGCCACGTCCCATGACTTGGATTTTAACCTGGCAGCAATGAAATCTTTAGAGAATTTAAGTGCATGATTAGGCTTGTCCTAGAAAAATTATTTAGGCATCAGTATTAAGAATGATTTTAAAAGTCCAATAAGGGAAGTGACTTCTGTTATCCAGGTCAGAAATGAAGGCCTTAGTCTAGTTATCAAGGAGGATAGAGTCCTCTGTATTTACACAAGGATGACTTGAGAGATATTAAGGAGATAGAGTTAACACATTTTGGTAATGGCTTTTGGATAAGTGGGGTAAAGGAAAAGGAAGAGTCAAAGCTAGCTTCCAGGTTTCTGGGCCACTGGATGGATGGTGGTGTAACTCATGTAGCTATGGAATTGGGATGAGACACCAGGTTAGATGGGGAAAGAAGTTCAGTGGTCTACATATTGAATTTATAGGCATATAAATATGGGACAAAATAGCATTGTCCATCAAACAAGTCTTAATGAAGATCTGTTTCATAGGAGAGAGACAGACTGGAGGTTTAGCTTTGATAGTTTCAGAGGAGAATAGGTAATTGAAACCACAAGAATGAATAGAATAATGAAAGAACATATGGAATAAGAAACAAAAAGTCCAGTGAAGAAGGCCTGGTGAGTACTACTATTTAACAGTCTCTTAATATACTTACAAATATGTTAATTATTACTGGTTAGAAATGTCTGTTTTAATTTTTTAATGCCTTGAATATTAATTATTTTTCTCACAAGCTCATTGACATCCTAGGAGTAATTTCTTGATTTGCCCTGTGTGGAAAAGCTTGATGAACTTTCTGAAAATGAATTACTAATTATTTAATTTCATAATGACAAGTTGCTATTAAAAATAGAATTGAAATACATTTAGTAAATGTTAAGGTATCAATTAATTACTCGATTCAAGCAGTTTAGAAAACCTGCTCTGTCCTTTTTCCAACACTCTCTGATCTGCTGTCTGCCTTCCACACTCTCTTGAAGCACCTCTTGTCAGGGTCACCGGTGGCTTTCGTGTCGCCAAAGCTCATGAGAACATTGCCATCATCAACCTGCTCTTTCTCAGCAGCACTGGCACTTTTACTATTCTCTTCTTGAACCCCTTTCATGTACATGTCGGTAAATTCAGGGATTACCTCCTGAGAAGGGTGCTCAAGAAGCTGGTACAATGGTTGATTCTGGAGAGGGACATGGGAGGCAGGGGAATTACTTTTCACTGTGAAGTCTAGTATACCTTCTGCAGCTTGACCATCCATGTGGATCACCTATTTCAGAAAACAATATGATTTTATGAAAACAGCAAAGTCTAAGAAGACGTAATTGCCTAAATTTCTATACAAATTTAATTTCTATATAATATGTACTTTAGTCACTCTACGGCAGAAATAAATATGGCAGAGTGATTTTAAATATCACTTTAAACGATTCTGCTGTTGTTATGGGTATAATAATGTAGGTCTTTTGATTCTAAGTGACATTTTCTGTTTAGAGTGTCTTATTCTTCTCTAAGTATTAGAACCCATCTCACAAAACAGGAAGTCCTAAGATGGGTAGTCCAGGGTGGATTTGGTGGCTAAACAATAGTATCAGAGACCCAAACTCTCTTCATGTTTTTATGCCAATATTCTTGCTGCAAAATGTTCTGTTATTATGTTTATTTCCTTACAAACACAAGATGGCTGCCTGGGAGAGAGAAAAGCAAATAGAAAAACATACTGATGAGTTGATGTCTTTAAAAAAGTTTTCCTGCAAGCACCACTGAGTAACTTCCATTTATAGCTCTTTGCTGTAACAGTGTCACTTGGTTTTGTTATGACTTTGTTAATTAACATTTGGTAAGTGGAGCACAGGGTGCCAGATGGCGAGCCACGGTTCAATAACACATCGGAAGAGAAATTGAAATAGAGAGGTTTGTTACTCACAGAGCCTGGAAGAAGTACCTGGAATACCTCAAGGGGCTACATAGCAGGTCACAGCAGAGTATAGACAGGAGAGAGAGGGGCAAGACCTGAGTCACTGCCTTTATTAGAGTCTGGCGTTGGAGTGCTTTTGGGTTTCCAGGCCAAGGCCACATTGGCCAGTTCAGACCAGAAGAGTGTGGTTTTGATGAGACCCATCGGAGGTCTTATCCAAGGGGAGCAGGAGGCAGACAGGCACTGGAAGGTGGGGGAGACTATGATCACAAGGCCATTGGGAAGTCATATCAGGAGCTTGCATTTGCCCATGACTCTCCCCGCTATCTGGGGCATGCACTTGCAGAAGGGGCTAGTGTCAATGTAAGGTCTCCACAGCCTGCTTAGCCAAACAAAATGGATGCCAAGGCACCGGTACCATGAAGTAGTTTAGCTAAACTCTCAACAGGCGTTTACTTGATACAAAGATGACTGGGGAACAGAGTGTTTCTATTGGGCAAATTTCTGTTCCCAGATTCTCCCTTCCAAATGAGGACCCAGATATCAAGGAAGAAGGATGTTAGGTAGGCAATAGCCACAAAATGGAGTTGGCTCATTATTAATTAATTCACTATTCATCAAATACATATTAAGAGTCTATCACGTAACAAGAATTTTTTGGGACCCTGGAAATAGGACGGAAAACAAGACAAAGCTTTGTTCTCAGGAGGTATAATTGACATAACATATTAGTTTCAGGTGTACAATGTAAAGAGTTGATATTTGTATCTATTGCAAAATGATCACTGTATATCTCATTACTGAAATAATGATATATTGTTATCAGGAGTCTGTATCATTTGTTTTATATATTAGAATTCCATGTATCATTTTTGTGTAATGAGTATTCAAGAAGGTGAAAACCTAGAAAAGTGA
The DNA here is from genome assembly GCF_024610735.1 of Ursus americanus. Classification (NCBI taxonomy): domain Eukaryota; kingdom Metazoa; phylum Chordata; class Mammalia; order Carnivora; family Ursidae; genus Ursus; species Ursus americanus. Next base: position 31,961,074 of record NC_142151.1, on the reverse strand, counting down.
ACATAGTTATAAAGCTGTCTTTTACCTTGGAGCATTTTCTGAAACTGAGTGAAATGGAGTTTAACTTCACCTAGGCTGGTGGTCATGAAGGAAATGAAACAAAGGTGTAAGTCCACCCACTACGGAGTATCAATATTTAAGACTCCCTTGCACAAATACATGCCTAGTATAAAAGTGAACTAGAAATAAGTGTGCTAGCCCCGAAGTCCAGGTAACTGAAAGCAAAAGGATCTGTCTTGAAACTTGACACTAAGATAAATGGGGAAAAATTATTTCTGCGAATGCATAATTATAACTCATTCTCAGTTGGGTTTGCTGCCCACAATTCACACTATTTGGGTGGTTAAAAAAACATTAAGAATGCCTTAAAACTTGGGGTGTCCGGGTGGCTCAGTCAGTTAAGTGTCGAACTCTTGATTTCGGCTCAGGTCATGATCTCAGGATTGTGAGATCAAGCCCTGCAATGGGTTCGGCTCAGGGCTGGAGTCTGTTTGGGATTCTCTCCCTCTGCCCCTCTCCCCACTTGGGCATACCCTCTCCTGCAATCAAATAAATAAATAAACAAAATCTCAAAACGAAAAAAAAGAATACTTTAAAACTAGAGTTTGCAGCTGGTAGAGCCCGCAGTCACCTGGCAGAAGCAAATATATATCTTCTCTGAAGAAATTCCAATTTTCCTTTTTTTGAGGCAGGAGGGGCAGGGGCAGAGGGAGAAGGAAATGGAGAATCTTAAGCAGGCTCCATGCCCAGCGCGGAGCCCAACGTGGAGCTCAATCTCACAACTCAGAGCCGAAATCAAGAGTCCGAGGCTTAACCGACCTAGCCACCCATGCACCCCTGAAGAAATTCCAACTTTAAATCAGGCCTCAACAAATTCTCATAGACAATGAAGAGTTTCAAGAAATACAAGGTTACAGAAAAAAAAAAATCACACTGCATGTAAGGAAACTAGACACTATGAATGAGAAAAGGAAAAAAGACGGAAGAATCAAAGTGACCAAGAGTTCAGATACTGGAATCATATTTGATATATTTGAAGAAATAAAAGAAGGGAATCAAAATATGAATGAAAAGCAAAAGGCAATTTCAAATCTTTGAAGATTTGAAAGAAAATGAACTTCTAGAAAAGAAGACATATTAAATTATGAAGACATATTAAATCAAATTAAGATATATTGCCTTGCTTACTCCAGGCAAGGCAAATATAAGAAAATACACAAAATCCCCACTTATATACATTATGATGAAATTGGAGAATGTCAAAAACTAAGAAAAGTTTAAAGGCAACCAGAGAGAAAAATCCAGATTACCTTCAAAGTACTGTAACTAAGATTAGACTGAGAGCTGACTTTCCATTGGCAACAAGAGGAACGAGAACACGGTGAAGTCGTTATTACGATGAGCTGAGAGGAAACAACCAACATCTAGAATTCTATTCCCAATGAAAATACATTTCAAAAGTCAGGTAACCAAAAAACAAACACAAAATGCAGAGTTTGCCTCAGTAAGAGTTACTTTAGGCAGAAGGAAAATGATCCCAGATAAAAGTTCTGAGTAGCAAGAAGGAATGATAATAAAAGAAAATATCAATAATTCTAAATAATCATTGTGTAAGATAATAACAATCATGTTTTATAAGTTAAAACAAGTTAAAAACCAAAATACTTAACAAAATAGCATATACGCAGAGAGGGAGTTATTTCATCTTACAATCAGAATTATTTCATCTTACAATCAGAATTAAAGATCTTTGTTCAGAGGTCAGTGAAAACTCTGCATAAATTTGGATTTTGATAAATTATATTTGCATGTTTAAATTTTTAGAGTAAGCATGCAAAGAAATGGAGTTATAACCTGACTAGTTTCTAACTAGATTGACCATTCCACTACCCTAGGCTACAGCATTCTATTTTAAGACTTGTTATGTTAAAATTTACATATCCTAACACAGAATCCAATGGACAAGAAACAACTGCCATGGTCACATTTTGACTGCCATTTATCAGAGAAAGTTGGAGTGAGTGAACGTCTCATCTATCACTACCTCTCTGGGAGCCTGATTATCCCAGGGCTTTGTTCCTGCACACCTGGCAGGCGAGGACAGGAATTGCATAGCCTCCAGGAATACGCACTGGTTTTCCGTTGTGTTTTTGTGTGATGGAAAGTTGATGCTTTAATATTATAATGAAGATCACCTAAGATTTACAAGTGCTGAACTTTTCATAATAGATTTCTCAAATGCCTCTTTTAATGCTCAGCAAAGACCTCTGGGTAATTATTTCTTCCTACTTTATATTCTCTTTTAAATGGTCTGTTCTTCACCTGATGGGAAAAAAGCATATATTAGCTGAGTAAGCTCTTAGAAATCATAACAACACTTATACTGTTTACATGACATTTTATTATTTTCAAAGCACTTAGGCAAACATTGTTTCATCCTGAGAAGAATTTTGGGAGATAGAGAAAAGCAGATGTTAAACTTATTTTCAGAAGTTGGAACTGCAGGTTAGAAAGGTTAAGTAACAGAGGTAAATTCCCTGGACTGGTGATGGACAGGAGTGAAGAGCCCTGATTTCTAGCCTGGTGCTTTTCTTACTACTCAAGACTCTTCTAAACAAAGTATTTGTCATGTTAAGGACACAGAAACTGGTTTTTGAAAAATGTGCATTGAGAAGTTTGTATTTGCATGTGTAGCTGATTCTGAATAAGAAAAAAGAGAGATCTTGATATACCACTATAGGAAACCAAAATCTCTTTTTAGTTAAAACATTAAAAAACTACATTTAATGGGAAAATTTCAATTTTCCAATCCTTTATATTATAGTTACAGTGTTAGAATGTATGTATCATATAACACATATGGATAAGGTTTTTTTACTTAATATTATTTTATGGCAGTACTCTAAGTTAAATATAATGGTTTTGTTTGGCATCAAACTTCATGCAAAGCCATATTCCTACATGGGGATTTACTTTCTCTTTTTCCTTTCTAATCTGTCACAGAAATATTTTGGACCTGTGCTCCCATTTCTCGGAAGCCGAACATTTCTCATGAAAAAAGTTGTTAAAAAAAAAAACAGTAAGGAAACAACTTCACAGTTGTGGGCTACAATTTGTATATATTTAAGTATTCATCTCAATTTTGTTCATCTTTTGGGTATTGCTCAAATTCTCCGGCATTGTTACTTTTTAAGGCTTTAGTGGGAGGAGGTTGGCCCAAAGCCCTGCTCTTTGAAGGGGCTGATGCCTTTGAAAGGGCTGTGAAGATGAGTATTATTATGCCTTTTTGCTTTGTAAAGTCAGTCTAAGAAGTGTATTCCCTATAGCACTTAAGAGTAAATTAAATTCTAGCCAATGAGAAGCCTTTTGAAACCAATCAATGAAGAGTCAATCTCTGATAAAAATATAACTTAAAAACTTACCTTTACCTCAGAAGTTTTTTTTTTTTAAGTTGGAAATACGTCCGTGATTTTCATTCCATGTTCTCTGAAATTTAAAAAATAAAGACATACATACATATTTGAAAATCAAATAATTCAGAATCCTTATGGAAATAAATTAGTTTCCTGGCCATTCCTCGTCTCCATTCCCATCCCTACAGTCAACATTAAAAAGCAAAACAAAACAACAAAAACCCAAACCCAAAACCCTCTATTCTTTTAAGTTTCTAGTGATTTCTTCCTTAACTAAAAATACTTCTATTTTTTGAACTTTCTATTGATTCTTCCACAGTACAAAAGTAAAACCGTAGATCACTTATATTACATCTTCACTCTTCCTCTTTTCTGCTCAGTGTTTCAGGGTTAGCTTATTTTTAGCTCTTATATTGGTTAGTTTTGTTAACTTTAAATCACATCCTTCTCTGTATTGTTCCATCTGTCATGGCCTGTATCTTGACTCTCTTGCTCTGTGGAAGGATATAAATGCAGTGTACCTACCCTTGCTTCTGTTCCCCCTCCCTTCTCTCCTTCCACCTGCCTCTTTCTAACAGCTACAATGTCAGTATTTCATCTTACAAATTGTTAACATTTACATTGTATTCTCCTACTCTAGGAGAGATCTTCATGCTTTGTCCATTTGGTGAACTTGAAAAGTTGACAGTTTGTAAATGGCATTTTCACTATTAATGACTATGTAAATATTGTTATCTAGCCTAAGCAGTGCATTAGTGTTATATACCTTTCACTACTGGCCTAGTCCTGGCAAGGTCAAATAGATTCTCTTTTCTTGTACTTTACCACATGCTTAAAAGTCCAATATCATTTGCCTTGTGTCTGAACCACAACTCTCATGATGGTTCAGCACACTCTCATTGGAGGAATTTCAAATTTCTAATCTTTCTTTCTTTCTTTCTTTCTTTCTTTCTTTCTTTCTTTCTTTCTTAATATCTTAATAGATATTACCTATATTTTATTTTTATTTATTTTAAAATATTTATTTATTTATTTATTTATTTCCCCCCCAAGATTTTATTTAAGTTCAAGTTAGTTAACATATAGTGTAGTATTGCTTTCAGGAGTAGAATTTAGTGATTCACCACTTACATAATAACACCCAGTGCTCATCACAACACGTGCCCTCCTTTTGCCCATCACCCATTTAGCCCATCTCCCACCCCTTCCCCTTTAGCAACCCTGAGTTTGTACTCTCTATAGTTAAAAGACTCTCATGGTTTGCCTCCCTCTCTGTTTTGATCTTATTTTTTTATTTTTCTTAATTCCCTTCCTTCTAACTAAAAAACATTTCATGTCTTCAATTATTTCTATGCTGTCAATTATGCTATTTGCTTCACTTTATTTCTTCCCGGATAACATCCTTCCTGAGTAATTTGCCATCCCACACCAATCTGAATCAGTGGCTTAGCTATGCCTGCTGCCTACCTGTCTTCTTAAGACTTAGGACTGTTTTCCTGAATTAGATCCTAGCTTTCTTTAAAAGGATCACTGTTAAAGATGGCTCTTTGTTGTTGTTGTTAAGAATTGAGTTTTGATTTTTTTTTAATTGAGAATTTATCTTAATTTGAGTTTTAGGATAGATACTTTAAGAAAACAAAGTACTGAACGTTGGCTGAGGTAGGATTTATTTGTAGATTTTACAGAAATGTCTATGGCAGCCTTTGCCAGTCAATGTTGTTTGGGAGTGAGGCATATTCATTTACTTTTCTTTCATTAGAAAATTTGTTACTTACTTCACTTAACTACAGTTACAAAATGGAACATCAATAAATAATTAATGACTTTTCAATAGCTATCATGAAGTGCACTTTTCCTGTTTGCTTGGGTTCATTATTTAGCTTAAAAAAATTAAATATATTTTCTCCTTTCCATGATCCTGCAAGGTAAGTATCATTTCTGTCATACATATGGGGAAACAAGCTAGAAGATTGTTATATAACATATCCAAAAACAACTGTCTCGTTAGTGGCAAAGCTATGATTAAATTCATGCCTGGCATATTCTTTTTTATAGGCAAAACTTCTTCTTGTGGAGTAGTTTTTTCTGGGGATGAGTAATAAAGATGGAAGACTATTCCTTGGCCTTTTACAATGTACAGAAATATTGAAGCATGTTGAGAAATTTCCAACTGCTTTAATTATTCCCCTAGAATTATCTAAATTTTTCATAGCAGTATAGATAACTGCAAATAATTAGAGACAGGTAGATGTTAAACTTTGAAAGAACACAGGTCTGAGTTGAGAGATTTTAACCTGGTTAAGAATCACAAAAGGACCTTTAGATAAATTTCCAAATGAAATTCTCATGTCTCAATTTTCAAACTTAGAATGATATTCACATTCAGATCTCCACATTAAGAAAAAAAAAAGTATATTCTATTTCTTAGGTAATAAAGAGACACATTGGAAAGTTACTCTGGGTTCAGTGCCGTGTGCTACATGTAGGAAAATCGTTTCAGTTGAGTTTTTTGCTATAAATGAAAAATATGGGTTTTCTCTAGGCCAGTAACTATAAATATGAAACATAAACATATGGCTCCAAATTTGAAAGAAAACAAAACTGAACAAACAAAAAGGATCACTGAGAGTGTAGAAAGGTAGTTTATATTATTCACATTCCAGCCTTGGAAATATTGTTCTTTAAGACAAAGTTATAGGTAATAATGGAGTGAAGGAAACGAATCTGTGCTCAGATATATTCTGTTTCAGCTTGAAAAGATTAATCCCCCAAAAACTTACCATATGGAGTTTCTGGAAAATTAGCACAGTGTCCAGATTTTTGACGTTGTCTTCCCAGCAGGCATCACTACAGTTATTATTAAATTATCTCTTTAAGTCATCACCAGTTCAGTTTCCTATTCATTATGACCTTCTCCAAAGTTGAAATGATAACAGCATGGTACTTGTAACAAAGTGGCTGGTTGAGACTAAGCCTATAAGCAATATGGAGCACTTGTAGAAATATCATTATCTATTGAATTTAAGAGCTTCTAGCTGTTTACACAATTGTAATAAACTTAGTGAAATCCAGATTGCTTCCAGGATTGAATTATTTGAGCCAAGGATATATGTATCCTATAAACATGGCATAGGGAAAGCTTAGTAGTTAATTTTTTGTAACTTAGAACCTAGTACTTTTACCTTGCAGGTAATGGTATATTTTCATTGTGGCAAATAAAAGAGAAAAGAGAAAAACGCTTTAAACTTCTCAAAGAAGATGATTAGGATTTCCAAAGAGAAATCAATCATTTCTAAGGTTTCTGCCCACAACTCATTTTATAATAGAAATTATAAGCCTCTCTCATTCCATCTCTGTATGTCCATCTCTTAGTTTGAGTAGCATGGAGGATAATTCTTAGAGTCACTATTAATGAATTACTACCATGTTTGTTTACTGAGATAGTATTTGAAGTATTCCTAATATATGAAGATGGGATGGTAATCAAGTTGTTATATTTTCTGGGATCTTTTTGGTTCAGTTCTTTATTTCCCCCAGTTTGTGAAATAAAACAGAGAAAAATAGGGGAGAAATAAGGGTTTGTAGTGAAGACCAAGACTTTTATTTTAATTTCTCAAACCAAGATCCTGATTCTGAGGGAATTTTTCAAGTTCTCTATTGGTGAAACCATTCATTTCTAGGATAAGGCCATACAATTATTCCTTGCAACTTTACAAAACCACTTTGTACTGGAGAAGGTTTAGAACTGACATTAAGGAAAATGTACATGTGAAATGTGTTCTAAGTTCCTGGGAAATAGGAGGAAAAAAACCATACCTTCATAGTGGTGATCTTATAAATAGCACAAACTTGTTCTAACAACATTGTTTAATTAAATCCTTTTTACTATAATGACCATTTAAATTTGTGTCCATAAGAAATGCAGCATTTGACAAAATTTCCAAGATAGAGTCCCTCATAAATTACTCCTTATGTACGAATTGTAAATGGTGTCTTCAGCATGTTTGTTTTTCAACTTTAAAGTACCTAAGGACAATCACTTCATTTTCCTCTCTTCAAAAATCAATGGTACTCAGGAGTTACACCAACATCATGGCAGCATGAGTCTTTCCTTTCCTCTTGCCCCTCCAGTTTGCAGCTAGTGGGGCATCCATAACCCATCAAGGGTTCCTTGCCAGCGTAAGCTAGGACACCAGAGGGATCCACACATCTGTGCATCTGAGGGTGGATGGGTTGGACCTCGTGGAGGTGGTGAACTGAGACAGCAGTGGTGGAACTGGGGTAACAGTGGCAGTGGCTACACCTGTGACCCCTGTGGCAGAGCAGGTAGAAGTTGGAGAATATGCACTCCCAAATAGAGATATCAGACAGTTCCGATAAGAGAAGTAAAACATTTGTGCTATGTCACGACCTGCTGGAAAATAAAAGGCCCTAATTCCCAACCTGTTGAACTGTTAAAATCAAGCAAAACGTGACCCAAATAAGGAAAGTATTTATTTATTTATTTATTTATTTATTTATTTATTTATTTTATTTTTTTATTTTTTTTAAGGAAAGTATTTATTACTTCGAATGCACTATCAGAGGCACATTTCATGAAACACTATGAAAAATCATAATATGGTATCACAAAAAGGAAATGACTATTCTCCAGCAACCAAGTTCAAAGTCATAGAAGATTGGAATCTAACTGAGAGAGAATTCAAAATATCTGATATGAAGAAATTCAACAAACTACCAAAAAAAAAAAAAAAAAAAGCTCAGAAAGGCAATTCAGTGGACTCAGGAGTAAAATTAATGAACAGAAGAAGGAATACTTTACCAAAGAGATTAAAATTCTAAAAAAGAACTAAACAGAAATTCTGGAGTTGAGAAACTCAATAAATGAGATGAAGAATGCATTGGAAACAGAGTACATCGGATGGAAGACTGATCTGAAAGACATAATCTAGAAGTGATTCAGATGTAATGGGAGAGATTTAAGATTTTTTTAAAAGTGAAGAATCCTTTGAGAGCTATTAGATTCCATCAGGAGAGCCAACATAAGAATAAAGAGTATACGAGAAAGAGAAGGGGGCCAGAGAGGGCATTTAGAGAAATAACAGCTGAGAACTTTGCAAACCCAGGGAAAGAACTAGATATACAAATCCATGAAATTAATAGATCATCTTATTATCTCAATGCAAAAGACTTTCTTCAAGACACATTATAATGAAGTTGTCAAAAGTCAATGATAAAGAATCTTAAGGGCAGCCGGGAAAATAAAGAAAGTAATTCACAAAGAAACCCCCTTTAGATTCTCAGCAGATTTTCCAACAAAAACTCTAAAAAGCAGGAGAGATTGGAATGGCATATTCAAAGTATCAAAATATAAAGATTACTGGCCAAGAATATTCTATTCAGCAAAGTCACCCTCCAGATACAAGGGAGAAATAAAGGCTTTCCCACATAAACAAGAGCTGAGGGAGTTTACCACAACTAGAAATGCCTTACAGGAAATGTTGAAAGGAGCTCTTCTACCTGAAATGAAAAGACAAAAGTACCCAAAGCCTTTAGTAAAGTAATAAATAGGTATACAGAATTGGAAATTTTAAACTATATTTTAGAATATGGTGTTAAACACTGAATTATAGCATTAAAGTTAAAGGAAAAAAACATTAAAAATAACTATTACTATTACAGTTTGATAACAAACTCACAGTATAAAGAGGGATAATTTGTGACAATAGAAGTGCAAAGGGGAAGGAGGAAAATGGTGGAACCTATTTAGACAAATGAGGATAAGTTGCTATCAGCAGTAAAAAGAACTTTTTCATCTATAAGACATTTTATACAAATCTCATGGTAACCACAAAGCAAAGATCTAGAGCAAAGACACAAAACATTAAAAAAAAAAGGGGGGGGAACTGAACAAATCATTATAGAAAACCACCAACCTAAAAAGGTATACAGAAACGCACACACAAAAGAAACAATGGAGATAAAAACAGCCAGAAAACAAAGACAAAATGGCAGTAATAAGTACTCATATATCAATAATCACTTGAATGTAAATGAATTGAACTCACCAATCAAAAGGCACCGGGTGGCTGGATGGATGAAGAAATATGACCCAGCTATATGCTGCCTTCAGGAAACTCATCTCAGCAACAAAGACAAACATAGACTCAAAGTGAAGGGGTAGAAGATGATAGAGCAAGCAAATGGTAACCAAAAGAAAGTAGGTGTAGCCATACTTATGTCAGATAAAATAGACCTCAAGCCAAAAATGATAAAAAGAGACAAAGGTCATTATATAATGATAAAGGGGTTCATACATCAAGAAGATACAACAATCATATATTCTCCCAACATCTGAGCACCAAAATATATTAAACAAATACTAACAGATCTTAAGGGAGAAATAGATAACAATACTATAGTATTAGGAACCTTCCATATCCCACTATCAGCAATGGCTATATTATCTAGATGGAAAATCAACAGGGAAATGTCCGAATTGAACCACACTTTAGAACCAATAAACTTAATAGGCGTATATAGAACATTATGTCCAACAGCAGCAGAATACACATTCTTCTCAAGTGCACATGAAGAATTCTCCAGTATACATCATATGATAGGCCACAAAACCAATCTTAGTAAAGTTAAGAAGATTGAAATCATACCAATATCATCTCTGACCACAGTGGAATGAAACTAGAAATCAACAGTGAGAAGAAAAAAAACTATCTTGAAACTAAAATGAAAATACAGCATATCAAATTTCATGGGATGCAGCAAAAGCAGTTCTGTGAGGAAAGTTTATAGCAATAAACACATATATTAAGGAACTAGAAAGATCTCAAACCTAACTTTACACCTCAAGGAATTAGAAAGAGAGGAACACATTAAACCTAAAGTTAACAGGAAAAAAAACATTGGGAAGAAGCTCATAGTTACTGGCTTTGGCAATGATTTTTTGGACATGAAGCCAAAAGTGGAACCAACAAAAGCAAAAATCAACAAATGGGACTACATTAAACTCAGAAAGTTCTTCATAGCAAGAGAAACAATTTTAAAAAATAAAACAGTAGCCTAGAGAATGGAAAAAATTTTATAAATCATGTGTTGGATAAGGGTTAATATCCAAAAAATATAGAGAACTAACACAACTTAATAACAAAAACCCCCAAACAATTAGTTTAAAAATGGGCAGAAGAACTAAGTAGACATTTTTCAAAGAGGATATTGTAATGGTCACAAGGCACATGAAAAGATAGATGTTCAACATCACTAATCATCAGGGAGATGCAAATAAAAACTACAATGAGATATGACTTTATACCTGTTAGCATGGCTGTCATCAAGAAAACAAGAGACAAGTGCTGGTGAGTATGTGGTTAAAAGGGAATCCTCACACACTGTTGGTGGGAATGTAAATTAGGAAAACAATGTGAAGGTTCCACAGAAAATTAAAAATAGATCTACCAGACGATCCAGTAATTCCACTTCTGGGTGGAAGTAAAAAATTATTTCAAAGAGATACATGCACACTCATGTTTATTGCAGTATTATTCACAATAGCCAAGGTATGGAAACAATTCAAATGCCCATCAATGGATAAAGATTAAAAAAAAGATGTGGTATATATATATATATATATATACAATTGAATATTATTCAACCATGAGAAATGAGGATATCCTGACATTTGAGACAACTGAATGTTCCATGAGCACATTATGCTAAGCAAGATAAGTCAGAGAAAGACAAGTACCGTGTGATATCACTTGTATGTGAAATCTAAAAAAATCAAACCTAGGCATCTTTGTGGTGCAGTTGGCATGTTTGGTTGTTGAAAAAGACAAGCCCGTAAAAAACTAGGGACTATGGTGGTGGTTACCAGGAGATGGGGGTAGGGTGGAGGGGTTAGATTGATGGTGTTTAACATACAAACTTGTGGGGCACATGGGTAGCTCAGTCAGTTAAGTGTGTGCCTTCCGCTCAGGTCATGATCCCAGGGTCTTAGGATTGAGCCCTGCATCAGGCTCCCTGCTCAGCGGGGAGTCTGCTCCTCCCTCTCCCTCTCCCCCCGCCCACCCCCCCGCTCATGCTTGCATGCACTCTCTCTCTCTGAAATAAATAAATAAAATCTTAAAAAAAATAAGATACAAACTTTTAAGGAGGAGTAAATAAGCCATAGAGATCTAATGCACAGTATAATGAATATAGACAATAACATTGTACTATAATGATATAATGTAATAAATATTGTTTCAATTGCAATCATATTACAATATCTAAATGTATCAAAGTAATACAGTGTACATCTTCAATTTACAAAATGTAACATGCCAAATGTATTAAATAAAAAATGCATGCAGAAAACACTTGAGATGATAATCCCATTACTAAAAAAAATTTTTTTAAATAAAATCTTGAAAAAAATTAACAGTACTTAATGCGAACATTTCCAGAATTTGAGATTAAAAGATGGAAGTGTCCAATTTCTAATGATCCGACCTATGCATTATGAATAACAATTATTATTTACAACTGAAAACAGATGTGACCAGGTACTCATGGGAAATCTCTTGGGGATATTTTGCCCTGTGACCACACTGAATCAAGAAATGACCCTTTGTCACAGCCTGCAAAAGCAAATCCAGCTCCACAAAACATTAGCAAGGGATATGGGTTACTGAGAATGTTATTGATAGAGGAGAAAGTTACAGTATTATAGCCCACTTAACAATACATGAGCAAAATCCCCATTAAACACTTCCACACTCCTTTTTTAGGAATTCTTCCTCAGCCAAAATCCACTTCAACCACGTCTGTACCCATTGTCTCCCAGCCATTTCTTATTTCCAGATATGCTCTTGTGTTATCTCAGTTTCTTCTTTCTCTGTTGTGTACTCCCATGTATCAGCCAGTTCAGCAAGCAAGACATCCTATCCAGGGTCAACTCACTTTAGAAACCAGCAGGGGATCGTGTATTAAAACAAAAATACACCACTCTTTTTGTTGTATTTTGAAAGATTACAATCGTTCCTTTTCTTGACACATTATATAGAGAAATGTGAACAGAAATGAAAATTGCATGAAGATGACATCAATTGGAGTTATTTCTAGTCTCATTTCCTGTAATGCATGATAAATTTCAAATGGTCTCCTCTATGGGAAGAATATTTCAAACCAATTTTCTTCATTTGCCTGGCAAAACAAAGCATGGTGTGCTTTCCTTCTGTGAGCCAAAACAGAAAGCAACCACACTTTAGTTTTCAAACCAATAAATACAAAATAACTCATTCACTTGAGGGTAACTGGTCCCAGAAACTAGTGCAATGATGTGGAGTTTTTACGTACTCTTCTATTAGTAAGACCTGAAATTCAACTCAAATTCGTTTTAGCAAAAATGGAGTATCTATTAGAATAAGACTGGGATAGCCCATGCAGTTGAAGGAAGAGCTACTAGAACTTGACAACACTGGAGAAACTTAGGACTTGAACATTGGAGTTGACTTCCAGGATTCTCCACATTTCATCCATCATTTGTACCATATCATGGATGGGAATATGACAGCCAGGAGCTTTGAGGCTCCCCCTATGTTCCAACAAGGAAAGGGGAGTTTGCTAATTCCATTTAGGAAAGGGCCAGAAATAGCCTCTGATTTGCTCAACTTGTTATGAGCCACACCTGAGCCAGTAACTGCAGTAAAAAATAAAGAGGCAATGCTTAGCTCAGGCACACTTTTACCTACGCCTGTTACTATCTAAGTATGATAAGCGGTAGCACTGGGTAGACAGAACCATAATTGGCAGTGCAGTGATACTTAGGATAACTATCATTATGTTTACTAATAGCTTGAACAATTTTTTAAAAAATTTTAAAATATGATGCAAAACTAATTTTTGGTGTGGAAATGTGTAAAATTAACTTTTCAATGTGGTAAACATGACTCTTTTACATCTCAAACTGGGAAAGATTTGTGTAAATTTTTTGTAATGCATGTTGAAATGATCATTGCCAAAATCACACTATTCTTTTTTGCCTTCTTGGTCCATCTGTCTTCTCTTGCAAAGAGAATCTTGTTCATGTTAAAATAGATTATTTCTTGAGGCTCTAATTATGTACAAGAGGAAACACAGCTGTTTCATCATTGTCATTGAAGCTTCCATGTACTACTTTGTAAGTACACACTTACATAGTGTTAGCTGCCATACAGACAAAATAGTGCCCAGTAATTCTGAATTCTGTTATGGTTGTCACTGGCAAGGATAAGTTTGTAGGTGACTTAGACATTTGTATACATAAGTAAATTTAGATTCATTTGAGAATGAAGATAACTCTGGAATCCTATGCTTAAACTGTTGGCCTGAAGAAGGCATTGGGTATCTTGGATCTGTCCCAAGAATGATTTACTATTAAGAAGGATTCTATAAAGGAATCAAAGGATTTAAAAATAATGCTGAAGAACCAAGCAGCAAGAAAAGAATCTCTACTTGGAAAAGTATATTTGATTTTTCTTTAAAAAATAAGTAAATTAATTATTAAAACTTCCCACAACTGATACTCATTTAATAAACACAGAATTTGAAGAATTTTTCACTGCTCTAAGAAGAATACCATTAAAGAGAATGGCTTTTATATTATCAAAAACTCATAACAGTGCTTTAAATAATAGTTGCAGTAATTAAGACAGTAAATTAAGGGGAAAAGCAAATAATTCTATTCAACAATTCTTACGTGCCATGGATTCTGCTAGGTACATAAATTTCTTATTTCAACCTCACATGTATCTGAGAGCTGTAATTCCCCTTTCAAGGATATGGGAATGAAGGCTTCAGAGATTAAGCAATTAGTCAAAGGAACATACCTATTAACAATGTTCTTACACCATACACAGAAATTAACTGAAAATGGATTAAAGACTTGAATGTAAGATGTAAAACCGTAAAACTGCTAGAAGAAAACAGGAAATAAGCTTCTTGACATAGGTCTTGGCAGTGATTTTTTGATTCTGACATCAAAAGCAAAAGGAACAAAAGGAAAGATAAACAAATGGGACTACATCAAACTAAAAAGCTTCTTCAGAGCAAAGGAAATTATCAACAAAATGAAAAGGCAACTTATTGGATGAGAGAAAACATTTGCAAATCGTATATCTGACAAGGGGCTAATATACAAAATATATAAAGAACTTGCATAACTCAATAGCAACAACAACAACAATCCAATAAAAAATAGGCAGAGGATCCGAATAGACATTTTTTCCAAAGAAGTCATAGAGATGACCAATAGGTACATGAAAAGATAGTCAACATCATTAATCATCAGGGAACGCAAATCAAAACTACAATGGGATATCACCTCACATCTGTCAAAATGGCTATTATCAAAAAAGACAAGAAATAACAAGTATTGGCAAAGATATGAAGGAAAAGGAACCTTTGTGCACTGTTGGCAGAAGTCTGTATTGGTTCAGCCACTATGGAAAACAGCATAGAGGTTCCTCAAGTAGAACTACCATATGATCCAGCAATTCTACTTCTGGGTATTTATCCAAAGAAAACAAAAACGCTAACTCAAAAAGATATATGCACCTCCATGTTCATTGTAGCATTATTTACAATAGTCAGGATATGTAAACCGAACCAAGGTGTCCATCAATGGATGAATGAATAAAGAAATTGTGGTACACCTATATATTAATATACACTGTGGAATATTATTCAGCCATAAAAAAGAATAAAATCTTGCCATTGCCAGTAACATGGATGGACCTTGAGAACATTATGCTAGTGAAGTAAGTCAGAGAAAGACAAATGCTGTATGATTTCTCTTTTATGTGGAATCTAAAAAACAAAAAAAAGAAACCCCAAAACCCAAACCAAGTTTATAGATACAGAAAACAGATTGGTGCTTGTCAGACTCAAGAGGCAGAGGGTAGGAGACATGGGTGAAGGGGGTCAAAAGGTAAAAAGAAAAAAGAAATGTTAGCAGGAAGAGTGCTAACATCTGTGTGCTCACTGTGTGGCAGGCCCTGAGCTTGAGGTGCTAGTATTTGGTTGAATTTTCCCAACACCTCTGTGAGTTGTCATTCTCTTGATTTCACAGAAGTGGAAACAGACTCAGAAAGGTCAAGTCACATGCTTCAAGTTGATTGTTCTTGCTACAAGATGGTTCTGGCAGCCAGGTAAGGTAATCATGTTCATAGCCAGACAATCACTATGACCAGTGCATTCAACAACCAGAGTGCACATGCAGGGGCCCCTTCCATCCCAGCTAGTTGGATTGGTTTGAGATGTCTGTGGGACACATACTGCCCAATGAATGCAAAGAAAGAGCACGGGAGGATGCATTGGACCATCCACACTCCTGGAAGAATTTGGACTATGGCAAATGTGACTTAAAGGAATCCTGTAACTCCCATGCAGAGTGTTCATCTCAAGGTTGATGCTATTGAATAGAGGGGAAATTTTTTTTTGCTTCCTGAACACTCTGTGTCAGCCCTTGGAAAAAAAGAGCCCTTGAAAAAAAACATCAGGAGAACCGAGCCAGAGGAAGCCTGCTGGCCCAACTCCAATGGCAAGAAGGGGTCCTGCAAATCCAGATTTGTATGGGAAATCCTGTAGTGTTTAATTAAGGTACAATTTTGTTATAAAACATTCTAGTCAAAGACAACAGGTCTATGGGCTGGATGCATTCCAGCCATACCAGTGACAGCCTCTGAGACAGTGTTAAGTTTAATCTTGGAGATCTTGGTTCTGGCTCTCCAGCCTCTCTTGTGATTATCAGTCAGCGTCAATCCATGACAAGAAAAAAGTGCCAGTATCCAAACTTTATTCACAAGTGATCTATTTATTTATTGAACCAATATTTATTGAGCAACAATAAGGGACCAGGTCATACAAGAGAAAGGAATACAACAGGAAAAACAACAAAAGACTGGTAATTCTTCGTGTGTGGAGCTTAAATGAGAATGTCATAAATAGGACGCAACACAACTGGTGATGTTTGTCTGGTGGGAACACACATCAACCAATATATCTGGTCCTTCACTGAATCAGTCCCTTGGTTTTCACTGGATTAGTCTCAGACCAAGAAAGCCCAGGCCCATGTGTTGTCCTGTGCCATTGATTAATGGAGCTCCTCCATTTCACTTAGTGTTTGATTTGAGCTCTGCCCTGCGCCCCAATAAAAAATGAGAGTGAAAATCATCAACCATCATTTTGGTCAATCTACAGGATATTCCTACTTAATGTCTGATTCTTTATTCTGTTCATTTTTGTTTGTTTGTTTTTATCCTGTTAAAAATTTCAGTATGGTGAATTCTGTGATCCTCATTTTAGCTGTGACTTGAATACGTAAGTCATGTTTGATTCCATGGGTTAAATGTAAAAGGCATTTAGCCTGTTTTCAGAAGAGCCTGACCTTTCCTAAGGCAAACTGTGAGAATTCTAGTTTATACTTTCCCCTCAAGTTTAATGAAATCATACAGATGTGGCCAAACTCCTCAGAAGGAACTATGGATGTGGATGAAATTTGAGATTGTTAACCAATTCTGCCTTGGGGAGGAGGTAGTTTCCCAGTGAGAAATCTTAATGACTGGGTAGGATACTTACCAAGGAGTGAGGTTAAGGCATCCCAGGTAGAGAGGCCAACTGAGCAGAGCCAGAGACTCTTAATATTGGGGGTGGGGGACAAGTTGGCTGATTCAAGGAACTAGATTTAGAGGGAATAAATTTATTGACAAGAGTCACTTGAAAAAACCCAGCTTTTGTACCTTTCTGCTTTGCCATTGTTTGGTGAATGCTTGTAACTTGGAGACAAACAGGTGGTTTTGGCCTAGGCAACTATTAAGAAGCTGAAGATAGAATTGCAATAAGCGCAGCTACTGCTTTTGTGCAACTTTTTTCAGAGACCCTTGCCTGTTTGTCTTATTGTAGCAAAACATACATAATGAGATCTACCCTCTTAATGGATTTTTAAGTGTACAGAACAGTATTGTTAACTACAAGCTCCATATTGTATAACACATCTCTAGAACTTTGTCATTTTGCATGACTGAAACTCTATACCCATTGAATAGCAACTTCCCACCCCCTGCCCCTGCCCCTGCCCCCAGAAACCACTATTCTATTTTCTGCTTCTATGAGTTTCACTACTTTAGACAACTTACCTAAGTGGAATCATGCAGTATTTGTCCTTCCGTGACTGGCTTATTTCACTTAGCATCATGTCTTCCAAGTTTACCCATGTTGTAGCTTATGACACATTTTTCTTTTTTAGGGCTGAATAATGTATTTGTACTGTATACCACATTTTGTTTATCTGTTCGTCCATCAACAGATATTTAACCTTTGGGCTATAAGGAATTATGCTGCAATGAACATGATAGTGTAAATATCTCTTTGAGATCCTGATTTTAATTATTTTGGATAAATACCCAGAAAGGGGATTCCTGGATCACATGTAGTTCTTTTTAATTTTTTGAGTAACCTCCATACTATTTTCCATAGCAGCTCAAAAGTTTACATTCCCACCAACAGTGAACATGGTCCAATTTCTCTGCATCCTTGCCAACACTTATTTTCTTTCATTTTTAATTTAATTTAATTAAAAAATCTTTTTCTTGCTTTTTTGGAGGGAGATAATGGCTATCCTAACAGGTATAAATTAAGAGGTATAAAGTATAAAGTAGTTTTGACTTGCATTTTCCTGATAATTAATGAACTTGTGCACTTTTCATATACTTGTTGGCCATTTGTTTGTCTTCTTTGGGAAAATATTCAAGTATTTTGCTTAATTTTTAAATGGGTTATTTGTTTGCTTGCTTGTTTGTTTTGCTATTGAGTTGTATGAGTTTCTTACATATTTTAGGTATTAACCCCTTATCAGATAAATGGTATGCGATTATTTTTTTTTCATTCCATAGGATGCCTTTCACTCTGTTGATCATTTCCTTTGCTGTGCAGAACTTTTTAGTTGGATACAGTCCCACTTGTCTACTTTTGCTTTTGTTGCCTGTGCTTTTGTTCGTATCCAAGAAATCACTGCCAAAACCAATGTTACAGAGCTGTTCCCCTGTGTTTTCTTCTAGGAGTTTGACAGTTTCAAGTCTCATGTTTAAGGCTTTAATCCATTTTGAGTATATTTTCGTGTATAGTGTAAGATAAGGGTTCAGTTTCATTCTTTAGCCTGTGGATATGCAGTTTTGCCAACACCATTTATTAAAGAGACTATCTTCTCCCCATTGTATAGCTGTACTGGTCACAGCAAGCTGCCCCCAACTCGTATGCTCTCAGCGACCTTGGCATTCAAACTATGCTGGTCCACCAGTGCTCTGAATGAGGCAAGACAGAAACGAGTCCTTTGAGCAGCCCTTTACGAAGCCCAATTGTTGGATGCAAGTTCCTTTTCCTCTCCGAGGGAGGAGAAGTGAGTAGGCACCCTTCTCTCCTGGTGCTCACTTGTGCCTGCTTTTAAAAAGGGCTGACATTAGTAAAGTGAAATTGCTCTTCTAACCCATTTCAGTGGGGGTGTTCTTGGCTTTGTGCTTGTGTGGGGGTCCTGCAACTTCTTAAATGGATTCTGGAAATTCCATAATGGTGTTTTGGCCTGTATATCCTCAGACATTTCTTCTTACGAATGACATTGGCAGACTGTGAGCACTATGTCTTTATTCAAGTACGTTGAGAGCCAGAGAAGAGAATAACTCTTCTCTGTGCCTCTTTTTAAGATGAGGAAACTTTTCCTAGAAGATTCCTAGGAATGCTTCTCAATATCTCAATGGTCAGAATTGTATGGTATGCCTGTAATGAAAGCAATTGCTGCAAGGGGGATTGGGAGTTCCATGATTGCTTTAGATTCATCAAGGCTCACCCCTTCAAATGAAAAGGGGACCAATTTGCTCTGAAGTACATGGCTGCCCGACATCTGAAAAGCAATGGAGTTGCACTTAGAAGAAAGATGGTTGAGTATAGAGGCAGTAGCTGCGTAGGACCTCAACAGTATCAGCTACATTTCTCAGCTCCAGCAGAGCCACTCACACAAGGCAGCTTTGGGAATATTTAGGAGAGACTGAAATGGAGCAAAAGTTAAATCATTTTAATTATGTCATGTGCCATAATTCTTCCATTTTAAATGTAGAATAGGATAAAGTCTGTGGATTCCTAAATGTCAATATCAAACATTTCAGGCATTTTAATGACAAATGAATAATCTTTTTTTTTTCAATCTCTGTTGGTACAGTCTCAGGTGCAGAGACTCAACAAATCTTTACTCAGACTTCTAAATCAGTGATTACTTTGCTTTCTATTTATAGTCTTCATTGCTGACTTATTAAACAAATGGAATTTTGTCAGATGTCAATGACAGTGGTAATTTCCTACCTTCAAATGATTAAGATTTTCGTTTTTAAATTTCCTCTTTATCTTGAGTATTATTTATTATGCTTCACTTGTTCACCAAATTTATTTAGATATTTCACAAATTATAATAATTTGTATAATAAAAGAATGTGTGACTCTGAACTAACTTGTCTCAAACAAAAGCTAAATGTATTTCTAAGAAGGAATTAAAATTCCTTTAATGAAATTCTGATAATAATTATAACTCACTTGTAGCATTTGCTATTTTAATGCTATGTACTATTCTAGTTTTAAAAGATATAAATTTATATAATATTCCCCTAAATTTTATAAGGTAAGGAGTTTTACTGTCAGTATTTTATAAGTGAAAAAACCAAGAAACAGACAGGTTAAGTAACATGTCCAAAGTCAAAAAAGGTAACAAGTGTCAGAGCTGGGGTTCAGTTTCTGAAAGTCTGTTTCCAGAGTCCTGTACTTAATAAAGTACACTGGAAAAGAAAGACTTCCCCATTTTACATTTATACTGGGAGTGTTATTTACATCTTGAAACTTTTCTTCCATCTAAAAAGCTTTATTCCTTTTTATCCCAGCTCTATGATTAAGCTGGAGAAACTCTATTGGACATAAGAGAATTGCTCTATTTGCTGTTGTAATAGAAATTCCTAGGTAATTTTAACATAAAAACAGACATCAGCAAGATGGCAGAATAAAAAGTCTCAGCCCTTCTTTACTCACAGAAACACCAATTTAATGAAAGACAGTGGGATGCTATCTTTTCATTTGCAACTACTTAGAAGAGTACTTCACTAACTTTCATATGTTACCATAGAAACACATGTTCCCATAGGGACATTTAAAAACATTTGAACATTAAGCTTATTTCAGCCCATCTGTCTTTCTGAATTCTTATTGGGTAAAAGTATGAGGTCCTCAGAGGTTCTGTGGCCTGTCATGGAAGGTAGTTGTAAGATGGGTGTGTTCCCAATTCACATTCTCTGTCGAAGTTTTTCTAAGCCAAATGTTTGTGATTTTCAAAACTGAGAGAAGTACTTTCATTAGAAAGAATGTTATTAATCACCACTTGACAGTAATTATATAAGGCACAATGAACAATGACATCCTCTGTCACCATTTTGTACTAAGTAGAAATATTGGAACAATTTAGGTTTTTTTTCTTTCGTTCATTCTTTTTACTTTTCTTTTTTTCTTTTCTTTCTTTTTTCTTTTCTTTTTTTTTTTTTTTTTTACAACTGGTAACAGTCACAGTACAATGTTCCTCTACAGGTCAAGGAGGCTTACAAGAGATGGGTTCTTCCCTCCTTTTCTCGGCTCCTTCCTTCCTTCCTTCCTTCCTTCCTTCCTTCCTTCCTTCCTTCCTTCCTTCCTTCCTTCCTCTGTCTTAATTCCAGTATTGTTAACATACAGTGTTATACTAGTTTCAGGTGTACAATATAGTGATTCAACACATCCGTACATCCCCTGGTGCTCATCACAATTGCACGCCTTAATCTCCATCACTTATTTCAAACCCATCCCCTCATCCACCTCCCTCAGGTAACCATCAATTTATTCTCTACAGTTGACAGTCTGTTTCTCGGTTTTCCTTTCCCTTTTTTTCTTTTGCTCATTTGTTTTGTTTCGTAAATTCCACAGATGAGTGAAATCATATGGTATTTGCCTTTCTATGACTGACTTATTTCACTTAGCATTATAGACTCTAGCTCCATTCATGTTGTTGCAAATGGTAAGATCTCATTCTTTTTATGGCTGAATAATATTCCATTGTGTGGATGTATATGTGTATATGTATGTGTATATACATATATATACCACTCTTCTTTATCCACTCATCTATAGATGGGCACTTGGGCTGCTTCCATAATTTGACTATTGTAAATATGCTGCAATAAACATAGATAGGGGTGCATGTATCCCTTTGAATTAGTGTTTTTGTATTTTGGGGGTGAATACCCAGTAGTGCAATTACTGGATCACAGGGTAGTTTTATTTTTAACTTTTTGAGGAATCTCCATAAAGTTTTCCACAGTGGCTGCACCTGTTCGCATTCCTACCAACAGTGCAAGAGGGTTCCTTTTTCTCTGCATCCTGGCCAACACTTGTTGTTTCTTGTATTGTTCATTTTAGCCATTCCTACAGGTGTGAGATGATATCTCATTGTAGTTTTGCCGTGTAGATTTGCATTTCCCTGATGATGAGTGATGTTGTGCATCTTTTCATGTGTCTGTTGGCCATCTGGATGTCTTCTTTGGAGAAATGTCTGTTCATTTCTCTTGTCTATTTTTAAATTGGATTATTTGTTTTTAGAGTGTTGAATTGTAGAAGTTCTTTATATATTTTGGATACTAACCCTTTATTGGATATGTCATTTGCAAATATCTTCTTCCATTTATAGGTTGCCTCTTGGTTTTGTTTATTGTTTCCTTTGCTGTGCAGAAGCTTTTTATTTTGATGTAGTCCCAATAGTTCATTTTTGCTTTTATTTCCCTTGCCTGAGGAGACAAATCTAGAAAAATGTTGCTATGGCTGATGTCAGAGACATTATCGCCTGTGCTCTCTTCTAGGACTTTTATGGTTTCAGGTCTCACGTTTAGGTCTTTAATACATTTTGTGTTTATTTTTGTGTGTAGTATGAAAAGTGGTCCAGTTTCATTCTTTTGCATGTACTGATCAGTTTTCCCAACACTATTTGTTGAGGAGACTGTCTTTTTAGTTGGGATCCTTTCTTATAAGCCAGATACTCATGTGACTTCCCCCTGGAATCTAAGGCTCAGTAAGATGTTAGGTATTTAGACTCAGCATTATTGATCACTAGTTTAGGGCTCTGCAGCTCCCTTTCTTCCTGGTCTCAGTTACCTGTCTGTGTCTATTTGTTTATTTAATTTTCTGACTTTTGAGCAGAAAGTGACTTAGGAACTGGGGAAGAGTCTATTTAAAGTATAGATTTCTCTGATGCCAATCAGTCTAATTTTTTTCCCCAAAACATGGTTCTGTTAATATATTTATTCATCCAACAAAGAACTAATGGGCATTGATTCTATGCCAGATACGGCAGTGGATGCCAAGAGTGGGAAAGGAACATAGTCCAGTGGGAGTTAACATAGAATTAATCTCTTAATGTGTAAAGGTGTTCTCACTCAAAAAAAAAAAAAAAGTCTTTTGTTTGTTGTTTACTTGTGCTAATTCTGTAAGCAGGATTAAAGAAAGTGAAGTTTTTCTTCAATGAATAGAGCAGGAGTTACTGTGAAAATACATGTATTCATTTAGGTTTCAAATGGCAAACCAAAAGGGGCCACCTCATACTTTCCATAGCCACAGCATTGCTAACTGCAGCACCAAGAACTTGATTATCCTTCTTCATTTAAGAGACTACTCAAGACCAGTTCCTTCATGCTTCACCCTAGTCTGGCTTGATCATCTAGCAAAATCCAAAGCTTCCAGACCATTCACTGTTCTCCGGACTCCCACTTCCATAACTTTCTATGTATCCTCTATTCTGACTAAATCTCCTATCCCTCCTCTTCCATCCAAAAGCCATTCACTATGCCCTCTTAAACTACGGGGTTTGTAATCAGCAAACTCTCCCATATTTTTGCGCCTTTTCTGAAATCCCTTTGACTGCTTGCTTTATGAAAGTTTCCTCTGATACCTTTCAAATGGAGGTAGCTTTCTCTCACACAAACTTATGCAACTCAGGGCCAGGAGGAAGGATCAATGTTTTACGTGTCACCATTGTCCCTCCTACTTCTTCCTTTAAAGATTTTATTTATTTATTTGAGAGAGAGAGAGAGAAAGAGAAAGAGAGAGTATGAGAGTGAGAGCAGGGGGAGGAGCAGAAGAAGAGGGACAAGCAGACTCCACTGTGAGCGTGGAGAGCCGGATGCAGGGCTTGATCTCATGACCCTGAGATCAAAACCAAGAGACAGCTGCTTACCCTACAGAGCCACCCAGGCACCCCTTCTACTTCTTCCTTTAAGCAAGACAACTCTTTTGAAATTCTGTCATTGGACCGACTATAAACCTCCCTTGTAGCTGCCATCTGCAAACCACACATCCTTTACATTCTGTACTGAAATTCTTCTTTCTCTCCACCCCAACCCTGTCATATTTGGAGGGGGTTTATTATACTTGTGAATAACTGATCTTGGACTCTGACTATATGGGCCACAGAAGAGAATCCCATGTAGATAATTTAAGCAGAGAGACTTTATTCCAGGGTAACAAATAACATGAAGAATCATTGGGAGGTTGGAAAAAAACCCCAATGTACTAAACTGTAACATCGACATGGGGGTGCGTCTCCAGAGGCTATGTTGCCTTTCTCTGATTAGGAAGTTACTGGCTCCAGAATGGCACCAGGACTACCATGATAAAAGCTCCCACTACAGGGACATCCCCATAATTTAACTGCTATGAAGTGCACCAACAGAATGGGTGCCCTATTCTCTGCCTCTTGCCACCACAAAGCTAAGGACTGTGCACTAGGATCTTTGCAAGCACTGTCTCTACCACCCTGCTGGACAGGAGAAATAGAAGCATCTAAAGCATGGGATTTGCCTGGGTTTTGTCTTCTAAAAATTCAGACAAGCAGGAAGCCATCAAAGGGGAGCTCCCTCATCTTCCCAACACCAAAGCCATACAGTTACATGAAGTTTCTCAGATCTTCTCAGCCTTCTTTTTGTCATATTGGAATAAGAGCCCCTGTTTCTTTTAAAATCAAATTCCTCTACTTGTGCCCTGAGTCCTATCTTTTCTTTCCTGCTTGGGGGCTTCTTTCTGTTGTCTGCACTGGCCCCCACACCACGTCTGTGATGATTAATTCCCATCAGCACACAAACATCCTACAGCATCCCCCATCTCAAAAACCAAAAATCTTCCTCGACTGCCACAATGATGTCCTTTCTGTTCTTCAAACATGTCAAGCTCCTTCTGCCCTCCAAGCATTTGCTCATATTCACCTATTTTAGCTTGGAATATTTTCCTTAGTTCTCTGCAGAGTTGGTCTTTTCTCATTGCCAATGTCTCAGTTCAAATTAATCAGAGAGGCCTTTGTCTGATCACCCTCTCTCCACCTCTTTCACTTACTATCACATCATGCTCTTTATAATTCTTATCAAGTTCTAAAATGGTCTTAGCTATGCATTTGCTTACTTCTTTACCTTACTAGAACATGAGCTGGTAGGGCCGATGTAGTCCCAGTCTTGTTCACTTCTGTATGTGTAGCACATTGCTTGGCACACAGGAAAGATCTCATAAATCTATGTGCAATAAATCAAGGAGTGTTACGTACCAAGAGGAAGAAAATCGTGAGGAGTAGCACAAAGGGATGGGAAAAAAAAAAAATCCGCCCTCCCACATTTCCCTAGTCTAGGTTTTAATGCGTCATAAATTTGGGGGTGGATATCTCTCTTCCCCCCTCTTTTTTTTGTGCTGGCCTCCCCACAGTGAGTAGGGAGGGCTCCAGATATATAACATTGCCCTCCATTTACCTTTGATCTCCTGTAGCAGTCTTTTGATTTCTCATTTCAAAGAAGAGCTCCTTTTAAATGATTTCTTTGATTTATGGAGAAATATTTTTTTATGTCACCCGAGTTATGAAATAATTTAATGTCACTGATTTATGAAATAATTTATCACGTGTCTATTTTTCAGCTGCCCAAGCCCTCATTGCTTCCTTCTGTTCAAATTATTATTACTTATGTTTCAGGGGGTGTTATTTTTCTCAGACCAATTATTTGCTTAGTCCCTACTGCATACTTTTTCTGTCTGAATTGCATATTCTTTTCTTAATGGAGAGTGAGAGCTTAATATCCTGTATGGCTTTGTCTCATTAAGTTCCATGTTGCTGCCTCATTTTGTAGTCCCATTTGAAGTAAGCAAGTACTCCTGTAGGAAGAGAAAAAAAAGTTGTAGTTTTAAGACCCTTTTGGTTAACAGAATCATGTCTGACTTTATTGAATTATAAAATTTTGAAATTAAATAAGACTTTATTTTTTTAAATGTTTTTTTATTATATTATGTTAGTCACCATACAGTACATCCCTGGTTTCTGATGCAAAGTTCAATAATTCATTAGTTGTGTATAACACCCAGTGCACCATGCAATACGTGCCCTCCTTACTACCCATCACCGGTCTATCCCATTCCCCCACCCCCCTCCCCTCTGAAGCCCTCAGTTTGTTTCTCAGAGTCCATAGTCTCTTATGCTTCATCTCCCCTTCTGATTAACCCCCCTTTCTTTATCCCTTTCTTCCCCTACTGATCTTCCTAGTTCTTATGTTCCTTTCATTTAGTGCAAAACTTTCTCCAACATATGTAGTTCCTGCAGTATCTCACTATGGTGTAACCACCATGAGGACAGAGCCCATGGCTAATATGTTTGCTGTGCTATCCCTCATATGTCCACACGGTGCCTGGCATATAGTAGGTGCTCATTAAATATTTCTGAATGAATAAATGAAAATCTGCATATGGGCAACATAATTTTTAAGTTCAGAAATAGAAGAGAGTTACTTTGAGAAGCTTTTTCAAATAGACCCAAGGAAACAAGCACAAAGATGCTCATAGCCTTTTTTTGAAAAGAAAAGTACTGTGGTGCTATGGAAACATCTCACAGTAGGAGAACATATAAGTAAGTGCTACATATTCCGTCAGTAGATTCCTACATACAGTGGTTAATGCGAGCGAACAACAAATACACTTATCAGCATGGATGAGCCTCAAAAGTATAATTTCAGAGAAAGAAAAACAAATCATAGAAGAGTAAAAAGGAATGTTTCCATTACATGAAATTTTAAAAGATGTCAAACATACCAAATACATGTTTTGAGAGTCATACATATGCATATATAAATATATAACTTGTTATTGTTTATACTTTTGATTATGGTGAGCAAGAAAGTCAAAGTAAAGTTTTCCTGCTGCTGTTGGGAATGTAAAACTTACCTAGCAAGGCTACGCAGGGGCTTCAGGGCAATACTTAATTTCTTAAACTGGGTGTTGGGTACATAGTCTTTGTTTTAGTTTTCATATTCTTTTATATGCCTGAAATATTTCATAATAAATGGGAACCCTCAATGGACTGAAATAAAATCGAGCAAGAATATCTTCTTGAAAGTGAACGTGAGGCTCAGGGGGACACTCGTTGCATTTGAATAGAATCCCTTAAGTCATAAAATATAAATTTTATAAGTAATATATGAAAAAATAATTTACATTGCCAATAACATCTTAGATTTCAACTAGTATAATTTGGTGTTCAGTATTTTTTCCTGAAATTATTATTCTAGTTATTGAACACATCAGTAACTATCACGTTTAAGTCATGGTAATTGCTTGTTGAAAGAAAATAATATGAAAATGTTTAAAGTAAAATGAAAACATAGCTAGAAGTGTTTGTAAGAAGGCTGAATTTTTGGTAGATGGTCATAGAATTTGATTTACTAAAGTTACTTGGTTAAAAGATAAATTCTACATTTTATCAATGATTATACATTTGATAGTAAATATTCTAAATGAATTACAGATGTTAACTAATTTTGTCCTCATTAAGAACAGTTATTATCTCATTTTGCAGCATGAGTAACTGAAGTACAGAAAGGTGAAATGACCTGCCCAAGGTCCCACAGCCAAAGAGAGGTGAGAACACGATTATAACCATGTTGCCCAGCCTCAAGGTCTATCCACTAGCGAGTTTCCCACCCATCTTTAACAGTGTGGCAATGTAATAGAGAATCGTATTTTTAAAGCTCTTCCAAACGTAATACATTATGGTTTTGTGAGGAGGAGAGCTCTCTGAGTGCATGCATTGTGCCCAGTAACTTGTTCTGTATTGCTAAATCTTCATAACAACCTTAGGAGGTATGTACTATTATTATCCATTTGCACAGACGAGTAAAAGGAGGTATAGAGAATGGAAATAACTTTCCCCGTGCTTCATGACCAATCAAGGCTGGATTTAAGCTTATAAAATTGGAGCCTATAAAGCTGGTCTCGAGCCTTGTGCGTCAGAGTTATTATTACATGCCAAAGCAAAACAAATATTAAAAAGTAAAAATTTTAAAACCTCTAATTTGGGGATATGGAGAGAAGTAGAAGAGGGTCTTCTACAGGGAGCAGCAAGTGGAACAGGAGCGACTAGCTCTGAGTGGATTACAATGGTACCACAAAACGTGGCAGTTTGGCCTTCAAATTTTCAAAGTGCGTTTCCAGCGGACGTCCGGGACTTTGGGTCGGCAACCTTGGCCTTGACGCGTACCTCGGAGGCGCCTACTCTCCATCAATCCCCGCCGCGGGGGGTGGGGAAGAATGCGTGCAACCCTTTTTCGCGTTGGGGACTGCATGAGTGTCCTTCGCGCCGGACCCGGGCCGGCCGATGGACCCTGGCTTCTACCTACCGTTCGGTCTCGTCCTTTCCTCTCGGTGCTGGGTCAGGTCTTCCAGCACCGAGATCAGGAAGCAGGCCTGTCGTTCGGCCGGGGGTGCGACAGGAGGGTGGCCACAGCGTTGCCACCGGCCTGGACGTGCGCGCCCCGGGCCTGCGGGAGCCCGATCTCGAGTCAGCCGGCTGGCGGCCTGTCTGAAGGTGGCTGACTCCCCCGGCTCTGGAATTTGGGGTGGGAAGACTGGTGGTGTAGGTATAAGCTCCCTTCGCGGAGCCCCAAAGAACGAGAGGAACAAGTTGGCGCCTTTTCCTTTCACTCGTGTTTGGACAGAGAGCGGCGTGCCTGGATGCAGGGACAGGCAGGGAAAACTGGATGCGCAAACTGACTCGAGAAGTGGGTGCCGCGGGGCCGGCGGGCGAGCGGGACCCCAAGGTTGTCCCCCGGAGTTCCAGAACGCGCTAGGCCGCCCAGGAATCCCCCTCCCTGAAGTCACCGAGTCCCAGGCTCTCTGGTCACACACGCGACAACAGCATGCAGTCCCATCATGCAGGGTAGATGTCGGGGTTCTGCCTCCTGCCCTTCCTGCCGGTTAAGCAGGCAGACAGACCCTCACCCCAAACCCAACCTAGCCATCTAGCTCCCGAGAGGAGTTTTGGGGTCCCGAATAGTTCTGCAGTCACGCAGTTACTCCCGAGTAAAGGTGAGAGCAGTTTTCCTGGAACCCGCAAAGTTCCCCAAATGGCACATGGTCCGTAGAACCCGCCGCTCAACCTTCCTCTTCGCTTTTTAGATCCTCTTTTAACTGCCCCACAGCTGATGAAACAATTGTTAATAGGGCAGGTCTCAATGCTAAGTGTTCTTATCACAAAAAATTATAAAAAATGTTTAAGTTATATGACTTTATCTCCAGCTTTATGGATCTATAAACAACTGATAATTTGAATCCTCCAACTAAAAAAAATTTTCCTGGTGAATATTTAAAAGTATTTATGTACTCCCTGAGCATTGCAATGACTTGTCTATATTTCAGTTGTTGATTAAGAAGGAAAGGCTGTAAAACAATGAGAACTGCAATCCAGGAAAGGGAATTGATGGAAATGGAACCTGTTTTGAAAGAATTATGATTGGTGCTGGTGGAGTTTAAACCATCTAATACAGCATTGGCTACTTACCCAACAGGTGTTACGTTATGTCATTTCAGTCCAGTGAGAAGGCTGTGTTCTAGGAGGTGTGCCCCTTACAGTGAACAAAAGTTAGAAGTTGACTTTGTCCCCAGAATTGAAACAGAAGAGGTGAATAGGCCTTACTCCCTCGATGTGTGTTCCTCTCTATTTTGAGTGACTCTCTTCGCAATGCTTATTTCATTTTCAATCTTCTTTCTCATAATCGGTGGGAGAGGCTACTGAAGATCCTTTTGCAGGAAATGGAATCTGGCTGAGTGGCCCTCTGGAAACCGTTAAAAAGTAGGTTAGTTTGTAAGATTAGGATGACAGGCAGGGAAGGAAGAAATTATGATGGTATTGACCTTAAAAGTAAAACGGCCGGCTATTTTACCAGCACAATGGGTTTACTTGGGAAGAGCGGAGGAACTGCATTCAGGATAAGCAAGCCTTACAAAAGCCATAGGCAAATCCAGAGAACAAAGGGGAGGAACATGATAGGAAAAAAAGGGGGAAGTTGGGAGGGGCTGCTTTTTTAATGCAAAACCAATTTAATTCCATGCTCAACCATAGCGATTAGGATATTAGATAAAAAGAAAATCAGTCTTCTTGTCAAATGGAGATTAAAATGAAAATGGAGGGAATGGAGGAATGTGAGCAATAAGGGTGGTGACGGTTTCTTATTGGCTGAGGTGTGGTATTTTCTTATTGGCTGAGCTCTTTGAGGGGCAAGCAGAAATTTTTTCTTCCTAGTTGCTGGAGTAGCAAAGGAGGCTTTTCCCGCTGGGAATACAAGGCACATTTCTTTTTGTTCCGGTCTGCAATTGACAAGTGGTAGGGCATAAGAGCTCCCCCTTCTGGCCACCCAAACTACTTTTAAAAGAGGTTTTCTTTATTTAATTTTACAATGAACTGGGGTGCTTTGAGAAATTACTAAGCAGAGTAAAATTTGAACTGCGGGAGGACCTGAAGGGATGAGTGAAATAGAAATTGATTCAAGCAAGGGGAAGCGGGGTGCGGGGGGAGGCTGCTGTTGGTGGATGGGAAGAGGGGTGGCGCCAAGCATGGCGTGTTTGGGTGATGGTGAGAGTTGGGTCAGAGCGTTTTCTTGGAGGTGTAGTGCAGACCTAGGTTCCTGCTCGTTCTTTTCATTCCTCCGCAGCCTTGTTTCCCCCTCTATTTCTTTTTCTTAACAGCTGTATTTTCTGTCCAATCAAAAGTAACTTTTCATCAAATAATAATTACCTACATTTTTATTTATAGGTTTTTATTATCTATCTTTATATTCTTCATTAATTCTTGATAAAGAAAATAAATGTAGCAAGTGGTTCATCCTGAGTAAAGTGTTTTTTTAATATTCCCCTTGGAACCTGGCGCTGTTTGGATATTTTCTTCCTCAATATTTTCTGTCAATATTCCTTTTAGCAGTAAAGTGATGCCGTGAGGAGATACAAGGTAGAGGAGATCACTGCTCTGGGATAGCTTTTGATCAGTTTGTGGAAATATACACGAAGGAGGTAAATTGTAAAGCAACATATATGCATATTGTATAGGATAGGTTGAAACATATAAATGGCAAGGGAATGTAAAATAAAAGAGTAGTCAGAGAAAAATGGGTTTCTGGATGGCAAACTAAGTTCCATGTATTACTTTCTTTTCTATAATATACGTGGTGGGTTTAACAGCTTGACCAATTACAAGCAGTTTGTATCAACAAAAGTTTTAGAATGGAGTTTCCTCCCTGCCTTAGATCAATAAAATCAATAGCCCGACTTAGAGCTCCACTGTTTAAAGTGACACAAGTGGTAGAGTCGACATGTAGGTGGTTTTGTTTTGTTTTCATAATTCCTGAGACAGAAAACAGACCAGCTGAAGCAGGGTTTCAAGGACATCAGTCAATGATGGGGCTGACCTGTACCTCATTCCAGCAATAAGATTTCTGGCTACACATTTAGTTACTCTTTCACGGGGCCTCTAGCCTCATTTCCTCCCAGCCAACCATCAATGTCAGTGAATCCCCCTGTTGCCTGTCATGTTGACCTCACTATTACAACAGATTCGATTTCAAATTACAAGACATATTGTGCTTTTTATTCTTTATTTGCTCCAAGAATTTTTTTGAGGAGATTATGAGGAACTCCATAAA
This sequence comes from Ursus americanus, assembly GCF_024610735.1. Lineage (NCBI taxonomy): Eukaryota > Metazoa > Chordata > Mammalia > Carnivora > Ursidae > Ursus > Ursus americanus. Next base: position 31,929,594 of record NC_142151.1, on the reverse strand, counting down.
GGAGTGTGCTCTATCTGAGAAACTTTTCTGTTGAGTAGATTCGTGGTTCTCAAAGTGTGGTCCTTCCATCAGCATTGTCTGCATCAGCATTGTCTAAGAACTTGCTAGATATGCCAGTTCTCAGCTGCCGCCCCAGACCTACTGAACCAAGAATTCTAGAGGCGTGGCGGGAGAATGGTCCTGCGTTGAGCAGCTCCTGCAGCACACATGATATGGGGACAGATCACGTCTCCCAAGAAGGGTTGTGAGGGCAGACCCAACAGACACACACCCAGATTACCCACTAACAAATGATTTGGCAACTCATATAGTTTTCCTTCTCCTCCTTTCCCTCCCCTTCCTCCTTCTCTTTTTTCTTCTTTAGCAGGCTACAATAGTTTTAAAAGTACACAGATCATATAATGCCTAGAAGATAATTTTCTTCCTACAAGTGCGTTAATTTCCTAAATAGAATTGTTGAAACGTGCTAAGTATCCAGAAAAATGGCATCCACATTGATGTAGAAAATCGCATAATTATTACTAATATTGTTATTAAATTAAAATTAAATAATGACATAAAGGAATGTGTGGTTCAACTAGCTTCTTCAAACTTTGGGGCTGATGGAATAGGGTAAGTAAAAGCAGGAACAAAAGAAAATGTTCTTTATTATAGAGGAAAGATTATTGTTAGACATAATTAAAAAAAAAGAAATTCCTAAGGTTATTAATGGAGAAGAAAGAAGCTGCTCAGCAGGCAGATATTGAAAACAATAATAGTCTCAACATGAGTCTTAAAGGCATATAATTAGCTTAGGGGAAAAAATGGTTTAGACCAGTAGTTCTCAACTCTGGCTGTGTACTAGAATCATCTTTTTAAAACCACAGAAGCCCCATGACCATTTGCAGAAATTTACTAGTGGGGCCCAGTGGGACTGCTATGTCTCACAACTCCATGGGATTCCATTCACATTGTAATTATATGCATGGTGCCCCTTGAAGTTGTGCAGTGCGCAGCTGTGCAGCTAGAAGCAGTGGCCTGACCATCATTTTTTACAGATCTCCAGGGTTTGTGGTTTTTGAACTTGCAACCACTGAGTCAGACTGTTCCTCGTCTCTTATTCATACACCCAGCTTTGGAGTGCCTTTGTAATTCCTTGTCTAAATTCTCTTTGTGTTAAGCATGACCTCACTGGTCTAAAAATGTGATGGGTGGAACTGGGAGTATGGAACACAGAGAACTATTTGCCTCAGCCTATATTTCCACAGATGACTCTGGGGCCCGGCACCTTATTCCAGGGCAAGTGTAGGGAAGAGCTATATTTGGGACATGTCTGGTAACATTGAAAAGCTGAAGTCTGTGAATGGTAAATGGCCAGTTTTGATTTATCTGCAGTAATAGCATATGGTAGAAAATCTCATCAGCAATCTTAACGCACCCAGCACAATGCCTATTACATAACCATCTCCCTGATTCGCTTTCTTTTCTTCTCTCTCTCTCTTGCTCTCTCTCTCTTTTTTTTTTTTTTGGTAAGGATAGGACATGTACATTAATTTAGAAAAGCAAGAAAATAGGAAAAACAATTCAGGTTATTCATAACCAAAAATTTAAAAGAGAGGTTCATGTTTTTCATTTTATTGGTTGAAGTATGTCTTGTATATTATGTATTAGAAATAAATAAGAGAGGTGAAAATCAAATATTGGAAAAAAATTGTCAGTTTAGGAAAAAATTGTATAAGCCATGGGATGGTGATATTGAAAATTATTCTAAAATTTACACTTTCTTTTTGTGGATGGCAATGTTTGTGTAACTTTTTTTTAGACAAATATTTTAGATTTCATGTATTTAACTTAAGAACAAGTTGTGTATTTTATTTTATTTTAATTTTTATTTTTAATTTTTTTTTAAAGATTTTATTTATTTATATCACAGAGATAGAGACAGGCAGCGAGAGAGGGAACACAAGCAGGGGGAGTGGGAGAGGAAGAAGCGGGCTCCTAGCAGAGGAGCCCGATGTGGGACTCGATCCCGGAACGCCGGGATCACGCCCTGAGCCGAAGGCAGACGCTTAACCGCTGTGCCACCCAGGCGCCCCCAAGTTGTGTATTTTATTTTATTTTTTATTTTAAATGAGGTAAGCATACAGCTATTCCCAAATGCTTCTTTTGTTTGTGTAACTCTTGAACTTCCTGTAAAATGTGCCAGTTGCTGAGACTCGGATTTTTTCCAAATAGGATTGATTGATTGATTGATTGATTGATGCTCCCTTATATGCTTATATTTAAATCCTTAATATCTTGTTTGAAGGGCCAGCTCTAAAATTTGGAAAGCTCGCAGTTTGTTCAAACCTCTATCATAGGAGGTGCAAGTGAAGATATGCATATTAATTAAGCTCAAAAGAAAGTAATCCTGACTACTATGATAATATTCTGTGCGTGTTGTGTAGGACTGGCTGAGTTTGTAGCTGGACTGAGATGGTGCTTATCCCCAGGAATGTCTGGAAGTCTGGCATGGATACCTGGGCAAGAGAAGAATGAGATATGTAGTTAGTGATTTATAATACTGTTCAATGCTCAGAATAGCCTTGGAGGCACCAAGGCTGGCTTACCCATTGTTAACGGATGTATGAATTCATGGTTTACACCTAGTGTGATCATTGCACGGCCTGGATTGGCCATGTGACCAGCAGCGTATAAAAGATCCCATTGTAAACTTGCACCTAAGCCCCCCCGGAAATCAAGATAATGTTGTGTTTACTGAGAAAGGACCCCGAGGGGGCTGGCCTGCAAGTCTGAACCTCTCTGAATTATTATTTCCCCTGCTGTACCATATTCTTTAGCTTTACGGCAGCCTCACATGAATACAGTCTGTGGAGACGTGTGAGTCCTTTCAATATTTGACCCTGTGTAATTGTAGCATAGGCTGTTTTCACTTTGCTCTACTCATTAGACCGTCATGAATACATAAGAAATGTACTTGAATATAAATGATGATCTGGTATCCTTGTACACAACACTGTTCTTAATTTGAATGAATGGTTTTAAATCTACATTTAACTCTGTGTACTACTTGCTTCTTACTTTTGTTGTTTTTTATACATGTCTTTGTCAGAAGCATTTTATAATTTTTGAACTCCGAGATGTCTATGAAAAAAGATGGAGGACAACGTAAAGCACTGGTTCCTTTCACAGAGTTTGTTCAGATGATTTGCATATTGTAGTAGCTTGAGAATAGTGGTCAAATTCTAGTCCACGTGTGTGGCATTTAAATCAACCTTAAATAGATTCTTGATACTAAAAGTTCCTTTGCAAAGTATTACAAAAACAAATTGAGATAAGACAGGTTTTTTGGGTTTTTTATTGGTAATGTTCTTAAAATGAAATTAGCTTTAATCTGTCAAAGAAAAACAGTTTGTGTGAATGTTACCTTTTAACTCAGCTTTTCAAACTTGTGCAGTTGCCTATATTCTATGCTAAAATGTTGTTAATTAATAATTAATTTTCAGTGCTATGTATTACTGCTAAGAATATTTTTAATATCCCCATAGAAATATATTTTAAGCTTTCTTTCCAAAAGAGTTGTTTCTATCTTTAAATTTCATTTTTATGTAATGGAAGGATGTACTTTTCTTTCTATTCAACTTCTTCATATGCTTGAAACACATTTTAAACACACTATAATTTGTGCTTTTAAACTGTCACTAATAATGGAAAAAATGATGTAAATAGGTAGCTTATAAATAAGAGTACCCTTTGAAACATGATGTTCAATTTTGCCCCCTATTTAGAATATTGTTTTATAAATTCTATAAGATTAAATTTTTATGTAGACTACAAACATTTGGAAATGTGCATTTTTTTGGTCTGAAATATTTGACCATGAAATTATATTATGACTTAAATAAATATGTCACTGTGATATCTCTGTTTTTGTTTTACCCCTGGCTGTAGGATCATGGTTAGGGAATTTAGAATCTATAAAATGTTGTTTTACCTGTGAATGATATAAGGAAAGGCAAATGTTCTTATCTAGCAATTCATGGGTGTTCTTCTGTGCTTTTTATTTATTTTTTTTAAGAGAGGGAGAGGTGGGGGGGAGGGGCAGAGAGAGAGGGAAAGAGAGAATCTCAAGCAGATGCCATGGTGAGCATGAGCCCAAGGAGGGGCTCGATCTCATGACCCCGAGATCATGACCTGAGCCAAAACCAAGAGTCAGATGCTCAACTGACTGAGGCACCCAGGTGCTCCCTTCTGTGCTTATTTAATATATCCAAGTATTTCTGAAAAATTTCAATTAACCAAATTACATTTTAAATATATCTACAGGAACCCATTATTCAAAGAAACCATTTAATGATAATAATAATAATTTTGTAAGACCAATGCACTATTTGTACTATAAATCTTAATTCTCAACCTTATTTGCTAGTGTATTAAGATTTTTCATTGATTTGGAGTGCCTCTATTCACCTGTGAAGTCACTATGCATATTTTGATCTTGGTCTCCATTCCTCAAACCTTAAAATGTTGTGAATCTCTGCTGTGGTTAGAGAAGACTTAAGTGCATTAGAGATGATTTCTGTAGAACTGAAATGGAGAGGGGCAGTACCCTGGCAGGCTGCAGAAGAGAAATCCGAGAAAATGATTCTGCTGCTGCTTCCTTAGTGAAGCCCCTCAGGGAAATATTTAATTGCTAACGACAGAAATCCAGCATGTACTAGCCTGAGTGAAACATAGATTTCTTTTTCTTTCTTTCTTTTTTAAGAGGGACAAGAGGCTGGCTCACAGAAAGAAAGGAAAGCTTGCTGGAACCAGGACAATGACCTGGATCGCAGCAATGCAAAGTGAAAACTGAAATGTTAGTCTTATTATTCTTCTCAGTTTCTTTTCTATTCCTTTTTTTTTTTTTAAGATTTTATTTATTTATTTGAAAGAGAGAGAGAGCATGAGTAGTGGGGAAGGGCAGAGGGAGAGGGAGAAACAGACTCTCCGCTGAGCAGGGAACCCACACAGGGCTCCATCCCAGGACCCCGAGATCATGACCTGAGCCAAAGGCAGATGCTTAACTGACTGAGCCACCCAGGTACCCCGATTGTTTTCATTATTTTTCTGTGTGCAGGCTTCATCTTCTTGGGCTTCTCCACATGGCCAGAATCATGATCCAGAAGGACAGTCTCCTTTCAGCCAGTTCCTACCAAAGGATCCTGGGGAAGGCTGGTGACTGATTCAGCGGTCATATGGTTGGGCATTGGACTCTGTGTGGTGACATGGACCCATCCCAGGACAAGTATGTGGAATAGGCAGAATAATATTGGCTGTCTCCACCAGAACAACATGCTTGGGGTAGGGAGGAGAACTTATTACCAAAGAAAAGGGGAGCTATTCCCAGAAGAAGGTAGAAAGTGGTGCTAGGCAGAGAAAGCTATTACATGGCAACTTTTTACGTTGGACTCAGTTTGGGTGCAATGTGAAAAATCATTCCAGAGATGAGAACCAGAGATGGCTCAGATAACTCTTTATTTCATCAAATTATTTAGCGAAGTCTCACAATATCCTTCTGAATAAACTATATATGACTGACAACACTTTTGGTAAATTGTTAATATGAATAATCTGATGGCAATCTGGAGTGAGGTTTCTAGTAGTGTACCCTAAAAAATCTCTTTGTGCTGAGAAACACTGCTTTTTTAAGTGTTTTCAATGAAGAGAAAATTCAACAAGTTTTTGCTAAGAACATTTATGGGCAGGCACTATTCTAGGCTCTGCTGATAGACTACTCGGCGAGTTCCCTCCCTCAAGGAGCTTATTGTGTGTTAGGGAAGACACAGGCTAAGCTAGTAATTACCTTACGAGAATATTATTTTTGAGATTTATTAGCCTGAGTTGAGGAAATGTAAAAAGGAATTCCCAGCAATGGTAACACTTGAGCTGAGTCTTGTGGTCAGTTTGGAGGGACAGGAGAAAGACATTCTAAGCAGAAGCATTACGTGGGCAGTGAAGTGGGAATGGCATCAGACACTCCGGCATTGGCAAGTAGTTCTAGACCTTCAAATATCTATTAAAAATGGAAGTGAGATATCAATATATAAATTAAAATAAATTATGTGTCAGAGCAAGGCTCTCTTTGGGGCAGTGAAGAGAAATGTGGCTAATGGTGGTGAGCAGATCTTGAAAAGACTGTGTGAAACTGAGACAAGTCCGTTGCATGTTCATCAGCGTAGCAGCATGTGTTCAGAAAACTATTTGGGGGGCGCCTGAGTGGCACAGTGGTTGAGCGGCTGCCTTCGGCTCAGGGCGTGATCCCGGCGTTATGGGATCGAGCCCCACATCAGGCTCCTCCACTATGAGCCTGCTTCTTCCTCTCCCACTCCCCCTGCTTGTGTTCCCTCTCTCGCTGGCTGTCTCTATCTCTGTCAAATAAATAAATAAAATCTTTAAAAAAAAATTAAAAAAAAAGAAAAGAAAACTATTTGGGATGACTTCCAGTTAAAGAAAGCAGAGTAAAGGCATCTCTATGCTGCTTTAATAATTGAACTCAGTTATAACCTGTAAAGAAGGGCTTCTCCACACAGCTACATTGAGGCAAGTAGCTAAGAGTAGAAGACAGACCCTGGCAGATGCCAAAAGTAGTTTGTTTGTATAACCTCAGGGACTATTTCAACAGTACTTCCTTTGAAATAGGCAGGTAGTGGAATGTGGAAGGACTGTGAGAGTATCCTTGAACTCCAGTTGGCACTTTGATGGACTGGCTCACGAGGCAGATGAATGAGGAAGTGAGTAGCGAGATCCCTCAACCCCCCAATTAAACTACTGGTGTGACAGATTGCAGTGAAAACTCTGGGTGGTGCAGCCAGTAATGCTGGCCAGCTGCGACATCAAAGCACATACACCCTTCTCATAAAGAAGGGGCCTCACTTTGAGTCAGTGAGAATTCCTGTTAGGTGCTGAGTAATAGCCTTGGGAGAGAGTATTGAGGAAAGTGTCTAGAAACAAACAAAAGTCCAAGTCATTCTCGGACCCATCACTCCTACCACCTGCCCTTCCCTTAGACAATCTTCAACCAAAAATTGGCCTAGAAAAAAATCAGTCCCCTTTAAAAGACTTGCTTCAAACCAAAGAATATGGGGATTATATTACTTATGTTATATGATACTGCATCTAGCTAGACGAGTCCATGCAGAGGCTCTCCCTCCTTGCTGGCTTTGAAGAAGCAAGCGGCCATGTATCCTAGGAAATGAGTTTTGCCAGCAGCGTAAGTGGACCCCGTCCTTTCCCAGGCAAGTGGGCTCCTCCCTTCACTGCAGCCTTATGAGCCCATCAGCAGAGGAGCTAAAGTCAAGCTGGGACATCTGAGAATCTGTGAGATAGAAAAGGTGTCATTTTAAGCTGCTAAGTTTGTGGCAATTTGTTACACAATCGAAAACGAATACGAATATATATCTAAGTATTGGCTTTGATGTTTACAGTCTCATATGTGACCTAGACAACTAAAACATTTCTTGAAGTAGAGGATGGTAGAGGTTGTACTGGGGGAAGCTTAGGGGTTAGTTTCTAGAGAAATGAAAGTAATTCAGTGTTGTTGATCTCAGGAGAGAGAAGGCTCTAGAGGAAAGCAAAGAGTAAATCAGGGAAAGCTTTGTGATCCTTGCTAGGAACCGTACTTGCTTTGGAGTAACGAGGAAACAATGAAGTGTTTCAAGCATCAGAGTAGTAAAAACTACTTTGTGTATTTTTTAAAAGATTTTACTTATTTATTTGAGAGCGAGAGAGTGCACACAAGTGTGGGGAGGGCAGAGGGACAAGCAGGCTCCCCACTGAGCACAGAGCCTGACATGGGCTTGATCCAAAGACCCTGAGATCAGGACCTGAGCCAAAAGTCAAGAGTCTGCTGCTTAACCGACCAAGACACCCAGGCACCCCTGAATTGTATATTAAAAAGATCACTCTAGGGGCACCTGGGTGGCTCAGTCAGTTAAGCATCTGACTCTTAATCCCAACACAGGTCTTGATCTCAGGGTTGTGAGTTCAAGCCCTGCGTTCAAGCCCAGCGTGGAGCCTACTTAAAATTAATAAACTGATCATTCCAGTGGTTGTGAGAAATTTGGATTTTTAGATTTTATTTATTTATTTATTTTAGAGAGACAGAGAGCACACAGGAAGAGGGGCAGAGGTGGAGGGAGAGAGAATCTGAAGCAGACTCTGCCCTGAGCACAGAGCCTTACTTGGGGCTCAATCTCATGACTGGGAGATCATGATCTGAGCCGAAAACAAGAGTTGGATGCTTAACTGACTGAGCCACCCAGGTGCCCCAAGAAATTTAGATATCTAAGAGAAAGGTTGGAGCTGGGAAGACAGACATCATTAAAAAGAGACGATGAGGGCTAGAATTAACAATACAGCAGTGAAAATGGATAACAGAGAGAGGCCAGCAACGTATCTGAAGGTACTACAAATGCAGATTTGTTTGGCTTTGGTGACTCACTGAGTTTGGAAGTTGAGGACACCAAGGCTGCTGACTTTTTGACAAAGGTGAGAAAATGATGCTAAAATACAATTTTCCATGGGTAAAATTATTCCCATGTGGCTATAAAAAAAACACATGTTAAAGATTTCATTTAGGGGCGCCTGGGTGGCACAGCGGTTGAGCGTCTGCCTTCGGCTCAGGGCGTGATCCTGGAGTTATGGGGTCGAGCCCCACATCAGGCTCCTCCGCTATGAGCCTGCTTCTTCCTCTCCCACTCCCCCTGCTTGTGTTCCCTCTCTCGCTGGCTGTCTCTATCTCTGTCGAATAAATAAATAAAATCTTAAAAAAAAAAGATTTCATTGAACTCATTAGTTCATTTAATCTACTAACTTGTTAGATAAACAGTAAGATGTTATAACCGGTTCAAAGGCTAACTGAAGACATAGGAAGTTGGGAATGCTGAAATGAATTTACTAACGGATGCGAAACTTATCCTACAGGACAATAACATATGATGTTTGGAAGAATTGCTACTATAGGGTGGAAATTGCAGTGCTCAAAATGAATTTGTGAGTCTATGGACAAAACACTTATTCTTGGCTTTCTTCAGCTTACAGAGCTGTAAAATAGCCGGACAAAGGCACGAGTGAATGCATAGACCCAGCATTACATCAAAAGGACATCCAGTAATCTTTTGCCCACTTTGTCTTTTCAAAATTTTCCCAGAGGATGGTGCCGAAAATGAGTCCGGGAGAAAAAGCAAGTTCAGAAAGGAACACAGGACAGAGCAAACTCCGTACATCGTTGTGAAAGAGAACAGCTTTCCTTTTCCAGCAGGGCGAGAGGGCACGAGAGGGCAGGTCCCACATACTGCATTTCCCCCTCACAGGTCCTACTTGGAAGGGGTTTGATGTGGTAGCGACGTCAGATGGGGCCTGGGAGTCAGGAACATGAGAAGCGACAGTCCTTTTTCCCAGGCATCGCTCGGGGGGAGCTGCAGGCCCGCAGGAGAGTTGTGCATTTGGCACAGCACCACAGCCAACATTAATGCAGCGGGAGTGCAGATTGGGGGAGGAGAGAGACTGAATGCAGCAGCCCGGGGCTCTACTCACGCTCCAAGGCCCGCAAATAGAGAAGTGCCCTTTGCTCCCCGCTGGAAGCATGCAGAAGTGCTGAGAGGAGGAGGGGAGCAGGGGAGACCCAAGACCACAAGAAGTGGGAGCTTCAAGGCCAGTGCCACACCCCCTCATCATTTTCTTTGCACACTTGAGTGGGCTGTAACATGGCAGCTTCGCTTTAATAAAGGTTCAAGGAGAGTGCTGTCAGAAAACAGAGGCAAGTGCGTTTTATTCTTTCATTAAATATTTATTGAACAATTACCAGGCTTAGGCAATGGGCTGGTATTCTTTTTACTATGTCCCCCCCCCCTTTTTTTTTAAAGATTTTATTTATTTATTTGACAGAGAGAGAGACAGCCAGCGAGAGAGGGAACACAAGCAGGGGGAGTGGGAGAGGAAGAAGCAGGCGCATAGCGGAGGAGCCTGATGTGGGGCTCGATCCCAGAACGCCGGGATCACGCCCTGAGCCAAAGGCAGCCGCTCAACCGCTGTGCCACCCAGGCGCCCCTACTATGTCCCCTTTATGAAGAAAAACTACAGGGAAGACACACTTTAGGGAAAGGTAAGTGCACATTCTCCTAACTTCTCCCTTTCTTAGCAGGAAGATGTTCCTGTATTATTTCAGTTCACGGAAATTTCATTAAACATTTCCACCGGTATTTACTGAATAAATCCTATGTGCCAGGTGTTACACTAGGTTCTGGAGAACAGTCATTAACACCATAGACAGTGTTTGTTTTCTGTCCAGCCTAGTGGAGAAAGTAGTAATTACAGAAGAGTGACATAGCCTCGTAAGCATTATGCTGGGGTAAGTACAGGGTGCTGGAAGAGGATCTGTGGCAGACACGGATCCATACTTCCACTCCATCCTCAGGCTTGCTGTATTACTGTTAGGGTATCCGCCGTTTCTTAGAAGGCCTTTGTACAATGGATTTCTTGTGTGGAATACTTAGGCTAAGCTACGCCCCCTTCAAAACTTGAAGTCTCAGTCCAAGCCTGGTCAGCTAACATGATACCAGAAAGGCCACACTTTAGAGGTGTTGATTTGTCATGTTGATTGACGCTGGAAGCTTTGCTGATTTGCATACTCATGTCAGAAATGGGTTTTGATTGGTGAAATTGATGACTTGATAACTAGCAACATACATGTTATAAATGGGCTCTAATTGTTGGAGTAAAATGTATTTAAGATATGAGGATTGGCTAAGATATTTTTGATATGCTCGTGCATGAAGAGAGGGTACTAATGTGGCAAACCTAGACATTAGAAGGTTTGAGCTCTGTGTGGTCCTGTGCCTAGCCGCTGATATAGAGGATTTCTGGTTTCTGATGCTGCTCCCCCACAGGGAGAAAGAATCCTGCTATGGAATGTTGTTGTGACTGCCTTCAGTAAAACTTTCATGAAAAGTGGCGGTTGGAACACGTAAAGAGACCTGGGATCTATTGAGCTTACCAAACAGGTTATATGAATTATTCTTGTTCCTGCTTGCTAAGGAACGTTGGTTTAATACATGCGGCAGAATTTGATCTCAGACTTGGTTTCCTGGTAACAGAGCAGCAAGGTTATGGAACAGTAGCTCATTTTCTAGCAACTACCATTATCTTCTGTAAAGAATTGGCATGAGTTGGGGCACCTGGGTGGCTCAGTCTGTTAAGCATCTGCCTTCTGCTCATGTCACGATCCCAGGGTCCTGAGATTGAGCCCCACATCGGGCTCCCTGCTTAGCAAAGAGCCTGCTTCTCCCTCTTCCTCTGCTGCTCCCCCTGTTTGTGCTCTCTCTCTTTCCATCAGATAAATAAATAAAATCTTATTAAAAAAAATTGGTATGAGTTAAGAGTAACACTAACTGACTTAGCACATTAACTTAGCAATGTCAGGGAGTTAACACACTGGGAGTTCATTTCTCACTCATGTAAAGTACGAATGCTAGTTAGAGGTGGGAGGAGCTCCTGGGTCACACAATCGAGCATCTGGGGTGGAGGCATGAGGCTTTCAAGGTTGTGCTGAGTGTCAACATTCAGTGCGTAAAAAGAGGAATTGTGTGGGAGGTTTTTAATGCCAAACAATACCTCCATCTGTAGTTCCATGACCAGAATTAAGTTAAGTGGATGTAAGAGGGCTACAAAAATGTGATCCCTGGCCAGGAAGAAGCCTTCAATCGCCAATTGCTTCCTCCAACTGCCAGACGCCTGTGGATGGGGAACCTAAATCTTTGGTGGACAGATAGCACTCTCTGTCCCAGAACCTAAAAACTGTACACGACCAACTGCTTTAAGTTAGTTCCCAGGATTGTTCTTACAACTGTCCATTCTCACAATTTACGAAAACACAAAATTTAGAAGCAAGAGCCCATTTCATTCTTCTATGTGACCATAAAGTATTAGTGTCAGAGGTCGTGGTATGATACACGGTTCAAATTAATTTGTCCACATAGAAATACCACCAAAAAGAGAGCTGTATTTTGAAAAAGAGATTTATTAACCCCAAGGAGCCCATCCCAAAATAGCAAAATAATTCTTGTAACAAAATTGTGCTTTATAGTCTTAAAATTAGTTTTTTCCCATCTTATATAAAAATGATTCATCTTTCCATGCAAAGAGAAATGCTGTGTATTTGAGTGCTGTAATGGACATCCTTTTTCAAATTCAAGTAAGTATTCACAGAATTTTGTTGGGCTATATCAGATAGGAAATAGAAAAGAAGAGATGGTGCTATCAAGCTCAGTAATGAGGAGTTTCATAAAGGGACTCTCCAGAGCTGTGGGACAGCAGGAGGGACACCAACAGGGGAGAGTGAAATACGGGCTAGTACCAGCAAGAAGTTGTTACTTCTAGGCCTGAAGGAGCAAGGGGAGGCCCAGAGAGGGTTCCTATATGGAAAGCACTACCTGGAGCGGTGAACAGAAAATCACCAGCACAGCTGTTAATTCACATATGATTAAATGTCATCTCAGTAATTTCATCTAAGAATTTCCTATCAATCTCAGGAAAGGAGTAATAAGTAGCACAATGGTTAAGGACGTGCGTCTAGTGTCAGACTGTCTAGATTTAAATCACAGCTGTGTTACTTTACTTAATTTCTTTGTGTCTCAATTTTCCCATCTCAAAAATGGAAACTTACTTCTTGCTTACTATAAGTAAACTCTTAGAACAGTGTCTGATATGACACACGACAAGTGTCTCATAACTTTTACCTATTTTATTTGTTCTCTTGCATTTTTATTTTATTAAAAATAATACACACATACATCAAGTTATCTCATAATGTCTCGGTCATTTTTTCAGATTTTAAGGTATATTAGCATTGAGTAGACCCCTATCGGGTACAAGTGAGTAGGTTTTTGTCTGTCCTGTATCTCCTTGGGGGAACGAACTCTCCCCTGTTGGTAGGCCAATCATTATGGTTTAGGTTAATCTGTCCTTTTGCCCAACAAACACTCATATACACCCTTCCAGGAGACTGACACATGAACTAAACTAAGATTACTAGAAACCTCCTTTTGAGTAGTCCTGGAACTACTATGACATTGAGTCCTCTTTACTGGGATGGTTAGTTGTAAGGATGGTCTACACCTAGAATTGTTGATAGCCATCTTTTCTCCTTTTTACAGCAAAGGGTAAAGCAAGACAGAAAATGGAGAACTTATCAGTCACATGAACCAAGAATTTCCTCATCTTCTTCTCTTCTAGTTAGGATCGGATGTTTCTTATTTTCAACCAAATATCCTAACTTCAAAATTCTATCATATTTCATAGATAATACCATTAGCAAAGCTTTCTATTTTCTAGCTACAATATTAAGCACGAGATTTGGCCTCCTGTCAGATACTGATAGTTGGGAATTCAAATCTGTAAAAGTTAAAATTACAACATGAGAACCAATCTGGAAGATTATTGTGATGTCATTAATTCCTTTAAAAAAATGCAGGCTAGCAATTATTATTTTATTTTAGTTAAAACTGGATGTGAGGCATCATGTTAGAAACTTTATGAATTAGCTCATTTGATTTTCACAAAAATCCTACGAGCAGACGCTGCTACTACTCTGTTTCCTAGTTAGGACACTTGGTCCCAGAGAGATTAACACCACCCCTCGGCCCCTCAGCAGTTTCGCAAGTCTGTTAGGGCAGTGTGGTGGACTGAATGTGTATCTCCCAAACTCCTAAATTCCTATGTTGAAACCCTGACTCCCAATGTGATGGTATGAGGAAGTGGAGCCTTTGGGAGGTGATGAGGGCATGAGGGGGCCATTCTCATGAATGGGATTAATGCTCTATAAAGGAGATCTCAGAGAGCTCTTTTGCTTCTTCTGCCGTGTAAACACACAAGGAGAAGTTGGTAATACAGAAGAAGGCTCTCACCAGAACTCTGATTCAGACTTCTAGCCTCCGGAACCATAAAAAATAAATGTGTCATGTAAAGCCACCCAGTCTGTGGTTCTCTGTTATAGCAGCCTGAAGGAAGACAGGAATGTGTTCTCAAGATTACGTGGCACAAGTCATGTTTATTGGCATGGAAATACACCTAGTATGTACTGTTGAGAAAAACAAACATAGCAAATATATGAAGTGGAAGAATCTCATTGATATAAAATAGCATTTTTTATATTTACATATTTATGCATTTCCATAAAGAGATATCTAGACAAACTTATGTATATTTATACAATTCATGTTTTATATTTACATATTTTCTATAAAGAGAGATCTAGAAAAATGGTCACTAATACATTATATTTTTATATATGTAGAGCCATGCCTATAACATGTATATAAAACATATTACATATTTATGTATTTCCATAGAGAGATGTCTGGAAGAATGCTCACCATAGACCTGGTTTGATGGCTGCCAAGTTATTTTAAACTGTCTTCTCTGTATGCTTTGTTTTGTTTGAATTTTTTTTTACAATGAATGTGTATTATTTTAATAAAAACGATGCAGCTTAAAAGTACTGATAACTCCCCAAAGACTAATAAATCCATCATGAATAGCACAACATAGAAAAGGAGAAATAAAATACAAAGGATTAGAATTCTGATCTAGAAATAAATGTATTCCCTTATTCATTCATTTATTCAATAAATTTTCATGGGCAGATGGTATTGTGGGAGGTACCTGGGGTAAATGGTGAATAAAGTAGACACAGTCTCTAATATTAATGTGGAAGATGCTTTTGAGAACAAGTTTTAGAACCCTGATGGAATCTGACACAAATAAACATGGAGCTCTATGTTATGGATGTGATTGTGTATGGTTATTGGGTGGTGGGAGATGGAAGCAAACATAATCATAGGGAAGCCTATCCTTTAAAGCATTCCCTGTTCTTTGCTGACATCCATGAGCAGGCAGCTTCTGTAATACTCTCATGGATAAGGCTAAATGAGGTCAGGCACTAGTGAGGGCTTTATATAGGTCACCATCTTCGTTCTCAGAGGCCTCGTTCTGGGAATCTCTGAATATATGACAGTTTATAATTGATGCTCAGAAGTAGTGACTTATGTAAGTGCTAGCCTATAAGTGTGCATACACACACACACACACACGTGTGCACTGTTTCTTTATACCTTCCATGAAGAGTATTTACCAAACGCATTGCATAATCCAAAGTAAACAATGGAGAAACTTCTTTTCAAAAGGGAGAAATGAAACATGGGTAAGAAAGTTTGAGACGTGATTTGCAGGTGCTTTGACCATAACCAGAAAAGCCTTGAGGTGAATTCCTTCCCTGTCTGAGTGCTTGGTCCAATTATTTGTCTTTCTCTCCCTTTCTCCTCCATTAACCCATCCTCAGACAATGATCTGGAAATCAACTGCTGCTTGGACCTGACAGGCAGACTCATCAGAGCAAGAGCACACTCTGGAAGCATGTTCCTGATGCTGGAATGGAGAGGATTTCTGATAACCTGGAATATTTGGAAGAGCTCAGCCACACTCCAGGAATTGTGAGTCCCTCTATGTGCTTAAGTGCCCACTTTATTTAAGATCTAACTCATTTAATAAAGGCTTTACAGCAAGACCTTCCTGGGTAGCAAGGAGAGCTTCTCTACCTTAAGCTTGATCCTGGCTTGCCATTCTCAGGCCTGTTAAAATGATTCTTAGGAGAGAGAGCAGTGAACTCTAAGGTATCTTAACACGTAAGGCTAAAGCTTTTGTTTAAACAGGATCATTCAGAAAATGATAGTTGTTTCCCTTTGCCCAAGAAAATCTGACTTCCAGGAATTTTTAATTTTTATTAGGAATTGTCCAACTTTTGAGTATCACAATATTTACTATGAGATTTGCATTTACTGTGAGATTTGTATTCCCCTAAAAGAGTATTAAGGGACATAAGTCACAATTTCATTTAAGGAGTTAGACTAGATGGTCTCTAAGGTCATTCCAGGTCTCACATTCTGTGATGAAGTGAGGCTGCTGGAGAAGTGGGTTTGAGATTTTACTGCATAATCGGGGGGATGGAGGGTGGCAATAGTGCTATATGGAAAGGCGTGTCTGGGATGGTAACAAAGCACTTACTCTTCTCATGTTTGTGGGTAAGGTAGTAGGAAGATAAATTGTGCTTGATGGCTCCTATACCTTCTTCGCCTTCCCCCCATTTTTATCACATGGTAAAATAAGGATTAAAAGATTAGAGTTTACCTGTAGTTATCACCTATTATCCACCAATATGGATTCAGAGTTAGTACAAATGTCCAAGAAAGACTTGAGAATCAAAATTCCATTACTTGGAGTCACATAAATTTATAAATAAAGAACAAAGGGCTATAAGAAAAAAATGAAGGCATTGTGAGCAGAGGAGACAAGTCCATGCATAAGGGCAAAGAGGGGTCTAGGAGTGCGATGTTTAGGTACCTGTAGGTAGTTCAGCGTGGCTGGACCAGCGGGTACTATGTTATTGTGGGGGAGGAGGCAAGACAAGAAGGAGTGACATAGAGGCCAGGACTGGAATGGGAGTCAGGGTCCAGATCGTGAAGGGTCTCGAGTGCTGAATTTTAAGGAATTAAAACTTTATTCTTAAGACCATGTAAATCCTTGAAAAATTATTGAAGGGTGCTAAATTAGGAATGACGTGTCCAGGGGTTAACTGGATATACCAATTTGTACATCAGCTAGCTTAGAGCAGAATTAATTGTGGCAGTTATCAGCAGAGAGTGATCATCTCTGGGTAGGGGAAGAGGGTGACAGGAATAAATAAAATACTTGCACTGTGATATACTCTTCTTCTCTTCACCTACCCTAACCCCCACTGAGAAAAACAGAAAGAAGGCTAGGACTAGAAGGGGTCAGCACCCACCTCTTGGCCTGTCTTAGCAAGAGAGACAGCACTCCTTCCTTCCTTTTGCTCTGGGTGGGACTATGGTATAACTGTGCAGACCTCAGTTCCTTTCCAAAACTGCTTTGATTTTTTTTTTTTTTTTTTTGCTTTACGAAGTTATATCCATTTAAGAACAGAATTGAAGGGAGCAAATGGCAGTATAATTCACCTCTTTCCTTAAACCTTCTAAAGGGATCTGTAGGAAGGGGAAGTACTCTAAAGGGTAAAATGATATATTTTGAGGAGGAATACTGGAAAATGCAAGATTTTTCTCATATTCGCTTTGTTCTTTATGTCTAAGTAAGTCTTTACTGCTCAGTCTGGATAACTGAGACCTTTTGTTACTTTCCCCTCTTTTTTTTTTTTTTTAAAGACTTATTTACAGAGGGAGAGCATGCCCATGCGCGCGTCCCCCTCTTCCTCCCCTCCCCCATGCAAATGGTGGGGCGGAGCAGAGGGAGAGTGAGAACGAGAGAATCTCAAGTAGACTCCATGCTGAGTGTGAAGCCTGACACAGGCTCCATCCCACCACCCCGATATCGTGACCTGAGAAGAAATCAAGAGTTGGCCACTTAACCACCTGAGCCACCCAGGCGCCCCCCTCCCCTTCTTATTTTAAATGAAGGGATGTGAAATATGGAGAAATGTTAAGAGAATGAGTTTACAAACTCTAAGTAAATAAGAAAGAAGATGATGAAATCCTATGGAGCATTGACAATGGATTATAGAAAGGGGAAGTGATGATTCTTGTCCGTAAACCTTTCCCATGCCCTGGCTGTGTTTTCCTTACTCTGTATTGCCTTAGGGCAAATTGAATCCACACTGACTTTTAAACTTGGTTTTGTTTGTTTAATTGTTTTTTTAGCTTTTGGGAAAGTCCAGCAGAAGCTAGGGGGTATTTTGGTTACAGTCCAAAGACATAATCAGACCTCCTGGCAAAAGAAGGAAGCTGGTAGTTTGGACTAGGATCTCTTTGTCCCCCAGAAATTTGAGTGCGCAGGTCCTATCCCTGGGCATGTCTATTGCTATGACTTGGCCTAAGCAATTTGGTCCAGTACAACCATGAGATCCTCTTTGGTAAATAACTGTAGCAACTAGTATTTAGAAGTGGTCAGGGTTAACCACACCCCCACCTCCCAACCTCCCTATCAAGTTATAAAGAAAGTAAACTTTAGACCAAATGCTATCGTGCATACAAACGTCCACTAAACAAACATTTATTAATAAGCAGATATGAAATGATTCATATTATCTGTTCTGTACACTTAATAAATTCTGAGCTCTCTGTTCTTTTGTGTGTTCTGATGAAACTGAGCATGAAATATTTACTCAAGGTAATTGTGACAATATTCTGAAGGCAAAAGTCAGTTAGATTTACAATCAGCATCAGCCAGCCAGACTCTTAACTAAGTGGCTGGACCCACTTCTGTTATAAAATCAATCTTTGGGAGCCACTAGATTCTAATATTTGTTTGAGGGCTGAAATAGATATCAATTCCTCTAGCCAGTTCATATATTTTGGTTTCATCACTGAGAACTCTATTTTGAATATCTGTTATCTAATAGTCCACAAATTTTCACCAAATTTTTCCTAGAATTTATTTATGAATTAACCAAGCCCTTGGTATCAGTTGGAGATTATGATAGCAGAAAGTCTTATAGTAGCAACCTCAGGCATATAGATATTTCTGATTAAATGCAGGCTGATCAGACCTGGTGTACGACTTCCTTGTTAGGACAGTAAACTATTTCTAGAATGTTACTTAAACTAAGATGTGAAGAATATCACATCTGTGATCACAGTTGTGCTAAATACCACATTTGTGCTGAAGTATTTTATATTATAGTGCACCTAATACCTGCTGTTATGGGCTACATGTTTGTGTGTCTCCCTCCCCATGCCTGACCCTTTGCAAATTCATATGTTGAAACCATAATCCTTACTGTGATGGCATTTGGAGATTAGGTCATGAGGGTGGAGCCCCCAAGAAGAGATTAGAGCTCTTATAAGAAAAGGCCAGGGAGCTAGCTAGCTCTCTCTCTCTGTCATGTGAGAACACAGCCGTAAGATGACCATCTGTAAACCGGGAAAGGGGCACTCACCAAGAACTTGACCATGCTGGCGCCCTGATCTCAGATTCCCAGCCTCCAGAACCATGAGAAATGGTTGGTTATTTAAGCCACCCAGTCGATACGATTTTGTTTTAGCAGCCCAACCTGACTAGCCACCTGCTGTGGTTCATATCATAGCTTACTTGCTGATGGAAGCCTCTCTGAGATCCTCCCCTTATGGGCTGACTGGCATGGACCCATATAAAACATGAAAAAATGATGTGTTACTGGAGCCCCCTGAAAACAAGGAGAACACTTCCGTTGAGCCACATCAAAACAGTCTTGTTACTTTGCATTCACACTGATTAACTCGTTTACATTCTACAGGAGGAAAGCTTTGCTTTGTAAAATGGCCCAAAATCCAATATGTCGGAGTGCAGCACATATTTAATTACATAATTTGATTAACAGTGCTTTAGAGAGCACACTTGACATTTACTTAGGAAATCTGATTCCTTTGGGAACTGCTTACTACTAAGAGAGAAATCTAAATTTATATTATCTTCCAAAACCAAAATTGCCTTTCCTTCAATAAACAAATCATGTCAGTTTTGGTCATTTTTAAAAATTGAGATTTGATGAGTATTTGTGTATCGTTACCCAACAAAACCCGATAAAATGCAAGATGACCATTTCACTACTGCAAGATAAAATGGCAACTTTTGGTGTTGGGCAACACTGCAACGGATTTTTCTAGGAAGTCCCACTGATATCTACGTTTAAAAGAGTGCTTTAAAAAATATGAGTCGCTCAGACTATGTACCAAATCTTTTTTTCTTTATTTTCTGGTAAGGCTAGTTTGGGGTTTATTTTATTACATCTGTGGTGAAATGGGATAGTAGAACATATACGTTCAACTTAAATATCACAAAAATAGCTTTTGTCTTACTAGAGTTTACCGGTGAAGTACAGGGGGTTTCCACCGTATCCATGCATTAGTTCTGCTGTGTAAGTCAGTGAATAGATCGTCACTGTCTTCCCAGATATTCCCCAGAACATCCCCTTAACACTGATGGAAGAAGGAAAAAAATCATTAGGTGAGATCCTAGCGATATGTGGAGGGCTCTGCTGAGCAACTTGATGCGAGGCCGAGGGTAGCGTAGAGGAAGTTGCCAGATAAAATACAGGATTCTCAGTTCAATTCGAGTTTCAGATAAACAACAAAGGATTGTTTTAGTATTAGTACATATGCATATGTGTATGTGTGGAACATACTTACACTAAAATATTATTCCTTATTTACCTGAAATTTAAATTTAACGGAGTATTCTGAATTTCTGTTTGTAAAATTTGGCGACTCTAGGAAGGAAGGTGGGGGATATGGGAAGTCTATATTTCAAATTCTATCTTTATCTGCATATTGAATACTATTTGAAAAGCAGTTGTGATTATTTATTTATTTATTTGAGAGAAAGGGAACAAGCAGGGGTAGGGGCAGAGGGAAAGAATCCTCTAGCAGGCTCCTTGCTGAGTGTGGAGCCCAACACGGAACTCGATCCCAGAACCCCGAGATGATGACCTGAACCAAAACCAAGAGTCAGAGGCTTAACTGACTGAGCCACCCAAGTGCCCCAAGAAGTTGTGATCTTAATTGGAAGCTCCTTCAAGAAATAATTTTGAACTGAGATTTAAAGTGTTTTTTTCCTCCTACAACCTGTAAGTCAAAGTCATGAGAAATGCAGAGTTTGTTATTTGAAAATGAGTAACTCAGGGCCAGTAGAGGGGGAAAATGGGATGGACATTAATGCTGGGTCATCGGTTATTCGTACAGTTTGTAGATTGTTTGACATGCAGCTTGAGCTCTGGGAAGCTCTACATTACCAACTAAAAGATAGATTTAAAATCAGATAGGCTTGAGTCCTGCTATAAAATTTTTATGCGACTTTGGGTGTTATAATCTTCCTTAAGATAGTGAAGAGAATACAGCAAGAGTAATCCTGATCTGAGGAGTAAATCAAATAATACCTGTAAATTTTAAAATCAAATAATGCTGTAAAATTTTTAGCACAATTCTTGACATCTACAAAGTACTCAAATGGTAGCTCTATTCTCTTAAAGCTTTTCAAAATCAAACGTGTTTTGCACTAAGCTGGATTTAAAAAAAAATATTTATTTATTTATTTATTTATTTATTTATTTATTTATTTATTTATTTATTTATTTTAGAGAAAGAGAGAGCATGAGCGGGAGGGGCAGAGGGAGAAAGAATCTGAAGCAGATTCTGCGCTGAGCACGGAGCCTGAAGCAGGCCTCGGTCTCTTGACCCTGAGATCATGACCTCAGCCGAGACCAAGAGTTAGATGCTTAACTGACTGAGCCACCCAGGCACCCCAGATATTTTTTCTTCAAAACAAATAAACAAAGGAAAAACATCAGATCTACTAAGTTCACTTCAGGAAGAATACTTAGTTACTATATAAATTAGGCTAAAGAATAGAAACCAAGAACGTATATTTTATTCTAAGAGAAGGAAGATCATGAATAATTTGTTACTTCTTCTTCCCTTAAAAAATTTCCTCCCCTTTTTTATTACTAGAGCTCTAGGAATTATTACCTAAGCTTCCTTTTAATATTTCAGTATATGTCATCAACAAAATTCATTTTTTATTTGATAAAAAGCAGAATTTATATCATTTGTAATACTGATAATCTAAAGGCCTATGGTGTTTCAAGTATTGATAAATATCCAATACAGAAGTATTCCCAAGTATTCAGAAACCTGTAAAGATTTTATTTTTATTAATATTGTAATAGGTTATTTTAAATAGTTATTTTAACAATTATTTATTTAAAAAGTATTACTTTTCAAACTGATATATTGTAGAAAGATATGTGTTTATGATATGTGATGATTGTAGTAACTATGACATAGATAAAATTGTGATAAAATTGGTATGCTATACCTATGCCTTTTCCTTGAGTAAATCAAGCTGCGATAACCTGGTGAACCAAAGTTTCAGAATCTCAGGGGATGGGATTGCCTTTCTCAAGGTGATGCCCTTTGGTTCTGTTTGGATTGCACCTGGTCAAGTTGACTAAATCATCATTCTGATTTTTTTTTAGTTGAGATTACTCCATTCATCTTTTTATAGAAAGAGGAGTTTTGGTGACTCAGTAGAGGTCAAGTTCTCTTCCAATCCTTCAGGGATTTTTGTCACCTAATTGACAGGGGAGAGGTTTATGGAAACATTTTCGCTTAATAGGAAATAACAATCATTCATTCATTCATTATTCACTTAATAGGAAATGACCATTGTTCAATATTGTGTCCATCTATTCATGAATATGGACAAAATATTAGCTCTTAAACAATTCACAGAGGGAGTTGAACCACCAGAGTGTATGGTGTGGTTGGAAACAAGTGCATATTTGCAAGAACTGGGGAAATCAAGGAAAAGGCCAGAGAAATCTGACAGGTCAAGCTTGAAGTGGGGCTTAGAAGTGAGTTTAGGTCTCCGTCCCAAGGACTTGACAACAGCTAGATTCAGAAGTAAAAGAAGAGCTGGAGCAGATTGAGGGATCTCTTTGGAAAAATAACCTATTTAGGACATCTTAATAGATGACTAACTCGGGTAAATTCTGCCTAGACCAATGAAGTTAGAATTTTTTGACTTATTTAAAATAAATGCATTCCTTTTCAGTTGACAAGAAATAATAATAGCGAATTTCTCAGCATTTAATATGTACCTCTACTGTGTTCAGCTCTGCGTATATTATCTCATTTGATCCCCACTACAACTTTTTAAAGTATAATTATTCTTATTTTGCAAATGAGGAGGTCAAGGCTCAGAGAAGTTAAGGACCAGAGTCAAAGTTGAAACCTGTTTGTCTTCTTGGTCCATAGTCAGATTTGACCATTTTTGCATACTGTTTCTCTGTAGTTCAAGGGATGGTTGCTTGATATTCTTCTCTTTATACTAAGAAAGCAGAATAGATTGAAGAAATCAACAGAGGTTCTTAAAAATTGAATTATCAGCATGACTTCTATGCTATTTCACCCACATGTGAAGGAAATATATGCACCCAGACACTTACGCAAAGCAGGCACATAAATTATTTATCCTTATTCCCTATTTTAATGGAATTATCCAGTACAGAGGAGACAAAGCAATAGCAATTCAAATGTTTTTCTATTGGCAGATCCCCAGAAAATAGAATTTATTTGAAGAACTCAAGTAGAAATAGTTGTCTATACAACTCATTTTTTAATACTTTGCTGTTTTTAGGGTGTTTTTTTTTCCTCACTTTTTTCTTAACTGAAAAGGCGATTGATAGCTTTGTTGTTAAATACATTGGATGGGGGCGTCTGGGTGGCTCAGTCGTTAGGCATCTGCCTTTGGCCCAGGGCATGATCCCGGGTCCTGGGATCGAGCCCCACATCAGGCTCCTCCGCTGGGAGCCTGCTTCTTCCTCTCCCACTCCCCCTGCTTGTGTTCCCTCTCTCGCTGGCTGTCTCTCTCTCTCAAATAAATAAATAAAATCTTAAAAAATATATATATAAATACACTGGATGATCAGCTCCAGCTCATAGTGGACCAATCTTTTAAAGACTTCAGGATGGCAGACTCTGCGATAAGGATAAGAAAGAAGGAAAGAAAGTGGAAATTTAGGCAAATGCACAGCCAAGTGAATGTGAAGACCTAGAAATGGGAATCGTTTTCTGGATTCATATTTTTACTCCTCACTTCCAAGCCCCACCTCAAGCCCCCTGAGAAGAATCCCTTCTTTAGGAGACGGTGTTAGAGTAATCTTGAGTATTTCCACCAGAGGGCAGTAATATCCTCTATCATGTCTTTGGCGATGGTGCATGAAGTCATTAGTCTGATGAAACTGAGCGTGATTAACCCGTCTATGCTTGAACAGCAGGGTGGAGTTGGTACCAAAGCCCAATAGAAGACAGAGTGGCGACAAATGTTTTAAATTAAAGTTACAAATAGAATAATAAAACTGCTGTATTTATTGAACTGGGATGGTATCCAAAATTCTGGGTATAGTTAATCCTGGAGGTGCCATCAACAGTCTTCAGTGAGACTTGTAAATTGGCAAAATCTTTGTGTAACATGGAACAATAAGGAGATCATCTTTCAGACCAGAAAAAGATGTAAGGGTATGGCATTCCTTTTGGAAAGCTGAAATGTCCAAATTAATTTGTCCTATGTCATGGAGAGTAACTCTTGTCTTTTCTAATTGCACTTGTCTCTCATTTCACCATTGCACTGGCTTAATAGAATTAGACACCAAGATGGAACATGAGGTGCAAAATGTTTATTAGGGATCAATGCCTGTGAAAGGAAGGAGGAGAAAGCAAAACTGGGCAGAGCATGATGTTGAACTGTGATGTAGGCCTGACCAAGGCAAGCCTTGACCACCTGGCCAGGAGCTCTAGTGTAGGAATTACACCTCAGTGTCTTGTGTTACACTGAGCTGACCAGCTCTTTATACCCCCCCCCATCACTCCTTCATGTACCAGAAGAGCTGAGGAAGACCCTGAGGGAGCTGTGAAGAGGAGAGTGTGTGAGTACCAAAGGGACCTTGCTATAGCCTGAATGTGTGCCCCCCCCCCCAATATTCATATGCTGAAGCCCTAACTCCCAATGTGATGGTGTTGGGAGGTGGGACCTTTGGAGAGTGATGAAGTTTAGATGAGGTCATGAGGGTGAGGATGTCATGGTGGGATTATAGGAGACAAGACCTCTCTCTCTCCGCTGATGCAGTGTTCTGCAAAGGGCTCTCTACCTCGATCTTGGTCTTCCTAGCTTTCAGAATTGTCAGAAATAACTGTGTGTTCTGTAAGCCACCTAGCCTATGGTAATTTGTTATAGTGGCCCGAGCTAAGACAGGCCTTTTCCTGTTACAACAGATAAATTCAGTTTTGGGATGTCAGATAAAGTTGGTAAAGGGGTTGGAATTCCTCCTTGTCATTCTAAAAGATGGCTTATTGGATGGAAATTTTCTAAATGGTAGTTCTGCCCTAGGATCATGATGGATATCCTTTTTGAAAAATTACGGAGCTAAAGGAATGGCCTGGGCCAACTGACTCATTTTACATATGTGGAATGTGAAGACTGAGTGTGTTAAGTAACTTGCTGAAAATTACACAACTAAGTTAGTAGCGGAACTGGAATTCAGATCTCATTCTAGTACTTAATCCAGTACTCAATCTACTTGGGCACCATGTGCCAATCCTGCCATACACTGTTGCCAGGTGTCTCCTATAATTAGATACTAACATCTATAAAATAATAAAAGCTGATGTCATCAAACATATCAATTTCTTAGTAATATTTTTGTTAATAGTAATTGGGTCTCAATTTTTTTCTCACCTAATTTCCCTCACCTCACTATATTCTCTCATGTTTGCTGCCATTGACTGAATGTTTGTGCCTCACTCCCCAAATTCATACGTTAAATCCTAACCACCAATATGATGGTATTTGGAGGTAGGGCCTTTGGGAGGTGATTAGGTCACATACAGAGCCCTCATGAATAGGATTGGTATCCTGACCCCAGAGAGCTCCTTGCGCCTTCCACTGTGTGAGGACACAGTGAGAAAATGGTTGTCTGTGAATAAGGACAAACAGACCCTCATCAGACATTGAATCTGCTGGCCTGTTGGTCTGGAACTTCTGACCCTCCGGAAGTGTGAGAAATGGATGTTTGTTGTTTAAGCCCTCCAACCTGTGCTATGTTGGCATAGCAAGCAGCTTGAATGGACTAAGACATCTGAAATTGTCCATTCTCTCAACAGTTGATGACTCAACCCATTGTGCTAGCTGACCATACCTTTCTTTCAAGGTCAAGTTCAAATACCATCTCCATTCTGTTTGGTTGAATTTTCCTTCACCTGGTGAGGAAACAAGTATTAGGTGATGCAAGTTTCTTCCTGATTGGAAGCCAACTGAGAGTAGATTTAACGGAATTCTGCAAGCATGACAATAGTGGGGGAGGCAAGCGAGAGAAAAATAGAAGGTAAGTAGTTAGATAGCAGAGGAAAATTTGAGCTGTGCCTATAGCCTGTCCTGATTATAGGAATCAATTCTTACCTACAATAATAGGTTATTATGCTATACACTGTACCTATATTACTACACTTTAATCATTGTAGCCACTAGGTGAGGTGGGGCACTATTGTCCCAGGTTACAGATGGGATAACTGAGGCCAAGATACTTTCCATAGTTTGAGCAAAGTAAAACAGGACCTATCTTCCTTCCTTTCTTACTTCTTTATTTCTTTCTCATTTCCTTCTGTTTATTCATTCAATCTTTTAATACATATCCATTGCCTATTATGTGCAAACACTCCAATGTATTTGTGACCTACTCTGGACTGTGATGTGTGAGAGAGAAATAAACTTTTATTTCTTAAGCCACAGAGATTTGGTAGTGGCTGTTTTTTTTATAAGTCTACCTTGACTAGTACAAAAAGTATTGGTCAGAGTCTGTCCTTGTGACTTAATACATTGAAAAAAATAATATATAAAACTGGTTTTCTTCTAGTATGAAAAACACATTTGAAATGGCGTGATTGTGGCAACGGGAATGTGTGACAGCTCATTGTAGGACTCAGCGTTCTAACACATTTCCTATGTTATATGCTTACATATATTACTGGACTAGCTTATTTATTTTAACCTTATGCTTTTATTTTATTTGTAGTACACACAGTACCTTAGTCTTCTCGTTTGTAATCATTTTTCTCTATTTGTACTCTATTGTTTTAGTGTTTCTTTTAGTCTGGTAACCTATTTGATCTCTCCTAAAATGTTTCTTTCTCCTTTTTTTTAAAGATTTTATTTATTTATTTGACAGAGAGAGATAGAGACAGCCAGCGAGAGAGGGAACACAAGCAGGGGGAGTGGGAGAGGAAGAAGCAGGCTCATAGCAGAGGAGCCTGATGTGGGACTGGATCCCATAACGCCGGGACCACGCCCTGAGCCGAAGGCAGACGTTCAACGACTGAGCCACCCAGGCACCCCACCTAAAATGTTTCTTTAATCTTTCTTTATACTTTGTTTAGAGTTCTTACTTACAAGTTAGCCATTTTAAATCCTTCTTACAACTTTTAAAACTTTGATTTAGTGAATGTTCAGTGATGCATACAATTTTTGATTGAATACATAAACACTCTAGAACTTATATTTTTAATAAGCTCTTTAGTGTGTATTAAGTTCAAAATCAGTGATGCATGCTTAACACTATATGCTTAGGACTTTCCAAAATTGATTTAAAAATATTAAGCCAATGCATACTCAGAA
Organism: Ursus americanus; assembly: GCF_024610735.1. NCBI lineage: Eukaryota > Metazoa > Chordata > Mammalia > Carnivora > Ursidae > Ursus > Ursus americanus. The sequence continues at coordinate 31,902,351 of NC_142151.1, read as the reverse complement.
ATGCATTCATTTTTTTAAACCTGAGATTTATAAGTTTTTAAGAGTGTCTTTCATATTATCACTGATTATTTGCCTTTCACTGGTAGATGTGATTTTTTGAAAATTCACTGAGCTGAATTTTGGGAAAATATAGCGTTTGGATTTTTTTTTTTTTTTTTTTTAGGTAGTTCTTCAACAGTCCTATGAGGTTATTACGTGTAGTAAAAAACAGAGAAACTGAAAAACACTGGATATTATACTTAATGTTACTTAACTTTCTGTTCTTAAGAAAGTAGAATTAAGGACTTACAGATTTGCTAGAACATTTGTTAGCAGAGAACATTTCCAGACTGAATTCCACAGACTCAATTCATTCCTTTGGTCATTTATTTATTCAGTCACGGATACACTTATATTGAGGCTGACAGCACTGGGAATACAAAGATCAGTAACACATGAGTCCAGGCCTCAAGGCATTTATGGCTGGAGTCAGTGGGAGTCGATATGCAAACAGGCAATTATAATACAATAGTTAATATCTCTAATAGAGAAGTACAAGGGGCCTTGGGCAGAGAACAAACACTTCACCCTTCTTGGGAAAAATAGGGGTGCTCCATATAGGATGGGCTGATAACGGGAGGACTAGTGGGACTTTTGTAGAGGGGCAAGGGCATCCAACACTGAGAAAGTAGGACGGACAGTGCTGGATTAAGACAGGGGAGCACTGGATGTTTGGGAAACTGCAAGCAATTTGGTTTGCTTGAAGTACAAGGTGAGAAGAGAAAGAGGGTGCTAGAAGGGTGGAGAAGGTGATAAGAAAGACTTTGTAGGTGATACTGAGACTGAACTTCTCCATAGGAAGGGGCATGTTAATGTGTCTCGTTAGCATCCATCACCATACATAGTTACACATTTCTTTTTCTGGTGATGAAGACTTTTAAGATCTACTCTCTTAGCAACTTTCAAATATGCAACATAATATGATTAACTATAGTCTCTGTGTTGTCCATTATATCCCATGACTTGTTTCTTTCATAACTGGGAGTTTGTATCTTTTGACTCCCTTCACCCATTTCACTGGTCCCCCTCCCCCACCTCTGGTAATCTTCGATCTGTTCTCTATATTGATAGGCTTGGGGGTTTGTTTGTTTGTTTTTAGATACCACATATAAGTGAGATCGGAGGGCATTTGTTGTTCTCTGTCTGACTTATTTCACTTAATGTAATGCCCTCAGGTCCACACGTATTGTTGTAAATGATAAGGTTTTCTTTTTTCTTTTCTTTTCTTTTCTTTTCTTTTCTTTTTTCTTTTCTTTTCTTTTCTTTTCTTTTCTTTTCTCTTCTCTTCTCTTCTCTTCTCTTTTCTTTTCTCTTCTTTTCTTTTCTTTCATAATAGTCCAGTGTGTGTGTGTGTGTGTGTGTGTGTGTGTGTGTGTCTCACATCATCTTTATCCATTCATCCATTGATGGACACGTAAGTTATCTCTCTATCTTGACTATTGTAAATAATGCTGCAATGAACATGGGGGTGCATATATCTTTTCAAATTAGTACTTCTGTTTTCTTCAGATAAATACCCAGAAATGGAATTGCTGGATCATATGGTAGTTCTATTTTTAATTTTTTGAGGAAGCCCCATACTGTTTTCCATACTGGCTGCACCAATTTCTATGTCTACCAACAGTACACGAGGGTTCTCTTTTGCCTACATCCTTGCCAATAGTTGTTATTTCTAGTCTTTTTGGAAATAGCCATTCAAACAGGTGTGAGTTGACATCTTATTGTGGTTTTGATTCGCATTCCCTGATGCTTAGTGATGTTAAGAGGTACCTTTCTAAAACATTTGAATCAATTTGAAGTTCTTTTGGAACAACTAAAGATCTCTGGTAAGCAGATGAATATATCTGTTTGAGTCTGGGAAGAGTTCTGGTTTGGAGATACAAATTTGGGGATCATTGGGGAATATGCATAGTAGCGAAAGATTTAAAAATGGATGAGAGGACTCCCAAGTTAATATGCTGATTCATTCATTCATTCATTCATTCATTCATTCATTCATTCATTCATTTATTCAATAATTAGTGAGTATTTTCCATATTCCAAGAATTTCTTCATGCACTTAGGAATAAAATGAGCAGAACAGTGATCCCTGAGGCTCTAGATCTTAAAGAAAAACAGTATACAATAACTATGTTATGAAAGTAAATTCTGTAGAATGTTAGAAGATAATAGGTGATATGGAAGAAGATAAGAAAGCCTGGGTAAGTGGGATTGGGAATGCTGAGTTGGGGTCAGGGGTAGGCTGCAGTGTTTTACCGGCTAGTCAGATAAAAGTGATTTGAAGGAGCGGAGATACAGCAAGTGCTGATATATGGGTGAAGAGCACCCCAAGCAGAAGGAACAGGTGGCAAAAGAGTTTAAGGCAGGGATGTGTTCAAGGATCAGCAGGTAGGCCAGTGTGGCTTGAGTGGAGTGAGTAAGAATGATAGCAGATGAAGCCAGAGTATTTGGGCTGGGGAAGGTGTTCCGATCAAAGTCCGAAGTTGGCCAAGGACTTTGACTTTAACTCCAAGTCAAATGTAATGTCGTGGGGATTTTAAGTAGAGAGCGCTGATCTGACTTAACATCTTAAAAGGATCACTCTGGCGACTTTGTTGAGAATATACATTGTAGTAGGGCAAGTGTTGAAGCGGGAAGACTGGTTAGGAAGCTATTTCAGAGTTCCAAGTGACTGAATTTTGAGTATATTTTGAAGGCAGAGCCAACAGAATTTGTTGCTGGATTGGTAACATTTAAGAGAAAGGGAGGAATCAAAGGTGATCCCAAGTTTAAACAGCATTAGCATCAAGAACGGTGGAGTCACCATGTACTGAAATGGAGAAGGATTTTTATTTTTTGTTTTTTAGTTTTGGGGTTTCTTTTGTGTGGGGAGGAGCAGAAAGGGAGTAAGGGAGAGATGAGGCTGTTTTTGGACTTGGTAAGTTTGAAGCGTGCGTTCCACACCCAGATGCACATTGCAAATGTGGTTGGAGGGAGTTGGATTATTTGAGTTTGGTCAGGGATGGAGACTGTTCTGTAGTTATGAATTTGGAAGTGATCAATATATATAGATGGTATTTATTTATTTATTTACTTATTTTTATTTATTATTTTCGAGAGAGGGAGAAAACATGACTAGGGGAGGGGCATAGGGAGAGAGAGGGAGAGAGGCTCTTAAGCAGGCTCTAAGCTCAGCGCAGAGCCCAAGGTGGGGCTCGATCTCATGACCCTGAGATCATGGTGTAGGCCAAAATTAAGAGCTGGACACTTAACCAACTGAGCCACCCAGACGCCCCCATAGGTGATATTTAAAGCCAGGAGACTGGAGGAGGCCACTAAAGGAGAGATTATGGGTTGAGAAACAAAGAGGGCTGAGACGTGAGCCCTGGAGTGCCCAGGAGAAGTGTGCGCAGGTGCACAGGAGATTGAGAAGCTGTGATCAGTGAGATAAAAGGAAGGCCAAGAGAGTGTGGGTCCTGGAAGCTGAATGAAGGAAGCATAGAAAGGAGGAGGAAGTGACTGATTATGTCAAATGCTGCAGAGAGGTCAGTTACCATGAGAACAGAAATAGAGGCTCCCAGACTTAATTGGTTCACATCATCGTTAGTGTCTCAGTACATTTTTATGGCTGTCCTAGGCCAAAAGAAGTACCTAACGGTTTTGTTTACTAGGTGGTTTTGCCCAGACAACTTAGTAAATATTTGTGTCCTGTTAACTTAGTAGTCATTTGAAAACCTATTACACATGAAAAAACAAAAACTAATATTTAATTTCATTTGTAAATAACCACAGTTACTTTCTAATGGCATGCGTGTACCTTTTGGACACTGTACAACTTTTGAATCTTGGAATCTTTTTGGCTACCACCACATTCAAGTCCTGTTCCACATTGATTTTTGTAGTCTTTACTTTTTTTTTTTAGAGTGAGAGTGCGTGTGAGGCTGGGGAAGGGACAGAGGTATATATATATAGAGAGAGAATCTTAAGCAGGCTCCATGCCCTGTCTGGACACAACGTGGGTTTTGATCCTAGGATCCTGAGATCATGACCTGAGCTGAAATCAAGAGTTGGAAGCTTAACTGACTGAGCCATTCAGGTGGCTCTCTTTTTACTTTTTATCATAGCAAACACCCAAAACCCAGCTTTGCAAAGATATGACATCACTGAAAGGACGGCAGCATAATCTAACCTTGAAACTGTGAATTAACTTAAGCTGGTAGTTTGTGCTGTATTTGATAGACATGTTTCCCTTGAAATTTTAAAATACCTCGTGAGGCCTTGTGAATTTTTGTGGTACTTTAGGACGTCTTGGAGTACAGTAAGAGAACCAAAATACTAACAAATGATCACTCGATTTTTCAATGGGAGTCCTAGATAGGGAGATCATATATTTTATTGTCCAATGAGGGATAACACACGTGAAAATGAAAAAGGGCATTCTCATTGTTAAGTTGTGACAACTGGAGCAAACTCAGGCTGTTTGGGGGAAATGGCACTGTTACCTAGCAGGTGGAACAGTAGAGTGAAACCCTGATTTGAGTGGCTTTAAGAAAGAATGGGAGAAGAAGTGTTGGAGACAGTGTGTACTAAGGAAAACAGAGCTGAGAACAGAGCCCAGTGTTTATGGAGCTGTTGGAGAAAGAAAGAAGAAAATGCTAAGAGGAATGAAGCAGGAGACAAACCAAAGAAGGAGCAAATTGCACAGTGGCCATTTTTAATGATATCAAATACAAAAGGTAAGCAAATAAGGTAACCGAAACCTACACTGGATATGCAAGCAAGATCACAGAACAGTTTTTGTGAAACTGTGGGAGTTAAGCCAGTTTTCATGGACGAAGTCATGTCAAGGAAGAGTGGAAAAGAACCGTGAAGTAGACTCCACTTTCTGGAAGAGATGGCTGGGTCAATCACTAGAGGAGGCTGCATGCAAGGGGGCTGAATTATATTAGAATGCAAGAGATTCGAAAATTACCTAACAGTTTTGTTTGTAAACAGTTGATGAGATGTGATCTCTCATCTTTCTAACTGTTTTATAGCTTTTGTAAGTGCTTATGATCATTGATTTTATTGCAGTGGGAAGAAAACCTTAGAAACATTTCAGGGTCCATTTAAACTCTCATCTCTTCCCCAGTGTTCAGAAATCCTCTGAGAGTTATTGTAGTTCATTCTTTTTGAAACTTGATTATTTTTGGTTTGGTATCTGGGACTTGGTTTATCTCTTGTCTTCCGGGTGTATATTCTGGGCTTCTGAAAAATTGCAAACTTCCTGACCTGGGACCCTCCCAGGACACATCAGGCGTGCTCTAACCTCCCACCCTTGTGTGGGCAGTTTCCAAGGACTCCTCCCTCCTTGCTTCAGATCTGTGTTCAAACGTTTCCTTCTTTATCCATCGACACAGAGTTACATTTTTTTTTTTAATTCTTTCTCTTCTCCCACACCTTAGCCTATGGTAAGCACCATTCTAATCTCTCTTACCATGAGTGTGGCTTTTTTAAAAATGTTCGATTCCACATCTAAGTGGGGTGTATGGTATTTGTCTTTCTGTCTAGCTTATGTCACTGGTACGGTGTCCACTGGGCTGATCCTGATGGCAGGATTTCCTTCCCTTTTAAGAGTGAATATTCTATTGTATGGATATCACATTTTCAAGAAAAAAAAAGAAAGAAGAAAAGGAAGGGAGTGGAATGGTGGTTGCCAGGCACTGGGAGGTGGGAGTCCTGGAAGTTATTGATGCTTACAAAACTTCAGCTTTGCTAAAAGAGTTTTAGAGATGGATGGTGGTGAAGGCTGCATAACAGTATGAATGTACTTAATACCACAGAGCTGTATACTTCAAAATGATTGACACAGTAAGTTTTATCTTATGTGTATTTTACCATAATAAAAAAAATCAGAGGAAACCGCCCGCCACACCCCCAAATGTCCCAATCTAGGAGGCTTGCCATGGACACACTTAGGTACATTGTAATTCTCTCTTCCTATCCCAATACCTGTACCTCAGGTACACTTACCCTACTCCACTTTTTCCTATAGCTTCAACTTCTGACCTGTAACTATTTGTTATCTTTACTGTTCATTTTCTGCCTTCTTCCAAATAGAACATAACCTTTACCATGGCAGGGATTTTTTTTTTTTTTTCAGGAGTGCAGGGTTCTCTTCTGTCCAGTGATCAACTGTGAGGGCCCGATACATGGAAGATGCTCTAGAAACCACTTGCTGAGTGAATAAATTTGTTCTTTGAGCATCGTCTTCAGTGCAATGAGTCTCTAGTCTCTTCTGTGGCCTCGATAAGCCCTTGTTAATTTCAAAGACCTGACTTGTATTGGTTCAAAATCTGAAAGGGTCCATAAATTCCCCCAAGCAATGACAATTGCTTCTTTTATCCTTTAGTGCCAGAGCACATTTTCCTGTCGAGACTGGCCATTCAAAGGCTTTTCTTTCTTTCTTTTTTCTTTTTTAAGCCTTGAATAAAATGCTTGTTGAAATTACATGGACTACTTTTACGTGCCACATTTTTATTTAGAATTTCTTTAATTGATTTTATCTTTCTTATTTGTCCCTCCTTTGTCCGCTTCTACTTTTAATACAGCTTTGCTGCCTGTTTGATGATTCTGGCTTAGAAAATAGCTAACGGATTTTTCTTTTTCCCCAAAGAAATAGAAAACTTTCCTATATGCTCCAAGGGATATACAGGAAGAATGCAAGTGTGAATTCAGAGCTATGACTAAGAATCAGCATGGACTTTCTTTTTTCTAGAAAAGTTGGAAAAGTCGAGCTCAGGAGCATTGTTTGGTATGGCTGAATCAAGTGAACCCACATGAAAAATAAAGGTTGTCAACAGTCCTACAGAGAAAATAAAATTTGCCTTTTCACGTAAGAAAAAGCCCCCTCATCTTTATTTTTAAAATGTCCTGAGTTGAGGTAAATGGAATCTATTTTTTTGGCCAAGAAAAATTTCTATTTCTGTCTGATATTTTCCTCAATCAATAGAAAGCAGTGGGACACCCCAGCGGAAATTAGAATTAAAATGCAAAAGCATTGTCGCCTCTTTTCTATGATAGATATCGATTTTATGAATTGAATTTAGTCTGGTTTGCTCTTTCCCTTCTTCAGGTTTTTTAATTTTATTTGTTTTTTATTTATAGTTTGTTAACACATTAAATACTTTTTTTGTGGTTTTGGTTTTGTGTGTATATAATATTTAATGCCATTAGGAATGAAACCCTTGGTATGTGTTTACTGTCTGCTGATTTGCTTTCAGTCACCCGTGCAAGTATGTTTTACTCTGCTGTCGGACCCCTTCGTCAAAGGCTGCGCGAGCTAGGGTGTCCGTGCATGCCATGTTCTGTATCTACTTTACGGGCTTTTGAGTTTTGTAGGTCAGCCCATTGTTTTTTCTTCTTTAATGAGTAGATTTTCTTTTTTAGAACAGTTTTAGGTTCACAGCAAAATTAGTAGAAAGTACAGAACATTCCCACGTATTTCCTTCCCCCCTTTTCTTCCCCCTCCGCTGCACACAGTCTGCCCCACCATCGGCATCCCACACCAGGGATGATGATACAATCCATGAAACCTACACTGGCGCCTTATTATCAAGGTCTGCTGTTTACATTAGGGTTCACTGTTGGTATTGAATTTCCTAGGTTTTGACAAATGTTTAATGACATGTATCCATCATTAGAAAGTGAATAGTTTCACAGTCCTAAAAATCCTCTGTGCTCTGCCTATTTATCCTTCTCTCCTCCCACACCTCTGGCAACCACTGATCACTTTTCCTATCTTAATAGTTTTCCTTTTCCAGAATGTCATAGAGTAGGAATCATGTAGTATGTCGTCATTTCAGTTTGGCTTCTTGCACTAAGAAATGCGTATTTAAGTTTCCTCCAGGTTTTTTGTGGCTTGGTAGCTCGTTTCTTTTTAGCATTGAATGACTTGCCAATGTGCTGCAGGCTATTTAACTGTTAACTAGTTGAAGGGCATCTTAGTTGTTTCCAAATTGGGGCAATTATGAATAAAGCCATGTGCGAGTTTTTGTGTGGACATAAAACATCACTTCTCCCCAAATTAATATCTAAGTTAATGCAATCCCTATGAAATTTCCAGCCAGATTTTTGAACTTAGTAACCACATTGCAAGGTTTAGCTGGGGAATGAAGATCCATCAGTAACCATCTTTAACAAGGTCTGTAAAATCTTCCCCTTCCAAATTGCCTTGCTTTTTATGACTTTTTCCCCTGCACTGTATCTATGTATATCCACATATGTATATAAGTAACAAAATCTAATAATGTACTTTTATTTGAAGAAAATTACATTTAAATTTTTTAAAGTATTTTAAGATAACCAATTCTCTGGAAGTGTTCAGATATGATACACTAAATGTTATGGAAAAAAGAAACCTGCACACGAGCAGGAATTTATAATCATAGCATGCATTGTGATGAATTTCCAGCTTTTCTAACAAGGCATATACTATTTTGACCACTAGTTTCAACTTTTGAGGTGTCTCTATTTGCTTAGCTAAACTAATGTCTTTTGTTTGAGTTGAGGTCTTCTCAGTTTATTGTAATTCTGCTTTCTCCTCATTTAACAGTGACAAACTTGCCTTTCACATACATGTGTGAATTGCCACAGCTTTGATTTGCTAGCAAGGGCTTACCCTAGTGAGAAATTTCACTGAGCAATGTCCCCTGAAGTATCAAGTTCTCACTTGAACTAATAAAGCACCTAATTAATGAAGGTGCCAATGGCAATTTCTTTTTGTAAAACACTGAATGCTGTTAGACCTTCCACCAGACTAGAAAATAACTTTACTTTTTTCCATTGCAACTTGCTCCTTACCTGGTAAGTCCACCTTTTAGAAGTCTTTGCCTTTATAGTTTCTGGCCAACGGTCACTGACCGAAAAGCCTTTATTGCATCCTATTTTTTAACTAGGATTTTTTTCAATTTATTCCAATTGTAACTTATATATACTGACAGATACACTGCTTCTAGGATTTCTAACCAATGGTTGTAAAAGAAATACTAAAAGTAACTTTCTCAATAAAAGTCTTCTTTTCTAATTTTGTAGTTAGGAATTAGAAATATATTTATATATATTTTTAAATGTACATTCAGAGACAATCGCACACAAATTCACAAATTTGGGATATTGTAAAATATTTCACATCTTGCTTTTTGCTACAGTTGTATTATATTTTTCCATATTATTAACAAATGCTTACCAATATGATTTTAACAGTAAAATTGTCTTTCATATTAATGTACCATAATTTATATAGCAATTCCCCTGCTGTTGGATATTTGGTAATTTCAATTTTTACTCTCATAATTAATGTAATAAAAAATGAAAGCATTTATTGATGGCCCCTTTACTGAGGTAGACAGTAGCAATGCATGGTATTGATGAAAATGGGAGGGGGCTGTGTTTTGGACTGTCATTGTAGTTATACTTTGGGGCTAGTACTTTTTTGGTGTAAGGCAAAACATTGTTGAAAGAAATAACACACATACTGATTCAGACTCATTCCTGATTTGGTGAGAGTTCATTTAGCAAAGTGTCTCTTGCTACTACCTATTAGGAATGAATCAGCAAGGCATGGAATTGGTCATTGTGATCGAAGGAAATTCTCAAACATTGACTCTCCTAAGGTAGATGAAGGAGTTAAGTTTCCAAGGTGAGGGTGTGGGTAGACAAAGGAGTTAGTGACTGAAAGTGGAGGACCAGAGGGACATCCTTGAACAACGTTTATAACATACACTTACTGTGGAATTTTTCCCATAAATATGGTGCGGTACTGTAAATGTATTTTCTCTTCCTTATGATTTTCTCAACATTTTATTTTCTCTAGCTTACTTTATTGTACGAGTACTGTATATAATACATATAACATACAAAATATATGTTAATCAACGGTTTCTGTTATTGGTAAGGCATCCAGTCAACAGTAGGCTGTTAGTAGTGAAATTTGGGAGAAGTCAAAAGTTATACATGGATTTTAAACTGCACGTAGGGTCGGTACCCCTGACCCCTATGCTGTTCAAGAGTCAACTGTATCTTTAATGATCAGACTTAACATAGATGACAGAAAGCCAAGTAAACTTTTAACTTGAACATTATTAACCCTCAATATTGTATGTTAGGAATACAATGGCCCTGATTAGTTTTTAAGATTTAGTCACCCTGTAGGTGAAAGTAAATATTTGTTTGGTTTGTTAAGTGTTATCTCCCCATGAAAATGAATAAAAATATTTGTAAATATTTAGATGATAAGAAGGGAAAGATGCAAGGTGGCTTTGGTGGGAGGAATCTTGCTAAATCGGCTCAAGTTTCCCCTAACTTCCTGTTCCTGGTGTCACCAAGTACACCGAATACATTTGGATAAAAAAAAGCATTAGACTTCCTGTTATATAAAGTATTCTTTGGAGACTGGCCTGAAATGAGCTCTGTGAGTGATTTGACTCAGGAAACGGGAATATCTGGATTGTCGGCTCAAGTTTGACTAGAGCTCAGTGACGTGCATTATTGATTTCTGTGCCTTGGGAGTAGAATAAAAGATTCCTTAAGAAAATCTAAGTGGCCTGAGGAAGGTGGGCAGTAGCTTGAAAAATAGGACTAGAAGGGACTTTGCTGAGTTTGGAGAGGTAAAGTAAAACATGTTGAATGGGGCCTTGCGGGACAGTCCTCTTCGGGAGTCCCAGTGCTGGTGGGGCTTTCAGCAGTTCGAGCTTTCCTTCTCTCTTTCTGTACATATTCATGACTCCCAGATCCATATACTTTTCATCTGGTTATGCTCTCTCCTTAGAAAGTAGGAAGGTAACTGGGGCACCTGGGTAGCGCAGTCGTTAAAGCGTCTGCCTTCCGCTCAGGGCGTGATCCCGGCGTTCATGGATCGAGTCCCACATCGGGCTCCTCCGCTGGGATCCTGCTTCTTCCTCTCCCACTCCCCTGCTGTGTTCCCTCTCTCACTGGCTGTCTCTCTGTCACATAAATAAATAAAATATTAAAAAAAAAAAAAAAAAAAAGAAAGTAGGAAGGTAACTGACTTAGGATATACTTCCGAAAAAAAGTGTTTTTTAAAAAATAAAAGAGCCGTTGTAGCGGATTCTTTGTTACAAGTTAGATTTTGTGGTTTGTCTCTTGGGCTCAGTCATGCCGCCTCATCAGATCAGCGTAAGACAAATATGAGCTGCTTTAGGGCTGCATTGGTTCGTTCTTATCATCAGGTTCCATTATATCTACTCCACCCCCATTTCTCCCTGCATTGGAAATTTGGAGTGGGATTGGTAATTCATGTTAGCAAAATAGTACCTTCTTTCACTGGGACTTGACACAGGTTGACAGTTTATGTTCCGTCAGTCATTTTCTTTCATTGCTCAAATAATCCTTTTTGAAGAGAATTCAATGAATATACAAACACTATCAACCACTTTAGCCTACTTTTATAATAGACATAAAGATAGTAGGAAAACAAGAAAGAAGAAATAGAACTTTGAGTCTGTCTAGAAATACATTGATTTCATGTCACTATAACCCAGTTAATTCCCCTGAGTGGTACTGGACAGAGCTGTGCCTTTTGGATGGGGTGAGTCGCTCCTGCCTTCCTGCTGTTCCCTGGAAGTCCCCATTCATGGCACTTCCCACCCTGCTTGGTCTGTGAGGGCAGGATTTGTGTCTGTCCTGCTCACAGTGATGGAGGCAGCACCAGGCCCATACATAGTAAGTGCTCAGTAAATATTTATTGACTCAATAAGTTCTCTTGAATGTACCTTTCAAAAATTTGTTTTGTGAGCAGAAAACATACCCTTAGGAAATATTTATAATGGAACCTATATATAAATTTGATGAAGAAGATTTTTGTGTTTTGTAAGGATCTGGAAAAGAGAGAAAAAATATCTCTCAAATTGATTATATCATTCATATGCACATGATAAATAAAAAGCTGTCACCTGTCCGCTTCCTCATTTTTCTATCACCAAGTCACAGCTATATTAAAGATAAAGTTTGAAGCAATTACTGATTTAGCTCTGACCTTCTTTCCCAATGTCTGTTGTATTATGAGACCCGGCTATTTTCCTCATTAGACTAGCTCCTGAATATTCCATTTCAATATCTTTCTTATTTAGATTTAATATCCAGAATGCTTTCACAAGCAGGTTTTCCTACTTAACTATGCTGAACCCTAGAAAGTGATGGATATTTCTGATCTATATGTCAATGTGAAAAATGAGAGATGGAGCATATTAGGATTTCTGTTTATATATGCTTAAAATAGCAATTCACTGCTAACTCCTACAAAAAATATGGTGCTTTATATAATCTGCATAATCTGTTGATGAGACTGTCAGAAAGGCATGATTATAATCAAGTTAGTAAATATGTACCGCTGTAAATATTGAAGATATTAAATTTTTATTTTAATTGGAATTTTAAGATAAATTATTTTAATAAACTTTTGGGGAGGGATCTGATTTGTCCTTAGGCTTTCATATTAACACAGTGATTTAACATGGTCTGCAAAGCTTGCAAACTGTACAATTCTTAATCTTAAGGAATTAGAGAGGTTATTACAACTAATTAAGATGATCATCGCATAAATTTCTTTCTATACATATGTTCCTTCCCTTGAATGCATGAAGCAAATAGAAATAAATAATTATGAAATGTAAATACAGTTGGGAATTTAAAGTATACCTCTGTGATAAAGATAAATTAATATATATGTACCTACAGTTTTTTGTTATCCAAAAGAAAATATCATATGAGCTAAATAGTTATGGGAATTTTAAGTTTGAACAAAGATGCTTACTACAAGACACCCATTATTTTGTTTTTAAAAAACTTAGTTAAAATTTGTCTATCTGTAATATCATATATGCAAATAGCATTTCTGGACATATTCCCGAATTTCAATGAATACAGATTTCAAAAATTCTTTTTTTGAAAACACACTAAGTTTGACCTTAGCACATCTTTAAAATGTTAATAAAATATGTGCTGTGAATAAATGTATTGTTAATGTTCCTGACTGTTTCCTACTTTGTCACACTGAGCATAAATCAAGTCTAAGATTTTCTGTCTAAGATTTTTTCCATTGTGTCTGGATTTTAAATATTCTATCTTATTTTCCCTATAAAGGCAAATTTGTTTTCTGTATGTCCCATTTTTTTTTTTAAAGATTTTATTTATTTATGTGACAGACAGCCAGCGAGAGAGGGAACACAGCAGGGGAGAGGGAGAGGAAGAAGCAGGCTCCCAGCCGAGGAGCCCGATGTGGGACTCGATCCCAGAACGCCAGGATCACGCCCTGGGCCGAAGGCAGACGCTTAACGACTGTGCTACCCCGGCGCCCCTGTATGTCCCATTTTTGATTTAGAAATGTGAGTGCTACAGATATGTAAGAGCTTGACAGATTTTTTAATGTGTAGAATTTTTTTTTCATATTTATAATTTCCTAATTAATCCTAATTAATTGTGTTTCCCAATTAATGCAATTGAAGGGTGGCTAACATTCAAGCCCCTTTACTTCATTTGTGTTATGTGCATGGACATGTTACATTATCCCTACAGAAAGTAATGCTCCGAGTAGAAAGTACATGATTAACATGAGGGCCTCTGTTCTCAAGGGCCCTGGTTGAGTCTGTCCCAGATGAAAAAACAAGTATGATTGGTTTACCAACAGAAGCATCTGTGGATGCTGTACTTACTGGATTTTTTGATGTCTCTATCTTAGGGGACCCATAATTCCTTCAGAGAAGCTATCACGTATGTCCTCATGTTTGGTCTTAATGCTCCTGTCTATGTAACCAAGGACTCAGTGTTCTCAGGGCTTATTCTTGCCAGTTTGAATTAGAAAAGGAAAGGCGATACTCTGAAGTAGTAAAAACACAGATTTCTTCCTACCCACACTTCAGCAGCCCTGTTTAAATCATGGGGTGTGGTTCCGCTTTGGTTCAGATCTGGACCCTGCTGTTTGGGGCTGGGTTTCTGAACTTCTCTATTCTATTCTGAACTCCACTCTGTCCAGGCAAGACTTAGGATAAGGAGTTGCATTCTTGGGAAGCTACCAATGGAAGTATCACTAAATTTGCCAACAGATTCAGTTTCCCACTTCAGGTGGTTAAGATACTCTTTTGTAAAGGTGTGAAGACAACAAGTTTGTCTTTGCTTTTTCCTCTTTTGTGCTTTTCACTAGTTGATGTCAACTGCCCCTTTCTTCTCTCTCATTACTTGATTCTAGGCTTCCCCTGCTGATAATGAACGAATCCCATCAATTAGTATAAACGGACTAATGGGAGCTCCTTTGACTTCTCCTCCCAGCATTCTTCCTTTCCACTTAAAAAAAAAAAAGAAAGTTTTCTTTTCCACTTTCTTAATTTAAAACTACTTCCAGTAAAAATACAACTCCAAGCTCCTCCAATCCAAAGGCTGAGACTTTCTGGTTGGGAGAAAAATTCTCAAGCTGAGGTTTATTAGCGCGGGAAGAACACTTGAAGAACCTTCCTAAATTTCATCACATACAGAGTTGCTTGTTTGGTTATGCGTAGGATAATTATCCATCACTGAATGTTGATGGGTCAAAAACAATTATCTTTTGACTTTGGATAACTTGAGTTGTCTACTAAATAAACTCTCTCAACCCTACTGTGCTGACCCCCAAAGTTCAGTGATTGAAATATTTGGTCAACAGAAATAGCTTAAAATACCCATACAATTGGAAGGTTCAAAGTTTTGAAAGAAAACAATTATAACCTATCTGCAGCTTCTCTCACCCGGTTCTTAATTCCTTTAGTAGGTCATGGCAGATGGGATAGTACCTGATTTCTCATAATGTTTGCCACTTTATGGTAATGTCATCACTGTGATCTTCCTTCCGACCCCATGAAACAGACAGGGCACATATCCATTTTACAGATGAAGACTCATAAAGGTTAAATGACACATCAGGCTAGCACAGCCAATGGAGAACCGGATTAAACTCAGGCCACCTGTATGCTAATGACATGCCTTTCTATCACATGGTAGTGCCAGCCACTGGTAATTTTGTTGGAAGACTTTCAATGGGTGGTTATTGGCCTTACTGCTCTGCAGAAAAAAGTCAAGGCTGAAACAATTTATATGAATAGTTCTGTATAAATACATCCCATAACCATGAACAAATGTCACTTTTCTGGGACCATGCAGGCCGTAGACTCCTCCATTATTGTTTCATGGTTCTGGCAGTTTTCTCTTTAATAAGGCTTTAACCAGAACTTAATTTTAAAAATCTGGTAAATCACCTATCTAATTTTTAGTGTTTAATATCTCTTATCTTTGATGAATTTCCAAAAAAATTAAGGATTTCCTATTTTTAATAATAAAAGGCATTTTTAGTGCATGCCAGTGCTAAGCACTATATATATATGTAAGACAACAGCTTACATACCAAAGGGATGTGCTCACTGCTAATCAAAAATCTTTACATGAGTAGCTGAGTTGACCTCTCAAACCCCATGAGGCAGGTGCCATTTCTACTCCTGTTTTGCAGAGGAAAAACTGCAGCAGAGCGAGGTGAAGTACTTTGTCCCACGACATAGCTAGTAATTGTTAGAACTGAAATTTGAGCATGGATAATGCGGCTCTAGGGTCCAAGCTGTTAATCATGATATTACATGATATTACATATTGTGTATTACTATATACTCTACTTTAACTCAGACAGTAATCCTAACAAATGCATGAGCTAAGCTTTCTCATTGCTATTTTAAATATCCTGGAACAAAAGCTTAGAAAGTTTGAGTAACTTATCTAAAGTCATAAAGCTCATAAATACCAGAGCCATGGTTGACCTGGGAGCAAATCTCTACAGTTGGTGCAGAATAAGGAAAGAGAACTGAGAATGGATAGTAGGGCAGTGGTAAGACTTTTAACGACAAGCAGGAGAAATTGAATGGGAAGCTCAGGGACATACAGATACATGAAATAATAATCTGAGTACAGACTGAACTGACACACCGAAGAGGGCAAGTTAGGATGTACTTAGTTGTGTATGTGTGACAGTGTTCACGTAAAGATATTTGCTTGGCTTGGATTTTGAAATACAATAGTAAGAGAGTGGAGGTTTTGTTTGTTGGAATTGGCGTTTGGTATTATGGAAAATTTTATGGATAAGCATTCCCAATTCAATTACGTAATATGGAGAAGTGGTCTTTTCACAGCATACTCCTGTGCATATTTGATGTTTTTCCTGGTGGTTGGTGGGTACACCAGTTTTGGAGGGGTTCTGAACATGAGTGTGTGTGTGTGTTCATGTGGGCATGTGCCTGTGTGTAGCTATGTGCAGCCTGAAGAAGTGTAGCAACCTTTTTTTAGAAGAGTTCTTAAATGCATAAAATAAACACATAGGATTGCAGAAGAAATTAATTGCATTGAAAAATTCTTATCAAAATATTTAAAAACCAAATTTGTGATATACCAGTTTATGTGCTTCCTTATTAATGGATTAAATAACAAGATTAATGCATTAAATAATATCAGGTCTCATAACTACTATAATTTCAAAGTTATGGTGAATTTAAACAATATAATGAGATAAATACAATGACTATAATGTGATAGAAATATACCCGAAATAGGTGATTTCATTGTGATAAAGTGATGTGGACAGTGAATACTGGTATGGTTTGTTGCCTACCTTCATAATTGAAAAAATGCTAAATTTTAGTTAGAAGTAGTGAAAATAGATGTAATTATTTTCCATTCAAGGTCATAGATCTCATTGCATTTGGTTGTTCAGGCTTTCAAGTCTCTTATTCTACAGCAGTCGTCCCTACCACTGCCTTCCTTTCATGCCATTGATTGTTGGAGAAATCAGATTATTAGTTTTGAAGAAAGTCCTACATTCCATATTTGACTGATTATTTCTTCATGTTCATGTCATTTAAATGTTCTTCTATCCCCAATATTTCTTCTGTTTCATTTACTTCCTATAATTGGACATTTTTTCTAGAGACTTCTAGGTTTGTGTTCAGTTTTTTGACAAGAATACTTCACGGCTGATACTGAGAATTTCCTATTGCATCACATGAAGAGGCACAGAATATTTCTTGTTTTTGCACTTTCAGCATGTTAAGATTTATCAGTGGAATCGTGGTTGGCAGGCTGATCCGTCATTATAAATGTCTGCATCAGTTTTCATCTTTCAGTTTGGCTACTCATTGATAATCATTATCTGTATAGATTATTTCGGTAAAAGTTGCAAAATGAGGTCTAATTCTAAAACTTCTCGTATTTGCTAGCTGGGATTTAATTATAAAAAACAACTTTTCAGGATGTCTGGCTGCCTCGGTCGGTGCAGCATGTGACTCTTGATCTTGGGGTTGTAGGTTTGAGCCTCACGTTGGGTGTAGAGATTACTTGAAAATAAAATCTTAAAAAAAAAAAGAACCAAACAACTTTTCACCATCGACTACTTGGTAATCTTGTAATAGAGTTTATAAAAGAAAGACAAGACAATATGTGATTCTTTTTCTTCAGTTATCAGTCTTCAGTGTAATCAACATTCAATTTTTGCTTTGGCAACCACACTCCTTCACGCTGTTTATTTCTATGTGTCTGTCCATCCATTAAAATCAGTCATTTATCTTTGGATGCTTAAATTGGTCCATCAAATGCCATTGAGAATCATTCCAAGTGGATGCTAGTGAGGTGTGATGCTTTTCTTCATTTCTTGAATATAAAAATATCCTAAGTTCCTCTAACCATTTTTTACCCTACATTGAGAATCAGTGATTTTCTATATGGAGTCTTTTCCTTCTAGTGAGGAATGGCAGTGCTGATGCTGAAGGAGCTCATGGCTAGTGTGTTGCCATTCCTTCCAGTTTTTTTCAGGAGAGTTGAAAATATGCGTGTTTATAAGAGTATGATTAATCATTCTTATAGGCTAATATTTTCAAATCAAATTAAGATTACAGAGTTTGAGATTATTTTTAAAAATTTTATAGTTATCTTTTTTTCTCTCATGCTGAAATATTATTTCTTAAAAACCAAACATAATTACTTATTTGCTTTGCACTACAGTATATTCATAATAGTTTCAAAATAAAAATACCAGTATTAAAAATAAGACCACTGGATCCGTGGTAAGATTTTCTTGTGGTTTAACCTTTGAATATATGCCATTAGAGGTATACAGTTAAGTATTTGCTTTGAAGGTCATTTGGGTCATTCCTTTTTGGTGTGTGGACATGCTACCAACACGATCAACAGGTGCATCTGTTTCAGTGTGTATTCAGTTTTATAGCAACTGGTTTTTTTAAATATTTCTTTTAAAATTAATTTTTTAAAATTAGATAACAACATTGACATGATTTCAAAGTAAAAAAGTATGTAACAAGATACAGCTAAAGACTGATCCCTGTATTCTTCATCCTGTTCCTCCTTCCCCTCAATATGTAACTATTTTTGTTAATTTTTGGTTTATTCTTTCCTTGTTTCTATATGAAATCATAAAAAATTATAGATACATATTGATATTATCCACCCCCCCCCACTTTCTTACAGAAAAGGTATCATTAAGAAACTGTTTACATCTTGTTTTTTCTTACCTACTATGTCCTGGAGACAACACCAGTTAGTATCCAGAAATTTCTTCATCCCTTCTTATGGGTTCCCAGCCCATACTTTATTCAATCAGTACTCTATTGAAGGATATTTTGTATATTATTTGGCATTACAAATAATGCTTCACTCAAGATCTTTTGTATCTATGGAATAAATTCCTGGAAATAGTATTTCTGATTAAAGAGTGAAACCATATGTAATTTGGTCTGTATTGTCAAATTCCCTGCAATAAGGACTCTGTAGTTTTGCACCCCCACTGGCCATGTACAGATGAGAGTACTCATTTCCCAAAAAACATGTTTACCAATTTGATAGGCAATTCTGAGGCAGATGTTCCATGGGTCTTACTTGCAAAAACATAGTTTAGAAATTATTTATGATAAAATAAAAATCAGAATGCTGCTTATGACTGCCATTAAAAAATTGATTAAGCCATGACTATGTTCAATTTGATTTTGGAGTTGAAGAGGTGAAATGTTTCTATATTTATCCAAATTATGGGCAACAGAGATCAGTAATCCATGAAATCGATTGTATTTGCGCAATGAAACTCGCTCAAATAGAAAAGATGAGGAAAGCATCACCATCTGCAACACAAACCTCGGATTGTTAAAAAGAAGCCACAGAAGTAAAAGGATGAGACAATATTATGGCATTTTTGGAGGTCTGATACTAGTTAGTTTAGAGAAACCATGTGTAGACGTTTCTGTACTATTATTATCAGAGGCCTGACAACTGGTATCCGGTTTATAAGTGAAGGAAGGTGTACCAAACAGAAAAGAACAATTAAATGGACTTTCATATAATCCATTTGGTAATATTTAGAAGATAATAATGAGTAGACACCAAAGATTGTGGGGACAATAAAGGACACGCATGCTGAGAACATTAGGAGTGATAAGTAAAATCTTAGTGCTGTATTTTTAAGGAAGAGGTTTTCCCTTTGTTTCATTTCACCTAGGTGGACAGATTTATACTACCGTTTAATACCCACCGACTGTTCCCCTCATCGTCTTAGCATTTTGAGAGATTTTCTTTTTAAGTTCTACCAGAGCGTCTTGATGACATCTTGTAGATATCTTTTCTTTTACTTTGCCTTGTTTTCCTTCTTGGTTCCATTCTAGCCCAGCCTAGTTCAAGTTTCTGGTCAATATCACCAGCCCTCCAGCTCCATCAGGAATGTCACTCTGATCTTGGAGCTTCCCAAGCCATTTGTCTGGCCAGGAATTGCTTCTGGTCTCTGTAAAAAACCCCAGAAACCCCTTCGTGTTTTGAAAAGGTTGATTCCTGGTTTGTAGTGGCCGCCTCTGAACAAATTGACTGTCATCCAGAGTCAGGGGCAAAGGAAGCTGCCTGTATGAACTGCGATGGCCGTGGTATGACTGTGAACACCGCTGCCTCCTGCGGCTTCTCTAACTCCAAACAAGAGCTACATGTTCCAAGAGATTTCCCATTCAGTAACACATTGATTGCTACCCTCAATGGGGAGCTTCTCAACTGATTTGTGAAGCTGGAGGCTCTTCCTGGTGTTCTGATGTTTGCTGGTGCTTCTACTCAGCTGATGGCCCATAGAGCTACACTGTAAAAGTTCTACCTCAAAAGACAGCCCTAGAACTTTTAATAATAAGTATCCGCCACCTGAAATTTCTGACCCACCCTCAGGGATTTGTTTGGTACACATCACCCCTGAGCTTGCATTCTAGTTTTATTTGCTATATGCTGAGAACTCTGAGCCTTCATGGTGACTCAAACAGCCTAACATACATGGCTTGTTGCTTCCTAATCGTTTTTACTTCCAAATCACTGTCACAGCTCCCTTGTGGAAGAGATTACACCTCTCTTTCTTGTTTCTCAATCAGTCGTGCCGGCCCTGTGAAATAACCAGAAATTACTTATTATTTTGTGTGCTGGCATGATTCATTGCAAACAGGTTGGGCTAAGGTAAAGCTCTTGTCTTTTGTGCTATCATGTAAATCTTTTAGAAAGAAGCTCCTTCTTCTTTTTGTAGCATATCTTTCATAAAGCATGACGCGGCACTTAATTTCCAGTGAAATGACATAGAAACAGGATGAAAAGTTGCTCTGAACAGTGAGTATTTCATAGCATCAGAAATTGTACTTTAGAGTCATTAGAGAACTTACTCTAATTAATAAGTGCAAAATTAACTCAATTAAAAATGATGTGCTTGACTTTTATAAGGTAAAAGGGATAGTCATTTTCCTTTATGAAGATTCTGAAGAGAAAAGCCAGATTTAATGGGTCAAATATCACTTTAATTAGTGCATGGGTAACATGCACTAATTTTTAGACGCCAGATCTTAATTTGAAGATAATCCTCTGAGAAATGTATGGAATGTGTAAAATTATAGTATTTAGTTAGCTGGAGCTCAGCAGAGTGTTACGAAGGTTGACTTGCCTCAATTTCTATTTGGAATCTGTGAGCAATTTCCTCTTTATAGTGCGATACCAGGGCTTGAAAACTGTGTCAAAATGTGTTTTCCAGTTACATTTCTTACCAGGAAGTGATGTAACATTTAGATAATGATGCTTAGAAGTAGGGATTTAGGGGACCATCTCTTTGAGGAGAAAGACAAAATGACTATGCAGACACTAGCTAGAAGCAGAGGGGTACGGCCTGGGCTGAAAGGAACTGCTTTGTGGCGGGAGGGGCAGGGTAGTCTCAGAAATTATAATGAATTCCAAATTGAAAGAAGAGAAGAAAAATATCATTACATTTTGTTTTTATTGCTTCTGAACCTTGAAAGTGCTCTGCCTTGAAGAACCAGCCTATTTTACAGGCTCAAAAATAGAACTTGATTGGACTCACTTATATTATATGCTATTTTCTGTCCTTCTAAATGTGCCCTTGGTTTGAGTTTTTATAGATTTTAGCGGAGACCATCATGGGAAATGTTTTGAATACAGATTAAAATCTGAAATTAAATAAAAAAGAGCTCAGGATGAGTAAGAGCAGTGAACCATAAAATGGAATAAAATAAATAAAAATCAGCTAAATTAAATTCTGGCTGGGAACAGAGATTATATGGAAAGGGGAATTGCAGGAGAAGCAGGAGCATGCCAGACAACTCACAAAGACTCCAGTCGTCAGTGTCTTCACCGTCTGGGCTGCCTTTGGTTGACGTGTTCATGTGTGCCTAGCCCTGCACTTAACTGTGGGCCTGAGAGATCTCATTATGTCTCAGTTGGGCCGTCAGATGAGTTTGCTTGCTGAATTTAGACAGCTCCTCAAATGTTAATGGGTTTTTTGTAAATCAAGAAAGAATGGTCCACACCAAACAATGCAAGTGGTGCTTTCCCATACTCGACCCAAACTGGTGGACCTAACCAAGAATTTACTTGAGGTAATGGGCCTCTCACCCCGAATCTGACATTGGAAAGCTCGGTTGGAGTGGGTGATAGTGGTGATGGTGCTGATGATGGTGTTGCGTTGGGCATTCAAGGAGCTGGGAAGTGTGTGGTAGTTTCACACACATTGTGTGGGATGAGAAAGGAGGACAGAACTTGGAGGAGAGAGGCTGTGCCCTGAGCTTTGGGTGCATGGCTACCCATTGTTTTCTTCTAAGCCTCGATTTTAGACTTCATTGACAGCCCATCCTGACTAACCGTGACAAGAGGAAAACTTGGCATTCAATTTTTCTTTCTCCGACAGATTAGATTGTATCAATATCACTGAGGTGAGGTGACCACTTTTTTTTTAAATTGTTGCAGGTCTTTCTGTTCTTAGAGATGTACTGGGAAGGAAACAGTTGATTTTCCTTATCACCATTCCAAAGTTTAATACCTACACCTCAGTGTTTCTGCTCTTAGTAAGACATTTCTTACCTTTATTTTCTTTTCCTTGGTGGAATAAGTTATTTATCACTCTGTTTGCAACATTCTTTTTACCTAAGGAATTCTACTTATTTATAAAAATTAATATGCTTCATTTGGGTTAATAAATTCGTTTATCTTACAGGTTAATATTAAAGAAATGTGACACTATATCCCTGTTTGGAAATGATATTTCCCCAATTGTGATGGATATAGAATTTCATATTAAGAATCAGCTCTGATTTAAGGTAAGTATAACTGATGGTCTGCATTTTTCATGAATACACTGTTTATTAATTTAAGGTTTTAAATGTCTTAACGTCATTTGATTAAGTACCTCATGATATCTTGTTCTGGAGGTAACTATAATTTCCCATTTCACTTCTTGGTGGTAACATTGGAATTAGATTATTTAAAAAAATTAATACACTCTTTATCTAACCTGTTTTAGATTTATGATCCTAATAATAAATGATTTGAAGTTCCTCTCAATATTGGTTCTTCCTAACAGATATATAAATACAGAGAATAAGCTGATGGTTGCCAGAGGAAAGGAGGGTGGAGGGATGGGGAAAATAAATGAAGGAAATGGGAGAGAGAGGCTTCCAGTTATGGAATGAATAAGTCATGAGAATAAAAGGCACGGCACAGGGAATATAGTCAATGATATTGCAATAGCATTGCATGGTGACAGATGGTAGCCATGCTTGTGGTGAGCACAGCATAGAGTATAGAGAAGTTGAATCACTATGTTGTACACCTGAAAATAACGTAACATTTTCTGTCAGCTCTACTCATATTTTAAGTTATTGAAAAATATTGCTTCTTCCTCAAATTTGGCTGACTTCAACAATGACATTGAATTTATAAAATGGTACACTTCTTCAATTCAGACTAATAAGAAAGAAGACAAGAACAGTATTTTAAGTACTAGTCACATTAATATGCTCTTAGTTTTAGAAGCAACACATGCCTGGAGAAGTTATGGATGATTAAAATTAGCAAGCTTAGAATATTGGAAATACTTGTAGGTTATCTATGCGTAGGGTAGGAAAAATTTTTCATTCAGCCTCCTGTTAAACTCTATAGTCAAAGAACTGAATTGTAAGAATGGCTGCTATTCACAGTTTTAAAATTCTGGATTCCCTTTTAAAATTTGAATTTGATTGAAATGGTAGTGGTACATACTTGATTAATACCAGCTGTTATTATCTGTTTTTACTATTAATCAGTGATGTCATTTTTGAGCATCATTATCACCAAAAACATAATAATTCAAAGAAATATTATTTCCTGTTAATTTAGGCCATGTTGTCATTTTTATACAAAAGAATATGTGGTTGACCCTGAACAGTGTGGGGTTAAGAGTGCCAACTGCCCTGTGCAGTGGAAAATCTGTGTGGATATTGTTGACTCCCCCCAGACTTTACTACTTATAGCCTATTGGTGACTGGAAGCCTTACTGGTAACAAAAATAGTTGATTAACATATATTTTGTAAGGTTTATGTATATGTTATATGTGTTATATACTATAGTCTTATAATAAAGTCAGCTAGAGAAAAGAAAATGATATTAAGAAAATCATAAGGAAGAGAAAATACAGTTAAAGTACCATACTGTACTCATAAAAAATCCACTTTTTTAATTTTTATTTTTAAAAATTTTTTTAAATAATATTTATTTTGTTATATTAGTCACTATACAAAAAATCCACTTTTAAGTAGACCTGCACTATTCATTGTTCACAAATCAACTGTAGTGCCACATTTTGCTTTGGATTTCCAACTACATCTAGTAATCCTGACCATTCAATTCCTTTCAATATATAGCTTTGAGTTACCATGAATTACAGTATGGTTTTGTCCATATAGAAAGTAAAGCTATTCTCTTATGATCAGCTTCCGGTTCTAATAATGCCACATCTTTCAATATTTATGCATTCCATTTAGCCATCTCTGTTCCATGGGGCCACACTGAGTTCCTAACTGGTGGATAGAAAATGGCCACAAATACTTTACAGCGTCTCTTTGCAAGAGGTAGACTCTAATTCTTCCCATCTTGATTCTGGGCTCGTCCTGTGTCATCCTTTGACCAATAGAATGTGAGCAAAATGACATGTGACTTCCAGGATCTGTCCTCAAGAAGCCTTGCAGCTTCCTCTTTCACCCTTGTGGACCATTTCTGCCATCATGTGGTGAAAGTCTTCATAGAGAGGCCTAGACATTTCACTTATTCCAGCCATTTCAGGTGAGTCCCCAGTCCTATAAATAAGGTCATCTTACACCTTGCAACCACATCTGAGCCGACAACGGGTTCCTTTTTGAACACAAAGTGCGCCAATCCCAATATATGCCTATCTTAGAGGTAAGACCAGAATCATTGCCCCGTCAGCCCACAGAATCATGAGAAATAATAAGATACTAAATTTTGAGGTGCAAATGTAGAAATTGGTTTCTAATAGAGAGTATTAGTTACAGTAGCACTCCTTGGAGATGGAGTGTTATTGTTAACAAAAACAGAAGTCATTTATCATTTTGGGACCCAATAATAAGCAAAGGCTGAAAAAATGGTGATAAGTTTATTAGCAAAGGCTGGTAGGATGATGAATTAACTGTTAATGGAAGCTGAAAAGACGGCTACATATGTTTTGTATTTTTGCCTACAATAACATGGAAGCTGAGAAATGTATCTGATAAACTTGTGTACCTGGCAAAGGAGATTCCCAGGTATAACTTGAAAAATATTAACTGATTCTCTTTTTAACTGTGTATAATGTTATAGGAGGAGAGAAACAAACTAAACAAGGACAATGCAGTTTATAAGCAGAATTTAGAAAAAATATAGAGGGCCCTGGATTTTCTGATTGGAATGTAAAACTGTTTCTCATCCTCAGTCTCTCTAGCCAGCAAAAGATTCCCAAAGAAAGAAGTGACCTTAGGTAAAGATTGACAGGTGTGTGACTATAAAACCTTCGTTGATACCACGGAAAGGTTAAACATTGTGCATGATACATCCTCTAACTAGACAAAAGGGCTTCTAGCAGTCATAGAGGCATTTTCTTACTCTGCTAATGCACAATAAAGAGGGCTCTCTCTCAAAAATAATTATAATATGGCTTTTGGGGCAAAGAGTAGACTGCAATCATATTTATAGAAAACTCACAGAGGTTTTAAGGGCATTATATCAGTTGGACTCAACGAGTCATATTGCTTAATATGAAAAGATTTTTCTGAGAATCCATTTTCTATGGCTAGTGAGTAGGATTAGGCAAATATTGAGCTATAAACATGGGCCATTTTTATGAAGAAGGAAGAGTCTCTTACAGTATGAAACCAGGAATCCTGAGGGGGACCCAAGGATCATAGAACAATGCATTTGGGACCGGTTCTTAAGGAGTAGAACTGGAACCTAACCAAAAAACATTTCCTATATCCATAGTAGGGAACCTTGACAACATGTACGTGGTGGGTTTCAAAATTGCTATGACCAGAGATTGCCACGTGCCTCCTATTCTTTCTTTTTTTTGGTTAGGAATGGTTATTGCAATTCTCCTGTCCTGTTCAACCATTGTGTACTGTGTGTGTGTGGGCAGATAATTTGTCTTTGGAATAAGGTGACTGCACCCAAGAAACTGCACCCAAGGAGCCTCATCACGATCCTGAGATTATGGATATTCGGTCAAATATTATAATGGGCTGAGCCTTTTGAGAGTCTCGGGAGGGGACAACTATATTTGCGTGTGGGTGGAAAGTAAATAATTGTTGCCCCAGGATAATCTATAGTGGATAAAAAATAGCTACAAATCCTTGTCAGTGACCCTCATCAAGTGTTGGAATCTAATTCATCCTCCCTGGACTCTTTGGCCCTGTAAATTGCTGGAATGAATAGAATGTGGCAGAAAAGCTGTTGTATGATATCCAGTGCTTGACCTTGTAAGATTTTACAGCTTTTACTCTTGTGTCTTTGGAACACTTTTGCATCATGTGCAAAAGCCCTGTGGAAAGAGAAGCCCAGTTATCCCACGTATTCCAGCCATTTTAGCTGAGGTTCCAGATTAATCAGCTCCACCCAAGCCCCCAGCTGACTTCAGCTGTATGAGTAATCCCAGGCAAGTCCAAAGAACTGCCCAGGCAACTGTGAGTTGCATTGTCAGTGTTCTAGTTCCCCAAGTCTTTGGGTGGCATCAGGCATAACAATTGAAAACTAATGAAATGACCTTGAATAGCTGTCTCCCAGGGGCACATCCTCAGTCAGAGCGGGCAGGGTAAAAGAGAATGTGGTGAGTAACAAGCTCACAATTATGGAAGGAAACAAGCTCCAAGCACATGCCTTATAGGACCTGGAAGTGGAGGTATACACTCTGGATAAAGTAAAGGTTCAGAAAGGAGAAATTCACCATAGTCCAGTCTTTGGGTCAGATGAATCTGGGTCCACATCTCTGCTTTGACTCTTGGGTTCTGGGTGAACTTGGGAAAGTTAAATTCTCTAAGCCTAGCTCCTTTTCTGTAGCATTAGGTTTTTACCAGGGTTTGGATGAAATAATACACGCAAAGCTGTGTGCTCTGTAAATGGTAGTTTTTATTTAATAGATAGTTAAAAAGCAGACTATCATTCTCCTTCACCCTGTATCACAGGTACGATACTTGAAATTTTTTTTCATGAATGTGTGTGTTTTATGTATTTATTATCTTCTACTGGAACAGATGATCCTTGAAGGTAGAAACTCCCTCTATTTATTTCCCTTCAGCATCCACAACACATAGGATAATTGGTACTCAATAAATATTTGTCAACTTAGTGATTATGAACTTAAATATACTGAAATTTTGCTACGTACATGTACCGAGAAAACCACATACATAAACAGTCTTCAATAATTTCACCTTTACTCCTTATCTCTTTCATCTGCACTTTCCCCCTTGATAATGCTGTGGCTTTTCTGGTCACTTCTATCCAGCAGACCCCTAAATCTCCATTGCAAGCTTCGACTCACTCCAATTCCATACTTTTCGCTTTCTCTTGAACAATAGGAACTTCATGGTTACATTAGTCCTTCAACTTTACAGTGTCCAAAACTTAATCCACGCCTCCACACCCCACCCAAATATCCTATGTTCTTCTTTGTACTTCCTACTTCCAGCCAAACTGGACTACCGACTTGCTATTTCTGGGACTTACTCTCTACTTTTCTTCCTTTCCACATTTATCCAAACTATTTCCTCTTTCTTGGGTGCTTTTCTCTCCTGCGTCTGCTTATCAGAATTCTTTCCATGTGTAATCTATGCTCTCATGAAGTTTGCCTGGTCATCGTACATGGAAGTAATCCCTCTTTTTAACACTTGTGGCTCCACATCTGTACTTTTCTTTAAAATCTTATGTCTGTATTTTGCATAACATGCATTCGCCTTCCTATCTTATATTTCACTCTGGATTTAGTCTCTTTGGGGGAAGAATCAATATCTGGTTCATTTTAGCAAGCGCACATATTCAAGCATGTAGTAAATGGTCAACAAGTAAATATTAGTGAATACTTATTCATCATCTTATATGTACACTTTAGAGATGCAGAGATATAGCAAGACACAGTTGGACTGAAATTAGAGAAATACAGCGTTTCTTCACCTAAACTGAAAAGATGGTACAAAGTGTTTCAGGAAGGAAGGTATGATCCGTTCCATCAAATGGCTCTTTTTAAAACATTTTTATCTGTTGTGGTAAGAACACTTAACATGAGATCTACCCTCTTAACAGAGTTTTAAACGTGGAATATATTACTGTTGACTGTAGGTACAATGTTGCACAGCAGATCTCGGGAGCTCACAGGGCAGCTTGGCAAGAGCAGTTCTAGTACAGTTTTGTGGAGCTTAGCGCCTGAGAGGAGTCTCTTCAAGTAAGAGTGGAGAGGGAAATTGGAAAGGCTGGAGGTAAACAACTCTTTTGGGAAATCTGATTCTAAAGGAGAGAGAAATGGAGTGAAATGATGTCAGGAGAGGGACAAGTTTATTTTTTTTAAGATGAGAAAAATAACGGCGACTTTATAAGATGATATGAAAAACGGTATAAGAAAAAGAGGGAGGGGGCACCTGGGTGGCTCAGTCGTTAAGCATCTGTCTGCCTTTGGCTCAGGGCGTGATCCCGGAGTTCTGGGATCGAGCCCCACGTCAGGCTGTTCCGCTGGGAGCCTGCTTCTTCCTCTCCCACTCCCCCTGCTTGTGTTCCCTCTCTCGCTGGCTGTCTCTCTCTCTGTCAGATGAATAAATAAAATGTTAAAAAAAAAAAAAAAAAGAACGAAAGAAAAAGTGAGAGAAAGCCTGGAGGACACTGAATCGCCGGGGGCGTTGATGTGAGGAGCACAGGCTCTTCATCTCTGGTAACTGCTGGGGAGGCCATGGCAGAGGGCACAGCACGGAAGCCTCCGACTTGGAGGCTGATCTAGGTTTCAATGAACTTCTTCTGTGATTTCTTAGCACCACATGAGGGGGGTCCTGTTTTAGATGGAACGGCTAAAAAGAGCAATCAGGGTCTATCCTGTTTAGCCTTGTCATTTCATAGAAACAGATCCCAGAAACCTAAAGAAACTTGTCTGTATCGATAAATAATAAAAAGAGGACTAGGACCCAGATGAGCTCACCGTCTGTTCACACAGAACTTCCCTGTATCGCGTGAAGGTGACCTTTAGCTTGCGCCGACGCCCAGTGCTCCTGTGTGCGCTGCAGTTCACGAGTCTGTGGTAAATGAATCCTGTCTCGGTTAGACGGCTTTGTAGGGCTTCCTCCAGGGATTTTTGAGTTAGCAGCCAAAGGGAGAGTGAAAGGATTGAGTCTCCTATTACTCTGTGTAAAGCCTTTCCCACAATAGATATTTAATACATTTTGTCACACCTTGTGTTTTCTTCAACTACATAAAGAAAATGATACTTTCTCAACATTCAGTTGATGTTTGTTGTTGGGAATAAGGAGGAATAAAGGACATACTATCTGCTCTCAAAAGGGCCAACCAGGACAGCTGAGAGAATGAAGAGCTGCCAGAGGAAGTTGTGAGGAACAGGAAAGGAGATTTAAATTCTGTCAGGAAGAATTCCACAAAACGTCAGGGAGGAACGGGTTGCAATGAGGCCTTTTTAGTTTAAGGGAACTACCCAGGAAAGACCCAGAAGAATACAAAGACTCTGGCTATCTACTGGTTATGGAAACCTCTTATGACAGGAAGTACAAGGAGGAATTATAAAATGGCTTCATAATTCATATCACTACAGCTCATGTGACAAACCAAGAAAAGTTTTCTTCAACCTTTTTAAGGTCCTTGGGTGGGTCTTAAAATTAAACTGACAAAAACAGAGTAACGGAAGAAAAGTGTACAAATTTTACAGAATACTCACACGTATAAGGAATCTTCACAAGACAATGAACACATGAAGAAGTTACCAGAGTGGGAAGCTTTTATACCTTTTAGGCAATCAATAAATTTGTGAAGAAGTGATAAGACAAAGGGGTTGGCTATAGGGTTAGTGAATGGTAAAAAAGCTGGGAAGATAAGGGTCATTTAAAGGAATTTGTTTATATAGATTTCTTGACCCCAAGTTCCCTGTCTCTGGTGATAAAAATGTCTGCCTTCCTCCTGGTACAGGAGGTATCCCCTGGTAGAAAGTATGTTTCATATGGGAGATTTATGACCCATTTCTGGGAAGAAGGACAGTGGGAAGAAGGTTAGTGTGACCTTCCTACTTCTGCCATTTTCTAAAACTCAGCTTAAGATACTCATTATGCCAAGGAGCCATATTTTGGTATAGCGCATCCTGAACCCCATCATAAAGAAATTTGGAAGTAGAGGTGATTAAGGATCCTACATGCCCTATTGCCTTGTTTTCCTTAATCATGACTGACTCATCAAATAATGGTCTTTCAGTCACTGTGTGAACTAATCTAACTCTGTAGAAACATCCTATTTTCATCTTCCCTCCAGGGTGCTATATTTAAGAAGTCCTCTTTTCCTCCTTTCCCTCCTTTTGGATATTTATTTGGTACTTACTGTATAACGACATTCATTTTTTTAAGAGATACACAACAATTTTAATGGTTTGTTAGTGTAAAGAAGGCTTATTCCCATTTTATAGTATAAATCTTGAGTTAGAAAATTGTCTTTCTCTGTCTTATTTCACTTAGCATAATGTCGTCTAGCTCCATCCATGTTGTTGCAAATGGCAAGGTCTCATCCTTATTTATGGCTGAGTAATACTCTATTGTTTATATCTATATCACATCTTCTTTATCCATTCATCCATCAGTGGACGCTTGGGTTGCTTTCATATCTTGGGTATTGCAAATAATGCTGCATTAAACATAGGGGTGCATATATCTTTTCGAATTAGTGTTCTTATTTTCTTCGGGTAAATAGTAGTGGAATTACGGGATCATATGGTAATTCTAATTTTAATTATTTGAGGAATCTTCATACCGTTTTCCTCAGTAGCTGTACCAATTTACATTCTCATCAACAGTGCAGAGGTGTTCCTTTTTCTCCACATCCTTGCCAACATGTTATTTCTTGTATTTTTGATACTAGCCATTCTGACTGGTAGGAGGTGACATCTGATTGTGATTTTGATTTGCATCAATGAACTTTGATTTTCACGTAACCTACTCATTTTTCTTTCATTTATAAAATATTTAAGAGGAAAGTAATGTGGTTTTATTTTATTTTTATCTGGCATTATTTTATTTGTACTCAAATTGTTTCAGTTGCAGTTGAACAATGGGAATGCTGTATTTGAATATTATTTTAAAACCCAATCAATACTGTTGACATAATATTCTTTTTTTCTTTTTTTACTTTTAAAGTCTAGTTTGTGTATTGATAAAGTCCTTATCTTTAATGTTTAATGTAAATAAGTGCTAAATAAACAATGAAAATTTTTCCTTTATTCAGAAAGTTTTTCCTTCCCTTTGCCTTATTTTATAAATATAATATATAATTATAAATATAATAAATATAATATATAATAAATATAAATATTATATATAATAAATATAAATATATATGTGACATAAGTAACCATATATATATATATATATATATATATATATATATATATATATATATAATCAGTCTTCATGAAGGGGAATGAGAAAGGGAAAGAATATTTGTTAATATGCTTATGAAATCTCAAAAGACTGCAGACCCTCTGTAATGGTGCTAACTCTTTGACTCTTTGAGAACACTGGAAGTTATTTTTTTTTTTTTAAAGATTTTATTTATTTATTCGACAGAGATAGAGACAGCCAGCGAGAGAGGGAACACAAGCAGGGGGAGTGGGAGAGGAAGAAGCAGGCTCATAGCGGAGGAGCCTGATGTGGGGCTCGATCCCATAACGCCGGGATCACGCCCTGAGCCGAAGGCAGACGCTTAACCGCTGTGCCACCCAGGCGCCCTGAGAACACTGGAAGTTATAACAAGAAGTGGAAGAGAGAGGACTCACGTAGCTTATGCCTCTTACATCAATTATTCCAGTCCTAGTGAACTGGCAATAACAAGTCACAATATGGTAGAAACTTAGGCAATCAGCTGTTTGAAAATGATTGATATGTAAATTCTGTGGGTAATGATCGGATTCTTTTTGGCTAAGGAAAAGGGAGCCCAAAGTGTGCACTGAATAGAATATATAGAGAAGGTTGCATCTCAGGTTTGTGGTCGGAACGAATGAGTCTGTAGCAGTTTGCTCTTGATTCTGTCTGACTAATATAAAGAAATGACACTTTAGATAACTCTGAGAAAACCAGGTTTTTCTATAAAAAGTAGTATAGACCGCTTTTTGAAGAATCTTTGATAGTATACCACTAAGGCTTACTTGATACCATTTGTACATAGACAAATCAAAGCCAAAGGGTTTTCCTTTTTTTTTTAAGATTTTATTTATTTATTTGAGATAGAGTGAGAGAGATCACAGAGGGATAGGGAGTGGGAAAAGCAGACTTCTCACTGAGCAGGGAGCTCGACGCAGGGCTGGATCCCCGGAGGACCCCCGATCATGACCTGAGCCGAAGGCAGACACTTAACCGACTGAGCCACCTAGGTGTCCTGCCAAAGGGTTTTTCTTAAATGACGTTTTCCAACAGATTAAGTTACCTTTAAGGTTTATGGCAAATTGAGCTAGAAAATAATTCCTTATCTCTAAGGAATGGTGGCTGAACCCTATGGACAGACACCATTATGGTCATAGCTATTGTTAAATATTCAAATGCTTCCGTAATAGTTGGTCAGTAGCTGTTCTCTGACCTGGTCCTGTGTCCCTCCTGCTATGCTGTTGCCCTCCTTAGCCCCTCCACCAGGACTCCTCAGATCTCCCTAAGTTCTAGCAAATGGCTAATATCTGTCATCTTTGGGTATTTAGAACCCTGCTTCAGGCTGTGACCCATATGGGTTCTGACTGGTCAGCATGTGTTTAAATACAATCTTTTCATACATTTTTTTCTAAAGGATTTCTTTGGAGTTCTAACTCTGGGTAATGTCTTAAGTACTATTGATAATCTTTAAAAGTCTTTGAGACAGATACTTGAAAGTCCAAATAAGAGCACATTTCTTCCTTTCGTTAATATTATATGATCTTTGAGACAAATGATCACTATTGATTTTATCAATTAAGCAGAAAGCACTATGGTAGCATTTTAGGCTTTATTTCAGGTCTTTGTGGCTAAGTAAAACTTAATGAACTTTCAGGAAGTTATATATTGAGGCTTTGTTACTTGTGAGAGAAAAAAATGGAAGAAATCTTGTTCTGAGGCTTCTGATGGCTTGAAAAATTAAACACGTCTTCTTGTTTATTAGAATCTGAAAAACCTGTCTTCAACTAAGAACACAAGAAAAAGATAATAAAAGCTTTTTCCTGTGGGGAACAGAGTCGATACATACTGTTACTTTTCATATACAATACCTTGCCTGCTCATAATAGTTTGCCTTGATCCCTCAACCTTCTCCGGTGATTTGTGCCCCTGTTTTGCAACTCTGTCAAATGCATGCTGTTGATCTGCACGCCTCGCATTTGTGGAAATTACCTAGCTGTTCCTGCCTCTATTCCTCCGTGGATTCCTCCAGTGCCCGGACCAGTGCTGGGCATTAGAAACAATCCTGGAATGAGAGAGGAGGCGGGGTGGGTAGAGGAGAGAAACACTCAAAGGGCAATAATTTCCA
The DNA here is from genome assembly GCF_024610735.1 of Ursus americanus. Classification (NCBI taxonomy): domain Eukaryota; kingdom Metazoa; phylum Chordata; class Mammalia; order Carnivora; family Ursidae; genus Ursus; species Ursus americanus. The sequence goes on along the minus strand of NC_142151.1, from coordinate 31,868,714 downwards.
CCCAATAGAGAAAGCGCTTCTGCTTGCAGCAATCTCTTCCGGTGGGTGAGAAACTCTTTTCTGCAGAGGACCTAGGAGCACTGCCTCGTCTGTGGAATGGGGCCAGGAACTAGAAAGCCGTGGGGGAGGTGATGGGGTCATAGGGCGGGTGGCAGTGTGGGGGCTCTCTCACCACCTCCACCGCTGCTCCCTCCTTCCCCTTAGGTGATTTCGCCCTGGCTTTCATAATGTAATCAGATGTTCTGGGACAAAAGGTTTCTACAGTCAATTATCTTTGAAAAATGTCATATGCGATAGTCACCTCTTGCAGATTCATTGTGCATTGTTCCTTATTAAAAACTCTGAAAAAGTCCTACCGAAAAGAAATCTAGCTAGGTTCAGGTAACCCAGCATTTCCTAAGTTTTGCTGGAACACAGACTACTTTTATTTCAAGAAAGACCTACTTCCATCTCAACAGACGAAATGCTGCACAAAACTTGGATCAGGCAAACCTGCATCCTGGCACATAATGGGGTAATTTTAGGCAAGTTATGGAACATTAGCCCTCCTGAGTCTCAGTTTCCTTGTTTATAAAATGAAATAATAGAGCTTTCCTCTGGGCTTATTGTGAGAATTAAATGAAATACCTGAGATATTACACCTAGGCACGGGGCAAACATTTAGTGAATACGCCGTAAACATGAATTACTTACCATTCCCTCAGATCCCCTCACATCCTGTGTGTTTTCTCATCCCTCCTTTAAGCTAACTTTACAGAATTTTTTTTAAAAACTAGAATTGAAGGGAGAAAAGAGTACCTACCTCATTCATTCATTCATTCATTCATTCATTCATTCATTCATTAAGTAGCCTCCACACCCAGTGCGGGGCTTTAATTCAAAACCCTTGGACTCCCGACTGAGCCACCCAGGTGCCCCCAAAAGAGTACCTTATTAAAAACCACGAGTTACTGTTTTTCTGCTTCTCTGTCTGCACAACTGGGAAAGAACTCTTGGAAGCCTGGTTTTTTTCTAAACTGTTTGTACAAATGATGACTTCTCTTTCATTTACTTTAATCTATGGATTTGGTGAACATTAACAACCACCCATTACACATGGCATAAATTTTGTGAAATACGGCATGTTTTCCAGAGATCAATTGCCAGTGGTAATGAGTGAATATAGACTCTTAATGCCAGGAATATGTTTATTGAAACAAAAAGAGACCATGAATAATAAGAATGATCTTCTATAGGGTGCTATAAATTTACTCTCAAATACCATTTGGTTTATACTTAATTGGTTATAATGGCAAATTTGAAATTTTATATTTACTCAGGTTTTCATCAGTTTGTCTTTTACCCTCATAATATATATCACATATTTTTTTCTTTTTTGGCATGCCATTAATTGCTACAGGATCTCATTGAGATAGGATAATAAAATGATAATAAGCCACAAAAAATAATATTTCTTTTTGCTATTGTAGGAATTTTAGCAATCTCTATGGAGTTCATCCTTTTTATATGTGCATAGAGAATGATTTTAATGCTCATGGTGTTCTCTTGAATTCCAGTGCCCCAGGTAATATGATTGTCTGGTTAAATTATAAAGAAGCAAATGCACAATTTAAATGCTAATTTTGCCTTTCTTCCCTTTAAAAAAATACTAATTAATTAAACAAAATAGAGTAAGAGAGATTGTCTACAATTTAATATTTTGTTTCAAAATGGAAAACTTTTTTAATGAAACATATATAGTCCTCCTAACGTACTGCAAAATACTATTAAGACACGTAGTACTAAAGACACATAACTCAAGAAATCAGAAGCCCTTTGAACAAGCAATGTGAGCGATTTCATGGTAACACAGTGTCGCTGGATCCACCATATCATCTTGGAATGTAAACATTGCCAAGGCCTCCTTTCTCCTTTGAATTAGTCCAGAAATATTTGAAATGTGTTAACCTCTGCAGCAGCTTCCCTGGATTGCGTGCTTGGGGTTCCAGCTGTTTTTCTCTTTTGTGTGTGGTATAAATGCAATACATAGCTAACCTGATGAACCCTTCAGAAAAGAAAACTGGGAGCGCACAGAACTGGGAAAGTCTGGCAGAGCCTTAGACGCTCTCAGAGCTACCGAGAGTGCCTAATATAATCAGATAGCTGGTCTAGGTAGCATCTAACTGGTAACAACATTAAAATAGTGATCTCTAGCACTTATGTGATTTGTACTTACTCTGTAGTTTGCTTTGTTCTCCCCAGAAGTCCCTCTGACCTACTATCCTTCTTTAAACTCCAGATCTTTGGAGGAGCGCTTGATTTCGAGGTGTCGTGGCCCCACTCCTGAAAATGTCCAGCACATTCATGCAATACTGCAATTCATGCTCAAGCTTTCATTGCCCTGGGATGGAGGGAAGGGAGGACAGAATGGGGGAGCAAATACCATATCTGTGGATCACCAGTCCCTTAACCTTTCAAGTTTATGGCTAATCCTTTTTACGATTAGGCACGAGCCTCTGATTGGATTGCAGTTTTCTTAAATAAGGGTGATCAACCCTGTATTTTTTTTTCTTAATCGAGGTGCTGTGCTTGGCCCTTTGAAGAAAGCAAAGCCTTGGAATAATTTAGCTAGAATTTCCTTGAAATATGATTACACCTTCCATAAATATTCTAGACTTCTAGCTTGAGGTTTTTTGTTTTGTTTTGTTTTGTTTTTCCCTCTCGTCACAGCCAGACTGCTCAGTTCCATTACCTCTGGTCTATCATTCCCTGTGGTGCTTGACAGTCTAAAATTATTCAACTCCCAGCCACTTGGTTCAGCAGGCTCATTAGAACTCGGTTTTGAGGAGTCCATGCTTGGAGGAGATCCTCCGGATAGGATGGAACTCATGCAGACTTGCTTAGCAGTGACCTTGGTTTAATCATCCATACTCCCCTTTCTTTCTGTGTTCCTTCTAGACCTGTCCTTTCTAGATGGAGGTGGAGGTATTCCGCCTTTGTCCCTCTCTCCTAACAAGAAATTAGGTACGCAGATAGCACCTGAGACACACTGTCAATTTGTTGCTTGTCCCCCTTCAAGCAGTCTTTTCTTGTCTAGCGTGAATTAGTCAAATACCAGAATTCACAGGGAGGTTTGCAGTTCCAAGTAGGATGCTTGGTAACTTAAATGAATACCTATCTAGCAAAATGATTGTAGGTTTATACTAGGTGGATGGGAAAGGTGGAATAGATATGTTTTAGGCCAAAGAAGGACTTTAGCAGAGCTGTTTAAATAATAATCATTAGAACACCTTTTGTTACAACTGTTTTGAATCTGACGGGGGACAATTCAAAACATAATGACAAAAAGCTTTGCTGTGATAATCATGTGATGAGAAAAAGGACCTTTCCTACCAGGAGCTCTGTCAGTTCTCTTTGAGTCCGGGTGCTGATGGAGGCTGTGGGGCCAAGCTGGCAACAAGGCCTATAGCAAATTTTCTGGCTTCAACAGATCCTGTAAAGAATACATCGCTTCTCTTTCCTAAAGTCTCCAGAAGCTTCTGTGTGGGGTTTAGAAAAGATAGGATTGAGAATGGAGATGAGAAGGGATTGAGGAGAGAGCTACCTGAAGCTGAAAGGTATAGCCATCCCCCTGTCTCTTGTCACTTTCTTATCTCAGGCAATCCTGATTCCAGTTGATACCTAGTGCAGAGGACTGGGGGACTGGAGCAGTGACCCCATGCACTAGAGTCTCTGTCTAGAAGAGGTGTGTTCTGATTCGAAAAGCCTTTGAAATAGCTAGCAAAGGTGGTGAGGAAAATCACACAGAATTCATGTCCATGGACCTTGTCTCTTGGTCAATCCCTCACGTCCCTGAAGAACTGACCCAGAGCTGATAGCCTAACTTTTTTCCTTCATCTTTATTTTCATCCTATTGTTAATAATACAAATTTACCTTAGCCCACTTAGTATTTTAGGGGAGAAGATGACCTGGTTATATACATTGACTAGCCAGGATTTTGAATAAGAAGACCTGTACCAGGTGGCCTGGGTTTGAGTTCTATTGACCATTGTTGTGCTCTGTGACCTCGGGCAGGTTATCTAACCTTCCCATGCCTCTCATTTTTCTCATCTGTAACATGTGGAAAATTATAGGATTTGATAGGGTTGCTTGAGTATTAAGTGTATAACATAAAATGCATGTAACTCACGGGGCGCCTGGGTGGCCCAGCGGTTAAGCGTCTGCCTTCAGCTCAGGGCGTGATCCCAGCATTCTGGGATCGAGCCCCACATCAGGCTCCTCTGCTGGGAGCCTGCTTCTTCCTCTCCCACTCCCCCTGCTTGTGTTCCCTCTCTCGCTGGCTGTCTCTATCTCTGTCAAATAAATAAATAAGATCTTTAAAAAAAAATGCATGTAACTCACCCGTGAGGATCTAATAAATCCCAAACAACGGGCCCCTCTCTGCAGCTTGATTTCCACTTGCTAAGCTTTTGAAACAGTATTTCCTGGTTCTCTTCTAATCCCTCTGGGTTCTTTTCCCTAATCTCTTGAGAAACAGTTTCCTAACCCTCAGAGTTCTGTACTGTTTTCAAAAAAGGACAGTTTCCCCACAGTGACATCACCCTCTGTGCATGCACTGATGAACACGTGTCCCTGTCTCCAGCCCAAAGCTTTTCCCAGAATGCCGGCGTATTTCTTTTTGTCTATTGCAAATGTATACTTCAGGTCCCGCAAGCATAATGACATATTCAATACAGAATTAATGCTCTCTTTCTAAACTTCTTACTCAACTAGGTCTTCCTGTTTTTATCTTCTGAGTTAATGGAATCATCAAGAACCCAACCATCAGAACAAGAAATTTAAAACTGCTCGATCCTTCATTCTCTATAGCCCATGGGTTGAATCTGTCCTGTTATTTTGTCGCCAGCACTCTTGCCTTAATAAGCTTCATCTTTTCTCCTTGGACTGTTATAATAGCTGAGGAATTGGCTTTACGACAAACCATTCTTCACACTTTTGCCAGGAGGATACTTTTAAAATGCAAATCCCATCTTTCACTCCTCTGTTAAACATCTATTATCCAAAGCAGCATCGTCAAGTAGAAGCATAATGTAAGACACATATGTAATAGAAAAAAATTCAGTAGCCAATTAAAAACCAAAGAGAGGTGAAATTCATTTCAATTATAGATTTTTAATTTTGCTCAATATATCCAAAACATTACCACTTCAACATGTAATCAGTTAAAAAATAATAATGAGGTATTTAAAATTTTTTCATACTAATTCTTTGAAATCTGGCGTGTATTATTTTATAGTCATAGCACATCTGACTTCGGGCTAGCCACATTTTAAGTACTCACAACCACATGTGCCTGGTGGCTCCCATTCTGGTCTGCCCTGCAGTAAAAGATAAAACATCCAAATTAATTTGCATGGCGGGTGAGGGCCCCTGATTATCTGCTTCTGTCCTACATCTATCTACAGCAGCATTTCCACTAGTGTCTTTACAAACTCCGTACTCCAGTGCTACTGAAAAATTTCAAGACTTACGATGTTCTTGGCATTCATTTGTACCCAACCTAATGTGAGTTCGCTCCTTGGTGAGTTACAGATGGAGACTACACCGGGTGGACTTCATTTGCAGCAAATCTGGAGATCACCGGGAGTGACTTCTAAAGCCGTGACTCCCTGAGCAGGGGTGATTATGTTCTTTTTATTTAGGGTTAGGACGAACATTCAGAAAGGGGAGCTTTGTCATCGCGTGTAAAGCTGGGCGTAGGTTGTGCAGGCGCTTGGAAAACAGGCCTCTACACGCATCCTATGTCACGTTCATGAAGCCTGTGCTCCTCCTGCAGGGGAGACTTTAGCATAATGAAGCAGAGGTAACTGTCAGAGCAGGGGTGGGGCTACGAGCATGCTCCTGGAGCTGGTATAAGCTACAGGGGGTCTTGGGTGCCTTATCTCAGGGAAGGAGTGCAAGTCCTTGCTTACTTTTGTAACAGCACTGGGAGTTTTAATATTTATTTATTGTCTCTGATCCGGGTAGGCTATTTAGTGGCCTGGTAGAGACTGTTAGTGTTTGCATTCCCTTTGTTCCCTTAAAAACCTTCACTAGTGCAGTTTTTGGATATTTTTGTAATTTCGACATTTCCTAGGAAGTTCTGCAAGAAGTGTGCTGTTGCAATCAGGGCACAGATCATGGAAAATAGCTGGGGACCTACAAGGACTTCTTTTGGGTCATGGAAGCTATGTCTGTCTTTCTTTTCCTGGGGACCCCTAGCCCATATTGCTCTTACATTCTTTCCCTTTGCTTGAAAGAGCACCCCATTTCATCTACTCCATGCTTACTTTTTACATCACCTTCTCTGAAATCTTTCTACGACTGCTGAAGACCCAGACGCCCTCTGTGCTTGCACACGTCCAGGTTTACACATGGAATGAATGACAGCTTTCCTTATCTGGTGCCTAACTCGCCAGCCAGCCACAGGTCCTCTCTCCAATCCTGAGAAATCAGGTATTGTGGAATTCATCCTTGCTTGGCATAAGAAGGAGTCATATTTTTTTAAATTGCAATCTTTATTTATTTTTATTTTTTTATAATTTTTTTATTATATTATGTTATTCACCATACAGTGCATAACCTGGTTTCTGATGTAAAGTTCAATGATTCATTAGTTGCGTATAACACCCAGTGCACCATGTAGTACATGCCCTCCTTACTACTCATCACCGGTCTATCCCATTCTCCCACCCCCCTCCCCTCTGAAGCCCTCAGTTTGTTTCTCAGAGTCCATAGTCTCTCATGCTTCATTCCCCCTTCTGATTGCCCCCCCTTTCTTTATCCCTTTCTTCCCCTACCTATCTACCTAGTTCTTATGTTCCATAGGTGAGAGAAACCATATGATAATTGTCCTTCTCTGCTTGACTTATTTCACTTAGCATTATCTCCTCCAGTGCCGTCCATGTTGCAGCAAATGTTGAGAATTCGTTCTTTTTGATAGCTGAGTAATATTCCATTTTATATATGGACCACATCTTCTTAATCCAGTCATCTGTTGAAGGGCATCTTGGCTCAAGAAGGAGTCATATTTGAATCAATTTTTTATTTTCTTGCTTTCACTCATGTTCCGAGCAAACTATTTTTATGATTTTGGCTATAATTTGCAAACCTGCTTTTTTCTAACATAAACATTCAAAGTCCCATGAAATTATAATATTTATAGCTGGTACACAGTTCTTTTATAATGCTAAAATCTCAACAACATTGATCTTGAGAAAAGGAGACTGTGGAATTTTAATTAATTAATTCACTAATCATTCTATATTTAATTAGTTTTCCTTTATTCTTTAGCTATAACACGAGCGACTTACAGCAAGTTTCAAGCATGCTGGGTGGGACATTTTGAAATCTGCATTTGTATTACGAAAAAGAGTATGTGCGTCCCTAAATAAGCATGCCCTTTGTGAGTACTCTGGATTGTGGACACTTAAGTCCAGGAGTATTTTTCTGAATGTGTTTATTTTTAATTACATATGTACTATGGAAATTTGTCCTCCGTGTAACAGTATCTAATGATGCAGAAGTGTATTTCCAAGGCCTCCTGCCTTTATCAGAAACTACCACTTCTAACAGTTTTCCAAATATCCTTCCAGAAGTTTACTATAAATCTACACACGTACATATCTGTTTTCCTCTTCTTCTAAATGAGATCCTATTAGAGTTTTTTTTGACTGTGTTGGACATCTTTCTGTATCAGTTCATATGAATCTACATCACTTTTTTCTTGTTTTATTTTATTTTTTTCAAGTTTTTATTTAAATTTCAGTTAGTTAACATATAGTGTAATATTAGTTTCAGGTGCAGAATCTAGTGATTCAACACTTCCTTACAAATCTACATCATTTTTAAGACTTTCTTTAAAAAGAGGAATGTTAGGTTCACAACAAAATCGAGAGGACGGAACAGAGATTTTCCATATGCCCTCTGTCCCCATACATGCAGAGCTTCCCCCATTAACATCACTCGCTACAATGGTACATTTGTTACTAAGGATGAACCCACAGTGACACACTGTAAACATCCAAAGCCAATAGTTCACCTTAGGGTTCACTCTTGGTGTTGTACACTCAATGAGCTTGGACAAATGTATACTGACTTTTATATATCATTGAAATATCATACAGAAGAGTTTTGTTGCCTAAAAACCCTCTGTGTTCTGCCTGTTCATCCTTCCCTTGACTATCAGCAACCATTGTTTTTTTTAATTTTCTGTTGCCACCATTTTGCCTTTTCCAGAATGCCATATATTTGGAATCATACGGTATGTATGTAGCTTTTTTCAGAGTCATTTCCTTCACTTAGTAATACATATTTAAGGTTCTCCATGTCTTTTCGTGGCTTGGGAGCTTATTTCTTCTTAGCCTTGAATAATATGCCATTGTCTGAATGTACTAGAGTTTATCCACTCACCTACTGAAAGGCATCTTGGTTGTTTCCAGGTTTTGACAATTAGGAATAAAGCTGCTATAAACATCCATGTACAGATTTTTGTGTGGACATAGTTTTCAACTCCTTTGGGTAAATACCAAGGAACACAATTGCTGAATGTCATGGAAGAGTATTTTTAGTTTTGCGAGAAACTGCCAAACTGTCTACCCAAGTGGCTGTACCATTTTGCATTACCACCAGCAATGAATGAGAATTTCTGTTGTTCCACATCCTTGCTACCATTTGGTGTCGTCAGTGTTCCAGACTTTGACCATTTCAATAGGTATGTAGTGATATCCTGTAGTGGTTTTAATTTGCGTTTCCCTGATATATGATTGGAACATCATTTCAGATGCTTATTTGCCATCTGTTTATTTTCTTTGGTGAGGTGTCTGTTAAGGTCTTTGGATCATTTTTTAAATTGGGTTGTTTATTTTCTTGTTGTTAAATTTGAAGAATTCTTTGTATATTTTGAGTAACAGTCCTTTATTAGCTGTGTCTTTTGCAAATATTTCTTCCAACGTGTGGATTGTCTTCTAATTCTCTTGGCATTATCTTTCACGGAGCAGAAGTTTTTAATTTTAAGGAAGTCTAACTTATCAATTCTTTTTTTTTTTTTAAGATTTTATTTATTTATGTGACAGAGAGACAGCCAGCAAGAGAGGGAACACAGCAAGGGGAGTGGGAGAGGAAGAAGCAGGCTCCCAACGGAGGAGCCCGATGTGGACTCGATCCAGAACTCCAGGATCACGCCCTGAGTCGAAGGCAGCCGCTTTAACGACTGCGCCACCCAGGCGCCCCTAACTTATCAATTCTTTTAAGTCTTTCTTTTGTAGATTGTGTCTTTGGTGTTGTATTCGTCATTCTTTTTTTTTTTTTTAAGTTGGGAGATAATTGACATGTAAGATTGTATTAGTTTCAGGTGTACAACATAATGATTCCATATTTGCAAAATGATCACTACATTAAATCTAGTTAACACCCGTCGCCCTACAGTTACAAATATTTTTCATGTTGAGAACTTCTAAGATCTACTCTCTAAGAAACTTTCAAATATATAATACAGTGTTATTAACTATAGTGTCATGTTGTACATTATATCCCCATTCGTCATTCTTTTTAAAACCTGGATTGGTTGACATTTAAATGGATTTCAACATTTCACTATCACAAAGAATGCGGCAACAAACATCCGTGTTCAAATGTCGCTAGGGTACATTCCTATAGGTGAAATGAATGAGTCAAGAACATGCTAATTTAAAATTTTGAGATATTGCTAATTCAACCCCCCCCCCCAAAGACTACCAATTTCCATTTGCATCTAGAGGATAAAGAATAGAAGCAAGACTTTAAGACACAGCAATTTGTTGGTGACAAGAGCACTGGGTCAGGCATTGGAAGAACTGGCTCCTATTCCTTTTTCTGATGCTCTAATTAGCTTTGTGACATGGCATGAATCACTTAACCTTCCTGTCTCACTGGGTCCTTTCACAAGCTCCCTTGCAAAAATGCTAGTGGATACAGTTTCTAGCCTTGCTTTCAAGCATGTAGCAGAACACACTTACCCATGCACTTTATGAAGACTGCATTTCTAAATCAATGTGCTAAATCTTCCACTTGCTTAAATTCCTTTAGAATGGAGCCAAACTCAAAGAGAAGCTACGACCTCCAGGATGCACTCAGATGCTCGGAAGCCAGCACCGCATTTGGGGTTTGCTGCCTGAGTGCTGCTTTGGCTCAGCCCCCTGCATTTGGCCGAGTATCTGAGGCTAGGAGTGATTCCAGGCAGGCGGCAGACACTCAGTTAGAAAGAGAGGAGCGGGGCCAAGGTGTGCAACAAATGCATTTGACAGGCATTCTGGGGAAAAAAGCCTGTGTTGCCAGACTAACCTGTGTCTCAGTATTCACAGGTGGAGATTTTCCATAATAAAAGAGTTTTATTTCCCGCACTTGTGCCAGCATAGGATTCAATCAGTGACTCAAGTTAACACTGTCTTTTACCAACATTAATACTACTATCACTGTAAATGTTTGGTTTAAACTCAACGGTACCGTGAGGTGGTGGAGATGAAATCGATGGCTCGGGTCAATCTAATTCCAGTTTTGCTGGAAAAGTGAGAAAGTGATGAGAGGGTCAACTATTTCTATTTTCTTTCTCCCTTTCAAATACGTATTGCAAAGGAGAAACAAAATGGATAGTCAAGCCAGAATTCTGACACTGAGGAAATTGCCGAGTGATGCCGGTCTGTGGTATTTTCGAGGCCACTGGCTCTTCACTACTGCCATACATTGGATTTCCTGGTTTTGTAAAAGGTTGACACAAGGGGGGCCTTTGGGGGACTCCCACAGATTCTGATTTAATTGATCTAGGGAATGGCCTGTCATCAGGATTTTTAAAGTTTCTTTCGATGATTCTGACGCACAGCTCAGAGAGCCAGAGTTCTAGTCTTATGCTACCCAATGCGGTAACCACAAGTTCCATGTGCCACTGAACACTCGGAACGTGCCTGGATCGGCTTAAGACATGCTCAGAGACTTAGACTAAAAAGGGAAGTAATGTTAATAATTAAAGCATTATTAATATCATACTTTAATATTACATATCATACATTAAGTTAATATTAATAAGACTATCATTGGCATTATATTAATAATTAACATGTTCATAAAATACTATTTCAGGAATTGCACGTTAAAATAATATTTTGGATATACTGATTTAAATTAAATATATTACTAAAATTAGCTTTACCTGTTTCATTTTACTTTTTAAAATGTGGCACTAGAAAATTTAAAATTACATGCGTGGCTTATATTTGTGGTTGCATTACATTTCTGTTGGACCGTGCTTTTGTGCCATCAGCTCAGGCAAGATCTCTGATGCTGCCTGTGCATTCACAGATTACTAAGATCCAGGATACTGATTAGAGGGGAGGGGTAATTTCAATTTCTCATGACCATAGGAAATTTTTTTCCCCATAGGATAGAGTCAACCACCTTGGAGACATAATTGCCAGCCTCATGTCCTCTGTTACCTCTTTATTTCCCTGATGTAATGCCAAGGTAAAATTATCAAATTTTTTTTTCTGCTTTCTAAGATAAGTTTAAAACTGCAAAGGAGAATACGATTCTCAAAGAATCCTCTCCTATGCCTGAAGCTTGCTATGAAATCACTGACTTTCTATGTGAAGAATGTAATGAGTGTGGAAAGAAATTCACTGATCTCTCCAAAGAGAAAAAAATCATATGACTTTGAATCCTAGAGCATCAGATGGCCTCTCTTTCATAAAGTTTCTATTCCAAGGGAGAATTTGAGAAGCATAATAGCATAATATTGAACCAATCTGCTAGGAATTTTAAACACCATTTTTCTTAGTAGTCAGTCCTATTTCCTAACAGTGGAAAAGCCAGAAGGCAAAATTTCCTAAGAACAAACTTATAGGGATACAGGAGTTAATCAAAATGTATCTGCCAAGGAAATCTATGAATGAAATCTACTTTTTGTTAGATAACGAGTACATTACTTTGTAAAAGTTGAAATTTGAAATTTTAATGATTTTTATCTTAATCACTTTAGGGTTTTGCTTACCTGTTCTTTCTGCTACGTGCTGAGAAAATATGTACGAAAAAAGGTGTAAGTTCTCTGCCCGTGGTGTTCATTCTTTGCTGTGTTTCCCTCTTCCTTCAATATCTCTTTAACTGGCAATTGAGAAAAGGGACAAAGCAGATAGCTTGGGGAGAGCATTTACCTTTTTATCTTTGGTACTAATTTTATAGTTTAAAAATTGCCTAGCATTATAAAAGCAAACTATAGTTCACATTTGTGTAGATACTTGAAGGATCACAAAATTGCTGAGTTTTGTGACACAAAGGAAACTTTTTTTTAAGATTTATTTATTTATTTGAGAGGGGGAGAGAGAGAGCGAGAGAGAGAGGCAGAAGGAGAAGGAGAGAGAGAATCTCAAGCAGACTCCCCACTGAGCACAAAACCTGATCTCAGGACCCGTGAGATCATGACCTGAGCTGAAATCATGAGTCGAGTGGGACGCTTAATAGACTGAGCCACTCACTCAGGTGCCCTACAAAGGAAAAATTCTTAATGGAACTGCTTGAAGTGGTCCACTTTTCTCAGTGGTCACCAAGAATATAGTTAAGGACATCATGCAGATTTTGGGAAACCAAAAGTAAAGAATCTAACAATATGTCAGTTTGGAGCCCAAGGATTTTTGGTTTGGGGTATTTTTTCTCTTTATAGGCTATGAGCTTAGAAAATTTAGGTTTCAGAAGTTTTAGAGTTTCAATTAAATTATACTCTCCAATCCCCTTTGAACTTTGCTTTGAAGAGGATGTGATCGTACATGGAAAGATGTGATCATACATGGACATACACCTACTGGGGAGTGAATTTTCTGAGCTATTTACAGTTTGTACTCCAATACCTTTATATTCTTCATTGTTCAAATTATTCAGTATATATGTGGCTCGAGAAAACTTGAGTCTCCCATAATTCTTAGTTTCATATGAGTTTGCCATGAGTGTTTGGAATTTTCTTAGACAGCAAGTGCTAGGCAATGTGGAGCTCATGGAGACCTTGACTGTTGCATCTTTGTTGTCCTACATGCGACTCACACGTATTTGATCAATTTATGTTACTATTCAAGCTTCAGCTTTCTTCATCTTTAAAATTAGGGTTATGACTCTGCCATACGTAGTTCTTCTCAAAATTAAAGATTTCTATCAGTGTCTAGCTAGGGTTATATATGCACTAGGTCAGTGAGTGGTAGCTGTCAGGCTTATTAGGAGATAGCTAAAGTTTGTCAGAAATGCCGAAGATACTGACTTTGTATTTTTTTGGCTGAAGGACACTGCACTGTATATGAGAGAGACAGTTTAATCAAGGACACCGACTCTTGAGCGAACTCTCCAAGTTTAAGTCCCATTTTCGTCTCTTACTATTTGTAAGACGCTGGGCAAGTTTTTAAATCTCTTGGCCCCAGTTTCCTCACGTGTAGAATGGATTCTTCACGGTGTCTACCTTAGAAAACTGTTGTAATATTAAATGAATTTGTACATGTGAAGACTCTAGAACACAGTTCCTGACATATAGAAAGGCTGTGTAAGTTATGTATTCATCCTGGCACCTCCTAGGTATTCAGTAAATGTATAATTATATAACTGTGTCATGGCAAGGGACACTCTTGAGTAGAAATGGCAGTTTGGGGAAAACGGAAGAAAGTCTTTTGAATATCCTGAGGACACCAGACACTACTATCCCCATTTTTAAAGTGAAGAAAGGGAAGCTTGAAGCAGTTGAGTTGACTTGCCCTGGGAACACATGAAAGAGGAGAGCCCCCAAATCATGCCTTTTATCTCTCCATTTTGGTTATATTTATCATTCTATCCCACTGTCTATACACAAAATGATCATGGTAAATGACCGTAAATATTTTCTGAGATTTTCCAACATGTTTATTCCAACAAATTTCATTGTTTTGATCCCTTCCTAGAAGACTCTCCTCAGGGGAACTTACATTCTGATATACGCAACCTACACAGATTTATCTTTAACAACATTTTAAGTATTAGTTCTTGAAGGCTGTAGTTTTAAATTCTGAGGAACTTAGGAGCATTTTTTTTTAAAGATTTATTTATTTATTTATTTATTGGACAGAGATAGAGACAGCCAGCGAGAGAGGGAACACAGGGGGAGTGGGAGAGGAAGAAGCAGGCTCCTAGCGGAGGAGCCTGATGTGGGGCTCGATCCCAGAATGCCGGGATCACGCCCTGAGCCGAAGGCAGATGCTTGACGGCTGTGCCACCCAGGCGCCCCAGGAGCATTTTTATCACATAAAGTTGTTGTAAGTAAAACTCTTGGGAGTATGCCTGTTTTAAAAAATATAATATGCAATTGACTGAGAAGTGTATGCATTCTAGTTGCTTCTAAAAATCTATTTTAAATTGCAAAGCTTGTTGTTTCCTCTGAAGCCACATTAGCCTCAAGGATAATGACATTTTTTCTTTTTGTGTGGCATTGATGGTGACTTAGTTTTCCCCTTTACTCGAGAATGTGCATAGTTATGCACAAATTTGTGTTATTATTCTTTTCACCTTCATGGAGAAAGCCATGAGACAATTTTAACAAGAGGATTCCTTCTCCTTTAAGTTTTGGGATCTTTAGGTTAGGTTTATACTCTTCAAGTGAACATAGTATCTTCAAAATCAGGTATGTACAGGATTGCCTGGGTAGTGTTCTAATTTGGGTATAATTTCAGAATATTACTGAAGTTGTTTTATTGATGTTATGTTTGTCTCGTGCTATCCTAGGCTATTTGGCTCCTGTAGTCTGAACTCTCAGCACCTGTCCTGTATACAATCAGATGGCAGGGGTTCCCTGAACTTTTGTTGCTATTTGAGATTGAAATAAGGTCTTGTCTCTTATAAAAGCAACTGTTTATATTTGTTGAAAAGGTAAACTCAGAAACCACATGAGCACAGAAACACAGGGGACTCAGGTAAAAGGATTTTAAAATAAACCAGACCCTGTTTCCTACAATTTCAAGTTCTTTTGGTTTAATAACATCTGCTGCTCTTTCCCGCACGGTCCTCCAGGAGATGAATCAGCTGCATCTTTGCAGAAGCTCTAAGAGTTCTCCTATATAATTCTTTCTGTTTATTGCTAGATGGTTCACACAGTTATTTTGGGACCCAGAAAATCAAATTATTGGTTTAGAAAGTCTTGAGGTTAAGGCCAGTTACTTTATCTGATGGGGCTTTTGGCAGTTCAGTTTGTCACTTGATCAACACAAAAACATGTGATGATTTTGTTATAGCCCATTGTAATTCACTGCACCTTTTAGGATGACATAGAGAATGCCCAGTGGTCTTTCAGTGCAGGGATCACAACTCAAATGCCTATGGGCCTGGGCTGCTAAAAAAAAAAGTAGTGTGGGGAGTAGGGATTGTGGCAAACTGGAAAGTAAACACTCTGTCAAGAATGAGGGTTTGGGGGGACAGGAAGACTATGTTCCTGATGGGATACATTAGTTATTATTTTTTTATTTTTTTAGGTATATGAGTTTCTCATTTCTTCTGAATGTCACCAGTCTCCTGGAACCTTACTTGCTTCTCCCAGGTATGTCGCCACCTGGGAACAAAGGGCTCTGTTGCTGGTGTACGGTGTGAAAAAGTCAGCCCACCTGGTTGTTCTGATGGAATTATCCACCCAGTCCCTCTGTTGCTGGCCCTAGAACCCAATATCAGACCCATCATGCTCAGGGCAGCCTCAGAGCCACGTCACGTGCACTTTTTGCAAGAGACTTCTGTGTGTTTTCTCATCTCATCAGATCCTTTTGCTTTTTCTCTTTCCAAATTCTCTTTGGCTAATGTTCACCAAGGGGACCTCTTGTAATTTTCCAATTGATAAATGAATTTATAAAAAATATCTTTTGGGGACACCTGGGGTGGCTCAGTCACTTAAGCCTCTGACCCTTTGATTTCGGCTCAACTCATGATCTCAGGGTCATTAGATCGAGCCCCCAGTGGGCTCTGTGCTCAATGTGGAATCTGCTTAAGACTCTCTCCCTCCCTCTCCCCTTGTCCCTCACCCCTCTTAAAAAATAAAAAATATCTTTTAGTTAATGTTTAGAGACTTGATGTGGGAGATAGAGGTTACAGGAAGTATGACATCTTGAATCAAAGCTCATCTGTTTCTATTTTATAAAAGACAATCAAATTATAAAAGAATAGAAATATGGAATAAAAAGAATAGAAATATAAGTATGGAACTAGCATCTTCTTTTTTTAATCGTTCCTTCCTTTTTTCATAGCTAATGCCTGTAGACTATTTTGGTATAGCACAGGGAACCACTTACTTCTAGGAAGCTCCTAATTTTGTAGATGACCTTTTCCTTTAACTGCTCTTCTTGGCATTACACATTTTACAATAACCTCTCAGCAACTTCTTTTGTGATTTTTTTTTCTCTTACACTTATCCTACTTGAGTGCCTGAGATCTGACAGAAGGAGGATATGGGACTAATATTTTAACATTAATTTATGTTTACATGCTGATACAAAAGGGTTGAATGACTAATCTTAAAATCCATATATATAAAAAAAACCAGTGGAGATGGGGGAAGCGGAGCATATTAGTGGACTTCCAGAGTTGTGTGGAGGAAG
This sequence comes from Ursus americanus, assembly GCF_024610735.1. Classification (NCBI taxonomy): domain Eukaryota; kingdom Metazoa; phylum Chordata; class Mammalia; order Carnivora; family Ursidae; genus Ursus; species Ursus americanus. The sequence continues at coordinate 31,852,088 of NC_142151.1, read as the reverse complement.
GTGACCGGTGAGTACTCAGAGCAGCTCTAGTTATTTGCCACCTTTAGAAATCTGAGATCATGAGGAACGTAGATCTAAACATCTTAGGTTCACAGTCACGTTTTTGTCTTACTTTCATTTGTCTCCCCAGCATTCATTACAGCTACTGGTATGTAGTTGGTGCTCAATTAATGGTCATAGAAAGGATGATGAGCTATCCCTTCTTTCAGAGATTTAAATTACTGGAACATATAGAAGCCCAGAAACATACATAATTATTGGAGTAGCTGATGAATGTGCCCGGCATGCAGAGTTGCTTGCTTTTCTGTATGACCTCATTTTATGGATGAAGACAGTGCACAGATTGCTGAGGGCATACAGGTGACAAGTGGCAGAGCAAGGATTTGAATCCAGGGCTGTTGACTCCAGAATCCATAATTGCAAGTAGTCTACTTTGCAGTCAGATGGAAGAGATCAAGGCCAAATCTGTAAACAAGCAAGGACACAAATAATTACTTGGGTCACGTAGGTAAAAGTTTGGTTTCCTTAGACATGTACATCTCAGGTTTTCGCATTAGACAAGAATTCCAAACTTAGGAGACAATGGTTGTTTTACAATGAAAAGTTTGTTTCCATTCTTTGGTTTTCAGATTTTTATAAAAATACTATATGCATACAATAATAATAATAATCAAAGTTGTATGCATTTGTTTAAAAATTAACAGATAAAGAAGATCATCCTTCATCCTCACCTCCGGTCTCCCTATGCTCAGAGAGGTACTTTTAACCATTCCTGCTGGTATTTCAAGTTTAATGACTGTTTCCATGCCACTAAAAAATACATTTACAAAATGTTTCCTCTGTATTAGGGGCAAGGTATCTAGGGATGACCAACAGTTAAAATCATTCTTCTTGGGGCACCTGCGTGGCTCAGTAGATTAAGCGTCTGCCTTGAGCTCCAGTCATGATCTCAAGGTCCTGGGATCGAGTTCCGCATCAGGCTCCCTGCTTGATGGGGAGTGTGCTTCTCCTTCTGCCTCTCCCTTCCCCTGCTTGTATTCTCTCTCTCCCTCTCTAGCTCTCTCTTTCTTTCTCTCTCTCTCTCTCAAATAAATAAATAAATTTTAAAATAAACATTCTTGTGGAGAGAACTTTCACTGAGGAAATAGTCAATATGCAAACAAATAAATAAGCTGGGTAATTTTAGAGGGTGGTAACTGCCATGAAGAATCTGATACGTAGGAACGGTGTGGAAAGAAAGTGAGGTGGATCTGGTTGCTTTGCTTGTTTATCTTGGAATTGGAGAGGGATTTCCTCTGAGGTGCCTACTAACAGTAGAAATGCATTTAAAGGACCATCTGGGATGCACAGGTAAGATAAATAAGTGAAGCTTCCCGAGGACAGAATTTTGCCCCATTAGATTGTTTCTAGGATGGAATGTAGATATAGCATACATATAGAACAGATACTCTTTTTTTTGTTTTTCCAGGAAGAACGAAAAATTCAGATGTTTATATGCAATTTCCTGATAGCTAAATGTGGAGCCGATCTTTTCAAAACTCTTCACAGCCAGAGGAAACATGCTTCGAGGCTGTGGGTATGGGACTTTTGCTTCAAACCAGTGATCCCAGTATGTATATGTATATTTGACATAACACACATAGAAAGCGACAATATTTGGTGACACGTTGTGGCCAACAGGCTGAGCCTTGGTTTCCCAGGAGCTGGGAAGATCGGTATCTGAAGGCACACATAGCTAGAGTGACCATATGCATGCCTTTGTCAACTGTCCCAGTTGACCCCCATTGTCCCAGTGTTCTGGTTTGAGCGATGTCATACAGGCACCATACCCATAACCATGTGCGACACACAGTGGTCCAAAAGTTCTGAGAGTTTGTTTTCTGGAGACTAGCTCCATTTCTTTAGAGAGTAATTCTGTGTTGGCCTGGTGCAAACTCTGTTGCTGCTCACGAAAGCAAGATGGTGCAGGCGTAGCTAAAACTGAACAACTTTTGCATGAACCGTACCTGTCCCATCACACTCCTCCGTTTTATAACTGCCTGCCTTGAGGCTGCATCACTAAGAAGTCAGCCAGAGGAAAATCTCTGGTCCTACTAGATCCTTCTGACGTGTACTTTCTGGGTGATGTCTCTCTTAACTCCAGTTATTTATGAATAAAATCCAGTCTGCTTTCTGCATTATGTCAATGTTTTAAATCATGATGCATCACCCCTATTTCTCAGCACCATTAGTGATTAGATTCCTTTTTGAGCTTTTTTATTGTAATTTTCCTGGAATCTGAGTACAGAGGAAAGGGAAATGTGGATGCTCATTTCGATATCTTGCTCCACTCTTTTTTTTTTTTTTTATTCACTCTTTCTTACTGACCCAGCTGAAATTGGAGAAATAGGCCATGACTTTTTCTTTTCCTTCTTGTTCTCCTGGTAGGGTTTTGCATGCATAATAAGGATGGACCTTCTAACCGTACAGTTATTATCTGTGAAACTGAGCTGAGGGTTGTTAAACCTCCATTCTAGCGCATGCAGAGATCCCGTCTGATCTTGGCAGGTGGCGGTGGTGGAGTCGTCCTGCCAGTCAGATCCCAGGAGTCACCAGGCTATCCGCATAGATCAGATCACGGCAACAGTCACATATCCATCACCTGTGCAGTATAACTTCTGTGCTGTTCAGTGTCAGCTCTGTCCTTGACTCCTGGCTAGAGATCACGTTGAGACTAGACCTACTTAATTAGCTCACTCTTTTTATTTGCCTTTCAAGGTAGATTTTAAGTAAGATATTTTAAAAAGTTAGCTGTGTACTTACCCCAAAGTGCTCAAAAGCAGGAGCCCCAAATAGACGTTACCAAATAGGTGAGCAGCAGAGCTCCAGTGACATTTTATAACCAATGCTTGCCCGTGGATTTGAAATCAGGAATGGGAGAAGAGGAAAGGATAAGACTCTCATTTAAACAACAAGCGTTTGCCCATCTCTAATGAGCTGCCTCCTTTCTTGCCTGGGAGTTTCCTAGGAAATAAGCCGCATGTGGCACAGCGTGGGCACATCGTGGCCTTATCTTTTCGCCTCCTGCCCCAGTGACCAGGCAGTGCACAGACCCTGGGGTCCCAGTCAATCCTTTAATTTTGCTACCTAGACTGGGGAGTTGACCGCATAAAGCTAAACCCTCCAAAATGATCATGTCAACAATCAACACAGACAGGGCAGGAACAACCAAAGTGGTTAGGGGAAAACCAGGCCCATGAGGTCAGGGAGTAAAGCAGCACGGGGAGCTCTTGCTTCACTTCTTAGAGGCCAGTCACTAGGAAGTTGATTTTTATGGTGTCTCCTTGCTCAGCACTTGGAAGATGTATTTTTACGATTCTTTCCCTGAACCAAAATTATCGCTGGGTTTACCACTCCGGGATCATTCGCTACATTTAATACGGTCTTTTGTGAATGAGAGGAAAGGAGACTAATGCCACCTGAAGGGGAGGGAGCTGTCCAGAGAGACTTTGTATTTTTCGTCACTATTCAATCCTTTTTAAAATTTAGCAATGGGACTGAACCCTGGAAATCTACATAGTTAATGTTCAGGCCATACAAAAGCATAAAACGAGGCACCAAGTCATTTTGGGGGGTTTACTCAGAGGGCATGAGCTGTAGTCCCACCCCTGCCTCTCACCGATAGTAGGAACTTGGCGAGGTTGCGTAAGGCTTCCTGGCCTTCCATTTCTCATGTACAGAGAGGGACGATGACACCAGGCCTGCCCAGTGACGGACTTCCTGTGCACATCTCATAAGAAAAGAAATAAAACATTTTCTGGGAAGCTCTGAAATACCATTGAATGTGAAATAGTAGTAGTAGTAGTAGATTTTTCATGTCTTAAAACTTGACAGCTAACAAGTTGGTTAATCCTGTGTCAGGTAAGCAGTCACCTCATATAGCTGCTTCCCCCCGGAAGTTAAACTGATTGAATGGTTAGTTATCTTAGCTAAAGCGGAACATAGATGTCTGTAAGAAATTTAGTCTCTTTAATCCCAATTTCTTCTATCATTGATCATTTGATATTATAAGCTCACCAGAGCTAAGAAATATGTAACAGAAAATTGGTAGGAGCTCAGTTCTTTGATTATATATTTTATTTTATTTTTTTAAGATTTTATTTATTTATTCGACAGAGAAAGAGACAGCCAGTGAGAGAGGGAACACAAGCAGGGGGAGTGGGAGAGGAAGAAGCAGGCTCATAGCGGAGGAGCCTGACATGGGGCTCGATCCCAGAACGCCGGGATCACACCCTGAGCCGAAGGCAGATGCTTAACCGCTGTGCCACCCAGGCGCCCCATTGATTATATATTTTAATCTGAAATTCTTGATGTTTCTACTCATCTTTATTTTCCCTCATAGATATTTTTCTGGCTCAGAGGAAATTATAAACTCATTTTCTTTTTCTTCCCAAATTCTGGTCCTCTTTTAGTTTGATTCCTGCACTTTCAATTTCTGAAGCTATGGTTTACATCAGACAGGGAGAAAGCAATCAGCCTTGTGTAGCCGCTCTGTCCAGTTTTGACAAATGTAGAGTGTTGCTGCAAGTTTCCATGTCATTTAGGTTTCCTGTGACTAACCAACACCACTACTGGAGCTAATTTAAGAATGTTTCCCCCACTCAGCTTTTTATAGCTCCCTCCTACATTTGTTACTAAGAAAAAAATTTAGGCAAATATCACATCTTGAGTCATGAGGTATGAGTCTCATGAGAAGTCCTTGAATTTCAAAGGAAACCAGAGTGAATCCATAGACAGTCCCCCCGGAAGCTTATCAGTCTGCAGATGGGGAAACCACTTACTCAGCTTTTGAGCTTTGAATGAAAAGACATGGCATTTCCAAAGTCTACACGCAGTTGGTAGGAGGCTCTCTGTAGCCAGTCATAGAGGAGAAGGGAATTCAGTGAGACCCCTGTCCAGCCCGGTTGTTGATTGAATGAGAAAATGGAGCCCTAGAAACATTGGCTGGCTTTCTTCACGTCGTATAGCTGGCCCTTGGGTGCGAAGCTGGAGTCAGAGCGCAGGTGTTCAGCACAGAGCAATGCCGTTTCTACCACTTCATGGAGCCCACGTAAGCTCTTTCCTCCTTCATGTACCAGCTTTGAGAAAGCCTAAGGAATGCAAGAATTTTGCCCATTTAGATACTTCATTTTCCAATTGAGTTTTGTTTTATTTGACGACTGAGGAAATGTCAATCAATGGAGGTGTAAATGAATCTGCTTCCGGCTGTGAAATTTAGGCTTTTTGAAGGCCAAACACAAATGGAAAAATGCAATCAGACCTTTCAAATTGTTATCAAATCAAGTTAGAGGAAAAGAAAACTCTACCACCTCAGCAAACAGCTATATTGAGAAGTGCCAACTTGAAATTTAATTTATGAAAAGCAAATTAATTCTTCCTACTTCTCAGAACAGATTTCTTTAACCTCTGTGTTAAGTGCATCTTTCTAATTGAATGACTTTGGGTAGAATAAAGAATCTGATTATTTAAGACGAAAGAAAATTAGCCATGTCTTTGTTTAGTATGTAAGTCCTTGCTCAGTATTAATAAACTTTTTGGTGACAAGGAAATTTTTTTTCTCTGTAATTAATACATCCAAAATTATGAGAGTCAAACAGACCTCAGTCAATGGAGAATGTGAATAACTGCAGAGCAGTTAATCTGTAGTAGCCCTCAATCCTTATTTACCATTTATTTATAGAGGATTATTTTGAAGGTAATTTTTACTTCTACTTCTTTAGAAAAGACAGATTTTAATGCGGGAATGCCTTTCCAGTTTAAAGATAATATGAAGAAGTTACTTGAAGCTAATTGGTAATAAATTTGAAATCACACTGTAGTCTCCTATGATGGAAGCATCATGGGACAGTGAACAGAGTTGTAGATTTGGAACTGGAGCAGCTGACCCAACCAGCTGACTAAGAAATCTTGGGAAAGTTCTAGAAGTTCGCTGAGCTTCAGTTTCTCTTCTGTTCAACAGAGGTAAAAATTCTTATTGACAGAGTTGTTCAGATGATTGCACGAAAGAAGGTTTTTGAAAAGATGTAACAGGATCTAGTGCATGGGCAATCAATAAATGAAAAGTTATTCTAATATAAAAAATTTAATTCAATGTAAGATGAAGTAAGAAAAGCCAGATAGGGTTGAGATCAAGTAGGTAGTGAAGGCAAGCTTTCAACTTTCTTTTTTACTCTTCAGAATATTTTAATGTTCTCTTTTAATGAAGTTCTATTAAGGTTAAAATTCATAATGTAATTATGTTTTGTTAGCCAAGCTGGTGTCTATTAAATTTTGGTTTTAATTAAACGTCTTGGCTGGTGTGAGTTCTATGAGTGCTGTTGAACAGATCAAAAGGAAAAGATTCAGATCTCAAGTAAGAAATGAAAGTCATTTAACTTATGCCAGGTTCAGGTATACATGATTAGTAACAATGATCAAATTTCTAAAAGCTTTCTTCAAAGCAAACCTAAAATAGATATTTAAAAAAAGAAAATACTTCTTTAGGGGCACCTGGGTGTATCAGGAGGTTAAGCGTTTGGCTTTGGCTCAGGTCATGATCCTGGAGTCCTGGGATTGAGCCCCACATGGGGCTCCCTGCTTAGCGGGCAGTCTGCTTCTCCTCCTCCTCCCCGTTCACACTCTCTCTTATTATCTCTGTTGAGATCTCTGTCTCTCTCAAATAAATAAATAAAATCTTCTTTTTTAAAAAAGAAAATACTTCTTTAAAAGAAAATATGAAAATTAAAGCTCAGAAAATTAAAAGAAATTAAAAAGAAAATTGGACTCAGAAGAAATAAAACCAACGTTGGTACAGCTTAGCTAACAGCAAAAGCTGATCTGCTGTTACCCAGGGCGCCTTGTTGTCCGTACTCTTTTGCAGCAATAGCACGCAGAATGCAGTGAATCAGACAGCTGGCCCCATACGTGTTGCATATGTGCAGGTAATAGAATCGTAATGGCCTCTCTCCTTAGTAGATCTGTTCTAAACACATAGACCTAAATGTCCATGCCATGCCTCCAGTCCAAATCTATCTCATAATTTCCAGCATAAATTCTGTACTCCAATCAAGCCTGTTCTCCGGCATGTATCCTCCTTGTTCTTGCTATTCTTCGCACGTGTTTCAGTTTGCTACCCATCTGCCCAAGGAAAGTTCTACTTTTCAGTTCTTCTATGACATTTTTCAGCTTACTTTAGCCTACTCCAGACTTCTCTTTTTCTACTTCTCCTCTATGGCACTTTTTATCTGTTTCAGGCATTTTGGCACATGATTATCTTCTGACCATTGAATTCAGTATTTGTATGGTATATATAAATCTTTCCCTTCCCTCCCAGCAAACACCTTGAGGGCAGGAATGCATACTATATACTTAATTAATACTTATCATTTTTATTGAACTGAATAAAGAATACAATTGTATATAAAAAATCTGGGTATTACTTTTTTAAAAGATTTATTTATTTATTTTAGAGAAGAGCTCAGGACAGGAGAGGCAGAGGGAAAGGGACAGACAGACTCTTAAGTGCGCTCCCTGCTGAGCGCAGAGCCCAACATGGGGCACCATCTCACCACCCGGAGATCATGACCTGAACAGAAATCAAGAGTCAAACGCTTAGCCAACTGAGCCACCCAGGTGCCCTAAGAATCTGGATATTCCTTTTTTTTTTTTTAAAGATTTTATTTATTTATTTATTTGAGAGAGAGAGGGAGAGAAAGCGAGAGAGAGAGCTCATGCCAGCAGGAGGAGGAGCAGAGAGGGAGGGAGAAAGATCTCAAGCACACTTCTTGCTGAGCACGGAGCCCATCGCAGGCCCAGTCTCACAGCCCTAAGTTCATGACCTGAGCTGAAACCAGGAGTTGGTTGCTTAACCGACTGAACCACCCAGGCACCCCTGGATATTTCTTATTGTGTTTCTATTTCTTATTTATTTTCAATATTTGAAAATATCTTAATATGCAATAATAAATAAGCTCTCTGTCAGCATCTGGATATGAAAATCTTCTTACCTCTTACTAGAAGTAATTATATCATCAGAAAATAAAGATTTTATGCTGGCTTTGTTTCTTTTCTTCCTGCTTCCCTCCTTTGTATCTTCTATTTGTCACATGGTCTTTATCACCTGCCTACTGTACCAGGCACTATGCTAGGCAATTTACATGGCTACCTCTCATATTTTCTCCATTTTTCACATAACTTTGAGTTTCTAACATCCTCTAAAACTTGATTGTTCCACCTGTAAAATGGAAACCATACTATCTCACAAAGTTATGGAAGGGTTAAATGTCACTCCCTGTACTCTTATCTTATGTAATCATTGAACTTTTTATAGTCTTTCTTACATGATCTCTTACTTGAAGGACAAATGAGCGATGCCATCAAACCGCAGGCACCTAGCTGTGGGCAAAAGATATATTCCCTCTGTCTTTGTTATTTCAAAATCAGAGAGATTTCTAAATGCAATTTTTAACCTAATCAGCTAACTGTAATAAGGGTTTAATATTTTCATACAGGAAAGCAGCAATGTCATTTTTTTTTAAAGATTTTATTTATTTATTTGACAGAGAGAGACAGCCAGAAAGAGAGGGAACACAAGCAGGGGGAGTGGGAGAGGAAGAAGCAGGCTCCTAGCGGAGGAGCCTGATGTGGGGCTCGATCCCATAACGCTGGGATCACGCCCTGAGCCGAAGGCAGAAGCTTAAAGACTGCGCCATGCAGGCGCCCCTAGCGATGTCATTTGTAAAATCACGGGCTGCCTGCCAAGAGTGAAGGTAAACCTATCCATGCCTGTACAGGGATACACTCTGTAGAAGTGGCATGCTTACCTTTGTATTTTGAGATTCCATTAAAACATAGGTAGGTCAAAGCAAATTAAAATATAAATCTATAATCCACTTTTTTCTCTTGCCTTTTCAAATAATATATTGATTTTTGACTTTTGACAAAAAATTCTGTTCTTCTGAAGTGTTTGAATCTGAGAGCATTGGAGACCTTTGGCTTTTAGATTTTCTATCAGTTTCACAATCTGAACAGACTCAGGTGGAGTCATCCCTGTGTTTAAGACTTGAAAGGACTATCTGTAGATCTTAGAAGAATGATTGGTAATGCCCTAACCACAGTTCTTTTTTGAGCAAATTCTAGGAGCACTGTAAGAATTTGGGCTGTTGCTGATACACCTCTTTCTTTGGAAAGTTGTAAAATTGAGGAAACAACTATTCTGAGCAATTTCTTCTTATATAACTAGAATATATTAACTTTATTGCCTCCATCAAATACTTCCATCTGTAATTACATCCCATCACCTCATTTTTCTCTAAGCTGTTGTACCCAGGCAAGCTTCATTTTCTGACCTTTCTCTATGCTAGGCTATAGTCCATTTATCTAGAAAGATGGGATTTTTTTTTTTTTTACTTTTATGAACAACAGGCTCTTGATTTATGGAAGCAGTTGTAAATTGTTATTATTGCCAAAATTCTATCGTGTTGATAAATGAAAACAAACAAACAAACCCTGTCTTACAGTTCAGAACAAAGAATTACTAAGTTCATGATTAGGAGAAGAATGTGAACTGAAAATTCTGTGTTTGTTTCCTGTGTCTGTCTCTAATTTTTATATTTGTGTTGGGGACAAGTTACCTTTCCTCCCCAAGCTTCAGTTTTGTCTTTAGTAATACTGGAGGGATACTTTATAAGGATTTGATTACACAGTGAATGACAGGAGGCTGGTCCATAGCAGATACCCAATAAATGTTGTGTCTTCCAACTAGGTTTCACTAAAATGTCTCATGTTTTATAATGGATTGTTTGAAAAACTCCTATAAATTTTTGTATTTCTCTAGTGTTGGTGGTCCAAGAATGATGAATTTTGGATCACTCTAATATTCAGTTTCTGCCCAGAAAAATATAAGACAAAGAAATGTTAAGGCATTGGGAACCTTGTTTTTATATATCTGAGTCTGGAAATACAGTGTTCCAGAGACAAAAATTCATCAGGTTCTGTTAGAGTCATTCCTAACTCAAGGCTCATTCAGCTTTTGCAATGAATATGACCAAGGATTTGTACCCTTGGGTCTATGCATGAGTTTTATAACCTTTGTGAACCTCATTACCCTGTATTGATTTTTCATTCTTCAAAAGACAGGACCCATGGTTTTTATCAGACAATCAAAGGGCCTGTGAGCTGAAAGTTGTTAAAAAATACTTTGTATTTAGGTTTTCAAAATTATGGATTGCCTAGGAACTTTGGAACCAGTCAAAATTCTAAATTTAACAAAGCTATTATAAAATAATTGAAGGAAACCAGAGCTATAAGTTTTTGGAACACGGATATTGGTAACATTACTTCTCAAAGATGCTTCAGTATTAGACATAAGGGGGTGTCTTGTGCTGGGTGGGGAGTGAGCAGGTTATCACAGTAGGTAGACCTATTAGGTGTAGCTGGCTACAGAATTACTGATCAGGAGCAGAATGTCTTTGTACACTTTGGAAAGGGTTCCATAACCTGTGATGTATGTTGAAAACAAGACTGGTCTTTCTTGTTGCTGATCTTCCTTTCTTTTGCCCAAAATCTTAACATGGAGATTCATTCCTTTCCATTAAGAAGGCTGGCTTCTGAAAATCTATATTAAGATACATACTTCTGTAGAAATGATTCTTTAAAGTCTGTTCTATGAGCTCCATCCTAAATATGTATTTATCACATACTAAACATGGCCTCCGCCTTAAAAGAGAAGAGTCTAAAAAAGGTAAAATATTGACATAAATAAATTGAAGTCAGCGTATAAAGTGGCAAGAGCCACAGAAAATTATAGATTAACAAAGGAGTAAAGATGAGGAAGAAATTACAACCTAATTTCTCAGTGGGATTGAGGTTTTAAGAGTAGGAAGAGAATGGGGGAGGTGTTGGTCAAAGGATTCAAACATTCACTTATAAGATGAGCATGTTCTGGGGATCTAATATGTGGCATGGTGACTATACTTAATAATATATTATAAAAAATCATTCTCCACGATCAACTAGGATTCATTCCTGGGTTGCAAGAGCGGCTGTATATTCACAAATCAATCAACATGATCCATCACATTAATAAAAGAAAGGATAAGAATCATACGAACATTTCATTACATGTAGAAAAAGCATTTAACAAAGCACAACATCTATTCATGATAAAAACGCTTAACGAAGTAGATTTAGAGGGAACATACCTCAACATAGTAAAGGCTATATATGACAAAACCAAGTTAATATCATCCTCAGTGCGGGAAAACTGAAGCTTTTCTCTAAGATCAGGAACAAGACGGGGATGTCCACTCTCACCACTTTTATTCAACATAGTACTGGAAGTCCTATCCACAGCAACCAGAAAGCAAAAAGAAATAAGAGGCATCCAAATTGTCAAGGAAGAAGTCAAACTTTCACTATTTGCAGATGACATGATACTCTATATAGGAAATCTGAAAGACTCCATCAAAAATCCTTCTAGAACCGAAAAATGAATTCAGTAAAGTCACAGGCTACAAAATCAACATAAGGAAATCTATTACATTTCTACACACCAGTAATGAAGCAGCAGAAAAAGAAATTAAGGAATTAATCCCATTTACAATTGCACCAAAACCAATAAGATACCTAGGAATAAACCTAACCAAAGAGGTGAAAGACCTGTACACTGAAAGCCATACAACACTGATGAAAGAAATTGAAGACAGCACAAAGAAATGGAAAAACATTACATGCTCATGGATTGGAAGAACAAACATTGTTACAATGTCTATTCTACCCAAAGCAGTCTACACATTTAATGCAATCTCTATCAAAAACTAACATCTTTCACAGAACTAGAGCAAAAAATCCTAAAATTTGTGTGGAACCACGAAAGACTTCAAACAACTAAAGCAGCCTTGAAAAGGAAAAGCAAAGCTGGAGGCATCACAATTCCAGACCTCAAGTTATATTACAAAGCTGTAGTGATCAAAACAGTATGGTGTTGGCACAAAAATAGTCATGTAGATCGATAGAACAGAATAGAAAACCCAGAAATGAACCCACAATTACATGGTCAGTTAATCTTCAACAAAGCAGGAAAGAATATCTGATGGGAAAAACATAATCACTTCAACAAATGGTGTTGGGAAAACTGGATAACTACATGCAAAAGAATGAAACTGGACCACTTTCTTACACTATACACAAAAATAAATTCAAAATGGATTAAAGACCAAAATGTGAGAACTGAAACCATTAAAATCCTAGAAGAGAACACAGGCAGTAACATCTTTGACATCAGCCATAGCAACTTTTTTCTAGATATGTCTCCTGAAGCAAAGGAAACAAAAGCAAAAATAAAGTATTGGGACTTCATCAAAATAAAAAGCTTCTGCACAGCAAAGGAAACAATCAACAAAACTAAAAGCCAACCTGTGGAATGGGAGAAGATATTTGTGAATGACATCTCTGATAAAGGGTTAGTATCCAAAATCTATTAAGAACTTATGAAACTCAACACCCAAAAAACAAATAATCCAATTTAAAAAATGGGTAAAAACATGAATAGACATTTTCCAAAGAAGACATATAAATGGCCAACAGACACATGAAAAGATGCTCATCATCACTTATCATCAAGGAAATACAAATCAAAACTACAATGAGATATCACCTAACACCTGTCAGAATGGCTCAAGTCAACAATACAAGAAACAACAGGTGTTGGCGAAGATGTGGAGAAAGGGGAACTCTCTTGCATTGTTGGTGGGAATGCAAACTGTTACAGCTACTCTAGAAAACAGTATGGAGGTTCCTCAATAAGTTAAAAATAGAACTACCCTACAATCCAGCAATTGGACTACTAGGTATTTACCCAAAGAATACAAAAATACTAGTTCAAAAGGATACATGCACCCTGATGTTTATAGAAGTATTATCTACAATAGCCTAATTATAGAAACAGCCCATGTCCATTGACTGATGAATAGATAAAGAAGAGGAGGTATATATTTATAGAGTATATATATATATGTATACATATATATATATACACACACATATATATATATAGTATTTTTATATAAATAGAATGAAATATTACTTAGACATTTAAAAGTGAAATTTTGCCACTTGTAACAACATGGACAGAGCTAAAGAGTATTGTGCTAAGTGAAGTTAAGTCAGTCAGAGAAAGACAAATACCATATGATCTCGTATGTGGAATTTAAGAAACAACACAAACAAGCAAAGGGGAAAAAAGAGAATGAGGCAAACTGGAAAACAGACTCTTAACTATAGAGAACAAACTGAGGGTTACCAGAGGGGAGGTGGGCAGAGAGATGGGTGAAAGAGGTGATGGGGAGTAAGGAGGGCACTTGTGATGAGCACCGGGTGATGCATGGAAGTGTTGAATCGCTCTATTGTACACCTGAAACTCATATTACACTGTATGTTAACTAACTGGAATTTAAATAAAAACTTAAAAAAAATAATACTGCAGAAATTTCCATGAGAATAGGATCTTAACTGTTTTCACCACACACACACACACACACACACACACACACACACACACACACACAGAAAACAAACTATGTGAGGTGATGGATGTGTTAATTAACTTGGTTATAGTAATCAGTTCACAATGTATACATATATCAAATCATCACATTGTACACCCTAAATATATACAGTCTTATTTGTCAATTACACTTCAATAAAGCGGGGCTGGGGAGATGAAGACTAGGAAGATAGGATTCTGTAGAAGAAGCTATGTATGAACTAGCCTTTGAAAGATGCAAAGTATTTGAATATGTTGATATTGGGTAAAAAGGCTTTTTAGGAAAAGGAAACATTGTATTTATGAATATTAAAACAGGACATTTGTGACGTATATGGAATATGGTACCTGTGGCACAGGATATGCAAGGGAAATAGCTGAAAGTAATGAAGCATTTCAGGACCACAAAGAGAGGACCTCTTAAGTTTTAGAGCTTTTGAATCCTTCGTGAAGATTCCTCTTATAGTTTCTGTTGGGTCTCTTGAGGACTCTGTGTCAGCATAGTTCACCCACATGGCCATTCTATCCATAGCTTCCTTGGCAACACCACCAAGAATATACAGACCTATTAACCTCTGTTTGAGATTTTTACTCAATATTAAGAAAAACTCAAGGAAAGATAATTCAAAAGAAACACTTCTAGATCCTTAAAATGATAAAGAGGATGAGATAATGGTCTCTCTAGTTGGTTGCTGGCTTGTCCCAGACCTCACTGTTAGGGGGAAGGTGACATTAGAACATTTCTAGTTTGGCTGTGGACATTTTATAAGTGTGGAACTGAAGATATTTGGTTCTATTCTCATTTGACATTGGCACATGGTATAAATATATAATATAGGTATTCCCTTAAAAGATCACCATTGGCTTTGCCTCACAAATTAGGCCATTTGCTTGAGCATGGAGGAAGGGAAAGAACTGATGAAGTTTAGGAAGGCAAGTCAGTTAGTATCATTGAATTGTTGGTTAAGGCATGGTGACTAGTCATGTATATCTTTTGTTTTGTTTTGTTTTGTTTTGTTTTACATATACAACTGCATCTTATTTGAAGGGAATAATTAAAAGATGAATTTGAGAAATAAAACTCCATGGGGGTGGGGTGAAGCTAAGGTCCTAAAACCAGTGAGCCATCTTATGTTTTTTTCCCATTAATTAATAGAAATGACTTTTTCAAATTACTTCTTCCTATAACTATTCAACATTAACAAGAGAATACCCAACATAAAACTATTTAATGGAATTAATCTTATTAATATGCATACCTATGCACACAGTTTGGAGATAGGGACAGAAGAATCTAAGCGAGTGTCTCTGATGATTCATTACTTGTCTTTTAGGGATAGATCCTCTCTCATGCTCCAAAGGCTACCTAGGCCACTATTGTGGGTTGGATCCAGTAGGTGGACCCTCATCAGAGCAAAATTCCGAGTGGAGATTCAGCTTTCAGGTGTTTGGAGAGCAGAGAGATACATGCATCCACAGTGGGAGTAAGCAACATCATGTTAGAAAAGCTCAGAGTTTTTATAATTCTACTATCTTGACCTTAAATAGGATCACTGCACACATTGGCACAGCTGCCTCCATCCAACTGGCTATAATAAGCTTTACTTATACGATGCTGTGGGAAAATTGGTTTGCTCAGGATATATTAGTTATAATGACTATTTTTTTGAGTTTATTGGTACACATTTACATACAAGAGAATGATAGTTACTTGAATTTGTCTGTTGTACAAAAGTTGTGGAAAGCAGATTTCTGTCTTTAAATGGTATTCTGTAGGAGTGAGCCTTCACTGGTTTTTAGTATCTCGTTAAAATTTGGAAGTACACATTGGGGTTGCCAATATAACCAGTTGCTTTCAAATGAATTTTTAATGAGAGCTTGACCTGAGGATGTGAACAAATGATTGAAATTCAAATAACTCGTCAGAAATACCAGTTCTGGATAGAGTAATATATGCAGGCTGAGACTGGAAAAAAACAACACAATTTTATTCAGAGAGTTCACAGAGAGTCATAATAAGTTAATTCAAGACTTAGCTTCTACTAGCTTTGATGTATATTTATAAGGTCTTTCCTCTGCTTTTTTCTGTCATTAGTGGGTGAAATAAAATGTTTTATTAAATTCTGATTTGACTCAGAACTGGGCAAGGGTGATAGTATCTGTTAGGGGAGCAGAAAGCAGTTAGAGTTGCAAGCTGTGGGTCTTCAATTTACTTAGGACTCAGTGTCTATAAGATCTTTTTTATTTATTTTTTGTCCCTAAGAGAATGTCTTGAAATAGCACAAGAGATGATTTGGCCATCAAGTTCAAGACCTTGATGAGTTTACAGAGTATGAGAATGAGACCTGTTTTTACTGTGACGCATTTTGTGAGAGATCTCAGTTTGCAGAAAGCTTTCTATTGCAGTCCATTAGTATTTCCCCATAGGAATCCCACACATTAGGCCGGAGCATTTAGGCACTGTTGGTCAGAAGGAGGATGAGACTAAAGTATTTATCAGATTAGTAACACAGTTAGGAAGAAAGCTTTCAAATCACACATAGTCCCCAGTCTGTTGCTTAGCTTCCTGAGTTCTACTTCCTTCCTTTCAAATGTTCCTATAAAATATACATATGGGTTAAAAATAATTAATTATAATTCTCCTTTCAGTTGCTATAGCAATGGCAGTTCCTTAATGCATCCTGTGTTCCCTCGTGCCCTTCTGAATTAATTTAGCACAAAGCAGCTCAATTTTAGAAATAAAGTCCTTTGAAAATAGGTGTCAAGTATTATTACAGGGATTTTATGGTGTCCGGATGAGAATCTACAGACTTACTGGGGGGCCATGGCCTTGTGACTGTGGTTACAAGGTAGAGATGGTTCCTCCACTGGGCCACGTTTCCTACTATGAATGTTCTATTTTGAGAGCAACCAGTGGGAGTACAGATTAAGAAAAATATAGAATAATAGCCAGAATCCTTTTTTTGTAATTGTATACCAAAAAATGGATTCGGAATCTCTTTATTCTCCTCTTCCCCACCCCACTTCATTGTCTCTTGAATCTTTTTTCTGATTCAAGGGAAAGGGAAAAACAGGAATGTTAAAATTATTTTATTCAAAATAAAATAGTTTAAATGTTATAAAAAATCATAATCCCAATCTTCGATGCCACTTATTGGCATACGAGAACATTAAAATAATTAATTGAACAAAAGGCTTGTATCATCTCTCTCTGATATTGACCATTTATTATGGATTTATTATTTATTTGGATTTGTTAACCAAAGTTTTGATTTAAGTATGAGTCATCTTTATTGAAATGAAATGGAATTTGTTAATAGAGCTCTCGTTCTTATAAATAATGAAATAACTTAAATTCAACCCATTTTGTTTATCTAACTTTACTATATCCGTTAGGGTTAAATCAGAGAAGCAGAACCAGTAAGAGATACATGTGTTACATTTTAATCTATGTGTGAACTGGTTGGCCCTCCAAATACCCCTTAGGAATCTCAGTTGTGGTACACTCTCACTGGAAACATACAAGAAAGGAAATTCTGGGAGATGTAGTTCAGCCTAGCCAAATTGCCATGTGACAAAACCAACACATGTGGTTTGAGATTTAAATACTTTCTTTAAGCCTTTAGGGATTAAAAAAACAACATATAGTGCCTCAATCTACCTCAAGTTTCTTGCAATTGATCTTTTTTTTTTAAGTGGTCTAAAAAATCAACCATTAGAACTATTGATAATACAAATTGGCAAATGCTAAACAAAATATTGCCTCTGAAAATAATGGTCAATAAACCATATATTAATATAAATCACATGTATATACCTTGTTATTATTGGGTAATATAATCCAATGCTTCAATATCTTTGAAATTTGACAGTTGGAAGAGTTTAAATGCTGGCTCAGCGACCTGCTAGTGAGTGAACTTCACCTTCGTTTCCTCCCACACAAAATGAGGACAATCATACCTGTCTCCTAGGATTGCTAGGAGGTTAGTGGAGATAATGTACGTAAAGCTCTTAGCATAGTGTCTGGGACACAGTAATTGCTCGATAAATTATAATAATTATTACTAACAGTAGAACGTTTACCTTTACTTTGTAAACTTTTTTTGCTTTTACTTGAAAAACAGTGATTAATAGCTTTGACCTTATTTTGTTCAAATGAAGTTTCTGACAGCACCTTGCCAGAAGGTGAACATAGAGACACTAAGGTACACTGTTTTTTTATTTTGAAGATTTTATTTATTTATTCGACAGAGATAGAGACAGCCAGCGAGAGAGGGAACACAAGCAGGGGGAGTGGGAGAGGAAGAAGCAGGCTCCCAGCGGAGCAGGGAGCCGGATGCAGCGCTCGATCCCAGGACTCTGGGATCACGCCCTGAGCCGAAGGCAGAGACTTAACGGCTGAGCCACCCAGGCGCCCCCTAATGTACATTTTTGATACCTCACTGATTTTTCAAGTCTATGAATTCTAAATCCCCAGTGCTGACATGAACTTTCTGCTCTCACTCAGGGCTGATTGATTTCAAGTCCAGTGGACAGCAGAGAGAAAAGCACCTGGTGAGCGGTAAGCAGGTGGAAAGTCCTGTGTTCAGACAGAAGGCTGCTATTTCCGAACACACGTTTTTCTTGTCCTTGTCATTCCTGTGCAAAGCCATTTTATCTGTAGATGGCCAAGAGCCTGAAGCCAAATCAAAAGCAAGTGCAATTAGGGGAAATGGATGAAATTTCTTTACATAAGACTTTTTTTTTTCTTTTACTCTCCAGGCTGCAGAAATTGCAATTGGTTGTGGCAGGAACTAATAAGAGCAAGGAAAATTATTCTGGCTCTGTACTATAAAACAAGTGAAAGAGGCAGTTTGTAATCCACAGGGGGTTTGTTTCATGGGCCCAGCGAAGAAATATTGTGCTTGTATGGCCTCTTAAGCCATGAGGATGAACTTAAATCCCTCTCCTTTCTGTCAACACTATCTATTGTAGGAGAGCCATTCTATTCTAGGGAAACAAATCTAAAATTTCATTAAGATGAAAATAGATTTAATAAAACTTATTCTTACATTCAGGCCTTTTAAGAGCGTCGAGCTGTGATACAGCATAAGGGAGATGGTGATGGAGAAGAGACTTTCATCCCTTACCTTCTCAGCAACTCACATCAAACATTCCTAAAGAAATACTTAAAAATATAGGATGACTTCAATGGTATTTAGGGGGGAGTGGAAGTTATTAGACTTGGAATCAGAACATCTAACTTTGAGCTACAGTTTTGTGCCCTGGTTTTCAACCCAGTACTCATCATTTTCAGTCTTGGACTATGGATTCATCCAGTATAAAATAGGGATGATAACATTTGTTTCTGTTTATCACATAATATTGTGGGGAAGATTAAATAACATAATAAAATGCTACACAGGCATATACTGCTGTGGGACAGGAGTGACGGTACATACTCCAACACTAAACTAACATTGGTTTCGTTTCTGCTACTAAACTAACAAGGAAGAAAAAAAAATAGAACTAAGGAACTGGGCTATGGCTCAAAATAAATATTTGAATTTGCTTTGCCACATAGTGTTATTTGTAGGGTTGGCATTTACTGCGTGTGGCTAATGGATTTAATGCTTTTTATTTAATGTTATTTATAATATTTTATACCATGTATATAATGTTATCTATCCTAGTTATATATTATTTATAGTGATACCGCTCCATATTTCAGGTCTAGATTTCAGGCGTAGGTGCCCAGAGATTTCTGGATGAGTGCAGGGAGTGGTGGCTCTGATGCTCTTCCTTTAGTACTGGGAAGGTTCATGACATCTATTATCGTTAATGGTACAGGGATGTGGTCACATAGAATTTCAGCTACTATGGAACAACAAGGATTTCCTTATTTCCTTAGATATTCTGTACCGCTTCTTACTGTTTGGTGTACTCTGACTTTTTTTTCATTTTTTAAAAAGATCTTATTTATTTATTTATTTATTTATTTATTTATTTATTTATTTATTTATTTGATAGAGGGAGAGAGAGAGAGCGAGAGCGCGCGAGTGAGCACAAGCAGGGGGAGAGGGAGGCAGAGGGAGAGGGAGAAGCAGGCTCTCCGCCTTAGCAGAGAGCCCGATGTTGGATCCCAGGACCCCGGGATCATGACCTGAGCTGAGCCAAAGGCAGACACTTACCCGGCTGAGCCACCCAGGTGCCCTGACATTTTTTATTTTTATTTGAGCCTCGCCACCAGTCTGAACTCCGCGCTCTCTGAGGCTCCGGTTTGTAGGGCTTCAAGCATGTGCTGTTCTGACAGCTTTGTAGCGTGGCCGCTCCCCTCTCATTTCTTCACTCTTTCAGGGGAGGTGTTTGCTGTGCTATTGAGGGGGGTGGAAATAAAACATTCACCGGTTATTACAAGGTGAGAATGAAAGAAAATACATTTAAAAGATAGCAGAGACTACCATTAAATGTGCTCGTACAGGAATCACTTGGCTCAGGGCTCGGAGAGTCGGCCAACAAGGGCTTTGGTGTGCACAGAAGACGAGACAAATCTGCCTCTGGTGACAGAGTCATGATGAGTAGACATAGTCTCTGCTCCCCAAGGACTCATTACTAGTGTAATAATTCTTGAATCTCGCTCTGTACCCATTGCCTAGAGGCCTGAAAATAGGCGCCTGGGGTTTACCCTGAGAAATTCTGCCTAAGTTATTCTGATTCAAATGATTGAGGGTGGGTGCCCGATAGAGCACATATTTTTAAAAGCTTTCCTCATGATTTTCAGGGTCAGCCAGGTCTGAGATTCACAGTTCTCATCACTGCTGGTTTTAGTCTTTTATGTGCTACCAAATCAAAAAAAGTCACAGAATCTCCTTTTTGTTTTAAGGGGGTGGGAGGGAAGAGGATGAGGGAGACAGAATCTAAGTAGGCTCCACGCACAGCTGGAGCTGAGGCGGGGCTCCGTCTCAAACCCTGAGATCACGACCTGAGCCGAAATCGAGAGTCCCACACTTAACCAAGTCACCCAGGCGCCCCATAAAGTCTCCTTTTTGACTCAGTGTCCCTATCTGTGAAACATGGGTGATATCGGTAACCATTCATTCATTGGTTCATTCATGTCATAAACACGAAAGTCACATTCTGTGTTTGACATTATAATAGGGTCAAAGAGAGTGATGAGTCATGGTATCTACTATAAGGGGTTTAGAATAAGAAAATTTTAGAACTGCAGACCTGAACAGCTTTGGAAACCAACTTTCTGTACACAGCAGAGAGGAACTCTGTGCTAATTGATTGATTAAATCAGTGCCTGCACCTGAGCAGCTGAAAACTTCTGGCAAACAATCCCGTGATTGTGCTGACAAGTCTCCCTTTAATTTAATCTCCAAGCACACTAGCCTGTCTGGCGACCCCACTAAACGTCCTAAACTAGTGTATTTAGAGTCCCACTCACAGACTGTTGTTTCACACTTTTTCTGCTAAAAGCTTCAACACCGCCCCACCCAATGTTCAGCTGTTGATGTGGCTTATTATTTCACACAGAAAAATAGAGGAAGAAAATAGAAGCAATTAAGAAGGAAATGCATTGTTTGCCAAGTACCGAATCTATCAATTTACCTGCACACACTCCGATAAGTTTTGCTTTTCTTCTTAAGGTTGGTCCCGGTCATGTGTAAGCATAACAATTCCTGTGTTCTAAATCCACCGTGCTCCTTAGCTATGGAAACACTTCAGCTGTCTCCACACTCAGCCATATCATCAATTTATTTCTCTCTGTTACGTCTTTCCCATCAACAAACCCGTGTTAGTAGCACCTGAACAAAACTAAACAAGAATATCCTCCTTGGAACCTGCATCCTCCTCCAGCCAGTCACCCCATCTCTCCACTCCTGTACTCTATAGAGCTTCTTAGAACTGTCCTTCTGGGCTGTCTCTACTGCCTTTCCTCCCAACCTGCCACCACATTCCAATTGGGCTATTACCCCACCACGCTCTAGAAACATCTTATCAAAGTCCCAAGATAGGTAGGTAGCAAGTCTCTAATCTCATCGAAGTCAGTCCCCAGATGGGATTTGACAAAGGTGGCCACTCTTAGAAACACTGTCCTCTTAGTGTGTCTGACACCACGCTGTCCTCGGCTATCCTGCTATATGACTAATTGCTTGTTTCCAGTCTCCTTTGCTGCTGTTTTAAATGTTGACTTTCCCAGAGGTTAGTCCTCGGCTCCTTTTTGGTCTCTAACTGAACTCTCTCTTGTCATATCGTGTGGTTCCATGACTTTCAATTCATTTCTTTGTGGATAACCCCTCAAGTGCCTACATCTACCTTTCTTATGCCTGGTGCCTCAGCTGAATATTCCATTTCATCACTCACAAGTTCCGCCTTTCACAAAACACTAGAACACAGATCAGTCGAGTTCTTTGCCACTTTATAACAAGGATTGCCTTTTCTTCGTTGTCTAATAACATGTTCCTCATTTCCATCTGAGATCTCATCAGAATGGCCTTCACTGTCCATATTTCCATGAACATTCTGTTCACCATTATTTAGGTATTTTCTAAGAACATGGAAGCTTTCTCTCCAGCTCTCTTTTCTTTCTGAGCTCTCAACAGAATCACCTTTAGTAGTCTCTTTATAACCATCTCGGCTTTTTCAAGCATGCACCTCAAGACTCTTGCAGCCTCTACCCATTACTCAGTTTCAAAGCCGTTTCCACATTTTTAGATATTTGTTTCAGCAGCACCCCACTTCTTGGTTCCAACTACTGTATTAGTCTTCACAGGCTGCAGTGACAAAATATCATACACTGGGTGGCTTAAGCAACAACAAATTATTTCTTGCAGTTTTGGAGGCTGAAAGTTTGAGGTCAGGGGCCAGCATGGTTGGGTGAAGACTGTCTTCCAGGTTGCAGACTTCTAGTTGTATCCTCACATGGAAAAAAGAGAGTTAGCTAGCTCTCTGGCCTTTTTGTATAAGGGCTCTAATCCCATTCAGGAGGGCTCCCAACCTTATGACCTAATCCCCCACCAAAGGCCCCCCTCTCAGTACTGTCACCTATAGGGGTTTGGATTTCAACACCTATATTTTGAGGGGGACACAAACACTCAGACCAATACACTGGAATAGGAAATTTGGGGACTTAGAGTTTGGAGTTCAATCAGGTGCTCAGGGAAGGTGATAATTGATAACAGAGGCGAGAGACTGAGCCCTGAGGATGCCTAAGGGAAGAGTAAATATAAAAGCCCTGAAGCAGAACATGCCTGGCATTTCCCATGAATAACAAGGAGGGCAATGTGTCTAAAACAGAGTAATCATGGAGACAATCACAGGGGAAAGGCCAGAGGGAGACTGAGGCAGTGTCACAAATGGCATCATGGACTAATTGTAAGGTCGTTGGCTTTGAAGATGAATGAGATGGGGGATGATTAGTAGGTTCTAAGCAGTGGTTTTAAAAGGATCACTCTAGTCACTACACTGAGAATAGACGATAAGAAGGCAAAAAGCACTGTGAAAGCAGAGATGAGTCCAGGTTTTGTGAAGCTTTAAAAAATTTGGGCAGCGCTCTTTTAAAAGTTATAAAACATTACAAATAGAATTTTAGGTGTAAAAGTCTGAAGAGTCATGCAAAAAGAAACCATGAAACTCAAATTTCTTTAGGTTCCAGATAAATCTACCTCTGGGCTGATATGGAAGAGAGAGAACAGTTAAGGAGCTATTGTGACAATCCAGGTAAGAGGCAATAATGTTGTGGTCTGGGATCGTGGCAACACAGTGAATAAGACATGGTCACGTTATGCATATATTTTGAAGATAAAGTTGACAGGACTGGTTGACAGATTAGATGTGAGCTATGAGGGGAAAAAATTAAGAGATTTAAAAACTTAAATCCAAGATTTCTAATGTTCATTCCTTCTCTGTTTTTTTTTTTTATGTTGCTTCAACCAGATTGAAAATACTATGAGATAAGTTATTTATTTACTGATGCTATCATATGCTATAAACATAGTTTGTGTAAGAAAAAAAAGAATGATTACGTCCACAACCACTGGAAGACTGGAATTGCCACTCGCAAAACAGAAATAGGTGGTATGTATTTTTGTTCAATGGCATTTATACACCTGTGATGCTGTCGCTAATTTACCAGTATACACTCTTTGAGACCAGGGACACCATCTTGGTTGTTGCTATGCCTCACAGAGTTCCTAGTTTACCATCTCACACATCGTGGTACTCAAAATTTTGAATGAATGAATGATCTTTATGTGTTTTGTTCCCCCAATGGAAAGTAAGAAAACTATGCCCATTATTACTCATAGGGTTCCCATTTTTATGTAAAGGTATGAATGAACCAGCCAATTTTGAAACAGTCCAGCAGCGAGGATGTGAAGAGAATAAACTACCTGCCCTATGTGCATGACAAGTACACTGAAAGAGCAAATGATTTTGGAACATTTTTACATCCCATTGGGAAAAGTCTCTTTAATGCCAGAAGTTTGTCTTAAGAGAGTATATGTTTCTTTTCATAACTCAACAATCTAAGAATAAGTCAGAAAACTCAGAACGTCGACGTGTCCCTGCTATACTTTGGTGGTGAGGTTCTGGAATGTCTGTGAGTAGTGATCTCACTTGTCTAGGGAGGATGCACATATTCTCTTACCTGGCTATCCTGATAAGGAGGCCGGGAGCTAGATTTGTTGGCGTGCCGTTGCAGCTGGTTGACTGAGTTCTTTTCTTTGGCTACAAGGTTTGTTCAACTTATCATTTCCACAGTTTTGGCTATTTCTGTAACTAATCATGTACAATTGAAAATGCTATGAGATGAAAAAGTTGTGAAGATTTAATTGAGAAATCGAGTTTTGCAGGCAAACTAACATAAGCTTGGCTTATCCTTGACTGCAGACTTCTAGTTTGAGCGATCATAGCACTTCATTTACATTTCCTTTGAAATTAAAGCCATTTGCATGTGCAGTGACTCAGTTCCCAGTGAAATTGGAAAGAAGGAAAAAAAGCAAAACTGAAATAAAACCCACTTTTCAAGACCTATAAACCCTAGAGTCTCAGTCACCTTCCTTGAATCCTCGAGATACTGGCCTCCTTCCACGTGTTACTTGCTAGGCAGAAGAACTGGAGTACAGAAGTTCCTCCCTTCGCATTATTTTGTGAAATATCTAGATGCAAATATCAAGTAGGCAGCAAGATGTATAAAATGGAAAGAAGCAACCTGGGTTTGAGATTTAACAAACCCCTGGGAATTATATGCATGCAAATGATGCTTAAACCCACAGGGATGGATGAGACAATGTATTGAGAATGAAAGAGTATAAAAAAATGAACTTGATGAATGGGCCCTCCAACCCTAAACCCTGACTGGATTCACATCACAACATTTAGCTTTGGCTAGAAGAAAGGATTCAGCTAAGAAAACCAAATGGAAACAGTTGGATAAGGATGAGGAAAGGCAGGAAGGAGTGTTGTCTTGTGTCCCCCCTTGTGTCCTAGGGTGACATGGTCAATTCTACCAGATGCTGCCCCAAGTCAGATAAGATGAGTGTGTCCAGAGTTCAGCAACGTGAAGATTGACAATACCAAGAGCATTCATTTCAGTGGAGTAGTGGGAATGGGCATCACACTAAACTCAGTGAAAGAGCGAAAGGGAAATGAAGAAGCAGAGACAGAGTGTTAACAGATCTTTGGCAGGTTTGGCTGAAGGAGTAGAGAAACTGGAAGGAGTCGAGAAATGGGGCTGTAGCTGAGAAGAATGTGAAATACGAGGATACTGTTTTATTGTCTGTGTTTTTTAAGAAATGAGAGATACTAGAGTGTGTTTGTTTGCTGTTAGGAAATGAGCCAGTAAGACTGGACAAGATGGCTAACGCAAAAGGCGGTAATTTAAGGATTGAAGTCTTTGAGAAGAAAGGCTAAGATAGCATTACTTGTGAAAGGATGAGCTTTAAAAGAGCAGGGACGTCTTGCTGAGGAAGAAGAAGAACCTATGAAAAGAGACACATAGATTTATGGGTTAGGTGGTGGTAGGCTAAGATCAGCCCATAAGAAAAACTTCCTTTTAATGATTTATCCATCAATAGAGGTGACAGGGGAAATGGGGTCAAAGGTGGGGAATAGGAACTTGGAAGAGAGACAGTGGCAAAGTGAATTTATGATTCCCAGGCGGTACTGAGAATTCCTTTGCTGTTCACGTTCTTGAAGCAAAGGATGAGGAAGAAGAGGGAGAAGGAAAAGATTAGTGAGTCAGTGGAATGACACACAACAAAGTGCCTGTGTCCCATTGTGCCCAGTGGTGTGGGAGTGCTTGCCCAGGAAGGCAGCTCACTGGAGGCCAGGCGATGGCGCAGAGAATGAGCCTGGACCATAATGTCACACTGGCTCCAAATCCTGCCTCAATCTCTTTCTAGGCCTGGGAACCTTCCTTTAACTGTAAAGTAGGGACATGAATACAAATATTATATGTTAAGGATTCAAAAATGATATGTTAAGCAGGGGAGTGACCTACAGAAGTTATGCCGGAAAGGGCTACTCTTGTATCTGTTACAAACAACTCGGGAGGGTTTCAACTTAACTCCGAATGCTTTGCCAAATACCACAAATAAGCAATCGATAGAGGTGACGACTATTGTTATCAATTTTCCATCATCTTCATCGCCCCAGGGTGTGAAGCCAGAATTCTCTTAAAGAGTCCCCATTTTTACCCTGACAGGGATCATTCTTTCACGACAGGTGCTGAATGCTTACCTATCTTATTTCTGGTTTATATCCTTTTTGAGAACAAGTTTATCACTATGTGGAACTTCAGAAGAGGAAAGAGTGTGAATCTGAGAAGAAAGAAACTGTTCATACCAACGTGGGACCTGCAAGAAAGAAACGAGGCCAGTTAAGCTCTCGGCTGCATTCTTTCTAAAGTATATGGCTGTACAAAGTACTGAAGAAATCTGCTTACAGTCAGGGCTGCTGTTACCAAGACACGGAGCCCAAAGACTAAAGACCCGACGCGGGATCAGATGAATATTCTTGTTCCCGGTGCTATTTTTAACCAGTAATAAATTTCTTTTTATCTCTTTTCCAATTCAACCATCTAAGGTTTTACCTTTTTTTTTTTTTTTTTTTTTGCCATCTCTTTGATTGGTAACTGTTTCTGATTGTATAAAGTTACGCTTTTGAGATAATTAGGAGTTATATTCTGGTTAAAGTACAGGAGTCCTATAATTACCCACTGTATTTCAGTGGGTAATTATCTACATTTGTTCATTTTTTTCTTTGTGGCTGAGAAGACTGGCTCTAGTATAATATAGTTAGTGCTTAAAATGTTCTCTTAGGAGTGAAAGAATATGATCAGGCTGCTGCCTTCATCTGCAGGGGAAAAGAACATTATTGCACGATGTCCAGATTCCCGTTATTGTTTTGCATGTGCTGCAGACGGCTTTCACGTGAGCTGAGCTGAGGATATCGTTACATTTCAGCCATAACCGATGGCCGAGGTAAGGTGATCCAGGGTGTTTTATACCATCAAAAAGTCATTAAAAGTTTCATTAGACTTATTCTCAAGTGTGCAGACTTGGAAATTAAATGGCAAGAGGCTCTACATTGCTCTAGGAACATGTTCCCTTCAAAATAATAAGAGGTAGGGGGAACAGTTTGTGGTAGACACAGAAATGCTTTATTTTTTTTTTTTAAAGATTTTATTTATTTATGTGACAGAGAGACAGTCAGTGAGAGAGAGGGAACACAGCCGGGGAGTGGGAGAGGAAGAAGCAGGCTCCCAGCGGAGGAGCCTGATGTGGGACTCGATCCCGGTACGCCGGGATCACGCCCTGAGCCGAAGGCAGACGCTTTAACGACTGCGCTACCCAGGCGCCCCCTAGAAATGCTTTAAATGGACGTGATTCTCTCCCTCCCATCTTCTTTTCAGGGAGACCAAAGCCTTTCAGTATTTATGATCTTAGGTATACGCAATACACCATAAAGACCGCTTTAAAATGATACTCACATCTCAATTTTGAAGATCCCAAAGAGAGGCAAACATTTCAAGACAGCAGAACCTAGATTAGAATTAGATTTCCGTATGCCTTAGACTCCTTCCGTCCTTGTTGCCATGTTGAACAAAATCCATTTTAGAAAGTGATAAAAGTTAAAATTAATGACGCTACGCTTCGGCCTTTGTGATGCCTCCTGGATGCAGATGAGGATTTCGGAAAGCTGTCCTTCTTGTTCCAGTTTTAGGAACCTCTCCATGCCTCAGGCTGTCCAGCAGCACCACTGTTGGAGGCGTATTCCCTGTAGCCACACGTTCCTGTCCACCCCTTCCGCTGCCAAAGTCGGCGGTGGGGGGGGGGGGGGCGGTCTGTTGAAAGACAAGTGTTTGACCAGGTGCTGCAACTGTGCCTCAGGGCTGTGTGACTTTCAATGTGTAACACATCTTTTTCACACCTGTCTTTTAACAATCTCTCCCCCATGCTGTAGGTTTTTATACCCATACTACTTTGGAGAACTATTAAGAATGTATGATAAGGAAGACCTTCATATTTTAGGACTATGTGTTTTAGTAGGATGCTAATAACATGGTTAAGATTACAAAGAGTATGAGGTCCACGTATAATCGAAACCATACACTAGTTCATGTATTCCAGGGGTTTAACACGGCAATAGAGTCAGGGAGTGGGGAGTTATTTTGAAGAGTAGCTGAATCTCAACTTCAAAAAAAGTACAGCAGTAGGAGGGACTGGACATATACTAAAAAATAGTAAAATATAAGGCAATAGGATTATGTACCGGAAGAAATAGTACACCTTTGTATGTTTAGCTAACGATTTTGAAAGAAGTTGTACTAAATGTGAAGATATTTATTTTTATTTGAGATGAGTGCCCCCCAATTCAGAGAGATGACAGCCATAAGTTACCTCTCAATTGCCCTATGCTTGATACCATCGCATTAGTAGGAATACATAGAGCTCTAGCCACATGGATTAGTTTTCTATTGCTGCCATAAAGAACCACCACAAATTTAGTGGCCAAAAAGCAATGAGAATTTATTAGCTTGTAGCTCTGTAGGTTACAAATCTGATATGGGGCTCACTAGGTTAAAATCAAGGTGTTGGTAGAGATCTGTTCCTTTCTAGAAGCTCTAACAGAGAGTCTCTACCTTCCAGCTTCTAGGTACTTGCTTATTCATAGTCTTTGGCTCACAGTCCCTTTCCTCCATCTTCAAGGCCAGCGATGTTGCATTTTTCTCTGACCCTCCTTCCATTTTCGAATCTTTCTGAACACAGCTGGGAAAAGTTCCCCCCTTTTAAGAAGTCATGCCATTAGATTGGATCCATCTAGATAATCCAGGCTAATATTCCCATCTCAAGCTCCTTAACCTTAATTACATCTGCAAAGTTCCTTTTGAAATGTAAGATAACATATTCCAAAGTATCCTGGAAGAGAAGGATAAGGACAATTTGGGGGAACCATTATTCTGTCTACCACTTCATGAGCCCAAACTTTTCTTTTTTTTTAAATTTTTTATTATGTTATGTTAGTCACCATACAGTACATCATTCGTTTTTGATGTAGTGTTCCATGATTCATCGTTTGCGTGTAATACCCAGTGCTCCATGCAATACATGCCCTTCTTAATGCCCATCACTAGGCTAGCCCATCCCCTCACTCCCCTCCCCTCTGAAACCCTCAGTTTGTTTCCCAGAACCCATAGTCTCTCGTGGTTCATTCCCCCTTCTGTTTACCCCCCCCCTTCATTTTTCCCTTCCTTCTACCAATCTCCCTGCTATTCCTTATGTTCCACAAATGAGTGAGACCATATGATAATTGTCTTTCTCTGCTTGACATTTCACTTAGCATAATCCCCTCCAGTTCCATTCATGTCAATGCAAATGGTAGGTATTCATCCTTTCTGATGGCTGAGTAATATTCCATTGTGCATATGAACCACATCTTTATCCATTCATCTGTTGAGGGGCGTCTCGGCTCCTTCCACAGTTTAGCTATTGTGGACAATGCTGCTGTGAACATTAGGGTGCATATGGCCCTTCTCTTCACTACGTCTGTAGCTTTGGGGTAAATACCCAGTAGTGCAATTGCTGATGAGCCCAAGCTTTTTTACTGTCCAGCCTTTTGCTAATACTAGATTCAGTCGACTTTCTCCCTATCTTGTACTCAATTGTACACAAATCTTTTCTCAATCATATTATCACATTTCTTGGGCTTGATCGTTTTTACAAAACCCCTCCTCAGTCTTCTCCTACCAAGCCTGATAACTTTCTTACATGTCAAATTCTCTGGGTTTCATAAGATTCCACCCTAATTTAAATCACGGATGTACAGGAAAGATGACACTACTTTATTGCCTTTAAAACAAATCAGATGTTTCTCAGCCTCCATCTTAGTCTGCCCAGATAGGAAAAGATTGTTCTCAGTCATTACTGGACTACTTTCCTCTCTACTTTCAGTGTTATGAAAAGATCCTAGTGGTCTTAGGCAGAGAAAAACTTTTTGAGGAAGACCTTTTAGTCTTTGGCTGCTAAGATGCAAGCCCAGTTGTCTGCCTGAAGTCCGGTTCTTCTGTCGTTGCTCTGCGTGTACCCGGGAGATCTTTGCAGAACTTGAGCACATTGGATCCTGCAGATCCAGATAGCCTCCTGAGGTGCTCCACACACCCATGAACCTTCCAACACCTTTCTCTTCTCTAGGGTACTGTTAGAGGGAGGACCGGAAGTAGAATACCAAGGCTCTGTCCCTGCCTACCATTTTAAAAATTAATACCTCCTATCCTAATATGCAGATGCCTTTTTTCTTACCCTTCACATAATTTCCTTTCATTTCTGGAGGCAAAACTTGGAAGTAAATTTGTCTCCTGTGAACTACTGCTTTTCAGAAAGCTTTTACAAACATCTGGTGAAATAAATGGCACCATCTTGAAACAATGGGGAGAAAAATATTGCTAACATAAAACATGATAACTTGATTAGTGGTTCCTCTGTGCTGCACTTTACTTGCTATTACCAATCTCGGTCTTTTGGGCTGATCTCATTAGTTCTTCAGCTAGACGTACACAGCAGCTTTACCCCAAGTTGCAACAAATGCCTGACATTAGACTCTATAATTGTCAGTTAAACAAATAGACGTATAGTCCTAGTAGGAAGTTGAGACTAGACTTAAAGTGTCCAAACTGTACAAGGGAAACATGTAAAATAGGAAATATTCTAATTTTATATGAAACAATAACAATTAGTAGTAATTTTATATTTATTATTGTAAATATTTCTTATAAATATTAGTAATATTTATCATTAATACAATAATTAAAATGCTAATTAAGAAAGTATTAAAAGACTTATTATTTATATTAATTATTTCATTTAATTCTCACAACGTACCAATGAAATGGGAATTACTGCTAATTAAAAAATCTGTTAAACCTCTCCAAAGGTGTAGTAACTACTTTTGGACAATGAAATAAGGAGAAGGCTTTCTCTCATAAAGCTTATAAAAAATGTATTATTCCCATCTTCCAGATGAAGAAACTGAGACTCAGCATAGTGAAGGACCTCACTCAAGGTCATGGGGTTAAGTAAGTAGCAGTGCCATTATTTGAGCCCAGGTCTATTTGTTTCCAGCTCTGGGCTTACTTCACTACCACGCTATGCTTCCTCTTAGTAAAAATGCACACATCAGAACATTTCTACCTGGAGGTCCAATGTGTGCAGCACTGTCACGTAGCAGGAAGAGTTTAGGTTTGAAGCTGGCTCTAGAAACTGAGGTTTCATCTTTGGCGTTTGACAGAATTCAGGGCAAGCAGGCAGACAGGTACACACACCCATCGGTCTTGCCTGCTTCTGTAATCTCTTGTCAGTTGGAAAACCTCTCAAATTTATTGTCACTTTTCTCAAGTAATGCAGAAGATTATAAAGCAGGACAAAAAAGACAAATCCTTTTCATACTTCCCTTTACAGTAACTGTTGTCAAGTTAATATTCCATACAGCCCAAGGCCTGGGGGAAAATAATTTTTCGATTGAAGGAAAATTGTTTCCAAACTGAAATAAAATGATAAAAGTGGCTACATTAAAGAAAAACTCTCCTTTTTACAAGCACTTTGAAGAGTTTATCTTTAGAGAGTGTATCTTTTAATAACCATTCTGAATTATTCTCTTTTCAAATTTTAGACTTCATGCAGCAAATTTTTTTTGTTGATCTAACTTCAGCTATGTGATCCAAATATACTTCAGAGATGATA
Organism: Ursus americanus; assembly: GCF_024610735.1. Classification (NCBI taxonomy): domain Eukaryota; kingdom Metazoa; phylum Chordata; class Mammalia; order Carnivora; family Ursidae; genus Ursus; species Ursus americanus. Next base: position 31,820,303 of record NC_142151.1, on the reverse strand, counting down.
TTGTTTTGTCAGTTGGTATGATAGGACACAAAGATATATTGGGGGGGGTCACTACAAGGTGCAAGGTCCTATTGATTACTGACATCTCTTTCACCACTGAAAGAAATGGATGAGGTTTCAATTATACAAGATGAATAAGTTCTGGAGATCTGTTGTGCAACATGTTGCTTAAGTTAACAGTATTGCATTATGAACTTAAAATTTTCTCAAGAGGATCAATCTCATGTTCAGTGTTCTCACCACAAAAATTTAGAAGGACATGGGGAACTTTTGGCGGTGATGGCTATGTGTGATTGTGGTGATGATTTCATGGGTATATGCATATGTCCAAAGTCACCAAATTGCATGCATTAAATATGTGTGTAGTTGGGTATATCAACTGCACCTCAATAAAGCTGTTTCAAAAAATGGAAAAATGGAAGAGGATGGGCTAAAACTTCCTGTGAATACCTTTTAGAAAACAAAGGTTACTTTCATTTCCTCTCTACGAAAACACAACTTTCACTCTATTTTATTTGTTTCAGCACTGAGTTAATTTGGAGGGAAGAATCCCTTCCTGTTCTGATCTTTCCTTTCCAAGAGCTCAAATTTCTGCCATCCGTAGGTGAGACTTCCCCGTTCTGTGTGTGTGCTAAGGCGGAGACTTACAGCAGGTAGGGAATGTTAGCGGTACCAAGTATTTCCCTTGCTTAGCTATGCCAATGCTCAAAATTTTTAATATAATTGTGAAGTCTTTTCTGTTTTTAAAAATATTCGGGAAGAAACTCATAATTCGGCCTGATTTTTTCCTTTATATTGAACCTAAACTTTCTGTACTTTAAAACCTATTCTGTCCTGTTCAGTTATTTGTAGAAATGGAAGATAATCTCCCAGTTGGGCTCGCTGTGAGAATCCTTCCTTCTCCTGATAGAAGATCTTTTACTTTCTGTTATGCACAGGACCGGATGCCAGATGCCCACCGTCTGCTCTGTCTGCCCAAGGGCCGGGGCATGTAAACCTAAACACGGCTGTCCTAAGGAGTTCACAGTCTGGTGAAGATGACGACATGTATACATAAGGTCAAGTACAGTCAGAAACTTCCAGGTGATGTGGGCAAAATGAAGCCACACCCAGAATTTCCCTTCCCTGGTAAATTCATAAAATGGGGCAAAGATGATAAAACCCAAAATTTTGTCACTAGCAAACTGCAAAGGAAAGGGAACTCCGTCTTATGCCATTACCTTCAAAGGATGTTCTAGCCTAGATTCCCTACAATAAAGAACCTAAGACAAAACTTACAAAACGCCTGAGGGTGTTGCTTGGGGGATGATGAGGGGAAAGCAATCCCAAGGCAAGAAGGGTAAAGAGAAACAAACGAGGCTGGGAAGGAAGGAAAGCAAATACACGGTGGCATTTTACTGAATTGGCCAGAGCTTCACAAGAAAATACAACCAGTTCCTTAGTCATCTTAATTTTCATCAGTCTGGTGAGTGTGAATTGTCAGTTCATTATATATTTTATTTGTGTATCTCTGATTATAAATGAGTTTAACCGTTTTTCCTTTTCATTGACTTTTTGGGTTGTATTGATCTGTTCAATGTCTTTTCCCCATTTTTCTCTTGGGCCATTAACTCTATTGTACCAATTTTTCAGTTATATGTGTTAAAAATATAACTACGAATTTCTGGCCTATCTTTTCACTCTCTTTTTAGTATCTTTTGTTGAACACAAGTTCTTAACTAAACTATTGTCAAATTTATCAAAAATTTCTTTATCAATTTGTAACGAAAGAAATACTTTTGAACATGAAATCATAAACATATACTGTTTTAAGAATTTATATAGTTTTGCCCTTTCACATTTTCGTCATTAATATACATGGAGTTGATTTTGAACAGTATAAGGTAACAGTGTAACTTCATTTTTTTTTTCTATATGGAGAAGAAATTGTCCTAAAGCCAATTCTCTCCCCCACTGATCTGCAAAACTTACTTCTTCTTATGATAGATATTTGAATTTACTATACATTGTTACTAGACTGCTTTTTCTGTTCCATTAGTTTACTTTCTCCTCTTCACGAATTTTACATGGTCTTAATTTCTATTGATCTATAATGAGCCTTGGAATAATATGGGAAATAGTCTTTCCCACCTTGGCTTTCTTCAAGAGTATTTTCAATACTGCTGAGCATTAAATATATAGCAGTTTGGAAATAACTGATATCTTTATAATATGTACAGGCTTTCTAATAGGATAAGTATGATATTTTTAACACCTTGTCTTTAAAATTATTTGCCATAAAATTTTATAATGTCTTTATGACGTTTTAGACTTATTTGGTTAATGTTATTTTTAGGTTCTTTATATTTTTTATATTATTTTTGAAATGTGTTGTTTTAATATCCATAAATTATTAGAATACCTTGAAAATAGGGAAAAATATCTGTTTAAAGCAGATGTTACATTTTATTATATTTTTAAATTTTTTCAAGGACTAATAAACTTCCTCTTTTAAGCTTTTATTTACTGATTTATTATTTCATTCAATGTTCTCATTGATTTTACAAGTATTTTTGATCACCTGTTGGAGCAGAAAAAAGCAGAGCAGAATGGCTTTATTAGAGGCATAAAAATTTATGGAAGGCAGGCAAAACTAAAATCTTGATTTCAGGTAAATGCTAGAGTAAACAATTTTGGGGCAATTTTATAACCTAGGAAGTAATTGTTAATACACTCTATGGTGGGGTGTATGTATCTTACCTTGATCTTAATAGAGCCACCTTTAAGCCTAGTTAAATATGAATGGGTGAAGCCCCCACCATTAGAAGCATAAATCAGGATTTGTGTATGCCATTACGCTAAGCGTAATACATTGCAAGCTCCATAGACAAACCACCTCTCTCCTGGAGTTAATCCCGGATCTTGAAGCAGCCTCTCAGTGACCACTTGATTCATGCTTCTCTTTTGCTGTGTTTTACCTTGTCTATCTTTTTCTGTGGGTGCCTATTGGGAGACTTTCTTTGCCTGTCTTAGATTTATGGGTCACAATTAGATTTATGGATTCAGGTATAGAACACCATTTCCATTCACTGCATCCTTGTCTGTCTGAAACAGGTTTTCATTTCAATTCAGGCTTTTTGTAGTACTTTGGCAATTTGTCATAAAGACGGGCAAAATTTATATGACTCTCATAGAGTTAGTCCGTTTGCTTTATTAACTCAGAAATACTGGTTTTAAGATATGAGGATCAAGATAGACTGATTATTTTGGTTACATACAAATATATTCTATTTTTATGCTTTGGGATAGAGCCATTTTTCTAGAGTATTGAGTTCAGGGGACTTAATGAAATTTGGTGAACCTATAGAGAGTAACAGAGCTAAAGATGGGCATAACGGTCGTTTAGCCAGAATCTTTCTTACCTACTACTGAAAAGTTCTTAAGTCTTGATTTACCTGAAAAGAAATGAATAAACGTATAGTAGTCTTAATAGGCAATATTCTGAATATGTATTTTAAACGCATGGCTAATTAAATACTCTTAAACAAGTAAAAAAAAAGGTTACTTTTATTTTTTTTAAAGATTTTATTTATTTGAGGGGAGCCTGGGTGGCTCAGTCATTAAGCGTCTGCCTTCGGCTCAGGGCGTGATTCCTGGGATCGAGCCCCACATCAGGCTCCTCCGCTGGGAGCCTGCTTCTTCCTCTCCCACTCCCCCTGCTTGTGTTCCCTCTCTTGCTGGCTATCTCTCTCTCTGTCAAATAAATAAATTAATTAATTAAATAAATAAATAAAATATTTTTTTAAAAAAATAAAGATTTTATTTGAGAGAGAGAGAGAGCACTAGAGAGAGAGAGCAAGCAAGAGTAGTTGGGGGGCAGAGGCAGAGGGGGAAGCAGACTCCCCACTGAGAAGGGAGCCCAACCTGGACTCAATTGATCATTCCCAGGTCCCTGGGATCATGGCCTGAGCCAAAGACCAATGTTTTACCAACTGAGCCAGCCAGGCTCCCCAACAGGTTACTTTTAAATAACATAAAAAATAGAATTATATATTACTGGAATAAAGGAGAAGGTAAGTGGCTTACAATTGTTTCGGGTTTATTTATCCTATTTTAATAGACCATTTCAAATTCCTATTGAAAAGGCAAGGAATCATTTCTTTAGATTTTAGAATATACCACTCATACCTAGGTTGCCCAAGAAAATGCTAATTGTGTTTAACTCATAAAAGAATTTAGGTAAGAAGAAGATGAAGGAGGAGGGGAAGGAGGAAGAGACGACGTAAACTTAGATGTATATTCCTTTTCAGTGCTGAAAATTTTATTTCTGAACACTTTTCATTCTCAGGTACAAAGTGAACACGACTTCCAAATTCTGAGCTTAATGAAATTCAAACAATGAAAATTACTTCCCAGAAGGCATAAAAATAGTTTTAAGTGGAAGCATTAGCAAGATTCACCTAGACGAGGCATAAAGACAGTTTACTGAATTTATTATTAGAGCTTTTATCATTCAATTTAATATGACAATTCAACTTTTTAACTTATTATTTTGCTCTCAAGGGACAACATGATTAGTCCTGAAATTCTAGGCAAATAATGGCTAAAACCAAGGTTCAAGCTAAGCAGGGTGAAGCTGATCTGTGGCTGTAACTGCTAAGCTCAGTTGGCAAGGACAGGAAGGGAACGAGCCTTTAGGAAGCACTTGTCATATGCGAACTGTTGCGAAAGGTGAAGGTTTTCCTAGATACATAAATTTGTTTTCATTTAAACATTGTAACACCTCTTTGAAGTTAAGCATTATTTGTTCTGTTTTATAGTAGCTAAGTAACATGTTCAAAGTTTTACATATTTAAATGGAAGAGTTGAATGGAGTTTAAACTCTGTTGGATCGCAATGCCTATTTCAGTTGATTTTTGATTTAAAGGTTTGATTACAAAATGGTTAAAATATGAGTTAAATTCAAACAAAAGAATAATCAGACCAAAATTTTACAATAATGCTGCTAAAAATCTAATTCATATTTTTTTTCACAACACGTATGAGTTTCACTAAGGAAATATAATCAATTATCAAAAGAAAATTACTGACATTTTCAACGTTAGTATAAAAACCGCCATGGCTGCATGCTAGAATCACAGAGGGTTTTTTAAAATGCTGATATCTAGGAATGGGAACACTCCTAGATAGTCTGGTTTAATTGATCAAGGATGGTGCCTTGGCATTGCTTTCTCTTTCTTTCTTTTAAAGTTCCCAGAAGTTTCTAATATACAGCCAAGTTTGAGAAACTCTGCACTACCTACACTATAGTATAACTCATAAGAGTTTGGAGAAGAAAAATTTGCTTTGGATGTCTAGCATTTGTTATTAAGTTAGGTTTTCATGAAATGTGTACAATAGTTTATTTATGGTAATTTCTTTTTTTTTAATTCTCTTCATTCCCTCCTTTTTTTCTGTTCACACAGATGTACACCTTTGATAAAATATTTGAACTATATGAATTTGAGAATTGTTTGTATATTTTAAGATCGTGTGGGTTTTTTGAGAAGAAAAAGGATCTATCTAGAATAATATTGAAGAAAGTTTTTCTTATGTTTTTCCCAGTGCTCCTCAGAAGACTACAAACAAGCAAACATTTGTTTTAAGTCATTCAACATTTGTTGGGAGTGGAAAATACACTGGCCATTCGTTGGGTGATAATTTTCCAAGTTGGAGAGACATGCAAATGTCAATCATCAGAATGTAGAATTTTCTCTTTGGAATTCCATAAAGTTTAAAATTAAACAATTAATTACATTAAGGCCTATAGATTAATCAATAGTATCTGGCAGTGCAAAATTACTTCTGTGAAGATAAAATGCACTCAGATTGTTTTCAGGATTATAAATAAACACTCGTTTAGCCACAGTAGAATTGCCCTTGACGTATGCAGATCTCAAGAGAGCCACAATTGTTACTATTTTTTTCTGCTTGTTTTGTATCAGTAAAGCACCAGTCATCGTTCAACTGAGTTTATTCTCTCTGTCATTCACTTCTACTTTGACCTCATCCACAGCTTTTCTACAAACCTATTTTTTTAAAGATTTATTTATTTATTTTAGAAAGAGAGACAGTGCACGAGAAGGGCAGAGGGAGAGGGAGAGAATCTCAAGCAGAGCCCCCACTAAGTGCACATCCCTGCGCTGGGATCCATCTCACAACCTTGAGACCATGACTTGAACCGAAACCAAGACTCAGACATTAACCGACTAAGCCACCCAGGCTCCCCTCTTCTACAAACCTATTATTATGAGCTCTACAGATAATGGGAAAAAAAGAATAGAGAGACAATTTGGAAGGAGGTATAGAATGTTCACTCAGAGGTAGGTGTCTTCATTTTCTATGAAGAGAAGAAGTGAAATTAAGCCAGCAAAATGTTTCCTCTTATCTGACCCTAGGTGATAAAGGAAAAATTTAGCTATTAAAGAATTTCCTGTTGTGTTCATAAATTTATTGTAGTGGATTCACTACATCCCGATGACTTTTTAAAAATTTATATTTTATTTTTATTTTTTTAAATTTTTTATTATGTTGTGGTAGTCACCATACAGTATATCATTATTTTTTGATGTAGTGTTCCATGATTCATTGCTTGCGTATAACACCCAGTGCTCCATGCAATACGTGCCCTCCTTAATAACCATCACCATTATTATTATTGAAGTGTAGTTGACATATACCAATGACTTTTTATAAGAAAAAATATAAAGCAATATTTGCCTTATTTGGGGAAGCTGCAGATTAAATTATTGTAAACTCACATTTAGTGAGAATTACATTTGCCGTTGTTCAAGTGATAGATTAGGTACATTCAAAGAAGAATTGCTAAATAAATATTAGAAAAGAATTAAAATGTCAAGTTTTGTCTGAACCAGAAGAAACTGACAGAGGTAAAACTTATAAGTAGCCTCAGAGGAAGAGAGATCTTTCTCCACAAAGATTTTATAGTTTTAATAGAATGTAGATTGCATCTTCATGGTTTGGGGAACTGACATGTTTATTACAACTGACATGTTTTATGACTCCATGCTTTATTTCTTCATTACTTTTTACCCTACAGAATTTGATGTTAATTTAAGCTTTGGGGTTAAAGATTATATTTCTGAGAGAACAAGAGGAGCTCTAGAATAAAACAATTTGGAGACCAACAGAGGCCTTCGTTAGATGTCAGAAAGTCAACTATCTATAATTTATGATCAAGAGGAGAGCATAGTCATATGTAGTAATCCTGGGGCCTTTTTTCCTAGCCTCAGTAGTTAAAGCCACTAAGTCTCTTGGAGTAGCTAAATGTATTGTGAGTACTTTGTATGTTTAACTTCTCCTACTGAGACAGGAAACTTATAGTACTACATTAAAATTTGTAAAATTTACATTGGATTACCCTAAAGACTACTTGCTTATACCATGGTAGATCCCATGGTTTTCTTTTTTTTTTTTTTAATTTTTTTAAAGATTTTTTAAATTTATTTATGAGATAGAGACAGCCAGCAAGAGAGGGAACACAAGCAGGGGGAATGGGAGAGGAAGAAGCAGGCTCCCAGCAGAGGAGCCCAATGTGGGACTCGATACCATAACGCCGGGATCACACCCTGAGCCAAAGGCAGACGCTCAACCGCTGTGCCACCCAGGCGCCCTGATCCCATGGTTTTCTTAATCAAAACTGACCAAGTGGTCACCAAAGTGACCAATTGTCACTATTCTGAATGCTCTTCTCAAAGGGCACATTTATACTTTAGCTTCCACAGCATGAGAGTGATATCTTCACGGTCTTGAACATGTTTGTCGTTAAAATGGTGCAATCTGTAACATTAGTGTGTTTTACAACAAAATTAATAAGTGACATATTTTAAAGTCAAGAAAATCTGTTTCCAGATGGGAGTTGACATATGTAGGTTTAATAAAAAGATAACTCATGAACTCTGCATAGAATGCAGCCTTGGGCTTTTCATCCCTTCTTCAGAAACCATAGTGCAGTTGGAAATCAGGTGAGTGAAAGTTAATTTAAAATAACTGCTACAGTCAACATTAACCTGTAATTAGAAACTGGGGTTAGAAAATGTATATATATACATACATCAAACTGTGCACCAAAAATCAAACTGCCCTTCAGCATGGACATTGAACTATGTGATCGGGTTTTTTAGAAACGTACACGTTATTGACTTTATCAAGACCCGTGAGAGAATAACAAGAGATAAATGTTGTAGAAACAGGTTTTCTAAAATTGTTCTTGAAAATGCATTGTTTGTGATTTCTAAAAGAGGGAGTGCGTTGCATCGATTAAAATAACCTGTAAACAAATTGGTCCTTTATCGCAGAAGGTTGTAGCAGACAAGGCTATGATATTCGGAGTCATCCTTCCTTAGTAGGTCAGTAACCTACCCAATTTCAAGTTCTTGTTTTGGTGGCAGGCAGATATTAGAGTATGATCTACGATTCTTAGACTGAAGGCAAAATCATTCCTTAGTCAATGGCTGTGAAGCCATCCTCTCTCTCTCTCAAGGAGAAGGTATGGTAATGATCTTTTGTCTAGAAATGACTTGAAACTTTGCTGTTAGATGGGATGCAAGCTCTAGACTACATACTATAGTATGTAAACTTTATAGAATGTATTTAAGAGACAATTCTGCAATAACTTACCACTTAAGAAAGACTTTCAAGTGGGCAGAAGTAATATTTACAAATGGTCTGCTTCTCTCTAAAGTGCCCTCTCCCCCCCCAAAAAAAGAAACCACTAAAAAATTTTCACTTCAGCTAATGTCTATTGAAACATTTCTCTTTTACAGGAACAAGACTGTGGGGCATTTGGAAAAGAGCTTGCTATAATTTCGGCATTAAAGATACTTACTCCTGCCTTACCTATACATCCTCTTCTACCATTCCCTTGTGAGTGGAAATACAGGGGTCCCAGCATTGATGCAGGAGTAAATACCATTTAATAATCATTCTAGTCTTTGATTTTCTACCATAGAGATCCTAGAAGCCTGGCCTCTCCTACTAAGGGAATTATTTGGGGAATAAAGAAATAGGCAAATCAGTCTCCTCCCCCAACTGTGATTAGAAATAATTTACAAATTTGGAGGATTTAGCTAAGGAAACACTTTCAATCAATGTACAAAAAGCAAAGTCTGTATCTTGCTGTGTAATAGTGTGGAATACAGAAAAATGATGAAACATGGTCCCTGCCCCCAGAGAACCGGGAAGATCACAACTAATGGATTTGAAAGAAATCAAGTATAGCATACAACACTGCATATTTCTGTCCTAATTGTGTGACAGAAGATAGAAAGTGCAAGAAAAATTCAATGAAAGGCAAGGTCCCTATGAAATAAATAGAGACAGCTTTGTGTAGGAAGTGGGATTGATGCTGGATCCCTGACGTCTGTTTAGGATGCAAAAGGAACAACAAAAACATAGACAATGTGATTACTTGGCGCAACTTTGACTTTACACTTAATGCCCATTTATTTCTTGGTCAGGGAAGAGAACTGATCCCCCTTGTCTCACCTGATGACTGGATTTTTATTCCTAAAGCACCGTTTATAAACTAAGCCTCTTCCTGTTATTATTTTTTTATTTTTTTGGTCTTCTTGTTGTCAATCACCATAAACCTGAAGTAACTGAGTAAGACTTTAGTCGGACTAAAGATTTACATCATATCCTCAGGCTCATGAGATGGACAGAGCATCCCTTTGGGGGCCCACTTGCATGACCACTCCAGTTCTTGAGGAAGTAAGTGCTAGAATTTTACGTGAGTATCATATAGTTATTTATAGCAGTTTACATTGGTGCATCTGATACAACCAGTGCGGGTTTGCCATAGCCTTCTATTTTTTTGTACATGGTTTTTATTCTTATATTTGAAATAATATATTTATGTGTTTATTTTACCTTATATAGAATTTGGCTTACATTAAGTAAATCTGAACAAACCTGAAAAATATGTCTCTGTTCTTCAGAGAGTCCGAAATAGGTCTTGAGATAATTTGCTGAAGTTATGATATTGACCCCCCCAAATACATGCCTCATTAGAAAGAGTAAAGTCCCTTTTTCAACTTTGCTGATGTAATAACAAGGAAGCCGCTTCTAAGAACGCTAGTGATTTCATTAGCCTTTATCTTTTTTTTTAAAAGATTTTATTTATTTATTTGAAAAAGAGAGAGACAGCCAGCGAGAGAGGGAACACAAGCAGGGGGAGTGGGAGAGGAAGAAGTGGAGGAGCCTGATGTGGGGCTCGATCCCAGGACCCTGGGATCAGGCCCTGAGCCAAAGGCAGACGCTTAACTACTGAGCCACCCAGGTGCCCCTTCATTAGCCTTTAAAAAAAAAAAATTCCTGATTTGAATCCATGCTTTTCCTCCACCTCCAGATAGCTGTCTTACCCATACTTTAAAGCCACACATGCAGGAGAGTTGGCGGGACGGATGTCATGAGGGTGACTTGCCCATAGGTCTGCACACACTTTCAGGACCAAATCTTTGGATGCCCAGAAGTAGAGAAAAATACTCTTAAGACTGCCTGCTTGTTATGTTGAATTTCTCTAGTTTTGATAAACTTATCACAGCTACACAAGAACTGAAGTTGGGCCTTTACGGCATTCTTCAAAATAAGTATTTTCAGTATTTCTGAATGGCTCTTGACCTCACCACAGTTATACACATATACATACAAGTACAAGTGATCTACACTTAGTAAAAACTGGAAAATGTTTTAAATAAATTAATGTGCTTCATATTTTACATTTTTTCATAACTATGACAATTGTCATTGAGCTAAAATGCCACAAAGTAATTGTAAGGTTAGTGATAGAATACATCTACATGGTAGTGGGATGTTCATATTTTGATACAGAGCAAAACCAACTAGGCTTTTTAGAAAACATTATGGATAATATACATTAAAATTCCATAATCTGGGCATGAAATATATTTTCTGATAGATCATGCATGTTTTATGAAGATTCTCTAGCTTTATTGCAAAACCATATAAGTTGACTTGCACCGTTTTTAATGCTAATTAACATAGGATTCAATATCCAGAGAGCTGAATATATTTTTGCTGAAGTATTTTAATTCAATCAATTCTTAAAATAAGCAAGGGATTACCTACAAGGGAAATTACCTACAAGGGAAAACCTATAAGGCTACAAAATGATTTTTCAGCAGGTCAGAAGGGAGTGGCATGATATATTCAAAGTCCCAAAAGAGAAAAAATCAAGAATACTCTACCCCACAAGGTTATTGTTCAGATTTGAAGGAAAGATAATAGGTTTCCCAGACACAAAAAAGATAAAGGAGTTTATCGCCACTACAACAACTTTATAAGACATGTTAAAGGGACTTTTTTAGGTAGAAAAGAAATGGCCATAATTAGACATAAGAAAATCATGAATAAAAAGATGTAAAATATTACAACATATACATAACACGTGGAGAAGGGAGTAAAAGGGAAGAGAAAGGGAAAAAAACTTTTTTTTTCTTTTTCTATGTTTTTTTAGAATGTGTTTGAACTTAAATGACCATGAAATTAACATAGACTGCTACTGACTTAGGATGTTCTCTGTGAGCCTTGTGGTAACCCCAAACCCCAAACCTATGATACACAAAAAATAAAGAACGCCAACCATAACACTATAAACTCATCAACCACAAAGAAAGAGTACAAGAGAAGAAGAAAGGAACAGAGAAGAACTACAGGAATAACCAGAAAACAAATTAAAAATTGGCAATAAGTTAATACTTATCAGTAATTACTTTAAAGGTAAGTGGCCTAAGTGCTCCAATCAGAAGACGTAGGGTGGCAGGATGGGTAAAACATCAAGACTCATCTATAGGCCGCCTACAAGAAACTCAGCTCGGACCTAAAGATGTGCACAGATTGAAAGTGAAGGGTTGGAAAAACATTCACCATGTAAATGGAAGCAAAACAAAAGCTGAGCTAGCAATACTCATATCAGACAAAATAGACTTTAAAACAAAGACTGTAATAAGTGATAAAGAAGGGCATTACATCATGATAAAGTGATCAATCCAGCAAGAGGCTATAACTCTTGTAAATCTCTACATGCACCCCACTGGAGCACCTAAATACATAAAGGAAATATTAATAAATGTAAAGAGAAATTGATGATAATACAATAACAGTGGGGGACTTTTACACGTACAGCTGCTACATCAATGGATAGATCATCCAGACAGAAAATCAATAAAGAAACAATGTTTTTGAATGACACATGGGATCAGGCGGATATTAAGTTACATACAAAATGTTTCATCCAAAAACAGCAGAATACACAGTCTTTTCAGGTGCACACGAAACAAAATATTTTAAAAAGTCAAATGGTTTCTTTTGTCCAAAGGGAGCAAGATCTGTGTGTGTGTACTTTACTGAAGCATCCTTGTTCAACTTGTATACAGTGTTTTGGAAATTTTATGGAAAAAATATAAATCCATGAACTCGGCGATTTATATGGTATCTTTTCACCATTTTTATATGGCTTCTAGAGCCGTGGGATTTATAGTTCTAGCTTGGTTCTTTCTGAGACTCTTTGTTTAGAATCGTTTGCTCTTCTCAGAATAGAATTGAACCATATATAGATGGACAAATATTTAAGATGAGGGATGGGATGAATGTTTATTTTTAGGAGCATAGTAGACATTAATTTTATGCAAACATTTAAATTCTTAAAAAGCAAATGACTCCAGAGTGATTTTTGTTTATTGCAGAATGTAATAGAGATTATAATCCACGAATCAGGTACTTTTTCTTGTAAGAAACAAACTCATTCAAGCTAGTTCAGGTATAAGTTTATTAGAGGGATACATATGAACTGATAAAAGGAAATCTCATGGAAGTCTAAGAACAGCAATTGTAATAACATTGGGTTTCTTGGGAGAATTCAGAATTCAACTGCAAAAGTTTGTGGAAATTCAGCCCAGTGTTGTACTATTAACGGGGCTCAGCATTCCATGGGATTTTTTTGTTTCACTAGTAACTGACTTCCAAAGGGCCTCAGCTTGTAATAGGCTCTCTGGCCCCAGCAAGGGACATATTTTTATATATCCTTTGCACTTCTGTGACAAATGGTAGGTTCTTTCCATATATTATAGTTCAGTGCCCCAAGAAATATAATATCATTGATCTAACTCAGCTTTCCCACTGAGCTATACCTAGTCTCCCAGGCAGTCTCAGTGGTGCAGGAGAGCGGTGGAATATGAGGGGAAGCAATATGACATCTCTACTGTAGAGCAGTTATTTTAAGTGAGTCCACTTCTCCCATTTTTTTAGTATGCTTTGATGAGCATTGGCTAATCTTGCCCAGTCTTCAAGAAGTCTTTATGGGGGTAAGTTTTGGACTAATCCTAAATTGGAAAAGAGGAAATGTGATCTATTTTTTAAATTATCAGTTATTTGGGACTAGGGGAAGAAGTATTAAAAATTCTCCATTCTTGTGGTAGATTATTATAGTGTCTCAAACAATTAAACCAATATTTTTGAAACTATGTTCTCTAGAGGTGTTTCATAAATTTCCATAAATATTTACATTAAATTTCCTTTTTAATAAAACTGAACTTTAAAAAAAGAGAACAATAAAAATGTACACACAAAAGTGTTATTATATCAAATTTTCACATTTTGGAGCCCAACATCATATTAACATACCCTTTTTGTTTGGTTTTTTAGTAAGTAAATGTGGTTATAGAGTTGCATTTCCAAAATAAGCAATGAATGCTGCTTTTATGCATTTTACATACTCAAGTTTATGTAGGCTGTTTCTTTCTCTTTTTTTAAACACTGAATTGTACATTTAAGTCATCCTTCCTATTAGTGAGTTCCATGGATGTTTTGTTGAATTTAAACAGAAGTTTGGATTTCAACTTCCTCTGTCTCCTGAAATGTATTGTTACCAGTTATGTAATTTGAGAGTTTAATTCTAGCTTGTTCTATGCTAGCAGGATCAAGTACCACCTTCTTTGCAGAAGTTTGTTGAAGTTCTTACTCCTCTGGTTGTAAGTCCTCTTTTCATACATACGGGATATATTCTGCCGACACAATTTCCAGCCAGAACAGTGCTGAGTAACAGGCACATCCTGTCAGGAGACTGAGCTAGGGACTCCACCTTCCTGGGCTGGTCAAACTTCCTGCTTGGGGAGTGTCTGAGGAGGGCTGTTGAGAATGAGAGGCCAGTGACAGGAGCATGGTCAATCAGCGGCACGATTATTGTTCTATGTGTGTGTGTGTACTTGTGAATGTGAGAGTCGGCGTGTGTGTGTGTGTGTGTGTGTGTGTGTGTGTGTGCGCGCGCGCAGGTAGAGGGAGAAGGGGAGGGTGAAGGAGGGAGAGAGAGAAAGCAGAAAGAAGCAAAGAAAAGGAAGGGAAGAAAAGGGGCGTGAGAGAGGTGAGCAGATGATATCGTGCTTGAGCACTGGATCCAGTTCCAGGCTTTCCTGCCCTACTTATCTTCCTATTGTTATTTTTAAGACAGCTAGTGATTTTTGATCCATGAATTCTCTCCTAGGGTTTATATGGAGGCTAGGTCAGGGTCTTCAAGCTTTTATCCATTTAGGTTATATTTAATTAGTCACTTTTTCTCCATTGATATCATGTAATCAAAGATTTTGTCTAGCAAACAAGCAGATTTTTAAACAGTAATAATTAGTCCATATTTCTGTTTTACATGAAAGATTCATAATAGCAAATCAGAACTTCTAATCAGCATTAATTGAAAGTAAAATCAGCTAAAAATGTACATCATTATTAGAGAGAAGTTTTGGCTAGACATATCTGAAATATGGAAAAGTCCCTGAGGATCCTTTAAACTAGATACTATCCATAGTTTTGAACTAGGTACTATCCATATTTTCCAAGCGACTGACTTGAATAGTAGACCCATTTGGATTTCACTTTAGTATATTGCTCATTGCCAAGAAAGAAGAGAGGGTCTCATGCTTAGCTTTTCATCTCATTAGGAAAAAATGTCCAATTTCATGAAATAAGTGTATTCATATGAAATCAAAATATTTCTCTTAAGAAATTCTCACCATAACTCAACCTCTCCACTTGCATTGTGTAGTCCTTTTTTTTAACGCAATTTTCTCTTACCAAGTGGTTGGGATCAAATCTTTGAGTTCTCTCTTCATCGTGGAATCGCAAAAATGGGGCACAGGGATTCTGACATACTTGTTCCTGAGATACAACTCCCAGCAGAGCAGACTCTATAAATTACTATTAAAGCTTCATTTCCCTGGAATCCTATTGGTCATATTTTAAAACCAGTTCCCAGGTTCCCAGATCCAATGACTTTGACAATTTTGTTGTAACTTACTCATTATTATAGACAAGCCAAAGAGACTGGGGGGGGGGATGCACCTTCAATTAGCATGGCATAATAATTATTTTATAACTTTATTAATTATAAAAATATTTACTTTTTTTTCCAGTGAAAGGGATTTGAGAAGTTTGTGCTATAGTTATCACTTTTTCCACCCCAGATTGAGCAGTTCAGAGCAGAAATAGTTCGCTTAAGAATGTTTTAAGTTTCCATTACTGGAGGTATTCAAGAGTGAACTAAGTAGACATTTGATAAAAATGTTTAAGAGAGGACTCACCACTTTTCTAGGTAATTCTATGAGATGGTTGGAGTTAAGTCCTTCTAACTCTGAAAATATAATTTTCACCATTTTTCTACAGCTGTCTGAATCCTTTGGCTTCATAATTGCTCTAGATGAACAGAGAGAAATATATGGCTCCTTTTTCTGGGATAATGGTGACTCTGTTGATAAGCAGACCAACATGTATAACAGTTGAGATGTTCAGGATTCCAATGACTTTACTTAAAATTAAAGATTAGAGACCTGGACCAACAAAGGAGTATGAATAATGGGCACCATGGCCAGATTCAGCTTCCCCCAACATTACTGTCCAGGAAGTTGAAATTTTCCTTAAATCTGGCCACTCCTCTTGGTTGAGCAACACAGGTGAGACTATTATATCCAGGAAAGTGCTAACAAAAGCCACTATGTTACACAAACAAACAAAAACAAAAAAACACTATGTTTACTTGAGACAAGAGAATGTTTATCTTATTAATATGCTAAAATAAAAAATTTTCATTAATTTATTCTCACTTTGGAAGGAATGAAGATTCCAGTCTTAAGGAATCAAACCCTCAATGAAAATTTGTGGGAACTTGGTTTTGGTGGCATAGCTGCTAGGCTGGAGGAAGGAAGTATTGCTGAGATTCTCTGTTAAGGACCATAGTTTGAAAAATGATGTATAGTAGAAGAAGAGGTATAGCCTGAATTGAGAAAACAGGTCAAGACTTAGCTGGCTAAGGCATAATATCAGTGGTTTTTGTTTATTCATTTATCTCTCATTATCCCCATTTTCCTCTTCAGTCTAATCTCATACATCAACAAACTATGGAACAATAGAAGTGACTGCTATGTTAAGAAAAGTACCTTTAAAAAGAACTATCAAGGTGGCCACATTTTGAAAATCAGAAATAGACTTCCAAGGAAATGGGCACTATACCAAAGAGACGATAATGTGTGTGAGGTTACTGCTAAGAACATTTATTCTGTCCCGTATTAGTTGACTTCACATTCATCTTTCTTTCCTTGTCTCTCTTTCATCTGAAAGAAAGACATGAAAGAAGGAGAATCATTTTCATAAGGAAGAGGAAAAGGTAGAAAAAGAGAATGTGAAAAAGAGAATGTGAAGGTCAATAGGAAAATACACTTCTAATCTTACATATAGACAGTATGGCTGGTTGCTTCTATGGTAGACATTAAGAGAAGGTATAAGGGCTGCCAATGCCTGTATTCTCATAATAATCAGCATTCTTCTGTGTGTTTTTTCAGTTTTCTGTTTTCTTTTCTATTTTTTTCAATGAATTACTTCAAGAGACATTGATTAAGTTTCTAACAGTTGAAAAAGATTGCTTTTGAATTTTAGAGGAAGGGGTTGAAATCAAAAGAATATTGGGGGGCGCCTGGGTGGCTAAGTCGTTAAGCGTCTGCCTTCGGCTCAGGGCGTGATCCCGCTGTTCTGGGATCAAGCCCCACATCAGGCTCCTCTGCTGGAAGCCTGCTTCTTCCTCTCCCAATACCCCTGCTTGTGTTCCGTCTCTCGCTGGCTGTCTCTATCTCTGTCAAATAAATAAATAAAATATTTAAAAAAAAGAATATTGGGAGCCAAGGAGAAAAATGGCTATGTCCCCCAGTGGTTGTGTGTTTTTGCATATGGACAATAGAGAGATGTAGGAGAAGGTTGTCTAAAAGGTTGTTATGCTATATCCTTCCTTAGTAAACTAAAGTGTTTAGTTTGCTTCCTCCCTGTTTTTCCATATAAAATAAGGATGAAAAGTGAGGGAAAAATGGGTAAGATGATGAGGCCTACTTCAACAGGTTAACTATTTTTTATTTTCCAAAGAGTATCATGAAAAAATTTGAGGCCAGTGATTGATTATTCCTGACTTTTTGCCCAGTAATTGCTAGGTCATTTAGAGGATTCGAGTATAAGGCTTAGGTCAAGACCTTCCGGACTTGGAGCCTAGTTGATAAGAATTTAAATTTAAAAAATAATAAAAGATAAGCTGACATTTATTTTCTAATGTTAATACGTTTTTGCAGATTCGATTGAAAAGGAAGAATACTTCTATGTCAGATATAAATTCAATAATTACTTTAAACCTGCAGTTTATTCAGTATTTGCAGTGACATAACAGTTCATTTTTATGAAGAAAAATAAGGGACTTTTAAAAAAAAAGAAGTATTTCAAAGTGTTGGCATTTCTCCAAACCACATTGCACTGTGTGTTGTCATAATTAAAACAGGAATTTAAAATTATTTTCTCTCCTCCATAACAGAAAGTTCTGAAAGCAACTGTGATTAAAAATGGCTACCATGAAATTGCTACTCTGGCATATGGTGCTATTCGGATCCTTGGTTTCACTTCAAAGCCAAATGTTATTTTTAATGAATGGAGAAACCATCTCAAGCAACAAAATATAGCATCATTCCAAAAGGGTAGGTTTAAAATGATTATTAAATTAAAAGACAAAATTTCTTTTGTTATATCTCGAGTGCTAATAATTGATTTTCCCTGAATGTTGCTTCCTTGCAAAAGCCACAGATCATATTTCTAAAATAATACCTTGCATGATTCTGAAGTCCAAGGAAGAACAATTAGCATAGAGTTATATTTCTAGATAAAACTGGGCTTATGTCAGGGCTAGGAACTTTGTTGGATTAAATGTCACAGATGATGTCATGCAAGGTTGGTGTGTTGCTTAGCAAATGAAACATAGGAAGGATACATAGGTGGGTAAAATAAATGAGAATTAAAGGGTTGTTTTTTTTTTTAAGATTTATTTATTTGAGAGAGAGAGAGAGGGAGAGCACAAGCCGGGTAAGGGGCAGAGGGAGAAGCAGACTCTCCACTGAGCAGGGAGCACAAGGCAGGGCTAGATTGAGGGACTCTGGAATCGTGATATGAGCCCAAGGCAGATGCTTAACAGACTGAGCCACCCAGGCACCCTGAGAATAAAAGTTTATAGAGAATTGGAAGTGGAAGGTTCTGGAGGGACTTTATTCCAATTCCTTCATTTAACAGAGGAGAAAACTGAGCATCCAGGGAGGTGAAGTTACTTATCAAAGACATGTATTTTAGTAATTGACAGAACTGAGTCTTGACCTTGAAACTCCTGACATTTCACAGCTCTTTCCTTTTACTCTGTGCCATTTGAAATTAAGCATTTATTTATTGAGCTCCTACTGAGCTCCTGAAAGTATCTATCTGCTATAAATACGTGTTTATACATAAGATGTGGTCCCTATCCCTGAAGAATTTAATAGCAGGTGGAATAAACACCGAAGCTCTATAATAGGAGGAGGGATCTAGAGAATTTAGAGCCTCTGAAGTGTCATTGCATTTCTTTCTTTTTCTTTCTTTCTTTCTTTTTTCTTTCTTTTTTTTTTCTTCCTTCCTTCCTTCCTTCCTTCCTTCCTTCCTTCCTTCCTTCCTTCCTTCCTTCCTTCCTTCCTTCCTTTTTTTGAGACAGAGAGAGAGTATGTGTGTGAGAGCAGAGAGGGGCAGAGAGAGGGAGAGAATCTTAAGCAGGCTCCAGGCCCAGTGTGGAGCTGGACATGGGCCTCAATCTCATGACCCTGAGATTATGACCTGAGCCAAAATCAAAAGTCAGATGCTTAACCAACTGAGCCACCCAGGTGCTCTGTGCATTTCTAATACCTTATCACACATATCAACATAATGGTCTTTAATACAAATGCAGAGCAGTGGCACAGAGCTCAAGACACTGAATTTTTGTTTCCTTTTTCTAAATTAAGAAATAATTGATAACAAGGTCATTTGAATGTTCATCTATTCAAAACCTACCCCTTTCTATTTGAATGAATTTTCTCTCTGGGGAATTTTGTTGAGGAATTTGTTTGATATCTTAATCATAATGGTAATTCTTTATTTTTTTTTTTAAGATTTTATTTATTTATTCGACAGAGATAGAGACAGCCAGCGAGAGAGGGAACACAAGCAGGGGGAGTTGGAGAGGAAGAAGCAGGCTCATAGCAGAAGAGCCTGATGTGGGGCTCTATCCCATAACGCTGGGATCACGCCCTGAGCCGAAGGCAGTCGCTTAACCGCTGTGCCACCCAGGCGCCCCCATAATAGTAATTCTTTACTTGAAGTGTTATAATTTACAAAGTACTTTTAACAACATGACTCCCTTTGGTTTTTACCATAGCCTTGGGAATAGATCTGAATGGTCAATATTTCATCCAGATATTAGAGAGGAAGAAATAATGCCTTAGAATGACCTTACAGGTAGTAACAGAGGGGCAGGAAACCTGAGCTACCCTTCCTTTTATCTGTGTGCCCTTTCTTTTTTCTAAGTCCTTGATAAACTAAAGGTGATTGATTGGGTCAAGAAAACAAAAACTTCTTCATTGGGAAATTTGCTTCACAAACTTTGGTTTCATATATGTGTATGACTGATCTCGAATAAGAGAAAAAAAAAGAAAAGAGCACAATAAAGTTCTGTAGGTTACAAAGATCTCTTTAAACTAAAATAAGTTGTTTAATTGGAGGACTCCATAGACATATTGTTAGAGTCAGCAAATCAGGTAATAACTGTAATTTACCTCACTTTAGGTATATTACACATTATTACATGTAAATATGTAAAAGTTATTGCTTGATACTTGATAACATTTAATTATCTCTACAAAATCATAAGTTAATTCTGATGACTGCAATTATAACTAAATTTTGTTACTTTGATTTACTTTTGCTATTTTAATCCTCTTTTCATCTGTTACACAAAATCACTTTATGGATATTTGCACCCCTTTTCCAGGAACTGACCATTTTATTCAAGTATTGAAAAAATTTAAGAAATAACAACCTACCCTAAGCAACAATAATAAAAAGTTATCCACAACAGTTATTTACAGCTGTTAAAGATTATTTGAATAATTTAGAAATTGTAGTTTAATTTAAATAGCAATATAATTGAAATATTTCAATCTTGTATGTTATCTGTTTGTACTTCTCAAATTCTCTGACAGAGTCTCTTATAGAAGCTAGATATAATACTAGATAAAATCCTTTCCACTTTATAAAGATTGATATATGTTGAATTGATGAGCTGATAAGTAAGATTATGTTTTCTGGTCCTCAAAGCAAGTCTGAAAAATCCATTGTGGCATTTCTAGTTGAGTAGAAGCCTTGTGAACCAATGAAACTAAGTTTTTAGCAAAAGGTAAATTTTTGTAAACCATAACTTTTCAGGAAAGAAAGGTTGTTTTTCTTTTTAATTGGGAACATATATTTGATTTTTTTTTGAAGATTTTATTTTTTTTATTTGACAGAGGGAGACAGCCAGTGAAAGAGGGAGCATAAGCAGGGGGAGTGGGAGAGGAAGAAGCAGGTTCCCAGCGGAGAAGCCTGATGTGGGGCTCGATCCCAGAACTCCAGGATCACGCCCTGAGCCGAAGGCAGACGCTTAATGACTGCACCACCCAGGAGCCCCTGATTTTTATTTTAGGTTATTTGAACTTTTTCTTAGAGTAAAATAATATAGTACAATTTTTGGGTTTTGTGACCTGAAGGAATCTCTGAGCACAGATTTACTAGTGGAAGTCAGGTATTTCAAGAAACTGTTTATTCAACTCTTCAAAGCAGTGGAATAACTATTTACTTCATCAAACTTATTACTTAATAGTGACTAGGGTATTGAGGTCAAGTAAATGGGCACTGAGAAGCAACTATTGGGTTGGTTAAAGTGGATGTGTTGGTGAATATGACAAGAAGGGATTAGGTGGACTAGAGTCAGCCTAAGAGAGAAGGGGAAGGGGGATTAAGTATAGACAAATTTTCAGACAGGCATAGTTGTAAGGGGTAGCAAAAATCCGGCAGTAGTTAGAGGAAATGTGGGTACAGGGTTGTTGTTTTTTAAGATGGGTGCTTTTCCAGCGTGAATGATGAGAGGAATGATATGACAGAAAAAAGTTGATAACAGGGATAAGAGAGGGGAAAACTTCAGGAGATAAGTCCTTGAATATTTGTGTGAGTGGTTGGAATCCAATGACCAAATGGAAGATTTGGCATTGGAGAGGACGCAGATAGTTCATTCATCCCCATAGGATGGAAGACAGCATGTGTGTTGGTGGAGATATGGGTTGATTTATGGATTTGGTGGTGGAAATATGTGGAAGTTATTTTTAATGGCTTCTATGTTTTTAATTAAGTAAGAGGCAATGCCATCAGCTGAGAATAGGATCGGAGAAAAGGTGTTGAAAATTTGAGGAGAGAGAAGGTATGAGGGAGAGGAAAGGTAAATTTATGAAGGAGGTGTAATGGAATTCCTGCTTAGCACGAAGATCTCATGTAGAGTTAGACCAGCCAGTGTGGTTTGTGATTTCTCAACTCAAATCCAGCTGCTTGGGTGCAGATAGGAACCGGTAGAAGAGCAGACTTTAACTGAAGTGAGAATTTTGCCAGGGGAATAAAAAAGGAGGGAGAGAGGGGCAAAGAAATGAAGAATAATAAAGAATGGTTAGAATGATGGATCATGGGATCTGAGCTAAGGAAAGAATTGAGGACACACAGGATGTGAGGGACAGAAAAAAACATGAATACAGTCAATAGGTCAGAATTCACTAAGCTGGAGGATTTGTTGGAGAGAGAAGGGATTGGGAAGTTGGCAGTGGAAGATATTTCCTGAAATTAACTTTATATGGCCAGCATCAGATAAATACTGGTCACAGATGTGCTGTGTACGTTCATTTGGTTTTCTATGTATGATTTAAAAACAAACTATAGGCAATGATTTGGTGATGTCTAAAATCTGTATTTGGATGTACTCTCTGTTTAATCTTAAGACTGAGTAAAAAACAAATCCATGCAACCATAGTCATTACATACCTATTAGAATGGCTAAAATCTTCTAAAAACTGGTAAAACCAAGTACCGGTGAAGATACAGAGCAACAAGAACTATAATTCAGGAATTCAAAATGATAAAGTTACTTTGAAAGCTAGTTTAGTAGTTTCTAATAGAGCTAAAATATAGACTTACCCCATAAGCCAGCAATTATGCCCCCAGGTATTTACTCAACTGAGTTGAACTTCTGTCCATATAAAAATCTGCATGCAAATGTTTATAATAGTTTTATTCATAATCACCAAAAACTAGAAGCAACAAAGACATCCTTCAACTGGCAAATATATATAGCCAAGATTCAAATCTTGGTTTTTAATAACATCCCTCAATAAAAGGAACCAGGCATCCTTGGAGAAATGGTTGTTTCTAGGGCTGGAACAGGAAATATACAAGATGAATCTGGAGCATTATGTGGTGCCAGTAAGTAAGGAAGTTCTGAAAATAGAAAAAAAAATGATGAGAGTATGTCAAAGGGACACGGAGCCAACTTAAAAACCATCTAAAGTCCAAGGCTGGTACAATTTGAGCAACAAAATTAGTAACATGGTATTGGATTTAACTTTAAGTATAAATATCTGTGGCTCTACACTGATATAACTGAATGATTGAAACTTTCAGAGAGAATTCGATATAAATTATGAAGAACTTCCCCCTCAACTGTGGGCTCTGCCTAGTGACTTCCTTCCAGAATATATTAAGAAAAAGGGGGGAAGTTTAAAAAAAATAACTATTTTTTCAGAAGAAAAGAAACCTGATGGACAGTACCTCAACCAGGTATCAGGTTAATATCATTAGTGATAAGTGATGTGGAATATTCTTTGGATATGTTGTATTGAAAATGACACTTTACCCTCTGTGATCTTCTTTCTGGAAACCTATAATCCCAGTCTAACTCTGAGGAAAACATCAGACAAACCCAAATTGAGGGATATTTTACAGAATACCTGACCAGTACTCTTCAAAACTGTCAGTATTATTAAAATTAAGAGAAGTGTGAGAAATTATCACAGTCCAGAGGACCCTAAGGAAACAATGAAAACAAATGTAATGTGATATGTTGAAACAGAAAAGAAAATCAAAACTGAAGGCATCACAATTCTGGACTTCAAGCTGTATTACAAAGCTGTAATCATCAAGAACTGTGGTACCGGCACAAAAACAGACACTTAGATCAGTGGAACAGAATAGAGAGCCCAGAAATGGACCCTCTACTCTATGGTCAACTAATCTTCGACAAAGCAGGAAAGAATATCCAATGGAAAAAAGACAGTCTTTTCAACAAATCGTGTTGGGAAAATTGGACAGCCACATGCAGAAGAATAAAACTGGACCATTTCCTCACACCATACACAAAAGGAAACTCAAAATGGACACAAGATCTAAAAGTGAAACATGAGTCCATCCAAATCCTAGAGGAAACACAGGCAGCAACCTCTTTGACCTTGGCCACAGCAACTTCTTGCTAGACACGTCTCCAAAGGCAAGAGAAACAAAGGCAAAAATGAACTATTGGGACAGCATCCAGATAAAAAGCTTTTGCACAGCAAAGGAAACAGTCAACAAAACCAAAAGACAACGAACAGAATGGAAGAAGATATTTGCAAATGTCTTATCAGATAAAGGGCTAGTATCCAAAATCTATAAGAACTTATCAAACTCAACACCCAAAGCACAAATAATCCAATCCAGAAATGGGCAGAAGACATGAACAGACATCTCCAAAGAAGACATCCACATGGCCAACAGACACATGAAAAAATGTTCAATATCACTTAGCATCAGGGAAATACAAATCAAAACCACAATGAGATGCCACCCATACCAGTCAGAATGGCTAAAATGATCAAGTCAGGAAACAACAGATGTTGGTGAGGATGTGGAGAAAGGGGAACCTTCTTCCACTGTTGGTGGGAATGCAAACTGGTGCAGCCACTGTAGAAAACAGTATGGAGGTTCCTCAAAAAGTTAAAAATAGAGCTACCTTATGACTCACCAATTACACTAACTGGGTATTTATCCAAGGGATACAAACATAGTGATTTGAAAGGGCACATGCCCCTCAATGTTTATAGCAGCAATGTCCACAATTGCCAAAGTATGGAAAGAACCTAGATGTCCATCAACAGATGAATGGATAAAGAAGATAATTATACAATGGAATGTTACTCAGCCATCAAAAAGAATGAAATCTTGCCATTCGCAATGATGTGGCTGGAACTAGAGGGCATTATGCTAAGTGAAATAAGTCAGTCAGAAAAAGACAAATAACATATGATTTCACTCACAACTGGAATTTAGGAAACAAAACAGATGAACATAGGAGAAGGGAAGGAAAAATAAAATAAGACAAAAACAGAGAAGGAGGCAAACCATAAGAGACTCTTAACTATAGGGAAAAACTGAAGGTGGCTGGAGGGGAGGTAGGAGGGAGCATGGGGTAATTGAGTGATGGGCATTAAGGAGGGCACTTGAAGTAATGAGCACTGGGGTGCTATATGCAACTGATGAATCACTGAATTCTACCTCTGAAACTAATAATACAGTATATGTTAATTAAATTGAATTTAAACAAATTTTTTTTAAAAAATTAAGAAAAACAGGAAAAGACTGTTAGGGGAAATCTAATGAAACCTGATAAAGCATTGAGTTTAGTTAATAACAATGTATTAATATTGGTTAATCGATCATGACCAAAGCACTATAGTAATAAAAGATGCTAAGAATAGGAGAAACTGGATACAAAGAATATGGAAACTCTGCACTATCACTAGGACTTTTCTGTAAAGATTTACTTTTCTGTAAAATTATTGTAAAATAATAAAGTTTAGGGACACCTGGCTGGCTCAGTCATGCGACTCTCAATTGCGGGGTTGTGAGTTCGAACCTCACATTAGTGTGTAGAGCCTACTTGAAATTAAAAAAAAATTTAAATTCCTTAAAAAAATTAAAAATAATTTTATTTTATGAAAAAGAAAACATATGGAGCTTCACAAGAATTCACATATTTGCCAGAAATTTGGCATTGACTTCCCAGCAGGAGTCACTGTAGTCACTGTTAAATTATCTCTTCAAGTCATCACCATTTCAGCTTCCCATTCATTACAACTTCCTCCAAAGTTGCTGTGACACCAATATGGCACTTGTAACAAAGTGGCTGGTTATCTTAAGCTTGTACACAGTGTAAAACAATTATGGAAATATAATTATCTATTTAATGTCAAGAGCTTCCAGCTGTTTACACTATTCTAATGAAACTGTTATTGGAATCCAGATTGTTTCAGTATTAAATTTATGTTTGACCCAGGATAACAGAAATGTAATAAGTATCGTGTGCATATACTTAATGATACTCACAGTTTGTGACTCCTAGTATTGTCAGCATGGGATAAATAAACTCATTTATTTATGAGAGCTGTTATGACAAGCATCGTGCTAATGGCCAGGGAAATGAGGGGGAGAGACATCTCTCAGGTCTCCAGTCTAGTACATTTACATTCTCTTTAAGAAGCCTGGATCAGGCCACTGGAAAAGCAATGGAACTTATGGCAACGACTGAGCATCTTGCCAACCTATTTAAATAGGTCCCATTGCTGGCACTAAGTCCAGATACCCAGGTCCAGATGACCTTGGGATGGAAGAAAATTTCCCAAAGCCTCTTATGGGGGACTCCTTCAGATGAGGAGAAACGGAGATTTTGTAAAACTGTGCTCTGATGACCAAGGGAAAAGGCATCAAACTTTTCTCAATGTTAAAGAACATCTTATCCTATAAACTGACCCCCAGAGAAGTCTGAAATTTCCAGGAGGAACTTTTAAAAGAACTATATAAAATAAATGTTTCTCTTCCGAAGAGACAGACCATACCACATGGCAGGATGCCATATCCCGTCAAAATGTCACATCATGACTGTCTTCTTGAATGAGCTCTTCTGCTGTAAGGATCTTTCAAGTGACTCCACTGAATTCTTAGCTCTTTGAGAATATCAAAGTTCCCTCATGTTGCACTTTCCAAAACAAATGTGATTTTATAAAGAAAATGATTTTAAAACATATTGAGATGAATCAGTTGACTATCATCTTTAAAATGTTCCTTGAGCTGTTCTGACACATTCTTAAACCAATCTCCCTGAATGTTTTAAAACCTGAGAACACTTAGGGCTAAGTCACAAAATCCTTCATGCAGGATCCATCAGTAAAAGCCTATATGGTTTCTTTGGCTTTTGGGTTCCACACGGTACCTAACACTAGTATATTTACTTTAATAGAAGTGAACAATGTTCAACAAAAACAAAGTTCCATGGAGATGTTATGGTTGTTGAGCTTAATCACACACAGGAAACGTGGGATTAATTTATTTTCAAATATTTCAAATATATTCTGAAGGCTAATTACTGCCTATTCCTAACCCACAGAAAATGTGAATTCAAACAAAGCATATATCAACATAATATTACCTAGGTCTGCTTCCAGCCGCAGTATATGTAATGAAGTGAGCAAGATTGAGGCGATATCACAAAATGTATTTCACATATTGATTATGAATCAATTTCCCTTATTTGCAAGCAAAACAAGGCCCTCCGCTTATTTTCCTCAGTGTATTGATACAGAAAGTGAACTCACTCTGCTCTTCCAAACCAAGGAAAACAAATGATACTGCAATTGGAGGGAAATTAGTGCCAATTAAGACAATTGTGCAGCTGTGAAAGAGGGCATGTTTATACTTAGATTGCTGCCCTTATGGTATGCTTAATAATGGCCAATCTAACAATGTGATGCATAAATCAAGGCTTATTTCCAACAAAGTTTTAACTTTTATTTGACCAATTGTGCTATTTTTATTCTGGCTTACAAATTGGAACAGATTTGTGTAAATTATGTAAAATGCATGCTGGGGTGTTCATTGTACTATCACATTTTTCTATTCGCGTTCCCCATTCCATCTGTCTTTTTTTTCCCCCTCTGAGAATTCTGTGTGTGTTAAAATAGATCATTTCTTGAGGTGTTAATTATGTACAAGAGAAAACCCAACTGTGAATGGATTGTTATCATCAAGGGCTTTACTGTTTTACTCTGTAAGTGCTTTCTTGTATCTGGTAGTAAAGTGTTCAGAGCTAGGCAGACATAATAATGTCAGTAGCACATCCTACATCCTCAGACATTTTATAGATGGATCTGTAGGCGACTTACAGACTTACAAGCAGAAAGGATCCCAAGTGCCGAACAAACATCTATGAAATGAACTGCTCATATTGCATAGCAGTATAGTACAGATCATGTTTCTTAGATAAACAGAATGGCATTTGTGGGAACTCAAGTTAAAATAAGTGGCTTCTCTGGATGGTAAAAGATCTTGTACATAAGAATTTCAGCAGGTTTCACATGAAGAAAGAAAGCGATCTTATTACACCTAAGGAAAGAATTTGGAAGGGACACGAAGAGGAAGGCAGAAAGCACTTTTGAAGTAGAAAATGTTGGAAATCTTTCTAGGAGGGAAAGTGGCTTAAGGTAGGGAAGAACAAGGAAGTGAGGGAGTTCAGGATGACTCAGAAATGATTTTAAGTCAGATGAAGAGAGAGTTATACTAATTATTTAAAAAGAAATGGGACACATACTAACTGACTTAACAGTGGATGAGTTAAACTTCTTGGTTACAAAACTCACTGTGATGCTGAGCATGATGAAGGATCATGCAGAACCAAGATGTGGAGAAACCAGCACCCCACAAATGAAGACAGTTGATAGGCAAAGAAATTATTGTAGCTGGACGACATCACAAAATAGTGCATGTTGTCGCTCACGGTTCTGGGATGTAGAAGTATGTGTGTGTCTTTGTGTGTGTGTGCGGGTGCAGAGATATGCACATGTACCATCCACTTCCCCTCCCACACAGAAACACACAAATGCAGATATTATTCAGTGATAAGTCTTGGGTGGCTAAATAAATATTGTGTACTTTCAAACTGTGGATTTTTTAAGAAAGATAATGTAGGTATATCTATATAAACAGAGCACAAAGGAAAGTATTACAGAAAATAGAATTTAGGGGGATACCCAAAGGTGCCCTCTTGCTGTGTTCAAAGCGGCATCCTGGTAAAGAAGCATCATAGCATAGAACAAGCCTATGAATACAGCAATGAGCCAGTCATTTGATCCTGGTAAATGTTGCCTCTGAGGACGTGATTTTAAATCTTTAAATTTTAAAGATTAAAATAGCATTGAAGGCATTCTTCTCTACTAAAGGTGAATAAAGAAAGAAGATTGCAAGTTCTTGGACATGAGGGACTACTGGATTTACTCCTCCATCCCACTGCCCTTGAATACCTGAAAAAAAAAGATAAAATATGTGAAACAATGGAATTCTAGTAGTAGACACAAAGCAGTGCCGGACACTGCTTCCTGAGAGAGGGGAAACAAAGGAGGTGAGACATAGGAGTGCTCCAGCTTCCACCAGGACAGAGCTGCCAGGCCATGGCTCAGGGGGGACTGAGGCACAGCCCAGCTTACCTCATGGGCAAGAGACCCAGTGTGGAGCGGGAGGCGAAGGCAACTAGAATTTATAGGGTGGAGGACCAGAGAGAAGAGAGCTGCCCTGTACTCCTGTAAAAGCAGCCTAAGTTGTTAGAATCAAAGAAATCAAGTATCCGTTTGGAAATTGAGTTGTAACCTACTAATCTACAAATCTAATCCACTGAGCAGTTTAATCAAATTCTAAAATACTCTTGTCTTTTAAATATAATTAAAAGGTATAATTTCTTTTTTTTAAGATTTCATTTATTTATTTATTTGAGAAAGAGACACAGAGAGAGGGAGAGAGAGCATGAGCAGGGGAAGAGGGAGAAGGAGAAGCAGCCTCTCTGCTGAACTCAGAGCCCGACCTGGGGCTTGATCCCAGGGGCTTGATGCCGGGACCCTGAGATCATGACCCTGAGATCATCTGACCCAAAGTCAGATGCTTAATCTACGGAACCACCCAGGCTCCCCTAAAAGGTATAATTTCTAATCCACAATAGTACATCCTTAGGAACTAATTCTGTTACACCCTGCAACTAACCTGGGGTTATAACTTGCTGAATTCTCCCCTCTTCAACTCCCAAATCTCAGCACAAGGTAAGAGTGGTCCTGGGCTTTGCTCTGCTGCCCCCTCTTCTCCTCCCCCATTGCCCAGCCCTCTAGATTTTCCCTGCCCATTCTCCATATTGTCTATTGCATGAGACCGGTAGCTGGTATCCCTTACCATTCTCCTTAAGGAAGAGTAGCTGAGTGGGCTGAGACAGACTCTCCTAAGCCATCTTGATGGAGGAGGAAAGAGGGAGGGCAGGAAACGTCTGCATGTGGATAAATTTTGTTTCCCCCGTAGAAAGACAAACTGTCATACATACTTCTCATCCCTTTTTTTGCATGGAGTTCAACAACCTCTTCAGTGGGGTGTTCCAAGAGCCAAATGACTGAATTATGGCTGTTACAGAAAGTGCAGTTCAAAATATTAAGTATGGATCAATATGACCAAACTCGTAATTAAGTCAACACCAAGTATTTCCACAGTCTTCATTCAGGAAAAACAAATGGCTAGAAGAGAATTTTTGTCAAATATCTGGCAAAGCCTAAAAATATTGAATTTATTTGAAGGAAAAAAACACACCTAGAAGCCAGAATATGTTCAGCTTCTATTGTTTCTTGAGTAACAGATCATTTATTTTCATCAGATTCTACACACATGAACACAAAGATGTGAGATTTCTCCTCCATAGATTTTCTTGGTAAATAGGGAACTTTCAAATAGTTCTTATAATCAATACCAAGTAAAAAGTACAAAGATGATACTGAGCAGATGGAATTATTAATATGATGATAATGCATGAAAACTTGTTAATCTCTGTTGAAAAGAGGGATCATCAAATGAGATTATTGCACATTCATATACTGTGGTTGCCAAGTTCTGAGGCAAATTCCTTGATTGCAAATTTTGAAGCATGAATTTTAAGTTGAGTGTTAAAATGGAAGATAACCTAATCAGAATTTTCTTGAGGAAAGGATATTACTGAAAAAGAACTATAACATCACATTTATATGTAATCTTTTGATTTAAATGCTACTAGTCAGAGACAAACCATAGGATCAGAATAATCTATAAATAAACCTTTTCCTCCTCAGACCCTTGATGTTTGTCTTAGCATCAAACACAAATACAACCTTTGCTCCCACCTTTAAGCTTGGATGAACTGTGAAAGCAGCATCTTATTGCAGAAATGAGAAAGGTAATTTATTTACATCTTCTTAGACATAATTAGCAATAGGGCAGAACTAAGACTTGTCCAATAGAAGATGTAAAGATTCAGTTGAATGTAGGCCAACAGTTACCTATAGGAGGGAGCAGGGTATGTCCTGAAAGAGAGCCAGGGGGATCATTCTTTGAGTGCAGAGTAGATTGCTGGAAGTTAGAGAACAGGAACAGTGGGATTTCCTGGGAAGGGAAGAGAATGAGGAGAAACAAATGTTTATGAGGTAAAGTTTTTAAAATGTTTGTTTCCAGTTTGTCAGTTTTTTCATCAACATTTTATTGAATATATCTTCCATTCCTCACTGATTTTTTGGCATTACTTTGGTCATATTTTAAATTCTTAGATGGAACAGTTCATCCCATGGGATAACTGAATGATCACATTCCGTTGATTTATCTGCTCCAGGGAATCTCCATGTTACTAAATCTGTA
Source organism: Ursus americanus (assembly GCF_024610735.1). Classification (NCBI taxonomy): domain Eukaryota; kingdom Metazoa; phylum Chordata; class Mammalia; order Carnivora; family Ursidae; genus Ursus; species Ursus americanus. Next base: position 31,789,115 of record NC_142151.1, on the reverse strand, counting down.
TACTGACATCTCTCACTTATATCAGTAATCTGTTGCTGAAAATCAGAAGTTTTGTGTGAGAATACTGACCACGAGGCTATAACCCATTATTTTGAAAGAGGAAAATTACAGCGCATTATACATCATCTCAAATTGCCCCAACAAATTTTCAGGATTAAACTAAAAGCCAGTAAACAGCATACTGTAATGTTAGGGTCTACCATGCTTTAAACACAGCTTCCTGATCACCAGTGATTATTTTTTAAAAAACACAACAGTTCCTTTTTAAGCAGTAACATGTTGACTTTGCATGAGTTATCATGACAAGCACACAGGAAAAAAACAGTAATAAATTTGTTACACATAGGCAGACAAAAATCAACAACTAAAAACAAGGACATTTCCTATAATACACTCTCCTTACTGAGTCAAGTTGAGACAGAACTTGAAAGTTGTGGGTGGAGGAGAATTTAAATGCACATTTACTTAGTATGGTTTTCAAAATGTTTAGCACATTGTTCTGATAATCTATCCCGTCTACCCAGTTGTATACAGAATGTAATTTTTGTACACATCCCTTTTTAGATATGTTGTATTGCATTTGGAGGAAATGAATATACTTTTTCCATATAAACACTGTTCAATAAAACATAAATTGATAGCAACTTACATTCTTTATATCTGGGTACTAAGAACAAAAAAGCATGAAGAAACTAGTGAAGTGTGAATAAGGTTTGTAGTTGAGTTAGTAGTATTATTTACTATTCACAACATAAATTTTCTGGTTTTGAATATTATTGTAGCTATTTAAGATATCTTCAGTGGGGGAAGCAGGATGAAGGTAGTTGAGAAATCTATTTTTTCACAACTTCTTATAAGTCTTAAGCTATTTCAAAATGAAAAGGCATTTTAAAAAAGTATTAGCTGGGAAGATATCGTGTGGAGGATGTCTGTATTTTGTTGACGTTATTGACTTATGATGTTGGGCTTAAATTAGGTTCACAATATTAGAACTATTCTTTTAACATGTACTGAGGATTCTTTGTCTTTGAGTTTAGAATGTATTGATTACCATGATCTGATCACATTCCTCATTTTAGAAACTACATGACTCATTAATTAATCAGAATTGATACAGTGAATGTATTAACAGCTTCCAGCTAGAGCTATTTCTGTGTTTTATACAATGTGATGAATTCATCCTGGGTTTTTAAAGTCAAAAGAAATAACTCATACTGCAATGAATAAAATTTGTGTATCTATCATTCCTTTCATAAGAACCTTACCATCACTAACTATATCAAGTTTTAAGACTGTGGTCTTTCTTGGGAGCAAAGGAAAACAGAATGAAGACATTCATATTTATAGAACACCTATTGTGTATCAAACACTATGATGGGCACTTCCATTTTCTCATTAAATCTTCCTAATGACTCTGCAAGTCAAGTATTATTATCCCCACTTGACAGACGGGAAAATTGCTTTAAAGAGATTGAAGCAATTTTTCAAAGGTTTCACAGCTAGTAAGTGTTTGGGACCATGATTTAAACTCAGATCTGCAGCTTTCATTCAGCTCTCACTCTCCACTGATGGCGTAGTGACACCGATTTTGATGCTTACTTGGTAATTGCACTTGTCAACGGAGATAATAAATCTTTGGTTTTTCCCTAGCCTGAAAAACTATTCTGTATTGATCATTTTGTCTTTCTAATCCTCCTGTACGTATGGGGAATACTCATTCAGAAATGGACTAATCTCTACTTTAAATATTCCTGAACGCTTGTAATTTCCTACTGTGTTCTATACAAGGGTTCCATCAGTTTTGTCTTGTTTTATTTTGTTCAAACACAATTTATTCCCACCACTTCTGAGAGAAAGAATTTATGAATCTGGCAAAGAAGCCAGAAACAAGGTCCAACCACATTGCAGGACTGTTCTCACTAAAATGTCATCCTCATTGCAACTTGGTTTCTATGATACTTGGAGTTGGACATTAGAACCTACAGTATTGGTTCCTCTAACAAACCTGTGCCTGAAGACACCAGCCAGAAAATCAACTTTCCTGAATATAACTGTGGCCACGTAATGCACATTCCCACATCCAAGACTTCTACAGAATCCAGAGTTCAATGACTTTATGTTGAATAACTAGAAGGCCAAATCTATTTGAAGAAACATTTTTCAATAGTGGTGACAGTAAAGTCTTCTTAGCCTTCATCAAAAAAATTATAGTCATTTATCAACATGCCTGTGTAATACAGAAGAAATTTCAGGTGGATGCAATGCAGAAGGATGACAGAGCACTGGCCCTGAACTGACTGGAGTCCCAGAGGACCTGAAATGGCTTCATGCTTCATTAGTCAGGGTGTGGACTCTGAAACTAATGATACACTATATGTTAATATAAAAAAGTAAAATAAATTAAAGTTGGTAGCATGAATATGTTTTTTAGAAAAGGGGAAGAATTTTTTACATTGATATAACACACAAAGTATGAATGTAATAGAAGATAACCTCAGTGACAGTAATGTTTAAAAGCTTTTAAATTCTATTCAGGAAATACCTATAGCTTTTATTTTGAGACAAGCAGTCCTTTTGAGAGACACTTCCTTTTTTATGCAAATGTCCTTAATAATATTTAAAGAACTCCATATGAAGAATTCCATTTGAAGATGCATAATAAATAATACTCAAGATAAATATATATTTATACTTACTAATTCTGAACAAAAGCCTGAATCACTTGTAGGAGGAAAATACAAAGTGTGAGAGTTGACGAGATATAGCTTGACTACTGAACTGAACCAACAGCACATGTGGATATCAAAATCTTCCTTTCTGAATTTCTGACTTTTATATACTTCCGTGCCACTCTTCACATACCTGATAACTTTTGTCCAGTTTGGAGAACATCAACATTCCTGTGGTCACCCATTTGAAACCTGGCCGCTGAGGTCCTGATCTTAATTCCTACTTGTGATTATATACAGTGAATATTTATCAAGCTCCTAGTTTTTATTTGTAGTGAACTAAAAATTTTCTGCCTTTAAAGAGCTTACATTCTACTGGAAAAGACTTGAAAATAATATAATAAAATAACTATATAATATAATTTCAGTAGTTAAGTGATGTGTAATGAAATATTATAAAGACAGAGAATGCCACTTAAGCAGTTGGGAAAGGACTCTGAGGAATGACATTTAAGCAAAGATTTCAGTGACCTAAAGGGTTGATCCAACATCTTGGGAAAGAACTAATGAAACAGCAAGAATATTTTGCCTGAGGCCAAGCTTGCCTATGTTTGAGAAAGAGCAAGAAGCTTACTCCTGGAGCAGGGGAAAAGAGTGACAGAACCTGAACTTGGAGAGGTAGCCAGAAGCCAGATACACATGGCCTTTAGGTGAAAGCAATTTTAAATTTAATCCTAAAAAGCCTTAGGAAATTTGAATACAAGGAGATAGTTGCTTTGCATCTGAAAAGGACTACTCTGGTTGAAGTGCAGAAAATTGACTATTCTCTGATAAAAGGAATAAAGAATTATGAGTGGAAGCAAGGAGAGTAGCTGGAGTGTTACTTGAGGCCAGGAAAGAAATGGTGGAATCTTAGATCAGAAGGAGAAAGTGGAGGAGTACACCACTACCTTGTTATTTTTAAGCCAATACTTCTGCTCTACAACCAACAGTTCATGACATTCTGGCTTCCTTGATCAATTTGTTCAATTATGATCTTTCTTTGGCATCATCAGGGCCTCCAGGCCATTGGTTCCTGTGTTCATTCCTGATCCATCAGTCTTCTCTCTCGTTGACTGTCGTCCTTATCCAATAGGTTAGATTTCATGGTTCCTTATGGACAGTCATGATAGCATCTGTAATGCCACAGTTCTTTAGCACGTTCATCTTGCTGATCTGGCAAAATGTAAGTCTAAATGATCCCATTGTCAACTTTCTCTATTTTTATGCCAAACTTTATACCATCACCCAACACATACTGTAGAAAAACTTGGGTATCATGCTTAAGACCTCCTTTCCCTCATCTCTGATACTCGTTTCTCATGTCATCAAGTTCTCACCATCTAAATATCTCTCAAATGGATCCACTTCTTTATGTGTAAGTCACTACCTTGTCAGTCATTTTCAACTCTTGCCTAACCTCTTCAAGAACCTCTAACTAGTCCTCCACAATATTGCACTTGTATAACACAGTCTCATTGATGAAGCCAGAGTGACACTTTTTACAATCAAACCTGATCATCCTGCTTCTTTGGTTAAAAATTTGTATTCACTTGTTCCTGGGATTAATTTTGTAGGATGGCCTATAAAGTTAGGGGGAATATACATTATTGTCTGAAATGGGCCACTTTTGAAAGCAAAAGGGGAAACTATTAACAAATATGTTAGGACAATGTACATAAACCTGGCATACTCTAAAAAACCTGGGCCATATAGTCAGATAACATAATGTCCTATTGATCCAGTCACACTCTCTAACTCTCTAGTCTCATCTCACATTCCATCCCCATCAAATACAAAATATTCCAACCACAGTCCTGTTTCCTCTTTGCTGATCTAGAGCTCTCACCCAGTTTTTTCACACTCACTGGAAGATACTTCTTCCTGTCCCTTGCCATGTTACCTTGTCAACTCATCCTTCATCTCTCAACTCAGACTTCTCTACTCTCTCCTCATCTTCACAGCTAAATCTGAAAAGAGATGCTCATTTTCCCTTATTTTCTATTTACTCCAAAATCTGTGCCAAGGTGGCTTCTCTCTCATCCAGGAAAGCAGTCTCTGGTCCTCCTGCTTAGGTCAAGTCCCCCTATTATATTCCGTTATAATGTCATGTACTTCTTGTAATTTAACATTTATCTGTGTTGTTATTTGATTGTTTTACTTTCTAGATTAATTTTGCTTATTATATACTTAAATTTCCTGGAAAAATGTCTACCCCTATAGTAGACATTCAATACATGTTTTTTTGGTAAATTACTGAATAAATGAATGAAAATTTAAAGCAAAGATGAAAGGAAAGTAATCACACTTACCACACTATTCTAATGAATGGCAGATCTGAATAAGTCTTTTTTTTATAATAATATATTTTTTTATTATACTATGTTAGTCACCATACAGTACATCCCTGGTTTTTTATGTAAAGTTCGATGATTCATTAGTTGCGTATAACACCCAGTGCACCATTCAATATGTGCCCTCCTTACTACCCATCACCAGCCTATCCCATTCCCCCACCCCCCTCCCCTCTGATGCCCTCAGTCTGTGAATAAGTCTTTTTCTGTGTGTTAATTCCAGCATGGTTTGATTGGAAAAGAATGTGATATATTTTTTTATTAGTATGCTCCAAATATTTGCTACTGATCTTTAGAGAATCTACAACTTTGCTTTGTCCTTTATTGAAGCCACATAGACACAGTTGTGGGATATTTTTCTTCCTTTTGTCTCTTAAATTTATTGTTGTGGCTGATATACATGGCATAAAGGGATATAAGAGTAGACCCATATATATGCACAACAGAAATGACCTGTGCATCTTCTTCTACCTGTTTCCACTGCCCCTACCACCACCCCACCAGGAAATTAGTTTGGGGATGAGACATAAAATTCCTCATATCTAAATGAAGGCAAAAATTTTTTTTTCTAAAAAAAAAAAAAAGTGCATATGGAGGAGTAGAATAGGAATGGGTTAAACTATCTTTTTGGTGTTTTGTAAGTTGGATGAAGTTATTTGGGTTCATCCTGGTTTATTCTTCTCACATCTGAGTCATAGGTGTTTCCTCATTAAATTGGAAAAATGGGTACTAAGCCTGTCAGCTTGTGAGTGTAAATTTTCAACATAAAAGCTCTTCTCAAAACTGTACATCTCTAATAAGAGTCTAGGCAGTTAAGATTAATGACTACCCAAATCATAAGACTGACAACTAGAAACTATGTACCTGATAGCAGCACACACCACCATGTATATAATAGTTTTTCCAAACAACTGAATCTGAGTCTGATCAAGTCTTTGGGGCTAATCAATTTACAAGAAATACAGGGGACAGAGGAGCATGTTAATTGACACAACAGAGAGGTAATCAGTAAAATTCAGACTGAAAAACTTGACAAAAGGTAGAAACAAAAGTATCTACCCTAAATAAATTGCAAGGATGGGGGGAGGTTAGTTGAAGGGGACTCTACATTAAAATACATCTAAAAATATACTAACAAATTGCAGTGTGTGGAGTTAATGTTGATCCTGATTCAAGCAAATAAGCATTAAAAATGTGAAAAACAAAACTATTGGGGAAATGTGAGTACCGATTAGATATTTAATGTTAATAAGGAGTTGTGTTTAACTTTTTTGGTGGTATGTTGGTTTTATGATTATATTTTTAAATAAGAATTCTTATCTTTCAGAGCTACATGCTGAAGTACTTGTATATGGAATAATATGCTGTCTGGGATCTGCTTCAGAATAATTTAGGGGAAGGGTGGAAGGGAGTCAGGTATGCATGAAACAAGATTAGCTTTGAGTAGGTAATTATATAAGCTAGGTGATGGGTACATGGAGTTTTATTAAACTATTCTTTATACATTTACGTATTTGAAAGCTTTTATAATAAAACATCCAATTTAAAAATAATCCCTGGGGGACCTGGGTGGCTCAGTATGTTAAGTGTCTGTCGTTGGTTACCAATCAGGTCATATCTCAGGGTCCTGAGATCAAGCCCTAAGTCCAGTCAGGCTCTGTGCTCAGTGGGGAATCGGCTTGAGATTCTTTCTCCCTTTCCGTCTCCCTCTGTCACTTCCTCTGCTCATGCTCGCTCTTGCTATCTCTATCAAATAAATAAATGAATCTTAAAAAAAAAAATCCCTAAGGCAAAGAAGCAATTCTTTTCCTTTTCTTTTTCTTCTTCCTCTTCCTCCCCCTGCTCCCTTCTTCTATCGTTCTCTCTCTGCCTCCCCTCTTTCTCTTTTGAATGAGGAAATGGAGGTTAGGAGAGCTTAAGTGACTCATCTAAGACACACTAATCTCCAAACTAACAGTTTCTGGAATGGAGATCATCAAATTCAGTTCCCTCCAAGAAATATCTATGTGACTCTGTGTGTGTGTGTGTGTGTGTGTGTGTGTGTGTGTCCCCTTGTGTATTTTTTTCCCTGGAAAAAAGATCCTTTTCCTTGGACTCTTAAAAGAATCTAATGTGGATGTGAATTTTTTTGAGAGTAAATATGGATGCAGAATCTGATGAGGACATAAAACTGATATTCTATTCTTTTGCTTTTTAATTTTCATTAAATGATCAGTTTTGTGCATCCAGATAATTTCTATCTGATTAACTATAAATGATAAAGTATACACCTTCTTCTAGCTTCAATATTGGCCTAATTGCAGCTGCAAAATAATTGGAAGCTTCATCTCAGAGCAATTTTATCATGAGGAAAACAACTTTCTTTTTTTTCCCTAATTACTCGAGAAATAGATGAATACTCCTTGTGTAAACACACACACACACAACAAAAAAACACACACACAAAACAAAACTCAGTAAGTGTAAACAACTAAAGAAGAAATATTACTTCTCCAGAGACTATTCTCTTTGAAAGTGTCCATTGCTCACAGTTAGTATCCATTCAGACTTTTCTCTGGGTTGACATCTTTATGTGTATTTGCACACACACACACACACACACATATGTTTTTTAAAATACATAAATGGGAGCATTCTATACGTTATTTTCCTGTGACCTGCTTTTTCCCCTTAATAATCATTAGCATAGGATTCTCAGCAAGCTTGTATAGATTTCCTTATTCTCTTTAACCACTTTATTTTAGTAAATAGTGTGGATGCACTATAATTTAACTGCTCCCTTACTGAGAGGTATTTAAGTTGTTTCCAGTGTTTGTATTATAAACAGTATTGTGGTTCATGTCCTGAACATGTAACTTTGTTGGCATGTGAATGTATTTCTGTAGGATAAATGCCTTTTTCTGTAGGATAAATTCCCAAAAGTGGAATTACTGGATCAATGGTTTTCTTTAAAATCGTATTCAGTACTACTAAATTGCCCTCCAAAAAGCCATACAAATTACTCTCTCACCAGCAGTGAATTTCAGGGCCCATTTCCCCACATCCATGGTAATAATAGTTATTATCAATCCACTTAATTTAATTCAATTTTATGTAAAAAGTAGGAACTCATATTTTTCTGATTCCTAGTCAGTTTGAATGTCATTTACAGGTTTATGGACCACTTCTACTTCTTCTGTAAATTTTTCTCTTTATTCTTTGCCTATTAAAAATTTCTTTTGTAGACTCTCTACAATAGATATATATTTTTTTCTATTAATTTCAGATATTCTCTTTCAGTCCTTTGCTTGTCTTTGATTGTGAGATCCTTTGACATAGGGAAGTTTTAATTTTTGTGCAATTTTTTTTAGTGTATATAGTGTTATTTCTTGCTAAGAAAGAAAGCCCTCCTGAACATCAAAATGAAAAATATGTATATGTGTACTTTGATTGCTTAATGTTTTCTTCTTGTAGTAGTATAGACTTGTTTTATATATTTTGACTCATAATCTATTTGGCATTTTTTAAAATAGGGTGTGAGGTAAGAATTTTTTCCAACTTGTTATTGTCTTAACATTTATTAGATAAACTATCCTTCTATCCTTTTGTTTTATTTTTTATTTTAAAGATTTTATTTATTTATTTATTTGAGGGAGAGAAAAAGAGACAGAGAGAGCATGAGAGGAATGAAGGGGCAGAGGGAGAGGGAGAAGTAGGCTCCTCACTGAGTAGGGAGCTCCATCCCAGGATCGTGAGATCATGATCTGAGCCAAAGGCAGATGCTTAACCAACTAAGCCACCCAGGTGCCCCATCCTTCTACTCTTTTGAATTGTCAATTTTATCATAAACTGTATTTCCTTTAAAAATTTCTTTTTTTCTTTTTACCAGTTCTTTTGGCAACACAGTGGTATTTTCTGTATGTTTTCATTAGCATAGACTTTCATATGTTGTAACACATTATTGGTATGTATCAAAAACATATAATATGTTATATGTAAAACAACAATATAAATAATATACATTTTATGAACAATTTTTCCAAGATTTGGCTATTCATGCACATTTCCTGGTTAGTTTTTTTTTTTTTTAACTTTAGAATTCCAAATCCTTGCTGGCATTTTGCCATAATTACACTGAGTTTATAGAATAATTTCAGAAGTTTGGTTTTAATTTATTGGCAAAAGTAAAATATATCTATTTAGTGAGTCTTCTTTCATACTGTTTAAATTTGGTTGTTTTATTCCCAGGGGTATTAGATAGTTTTTATCATGTTTATTCTAGTTCTGGGACAAGGAAGTGTATAAGATGAACCTAAAACATCTTTTCATACCACAAAGCATGAAACTATAAAAGACTAACAGAGTCCTGTTAAAAGGACTCAGAAGCCAAGTTGAATAAACTCCCAGGCTAAAGATGAGGAAAAGAGGTTATCGATACAGGTAGTATCTGCAATGGTTTGAAACAAGAATATGTTTAAATCCATATGTTCAAAATGGCACTAAAAATCATATTTTAACTTTAAAGATTGCTAAGGAGCTCATTGTTTGGAAAACTGACAAACAAAGGAAAAAATCAAATAGTGATCATGCCTTTCCTATATAAACTGTACCTCAGGGTAACCAAATATTTGATGAGGGGATGTTTCCTTTTACAGAAGCATTCCAGATAATCAAAGGTTCATTGCCGTTTTGAAACATCTTAATCGAGTGCGTCTTGGCAACCAGAATCAATGGTTGCTAACATTACATAAGGACAAATAGGTATTACATACATCCTGATAGAAGTTTATGTCACCACGTACACTTGCCATGAAAAAAAGGACACTGAATCTAATTAAACCACTAGATCTAAGTACCAACTTCTAAAAATTACAGGGAACAGAAGAACAAGTTAACAGATAAAGCAGAGATGCTCTCAGCAAAATGAAGACTGTGATAAACTCTATAGGACAACAGATAACCCAGTTCTTTAAAATACAGCAACACCTCCCCTCCCCCAAGAAAAAGAAAGAAAGAAAGAAAAGGAGAAAGAAAAAGAAAAGAAAAAATATGAAGGAGAGAACTATAGAATAAAGGAGACCTAAGAGACTTATCAAAAAACTAAAACGTATGCCTGCTTTGTTTTCTGATCCAATGAACTAAAGAAAACACTAAAAGGCAATGGGTAAGTATGAACTAACTGGATAGATGATCATACGAGGGAATTATTGTTACTTTTTTAGATGGTATAATGAAATTGAAGTTACGTTTAAACGGCATTTTTGGGGGGAATTCCTTTATTTTGCAGCTCAATAATGTAATCTTTAGCTATATTATGTTTTTTTTATATTTTAAGTCATTTTTTATATTCATTTCCACAAAGTTTCTCTCCTAAAAGTGTATTAACATTTTATGGATGTCATAGATTCTTGTTTCTTTTACAACACTATTTTTATTTCAGTGTGTTTTAATGTAGTATTCTGCTCATTCATTTCTTCCCTCTGAGATGTTAGTTGTATTGTTGACCAAATTCCATGATTCTCTTTCACAGCGTTATTTTCCCTAAATTTTTACAACTTTTTAAAAATATCTTCATGTTTTTGTGTAAGTGCGATGGTAGAACCCGACATATAGATGAGAAACTGCTAGATAGGATAAGGAACATAGCAGGAAGAGTGACCAAGTGAGAAAAAAAAAATTCAGGCTAGAATGAAAAGGCACATTGTTAATATGGCTGAAAGAAGTTTTAGACGGGTACAATTATGATAGAGTAGGCCAGAGAATCAACAAAAATAAGTCAGGAAAGGCTTTGTGTGTGATGCTAAGACATTTTGGGCTGTATTCCACAATCAATGGGGAGTAATAATTGTGGCTTATAAAAATTACTTTGAGTAAGTGGCTTTCAAGGAAATATAAAGCATTGCTTTAAGAGAATAAGCTTTGGAGATATAGGCTTAGTTTGATAGCTGGCTCTACAACTAACAAGCAACAGTTTTAGGGCAAATTGTATTACCATGTCTTCTGCAATTTCAATGCCTTTCAAAAATTGTAGCTAATAAAACCCACCCCATGTGTTGTGTAAGAATTAAGTTAGTCTTGGGGTGCCTGGCTGGCTCAGTCAGTAGAGCACATGACTCTTGATCTCAGGGTCATGAGTTCAAGCCCCACGTTAGGTGTAGAGGTTACTTAAAAAAAAAAAAGAATGAAGTTAGTCTTGCATTGCACTTATGAGAAAAATGTAGTAAGTGCCCAAGGAACGATAGCTGTCATAATTATTTTCATGCTGGTAAGTCTTCCTTTGGACATTTTGAGTTGGAGTTGCTGTAGGATATTATTAAAAGCCAAGCAATTGACATTGTAATTTGTTCAAAGACTCTTAATGCATGCATCCTATATTTTCTTGTCTCTCTTGCAGTAAGTTTGGGGTCAGATGATTCATTCTAGCTAGTGAAATAAGAGAAGTATATAGTCCATATTAAAAAAATATATATATAGTCCATATTAAAAATAACTTGTAGGTAATGTTTCATATGGAATGGCTAAACTCTAGAGGTGGGATACCTGATTTGCATAGGTATATGATATGAAGAAGAAATAAAACTTTGTTGTTGTTGTTTTTAGATTTTGAAACAATTTTAATGAAGTAGAAAAGTCTTCATGATATAAAAAACTTTGTTGTTTTAAGTCACTGAGATACGAGGGTTTATTTGTTGCTGCATCCTATTTGATCTTATTGATATTAAAGTATGGCCAAAATAATAGATGGTAGAATGGGGAACCTAGGGAAATTTTCTAATCCACGGGCATATAGCCAAAATGTTTAAAGAGAGGCCTTATGACTTGGCTATAGGTGAAAAGGGAACATTTTTGAACACCAAGGAGAATGAAACGGAATACAGAGAACATGTTGAAAGGACAGATTCCAAGGCCCCCATCATGGATCTTTGAACCCAGAATTTGTGGAAGTGATAATCTGAATCTTTCACAAGTTATCCAGATAATTCTTAATCCATGTTGTAAAGTTTGAGAACCCCTGATTTGAAATAAGGCTTGAAGACATTATCCAAATAACTAAAATACAAGACAGGAAGCATGATAATTGTCATGTAAGATGTAAAAGGAGAACGTTTGAAGAGCCGAGAGTACATTTCTACAATGTGCTTGTGTCTGAGTCTGGAGCTGCCCACTGGAGAAGATATGGAGGAGGTTGCATTTGAGATGGGAGATAAAAGGATAATAAGATTTTGGCCTGCGGACATAGGTAGTTAAAGTGAAAGAAATGATACAAGCCAAATGAGAGTAGAGATAAATATTGAACTTGCACCAAAGGGTAATCTGATAGCTAATATTAAAAGAGTGCCTGCAAGCTTTAGGCAGAGGACCTCCCTTTTAATGGCTCTCCTAAATAGGGTCTCCAGTTTCATCTCTCTCACAAGATCCTGTTATGAAGAAAAATGTTAGAATTTTTGGTTTTGCGTAGATACTCCTATGCTTAAATTCACCTACAATACCTTAGGAATACTTCTTGAAAATGGAAATTTTGTGATTAGAGAAGCAACACTTTTCTGTTAATATTATAGACTGATTTTTGTCATAAATTTGTAATGCTTTAATGGCAAGACTTAAATTTATTACTTGTTTAATTTTTTTCCATAAATGGATGGATTACTAATCTTTCTTGCCATGACAACTGTTGGATTTTCCTAGCCCTTTCACCAAATAATAGCTTTTAGGGCTCTCCTTAGATTCTGAGTCATAAAAGATCTCCAAGATGTGTTAATTAATGACTTCCAATGGAAACGAAGAAGGAGGTTGTGGGGGAGTGATTGATATTTACATCCTGTGGTACTTGAGTTCAATTATACCATTGAAACCTAGAACAATGCAATGCTTTAAAGACCAACTTCTCATATTCTTAAATGTTCTATGTCTACTTATTCTGGAGAATTGTAGGTTGCTTACAGGCTCTGGGGGGAAAGGCCTTTGTGTTTTAAGGTAGGTGAGAACTCAGTATTTTGAGTCTATTATTTGTGATGATACCTTGTCATCTACAGCTACCACTATGGTACTTACACAATGTTTTTCTAAGCCCTGTTTAGTGCGTTACTATAGAAACACATGTTCATGTAAAAATATCTCTTTTGATTTAAAAATTAAGTTTAGTTCAATTCCCTCCTCATTTGTTAAGTTTCCTTGAATCAAATGCATGGGTCCTCTGGAGCAAGTGTCATAACATGGAATATATAGGAAACCTATTTTTCTAAAGACACGTTCTCTATATAAACGCTCTGTGTTAACATTTCCTGCCTTTCAAAATAAAGAGAATGTCTTGTGTTATTTCCTGCAATTTCTCGGTAGGAACTACATAAAAGGGCACAATGAATGAAACTTTTTAAAGTCACCATCTTGCAATAAAAGCAAGTCTTGGAATAAGGCTCATTCTTTCCATCTAATTTTAGGCAAGTTGCACAGTACTACTGAATACAAAAAAATCAAAGTAGGAAGTAAGAAATTGCATTTCATTCTGTAAAGAAGATATGAAGTGGGTGGTCTCTGGGTTCATTCAGCATTTATGGGTCATTTGGCTATCATTTTAAAACACTGGACTTGTGATACTAGCTTTTTCTACCCAGTGGCCCATGGGGTAATATTTTCTGGTCTAAAGTTCCGTCTTGTTATCAAATGAGTGACTTAGGAACTGGGGAGAAAGGGAGTCTATTGACTTTGGTTTAATTTTAGAAGTGTTCTTAATTCTAGTCAATGGTTTTCACTGAGTAAAGGTATGTGTGTAAGATAATGGAGTGGGTGGAACAATTCATTACTGTTGCTGTTGTACAACTAAGAAAATCATTCTGCTAATGTGTTTCTTCCTTACTTCATTCATTAAATGCTTTTGAGTATTTATTCTGTGCTAAGGGTACTATCAAAGGTGCTAAGAGTTAGTAGAAAAGTGAATAAGACATGGTCCCTTGTTTCCAGAAATAAATAGAGTCTAGTGAGAGTTAAATGTCATTCTTGCATATAGGGGGAGATTTTTAATTATTGATCATTTAAACTTGATGTTTGCAACTGACTAAATATAGAAGTGAGCATGACGGGGGTAATTTTGCCTGTTAAAAAGTATCATAGTCTAAGCTACTAATTCAAAAAAGAAACAAATTTCTCATTCTACAAAACTCATGTTCCCCAAAACAACTTTAGATTTTCCATAACTGAACTTTTAGTACAGGTCCCTATTCTACTCAGTAGTAGAAACTTAATCTTGCAAATCTAGGGTAAACTCAATCAGTGTATTGTATTCTCTTTCCATCCTCTCTCTAGGTTACCATTTAATTTTCTTGAGGCTTCCATAGCATTCATGACAACACAGGTCCAAGAACGAAACAGTTGAATGCTATTACTGTTAAACCTAAGAATCCATTCATATTTGATTCCTGTCCCTGTCTCTTGCCTTTACTTAATTATTTAATTTACTATAAGATAAGTTCCTTGGACAGAAGCATGTAATATGGTATTTAATGACAGTGATTAAGGTTTGGATATATTAGCCTTCAAGGCAGAAATGCTTTCAATTAGTCAACACAGTAATGCTCCTTCTGTTGAATTAGATGCTATGACTACAAGCTGGATCGATGTTTCTTATTTGGCTTTTTGAGGCTATTCAGTGAACTAATATTCAAAATACTTGTGGCTCAGTGGGCTGCTTTTCATGGGATTTCTCGGGTTTACCCTTTAACATTGAGAAACAATTTGTCTTATAAAACCATAGAAGACTCAGTTACAGTGCCAGCTGGGAGACAAATTCTGGCTGAGTTTGCTGTGCTCTCGTAGAGGATGGTTTATATGCTCGGAATTCATCAAGTGATTCATTTTCTCCTAGTCATAGTATTTGCTTCTTATGTATATAACTCTGTGTTCCTCTCATTTACAGGTTTGACCATACCCAGGGAAGAATGCTTTCCCTGGAACTACTATAAAAGCTCCATTGAATTGGGAGCTGAGATTGCTGCCTGGCAATTTTAGGCTCCTATTGCCACTTAATGAAGGCAAAAATACTCAATTGGCTTGGGTGATTTAGCCTGAATTTCAGACGAAAACAGATTTGCTGCTACACAATGGGGACAGAAAGGACTACAGATAGATCCCTGGAGGTCTTTGATACATCCATGTGCATTAAATGGAATAAAAAGCAATATTATAGAGGTAGGGCTTCCAGGGTGTGGCTTCTAAGAAATGAAGATTTAGGCCATAATGTGGGCAAGGACCTCAGCCTGGATTAGGTGCTGGCTGAAGGAAAGGGGCTTGAGTATGTGAGATGATTAGTGAGATATGGAAGTCATAAATGCCAACTCTTACTTTACAACTCATTATAGATACAAAGTAGAGTATACCCACATTATTTTTCTTCCAGGGTCATGTGCGTACATTCACACTACAAATTAATTTTCGTTTTCTTTCTTTTTTTCTCTCTCTCTTAGTATTTTATGTTAGTCCATACTGTTAAAGATAATTGAGATAGGATTGTGTTGGAATAAAACAAAGAATGGGCATCTTCTAGAGATCTTGAAATGGGATGTAGTAACCAACAAGTCTTCAAGGAGGGAATGAGTGTGTATTTGATGTGCAAGGCATAGTTATGATGTGTTATATGTAATTACACACGTAGTTGTATCTTACAAATAAATATTTAGAAGTTCTAATAGAAGAAAACCTCACTGGATATTTTTGGCTGCTCCGTGCCATCAATTCCTTTCTATATTTGGATTATTTTCACTTTGTGAGTTTGGGTAGGTGACATAGATTCTCAATATAAATGCTAATAAACTGGATACTAATCTTCTCAGCCTCTCTTGCATCTAAAGAAAGGAACTTTTATCTTGGCTTAGTAGCTTCAAGTAAAAGGGAGTGAAATCATCCCTTTTTGCAAGTGGTGGCAGTGGTGTGGGTGGTGTAGGTGGCAGAAGCCATGGTGAAGATGTGGCAGTAGAGGTGGAAGAAGTGGTGACAATGGTAGCAAAGGTGACAGTTCGGGCTTTGGTTTCCAGAGGCAGTCAAGTGGGACTACGGGTAGTATCAAGTAGCCTATGTTAGTACTAGACTTTGCAAGGGCAACATCCAATATTCATCCGGAGAGGTAATGGTATACTTAATTATACCCAATGTAAGATGTGATTTATGGGCATTGTTTCTAACTTCACTGCCTTTGAGACCCACTCTCTTGAGTTCCCTGTGATCCTGGGAGCTACACACTATCCAATTAATTAATTAATCAATTAATCAGTTTTCTGCTCAAGTCAATCAAAGCCTGCTTTTGTTGCTTACAACTAAATAAGTTGACTGATGGGACTTGCTGATCTAAAGCCTTCCTCTGAGAGAGAGAGATATGCGGGGTCAGGGAGAGGTTTTGTCAGTTTTTCTAACAACAAGGATTTCTTCATTCTTCCCTGATTACATTCTTCCTTTGAAGATGAGCCTTGGAATTTCTTTCCTACATCTAGATTAAACCTTCAAGGAAGCTGTCTCCCAGAACATTAAAAAAATATATATCATTTAGGAGTACATTAAATAACTTCTCTAAATACTAGATTGGCTTTTTCCCACCTTAAACGTAAGTTTTCTTATATGCTATTTTCTGAGGGTTTTCTTTTAGGGGTCTTTTTTGTCCTAAGTGGTTTATAAAATCTTATTTTTAATCAAGATTTTGGCTCAATGCAAGAGAGCAAAAAGCAAGAAGACTATTTAAATAAAACCAGGAAAAGACCTTTAATTAAATGCTGTGTGCTTGGAAATTTAGAGATGGCTAAATTTAACATCAGTTTAAAAAGTTAAACTACTGTATATTTGTTACATGAGGCATCAATGATATCTATCCAAGGTTGAAAAATGTTAAATACTTCATGCTTCTTAAATGAACTTGGTTCTAAAATAAAATAATTTAGTGAAAGATTTAAAAAATATATTTTAGGGAGGAACAAGAAATATGAAAGAGAAAAGAATAGAAAATGCCTGCTATTTATGTTTATCTAAGAATTAACAGTAATTTAAAGAAAATATGATTACTACATCAATTTTTTTTTTTTTAGTTTATATTCTCTGGAGAATTTCATTTAAAAAGCTATAACACTCCTTAGAAAAAAATTCTCCTCAAAACAATATTTTGTACATAATTGTATAGGATTCATGGACCTCTTGAAGTCCATCCATTAACTCTTTCATATTTAAAAATCTCTCTTCTACTCTAAATACCCTACAAAAAAATTTAGTCAAATATTCTGCCAATTAATTTGTCAGTTTACATTATTACATCATAGATTTAATCGTGTTTTTAGAATTTAAAATTAACCTGATCCAATATAACTTAATTTTGTTCCATGGACTAGCTACAGTTTGGGGAAGTTTGGGGTAACATAATACATTGAAGAAACAATGTCATTATTGTTTTAGGAACAGAATCTTACTTCTATTTGACTCAAGTAAGACTTTAAGTGGAGTAAAGAGAAAATATCTTTAGGAAAACCACAGTACTTTAAAAATCTGAAGCTGATCAGTCGCAGCTCTTCACAACAGCAAGAGGAGAAATACCTGGCAGATACTGTGGTGACTGGTTATTCGTGCTCACTTGCAGGTAGACATAGGCCACCTGCTGGTCAGATGGTTGGAGCCATACACAGTCCCATTACAGTACAGACATATGAGTCCGCGTCGGAGAGTGGAGATACATTATTTTAAGTGAAGCCTCTTGGAAGGAGTCATTGTTTGGTTGTTTGTTTTTTGTGTTTGTTTTTGTTTACTGTTCTAAAAGGAGGAATTATATTGTAGCATATCCTTCCAATCAGACTTTCAACACCCCCAGTTGGTTTAACTTATGAAGCAATAATGTTACATATTTGTTATTTTTGTTACATATTTAAACAGTTACATATCTGAACTGGCATTCACTTACTGCAAAAACATAAACTCTAGTTTTGATGTTGTTTTTTTTCCTATTTGCTGCATCCCCTTTCTGTCAAAGCAGATATATTACAGGGGAATTTTCAACTGAGCTACAGAAATAGTCCTTGGAAGCAGACTCGTCTATTTCTCCATAGTAGTCTGAGGTGGAATACAGACTAAGTAGCCTCTCAAGGCCTCTTATGGTGATGTTCAAAGATTTATAGATAACTTCTTGAAATGACCATGTACAAGGCCATAAAGGAAGTCTTCAGAAACTTCAAACTGTTGTCATATACTCCATGTTATCTGGTAACATTGCAGTTAAATTATTCATCAATAAGAAGAATGTCAAAATCTCTTCGGGAAAAAAAAAGATAGGTTCCTAAATAACCAACTGTTTATAGATGTAAAATGAAATGTATAAAATATTTGGTTTTGAGCAACAAAGTACTGTATATCGGTACTTGTGAGATGCAGCTAAAGTAGTGCTAGAGGGAAATTTGTAGCTTTCAATAATTTGTTATAATACCAAAATAATAAATAATAAGCTAAGCATTACATTTAATAAGTCAAAAAAATGTAACGTAAAGGCAAAAGACATATAAGCCCATAACAAAAATAAGAATGGAAATTAATAGAATCAGAAATATAATATGACACACAAAACATGTAATATCAGCAGAGCTCAATGATACTGAGCAATAATAAATACCATGGGAGCTCAGAGGAGGAACAGATTAACTACGAGGGAAGGGAAGATAATGCTCTCCAGTGAGAAGAATCCAACGTTTGGCGTTATCTGGCTGAAGCCATTTGCCGCTTATTCTAGATACGTGATCTAGATAAGTCGTGCCTCCCTAAAGCTCAATTTTCTTACTCTATACAAGGAAGAAGTAACACCCATTTTAAATAATACCTACGTCACAAGGTTTTGGTGAGGATTAAGTAATATTAATTATAAGCATTATTTAATATGCTCCCACTTGGGCTTTCTTTGCCTAGGGAGTACTCTGATATGCTAAATAGCACTGAAGACTTTGAAATGCTTAATGTGTACTCTCCAGAATGCCATTCAGTAGTCTGTGATACAGATGTACAAAGGGAAACAGAATACCTTTATGGTTAGAAATCTAGAGTTTGAAAACTCTGGATTTGAAATATCATACTGCCTCCAAGTTAACTCTGTCAGGTGTTTTTTGATTTTTGGTTTTTTTCCACATTAAAAAAAAAAATCTCCCATTTGTAGCTCATTCACTACAGAGTTCCCATAAATAACTGCTGTGTGCCTGGCCCTGAGCTCAGCAGTCAAATGTCTTGACTCACTCTCAGCTGTCTGATAGGCACAGTCCCTGGGAAGCTGGTTTAATAATTTTTTTTGTGGGCCATCTTGTTTTGGGTGAAATGTTTTGTTTTTGCAGTTGTGAAGGGCAGTGTGGAGACCAATTTCAATGAAGAGAAAAAGGGCTTATTGAAACTTTTAGATGGCGTCATTTTTTTTCTTCCACTGGTTTGACTATGTGTGTTGGACCACATGCAACTGTTTGCTTCTTCAAAAAAATCTATTCGTGTGGCCCTTTTACATGGTTGTTAAATAACCATCAGAAATTTCAGCATTTACTTATAAATGCTAGAGTCATGGAGTTACAAGCTGAATGTCGGAAAGCAGGGTTACAAAAACAGATTCACATTGAAGAAACATCTAACATTCCCATTGTTGAGATTACATAATGTCCTGCTATTTGGGGCAATAGCCGTCATAAAAACAACATCTAACAGGAGGAAGTCCCTTAAAAAGAATATGAAAATTGTGTTCTCCCAATCTGCAGTTCTTTAAATGTTAGTACTTTTTCAAGAAGGAAAACGTACCAGCATGTATTTTTTATTTTATAAACCCAATGTAGCTGTCACTCTTAGTAATGAGAACAATTAAGTGCCCAGCTCATACAATGTACTACACTACAAATGCTTCTTAAAATCAGCACATTACCCACCACTACCACCATAAACAAGAAAACCCAAGATTTAGTGGAAAACGTTTTTCATGGCACCCTCTTAAAGTAAGTCATTCCAAAGTACACGTGGAGTCAACTAGTACACAAATTAAATGTTGACGTTATTAGGTTAAACATGAGTTTACTTGTACTAATTTTAAAAGTTCGTAAGAGAAATACATAAAGCTTCACAACCCTATAAATACCAGATAGAATGAATAGGAATCATAGCATTATTACTCTCTACACTATGGAAAGCTACTACTACCCCCAAAATACAGGCCACTGAAATTCTTGTGGCAGAGTGTAGCACGAATTATTTATGAAAATCAAACAGAAGGAAGCAGAAAGAAAGGAATGGCTGGAAGGGATGTTAGAGAACACATACCTCCCAGCAACTTGCTTTCGTGGTTAGTTTGCGGTCAGCAGAGTTGGAAAGATGTCAGCCAAGAGTGGAAAATGAGTAATAGTTGGTACAATTTAATTGTTTGAACATTTTCCCAAAGATCTAAGAAATATCTACTAAATATTTAAACAATCGAAAGTTTTAGCTAAATGTGTGCTTCACAGTAAAGATTTGGGGCTAAAAGCTGTCTTCCTTTAATTGAGTGACAAGGTCACGTGATAGTCATTACTATAAGCCTTGGAGGATATAATTTCCTGGTGACATGAAGTCTTTCTCCCTTTTACTGAGTTTTTAAGAGGCCTAAATCTTCTTGTCTTTTGGTTACTGGTGATGTTGTTTTTCTTCTTGGATAATCTCAGCTACTGCTTTATTTAACTAGAGTCTACTTATACCAAAAGATTTGCTTAACCAGGTGAGTGTGCAGGAAAAATACTGTAAATAACCTTTAAAGCAATACTAATGAAAGTTCTCCTAATCTTCAGCCCTTTGCGCTTTAGTAGTGGTATGCAACATAACAAGAAGTTCATTATATTAATGGGGATGAAATGCAATGGCCAGATTAGGCATTATACCAAGGCAGCTCTGAAATAGGAATGACCAAATTCAAGAAAAACCAATGGGTATACTGTGAAAAGTCTCTCTTATGCTTCTGTCTCCAAACCATCCACATTCTAGACTAAGAACAAACGACTAGTATCAATTTTATCTGGACCCTGTCCATGCAAATATGACAACACATGTTTAATTTTTTATATACAAAAGTTAGCATGATATACACTGTTCTGCATCTGGTTTTTATTACTCAATATATTAGAGATAGTCTCCTAGCTGTAGATGAAGAACTTACTTTTTATCATGCCGGCCTAATATTCATTTGTGAAGTACAATTTATTTATCAAGGTCTCTACTGATGAACATTCCAGTTTTTTGCTGTTGTTAATTATGGTGCAATAAATAATCATGGGCAAATATAATTATACATACCTGCAGATATTTCTATGGAATAAAATTCCTGAATTGAAATTATCAAGTCAAGTGGTATATGCATTTTTAAGACAACTTTATTGAAATATGATTGACATGCAGTAAACTACACATAATTAAAATGTTCAATTTGATAAGTTTTGATATAACTGTGAAATCAAGATTATGAACAATATGTATCACCTCCCCCAAATTTCTTTGTGCCCCTTTGTAATCTCTCCTCCTTGCCTCTCCTTATCCCTATCCCAGTTCTTGATTTCTAGGTAAACAATGATCTGCTGTATTTCACTAAGGGTTAGTTTACATTTTCTAAAATATTATATAAATGAAATTGCGTAGTACGTAATATTTTTGCCTGACTTTTTTCACTAAGCATAATTATTTTGAGATTCATCCAAGCTGTTGCTTGTATCAATAGTTAATTATTTTAAATTTTTGTTTTATTTTGTGTACTATAGGCTAACAAATACCATGGTAATTTTTCAACCACTATATGTACTGGAGCCAAAGAAAATATTCTGCCATTGAACAAAATTCCAAACAGACCAAAATTCCAAAAAACCCTCCAAAATCCAGAGCAGTATTAAAGTAGAAACTACTTGGGAGAAAGAATTTCCATCCTATGGGCAACCTGAAATAAAAACTTCAGAGTTAAAGGAATGGCTCTAGCATAATTTTTTGTAACAAAATTTCTATTATAACAGATACAGCAATACGATAAAAGCCCTACTACATTATAACTAAAACAGGATAATTATAGACATACTTGGCATTGAAAATCATTCTTATTAGACTGAAAATAAGTCTTATGGGTATAGAAGAACTCCTGAGTAAGATCTGAAATGGAAAACAAGGTATATTTGTTCATTCCATTTTTGTTGACTAGTATTTCATTGTATGGATATATCATAATTTGTTTTTCCATTCATCTCTTGTTTCTGATTTTTTACTCTTACAAATAAAACTGGTATGAATTACCACATATACATCTTTATATTGATACATGCTTTATTTATCTTGGGAAAATACCTACTGGTAGAATAGCTGGATCATATGGTCAGTGTATGTTTAACTTTTAAGAAACTGACAAACTGTTTTCCAAAGTGGCTTTATCCTTTCACACCCTCACCAGCAGTATATTGGAGTTCCAGTTCTAGATCCTTATCAATATTTGATATGGTCAATCTATTTAATTTCAGCCATCCTAATAAATATTTATTACTATTCCATTGTGGTTTTAATCTATACTTTTCTAATAATTAATGATGTTAAGCATTTTTTCATGTATTTATTTTCTATTTGTAGATCTTCTTTGATAAAATTGTTAGTTTTCTTACTGAGTTTTGAGTATCTTTTTTTCTTCTTCTTCTTCTTTTTCTTTAGAACGGGAGGCAGGGAGGGAGGGGCAGAAGGAGAAGGAGAGAGAGAGTCTTAAGCAAGCTCCCTGCCCAGCCGGAGCCTGATGTGGGTATCGATCTCACAACCTAGAGATCATGACCTGAGCTGAAATCAAGAGTCAGATGCTTAACCGACAGAGCCATGCTGGAGCCCCTTGAGTATTCTTTATATATGTTGGATACAAGTTATTGGTCAGATGCACGTTTTGCAAAATATTTCATCTAGCAGGAGCTTTTGTCTTTTTATTTTCTGCACAATATTTTTTTAAACAATAGAAATTTTTAATTTTGATGAAGTCCAGTGTATCAATGTGTTCTTTTCTGAATCATTCTTTTGGTCTCATATGCATGAAATCTTTGCCTAACCCAAGGTCATAAAATTTTTCTCCTATATTTTCTTCTATAAGTTTCATAATTTTAGGTTTTACATTGAGGTTTATGATGCATTTGGGGTAAATTTTTGTATCTGGTATAAGATATGGGTTAAACTTCATTTTTGTATATGGTTTGTGTATGGTATAAGATATGGGTGCAACTTCATTTCAAATGGATACCCAACTGAACTGTTTATAAATATTGATAAATATTACCAGATTTTTCTTTGTAAGGGTATACCATTTTACACATTTAGCAGAAATGTATAAGGGTGTCTCTTATAGTCTCACGTAACACTTATCTACTGGGAAAAAGTAGTATCTTCATCTCCTGTTAAATTGCTTTTTAAAATTATAAGTGGGATTGAGCATCATTTCATATATTTTAATTACTTATATTAATGTCTATGCCCAATGCCGAACTCACAACCCTGAGATCAAGAGTCACATGCTCTACCGACTGAGCCAGCCAGGTGCCCCCCATATCATATATTTCAGAGCTATTTGCATTTCATTTCTGTGAATTGTCTATTTCCTCTGTTTTGTTTTGTTTTTCCATTGGGTTGTTGGTCATTTTTCTGTTTCAGGAAATTAAAGTGTTGAATTCTATTTGATTGCTTCTAAAAAATACCGTTGAGAGTGTAACACATGAACACTGACTTTGTAAAAAAATTGAATTTTTAACACAACAAAATAGTGTTCTTTTTTTTTTTTTAAGATTTTATTATTTATTTATTCGACAGAGATAGAGACAGCCAGCGAGAGAGGGAACACAAGCCGGGGGAGTGAGAGAGAAGGAAGCAGGCTCATAGCGGAAGAGCCTGATGTGGGGCTCGATCCCGTAATGCCGGGATCATGCCCTGAGCCGAAGGCAGACGCTTAACCGCTGTGCCACCCAGGCGCCCCAACAAAATAGTGTTCTTAAAACAAGTCTCATAATACTTCATTAGAAAACTGTTGTTGCACCAAAGGTGGGACTTTAAGTTTCCTAATTCACCAAAGATAATTTTTAATCATACACACTGATATATCAGCATTTGAAAAGTCCAGAGACATGATGAGGCCGTGTAAATAAGCTGTTTTGACTTAAATAGACTAAATGTTTTCTTTTCTTTTACTATCTATTTTTGCAAGACAGGACCACATAATACAAAAATTTGGCTTCGGTCAATAAAACACTCTGTCTTCAACAGAAGAATTTCCTACAGTGGCTTTCATTGGCAACATCAGTGCTGTTTAGCAAAAGTATCATCTATGGGGGTTTGGTCCCTCAACATCAACAGGCAAAAATAGGAAGATTTACAGTATTGAAACTTAAAGATAATTGTTCCTTTGACAGCTCTTGGTGGATGATTTTAATGAAAGAAGAGCTTAATAAATGCCATAAATTGGCCTTTTATTAAAGCAGATACTAACCCTCAACACATTCTGTGAGAATAAATAACTGAAGCCCTTTCTTCTAAACCAAAGTTACTACTCTCGGTGATTGTGAAAACTTTTCCTCAACATCTAAAAACCAGAAAAACAAAAACAACCCCCCCCGTCCCCCACCAAAACTCAATTTATTTCTATAAACCCACCAACATTCCAAGGGACTCACTTGAGAAACAATGATTTAATTATTTGAGCGTGAATAGAAAATACTCTGTTTACTGTGACAAATCATGGTAAATTTAACAGCAATTATCATGGTTATGAAAAACAGTTTTGTGAGTTACAAAGTTCTGCCCAAATCTCTTGGACAGTTAGAGAAAGGGCCTGCAAAATTTTAGCATTTTCACATTTAAATAGCTATTTTCAGATATACCAAAAGGCTGGGTTATCCCCAGAAGAACGTTAATTTTACCAAGTTAGTAAATACTCAAGATTTATATTCTTTTCTCTGTGTACGTCTCTCTAGTTTCCAACAAACTTTTATTCTTTTGCACAGTTGCACATTTTAATTGTCTAAGCAGGAAAGAAACCAGAGTTGACTCTGACCACATACTAATTAATGCTTATCTGCCTGCCCAAGGGGCGATCTAAATCAAGTTTGGAAATGAGGCATTAGTTCCTCACACACCATGGCCATGAAATGCCTGCAGAGGTTATTCCTGCCTGAAGAAGCTGCTTGCTGGAGACCTGTTTTCCGCGCTGATGGCTTTTGGAGTATGGTGGGCTTCATGCTCAAGGTAACAAAGTGGGGCTAGGTGTGACCTGCCGGGGGCGTTTCAGCAGAAGAATCTGAAAGATAGACCTGGAATGATAACTGAAAATCTTTATGGGTTTCTGTAATGTTGGTAACCATCCAAGAAAGAATGTGAGACAAGCCATAGAGACCACAAAATAAGGCAGTGATGTGGCTTCTGCAGATCTGCTGCAGTGATCCCACTGGCCTCTTTCTCCTTAAAATCCTCCTCTTCCTTGTCCTTCGTATCTTGATCCTGGGGCTTTTCTCCCTCATTTGTCCAGGTGGTTCTTCCCCACCAGTTTCTTTAGTGGGACCCTCTGTTTGTGTACACCTTTCCACAGGACAGAGACTCATCAGACTTGATTCTTACTTTTATTCCTTTTTCCTTTTTCCCCTGGAGTGCTCATGCTGATGCTTGACTTCAACTGCGAACTCTAAGCTATTGATTTCAACCTGACAATCCTGTCTCCTCAGCAGAGCCCCAAATGCCTGTTGGTCATTCCACCTGAGTGCCCAGTTCTCACCTGAACACAATAAGTCAAAACAAATGTAAATGCTTTTCAATAGTCGTGGCCACACAGCACCTTCCTTACCTAAGTCTGCATGCTGGGTGCAGGAGATAGTGGAGAAGGTACGTGGGGACTCATGCTCTTGAAGCTCAGTGTCTAGCAGGAGAAATAGGTACTGAGCAAGTTGTCATGCAATAATTATTCTAATTGTGATAGTTAAAGGTAAAATGTGGTATGACCTCGCCTTCTTGGGGCACTTGGGGACGCACCCATAGGTGCAAAATATTTCAGGCTTTATAGTCCTTTGATAAGGTTTCCTGCCCTGAATTCTTTTGATAAGTTTCAGAACCCTTTAGGGTTGCCCTTTCTGATTCATTCTTACAAATGGATTTCTTCCGGCAGCCTTGAAAAATCAAACTCTCTGAATTAGCAGATTTAGCGAAAATTGTGGTGATGAAATTAGTTTCTTGGAAGAAACTAAATTTGTTGGCTGGAAACATTTATAAAAAGTGAGACCTGGTCTGTGTTCAGCAACCATGAAAATATGTCCTTGTAAAATTCTAACCACAGACTCACTTTAAACATATCCGTATTTCAAGGAGTGTAAAGTTTATTCTATGGAGTTCTTAATGTTAACTGGTAGTCATTAGATAATCATATTCAAATGAACACCTCTAACTCTAGAAGAAATGTAAACTGCCATTTTCCTTATTAGATAAAAGAATCTTAAAATTTCATCCTTGTCTGTTCTCTATGCATAAAGTCCCATTAGAATATTTATTTATTATTTTAAGATTTATGAGAGAAAGAGAGAGAGCAGGGGGGAGGGGCAAAGGGAGAGAATCTCCAGCAGACTCTGTGCTGAGCGTGGAGCCCGACGCAGGGCTCTATCTCATGACCCATGAGATCATGACCTGAGCCGAAACCAAGAGCTGATGCTCAACCAACTAAGCCATCCAGTCGTCCCTAGAATAGTTATTTAAAAGCAATGCAAAGATATTGACAGGATACTGCCATAAGGAAGTGACATTTTAGATAGGCTATGAGGGATGAATAGGAGTTTGACCAAGTAAAGATGAAGTTACGAAGATCTATGTGTATATATAATAAAAACTTCAAGGAGGAGAAGAGCATAGGGGTTAGGATGTCTCAGGAAAGGCCATATGATTGAATCATAGTGAGTGTGGATCCCTGTTAGTCATATGAGCCATGTAAGTGGTTTTAAATTATGACTTGACAGATGGGTGGCACCCCTTGGAATGCTACTCTGAGTAGCTTACGTGAGGAAATAGAACTAGAGAGCTTAAAACTATCATTACCAAATTATCATCACCACAAGCATTATCACTAGATTCATTTTGAGTGCTAAGCACTACATTATTACATACATTAAATTCAATTTTCACCAACCATATATCATAGATCAAAGTATTTTAAAGATAAAGAATACTGAGACTCAGAGATATTTGAGAAGGCCTGGTTGAGGAAGTGACATCTCACTTGGGACCTCAAGACTAAGTGTGAGCTAAAGAAAGAGGCACAGAGGAATATTCCAGGCAAAGAGAATGGCACAAGTGGTTTGGGTAGGAATTTCACAAGACCAGATTAATGTTTTGTAAAGTGCATTTTAGTTTCAGAATGGGGCATGATGGGAAATAGGGAGACAAGGTAGGAGAGTGTTTTGTTATCCCGGGTAAAAGAGGATAGTAAACTGAACTACTAATAATGGCAGAAAGAAAGTGAAAGTTGAAAAGATTTCAGAAATATTAGGAAATAATAACAGGTTGTCAGCACTATCCAATAGACCTGTATAGTGTGAAGGCAATGCTCTATTATTTGCACTAACCAATAGGGTAGCCACTAGTTATATGTGGCCATTGAGCTTTTGAAATGTAACTAATGCAACTGAGGAAATGCATTTTACATTTTATTTATATTAATTAGCTTAAATTTAAATAGCCACTTGTGACTTGAGGCTACTCTATTGGACAGGGCAGGATTAGGTACCTTTAGCTTCCTATCCTTTTACATATCCTCTAATTATAAGGTCTTTTAAGATAACCTCACTCTGTCTATCTAAATTTGCATGTTTCTTCTCTGGGGTGTTGGGTCTTCTCACTACCCCATAAACATATGCAATATTTATTTTTACTTATTTTTATTTATTTATTTGACAGAGAGAAAGACAGCCAGCGAGAGAGGGAACACAAGCAGGGGGAGTGGGAGAGGAAGAAGCAGGCTCACAGCGGAGGAGCCCGATGTGGGGCTGGATCCCAGGACCCTGGAATCATGCCCCAAGCAGAAGGCAGACGCTTAACGACTAAGCCACCCAGGCGCCCACTTGCTCTTTCATATTTTTAATTGATGTGATGAGTTGATGCTGATCTCATATTAAGCAAAGATGCTTGAAAGCAGGGAACATATTCTTCATATTTCCTATATTTCTTCCTCTCCCTGTTTACTATATAGTTAGCAAATGCCTTTTTTTTTTTTTTTTTTTTTTTTTTTAAGAAAGAGAGAGAGGCAGGAAAGGGGCAGAGGGAGAGAGAGAGAATCTTAAGCAAGCTCCATGCCCAGTTCGGAGCCCAACGTGGGACTTGATCTCACAATCCTGAGATCAAGACCTGAACTGAAATCCAATCACTTAACCGACTGAGCCACCCAGGCGCTCCTCAAAAGCATTCTTGGAGACAAATTCTTGTTTACTATTGTGATCCTCTTCATTATAACGTTTGCTATGGGATTTCTGGATCTTTTTTTTTTTTTTAAGATTTTATTTATATATTGGACAGAGAGACAGCCAGCAAGAGAAGAAACACAAGCAGGGGGAGCGGGAGAGGAAGAAGCAGGCTCGTAGCGGAGGAGCCTGATGTGGGGCTCTATCCCAGAACGCCGGGATCACGCCCTGAGCCGAAGGCAGACGCTTAACAACTGCGCCACCCAGGTGCCCCGGGATTTCTGGATCTTTATACAGATTTATTTTTTTCAAACAAAGCAAATTCAAAGTGGTAAAAAAATTAGATCGGTGTTTGTTTTTTCTAAATGAGAGATACATGCTTAATTAAGTCTTACCCGAATTGACTGTTTTTAGTGAGTAGTCCCCAAAGATGACTGCTGTCAATTCCTTCCCCCCCAGTATGTTCATGCTGCTCCACCCTTTACGTCGCTCAGCCACCTCACCTGCTCCCTTTGAAGCTGGGCTGGCCTCATGACTTGCTTTCGCAAATAGAAACCAGTGTAAGTGACACTGGGCCAGTTCCAGGCCTGGCCTTTTAGAGTCCTGGCACCTTCCACTTCGGCTGTAGGAAAGCCAGTCACCATGCTGTGCGGTTTGGGCTAGACTACTGAATGAGGAGAAACCACAGAGCAGCCACAGGGAGGAAGGGCACTGAGCTGCCAGACATGGTAATGATGCCTTCTTGGATTTTCCAGGCCAGCCAGCCTCTAGCTGAATGCAGCCCAAGTGCATGACCCAAATTGACACTACATGGAGCAGAACTGCCTGGCTGAGGCCTCCCTTAACTGCTGACTCACAGAAGCATGAAAACTAGTACAACCGCTGTTGTTTTGAGTGGTTGAGTTTTGGACTGGCTTGTTACACAGCAATAAATAACTGAAATATTATCATTTAAAAAATAGAAGATTCCATCAGAGTAAGATAACTAACCCCAGTTTGATCACTTTCCTGACCCAACCCTCCCCTCACCCCAAGTTTAGGGCGTCCCTTTAAGGACTAGGCAATGTATGAGTGAAATTACTTTGTGCTAATGGAAAACCAAATATTATCCAAACCAACCTGAGACTTTCAACACAGAATTTGAAATATGTTCTTCCGTATGTTTAAATATTGTGTGACTGTTGGTGGGAATGCAAGCTGGTGCAGGCACTCTGGAAAATGGTATTGACGTTCCTCAAGAAGTTAAAAACAGAGCTACCCTATGACCCAGGAATTGCACTACTAGGTATTTACCCCAAAGATACAAATGTAGTGATCCAAAGGGGCACTTGCACCCCAATGTTTATAGCAGCAACGTCCACAATAACCAAACTCTGGAAAAAGCTGAGATGTTCATTGACAGATGAATGGATAAAGAAGATGTGGTACATATATACCACAGAATACTACTCAGCCATCAGAAAGGATGAATACTTACCATTTACATCAATGTGGATGACTGGAGGGTATTATGCTGAGGGAAATAAGTCAATCAGAGAAAGACAATTATCAAATGGTTTCACTCATATGTGGAATATAAGAAATAGCGCAGAGGATAATAGGGGAAGGGAGGGAAAACTGAATGGGAAGTCATCGAGAGGGAGACAAATCATGAGAGACTCTTAACTATAGGAAACAAACTGAGGGTTGCTGGAGGGGAAGTGGGTGGGGGGATGGGGTAACTGGGTGATGAGCATTAAGGAGGGCAGGTGATGTAATGAGCACTGGGTGTTATACACAACTAATTAATTACTGAACACTACATTGGAAACTAAGTATGTACTATATATTGGCTAATTGAATTTAAATAAAAAAATATATTAACTATGAAATTCTGAAACTGAAGTGCTCTCTTGAGTGTAAAATTTATTTATCAAACACAGGGAAAAATTTTTGCTTGGGGGGCACCTGGGTGGCTCAGTTGGTTAAACATCTGCATTCGGCTCAGGTCATGGTCCCAGGGTCCTGGGATCGAGGAGGACTGCATGGGGTTCCCTCCTCAGTGGGGAGTCTGCTTCTTCCTCTCCCTTTTCCCCTTCTCCACCCTGCTTGTGTGTGCTTTCCCTCTCAAATAAATAAATAAAATCTTTAAAAAAAAATTTTTTTTTGCTTGAGACTAGGTTTTCCTAAATAATTATCCCTTATAAAGGTGTTACTTCACTGAAATATTGGGTTTAACATTTCTGGACACTTATTCATGACATATCTTAATTTTGTATTATTTGTAAGATTTTAAAAGTGATTTTTCTAAGTGCCTTAACCATTGAAAAGGTGGTATTTATAAGATTGGTGAGATATTGATCTTTAGTCACAAATGTAACTTCAAGCTAAAGATGGTAATATTGTTTTAATGTCTGCAATAATTTGAATTATCTGCAGATTTGAATCACTTTGAGTAAATCATTTTCAAATGGTTACAAGGTCAGAGAAAAGGTATAGAACATGTTTTGGCCACTCATAATGTCTTTCCTGAGCTGCCATTTTTCCATAATTAAACGGTTAGTCAATTCTTTGCTATTATATGTTTATTTTTTAAGCTGTACTTTCATAGAGCAGGTCAAGTGGCCAACGTAATTACACAGATATCCACATAGGTTAAGTGATGACATAGCTATCTATTTTCTTCAATTTCCCAAGGACATTTTGAAGGTGCGCATGTGGTAATCCTGGTATTTTTTTTTCCTTTCTTTTTTCTTTTAAGATTTTATTTATTTGAGAGAGAGAGAGAGAGAGAGAGACAGAGAGAGCATTAAGTGGGGGGAGGAGTAGAGGGAGAGGGACAAGCAGACTTCACACTGAGCTCAGAGCCCGACTCCATCCCACGACCCTGAGCCCATGACCTGCGCCAAAATCAAGAATCGTACGCTTAGCTGCCTGAGCCACCCAGGCGCCCCATTAATGCTGGTATTTCTGACTTATCCAGGGGTGGAATGGTTGTTGAGTCTGATGGAGCAAATTTTCCGTGGATGCAGCTATTGTCTCAAGAACTCCTCCATGCAGTTTGTTTTGGACTTCTGTGTGAGTGGGTACACCACTTGCCAGATGATGTAAATGAACTTAGTCTTATTATTTTGAAAATATGCTCTTTTGGGCTAGCTGATTCTTTTTATGCTATTTTATAAATAAATGTTTCTTAAAAATAAGGTGCAACGACAATTTAACTTACAAACTAAGGTCTTCCTTAATTTTGTGGAATAATGAAATCCCAGAAATGAAAAGAACTTAATGATTAATTCAGCAATATCTCTATGCAGTCATGCATCTCTTTGCCAGAACGAGCTTTACCTCCTAGATCTAGCCCACTGCCCAGCACATGGTAAACATTCAACTAATGCTTACGGAATCACTGACCTGGTGAGTAATGGGCTGCTTACAAATTTTAGTAAATGAAATTTACCTTTGACTTTTAGCAATTCTAAAGCCATTCATATTATTTAAATGCATTTCAAAAAATATAAACTTTTTATTAAAAATAAAAGCTTAAGGAAATAGACATGCCATAATTCATGATATTTATTAGGTTATTAAAATTATTTTTCCAAAATTATAGCTCTTTATGTATTGTGATGACTATATTAAGAGCTTGAACATACTTTAAAAGTTTTGTCATTTAAAGCTTACTTCAATATGATGAATTTACAAGTACTGAACTTGAAAAAAAATCAACAAAACTGAACTAATTAGTGTTATCATCATGCATTAGTTTTCCTAGGGCTGCTGTCACACATTACCACCAACTGGTTGGCTTAAAGAACAGAAATGTATTCTTTCACAGTTTGGGATCAAGGTGTTGGCAGGCCCATGCTCTTCCCAATGGCTCTAGGGAAGATTCCTTCCCTAACTCTTCTAGCTTCTGGTGGTTACCAACAATCCTTGACATTCCTTGGTTTGCGGCAGCATAATTCCAATCTCCATCTCTGTCTTTACATGGCTTTCTTCCCTGTGTAGTTGTGTGTCTCCAAATCTTTCTCTTTTAAGGACACCAGTCCATTACTGATAGACATTAAAGAAGACTTCAATAAATGGAAAAACGTATAATGTTCATGGATCAGAATAATTTTATCCACTCTTTTTTAAGTCGTCTATAGAATCAATGCAATCCCAATAAAAATCTTGGTAAGATGTTTTTGGTAGACATCACCTAGCTGATTCTAAAATTTGCATGGAAATGCAAAGAATCGAAAATGACCAGAATAAAAAATGACAAAAGAATTTTTAAAAAGATCAAAGTTGAAGAAGTTATACTACCTAATTTCAAGAGTTATTTTAAAAGCTTTAGTAATTAAGACTGTGGTATTGGTTTAAAGAAACACAAATTGATCAGTGGGATAGGATAGAGTGAAAAAATGGACTCATTTATGATGAATTGATTTTTGAGAAAAGTACAAAGACGAGTCAATGGAGAAAGGTTGGTCTTTTTTTTTTTTTTTTAAAGATTTTATTTATTTATTTGACAGAGATAGAGACAGCCAGAGAGAGAGGGAACATAAGCAGGGGGAGTGGGAGAGGAAGAAGCAGGCTCATAGCGGAGGAGCCTGATGTGGGGCTCGATCCCACAATGCCGGGATCACGCCCTGAGCCGAAGGCAGACGCTTAATCGCTGTGCCACCCAGGCACCCTAGGAAAGGTTGGTCTTTTTAACAAAGGTGCTAGAAAAATTTGATGTTGATGTGCAAGAAAGAGAACTTTGATAAAATAATCAAATTAATCATAGGCTTTTTAAAAAAGATTTTTAAAATTTATTTGACAGAGAGACAGCCAGCGAGAGGGGGGAACACAAGCAGGGGAGAACACAAGGGGAGTGGGACAGGAAGAAGCAGGCTCCTAGCAGAGAGCCCAATGTGGGGCTCAATCCCAGGACTCTGGGATCACGCCCTGAGCCGAAGGCAGGCGCTTAATGACTGAGCCACCCAGGTGCCCCCTAATCATAGGCTTAAATGCAAAACATAGTATAAAATTTCTAGAAGAAAACATATAAGATCATTTTTGCGACCTCAGATTAGGCAAAGATTTCTTTGACTCAACACCGACATTATAATCAATAATAGATAAAGTTGAATAACTAGATTCATCAAAATTTAGAAACTTCAACTCTGATAGACTATTAAGAAAATGAAAATACAAGCGACAGGCTGGCAGAACTTATTTTATAAATTGTGATAAAGGACTTGTATACAGAATGTATAAAGAACTCTCAAAACTCAGGAATAATAAAACCCAATAAAAGTGGGCAAAAGAGTTGAATATGCACTTTACCAAGGAAGACCTACAGATATCAAATAAGCACATAAAAATGTCATTAATCCACACTGAGACCCATAATGACAACATCATTAGTCATTAACCTATTCTCTAACACACCTATTGGACTGGCTAAAATTTAAAAGAGTAACAATAGTAAGTGCTGCTAAGGATATGAAGCAACTGAAACTCATATAATGCTGTGGGAATGGAAAATAGTTTAGTAGTTTCTAAAAAGCTAAACATTCACACTCCTTATGGCCCAGCTATTCCACTTCTAGGTATTTACCCAAAAGTAATGAACGCATATGTCCACATAAAGATGTGTAAATGTTCATGGCAGTTTTATTTATAATAGCTCAAACCTGAAAGAAACTAAAATGCCCACTAACATGTGAATGGATAAACAATTTGTGGCAGATCTATACATTGGAATACTAGTCAGCAACAAAAAAGAAATGCACTATTGATGTGCTCAGCAACGTGGGGATAAATCTCAAAAGAATTTTGCTTAGCGGAAGAAGCCACACAAAAAGAGTACATGTTATAGGATTCCATACATATGTAATTACAGAAAATGCAAACTTCTCTATAGTGATATAAAGAAGACCAGTGATTGTCTGGAGGGTTGTTTTTAGTGGTGAAAGGAAGGACTGAGAAAACTTTTGGGGTGATGGAATGGCTCATTATTTTGACTATGGTGATGGCTTCACAGGAGTATATATGTATCAAAATTTATTAAATGGTACAATTTAAATATGTGCAGTTTATTACCTATCAATTATAGCTCAATAAAATGGAAAAATTAAGAAGTAAAGGATTTATGGCCTTGGTACTGTTTTAAAGTTCTCAACTTTTATTTCATCAGTATGCTTCTATGAAATAAGTCTGGTTACCTTAAAAAAATACACGTAGGTCTATTCCCCCAGATTAATTTTGGGCAGTATAAGAGAAATGTCTGGAGTTTTAAGACATTTCCAAATAGTAATAAACTACAGGTTAATCAGCGGTGGAAAAAGAGAAACACAGAACCTCTGGATTTAAGGCATGGCAAGGGGTGGGCTGGGAGATCAGGAAAGGAAACCAAGGATGAAACGAAGGGGGTGGGGGGATGGGACGTTTCTTGGCAGAAGGAAGAGGCAAGACAGTGCCTACACGTCCTCACCAGCAACTCTACAGATTCTCTAGGCAGGTGGCTCCAAGTGGATTAAAATGTTACAACGGATGACAGGTTCTCAGTCAGGAAAACAGCTCCTCTCTGAGTTAGTCCTGCTCCCTGGAAACTCCGTGGTTGGAGCGTTAAGAGTAGGCGCCGGACGCTGGTCGGTCTCCACGCTTCTTCACCCGACGCTGCGTCCCGTTCTCGGTCGCCCCCTGCTGGCTGGCGCCTGGGGACCCGTAGGCGCACGGGTGAGGCAGGAGGCTAGGTGCCGCCAATAACGTCGCTGCAATGGAGGGGAGACGCGGGTACCTCCCCAGACGTTGGCCGCCTCGGCATTCTGGCACCAGTATGGCTGCCCCAGAATCCAGTGTCCCAAATGCGGAGCTCACTCCGGCTTCTCTCTGCTTCCGTCCGTCCATTTTCATTAGGGTCTTACTGGTGGGTGTCGAGCTAAGGGAGCTGCGTTAAATGGCTGTGACCTCCAGGTTTCAGGGCAGAACTTCCAAGCATTTGGAAGCGAGGGGCCGCAGAAGAGTCCGACTATTGGAGAATTGTCACAATTACACCCCCATGTTTCGAGGAACTGAGGGAAGACGGAAACCAGATGGCCCCCTTAAATCCCAAACAGTAGCCCCCGCCCCCATTAGAGTCCATCCTGTTCCCGCCTCGTCCCAGATCTTGATCTATCACTTTACCACCGCATACAGAACATTGGAGATCGTCCTCATGTCCTATTGTCTCCAACCCTCAAGTGGCCGAGAGTGGGCAGTCCAGAAGCGTGGACCCGGCTCACCTGCCCGAAGGCAAGGTGGGAGGGACTTCCATGGGCTTTGATGAGGACCGGCGCGCGGTGAGGAGGGGCGGACCTACGACGGGAGAGTTAGAAACAGGCAGAAGCGCCCACACCTCCAGCTTCCAGCCCAGGCAAGCGAACTGCGTGACATTCCCGTCCACACCTGATTGACAGGAGGAGGGAGTCGCGGCCCAGGAGGCGGGAGTGGGTGTGCAGAGGCGGAGACAAACCCCAGCCGCGCGCCAAGCCAGCCAAGGCTTGCTCTCTTAGACGGTTGGGGTCTGGGTCTCGTGCCCCCTACCTCGTCAGGCGGCCCGGTGGCTCCTGAGAGCCTGGCACCCACAGCCTGGCAAGGATCACGACGTGTCCCCGGCTGGGGCTGCTGCCTGCAAGGAGGGGGCAGGGAAGCCGGGAGCCCCGTGCGCCACTTCCCCGGCAGCCTCGGCCTGGGCCAGGACTGGCTCGCGGTTCCCTCGCGGCTGTGCTCGGGTCCGCCTCCCCCACCCTCCCCCTTCCCGCGAGCTGCCTCCGCCCTCCTTCCTCTGCCTCCACCCTCAACCCCCATCCCCGTCTGTCGGGAGCTGGGCTCCGAGCCCTTAGTCTGCCCGAGCTCTGGATGTGGGCGCCGGACAAGTCCGCGGCGCCTCCACCCAAGATGGACAGCCGCTACACCAGCACTGCGGGCATCGGGGACTTGAACCAGCTGAGCGCGGCCATCCCGGCCACGCGGGTGGAGGTGTCCGTGTCCTGCAGGTGAGGACGCAGCCCTTCCCCTCCCTCCTCCTGCTCTCCCGTCTGCCTGGTGGGTAGCGCTTGCCAAGCGCTCGGGGTACCCCGAGGCTTTGCTGGGGTGAGAAGTTGCGAGACGAGTGGGAAATACCTCAGTTGTGGGTCTGAGTCACCCCCAGCTCCAGTGACACAGAGCGGAGAGCGCGAACTGGAGGCGAGTGGTGGGCTACGGAACTGAGACTTTTAATTTTCTTTCTGGGAAATGCTGTAAAAGTTGGCTGGGCTGTGACTCAGCGGCGGGAACCCCGGCCGCCGCCCACTTTGCAAGCCCTTTTTACGTCCCAAACCCGAGCTGTATGGTTGGGTGATGACGGGAATCAAAGGGGACAGCATTGCCAAAAGCGCTTGTGACCGCTGCACGCAGTGGCCCGGGACTCCCTTCGCGAAGGCTTGTGCAAACCTGTTATTGCTACAGTTGGCTCCAAACCTCGCAGCTTCCTCCCCACCCACTTCCTGGAGCCTTCCAGCTTGCTTCCCTCTTCCCCCCCAACCTTTCCGGGCTCCTTGCCTTATAGGCAGAGATTTCGGCTCCAGCTCTTTTGCAGACGAATGTGTGCCTTACCCAAAATCTGGGAAGTCACGACTTTCTGCCTGCAAGTAGACACAGTTTGAGTGCTTGTAACAACTGACACTCTGCCCAAGGACTGTAAATTTCGACCCTTTGCCTGACGTTGTTTGGGTCGGTGTTCCTGTAAATAAAGCAGCGTAACTGCTGTATCCCAGAAGGTTTTGAGAAGGAGATGGGGCGGACTATACTAAATTGATAATGGCAGAAGGAGAGGGAGAATTTGCATAATATTGACTCTGGAGCCCACTCCCTTGTTTGCATAGCAGGATCTCTCTCAGCGGAAAACTCTTGTCTCTGACCATTTTAGCCCCAGGGTTGTTTTCAATGCGCTAAATTGCCACCCCCTCGCATTCCTTTCCTTAGCAAAATTTGCCTTGAAGGGATCTAACAAACCTGGGGAATCTTGGATGTAAATAAACCCTGAAACTTAAAATGCTGTCACCCCAGTAGTATTCGATTTTGCATTTTCATAAGACTGAGTCTAAAGCCAAAGGAATGGATTTTCTTTTCTGTGGAAATTAAAGCACTGAAAACCCCAGTAGAGGTGTTAATTAGGGGATAGGGGATAGCCTTCAGCTATCCCTGAAACTATATGTCTTGATTGCTCGCTTCCTCTTAAGGCTAACCTCAGACTGTGGAAACAGTGCTGATAATGATAGCTAAACTTGAGCTCTTGCCTTTCTGTGCTCATTGCTTTAAGGGCTGCCAGAGATTTCTTCCTGTCAATTGAACAGGTGAAGCTATATGGAAAACTCTTTTCAGGCATTAATTTCTAGGCCTTTTTCTTTTCTCTGAAGTTGCCTCTGAAGCTCAAGGGAGGTCATTAGTATACACACATAATGCAAGGCCAAAAGTCCTACAATAAAAGCATTTTCTAGAGTTCTTCTCCTCTGCTGAACATCCTACAAAGCTTGAATGGCATGTGGCCTGTACTTGGAATGAATATAAAAATGTTATAAATTAAATCCAAATTTCCCAAAAGCTCTTTAGGACTGGTGGGGAAATGATACCTTCACTTGTCTTTCTACCAATGGGATTCATGGTTAACCACCCATTTGTGTGTGTGTGTGTGCGTGCGTGCGCGCGCGTGTGCACACACACACACACACACATGCCAGGTGTGTTGGGAATCTTGTAGTTAATTGGCTTTAAGCCAGTTTGTTTAAACTTGGTACCTCAGGCCCTGGGTATCCCCTTGTTCTAGCCTTTTCTTCATACCATTGATTTGGTGTCTTGTTTTTTAAGTTTCAAAAAAAAAAAAAAAAAGTCCTGAAATAGAACGCAAGTACTTAGAGTGCTTACGTTGTTGGGAGTTGAATCTTGGAAACATAGATGGTGTCATCTGGGCTTTGGCCTAAGAGACCCGGTTAAGATTCTGGCTCTGTGATCTAATCATGTTGTTACCTTGGAGTTCTTACTTAGACTGAGCTTCCTCATCTGTAAAATGAGGGAAATTATGGTATTTATCTCCTATAGAATGATATCAGAGTCTGACAGGATAATGTCTGAAAAGTGTTTACACAATGTAGGACACAAAAGAAAGTGTTAAAAAATGCTAGCTGTTATGGTATTGAAAATAGTATTTACTCAATAAATATTATATGTGCTTCAGTTTGGAATTCTGTGAATAGTCCTTCTCTTTTGTAGTTCAGTAAATTGGTAAAGAAGACAGGGATAGAGGCAGTCTTGGGATACCTGTTCTCTCTTCTTTGACGAGTATAAAGACTTATATGCTAGGAATTTTTTTGGGGGGGAATTTCACTTAACAACAACACTCAGTTATAGGCCCCTCAGTCTTACTATGGGCAAGCAGAGCAAGGAATTCCCTTGCCTTTCTGTTAGAGACCTCTGATGATTTTCTGACACTTCAAAAAGCAATTCGGGAATAGAATCCCTTTTGATAACCTCCTTTCTTTGTCCCCAGTCTGAGACCTTTAAAAATCTTTATGACATTTTCATCTTCATTTCGGGGGAGGTGAGAAATCAACAATTGAAGCTTGAAGCTAAATACAGTTCATGGAGATCATTTAGTCTATTCACTCACCAAGTGTTTAATGTCTTTTATGTGTTTAGCGTTATGCCCTGCTCCATGACACATGCAAGAGAAGTTCTCTGAAAGTGTAAAGTCTGGTTGGGAGATGGGTATTCCGTAATAC
The DNA here is from genome assembly GCF_024610735.1 of Ursus americanus. NCBI lineage: Eukaryota > Metazoa > Chordata > Mammalia > Carnivora > Ursidae > Ursus > Ursus americanus. The sequence goes on along the minus strand of NC_142151.1, from coordinate 31,749,906 downwards.
GTGATCAGATGGGAGTGCATCCACACATGAGGATCGTGCACGGAGAGGGACGAGATCACTGTGCACTGCAGTGCTTGGGATACTCTACAAGGAGGAGATGGGGCTTGAGGGGAGGTGAGATGAATGGCCATGGTTTTCATTAGAGAAGGGACAGTATGACATGGAAGTGGCCACAGACTTGGTGTGTTAGGGTGACAAGTCCACTCTTCTAGCAGTTTAGTAGAGACAAGCTCCTACTCTATGACTTCCCTTCAACCCATTGTGTAGTTTTCCTCGCATTAATTTTTCTTCATTATGTTACTTCATAGATTTTTTAAAAAAGATTTTATTTATTTATTAGAGAGAGAGACAGCCAGCGAGAGAGGGAACACAAGCAGGGGGAGTGGGAGAGGAAGAAGCAGGCTCCCAGTGGAGGAGCCTGATGTGGGGCTCGATCCCAGAACTCCAGGATCATGCCCTGAGCCGGAGGCAGACGCTTAACGACTGAGCCACCCAGGTGCCCCACTTCATAGATTTTTAAAGTTAATTGGGTTACCTAATAAAAATGCCAATAGCTGAAATGGTACAACCTTCGAAACATAAAATAACATTTATAACATTCCCATTGGATTCTGAAAACAGATTAATTAGAATGAGGTAAAACCAATGGGAAAAATAATATGTAGTAATCACCCATTTCCCTGGAACTTTGGTTTGGTGAGCTATTTCTAACACATAATCTTGGTCATTTTCTCTGATTGAGAAGGTAGCTTATCCATTAAAAAAGCTGTGAGAGCATTCTGTGTTTCTAGACTTTGTAAGTTAACCATCACATGTAACTTCTTTCGCAGCAATAATCTTATAATGGTGATAAACCCAATTTTAAACACTCATGTGTTTAAAGGAAGAATACAAAATGGGAGCACCTACTTTGTGCTAGGCATTCTGTAAATGCCTGACCTGGCCATGCCCAATCTCACCACTCCTCACATGAACACCGTGACTGAATATAGTCTAACTGACATGTGCTTACTATGTGCTAAAGCTGATGACAGATAAATGTGGCTGCAAAACACGAATCAGTGGTACCGTCCCAAAGCTTGTGCTGGTATCCTAGTGGACCGAGTCCTCTTTGTGTGTGTGACTATGCATGTGCCCATCTCTCTGCCCCAAACACCCCTTCCTCCCTGCTTCCCTGTCATTTTGATTAGCTGGTGCTCCTTCTTCAAGACTCAGGTCAAACATCATTTCTCTCAGGACTCCTCTCCCAAAGTGGATTTTGTTTTCCCAAAGCAGCTGGTAGGTACCAGTATTACAGTTACATTGTAATTCTTGGTTTCTGTATTCACCTTGAGGACAAGTTTTGTTTCTTTCATGTCTATGGTTTCTGAGCCTGGCACGGAATATGTCGTCAACAAATGCTGGATGCTGACATTCTCTGAATGAGTCATCTGGCATGGGAAGGGTTGCTTGTCTATTAAACTACAGACTTCTGGGTTCCCACACCAGATCTGCTCTCAAAATCTCTGGGACTGGGGCCCAGGAATCTGGACTTTTCATAAGTTTATCATGTGCTGATAATACATATTGAAATGTTTGATGAGGAAATGACTGACTGTGGTCACTCGGTCTGGATTAGCAATACCTGTGCTCCTCGGATATTAGGAGATACTTTTCAGGGATGTGTGCTGGAGCTGGCCTGAGTGGGATTGAGACAGGAATTTGTGCACTAGTTGTTAAATAAAGCAATTACTAAACATTAAATCATATAAATCTAAAATTAAATACATTATATTTTAAAGCAAAGTTAAGACATACTCAGAAGTTATCACTTCCCAATGATTTTACTACATTTTACTATTATCTGTACTCTTCACTGTCACCTGTGCTCTAGCTTTTTAATCGGTGAGGTGACAGCATTATGCAGCTACTGCTGCTCATCTCTTCCAGCCCTGTTCAGTGACGTCACATGGGTAGGTTGACGTTGGCTGTGGTGGGAATACTTACACGGTGGAAACTGGTAAATACTGCAGATCAGGTCTTGTTTTGTTGTCTGCACTTAAGACATTCCATGGGAATCAACTGGCCCTATGGAATTTACAGTGAAAATATCATATTACTATTATTACCTAGAAGTTGTATGCTCAGCTACACATACTTTATGTCAATACAATTTATAACAAGTTATGTAAATACACACATGCACACACACACAAACATCTCAGCATTCAGCATTTTTTTTTGGAGAGCTCATTGTTAAGCATATGTTGCTTACATACACATCACTGTTTATAGGCCTTTTTAAAAGATTATACAAAGGAAAAAGTTTGCCGCTGTTGGACTGTAACTATTAGAAATGACAGTGTCAAGGTCAGCACTGTTGTGGTCTTGCTTCTCTACTTGGAACAAGTGAGGCTGTGTGGTTTCATAATCCATGAAAGGTTGTGACAGCTTGCAAGTGTATTGTGAATGAAACAGGAGGATAACTGAACCTCTATACCCTTTTTCCTTTCTTCTCCTTCTCACATGTTTCTTTCCATGTGTTCCTTATTCTCTCTCATTTTGGAGACATTTTTTTCTGTTTCTCCATTTACTGGTGGCATATACTTTGCAAGTTTACATGTTACAGTTCTAATTCCAGACCACCTGGGAAAGTGAAGGGGTATTGCAAGAGAGAGAATGTGCTTGGTCCGGTGGGGATTGGCCCAGTTTGAAGCAGATGTGTTGGCTGTTCTGATTATCCATGGTGAAAGGAGGAAAGAGTTCAAACACAGCAATGGGGGTTTCCACCCCAGTCTGCGTTGGTTGATCTCTTAGACATACTCTACCCTTCTTTAAATAGACAAGAAGTTTGGATTTAGTGTGTAAATAGGTTTCAAATGATGTTGCTAACTGAAAAATTAATAATGTTACTATAAGCTAGGGGAAACTAGAACGCCTGTTACTGTGTTCATAACAGGTAAACTGAGGGCCAAGTGTGGCATGGCCATAACATCCTATTCTTCAGGCTCTGTAGTTCTTGAGGTCTTGTGGTTCGAAAGTGTAGTGACCCCACGTTGCTTTTCTCAGCCATGTGAGTTTGTCTTAGCCCCAGAGTTTCAGGAATATTTGTACCAGGGCATTTCTGGACAGTCATCTCAGAGTCTCGATGTGGGAGTTGCCCAGGTGAGACAAAAGCCTTCCTCATGGTGTTCCACCAATATTTTGGTCCGCTCTGTGTTGTTGTTGTTGTTGTTGTTGTTTTTATAGCATTTGGGGCCTGGGTTGTTCTAAAACAGCCCTGGGATGTGGAGAATGTGAGTCTAGAAGCAATTCACAAAGCAAGGCCCTGAGAGAGAGGGTGTAAACGGCTGTGCTCTTTTAGGTACTTTTTTATGGCGTAACAGGCAGAGTCCTGCATTCCCTGTTTATGTTTACTCGAGGCAGGGAGGAAAAACAGCCCCTCTCAAAGGGATTTTATTCAGTTGTTAGCCTGTTTTAGAATAATAACATTTGCTTATTCGAGCCAGTTTTACTTAGTCTAGAAGAGCACAGGTGTGGAACTAGACCAGTTCTACCGCTGCTAGCTGTGAAGCCTTGGAAAGTTACTTTGTTTCCCTGTTCCTCAATTTCCTCACCCTGTAAAGTGGGGAGAATAATGGCCCCTATGTCTTGTATTTGTTTTGAGGGTTAAGTAAGTTAATACACCTAGATGAGTGAAAATACTGCTTTTTGTATTAGTTAAGCACTCAGAATTACAGATGAATTTACATACAAAATAAAAATCACCCACTGTTCCATCAAGCCATGAACATTTAGTTCATTTATAAGTCACCTTTATAGTCCCTCTCTTTCCCTCGTGTGTATGTGTGTGTGCGTACGCTCACACACATTATACAGAGGGATCACACTATATTCTATGCAATTTATCTTCTGTACTTTTCTGCTTGTTTTATATCATGTATATGTTACTGTCATTAGGTTTTGAGAAAAACACCCTCATGTCTGTGAAGTAGTCTATTCTATGGGCATACTATAGTTATTTAACTTATCTCTTATTTTCCAAAATTTATTTTAAAAAGTTACTATTCAGAATAATGCTAATGAGCATTCTTATTCACGAACACTTGACAACAGCTATGATTATTTTTTTCCTGGGGATAGTTTTCTAGAGCTGAAGTTATTAATAAGCTATCTTCTCAAGGGGATTTTAATAGCTTATTTTGGTTGTTTTCCCCCCATTCCTCTTTAAATAAGCAGACTCAAGTCTAAACTACTGACTGCACCTTTCTAAATACTTTTATTCCCATGAGAAAATTGCACTGAAAGATTAATGAGAATTTGGGGCAGCAGAGTATAGAAGCAAGAAAATGGAATTAGGAGTCAGATGTCTTTAAATCCCATTTTTATCCCTTTTTGGAATGTTATTTCGGGTAACTTATTTCAACTTTTGGAATCTCATTTCCTAATCAGTAATACAGAAATGATTTAAAAACCAAATTTATAGGATTATTAGAGAGATAAATGAAATAAAGTCTATAAAGTGCCCAGGATTGTGCCTGTCACAAGAAAAGCACTTAATAGCTCTCTTATCTCAGTTTCTTATGAATATATTACTAGGTGGCATACAAGCAACATAGAAGACAGGGTACCTGTATTTTAGACAAATTTATAATCAATTAGGGGAGTGCTAGAAATATGAAATGCAAGGTGACATAAAGCTTCATGTTCAAGATGATGCATGATAGCCCAGCTCATAAACCTAAATGTAGAGGATGTCCAGAAGAAAAGTGGTCAGAAGAGTGTGGATTTGGAAGTACGTAGGATATTTCTACGGATTCTACTCCATGGCTCCCCCACACCAACACACACAATTAGATATGTGGACCCAATGGGATTTGACAGATAGGAAGTAGTGTTTAACAACAAAGTTTTAGAATGAAAGCACGTTCTAGCACATTCTTGTATCCTACCAATAAAATCAATGGACTGACATTTAGACTGTTCTTTCGTGTTGGACATGTGATAAAACATATTCGAGTGGATGACAACACAGGCTGAGGGACGGTGAAGTTTTTTATCATCAATAATAAAGTGAGATGTATTTAAAAGGTGCCTTGCCCCAAGAGCCATTGTTCACAACCTGACACGTGGTACCTTAATGTTTCCAAACGTAGGACAACCACCAGTGTTAATGCCTCTTCAGCCAGGCACATTAGCTCTCGGGTATTCTTGTTCAGGTTATGAGACATTTTGTCAAGTTTATTCTGCAAAGAATAATACTCCAAACATTGAGGGAATTATCAGTTAACTTTGTGAAACTCTGAAGAAACAAAATATCAGTGATAGTCCCTGGGAAGTAAGTACTTCTGCTTATTAGTATAACTTTTCAGTTACAAGCTGTAATAATGAAATCAAGAAACATGAAGGCTCTCGACATTTGCTATACATCTTATTTGAAGTCAAAATCTAAATCTGCGTGAGACAATGTGGAAAACACTTAACATATGCGAATTCAGTCAGTCCTTACAACAATTCTGTAGAACAGGGGATTTATGTCCTATTTTACAGGTGAGGAGATTGAGGTTCAGAGAGAGTTTAAGTAATTTGGCCTAAGTCGCACATCTAGGAGGTGGCAAGCTTGAGTTCCCAAACCATAAATGTCTAATTCTTAGGTAATATGCTTCTGTCCACTAGACATACTCTGGCATTCTTCCATAAGTTATATATTCTAGGCTTTAAGGGCGAGATTCTTTTCTATCGGTATTGATGTATCGGTGACTGAAGAGACATGACCGAGCTGAGAGACACTTACAACAGACGATATCTATACCAACACAGAGGAGATACAGAATTCTTCTGTGCCTTTTCTGTCTCCCATTGATGAGAGCTGTGGGTAGAACAGTTCAGATGAGTGGCATAAACCTTAACCATTTGATGTTTAATTTCCAAGTATTGATTCTCATCTTTTTTCTGCTGCTGCGTTACCTAATGCAGCTGTGGAAAATTAAGTAATGAGCGGACTATTTAACTAGAAATCAGCAGGCAGGGTGAGATGAAAACTAAGTGCCGGACAAAGGTGATGGACCAGGCAAATGAAAAGTAGAGGGAAATTAATTGAATTGACTCTGTGACATTCATACTTACCACTGGACTTGAGAGCTGACTCCAAGCTCTGTCATGTCATCCTCTGCTTTCTTAATCATGAGGAAGGCACCACTTAACTTGACTAGCTTTTCAGTAATAAGTCCAGGGTCTCCTTGACTGCCAAAAATGCTCTTCAGAATTCCATCTAAATAAAATAATTATTTAGATATTGAAAATGTCAGCACAGTATTCTGACTAACTGAATTGTGATGTGACTTTGTAAAAAGCCAATATTTTCTACTTTGCTAATTAGCTATTCTCTGTCTCTTCATACATATATCTATATCTCCGTATCGCAAGCGACACATTCATTTTATTAGGAATAATCGCAAATGTCAGAGAGTGCAGTCAACCAGATATGATTATAATTGTTATACCCGGTTGAAACCAATACATTTCTCAGCCTTAGTAGTGGTTTTAGAATCATTTTGAGAAATTTGTTTCTCACTGCCCACAGATCCTTATTACTGTGTCCTCTCAATGTGTATAACGCTGTGGGCATTCTTACAAATCTTTTTTTATCTAAATGTACTCCTGTAACGGGAATATCACATTATTTGTGGTTGTCTAGGTAATTGAAAGCTCAATCGTTCTTCTTTAATGTCTTTAATAGGTTTTCATGTTTCCCAGCTATAAAGCAAAGAATAAGAGAGAGAGAGAGAGAGAGTATGTTTTGGACATGGCTCATTGTCTGACTTATCTGGATATCTCAACTTTCAAATTAATTGTGGAAGCAGAAATACTAGGAAGTTGATTGCAATTGATTTTTATGGTAGACGTTTCATCTAAAGCCTCTTTGTAGGCATTGGGAAAAGGAGGCATAATCAATATTAAGCTGATAGTGAATGTTTCTTTTAATTGGTAATTTAAATTAGTGAATTTAAAATTGTTTTGGGGGAGAAGTTTGAAGTATACTAGCGAAAAGGTAATTGATTTTCACCTCAAGATTTGTCTCACGATTTAAGATAAATGGCTGTAATTTCTTTGTTTTTCTTAGGTCATTTTGTCATTTGAATGTCATTTATGTGACTTCTTTCTTCCTTGTGGAATGTGCCAATCAAGTATAGTGGAAATCCCCAAGCTTTCATTCTGTTTCTGACACTGGCTCTGTGACCTTTGAGAATTCTACCAGTTCTCTGGGCATCACTTCTTATGAAAGGTTGAGTCCCTGGTCTAAATGACCTGGGATGTCACTCAGAGCTTGTTAATTCAGTGACACTAGAAGTGGGACCTTCAAATACAATGCAAACATGCTTAGATTTAAGGAACTCTTACGATCGTCAGTGCCCGTTTGAAAACTGAGACCCTAATTCTAGTGTCTGAGTTTCCAAAGGGATATTAAGTTAGACTATTTGTAATGCAACCACTTCCTACTTCAAGGTCCTCATTTCACTTAATATTCTCCCAAAGGGATGTCAAGCTCTATTATTGCTGTTCTAGTTTTTCCTCTCAATAGAGATCTATAGCTGGCTTTCTTTATCTTGAAGATGAATAATGCTTGATATTAAAAATATCCGTGCCTTTCTTCCAATTCACTTTTGTAATATGTTACTTTTCCCCCCACCATTTTTATCTTGGCAAATATAGAGCTTCTAGTGGAGATGGCAAATGGATTCAATTTTTTGTTTACTGATTAGTTGTTACTAAGTACTGCCTGCCTTAAGTAGCACCTGGAAAGATTCTTAAGGAAAATCTGGGTTTTGAGGGAAAGCATGCTATATTTGATTTTTGAAATAAACTACACCAATACCAAGTGACGTGTATACTATTAGCTTTCTATTGTTATAACCTTTAACCTACTTAAGAGTGTCTGATTAGTCACTGAAACTTTCTATTTGACTTGGCTCTGCAAAGTGTTTGTCACTTCCTTTTCCATTCCTGCTGCCAACCTTTTTGTTCAGGAAGTTGTATTTCCCCCCAGAATATTAAAATATTCTCTGAACCATTCTCTGTGACACCAGAATTAACATGTTTTGGTCTATTCTTCACATGTTGTGTAGTTAGCTTCCTAAATAGAGGTTGAATTGTGTGATTTTCCTTTTGCAGAAACTTTCAGTCTTTCTCCTTTTCTCCCAAAAGAGGATCTAAGCAGCTTTAACATGGTGTTGAGGGTCTTCCCTCATCCTGGACAGATATCCATCCCCTGCCAGTCACATCTCAGACAGGGACTCCAGCCAAAGCGGAGCACTTGCTAGTCTCTAGATCTCTTTGGTATACTCTTGCCTCTCACCATCGTTGGTGCTTCTCCTTCAGACTGGAAAGCCTCCCCTACCCCCACCCAGTTTCTGTGCCTATCCTTGGTTTGAAGGTACACCTCAGAGATATTGTAGGTTCAGATCCAGACCAGTGCAATAATGGGAATGTTGCACTGAAATGAGTCAATGGTTTCTCAATGCATGCAAAACTTATGCTTATACTATACTGCAGTCTATTAAGTATGCAGTGGCATTATGTCTAACAAAATATACAAATCTTAGTTAAAGATCCTTTATTGCTAAAAAAATGCTAACATCATCTGAGCTTTCAGGAAGTCATCACCTCTTTGCTGGTGGTGGGTCTTGCCTTGATGTTGATGGCTGCTGACTGCTCAGGGTGGTCATTGCTGAAGATTGCGGTATCTCTAGCAATTTCTTAAAATAAGACAACAGTGAAGTTTGCTGCATCGATTGACTCTTCCTTCATCGACAATTTCACTATAGCCTGTGCTGCTGTTTGATAGCATTTTATCCACAGTATAACTTCTTTAAAAATTGGAGGCAATCTTCTCAAACCCTGCCACTGCTTTATCAACTAAATTTATGTGACATTGTAAATCCTTTATTGTCCTTTTAACAGTCTTTACAATATCTTCACTAGGAATAGATGCCATCTCAAGAAACCACTTTCTTTGCTCATCCATGACAAGCAACTTCTCATCCATTCAACTTTTATCATGAGATTACTATAATTCAGTCCTATCTTCAGGCTCCAGTTTTAATTCTAGTTACTATTTCAACCACATCTGCAGTTACTTTCACACTGAAGTCTTGAACCCCTCAAAGTCATCCATGAGAGTTGGAATCAACTTTTTCCAAACTCTTGTTGATGTTAATATTTTAACCTCTTTTCATGAATCACACACATTCTTAATGGCATCTAGAATGGTGAATCCTTTCAAGAAGGTTTTCAGTTTCCTTTGCCCAGATCCATCAGAGGAATCACTATGGCAGCTATTGCCTTATGAAACGTATTTCTCAAATGTTAATTCTTGAAAGTCAAGATCACTCTTTGATCCATGGGGTACAGAATGGGTGTTGTGTTAGCGGGCATGAAAACCACGTTAATCCCATTGTATATCTCCATTGCAGCTTTTGCGTGACTGAGTGCATTGTCAATGAGCAGTAATATTTTGAAAGAAGTCCTTTTTCTGAGCAGTAGGTCTCAACAGTGGGCTTAAAATATTCAGTAAACCATGTTGTAAATAGATGTACAGTCATCCAGGCTTTGTTGTTCCCTAAATAGAGCATAGGCAGAGTAGATTAAGCATAATTCTTAAGGGCCCTAGGATTTTGGGAGTGGTCCATGAACATTGGCTTCAGCTTCAAGTCGCCAGCTGCATTAAAACCCTAGCAAGAGAATCAGCCTGCCCTTTGAAGTTTTGAAGCCAGACGATGACTTCTCCTCCACCTGTGAGCACCCAAGATAGCATCTTCTAATAGAAAGCTGTTGCATCTACATCGAAAATCTGTTGTTTGCTGTAACTACCTTCGTTAATGGTCTGAGCCTGATCTTCTGGATAATTTGCTGTGGCTTCTACATCAGCACTTGCACTTCCCCTTGTACTTTTTATGCTGTGGAGATGGCTTCTTTCCTCGTGAACCGACCCCTGCTAACCTCCAGCTTTTCTTCAGCTTCGTCACTTCTCTCAGCCTTCATAGAATTGAAGGAAATTAGGGCCTTGTTCTGGATTAGGCTTTGGCTTAAGGAAACGTTGCAGCTGGTTTGATTTTCGATTCAGACCTCTCAAACTTTCTCCATATCATTAATATGGCTTCTATTCTTTCTTATCATGTGTGTGTTCACTGGAGCAGAGCTTTTCATTTCCTTCAAGAACTTTTTTTCTTTGCATTCACAGCTTGGCTAACTGGCTACAGAGAGGCCTAGCTTTTGGCCTGGCTTGGCTGTTGATAGCTTAATCATTTCTAGCTTTGGACGTAAAGTGAGAGATGTACGGCTCTTCCTTTCTCTCTCTTTTTTTTTTTAAAGATTTTATTTATTTATTCGACAGAGATGGAGACAGCCAGCGAGAGAGGGAACACAAGAAGGGGGAGTGGGAGAGGAAGAAGCAGGCTCATAGCGGAGGAGCCTGATGTGGGGCTCGATCCCAGAACGCCGGGATCACGCCCTGAGCCGAAGGCAGACGCTTAACCGCTGTGCCACCCAGGCGCCCCTCTTCCTTTCTCTTGAACAATAATTTCGGTATTGTTGAGTCTCAGCGAACAGAGAGGCCTGAGGAGAGGGAGAAAGATGGAGGAATAGTAGGTCAGTAGAGTAGTCAGAACACACACAACATTTATCAGTTAAGTTTGCCTTCTTGTTTGGGTGTGGTACATGGTTGCCATAAAACAACTAGAATGTTACAATAGTAACATCAAAGATCACTGATCAACCTAATAAATATAACATACTAACAATGAAAATGTTTGAAATACTATTAGAATTACCAAAATGTGACACGGACACAAAGTGAGAAAATGCTGCTGGGAAAATAACACCGAATGACTTGCTCGACATAGGGTTGCTTTAAATGTGTAAAAAAAAGCACACTATCTGTGAACTACAATAAAGCAAATCGAAAGAAAGTTGGTATGCCTGTATACCTCCCTTGGAGCAACCCCCTAATGTTTTACTAGATTCCTGAACCGGAATTCATCATTTCCTCCTTTGAGTTCCTACACTGCATTTCTTGTACTTTTATTTTATTTTGACGTAATTATTTAGGTTTTTTGCATATTTGTCTCCCCTACCAACTTTGAGTGCATATTTGTCTTATTGTTGATTTTCAAAAGCTTATCTGCTTGCTTTGCACATTGGAAGGTTTTTAATAAACTTTTGCTGCCTTATGGACAGATTGGAAGAATGAATCTGGACACACATGAATTTGTCTCTGTCTATACTTTTTAAAATATTGGTTTGAATATACAGTAAGAGCACTAAAATAACTCATTTTACCAGTACAATTTAATAAAAGCATGTAGTTACCCCATCTTACTTAATGTACATAAAACATCCCATAAAGTTTTATTTGTGAACAAATGAGAGACAAATAATAATTTTAAATGCACTGACTTTGCCTCCAAATAACAAAACTAGTTTTAGAAGTGGACACTTACTACTTTCTAAACAGCAGGTGATTTGCTTATTTAATCGGGGATGAATAATATGCAAAAAAAGAGAAATGATAGAATTTGTATATATGATGAGATCCTGTATAACATATCTAAATAAGAAAATGAATGAGCACATCTTTGACCCAAGGAAGATTTTGTCTTGGGGAGAAATGTTTCTAATAAATTACTTGCTGAACTGCTAAAGTGCAGCAGGGCATGATGGTCTCCCTTGGGTAGAATCAAGGGTGAGAAGAACTGTTTGGTGGCCTGGCCTCTACAAGAAGCAATAGGTTTCTTACCTGCTGCTGTACTTTCTGCCAGACCCTGTGTTTTTGTTCCACCAATTTTAATTTTGTGTCATAAAGAGGTAAAACAAAATTTTAGAAAAGTCTAAATTCAACTAAAAAGACATGTTAATGGGAAGATGGAAGAGGAAATAATACTTTCTCTAGAAAAGGGGGGAAAACCCACTTCTTTTTATGTGCGCAAGTAAAAAAATGAGCACATTTACTTAAGTCAAGTCACTGTCTGTAAGTCATATTGTTTCTTGCACTTGTCTGGTTATAACGTTTTGTTGGATGGGCTAAAGAATTTCCAAGGTGCTTGTGACACAGCTGAAGTATCTAAGTGTTCAGTTGATTGTATTTTGCCTGAAATGTTATATCCTGCCTTATTACATTGAATCTTTCCAGAGACACTGACCTCAGTAGTGGTTCTTACTAGAAAAAAAAAAAAGAGAGCTACTTTGTTTCAGTGAGGACGATACGTGGATGAATTCGTTTAATAACTTGGTGATATGATGAAGATGATTGAGGAACATTTCTAGCACACGTATAAAAAGCTGTGATTTAAAAAATGAAATTATTGGGTGGTTGCATCACTTTCATTTTCGGCGCATGATTTCCACCAGCTACTCAAAACAAGGGTTATCATCATCAGAATTGCTTCAGAGATTTTTCAAACTATGTACAGGCACTCCTGAGAATTCCAGTTTGCTTCCCTCAAGGGAATAAGTCCTCCCTACCATTTTCTCTATTCCCCCAAGCCCTGTAGAATTTCTGCCAGTTGAACCTCAAGCCTTGATCTCCTGCCTCTTTAGCATGGCTGACTTCTCTGCTTCTGACTGGGTCCAGGCATGTCTGACTCCTGTGGACACCATGGCAAAAGTTCCTTCGCTCTCCCCACCTCACATCTTGCTGTGGCCACTCTCCTCCTCTGTGCCATTAATCCTGCACATGGAACTGCTAGAGGCCTGTTCAGAAAGCAAATACCATCATACTCTTACTCTGTAGTTTAAAAACCTTTAATTGCCTATGTATTAAGTCCATGAGAACCTTACAAACCCTGACCTAGCTTTTCAGCCTCATCCCTTTCTCTCCATGTCCCACCACCCTCTTCCTCCCCACTGGCCTCTAAAAACTCTCTCCTAAACTCTAAGTCATTTCGGACCACCTGCATTTCCTGAGAGAACTATGGTGCCCAAGCCTTGGTTCTCACGGGAATAGTTCTGCCTCACTTTGTTATTTCACGTGATGGACTCGATAGACAGTACTTTCCCTGATCTTTTGGGTAGAATTGACTATCCCTCCCTTTCTGTCATCTGTAATGAATTTATTATACACATTCTGCATTCTGCTGCACATATTTCTTTACAGATTTATAAAGAATAATAGAATATAAACTAGGATCGGAGCCCATGTGTTCATATCACAGTGTCCAACACCAAGTCCTTTTTTCTGTCACTTAATAACTTAGTGCTTGTTGAATAAACATTTGAAAGAGTATCAGACAACTATTAAATTATAAGTTCCTATAGGACAGGAACTGTGTCTTACCTTTTTTTTTTTTTTTTTTTAAGATTGTATTTATTTATTTGACAGACAGAGAGAGAAAGAGCACAAGCAGGGGGAACCATAGGCAGAAGAGAGGAAGAAGCAGGCTTCCCACTGAGCAGGAAGCCCAGTGCGGGGCTCTATCCTAGGACCCTGGGATCATGACCTGAACCGAAGGCAGGTCATGACTGATTGAGCCACCCAGGAGCCTCTCTTACTCACCTTTATATCCATTTAGTATCTAAACCAATATTTTGCATATAGATAGTGTTTAATAATTATTTATTCAATGTATAGTTGAAGAGAGGAAAGTAGAGCATCCCAGATGAAAGGGAACCATTACTGGAAGGCGTAAGTACAGAGGAGAGTGTAACATCAATTGATTTGAGAAAAAAATCAGTTGTATGAAGACAGGAACAAGGAGACATGGCTGAACAATTGCCTATACTTGTTTCATTCCGTTATTTTCTAGGATTTGTCAAATACTGTAGGTAGCATGGTTTCATCATTGCTAATGAGCTTTATTTGTTTATTTACTTATTTTCTGGACCCTAGATGAGTGTTTTTGAGTCAGGGACAAATTCCTGGTTTAATCATTTGTGACAAGGATAACAGATGCCTATTAGAAAATTATTTTCAGTTTCCCTATCTCCCCTGGTCATTTATGTTTACAAACACATTTCTGTTCCAAATTAATTCCTTCTGTTTAAACTCTGTTGCTGATTCTCAGATTGCTCTTCAGGACATTTCACTTGTTCAGTGATCAGCGATCCAAAGAAATTACAGAAGATGTTACTTAAAATCTGGAGAACCAATCAAAACAAAACCCAGCCAATCTAACCTTACCTTCATAGGCATGATATTTTTTCTCACTGGCATAGCCTATGCATTGGTTGTTTAAGTCTTAAAGAGAGCCGACTCAAGACAACCTTGCATATAAAGATTTTTTTTTTTAATGTTGAGCCTGAAGACACATTACTTTTTACCCCATAGAAGCAATACGTTGCTCAACAACTAATAGACAAAGAAACATAGAGTGAGAAAACCTAATCATGTGACCAATATATTTTTGAAGTGGTGTGCAAGGCATGTACCTCTGAGCTGATGTTGACAGGTAGTGTTAGCCTTCAGCTTTCTACTTGGCGGTGATCTGTGCACCTCTCACGGTCACTAGCTCTTGGTGTTTGGACAAGTGATTGTCACCTGCAAACATGCTTCATGCAATGATTCCGGGAGAAGTAATAAACCCTGAAAATTGTTTAAAATATGTGCAAGGTCATTTCCCAGCTAGCTGTTAGCAAGTGAGCTGGAAACAGGTATTGCTTTCAGAGCAGGCAGGAGAAGGGATTGAGGAAAATGATGATACACAGTTTCAAGTGCTGTCACATAATAAGGGAAATGGTGTAATGTATTAAGGAGCAGAGCACAAGTTTAGAGACTGAAATATCTGGGTTTTAACTGCAGCTCCATATATTGCCAAGTCAGTTTAGATAAGTTAATCTCTCTCTGTTTTGGTATATAAATGAGGAGAGAAGTTCCTTTTCATATAGTTGCTATGAGGATTGTATGGTATAAATTTTTTTTTTAAGATTTTATTTATTTATTTGTCAGAGAGGGAGAGGGCACACAAGCAGGGGGAGTGGCAGGCGGAGAGAGAAGCAGGCTCCGTGCTGAGCAAGGAGCCCGATGCGGGACTCGATCCCAGGACCCTGGGATCATGACCTGAGCTGAAGGCAGCTGCTTAACTGACTGAACCACCCAGGCTCCCCAAGGAACTCTTATTTTTATACTGGCATTCAACAGAAATAGTTGGAAAACAGTGGATTACCTCAGGAAGGTAGCGAAGGCTCTCTAAAAAAATTACTAAGCTTTAGAAAAGTGCTACGTGCTCATGTAAGAACACACACATGCGTGTGTGCACCCACATAAAACCGAGCAGCACTGGAAAGAACAAAGGAGTATGTACAAATCACCCCAGATTCCACCCAGTGATAGAGCATATCAACCAGCGCATACCTCCTGGTCCCCCTATTGAGATATATTTAAGGCCTGTATCCACTAATATCCATGTTATGATGACTTCGACAAGGTGGCAGTCCAGTTTGTTCTTGGATTTTCCATGGATAAATATCTGAAGCCGACTTCCTTTCTGCAGGCGTGGTACCCTCTGCCTAGAGAGCAGGAACTCAGAGCGTACATCTGCAAGTGAATACCTCAGCTGCCATCCCAGTTAACCCCTTTTCCTTCTCTGCCACCTGCACAGAGCCCTCTCTGCTATTGTTACAATTCTGCCGTTGACAGGCTACTGGGAAGTTGCAGTAGGCCCTTTTGCTGCAGAGCCTGGCAGTGGTCTTGCTGCCTGTTTGACCCTGGAGTCCTGCTCCTTGCCTCATGGTGCTGGTCTCTGTTGATTTGTCAAGGCTTTGTGGTTCTGTTCTTGTTTAGTTCTTTCCATAGGGTCAGTTTCATTCCTAACTCTGGGTTCCATAAAACATCTCCACATTTTCATCATGCGTTTCCCTCTTTATGTCACTAAGAGCTAAACGAGCCATAATTCATGCAGCTAATATTTATTTATCTGTGTCACAGAACAGTATCTTATTTATTTTATTTGCATGTCACTGATTACTATTGAGTATGAACTTCATATAATACGTTCAGTGAGTAAATGCCTATTCACTTCTTTAGCCCATTATTTAGAGAATGCGTTGCATATTTATAGCTTTAACATTTTATCCAACATATATGTAACAAATGTTGTATTTTAATTACTGTATCATTTCTGTATAGAAGTTTAAAATACATTCATTATCAGATAAGTTAAGCTTTTCTCTGAGGTTTGTGTAAAGCTTAGAAAGTATTCTTCATGCCAAGATTTAAAAAATAGTATGTGGGGCGCCTGGGTGGCACAGCGGTTAAGCGTCTGCCTTTGGCTCAGGGCGTGATCCTGGCGTTGTGGGATTGAGCCCCACATTGGGCTCCTCTGCTATGAGCCTGCTTCTTCCTCTCCCACTCCCCCTGCTTGTGTTCCCTCTCTCGCTGGCTGTCTCTCTCTCTGTCAAATGAATAAAATCTTTAAAAATATATATATATAGTGTGTTACATTTTTTCCCCCAATCTTTTCTAATTGATTCTGGCTGATGTTATATTTTCCATAATCTATTTTAAAATATTTCAGCAGAGACAGTATCATAGAGATGTGTGTGTTATGTTGTAGAGTTAAATCTAAAATATCTTAGTCAGAACTACATATTTGGATGGGATCCATTAGTATTTGAAATTAATCAGAAGTCCACACTCCAGAAATGCCTACTCTGGACTGTCATACTGTCTTTATCTTGATCAGCACCAGAGGATTTTGTAATTACTCTGGATGTCAGAAATGGTTTGGTTTTTTTTTTACTGGTGAAGTTTATGGTGATCAGATTTGCGGACTGACCACTTTAGACCACTAGATGATTATAATAAAAAAGACAGACAGTAATAAGCACTGGAGAGGAAATGGAGAAACTGGAACCCTCACCCGTGGCTGGTGGGAATGTAAAGTGGTATGGCCACTTGGAAAAATAGTTTGGCAGTGCTCCAAATGTTAAAAGTAGAGTTACCTTGTGAACTGCAAATTCCAGTCCCAAGTATATAGCCAAGAGAAATGAAATCATGTGTCCACACAAAAATTCATATGCAAATGTTCATGGCAGCATTATTGATAATAGCCGAAAAGTGGAAACAGCCCAAATGTGTATTATCTAATGAGCTTGTGGTATATCTATACAATGGAATATTATTTGGCATTAAAAAGGAATAAAGCACTGATACTTGCTACAACATGGATGAACCTTAAAAACAATAGGCTTAGTGAAATAAACTAGTCGGAAAAGACCATATATTGTATGATTCCATTTATATGAAATATCCAGATTAGCCAAATACGTGGAGACAGAAAGTGGATTAGTGGTTACCAGGGGCTGTGGGAGGTGGAATGGGGACTGACTACTAATGGGTAGAGGTTTTTTGGGGGGTGTGGGTGTAGTTGGTACAATGTTTTAACATTAGATGGAAATGATGATTGCACAACTCTGAAATATACTATAAACTGCTGAATTGTACACTTTAAAAGGGTGAACTTTACAGTATGAGAATTATATCTGAGTAAAGCTGTTACAAAAGAAAGATACGTATATTAGCTAGAAATATTGCGCAAGTGAACAGGTCGTATATACCTGGTGAATGCTGTGTTTCCACCATTTGTAGTGGTGCTCTAGGCCTAAGGACTTCCTTGGTCATGGGTGCAGAATGTTTGGAGGGTTCTCTAGACTGATTTGACCAGAAGGTTAGGTGAATCTTGCTACCAGAATATTATCACATATGCCTTACGGTACTGTTTGGAATGCCTGAAAACAGCAGAGAGCCAGACCTCGGTTAAACACATAGAGCATATTGTGTGACTGTTTTGAGTCCCACGCAGTAACAAGTGTTTCTTGGGCAGAATTTGGTCTGAGACTTGACAGCAGGGTAATGGTACACCGTAAGAGCTGCAGAGCCTGCACGTTACTTCAGTAACTGAAGGCAACAGGTATCTACCAAAAAGTCCATAAGGGATAGGAGAATTATTAACAGTTGATACCTAGGACAATTATTGATTTTTTTGTTTTCATCATGCCTCCAATTGCTTTACTGAATTATCTTATTAATTTTGAAAGATTTTTATTAATTCTCTTGGTTTTTTTTTCTAGATATAAAATTAAATCTGCACGTTGTATCTTATTCCCTAGAGCTTCTAAAGTGATGAATAATAACAGTAGTTGCCGTTCATTTCATTTTGTTCTCAGGAATAGAGACAGTCAGTATAGCCAATACAAAAATAAAAACTCAAAATCAAAATTATAAATCGATAAAAAATTTGCAGAAATGTACCGTAAACACTTAACTATTCTTGTGACTTTTAGCACTTTATTTAACATCTCTGAATATTGTTATCTCCTCTGGAATATGGAGTCTGATAATAACTGCTACATTTTTAGGATTGTGTTGAGGGTTAAGTGAAATGATGTATTTAAAATGCTCATCATAGAGCCTGGCACCATGCTCATTAAATAAGTAGCAGGTGCAGAATTTGTGATGTGTGTTCAAGCTGGGTATGATAGGGTACACGGGAGGGAATAATCTGCCTTCCCAGAGCACTGCAGTGGGAAGAGAGAGGAATTCACATTCCCCACCAGGAATGAGCTTGGTGAGGAAATTTCGGGAAAGGGGATGCTGTGGGGAAAACGCGAGTACAGAAATGTGAGGCAATATTAGTGTAAGGGACTGCAAAAAATCTGAAATGTCTGGAGCAGAGTCCATGATATGGAAGATGGATAGAGGTGCAGCTGGAGATAAAGCCAGGGTCAGAATGTAGCAGGTATTTAGTGCCATCTTGGGGAGTTTGGAGTTTCTGTAGGTAATGGGTTTCCTGCAATGGGGCCATTTGATGAGGTTTTCCTGTATCTCCACAGAATCTTTATTGCTCTTGGAGGCATCTTGGTGAATGAACTGGGACACAGGAGGCAGGAAGATCACTTAAGAGCTCTGAGGTCTGGGAAGTAGTTGGGACTTGGATGCAGAAGCCAAGGTGGAGGGAAGCATCCGGGGAGAGAGGAATAGGGAAACGAGGGATTGGAGAGGCTGGCTCTGGAGTCTGGCTTGGAAGAGAGAGGGTGGGTTGGAGCATGTTGCTGTGTGAGGAGTTGCTGTGAGAGGATCCCACAACTGTGTAACAGATGACCACCAACTTGTTGGCTTGCAACAAGAGAAAGTTATTCTCTCACAGTTCTGGAGCCCAGAAGTGTGAGGTCAGTAGCAGAAACCGAGACGCTGGCCAGGCTGCTGTCCCTCTGGGGCTGTGACAGAGAATCCGTTCCTTGCCTTTTCCAGATTCTGGTGGCTGCCAGCATGCCATGGCTTGTGGCTGCCTCCTTTTGGTCTCCAACGCCAGAGTCTTAGTTCTCTCTGTTTTGTTCACATCGTTGTTTCCTGTCTGTGTCAAATCTCCCTCTGGCTTCTTCTTTTATATGTGATTGTGTTTAGGGCTCACTCACATAATCCAGGATAATCCCCTCATCTCAGGATTTATAATATAATCACATCAGCGCAGAACTTTTTTTCTCCCAAATAAGGTCACGTGTAGGTTCTAGGGATGAGGACCTGCCTGATATGTTTGGGAGGGGGCATTATCTTGCCTTCTGTGGTTGCCACTTACTGAGATACGGAATGGAGTTGCAAGATTGGGGAAAATATAATGAGATTAGTTTTGTACCGGAGTTTTTGGTTTTTAAGAAGCCCCATATCCTGTTCTGTCTTTTTATCCTGTCCATTTTTGTTAAATGTTATGTATCTCTTCTCCAGCTTAAAGCAGGAATTGGGTTTTGTACCCTTTTCTGAAAGCTTGTATTACCCTGAGTTAACCTTATATTACTTCAAACCAATGGGTTCTTCTATTTACCTCAGCTCAGGCAAACCAGAGCTCTGACAAGTCACATTCTGAAAAAGCCTGGGTTTTCTTTTAAGTAATTTCCAAGAATATCAATCATACTGAATACCTTTAGAGAAACATAAAAGTTTTCACCCTTAATGATCTGCCTCTGTAATTTCTTTTAATATCTAAACTGAGTTCAACCCATGCAAGGATTGAAAATATATTTCTGGGTCACCTGGGTGGCTCAGTCTGTTGAACGTCTGCCTTTGGTTCCGGTCCTAGGATGGAGCCCTGAGGCAGGCTCCCTGCTCAGCGGGATGTCTGCTTCCCACCCCCCTCACCCCCATTCTCTCTACCTCTTTCTGTCAAATAAATAGAATCTTAAAAAAAAAAGAAAAAATATTTTTATCACTGATCCTTTCAGCTCTGCAGTACTAATATATAAATACTTTAAACAACCAATTTCGGCAAAACTGAAAACAACCGAAAGTATTTTATTTCCAGTGTTTGTGGGAAAATGTGTGCCTGTATGATGGAGTTCTCCTTGGTTGCTCAGGCTACGAGAGGCAGCTATGGAGCCGAATTTGTAGTCTATTTGCACAACTTCAAACCTGAAAGTGTATTCTTATTTTCTTGAAAGCCAGATAATCTTGTTAAGTACTTTCCAATGACCCTATCCTTCAGAATTACTTGGTATCTAAGATTCTAGATGACTTTGACATTTTAGTAAGCTTCGTTTTCAAAATGCTTCATTTTTCATTCCTGAAAGCTTTACTTTTTGCCTATGCGTAATCTGTTTCCCCTTTGCCGTAGAAATTGTAGTTTCAGGAAAAATGTTTTTTTTCCTTCAATTTCTGTGCTTCATTTCCAGAGATAATATTTGTTCAATGAGTGATAATAATAATATAAATAGAGATTAAATAAATGAGTCCAAGATGATTAAATATTACATTCAAATCACTTCGAAGATGGGATAAATTTCCTTTCAGTTGCTCAAAAAACTTTTGATTTCCTTGTCTTTATATACAAAAAAAAAACCACCTCTGAAAACCATTTTATGTGTATGTGCATTGAAAAATAAATATATATAAATATATATTTTTAATGCATATATATGAATATGCATATGCCTTTATATATTTATTTATAAATAAATGCATATATAAATATATAATATTTATAAATATATAAAATATTTATATTTATATTTATATAATATATATAATATATATTTATATATATAGCCTCCAAGAACTTCCTTGTTCTAGTCTGTAAGACAGTATAACGCCTGGCCGAGTGACAGGGGGTATGTGACACGGGGTATGTTTATGATGCCAGTAAAGCGGTCACTCTGGTGTTGTTTCAGTTAATGGATTACTTATTAGGGCAAAGGCCCGAAATGCCACCTCTTCTGTTCTTCTTTTCATAAGAAGACACCTCACCGTATCTACAGTGAAAGAAGCCGATGCTTTTGACTGGAAACTAAAACCGTTCATTCGTTCGGCGGGTGCTGCTTGAGCCCTGGCAGTTGCGCTCCGTTCGGCAGGTGCCTAAGCAGCAGTTCATGAAGAGCTCGCGGGCAGCCAGCAAGGCCCCGACGGTGCCGAAGAACAGCAAATAAAAGGCTCCCAACAGTTGCTTAAATTTTAATCAAATCCAGAGGCATTCTGTTTATAGATACGGAACGACTCTGAGGGGGAGGCTGTATGATGCAGGAACTGGTTCTCTGTCCGCTGGTGGACAATTTATGCTGGGCTGTAAAATGAGGAAGCATTGTTCTGCTCCATAGGCTCTATTTTTGCTCCTGTGGAAAATGAAATGGAACAGTATCTTATTTGGCTCGATTTGTAAGCTCCTTTTTTTGTTCTTAGGAGAAATTAAATCAAACAGTTCCGATCAGGCACAGCAGTAGACTCCCTTTACCTGCTTAAGCTTTGTTGGCCACCGGGAGTGTTGCTTTTTGGAACTCAGTTCATGTCTTCAATTTGAAGATTTATTCCCTAAAACAGCTATAGTGTTTGTTTTGTTAAATTAACGCTTTAAAAGGTCACGAATAATAAAATTGTTTTTACTGCGGAACTATTAACTTTAAAATTTATCATACATATCAAGTAGATTTTCTTCTCCAAATTGCATCTGTGTTAGTTAGGATAATGGTATTTGTTTCCCTTTTAAAGAATTTTTAAAAAATTCAATATTTACCACACTGTCAAAGAAGAATATTTATTAGGTGATTTCATTTACTGAGTAGAAAGAGAGGCCTACAACTTTTAGGTTAACTCACAGATCACTGTTACCTTAATAGATCATGTTAAACTTGTTTGCTCACTGTAGACATGAAGAGTTAGAAGCTTTAGTATCCCACTCATAAAGCTTTATTATATATGAATATAACAGAGAAGGATCTTTGAACTTCTGAAAATTAAGATACTTATTTCAAGATATTCATTGGTGAGTTTTTAATTATATACACATACCTATAAATTGTTTTTTTTTCTCTAGTATATTTTTAAAAATAGTTGGGAAAAGTGCTAACCATTGTACCTGATTTTTTTTTTTTTTAGCATTGTATCTTAATCTGACTCTATTTTTAGGTTACTGTTTTTTCTCCCCATAACAGTTATTTTATATACAGTCCAATATTGCTATTTAAGTTGTTGTTGGTGGTGGGTTTTGTTTTTTGTTTTGTTTTTTGAGAGAGAGAGAGAGAGAGAGAAAATCTTAAGCAGGCTCCATGCCTAGTGTGGAGCCCAATGCGGGGCTCGATCTCACAAACGTGGGATCATGACCTGAGCTGAAACCAAGTTAGACACTTAACTGGCTGAGCCACCCAGGCACCCCTGCTGTTTAGTCATTTCTGTGAGTTTGTCTACCTAGTACAATTCAGGCTTCTTCAAATAAAGGGAACATGTCTTTAATATTTATTCTGTCTTTGGTAGTGTTTAATTAGGTCTCGGGCATAGAGTATTTCGTCGAAAAATACTTGCCGATTTACACTGAAGTCTAAAGGGAATTGCTGTTTTCCAGTTAGAGAACGACAAGAGTCTTTAGCTGAGAGGTCATTTTAAGGGGCTAACCAGGCTGTTCAATGTGGCTCTTGGAAAGAGAATAAAAAGTACGATGGCCAGGAAAACTATAATATTCATGTTGGCCAGTTGGCCAGTTCTGTGCTAATAATGGTATGAGAACTATCTTAAAATCAGAAGGTGACTTGAGCATAAAATCAGAGCAGACAGGGTTATAGGATGAGCGAACTGACTGTTGTCATCGGGGAGGGTAGCTTGATGCATCAGTCTAATACAAGGGTTATAAGGGATCAATACCTATGAGGATTAAATAGTTAAGGGGGGAGTCAGGGAATCCTTTCTTCTGGATGGTCCTGGAAAGGTATTACTAATTCTTGCTTATCTACTCTCCTATTTCAGGTTTCGTGTAAAATGCGCCTCTTCCATTAACCTGGTATTTCTTCATGCAGGTTAGGGTTTAATTGATTGAGCCTCTGCTTTAGTGATGCTATTTCAATTGTATTCTTTTAAGTCCAGGAATTTTAATTGAAATTGGAGGATGAGTGGTTACTAGAACAACTCAGGCAATTCACAGATTATAATTGCGATTAAGTTATTTCTTCATGTAAAGTTTCTTACTCACATGCTGCAGTTTTCCATAATTTCTTTTTAGGACTTTGCTCTCTTCCTTGTTTTAGCTACATCTAGATTTACAGAATAAAAAGATACATTCAGGATTATATGTATCCTCACATTATAAACTTATAATAGGCATTCAATTATAGGCATCCAGGCTTAAGCAAATGACAGCTCTGTGGAAGGAAGTGTAACTTTCCCACATAAAAGCTAATGAGTGGTGTGTGTGTGTGCACGTGTCTGTGTATTATTATTATTATTATTACAGTTCCTCACATAGGAAGCGAAGATATTTTTCTGTGGTGAATAAAGTTATGTTTGGTCTCCTGTTTGTCTCCATTCTGTAGTCAGGATTGCTCTTCATATTGGTCTTTGGACAGGAATTTATTTTATTTTATACTCTAGTGGCTCCACCAATAGGTATAATTTGGGTGGGGGGCTTCCATATTTCCAACACTTACAGGAAAATAAGTTGTTTCTTCTGGACTTCTCCAGACAGTATGGCATTTTGTGAAGAACAGAGAAGTCAGATTTAGAAGGGCTGAGTCCCCTGGATGATACCGGGCTAAGTGTGTTCTTACTCATTTATTCAGGCTCTCCAAGCCTCAGTTTAGTTTCTTATTTATAAAACAGCCTTTGCAATTGGACCTGTTTTATTTTACTTAATGTGAACGTGCTTTATTTCTAATAGGATGTAGAGGTAAAAATCTTCATTTCTATCACCAACCCGAACTTTATGATGAATTTTGATAATCCCTCGTCTTTTATACTGTATATACTATTTAAGAATATTTGCCTTTTCCAAACTTTTGAAATCGTATATGTTTGAATTTTATTGATGAAATTTGTTGTCAAACACCAGTGGGAAATTGAGTTGCTAATATCAGGGGCTAATCTATAAAGAAATTATGGAGTTGTATTTCTTATCAGGTAAAGGATCCAAGATTTTTTTGTTTCTTTGTTTATTTTTGATCTTACCATGTATATTATGGACCGTAATAGCTAGAAGAAACAATGTTAACCTGTAGAATCTGTGGTTAAAAATGTTTATTTTTACTCCTACTAGAAATCCATTTTATATTTGGGGTTGAAAGTTGCAGGTTTTTGTTTTTTATTTTTTTTAAAGATAAATAGGCACTGAAATCACATTATTTTCTTTTAAATAAGTGTATAACATAGTTTTTGAGTCCCAACCATGTTGCACTATTTTGCACTGTCATCTCGACTAGATTATCATGAACTCTGAAAGGAAGAGCTGAATTACATTTTTTAAGGACACTAGTGAGCAAAAGGCTGGAGACACGGGAAGGGCTGAAGAACTTCCACTTAAGTGGAGAGCCACCTTTGTAAATATATATCACAGTAATTTTTCAAGTGGAAATGTTTTAATTTACTGTTTGCTAACCATTGCTGGAGTCACGATGTCTGCTTACGGTACAGAAGGATTATTTTAATTTGATTTCTGACTAGTGGTTTTTGAAGCCGACTTAATTCCAAATATAAATATGTCTAATATTTTCTCTTCTTTTTAGGAAATGTTTCAAGACATAATGTCATTTTTTTTGGTCTGTGCTGTATTTTCTGTTGACTGTATTTTTATTTTCTTACTGTACAATGATTCCATGGAAGCAATAATTTTTGAGAACCTGAAATAAGAAAGGATATCACTTTGATATTTAAAAAGGCCTTTCAGGGGCGCCTGGGTGGCTCAGTCGTTAAGTGTCTGCCTTCCGCTCAGGGTGTGATCCTAGGGTCCAGGGATCGAGCCCCACATTGGGCTTCTCCACTGGGAGCCTGCTTCTTCCTATCCCACTCTCCCTGCTTGTGTTTCCTCTCTCACTGGCTGTCTCTCTGTCAAATAAATAAATAAAACCTTAAAAAAAAAAATAAAAAGGCCTTTCAAATACCATGGGCAGTACAGATAAATGCGCATGAGTAGTAGTCTTGGGTGGAGAAATAAGACAGTTTAAAGATGAGATTTTTAGTATAAGTATTAACCATAAAAATGTGATTTGTTCTTATAAGTTATTACCAATTAAGAAAGGATGAGTAAGAAGGACAAATTTAACTTCTGGAACATTCAAGTCACCCTTCTAGATAGCCAGATTTTTTTGTACAAGAGTATAGCTTCAAATTATCATATTTAAGAAAATAATCTGTTTTTTTAGATGGAAATTTTTCCAATTGTCTTATTAATCAAGGCATACTGAATTAATTTTTTTTGATTACTCAGGGTTATTGTTATGAGCATAAAGTACAGGACTGCATTACTACCATTGAAGGTACACAGGATAGCCCAATATTAGAGGAATCCAAACTTTCACAGTTTCTGATTTTCCATTTTTATTCTGGTTTAGATATGGAAATATCTGTAGATAAGAATAAATAGATGCTCATAATAGCTTTGTCCACCTTTTAAATTTTTTCTTCCGCTGAAAAAATCTTTAATAAAGATTTGCATGTTCATCTTAAATTCCCAAACCAGAGTAGCAACAAAACTCCTCTGAACTGATGTCACAGAAATGTCAATAGACAGTGCTTCACTGTTGCCTTCTAATTGCGTGGACTGATGGGATCGTGTGCTCTGAATCCCAAACAGTTTTGATCAGTTTCACAACTCAAAATTCAATTCAGGAAACATTGCTGACCATCTGTATACTGATTCGTGAAGGGATAAAAGGAAACCTGAAACAGTTAAATCTCTCAGATTTTAATCTTAGCTTGTGGAGACTCTTGTCATTGTCCAGCTTCAGTACAAGGCTGAGCAAATCCGGCTTCCTGAACTTAAGTGATGTTTACTTTGAAAAAGTACAAGCACGTATTTAGCAAATTTTTGTTTAGTCGATATATATATATATATATGCACACACACATAATATACATATATAACACATATATAATACATAATGCAGACATATATCACAGATATAATATATCCTATACATATGTATTACATATATAATATACAATAAGTTTATATATTTATATACATTTGTGTATTCATATAAATATTTTGGCCTTTTATTCGTCTTTTTCTTTTATTCAACAGAAATCTTCTTGACAGAGACACGTTCTCTAAATCTGATCCAAGTAAGTATCTATTACTTGCTTTTTTGAAGCACTCTACTTATTTTTCTAACTTGACTTTGCAAAAATTGTATGAAACTTACAGCTCTTGTTTAAATATTTGTTTTAAAGCACAGAATGACAGAAAGGGGGATGGTGTCAAGCCCTGCATTCTCATCTACCTGGGCAGTAGTCTGGCTAAAGTGAGGGAGTTGCTTAGCACTTAGAGAATAAGATTGAAGATGTAAATGTAAGACAGTTCACTTCGAAATTAGAGCCATGGGGCTCCTGGGTGGCTCAGTCGGTTAAGCATCTGCCTTCTACTCAGGTCATGATCCCAGGGTCCTGAGATCCAGTCCCACATCGGTCTCCCTGCTCAGCAGGAAGCCTGCTTCTCCCTGCCCACTGCTTGCCCCTTCCCTGTGCTCTCTCCCTGTGTCAGATAAATAAAATCTTTAAAAAAATCCCCTTAATCCTCATGGTATCGCTATATGATAGAAGTTGTATTTGAAAGGTGACCACAATGGACCATAATTTTAAGTGATTTAATCCCAGAGTAATAATTTTCCTTCTTTTTTGTAAATAAAAAGCGTATGTAAAGGCATGCTTAACCAAGTGAAATATAGAACATTGTCTTGGATGAACTGAATTTTTTGATTCCTAATTCTGTATATTAAAAAATTGGAGATAACTTGTAAAATGAGAAAGACAGTTTAAATTAGAAAACAGTAACATTAATGTGTAAATCAACAAGTGTTTCCAAATCTTGTAATAGTTAGAAATTTTTATACTGCAACTCTCCATCTCTACAAGTATGTGGGCAAATGTGATTTAATTACAGGGGGGCGGTTTTGTGAGATGTTAGAATTTTTGAGGTAGTCATTGGGGAAAAGGCATTACAGTTTGTGGGTATTAAAAATTCCCGGGGCTCACCTGACAAATGAGTGGGACTTTTTTTTTTTTTTTTTTAATCCCTTATCTTTACCCCAAACACTTCGTTTCTCTTTTTGTGACTTCCTTTTGTGGTTGACAGGATCTCTTACCTGTTTACAGATACTGAGGTTGGGTGTTGCAAATGTTAAATGTAGAGGATGATACACTCTAGATTGTCCTTCTTGTGATGGCTTTGAGCATTATGGGTATCTTTGGAAGAGCTTAACTAATGTCTAGTAACATACTGAAATATTTCAAACTGTTAAACTGTAGTTTAAAAATTTACGTGTATCTGTAGCATAATGTAGATGAAGACATTAGCAAATAATTATTATATGTTTTTATGCCTCAGTCTATGCATGTTAGGTTCTAAAGATCTGATGTAGGTTTTTGTTTCTTTACAAAAGTTTTTAGTTAGTTGATGTTTTACTAGCAATTTTTTTACAAGAGTAAGGCCAGGATTTAGGAAATCATTTTGATGTAGCTTTTGGGCAGCTAAAAAATAAATTGTATACATTCATATCTTATATTTATAAAAAGACATTTATATATTTCCTTTTTCATCTTTTATAGTTTGTGTCTTATATGTACAAGGAGTTGGAAATAAAGAATGGAGAGAGGTAAGCATTAAAAATTTTAAAAATATTGTTGTGCTGGAAAATAGGGGGTCTAAGTTACAATTTGGTCAAGTGATACCGCCCTGATTTGAGTTATTTTAAGTCTTCTTCAACCCAAGGATTGCATTTTTTTAATTTATGAAAGTAATCTTTGTGTTTGTTTTTATTAATCCTCAATGTTTGTCTGATTTATGACCTTCCTGTAGAATATTCTAGCCTTGAAACTTGCATTTTCCTCATTGTAAAGTAAATTTAATGTGTTGCAATCCTTACATAATTGAAGGCTAGTCTTAGTCTCACTTTTAGGGGTCAACTGCTGATTTTTATAAAATACTGCTTTAAAGGTTTTAAGTATGGTGCTTGATATCAACTATCACCTGCTTTTTGCCAGTTAGTAACTTATTATTTGAAAATAAAGTAGAAGCTCAGTTTCCTAATAAAAGCATACTTTGTTATTTATGTATGTATGTATGTTTGTATGTATGTATGTATGTTCAGTTAGCCAGCATATAGCACATCCGTAGCTTTTGATGTAATGTTCAACGATTCATCAGTTGCATGTAACACCCAGTGCTCATCACAGCACAAGCATACTTTGTTTAATGAAATAAAAGCAAGGAGGCAGAATTAGTATTTCAGTTAATTTGTATTCTAGAGTATCTCCATGTTCAAATGGAAGGATGGTCACCGGAGGGGAGGGGAAGACCTATTAAAATAAAAGGCACTTCTATCTGCTTGTAGTGGCTGGCTATCCTAGGACGTTAGTGCATTGTTTTAATGAGGTTACGGTTTCTGGTGAGATTTCCCTGGTGGGGTTTGTGCTATTTGTTGCCGTACATTGCTTCGCAGCCAGCCAATTTACCAGTGTGTCTCAACTGTGAGATAGAAGATAAGGTCATTGTAATTTATTCTCAAAACTGGCAGAATAAACCAATTCAGAAATTGTCCCTACTGATAATGGGTCAGTGGGCTACTGAGCACCAGTTTCTCATATTTAACTGCTTCTAGACATTTCCGTGTGGTTATTTGAGCTTTATCTCAAACTCTCCATACCCCAATGCAAATTCATCAGTTCTACCCTATGGCTGCTGTTTCTTTGCTTCACATATAGCCTATAACGTCACCAGCCAAAATATCAAACTGTGGTTTTTGCAGCCATCTTGACTTTCCTTCCCACACCTTCTTTATTTATCAGTTTTCCAGTGGTGTGAATTCTTTTCTGTTAAAAAAAAAAAAAAATCTCAAATGAGCCACCTCCTTCATCCAGACTTCTATCTATGTTATCTTTTGTCTTCTCTGTTAGAACATTCTCCTGAGTCCATGCTCCTTTTTCTTGTTCCTCTAATTATTCCTTTGATTACTTTCCAAAAAGATATGCTGTCTCTTGTTATTGGCTCTAGAGTTCCCTTTCTCAAAGGCCTGGGGCAATCCAGTGGAACTGCTGACTGACCATAAGAGTCAAGCTAGCTGGGGATGAGCACTTATCAGAAGTGTTCAGAAAATAACATCACTTGAGGGACCAATAAAGGAACTGAGATAAATATTCATAAGGCATGAGACCAGGCATCTGGGCCAATGAAGATCCCTAGTGATGAGGCCTTCCTATTGCCTAAACAAGATCTTTCATACTAACTACTGTTCTCATCCCTTTAGATGTATTGGCTAATTTATTGTTTGCACAATAACCTTAAGAGGTGATGCTATTATAATCCTTATTTTACACATGAGGAAACTAAGGCACAGAAAGCTTAAGTGACAGGATGAAAGTTACCCAGTTATAAATAACAGAGTGGGGATTTCAGCCCTGGCCATCTGGTACCAGAGCCTCTGCTGTTAGACCATCTTGCTTTGCAGAATCCCGATCTGATCCCAATGTTCACATTCTGGTTTTGTTAATGGAAGAAAATTCTATAAATTGATTTTTGGGCTTTATTCTTATTTATTTAAGCTTGCCTCTGAATGAGAGACAAATAGGAAAGGCGGCCTACTCATCAGGGAAAATAGCATAATAATAAAATAAGACTGAAAACAATATTCTGCTTGTTTATTTTTTTCTCCTTGAAGGAGTAAAAAGAGTTAGTAAGGAAATAATACTCAACGGGGGTATAAAAACAAGGTAGAAATTGAGGAAGTGATGAGAAATAGGTCCCAGAGTTATATAATGTGGATAGGAGCAGATGGATGAAGATGAAGAGAAAGGAGTTAAGAGGCAATTTCAATAGACAGCATTTCAGAAGAATTAAAATTGTTAGTAATTGGAGAATAGTCTGGAAGAATAGAAAGGAAGTGCCAGATGCAAGAGACAAGCATTTAGGAGCTAAAATCCATTGTATTTAGCAGCTAATTGAACTTGCTGGATAAAGGAAAGAGAAATTTAAATTAAATTAATTTAAATAATTAAATTATTTAATTTAATTTGAAAAAATTAAATACATTATATATATTATTAAATCACCACAAAACCATCTGAGAAAGCCAGTTTCCTTATTTTGAGAGTCAGGTGATGTAGTGGTTAAGGGCATGCACTTGACCTCTCAGTGTCTTTCCTCATCTGTGATGTGGGAAATGATAATGATTCTAGCCCATATAGTGGTTGTGAAGATCAAAGGTGAACCACTGTGTCTGGCACATAGGAAGCATTATATGATTCAGGATATATTGGGACTCTAAGAGATCAAAAAACTTTTATAGGGATAACAAAACTAGTAAGTGGCAGGTAAGTAAATTCCTGCATTATAAAATTCTGCAAAATTCATTGCACAAGCCCAGCAGTTGATGGGAAAATGACCTATGGGATTTACTTGGCCTCAAACCTAATATGAAACAGTAGTGTTACACAGCTGCTAAAAAGCTAATGCAATCTGAGGACGCGCTGATGGATGTGCAGTGCTTACATCAAGGAACATAATGCTATTATGTTGAACTACATGAAATTGTCATTTTTGTAGGTCAAAAATGGTCGAGTGTTGGCAATTTCATGTGATTCAATCAAATACTATTGTACTTTGCTCTGGTGGGAGGAGATCTGGAGTGTTACTTTTCAGTTCTCCATCTGAGACCATCCAAATGCTAACTGTGTATTTTTGGGAGGGCTACCATCTTGAAGAAAGGGATAGAAGCTATGCCATATGAATAAAAGAATGTTGAATCTAAAAAATGCAAAGACTCTGACTAGTCATAATAAATGTCTTCAAGCTCTTAAAAGAATTTTCATTTAGAAACAGGAGTACAGGGGCGCCTGGGTGGCACAGCGGTTAAGCGTCTGCCTTCGGTTCAGGGCGTGATCCCGGCAACCTGGGATCGAGCCCCACATCAGGCTCTTCTGCTATGAGACTGCTTATTCCTCTCCCACTCCCCCTGCTTGTGTTCCCTCTCTCGCTGGGTGTCTCTATCTCTGTCAAATAAATAAAATCTTTAAAAAAAAAAAAAGAAACAGGAGTACACTTACTTGATATTGAAATAAAAAAGGAAGAAAAAAATTTTGGCTCAGAGGATGGAGAGGCAAAGAGACGTTGTTTAAGCCACCATGAAGAAGACTTTTTATTTTTTTTTAAGATTTTATTAATTTATTTGAGAGAGGGAGGGAGAGAGATACAGAGCACAGGCAGGGGGAAGGGCAGAGGGAGAGGGAGAAGCAGACTCCCTGCTGAGCAGGGAGCCTGTCGTGGGGCTTGATCCTGGGACTTCGGGTTCATGACCCTCATGACCCGAGCCAAAGGCAGATGCTCAACCAACTAAGCTGCTCAACTGACAAAGCCACCCAGGTGCCCCTGTGAGGAAGACCTTTGTACCACTTGGAGCATCCCACAGTGGAATGGGTTTCCTAGAACTGTATGCGGGCGTTCTAGTGGATGTCCTGTTTCTGGAAGTATTTAAACAGGGGCTGGACTAATTCATCAGGCATGAAATTGGACTCAATTAGTTCTAATTTCCTTACAAGTCTGCTTTTTTATGAGACTGGAGAGTTCAAAACTAGAGTTTTCTTGTCATTTTTTCAGCTCTTCCAATTATAAGTATTGAACATTATTTTATGAGATAACAGCAAAACCACTCTGGTAAGTACTCTCAGGATATTTGGAATCAGAGAAGCAAAACAATATTATTGATACTTTATTAATAACTTTAAATATAGCCACCCATTTCTCAGTTTGACATATTTTCAAGTGCCTGTTTTGGAGCTGCAGTGGTGGGTAAGATTTTAAAATAGATGGTATTCTGCCTTAAAGAGCATACAATATAGTTGGAGAATTTTACCAGCCACTCCAGTGTCTATACTGTCATTGTACTGATTTAGGTATCAACACTATGTCAGTAATATAGTGGTTGTGTTTGTATTAAATTTGTTGTATTCTGGAGAAGTATGTAGTAACTAGCTATATGATTTTATGTTCTGGGATGAATTATCTTTAGATAGTAAGCAGTAATAAGAAAAGAAAAAGAGCTTAAACTATGTTGAAATAAATGCTCCAAATAGAGAGAAAAATATTTAAAATTGATCTGTAGTTGAAATCTGCAATTTTAAAATTATATCTGACAGTTAGAATTACCTGCACTTCTTCTATCAATTCTAATGATTGTGAATTATCAAAAGCTCTTGAAGTAATTGATCTTTTAAAACTAAAATTATAATTTTGGAGCTAGAAGTGATACTTAAGTGTCATGAATGATGAAAATATGAAAACCTCTTCTTGGCAAGTGGAAGTGGCGAAGTATTATCCCTGAGGATGCACGCTTACTTTGAGAGGTTCTGAAAATGTTGCAATTAACTTGAGTTAAATCTTAGTTACCCATAGGTAGTCTCTTTTCTGAATTACTCTTAAACATTTAAAATTATAGTTTGTTTCAGATTCCCTAAGTTAGTAGGTGATGAAAAAAAGCAAACTGAAGTTTGTTTAATCCACAGCGATCATAGTTTGGTGTTGAATCTACTGGCACATGTTGATTACTATAGTTAACATTGTCTCTGCTCTGAACCATTCCTCTGGCATTGAGCTGTTTTAACATTTATTCATCTCCATACTGGATCGTATATGAGTGATATATAAACACACAAACACATTCGGAAGGATGAGAATATTGTTCCTAGTCCAGCTTGACTGGTACCTTACTTATTAGACTTTTCTGAAGTTCACAACTAGAATTTCCACCTTGCACTGTTGAAATCCTGTAATTTCTATATCTTTCTCATGGTCCTTGTCACTTTCTACTTTATATCCATCAACACGCATCAAGGCCTTTTTTGTGAACTTACTCTCTTAGATGTCTCAGCTTCACTTTTTAACTCGGTGCTCCTCAAAGGTCAGCCTCCTGCACTGTAGCATTTAGGACAAAGCTTTGTTCTTAGAAGGTGCTCAGTTAATATTTGCTGAAAGGATGAATTTGAGGATACCCTCAATATAGGCACACACTTAACTCTCATGGTTTCAAAACGTACGAGTTGGAAGAACCCCTTTAGCTCATTCGGTATGAAGGTCACATTTTTCAAATGAGAACATTTGTGTGGTATACTGACTAGTTATGAGACCTTGCTCTTGTTCTGCCACTCCCTATCGTAACTCGAACAACATAATTTGGAATTTGAATTACAGCATCCATTGAAAGCATGTATACCTCTTGAAGTTTCCGGAATACTAGTTTCATTCTCTCCTTTTTGTCCTATAGAAATACTAGAATGAACCAGCGAAAGTTATTGATACAGATACAATTGATACAGTCCTTAGGCAGGAACTGTTGCGAAGACCCTGAGGAGGGTCCTGTATGGCTGCGGATACTGTCTTCACGACTGGATTCATGCTGCAGAGCAACTGAACACTTACGTTTTGTTTAGTTTGCCTTTCTCTTTTTTAAAAAAGATCTTAATGACAGCATACTGCTAAAAATTCAATCTGCAGAGATTATATTCTTCTCATAGACATTTGAGGGATTCGCACAATATGTATCATGACATCTCCACTGTGATTCATCGACGGGTTTGTAACAGGAGACATCTGAAGTTCTCTTTCAAGATTACTTTCACTCATTTATGGAACATAAGAAATAGGAAGGTTGGTAGGAGAAGGAAGGGAAGAATGAAGGGGGGGTAAACAGAAGGGGGAATGAGAGACTGTGGACTCTGGGAAACAAACTGAGGGCTTCAGAGGAGAGGGGGTGGCGGATTGGGATAGGCCGGTGATGGGTAGTAAGGAGGGCACGTATTGCATGGTGCACTGGGTGTTATATGCAACTAATGAATCATGGAACATTACATCAAAAACTGGGGATGTACTGTATGGTGAGTAATATAACAAAATAAAAATTATTAAATAAAAAAAATTACTTGTGTGGCATGTGGTTGAAAGAATTTTATAATACCAGTATCTTCTATGGTATAGTCAGTCTTAAGGCAATACTATTTTAGCAAAAATATTTTGTGTGCCCCTCAGGAAAATACTCTATGTATTTGAATTCCCAAGGTCAGCCATACTGGTTTTGGAAAGAAACCTTTGAGTCTTGAAATTTTTTGTTTAGAAAAGGACATGATGTCATTTTGCAAATACTCCTGGTTACAGATAATTAGAAGCTGTGGCTTAATTTAAGTTGTCCTTTCTTTATATGGTTCAGTTAAAGTCTTTTAACTCTATGAATATTCTGTGACCAATTGAATAAGAATCATACTTTCAATACAACTTTGCTGATTATTGAAAACAAATCCAGAGTAAGTTTGGTCTCTTGAGTTTTTTTTTTTTTTTCCTGTTCTTATTTATTTTTTATTTTTCCCAGCTTTATCGAGATCTAATTGATATATAACATTATGTAAGTTTTGAGTGTATGATGTAATAATTTGATATATGTATATATTGCAAAATGATTACCAAGATAAGATGAGTTAACACATCTATCATCTCAATATGAGTTGTGTGTGTGTGTGTGTGTGTGTGTGTGTGTGTTTAAAGATCTACTCTCTTAGCAGCTTTCAGATATATCATATGGTATTGTTAACTATAATCACTTAGCTATAGTCACTCTATTGTACATCACGTCTTCGGAACTTATTCATCTTGGGACTGGAAGTTTGTATCCTTTGACCACTTTTGCCCATTCCTGCCACCCCTGGCAACGTCTAGTCTGTTCTGTTTCTATGAGTTTGGTTTTTTTTAAGATTCCACATATAAATGAGATCATACAGTATTTATCTTTTTCTGACTGACCTATTTCACTTAGGATAATGCCCTCAAATTTCCTCTATGTTGTCTTGCAGATGGCAGAATTAATTTTCTTTTTATTATGGCTGACTTTCTGTTCTGTTTTTAATATACCTTTTTATTGAAATAAAATATACCTGAACAAAGGGGAAAATAATACAGCACAATAATTTATTAGATGTGAACACATCCATGTAACCATCACCTACATCAGAAATAGAACCTTCTAAAATCCAGCAATTCTGATTATGCCCTTCTCTCCTCCCAAATTAAACCACTATCCTGACTTCTGGCATTATAGGATAATTTTTTCTATTCTTAAGCCTTATAGAAATAGAATGATACAGTATATATTTATTTGTGTCTAGTTTCATAACTCACAGTTATGCTTTGGAAGTCTATCCATGCATGTGGTAATAGTTTGTTCATATTTTTTGCTTTATGGTTTTCTATTTATGAATATACCCCAATTTATTTATCAACGATACTCTGGATAGACATTTGGGTTGTTCCCAGGTGTTGAATATTGTGATTAACTGATTAGAACATTCTTGTACTTTTCTTTATATATTTATTATTCTTATTATTTGTATATCTAGGAGTAAATACATAGAAATACATAGTTTCATTTTTAAAAAATTGAGATATAATTGACACATAACATTATATTAGTTTCAGATACAACATAATGATTCTATGTGCATATATACTGTGAAATGATTACCATGATAAATCTCATTAACATCTATCACACACATAGTTATAATTTTTTTCCTAGTGATAAGACCTTTTGAGGTTTATTCTTTTAGCAACTTTCAAATATACATTCCATTGTTACTAACTGTAGTCACCATGCTGTGCATTATGTCCCCATGACATATTTATTTTATAACTGGAAGTTTGTACCTTTTGACCTCCTTCACTCATATTTTTCACTCCCCACCCTTGCCTCTGGCAGCAACCACCAAAGTGTTCTCTGTACCTATGAGCTTTTAAAATTTATTTTGTACTTATTTTTTTTAATATTCTACATATAAGTGAGACTATACAATATTTGTCTTTGTCTGTCTTATTTTACTTAGCATAATGCCCTTATGTTCTACTCATGTTGTCACAAATGGCAGAATTTCCTTCTTTTTTTATGGCTGAATAATGTTCTAATACATATATATCAGAATAGATATAGATACATAGATATAGATATATATTTATTTATGGAATATTAGGCTATTAGATATAGAATATTAGAATATATGTTATATATATATCACCTCTTCTTAATCCATTCATTCATTTATGGACACTTAGGTTGTTTCCATATCTTGGCGATTGTAAATAATGCTGCAGTGAACATGGGGGTCCATATATCTTTTTGAGTTAGTATTTTTGTTTTCTTTGGATAAATACCCAGAAATGGAATTGCTACATCATATGATAGTTCTATTTTTAATTTCTTGAGGACCCTCCATACTGTCTTCTAGGGTGACTGCACCAGTTTACATTCCTACCAACAGTGCACAAGGGTTCCCCTTTTTCCGCATCCTCCCCAACACTAGTCATTTCTTGTCTTTTTGATAAAAGCCATTCTTACAGGTGATATCTCACTGTAGTTTTTATTTGCATCTCCCTGATGATTAGTGTTGTTTGGCACCTTTTGTGCAGCTATTGGGGATCTGTGTGTCTTTGGAAAAATGTCTGTTCAGATCCTCTCCCTATGTTTTAATTGAATATATATATATATATTTTTTTTACTATTGAGTTAAATGAGTTCTTTATATATTTTGGATACTAACCCCTTATCAGATATATGATTTGCAAATTTTTTCTCCCATTCAGTAAGTTGCCTTTTCATTTTCTTGATGGTTTCCTTTGCCGTGCGGAAGCATTTAAGTTTGATGCATTCCCATTTGTTTATTTTTGTTTTTGTTGCTTTTACTTTTGATGTTAGATTGAAAAAATTACCACCAAGACCTATGTCCAGTTGCTTACTGCCTATGTTTTCTTCTAGGAATTGTATGGTTTCACGTCTTACATTCAAGTCTTTAATCCATTTTTAATTAGTTTTTCGTATGGTTTAAGAGTTTCATTCTTTTGCATTTGGCAGTCTAGTTTTCCCACCATTTACTGGAGAGATAGTCCTTTCCCCATTGTTTATTCTTGGCTCTTTTGTTGTAAATTAATTGATATGCACGGGTTTATTCCTAGGCTCTTTATTCTGATCTATTGATTTTTGTATCTATTTTTATGCCAATACTATACTGTTTTGATTACTGTAGCTTGGTAACAGAGTTTGAAATCAAGGATTGTGATGCCTCCATTGGTGTGCATATTTTCATTTTCAGTACATACTGTCAGATCATTTTCCAGAATTTTCCATCTGCCATTCTCATTGCAGAGCGTTCTTGCTAATGCTTGCTATTATAAGTCTTTTTAATGTTTTCCATTCTGGTTAGCATGCAAAGCTATCTTGTTTGGATTTTAACTTCCTGATAATTTGGCTGATCACCCTTTGGTAGGCCTGATGACCACCTGGCTTATCTTTTATGATGTGCATGTTCAGCTGTTTTTCCTATTATTGATTTTTAGGAGTTATTTATATCTCTAGGATAGGAATTTTGTTACTTATATGTCTTGCAAATACTTGTCTCCTTTTGTAGCATGGTTTTTTACTCTCTGAACTATGTATTTTGGTGAACAGAAATTCTTAATTTTAATTTAGGTCGACCTAGCAGTCTATTCCTTTATGAGCTATGCTTTTGTTTTGTTTGAGGAAACGTTCTCATTTAAAGGTCATGATATATTCCCAAGATTATGTTCTAGAAGTTTTACTGTTTTAACTTTCATATTTAGGTTTACACTTCTCTGAGATTAATTTTTGGGTATGGCTTGGGGTAAAGTTTACTTTGATTCCATATGGTATCTCATTGACCCAGGAGGATTTATTAAAGAGATTTCCTTTCTCCACTGCAGAGTCATCTCCCCATTATCATAGATGAAATGACTGTATATGTGACGGCCTTGTTAGGTTTCTGCTGTGGTATACTTTGTTTTAATAACTCTGTTTCAATAATGAAATCTGGTTGTTTGTGCTTTGTAGTTTTTTTTCTTTTCTTTCAAGAGTTTCAAGGCCAAAGGTTAGCATTTTTCTTTTCTTGTAAAGGACCAAATGTAAATAGGGGCTGCATAAATATTTTAGGCTAGGTGGCCCTATGGTCTCTCTAGCCATTGTATCATGAAAGCAGCCATGGATAATATATGAACGCTTGATGATGGCTATGCTGCAATGACTCTTAATTTATGAAATAGGCAGCAGGACAAATTTGGCTCAGGGGCTGTCATTTTCTGAACACTGTTCTAGGATATTCTTAGTTTTTGTTTTTTTTTTTACTTTTCCACAGAAATTTTGGAATTTATTTGCTACTTTACGCACATACATATATATGCACAGGCACATACACACACACAGATACACTGTGAGATCTGAGATGGTGTTGAAACTGTAGATCGATTTCAGAGGATTAAAATATGTAAAATAGTATGCCTTACAGTCTATAAATATGGGTGCCTCTCTAATTATTTACGTTTTCTTTAATTTCTTTTTAGAGGTTATAGTTTTTTATGTTGAGCTCTTGCATATCTTTAGTTGGATTAAACTTTAGTCATTCACTATTTTTGATTTTAATGTAACTCATCATTTTTCATTTTTAGTTTTTATTGTGATATACAAAATATAATTTAGTTTTTGGATGATAACTCTGAAGTGACATTGCGCAACTTACTAATAATGATTTGTGGAATTTTAAAAATTTTCTGCATAAACTATGTTGATCTGCACATTAGAGTTTTTTTTCCTATCTAATCATGATATTTATTGTGCTGACAAGTACTTCTTGTACAGTGTAGAATAAAGGTGGTGATAGGAAGCATCCTTGTTTTGTTCCTGGTCTTAAGGGTAAAGTTTTCATGTATGCATCTATTGAGATGATTCTTTTTCTTTGTTAATGTGGTGAATTACATGTTGGGTTTTCAGTTAAAATAAGTATATTTCTGGGATAAAACCAACCGATTCATAATGTATTATCTTTTAAATATATTGATTGCTAAGCTTTGCTAATATTTAATAGAATTTTGAACTTATGTTACGAGTGATATTGATCTATAAATTTCCTTTCTTGTCATAGACTTCAGATTTTGTTGTTTAGGTTAGGGCAGGCCTCAATAAGTGTGCTTGAAAGTATTTCCACTTTTTCTCTTCTCTGAGAGAATATATGAAATGTTAGTGTCATATCTTAATTAAAATGTTTAGAAAATTTTGCTGCTAAAGCATTGTTTGCCTGAATATTTCTTCATGGGATATTTTAACTTCAGATTCATTTCCTTTCTTACATTTATGTTTACTCAAGATTTCAGTTTCCTCTTCTGTCAATTTTGTGTGCTATGTTCTTCCAAGAATTTATTAGCTTTGCCCAAATTCTCAAGTTTATTGGCATAAATTTGCTTGTGATATACTTTTATGATATGTATAATTTCTGTATGATCTATAATGATGCTCTTTTTACTTTCTGATATTAATAATTTTCATTTTCCCTCTTTTTTTCCCCTTGATCTATCTTGGTGAAGGTTTATCAGTTTTATTAGTCTTCTCAAAGAATCGACATTCACCTTTATTGGTTATTTTATTTAGTTTTTAAAAATTTTATTGATTATTGCAATTATTTTTGTTACTTTTCCCACATTTTAGGGGGTTTAATTTGTTCTATTTCTAAATTCTTAGTTAGACAACATTTATTTATTTATTTATTTATTTATTTATTTATTTATTTATTTTTTAAAGATTTTATTTATTTATTTGACAGAGAGACAGCCAGTGAGAGAGGGAACACAAGCAGGGGGAGTGGGAGAGGAAGAAGCAGGCTCCCAGCAGAGGAGCCTGATGTGGGGCTCAATCCCAGAACACTGGGATCATGCCCTGAGCCGAAGGCAGACGCTTAACGACTGAGCCGCCCAGGCACCCCAACAACATTTATTTTTAGTCATTTGTCTTTTCTACTATATGCATTTTAGGCTACAATTTTTTTTTTTTTTTTGAGGAGCTTCAACAAGTTTTGGTATATTGTACTTTTGTTAGCTTTGAGATTCAAAGTGCTTTTTTTTTATTTTGAAACTATCTTATATTTACAGGAAAGTTGCACATACAGAAATAATTTTTTTCCTTTGGACCATTTGAGAATAAGTTGCCAACATGATGACCCAGAGCACTTGAATACTT
Organism: Ursus americanus; assembly: GCF_024610735.1. Taxonomy (NCBI): domain Eukaryota; kingdom Metazoa; phylum Chordata; class Mammalia; order Carnivora; family Ursidae; genus Ursus; species Ursus americanus. Next base: position 31,709,439 of record NC_142151.1, on the reverse strand, counting down.
TATTGCACAAAGGACATTCTCCTACGTAGCCATAATATAATACTGAGACTTAGGGAATTAACACTGACATGTTTCTACCATCAAACCCTAAGATCCTATTCACTTTTCACCACTTGTCCCAATAGTATGTTCTAAAGCAGATGGATTCCATTTAGAATTAGGTGTTGCATTAGGTGTCATTTTTTTGGGGTCTCTTTTGATCTTGAATACTTCCTCAGTCTTTCCTTAACTTTGATGAACTTGACACTTTTGAAAATGAAATGTCAGCTACATTATAGAATTTCTCTCATTTTGATTTTGTGTGATGTTTTCCCTCATGTGCAGCTTTGGATAAAATATCACAGAGGTGAGACTGTGTGTTGTTGTTGCATCCCATCTGGTGGCACAGGATTTTAATTTGTCCCAGTTTTGGTTAGGTTAATTTTGTTTACTTGTTTTAAGTAATGTTTGATAGCATTCTCCACCAAAAAGTTACACTCCTTTTTTGTAGTTAATATTTTGGGAGGAGACTCTGGCAATTATGTTGGGAAGGTAGAGTGTGTGGGGAGATGCTTTGAGAGTATATAAATAGCTCTTTCTTCACTAGACTTTTAATTTATTCATTTATTTTATAAATGTGGACTCATGGTTTCTTCTTTTTCAATGGATTTTCATATGTTACTATTATTTATTTTGGGGCTCAAATTTTCACAAATTTGACAAATGGGAGCACCTTCAAGTTGGCCTCTGTGTCTTTTAAAAGTGCCCCTGTCAAAATACAAATCAAAACCACAATGAGATACCACCTCATGCTGGTTAGAATGGCTATAATTAATAACTCAGGAAACAACAGGTTTTGGAGAGACTGCAGAGAATGGGGAACCCCCTTACACTGTTAGTAGGAATGCAAACTGGTCCAGCCATTCTGGAAAACAGTATGGAGTTTCCTCAAGAAGTTGAAAATAGAGCTACCACACGACCCAGCAATTGCATTACTGGGTATTTATACAAAGGATACAAACATAGTGATTCTATGGGGCACATGCACCCCAATGTTTATAGCAGCATTGTCCACAATAGCCAAAATATGGAGAGAGTCCAGGTGTCCATCAATAGATGAATGGGTAAAGAGGATGTGGTGTATATTCTTTATCTCTCTCTCTCTCTCTCTCTCTCTAATGGAATATTACTCAGCCACCAAAAAGAATGAAATCTTGCAATTTGCAATGGTGTGGATGGAACTAGAGGGCGTTATGCTAAGTGAAATAGGTCAGTCAGAGAAAGACAAATACCACATGATTTCACTTGTATGTGGGATTTAATAAACAAAATAGATGAACATAGGGAGGGAAAGAAAAATAAAGTAAGATGAAAATTCGGAGGGTGGCAAACCATAATAGACACTGAACTCTAGCTGAGAGTTGCTGGAGGGAAGGTGGGTGGACGGATGGGGTAACTGGGTGATGGGCATTAAGGAGAGCACATAATGTAATGAGCACTGGATGTTATATGCAACTGATGAATACTACATTCTCCCTCCGAAACTAAGAAAAAAAAATAAAGTCTAAATAAAAGTGCCCCTGTCATTCTTTTAGTAGTTCTTTACTTCTGGAGACAAGATGTTTAGGGCTTTTACTCTTTCTCTGGAAATATTTCTTAATTCTACTTTGCATGATATTTGAATAATCTGGCTTTCTTTTCTTTGATGTTTGCACAGTTAGTCTTTTTTCTCCTCGACTTACTTTTAATTTTCTTGTGTTTTTGTATTTAAAGTCTGTTTCTTGTAAGCAGCAGACACTTGGGTTTAAAAATAAATCTATGTAAGTGTTTAGGTTATTTACAATTAATGGAGCTGCCAGTATATTTCAGTTTAAATCTACTATTTTACTATTCCTTTTTATTTTTTAAATTTTATTCATACGTTTTAAATTCTTTATCTCTCATTTCTTTTCTTATTTGGATTTGACAATAATTTTTTTAGCATTACTTGTTTTTCCCAATATTAGCTTGTTAGTTTTACTTTCTTTTACTATTCTTAGTAGTTACCGTAAAGAGTTCAATATACGCATGAAAGTTTCTTGATATTTTAGAATCTGATAAGTTAGTTTTGTTACAACTTTCCAGAAAATTCTTAGTCCTAAAGCATTTTAACTTGTCTCTACTCCCATGTTTGGTGTCATTGTTATGAATGTTAATCTTACATATAATATAAAAACACAGGATAGTTTAATATTATTTTATATCATCAATATTCTTTTTTATTTTCCATATATTTACTCTATTAGGTGCTCTTCATTTCTTTGTACATTTGTATGCTATATGCATTTTAATGCTGTATGAAGAATTACCTTTACCATTTATGTTGGTGCAATTTTGCAGTTATGTTGTCAATAGTTGTCTCATTTGTTTTTATAGGGAGATGCTCTTATTTGGCATTCACTTTTTTGATTATTGGAAACAAATACAAAAAAATGAAAACCTTGCTGATTATTAGAAAGCAAACACTCATCTAATCATTAACAAGGTCAAGAAATAGAACTTTGGGGGCACCTGGGTGGCTCAGTCGTTAAGCATCTGCCTTTGGCTCAGATTATGATCCTCGGGTCCTGGGATTAAGTCCCTTGTTGGGCTCTCTGCTCCACTGGGAGCCTGCTTCTTCCTCTCCCACGGCCCCTCCTGTGTTCCCTCTCTCACTGGCTGTCTCTCTGTCAAATAAATAAATGAAATCTTTAAAAAAAAATGAAAGAAAGAAAGAAAGAAAGAAAGAAAGAAAGAAAGAAAGAAAGAAATAGAACTTCGTCTGTACCCCAGAATTTTTTTCCATGGACCTTCCCAATCAGAGCACTCTGTTTTCGCAGAGTAATGATATGTGTGTGTGGGTGTGTGTTTATGGTTCTATTATCCAAGTGTGCACTTCTCAACATTATAGTTTAGTCTTGCACTCTTCAAAAAAATGTTATGTATTTTCTATTTCTTTTAGTCTATAGCTTTCCCTCCATCCCTTTGTTTTTCTTACAACTTACCTTACAGAAACTGGACCATTTGACCTATTAGAGTGCCACAGTCAGGGTCTTATTGACTATGTGCTTAAGGTGCAATTCATTATGTTTTTTTCTGTTCTTTATATTTCTACAATTTGACAGATTGTATTAGAATGTTGATCAGACCTGGGTTCAATTCCTTTGGCAAATCTGTTGGTGATGGTGTGAACTTTCAGTAAGAGGCAAATGATGTCTTGTTTTCCCTTACCAGTTGACACTTAGTGCCTGGATCTTTGAGGTTTTTCCACTTAGTTGGAGTAATGTTGCATTCTATCAACATTATCGGATCATATTGACACTGCATGCTTTATTTTCTCTCTCTTAGCTCTAATTGAGTCTTAGTTTTATAAGTAATGCTCACCACCATGCCATATGTCAATATTTCTGTAGTAATTTTGGTTATCTAAAGCTCAGTCGCTAGTAGATTTTTTAGAAGAGCTCATGGGAATAATATTCATCTGTTGTGTTTTTTTTTATGCCAACAACAATTTGTGCCCTTTGAATATGAAGAATATAAAATCTTTTGATTACATTTTCTTTTCTTAGGTATATTAAATGTTATTCATTCGTTTTGTCATAAAACATTTCTGTCAAGAACTCCGAAGAAATCTAATTTTATCTTTCTTTAATCCATGTACTAATGAATTGCAGTTTTAATGCTTGTCTGTTCTTTGTTATGATTTTCTTCTTTGTGGACTTCTGTTATTATATGATGGGTCCACTTTGCCTGTATTGAGTATTTGCTACTTTCTCTCTCTCTCTTTTTTTTTTATTTCCTTTTGATTCTTAGAAACAAAAATATTTCTTTCTGATTTCTGTTTAGGTTTTATCTATTGTGATTATTCTTATGTCCTTACTAGTTTATCCCATTTCTAAGATGCTGTTTTATTTATTTTAACTTCATTTCCTCCTTTCTCTGTATTGCCGATTCTGATAGATGCAATTCTTTCATGTCTGTATGTATTCTGGGTCTCTTTGAAATACTACAGTTTTAGTTTAGTATTGGGTTGTTATTTTGGCGTACTTTCATGTCCTGTAGAGAGATTATTCTGCTCTCTCATATCATTTTTTAATGGTAAATTTGCATGTAATTGGACCTTGACACCTTCTGTTTTCCTAAAATTTTAATGAAATCTGGGTTCAGATAGCTTTTCTAACTTCACTAAGCTCCTACTTCTGTTTGGTTGTATAGTCTTCAACCTATACAACCATTGTTGTTGGCTCATTGTTGCCGCGATTTCCTGGCTTTGCTTCTCTCTCCATTTTTTTATGTGGACTTGCTTTTTTTCTTTGTCACTGCTTGTTCCAAGCAAAAGTTGGGCTTACATTAACTCACTTCCCTTCTCCCTAGCGTTGGGCATTTCAGCTCTTGGGTGCCTTTGCATTTCTACGATAATATCAAACAATAAAGTTTTGTATTTTCCCCACTACCTGTTCTGGTTCTCCACTGGAATGTTAGTCTGTTACAAGTCAACTGCATTGGAGCTGTTAATTATTGCTGAATATTGTATAAGAAAATTTAGCAATATACTTGAGGCTTTGGTTGATTTTATATTTCTCCAGAGTGGGTTTACTTTTGCTTCTGGGGAGATAACTAGGCTGGGAAAAGTTTATGTTGGCCAGTTAAAGATTTGACTCCATTCTGAGTTGAGTTTCATTCTTCTTGAGGATTGCTCTTCTCATTCATCCGGTGTAGCCTCTTAGGGTCCCAACTCAAAATTTTTGTTACCTTATTTTTTAAAACCCTCAGTTGAAAACAACTTAAACATATTAACAAGTGGAAAGAAATATAGAGTGAACATGAATATAACCCCTTTGATAAGTTTTAAAAACTCCGTTGTCTCCCCCAGTTTGATGAGATCACGGAAATCAGTTTGGTTTGCTTCTTTTTCAAATACAGGGCCCCTCTTTTGGCTTCTCTTTTCTCCAGGTTTTTGGTTTCACATGTATAACTTTTTGTTAGCTCTCTGGTGCCTCCAAAAAGATTATTTTATATTTTGTCAGACTTTTCTAGTTGTTCGCAGGGGAAAAGTTGGTCAGAAACAACCTAATTTGCCATTGGCAGAAGCAAAAGTTTGTTCTGATCATTTTTTTTTTTAAGATTTTATTTATTTATTCGACAGAGAGAGAGACAGCCAGCGAGAGAGGGAACATAAGCAGGGGGAGTGGGAGAGGAAGAAGCAGGCTCATAGCGGAGGAGCCTGATGTGGGGCTCGATCCCATAACGCCAGGATCACGCCCTGAGCCGAAGGCAGATGCTTAACCGCTGTGCCACCCAGACGCCCCAAGAAGCAGGCTTCCAGCGGAGGAGCCTGATGTGGGGCTCGATCCCAGAATGCCGGGATCACGCCCTGAGCCGAAGGCAGACGCCCCCTGATCATTTTTGAATGAAAATAATTCCCAGACTTAGCTTTGCAATGTTTTTGTTTTCCTGCCAAGTTCTCAAAAAAAAAAAAAAAAAAAAAGTGAATAAAGCTCACAAAAACAAACATTGAGAATTTAAGACTCTCAGTGCTAAAACTATGCCTAAATGTCTATCGTATAGAATAATTTTAGGAAGGGGACAAAGTGTGTTGCAAAATCTTATGAAAGGCAGTAATAGAATGTAATAATTCTTAAGAAAATCTAGGAATTATTCCTTTGGAGGATTTTAAAGATAATGATCAAAAGTTAGTTTTGAGTATATGAAATTAATAATTGCCCACTTTCTAATGAATGTGCATCAACAACATTTATTGTCCATCTGTGGATAGAACTGCTTTTAAGTAGTCAGAGACTTCAGGGTTGGTGTGAATACAGTTTTAAGTTTATTTGCAATTGAATTTAGATAATAACCTAAATAAAACAATCTAATTTAAAATAATAGAGTAGACTAAAATAATAATCTACTCAATTCATTTAAAAATATTTTGTGTCACATAAATGAAAACCTAACTGATACATGATAAAAATTAACCCATATTCCCCAATAAGGACCTCCCTGATAAATTGAGTCCCTTTTTTTTCTCTTCAGATGGTAATGCATGTCATTAATCACAAAATTAATAGCAAGCCATGACATAGTTAACAGTTTCTTAAAATACTGTTATTTTTTAGAGTATATTATATTAAAATGTTTTAACTAAGGTTTTAAAGCACTATAATTTTAAAAATTGGTGGAGTTTAATTCTTTCTGTATTTTTTTTTTAATTTTTTAATTTTATTTTTTAAAATTTTATTTATTTATTTGACAGAAAGAGAGACAGCCAGCGAGAGAGGGAACACAAGCAGGGGGAGTGGGGGAGGAAGAAGCAGGCTCCCAGTGGAGCAGGGAGCCCGATGTGGGGCTTGATCCCAGAACCTTGGGATCACGCCCTGAGCCAAAGGCAGACATTTAACGACTGAGCCACTCAGGTGCCCCCAATTTTTTTTTATTATTTTTAAAAGATTTTTAAACATTTATTTATTTGTCAGAGAAAGAGAGAGAGAGCACAAGCAGGGGGAGCGGCAGGCAGAGGGACAAGCAGGCTCCCTGCTGAGCAAGGAGCCCCATGTGGGGCTTGATCCCAGGACTGACCTGAGCTGAAGGCAGACGCTTAACTGACTGAGCAACCCAGGCTTCCCAATCTTTTCTGTATTTTATGTGTGACCAATATAGGGATGTGATCAAGGCATTCTTTTATTGTTGGTTAATGATTTATGTTCATTCCTAAAAATAGAAGATCCTAAAAAGTGAATAAAAGCCACTTATGTGAAATATCCTTTTTTTTTCCGCGTGTGAATTTACATTCACATCTACATCTATAGCTACCTGTCAGTGATCCGTAACAATGTAACATCTAGATAAAGCCTTCAGACTTTCCACTTGTCTTTTTATAATTAAGTGAATTTCAGATCTTTGATATGTAAAAAGGGGGAAAAAAGTCTTAGATAAAGAGTTACATGAGAAAACTAAATATCTTTCCCTTAGAGGAGGAGGTCCATGGGTTTTCTGGTAATCCAAATGTTTTATCTTTCAAGAGGAAATGTGTACAAATGGTGTTTGTGTGTGCGTGTGTGTGTATGTGTGTGTGTGTGCATGCTTGGGCTTTGTATCCTTTATGCAAGTTGGATATGTATAGTCCTAAACTGAGCTTTTTTTAAAATTGAGTTTATTTTAATATTCTCTTTGCAATACTCAGTGTATCTAGTCTTCCTGGAGACCATGCTCTGTGTATCATCACCACTAAGATAGAATTCTTATATAAGAACCAAACTACAGGGGCGTCTGGGTGGCTCAGTCTTTAAGCGTCTGCCTTCAGCCCAGGGCATGATCCCAGGGTCCTGGGATCGAGCCCCACATTGGACTCCCTGCTCAGCAGGAAGCCTTCTCCACTCCCCCTGTTTGTGTTCACTCTCTCACTGTCTGTCTTTGTCAAATAAATAAAATATTAAGGAAAAAAAAAAAAGAACCAAACTACAAGTGTGCACTTGTCCAGAGGACATTTTTCTCCATCACTTTCATTTGATTTGACACACGGCTATGACCTGGGTGGCTGTTCTGGGTCTTCACAATATATTAAACATTTCTGGACATTTTTATCAAAACAGAGTTCATCCGCTTGGTGCCATAAATAAGTGCCTGTTCTTCTAATACTGCTCCTCTGAAGCAGTTTAACAATTAGTTGATTTAGAAAACAGAAATATTTCCATTCTATCATTTTCTGCAGTCTTTGTTCCTAAATTGGAAAAGTAGGTATTTATCCTATTAGCTCAGGCATAAAACAAAGGAAAACTTTCAAAGACTTGATTGTCAATTGTTTCTTTTTTTTTTTTTTTGCTTAAAGTTTTATGAGAAACTGTTTTATATTCCAATAGAATATAAAATAATTAATAATATAAATTAAGAATATAAAATAAAATTAATAATTTACATACTTTTTTCAAATGACTGAAAACTTTCACCCTTGTTGAGTAAAGGACATTTTTCTCACATTTTTCTCATTATGGGATGATGAAACTTAATACTGTCTGGTTATGTAAAAAGGCGTGACTGTCCACATATCTGAATATGTTCATTGTGCCAGAGGTTATTGTAGTCAGCTTTGTAGGTACTTCTGACAATCCAGGATAGTTGACACTCAGAAGAAGATTTTGTAAGATACACGTTGCAGTTCTTTCAAATGTAGCTGTTCCTGGGTGTATACCATCGATAAATGTTATTAATAATCATCTTTCCTTAAAATTTTAATGCCCTCTGATCCGCATAGAATTATATGCAACTGTACATTTTCTAAGGAATTAGAAATTTCTTATTTGGTAGTATAAGGCATTAGCTGAGACAAATTTCATTTCAAGTCAAAAAGATTAATCACTTGGTTGATAGCTAATATATTCCAGCCTCTGGGAAAGAACCAACATATTTCCCATGAGCTAAACTAGTCGTAATGTGTCTGTGATTTCTTATTATTGCCAGCTTTCACTTTTCGTAATAGAATGAATTAAAAAACAGCAACACCGCTTAAAAGTTTTGTATTTTAATTTTTTAAAAGATTTTATTTATTTAAGAGAGAGAGAGAGTGCACAAGCAGGAGGAAGGGGCAGTGGGGGAGGGAGAGCGAGAGGGAGAGAGAATCTCGAGCAGACTTTGCAATGAGCAGGGAGCCTTGTGTGGGGCCTCATCACGTGATCCTGAGATCATGACCCTAGCCAAAACCAAGAGTGAGATGCCCACCAAATGAGCCGCCCAGGCACCCCTGTTTCTGATTTTAAAAGTAAAACATACTCATTGCAAGAAATTAGGAAAACTCAGAAATACGTAATGAAAATAAACCAAACAATTAGAAGATAATTTCTACATTCTGGTATACCTTCCTCTATTTTCCTCTTTCTATGTATAAACATATATTTTCATCAAGATTGGTATTATACTATACATGATCTTTGATCCTTTTTTCTTTGAACAATCTAGATCTCCTTGAGTTAATCGTTTGTTCCATTTTGTATAGGTGTAAATCAAACAGGTATGCATGTCTTGTGCCTTCATGGAACATACTGTCTAGTGAGGGAAATATAAAACAAATAAATAAAAGTATAATTACAAAATGTAAGTTTTATGAAGGAAAAAACAGGTGCTATGAAGGAGAATAATTTTAGGGTGGGGGCCAACATTAGCATGAGTCTTTAAAGCCAGAATGCTGACTTTTAAATAGAGGCTTAAAAGATGAGAAAAAGTCACCCATGCAAGAGTGGGGTTGCTCACATAGGTGCAAAGGCCATAGGATGGAAAGGATTCGGTGAGTAAAGGGATCTAAAAGAAGGCCAGCTGGCTGGGGTGAAGAGAAAGAGGAGATACTGGTCCATGATGAAATCCAAGAGGTAGAAAGGAGCCAGTCCTGCTGACAAAAGAAAAGGTTTTATTTGAAGTATTATGGGAAGCCATTAGCGACCTTTTGGGAGGTGAAATTGCATGACTGTGTTTATTCTTTTTCAAAAGATTATTCTGGATGTTATATGGAGGAAGAATCGGAGGGAGAGCAAGAGTACACAAAGATGTGAGTTAGGAGGGCCTTGAGGTGGTCCATGAGAAAGCTGAAAAGCTTGAAGTAAGCTGTCGACAGGAGATGCAGATAGAAGGAAACAGCCAGGAGACGTGTTTGAGGTTGGAATTGCCAGTTTATGAGGTGGTGATGAATAGGAGTTGGTGGGTTCGTAAGAAGGAGTTCAGAAGGATGATTCCCAATTACGGCCAATGGAACCAAGAGGATGATGGTGTCCTATATCGACAAGGGATAGACTTGGTAAGGACCAGGATTGGGGTGCTGGTTGTGGTATAAAATAAGTATTTAAAGTCTGATAATAATTCTGAGGGGCCTGTTAGATAACCATGTGTATAAGCCAAGAAAGCAGTTGCCGCCATGAGCGACTCGGAGGGGAGTCTGGGCTGATTGCCTTTGGACGTTACCATCATGTAGATGGGATTTAAAGCCAAAGGAACAGATAAAGTAATCTACCAGAAGAGCGAAGGTGGACAGAGAAAGAGGGCCTACAACTGTGCTCTGACGACGAAAGATCGCATGCCTGAGAATCTAGGAGGGGAAGAGAAACAGGAGTGTGGTGTCAAAAGCAAGAAAAGACTGCTTCAGAAAGGAGGGAGTGGACAGCTGTGTCCCCTGCTGCTGAGCCATCTAGTGTGAGAAGGGCCGAAGAGTGACCGCCGGATTTTGCAATGTGAAGGTTACTGGCGATACCATCGAAAGTAGTTTCAGGGCTATGTGTGGAAGGCATATTGTAGTAAGTGTTCATAATATCTAGATGATTAGCTAAAATTTTAATGGCTGCCTATTAATCTTCACTTGAGATAGCAGAGTATATGCAGCTACCCATATTGCTGACAAGCCCGCGGTCCCTAAGGCACGGGTTTGTGGATGTTTTAATGGCTCATAGGCCCTGGAAAATTGTTGGCTTGCAACTCAGTGGGGCTCGCACTGGGAAATTTCACTCTGTCTTCTTTCCTCTGAGTGTGAGTTTGGGTTCAAATCCACAAGAGGGATTTTGGGTGCTGGGGAAGGTGGATCCTGGCTGAATTTCTATTCCAGAGTGTTGTGCATTTGCTGGTTTGGTGCTCTCTGCTATCGCCTGGGGAGCTTCCAGACAGTACAAAGGCTGGACGGCCCAGGCCGCGTCTGGTTCAAGACTTAAACTTCTTGACCCCTGCACTGCTCTTTTGGGGTGTATGGGCACTGCCAGCACATGGTTATTTGGTACGTTCCCACATTCTAAAAATCTGAAACCGTGGATAGGCTCATTGTTGGATCATCTCAGGGCCTCACATGTTTTATTCTGAAATAAAGGAGAGTCCTAGAAAGAATGTAGATTTGGTAGCCAAAGTGAATGTAGATTTTGTAGCCAAAGGTTGTGAATCCTCTGCCTCAATTTTCTCATCTTTATTTATTTATTTATTTTTAAAGATTTTTCGTCTTTAAAGCGGGACTAATAATACGTACCTTTCATGGTTATGGTAAAGATTTAAAGTAATGTGTGAAAAGTACTTGAAACAAAGTAAGTTCTCAATAATGGTGGCTGTACTTATTACTATTATTCAAAGTAAATGTTTGAGTATTTTGGAAATGTTGAATTAACGACCTTAGTTGGGGTTTGTCTGTACGATACGGGTCCATGGTATAAAACATTGTCAGATACATAAGCCTCTGCAAACTAATTCTTTTTTGGATAATTAGTTAGCAGTAGCCATAGTAAATCCTTTGTCATCAGTATTTTGTACCATAGTTTTATTATCAAAATTTATGTAAGCATGACCTTCACTTTTTAGTGGATTAGCACAGGTCTCTTATTCCTGTTAAAAAATAGTATTTCCATGAACTTTAATAAAAGTTGGTTCTCTGATAAGATGGCGTGCATAATGCTGTTCAGAACCAAAGGTTAAAATTCCCTTATTAGAATTCCGTGGGAGCAGGAGGGGAAGAACGTAAGCTGAATACAAAAAAAAAAAAAAAAAAAAAAAAAAAAAACAAACTAAAAAGAGTTGTAAAATTTATATTTCTGCTCTGACTTTGGACTCAGAGTCTGATGGCCCTCCTTCATGTTGTTGAATGACTAGAAAGTTTTGTTTCTTGGTTTTCACTTCCCTAAGATGGAGAAACATTTTTTTTTTAAGCAAAAGTGCAACTTACTAGCTTAAAAACAGTAAGTATTATAGGTCCCATTTTAGGCTGTCCAGATAGCATAAGAATTAAAGCAAAACAAAACAAAACCCAAATGATTGAAGTGTGTAATAGATTATAAGGAAGTTCTCCTGAAAACATGGCTAATAAACTGTTTTGCATAGAGGACTTCCTGATTATGAATACTTGGACCCCTCCAGATGTAAGAATATATGTTGCTTGGCCTAGCTATACACTAGGTTAGGAAGAATATTTGTGAAACACTGAAATTTAAGACAGAAATAACTTCTTTTGACTAGAGTGGCATTTGGCATTGAAGTGGGGAGAAAGAGGGAAGAACATGTTACAGCTTGTTATATGAGTTTTCAGAAGCTGCTGTCCTCATAATTTGAATGAACTCAGTGCTCATTTTCAGATTTCCCTGAGTGAATAAGAGGGAATGATTTTGTTTCCAAAAACTTTTCTGCAGGGCTTACCTTATCAAGTCATTTGGATATTTATTGCTTATGTTTTCAAGGAACTATGTTAATACTAAGTACTATGCTGTAATAGGTAACCCTGCAAGGCTTGATTTTAACCTCCCTCTCTCTCTTTCTCTACAGTTTGGAAGGACTGAAGTGATTGATAATACTTTAAATCCTGATTTTGTACGAAAATTTATCCTGGACTACTTTTTTGAAGAAAGGGAGAACCTTCGTTTTGACTTGTAAGTTCTGGTTTAACTTGGATTGTTAAGAAACTGATTTTTAAAGGCAAATTTTGTAACATATGGCTGGGTCTGGTTGCACGAATACTAGATTATATTGGTAGGAAACCAGATTAATTCTATTTAGAGTGTGGCCTGTGCACTATCCGTAGCACTACTTTTCATTTTATAGGTTTTTGGCTATTTGTTTATTGAAAAAATTAGTGAGCAATTTAACTATGCTGAAATGCTGGGGGTTATATACGGACATTCTTTCAGACTATCTTGGGCGTCGGTGCTTTCTTTGCAAGTTCTGCATATCCTCCAAGGTGATCTCATTTGCTCCCATGGCTGATGTCCCCCAGATCTTGAAGTTTCTCTCAGCTGCTTCTTTGTGTAGCGTACAGAGCTCTGCCTACCTGTTGCTTCCTTTATCTCTTCGTGGTCTTGTATTTCCAAGACCCAGGATGCTGGAGTCAGAATTTTTGATATTTTTAATATTCTTGTTATTTTGATGCCGAGTTAGGCATATCAAAAAATTATCATTAAATTCAACTTCTTGTCTGCAGAGAATCTGGAGTCAGTTTATTTGTAAGATATTCATTACTGAGTTTTTGTTTCACAGATGTGTAAACCCTGGTGATTGTTAGGTATCTGAAGATTGCTCAAGGGAAATCTGTTGCTATTTCTTAACTTAATTAAAAAAACTTAATAAATTAAAGTTTATGACCATTGCAAGTCTTTATAAATGTCTTTAAATAGCTGGAAACAATAAAATGTACCAGGCTGTCACAATTTATAAATATTTTTTTGATAAAAGTATTAATATCTTCTTTGAAAACATCCTAGATTGCTTCCTAATGTAAAAAGAAACTTATCTGCCCTTAACAGCCTTTCTCATTTTCCTCTAAAATGTGTGCAGTAAAATAACTTTCTGTTTAAAAAAGGAGAATCTTATCCCAGGCCCTGTTTTCAAGAGTTATAGGAGTTCTAAGTATTCATTATATTTATCAAACAAAATTTATTATATCCCATTCACTTTTTATGTCCTTGAAACTCCTTTTCAAATAGTAAAAATGATACTTCTGAGAAAAAATCCTAAAGTGGAATATAATGATTCCCTGACCATGTTCATCCTGGAGATTGCACAGTGTTGTTATTTAAAAGCCACATATAAATTGTGTCGAATGTGGTTCTCCTGTTGTTCAGGCCTTCGTAGCAGCTGTTCTCTCTCACCCCAGCATGGTATCTGCTTAATTTTTTCTCTCTGGTTTTAGACTTAACTTGATCCTGAAACCAGCCACTACTTCATGATTCTTTCTTGTTCTCTTTATTTCTCTTCCTCTCTCTCTTTCTTATTTGTTTGTATTGCTTTCTCTCATTTAAAAGCAGTAAATATTTATTATAAACTTTAAATAATATAGGCATTTAAAAGTGAAAGTTTCCTGTTAGTTCAATACCAAAAAACCCACAAAAAACCAAAAAAACCTCAACCCACAAACAACCAAAAATGTAAATGACTTGGTTTTGTAGATCTGTACTTGCAGATCTTCGTTTTGAAGATATACAAGCACATGGGAGTCTCAATATTTTGAAAAACACAAATATTTCTCTATTCCTTGAATTTTTCAGGTATCTTTTTATGCCACTATGTTATATATGTTTCATTTATTTTAATGCTGCATAATTTTCATTGCTTGAAAAGACACAATTTACGTAGCCAGACATCTACTGAAGGACATTTTGGATTGTTCTATTTTTACTATTACATGTAATCCTACAGCAAGTACCCTGGTATGTAAATTTCTTATAATTTTTAAAAAAATTTTCTGAGTATAAATTATTCAGAGTCAAATTTTAGAATAAAAAGATATGGACAAGAGTACTCAATCCCAGTTCTAATCTTTGAGACCAATTTAGAGATCCCATATGCTTTTTAAGTTTTTATTTTAATTCCTGTTAGTTAACATACAGTTTTATATTAGTTTCAGGTGTACAATATAGTAATTCAACACTTCCATACATCACCCTGTGCTCGTTACAACTAGTGCACTCCTTAATCCCCATTATCAATTTAACCCATCCTCCCACACACATCCCCCCTGGTAACATCAGTTTGTTCTCTAAAATTAAGAATCTGTTTCTTGATTTGTCTCTCTCTTTCTCTTATTTTTTTCCCTTAGCTTGTTTGTATTGTTTCTTAAATTCCACATATAAATGAAATCATATAGTATTTGTCTTTCTCTGACTGGCTTACTTCACTTGGCATTATACTCTCTAGCTCCATCTATGTTATTGCAAATGGCAAGATTTCATTCTTTTTTATGGCTGAATAATACGACATTTTACATACATATATATATATATATATATGTATACACACACGCACACACACACACCGCATCTTCTTTATCCATTCATCAATCAGTGGACACTTGGGCTGCTTCCATAATTTAGCTATAGTAAATAATGCTGCTATAAACACAGGGGTGCATGTTTCCCTTTGAGTCAGTGTTATTGTATTCCTGGGTAAATATCTAGTAGTGGGATTGGATCATAAGATAGTTCTGTTTTTAACTTTTTGAAGAACCTCCATACTGTTTCCTCCAGTGACTGCACCAGTTTGCATTCCCACCAACAATGCATGAGGGCTCCTTTTTCTTCAAAACCTTGTCCACACCTGTTGCTTTTTGTATTGTTGATTTTAGCCATGCTGACAGGAGTGAGGTGATACCTCATTGTAGTTTTGATTTGCATTTCCCTGATGGTAAGTGATGATGAACACATCTTTTCATGTGTCTGTTGGCCATCAGGACATCTTTGGAGAAATATCTCTTCATGTCTTCTGCCCATTTTTAATTGGATCATTTGGTGGGGAGGTGTTGAGTTTTGTAAGTTCTTTACTTATTTTGCATATTAACCATTTATCGGATATGTCATTTGCAAATACCTTCTCCTATTTAATAGGTTACCTTTTAGTTTTGTTGATTGTTTCCTTTGCTATGCAGAAGCTTTTTTATCTTGATGAAGTCCTAATAGTTCATTTGTGCTTTTGCTTCCCTTGCCTCAGGAGACATAATCAAGAAAGAAGTTGCTGTGTCAAAGTCTGATGTCAAAGAAGTTACTGCCTGTGTTCTCTTCTAGGTCTTTATGGTTTCAGGTCTCACATTTAGGTCTTTAATTCATTTTGAATTCATTTTTGTGTATGGTGTAAGAAAGCAGTCCAGTTTCATTATTTTGCATGTGGCTGTCCAGTTTTCCCAACACCATTTGTTTTGTGGTTCCGTAAACATTTTAGAATTCTTGGTTCTAGTTTGTGAAAAGTGCTGTATTCTGATAAGGATTGCATTCAATATGTAGATTGCTTTGGGTAGTATAGACATTTTAACAATATTTGTTCTTCCAATCCATGAGCATGGAGAATGTCATTGCATTTCTTTATCTCATCTTCAATTTCTTTCATCACTGTTTTATAGCTTTCAGAATACAGGTCTTTCACCTCTTTGGTTAGGTTTATTCGTAGGTAGCTTATTATTTTGGGTGCAATTATAAATGGGATTGTTTTCTTAATTTCTTTTTTGGCTGCTTCATTATTGGTGTATAGAAATGCAAGATTTCTGCACACTGATTTTTGTATCCTGCAACTTTACTGAATTCATTTATCAGTTCTGGCAGTTTTTTGGTGGAGTCTTTTGGGTTTTCTATATATAGAGTATCATGTCATCTGCAAATAGTGAAAGTTTTACTTCGTCCTTACCAATTTGGATGCCCTTTATAGCTTCTTTTTCTCTGATTGTTGTGGCTATGTTGAATAATAGCGGTGAGAGTGGACGTCCCTGTTCCTGACCTTAGGGGAAAAACTCTCGGTTTTTCCCCATTAACGGTGATGTTAGCTGTGGGTTTTTTCATATATGGCCTTTATTATGTTGAGGTATATTCCCTCTAAACCTACTTTGTTGAGGGTTTTTATCACGAATGGATGTTGTACTTTGTCAAATGCTTTTTCTGCATCTATTGAAATGATCATGTGGTTCTTATCCTTTCTTTTATTGATGTGATGTGTCACATTGATGGATTTGCAAATATTGAACCACCCGTGCAACTCAGGAATAAATCCTACTTGATCGTGGTGAATGATTTTTTTAATGTATCGTTGAATTCAGTTTGCTAGTATTTTGTTGAGAATTTTTGCATCTATGTTCATCAGAGATTTTGGCCTGTAGTTCTCTTTTCTGGTGTGGTGTCTATCTGGTTTTGATATCAGGGTAATGCTGGCCTCATGGACTGAATTTGGAAGTTTTCCTTCCCCTTCTATTTTTTGAAATAGTGTAAGGAGCATAGGTATCTATTCTTCTTTAAAGTTTGGTAGAATATGCCTGTAAAGCCAAGATCCTATATGCCTCATTCTCTGAACTTGTTGCCTGTGTTTTAGCTCTGATTTTCAGAACCATTTCTATTTTGTTTTGGTTGCTGTCTGCCCAAAAGCCTCTGTCACCATCACAAGCAGCTGCTGCCAGGTGACTGTTTCACTGCTGTTCCTACTTGGCCCTGGTTTCTTAAGCCTATGCCCTACTCATCCTTTATCACCTATGTTGTAACTGTGGCTATTACAGAATTTCACATGGAATGAAAAGAAGGATGCTTTCAAGAGGATGATAGCAATCAAGTGTTTGTTAGTCAGTAGACCAAAGAGCAAAAACTAAGAGCTGGGCTAATCATTCTAGAGAGGAAAAGAAGGTAAAGAATGATTTACCTGTCCAGAGTTCTCATCTCTACTGAAGATGTGGCTATGGAAGCTAATGGGTTTTAAAAAAAGTGTCCAGTGCAAGAAATGTAATTCTACCGATCTCAGTGCTAGTTAGTCTTCAGATATTATGCCTGTTTAAATAGGTAGTGTTTCAACAATCAATCTGACAAACTAGTTAGTCCAAATGAGAATGAATATATTAGATTAGGGAGGTGCCTGGTACTTACGTCATGTTTGTAAGCTTACTAGATGTGCTTACCATGAACAAGGGAAGACTTAAAGGTAGGAGGAAGTTAGGGCATTGCTAGAACGTCGCATACTTCTCTAGTATTTGATGGTAAATCAATAGTATTGTTTAACTTCACTGTATGTATTTCAGGGAATTAAAAGGAAAACAGAACTATACATTTACTGGCAGAAATTGAGAAGGAAGGAATGATAAGATGGTTTAATATGTTTGTTACTAACATCTTCCAGTTATTTATAAACTAAATGAAATAGTTATAGAAGCTCATGGAGTTTGAGTTTTGTAGGCACAGACAAAAAGAGGTTATTTTTGTTAGTAATATGACTACTCTTATTCACAGTTTGTAATAGAATCATACGCATATATAACTTTAACCTACCCAACAAATTTCTGAGGTGGAATTAATCCATTTTTGTAAATAAGAAAACCAAGGCCCAGAAAGTGTAATATGTTCAAAGGATCAGATTTTGACTAAAATAGTTTGTAATTAAATGCTACAAAACCCGAATTTCTAAAATTTTATGCAGTCTAAAAATTATGTCTAAACTAGGATATTTTTATTTTTGCCTTGGTTATTTAATACTGATGAAAGTATATGTTTAAAGTATTCTGCACATTGAATATAATAGTATGATAGAATATATTTAATCTATCTAAATAAACAAGAGTAATACTGTCTAGGAAATTGCTATGTTTGATAGGAATGGGAGCATGTTATATTATTTCATCTCAGTGTGACAAGAAGAAATAGAATGACAGAAATTAGTGTAGGTAAATTGATATGTTTTAACTTCTCCAGCTTTCTCTTTTCTTCTAAAAATTACAGTAATTTTCACGGAAATTATGTAATGTTCAAAATGTGAAAGCATATTGCAAAATTGAATTATGTATCATTTTATCTTTTGAATACATTTGGTTAATTTCAGCAATCTGATTCAAAGAGCTTTATTTCAATTGTATAGCATCTCTGGAGAATTCAAACAATTAGGGCCAAAGAAAGGGATACCTGATTATTGAGAAAAGTAACAAGTATATTCTTAGTTCATGTAGTAGTTTTGATATCACTTTAGTTAATTCTTTTGATTTACCATGTATTAGAATATCTCACATAACACCTTTAACCTGTGAGAACAGGTTTTCTTTTTCTTTCTTTCTTTCTTTCTTTCTTTCTTTCTTTCTTTCTTTCTTTCTTTCTTTCTTTCTTTCTTTCTTTCCCCTTCCTTCCTTCCTTCCTTCCTTCCTTCCTTCCTTCCTTCCTTCCTTCCTTCCTTTGTGATTTTTCCAGCATATCTACCCAAATAAGTGTGGAAAACACTGTATTTGTTCACTGTTCATTGTTTACTGTTCATTTGTTCATTGTTATGTGTATCTGTTTATTCATTAGTATACCTAATTATAATTGGTTTTTAAATTTTGTCTTAGCAATGTGTTATTCCTAGGAAAAAATATTCATTGTAGGATATTTGGAAAATAAAAACAGGATAAAGTAGGCAATAAAATCATTTGTAACCCCAGTCTGCATCTCCCAGAGAACTATAGTGATACTCCAATGCATTTATGACAACATGTCCCCTTGAGGGAACAGTGATGTTGAAGAATACAGTAGTCCAAACTGGCCAACAGCCAGATGTAAATGGTTTTCAGAATTGTGTTTTATTTGATCTGTCCACTGATTTCATAAAATTCTAAAAAAAACAATTAAAAAGAAGCTGTGAAAAGTGTGTGATGTAAAGAATTGCCTATTATGGAAGGTTTGAAAAATGTTTTTCAGGATCCTTTTTTTATTTAACTTTGAATGCTGATAGAAAATTGTAATGACAGAGAAAGAGAGGGAGAGACAGAATGAATATGTCTTCCTGTCAAAACTGGGCCAAATTCCTGTAAGTTCTGATTAATTCATAGTAATTATTATTGTTATTGTAATATGCCTGAGATATATATTTAAGATTAGTTTATCAACTATGAGTTTTAAAATTCTCCTGCCTTTTTGATTCAATGTGTACTTCTTCATTGAAGAGCCATGGTCTCTGTCATCATACTACGTATGGATCACAGATAGGTCATAAACGTTGGCATTTATTTATTTTGTTAAAATTATCACACTGATAATAGTAAAGTACTTTATAAATCACTTTTTTGTCACAGTTGAAAACTATTATTGGCAGAACAGCTGCACAAAAATGCCTTTGAGCAAGAGGTGTGGGTAGTCACATCACTATCTAACATGAGCCAGAGAATAGGAGAAATGAGATACAATCTTTTTCACTCTTGTTTTTTCACTTAGACTGGAACAGCAACAAGGTAGTTAGGAGTCTAGATTTGACTTACCTCGCAAATTATTTTCCTTCTTGATAAATCGAATGGTGATAATTGTGGAATGTATAATGTTATTGTATTTTATTTTTGAAGGATCTCAACACTTTGAGGAAAGTAAGTTTTTAAAAAATTTCTTCCCAATACTGTAATTCCAGTTTTTCCCCTTGGTTAAGGACTCCCTTAACAATGTCAAGGTCTAATTTTGAGAGTTTTCAGTCACTTTCGTTTATTAGAACCATTTTATTTTGTTAATCACATGTAGTCTTCACTTTAGAATTTTAATCTCAAACTTATTTCAAAACTCTTCACTTCCTCTCCCCTCCGATGAAGCTGTTGTCTTAGCAACTTGCAGGAGAGCAGGGGCGAAGAGGAAAAGTAGATGAACTTGGGGGACGGGGGGAGGTGTGGTTTCTTATCTTCTGAAGAATCTAGACCTTAAGGGTGACATGGGTCACACACTCTGCTTGTCCCTCAGTTCTCAGAAGGCACTTCTTAGGACTGTCACCTGACATTGTCTTTTCTTGGCAGCCACAGGCTGGACCTGTAGGCAGGTTCTGTAGCTCAGAAACCAGTTGCTGTCTTCTCCTTCTACAGGCACCTCAGATTTTGGAGCTCCCCTTCACTTGGCTGTGGGGAGTGGAAGGAACCTCCTCTTGCTGCCCAAGAAGTAGGAATAGCCTGTCCCTTTATGAGTCAGTTTATAGAGAAGGGTCTGACTCTGAGGGTGACTCTTGAGTACCACTGAGCCAAGCGGAAGGGAGTACTTAGCATCTTTGGTTTTCAGTTGGAGCCTTCGATGGAATTTCAGAAGTACAGGAGAAACTCTAGTCAACATCTCTTACCTCTAATTGAAAACGTGATCCTTAGGATCCATCCAAATCAGTTACTGCCGATTCAGTACTCTGGTAATAATATTTCAGCAGCAGCTTCAAGTTTACAAAATTGACATGAGTAAATTTAGGCAGTGGGCTGCACCCTCTTAGGGGTGAGCTACTTAGCTTCCTGCTTTCCATATAATCTCTTCTCTTTAATGAAAGTATGGCATTAATACACATAAGCACACACATATTTTAACTATTCAGGATGTAGTGTTGATGTCTGAACTCTGAGGGTGAGGACCAGAGTGGTCTTGATATTTTTAGAAAAGTTAGCAGGCAAATTTCATGAAAGGAAAACTCATGATAATTTCAAATGCATTATAATCCAACGTATTACCTAAAGCCCTCAGAAGTAGGCTGTAAATTGCATATTTTGGAGATATTAGCTTGAAAAAAGCTTTGTTAAAGGCAAGAAAAGGGGATTGTATTTGAAGATACTTAAACTCTTTGTGATGAAAACATAAACTCCTTTTCTTTTTGCCTCTTTTAACAGAACTGAGCACACCCTGTTATTTCTCCCTGGTCCACAGTACACCCTTTATAGAAAACAGCTTCTGATTCTTGGGAAGAAGCCAGCCGTTATTTTTCACCTTTGATATTGCTGTAGTTGCTAATTTCAATCTTAGTCTTAAAAAATTGTCTTGAATAAGAAATATTTTTTGTACTAACATCTGTAGGTTTTCAGTAGATGTTGGCAATTAGCTGATTGAAAATTCGAGGTTACAGCTGTTCAGAGTGATCAGAATGCCCTGATGGGAAGGAGAGTAATTTGTAATTTTTCCCAGGCAGGTATTTTTGCATCACACAGCTCTGAAGCCAGTCTGTAGTGAACATGCTTTGCTAAGGAGTAAGTGAAACTTGCTCAGCATTGGTACATTCTGAGAACTCTGTTTCTTTGCCTTTTATTGATTGAGATGCTTTGTTTCTCTGTAAAAACATTCTTGTTATGTGAGACCGAAGACTTTAATTAACCTTAAAAAAAAAAAAGCCAAAAACTTTTGGTAGGAAGCTATGCACAAGGAGTGTGAAAGGAATATGATTTGGGAGAAATACTGGAGCCAGTACAAATATTTTCCTACTTAAGACTTGAGAGATTTGAGGTTGTTTTGACTGTTAGCGATCTTACTTTTTCTACAAATTCTTTAAAATGAGGGGCTAAAGTGAGAGTGAGTGATGTTTTCCCAGGATCTTTCTAAGAAATCATTTATTTACAGTACCAACTGGTCAAAAACAGGACAGGACATAATCCCATATGAATGCATTTCTCTTTCTGTAAAATACATGGTTTCCCTAAGTCCAGTGATTGGGGAAAAGTAATGTCTCATTACTTCAGCCAAATTTCAAAGTCAGCAGTAGCATTTAAAATACTAAGTAAAAATTAGAATGTACACAAATGACAGCCTGTTAACCAGCACCTGTTTATTTTTTAGTGGTATCCAGTGGAGAGGAATTGCAGTTATTGGGGAATTTTGAGCAGTATTAGGATACTATTGATTCACACAAAAGAGAAGTCTTTTTGTTTTGTTTTATTTTTATTTTTTAACTTTTTTTTAACAATAGTATGGAAGAGAAGTTTTAAACTTTCTTATCAAGCAGCAGAATTGATGACTAAAAGTATCAGGACCTCTACTTAGGTTGTGGAAATAAAAGGACCCGGAGATTGTGAATTCTACCATGGGCGTATATGTTACAGATTATAAGAAACTTCTAAATTTGCAAGTTTTTCATGATTGGTTTGATTGATTTGATTTATATTATTTATAGTTTTTTTTGTAAAACACTGATATTTTTCTGTAGCTGTATTTGGTGGAAATAATTTGAGTTTTCTCTTTTAATCTTTTAGGTATGATGTTGATTCCAAGAGCCCCAACCTGTCCAAACATGTAAGTTTATACTTTATGTTTTTATGATGAGTCCATAAGATAAATTACAATATCATGATTTATGATTGGTGTTTATGTTGGTATATTAATATAAAAGGTATATGTCCCTAACTTTTCCTGTAATAATTGTCATAGAAGATAAATAACATTTTTCAAGGACCCTAGAATAACATTTGGAGGAACATATTAAAGCAAAGATATCTTTCATAGGTGAAATGGACTCACCTTGTTTATTATTTACTTATATATTTTTAAAAAGAAATGTTGCCAATTCCCTGCCTCATTTGGAGTTGGATCAGGTTAAGCAAGATGAAATAGTGAGCCCGTGTCATTTTGAGAGGCTTCACTTCTGAAAGAATGAGAAGTTCTTGGGTGTACGCAGTGATTTGCTAATTCTGCTGTCCTTGTGGTCCATTCTTTCAATGATATTTTCTAAGTGCCTCCTCATGCTGGTACTATTTCAGTTTCTGAGGATACAGTATGAGCAAGGTGGACATACAGAGTCTATCCTCAAGTTCACCTACAGTCTCTTTTTTTTCCTTTTGGGTCCTGATCTCCCCTCCATCTGCCCACTGCTCTTTTCTCGAGAGCTCTTCTTCCCAGGCCACAACTGTTCCCTGGGACATTCCCAGGTTCAGGAGCAGCAAGGGCATCAGAACTAGGCAGATCTGGAGGAAGGGATGAGGGTGAGATTCTCTGGCCAAGCACTGTGGATCTGATCCGCCTGTTTATTGAACTGTGGGAATGGAATTAGGCCAAACAAGGAGGAAGGGCTGAATGGGTGCCGAAAGGAATGTAACCAGGTTCCAAGTGGAATCTGAGTACCTGGCTGTAGAATTCGGCAGCCGTGCCAGGCTTGAGAAGTGAGGCTGGGAGGAGTCATAGTCGTGCGCAGAGGGTCAGGGGGTGAGAATTTTCATGTCTCCATTGTTGTAGCCTATTGATTAGAATAGATGGAGATATATATATATATATCCAGTGTAGTTTGGAGAGGGGTAATGTCATGATTCAGAGAAGAGAGGACACATGAGAGGTTATCCCAAGCTAAAACGGTGATTTAGGGAAACTGGAAAGCTGGTAAAAATGCTGGTAAAAATCACAATTTACCGTTCTTGTCTGTCGTAATAAGAAAGCTATGATATTTATTTTTGTTATGGAGCATAGAGCAGAATCACTGAAGAAGCATTCAAAGAAAAGTCTTTCCTTCTTTTAAAGGATTTTATTTTATATTTTATTTGAGAGAGAGAGAGTGCAGGAGGAGAGGGAGAAGTAGACTCCCTGCTGAGCAGGAAACCTGGTTGATGCAGGGCTCGATCCCAGGACCCTGGGATTATGACCTGAGCCAAAGGCAGATGCTTAACCCACTGAGCCACCCAGGGATGCCCAGAGAATAGTCTTTCTGATTGACTTTTCTACAAATTGAAAACAAATACTGTAATAAGCTCATTACTCCCCATAAATACAGTTCATGGCAGTTGCCATGCCCTCCTCATAAGATTTATAGCATTGTGGCTGGACATTTAAAACTTATTTGCGTAGCTTTGTATTGAAAGTTTTCCAAATTCCACTGGAAGAATCAGAAAAAAAATTCCATTTTCTAGTCAAAATTTCGTTGCAAGGAAAGAAAATGCAGTCATTTACCTCACACGTAGGTGGTTAACATTGAAGAGATTTAGGAGTGTCTCACAGATGTGATGTGTAGCTTGCCCTTATAGGAACTGCAGCTAGAAACAGGTGTGTGGGTTGGGACTGAGACAGCTATTTTCTCGATTTCTCTCCCTCTGAGGCCACATATTCTTTCCATTATGATTCTTCTCTGAGCTTCTGTTTCTCTCCGAAGACCAAGTCTCTCTGTTTATTCATCTTTGTACACGTAGGAAAAATGAGCTGCCTAAACCCTGAGTGGACATAGACTTTCAAATGCCCACTCTCCCTGAATATAATTTCTGTGTTTCTCAGTTCAAATTACTTTTTAGAGGGCATGATAACTGGGCAGGTAAGGAGATTCCCATGGGGTTGACTATTTTGAGGGTGAGTGTCAAGGTGGTAGCATGTGGTCCTTAACAATGTTGTCCAGGGCAGAGAGTAATATATGGGATAGAAAGGTACCTCAAACATGATGAACTATATTTTCCTTAAATAATCTGTAATTATATTATATAAGAGATATGTACTATAAAAGCCCTGAATGAACATATATTTACAATTTTTTTTTGCAGAATAGCTTTTTATATTTTTCCACAAGAAGCGCTTCATGTCTTCCTCCTGGTATCTTGACTCTGCTTTACCCTCATGTCATCTCTTTACCACCACCTTCTTATCACCATAGGTCTTTTCAGAACAGCCTAGAGTTCTACCATCTTACTTTACTGTGTTTTGGTTTTTATTTCTGCTTGAACTATTCTTGACATAGGTTAGAGAAAAATGTCATGGCCTCTCTTCACTTTTTACTTTACTTGAATTCCCCATTATTTTGGTTAAAATCGACTGCTCTGTTCTTGAAATCCTCATCTCCTCTGACTTCCACAGAAATGCCTCCCTTGCGGGGGTGCCCAGGTGGCTCATTCGTTTGAGCGTGCAACTCTTGATTTAGCTCAGGTCATGATCTGAGGGTCATGAGATCGAGCCCTGCATTGGGCTCCCCGCTCGGTGGGCAGTCTGCTTCTCTCCCGCTTTCTCCCTCTGCCTCTCCCCCTGCGCGCTCTCTCTCTCTCTCTCAAATAAATAAATAAATAAATCTTTAAAAAAATCTCTTGCTACTTTCCCTACCTTTGTGTTTACTCATTAGCTACCTCTTTTTTTTTAAGTTTCTCTTCCTCTTCCTATCCCTTAATATCAGTGTTTCTCCTGGTTTTGTTTTCACCTTTCATCTCATCTCACTGTATCAGCTCTCCTTGGGAGATCTCAGCCATTTCCATGCCTTACCCTGATGTGTCCCAAGTGTCTGTCCCTCTGCGTACCCCAGCAAATACAAGTTTCCAGCTGCTTGTTAGATATTGCCTGGTAGATATTCTGCAGAAGCCTAAAACTCAAATATATTAAAAGTGTATGACCTTTTCCATTCCAGCTTTGCTCCTCTGCTTGTATTATCTATCACCAGAATTATCATCAACACAGTGTACTTAGAAAATTTGGTTGTGCAGTTAACCACTTTCTGTCTCACATACCACATCTTGTGAACAAACCCAGATCCTGTTCATTCTAGTGAAGTATTATATCTCTTCTGTCTTCTTTCCTTTCTTACCTGTTACTTAATTCAGATTCGCATCACCTTTCTTCTAACTATCATGTAGCTTCTTATAGTTCCCATGCTTTATATTACCTCACATTTTAATGTATTCTTTACATTACTCTCCGTATTTTATTTCTTAAATATATTTAGTAAGCAATACAAATTTGTTAATAAGTGTCTGCGCTTGTAAATGGGTGAAGCGTGCCAGAAGAGAGAGGAAATGTGTTTTTGAATTGTTACAGTTGTTAGAGAGTACTGTCTTGAATTTCTGTTAGAAATTAACAAGAAAAGCCCTTCCTGATTTAAAAGCATCCAAGTACAGATTTTAGGTGGAAGAGCATATCACTCATTCAACCCAAAAAGAGTTCAGGAGGCATTTAGATCAGAGGAGTCAATAAAAAAACTAGGTCTACTCCCTGAGGATTCAATTGTTTTAAAGTGTTGTTGTCTACCTGCCAATTTTGCAAAGTGAAATAAAAACTGGAACCTTTTAGGAGAGACTGCAAAGTGTCTGAGCTTGCATGTGGAGAATAGGCACTTTACCTTTCACAAAGGGGATTTGGTAGCCTAGAGAGACTCCTTAGGTCAACAATAAGAAAATCTTTTTTTTCCATTCTCATTTCTGATAAATTTGGCAGAAACCCCTTTGAGGATGACTTTGTTTGATTTCCAGTACTTAAGGATCTTGGGTCAAATTCTTAAATTTTTGGAACCAGTAGGGAAAATGGAGATATAATATAGAATTTTACCTTTGATTTCTAACATTGCAAATGAATACAAGGTGAGTGGATAAAGGGTCAGTATCCTTTTAACTGATTTTATAAGTGGTAGAAAAGTTCTTAGTGGAGAAACATTATGTTCCAGGCTGACTTATGGAATCCAGGGACAATTTCCTTTGCAGGATTTATCCATTTGATGATTCTCTAAGGAACTTACTGAAATATTATCCCCCCACCGAAGTGTTAGATCCTATGAACAGAATCTGGCATTTTGAATTCCAGCTTTGTTCTCTAAGTTGCTGTTGAGCCCACTCATCTTAATGCCATTAACATTAACTTAATGCCATTTGCATAATTTAATTGCACCAGCCAAATCATTAATGAAAAGATTAATAACAGGACCATAATTGGTGAATCTAGGATTCTGCTTGGTGTTCTGGACCAGATGACCTCAAAACTGTACTTTGTGTACTAAATTTTCATACCCACCAGGAAATCCAAAATGCATTTATTCATTTGGTTGATTTCAGAAGGTACCCACTAAAATTTTTGTTTTAGATATGTTAATGGCTCACTGGATTATTTTGGCCATGAAATACCAGCCTTTAGTGAAGATGTGTATCTTCTTTAATATATTTTCTAAGTATCATCTACATAAGCTTCCACATGTAGACCAGTTGTATTTGAAAATTTCATTTGAAAGATAATTGTTTGAACCATGAAGTGCATTTTCTCATAGGAAGAGATTTATAAGTGGGGCACAATTTTTTTCATTAGAAGAAAAGCCAGTTTAACCCATATATAACTGAACTGAACTCTAACGTATTTTCACAAAATCAGGTGAGTCATGAATGTATTTCAGGTGCTGTTCAAGTGCTGAGGAATGTAGCAATGTATAAGACAAACAAGGTCCCTGTCCTGAAACAGCTTACACTTTGGAATTGGGGGAGTGGAGTGGGCAGATCTATTTAACAGAAACAAATGCGGAATGATTAAGATAACTTACTTCTTTATACACTTATAAGCTATTGATACTGAGAGAGAGTGGCCAATGAAGAATGCTAGCTAGAAGCTTTGGTTTTCCTCACCCAGGCAGCGAGATTCTGTACCAGTTCTCATCCTGGGTATACTTAAGAAAGGGAGGGAGGGAACTATTGAAAATCTAGAGGAAGAGCATTCCAGGCAAAAGGAACAGCAGTGCAAGGACCTTAAGTCAGTAAAGAACTTGGAATGTGGGTGTAACTGAAAGATAGCTACCATCTATAGAGTACTGTGAATGAGGAGAACGGAATGAAATCGTTTGAAAAAGTACACCGAATTCAGATGATGTGGAGATCTGTAGGCCATGGCTTACAAAAAAAAAAGTTTTTTTTAATGGATTTTGCTGGAGGATGACATAATCTGATTTATATATTTAAGTAACAACTGGCAGCTGAAGTGGAGGATGGGGATGGGAAGCAAGACTGGAATTAAGGAAACTGGTAGAGGGATCATTGAAAGGACATGACCACGGGTGAGCTGGACCTGGTCCCTCCCTCCCCTGACCTCGAAATGTATGTTATGCCCACTGTTGTGCCCACTGTCCTGTTTCAAGGACGGAGGCCTTGAGAGAGTAATGTATTGTTGAGACCATCTGTACTGCGTATATGACTGAACCCTATTAAGGCCTCTATAAAAAAGCCTTACGATTCTGGCAGGCAGGTGTGGAGATCTACTCACCTTGCAGCTGCCCAAGACAAGCCCCATATGTAAGTTCTCTTGCTTAATAAACTTGCCACCTACCAGTCTGGAGTGGCCTGCCTTTTTCTTTAGTCTTTTCTTGCCCTCTATGTATGGGGGCAAGTTTTAGATTGCACCTGGGGAACTCCCCTATTGTGAACCAAAAAAGACTAATTGTAAGGCTGGTACAATTTGGCTAGATGAACACTATTTGGTGGGTATAGCCCTTGAAGGGCTAAGAAGTGGTCAGGTATTGGTGATGTGATTGCTGATGAATTGGATGTCCAGTGAGAACATAAGAGAAGAAGTTAGAATGACTCTTAGGTTTTTGGCAAGAGCCACAGGATAAGTGGTGTTTAGTGTATTGCAAGGGGCACACTGGGGTGGAAGAGATTGAGGTGGTGGGGCGAAGATACAGAACTCAGTGGTCAGGGCAAGATTATGTTTTTTGAGACCTCAGTAAGCATCCACCTGGAGATATTGACTTGGCCATGTCTGGAGAATAGAAAGATAGTTTTGGGAATCATCAGCCTATAGAGTTAGAGCTCAGTAAAGTTACCTAAAAGAAATTTATATATCTATATACATACACATAGATATATGTACATACATATATATGTATATATATACCTATGTATATGAAAAAATTTATATTAGAGCTCAGTAAAGTTGCCTAAGAAATTAGATAGATAGATAGAGGTACATATATACATATATGTGTATGTATATACATAGATGTACATGTGTACATACATATATATCTACCTACATACATACATGTATATATGTATCTACTTACCTATCTATTTATCTATATATATAAATGGAGAAGAAAATAGAACAGAAACTAGAAACTTTGGTGAACTGAAGCATTTAGAATTTTGGGGGAAGAACATTAGCCAGAATTATCATTTTTAGAAGCTAGTCAGGACATGTCATTTTCCAATTCAAACCGTCCAATGGGTTTTCTACACTTTATACTCATGATGGAATTCACAGTCCTCCAGGGGTCCCTGGTTCCCTCCTCTCTTTCCATTCTCTGCCTTGTTCTTCTGCTCCAGCCCCACTGGCCATCTTGCTTTTCCTTGAACACCCCAAGTATATTCTTGTCTCAGAGACATTGTTTTTGCTTTTTCTCCAACCTGGAATGCTTTTGTGCCAAATTCTCAAGATGGTTCTTTTTCTCAGATTATTTACATTTACATTAATTGTCACCTACTGCGAAGCCTTTTTAATAATAACTTCCTTTCTCTATGTAAACAAGCTTTCAGGTCCTCAATAGATGATGAAAACTAGCCTTACAAGCATATTCAAGCTAAAGTATTTATGACTGATGTTTTATAAATGGATTATGTTTCCATTTGCATTTTCAGTAGGGTCTTGTGAGTCTTAGACTTTAAGACAGAGATAGGGACAATGCCTGAGTTAGGTTTGATGACCGTATCTTCAGCACTCACTAAGTTATATTAGGTGTGGTTGTTTGCATGCAAAACTGGCCCTTACTTGGGCGGAATTCAGTATTTATTAATGATATTGACTGATTATATTATATTATATTTAATACTATTATCTAATATTTAATAGTATTATGTAGTAAGTTTTCTTATTATTTGGCCTGTCAACTGTCTCACCATGGTTACTGGCAGTGAGAATATTTAACTTACTTTCTGTAAGCATATTATATTTCTCACTTCTTTGCTGATGAGAACTAATATTCTACATAAAGTGATGTGCTCCAAAAGGTAAATATTTTCCATAGACTTGTTTTTTCTTTGACTAGCGTAGCTTTATTTTTTGATCTTTATATAATATGGCTTACAATTACTAAATATATATGTTATGGATAATTTTTAAAAATTGGTTAATTTAGATAAATGACCATCCACTCATCGTTGAAAGCTTTTATTTTCATTCAGTGATTCACTGAACTGCTTTCATTTGGACTCTTAGCGAACAAAGACTGTTTTGAAAATCAACATTTGTGCTGGGGGAAAAATAAATACATTCAGCTTTAGAGTATAATTTTGAAATTGCATTTGTGACTTAACCATTGATGTCTAAGTTTAGGAATTTTGTTAATCTCTTGGAGGTAGATTAGCATTTTTTTTTAAAGATTTTATTTATTTATTCGACAGAGATAGACAGCCAGCGAGAGAGGGAACACAAGCAGGGGGAATGGGAGAGGAAGAAGCAGGCTCATAGCGGAGAAGCCTGATGTGGGGCTCGATCCCATAACACTGGGATCACACCCTGAGCCGAAGGCAGACGCTTAACTGCTGTGCCACCCAGGCGCCCCATAGATTAGCATTTTTGATTTGTAGATGGATCCATCCATTAAAAAAACAAATCCCTGCTTTAAAAAAAAAGTATTATTATGTTAAAATGTGACAATTTGTTTCTACTAAAATATTGAGTCCAATTGTTTCATATTGAGTTTGCCTTATATCCAAAATAGCATAGAGATGTGCGAACAACCATAAAGAGAGTGGATGTCATTACTGGAACACGGAAGCACCATGTTGGATTATTATAAATGATTGCCATATTAGGATATAGTGTATAACATAACTAAGTCACACCTCAGTCTTTATAGTGGGTGTGATTAGTATGAATTACTTAAATACGAAGGAGGTCAACAATATTAGCAGGAAGTATCAGCAATAAAATAGATAATGCCAACAATAAAATGTCACAGGTAATAGAAGCTTTCCTCACCAGATTTTTTCTACAATGGTCAAAATATTGTAAAAGCGAGAAATTTTGTATTCCTTGATTTTTCTTGCTCTTACTGGTTTAGCATGAATGTGCTTAAATCAGTTAAATGATCACAAAATGGGAACAAGCAATAAAAGAAGGTAAATCGTGAGTCTGTCTTATCAAGAAATGGAATGATTAGCTACTGAACAGTTGACTGCACCCAGTTACTGTGCTGTGTCAAAACGTAGCTATCATTAAGTCTGTTTAATGTCTTTTAATCTAAATTATCTATTAATTAGAGATATTACATTTTCTTTTTTTTTTTTAAGATTTTGTTTATTTATTTGACAGAGAGGCAGCGAGAGAGGGAACACAAGCAGGGGGAGTGGGAGAGGGAGAAGCAGGCTTCCCGCTGAGCAGGGAGCCCGACGCGGGGCTGGATCCCAGGACCCTGGGATTACGCCCTGAGCCGAAGGCAGACGCTTAACGACTGAGCCACCCAGGCGCCCCAAGATACTACATTTTCAGATGCTCCTTGATCACTTCATAAAACAGGAAAGCCCTTTATAGATTATCTTAGTAGACGTTTTAGGAGAAATATGCCTCACTATTGAATGCTTATGAAATCATTTATGATGCCAATGATCAACTATAGTTGATTCGCTTTGTGATAGTATAGAAATCAAAAGTTTCACTTACCTTTAATGCCTCTTGGTCACTATACCATTGTTTTAAAAATGTCATTCTTTTACATATGTATGTTTATATGCATACTACTTAACATGTTAAGATGAGTTGGTATATAAGACACATTCGTATTTTATAATGACACTTAAAATGAGCATTTGAATATAGGGGATATAAAATATATTATTTTATTCAAGTAATTATAGTATCTGTAGTGCTGGAATCTAATGGCAAGGGATAAGTTTTGAGTATATAGTAATATCCTTTTAACTGCAGGGAAGTAGGGAGAAGAGAAGCATAGATTTATTAACTGCTTACCATGTTCCAAGCATCTGTTCTAAGTGCTTTGCATCCATTATCTGCATATACTATCTTATTAAGTGCTTTGCATAGACTGTTTTGTTTAGTCCTCCCAACAACTTAATATGTAGGCATTATTTATGATGTCTGTTTTACAGATCAAGATACCGAGACATAGAGTCATTAGTAAGACTTCTATTAGTAAGTGGTTCAGCCAGATTATAAACATAAGCAATATGGACCCTCATAGTTCTCACTCTAAAGAATATGTTGTACTGCTTTGTTATAGAGAAGTAGCTAAGCACAATATAATTTAAAATGTAGATAGAGGAATTGATCAGTAAAAAATGGTATGAAGAAATAAGTAGTAAGTCTGAAGGAATTAGAGTATTATGCTCAAGCATGCAGTTAAAGAAGACACTCTCCTGGATATTAAAAAGAAAAGGAAGAGAAATACAGTTGATCCCTGAACAACAAAGGGGCTAGAGGTGCCAAACCCCACACAGATGAAAATCTGTGTATAACTTTTGATTCCCTAAAAACTTGACCGCTAATAGCCTTCTGTTGACCGGAAGCCTTTCTGATAACATAAACAATCATTTAATACGTATTTTGTAGTTTATATTTGTTATATACTGTATTCTTACAATAAAATAAGCTAGAGAAAAGCATATGTTATTAAGAAAATCATAAGAGAAATAAATTTATGGTACTATACTGTATTTATTGAAAAAAATCGATGTATAACATCGATGCAGTTTAAACCCATGTAGTTCAAGAGTCAACTGTATATTTGTATAATAATCAGCTAGAATCTGATGGTATAGGAGTGCTTCCTTGGACTTTGAGCTGCATTATATTAATAATAAAACTAGATTTAGGTAGTTAATGGGAATAATCTAAAGACTCCCTCCGATGGGCTGATAACTTTTTAAACTACCTATGCACTGCAAAACTCATGTAATTGTTGTAATGCTTTGTGTTCTGTGCTTTTCACTCTTCTTATCTCCTTTACTTTGTATTACTAGACCTTTCAGCTTTAACAACAGCATACTGCATTCAGGGTCGTATTTGTATACTTCTAAAGAGTGGGAGAATGTACCCTGTATACTAACAACATGGCTTATGTACATTTAAATAGATTTCAAAATTAAGTTCTATCTGTGTGTTATTTAGATTATAAAATAATAATTAACTGATTTGGCAAATTAATCTCTTGGTCATTGTGGGGAAAGCCCAATAGTCAATGTGATTGAATAAATTGAAGCATTTCTCAACTGCTGGACACTGGATTTGTCTATGTGTGTGTTAAAGCTGTGGAAACATGCCTGGATTTATTACTGGAAATTCTTTTATGATGTAATTTATAATGACTCATCAACTGGAACACAACACCATTGTAAGAAACAATAAAGTAGTTTGCGTTAAAGGTAATTTTTATTTCTATCTTTATCTAACTACAGATGAAAATATCTAAAAATATTCATTAAAGGACATGTATTCTATTACTGTATTGTGTAAAATGCATAGAAAATGTGAAGCATTGAGATGACTAAAAAATAGATTCAGTAGAAATTTCCAGTGCAGGGCGTAGTTAACAATCACCGTATGCCGATTTTTCCACTGTGAATGGTAAATGTGTTGCTCGATAGGAAATACATAAACACAGAGTAAAACGACTACGTAAATCCCGTAAATATTTAGGGGCAATGTATGCAGGAACTCTAGAGGCAATATATAGAGATGCATACCATATCTTTTTGGTGCACATTTTATTGATTTTATTATTTTAATTTCCCTTTTGTTCAGCAATGATGATATTTGTGTGTTCTCTTTTTGCTAGTATGTCTACCCTAATGTGGATATGCTCAATACTTCTGTTTTGTTTTCTTGAGGAATGATAGCACAGAACAGCTTAGCATGCACAGCTACCTATCAGTATCAGTATCTACAGAAAAGAGTTCTAGAATCCCCCATGTATTTTTCACTGCTGACTCAGAAGAACAATGATCTATTCCAAATCTTTAGTATTCAGCACTGACTTTTTGCCATGAGACTTAGAGAAACTTAGGTTTTTTAACCCATAAACACATCTGTAAAGTCTGTTTTGAAATTGGGAAAGACATGTTGTTATTAAGGATATTTAATTTAAATATGTCAAGGCTTTACTGAAAGTACTTTTTACCTACTTGGAAGCAAAATTGAAAATGATTTACACTTTCATGACGATGTAACTGAATTTGTGTGAGTTTGCTCCTTGGTGAGTCACAGATACACCAAGTGGAGTTGTCACACGAAGGAAACTATTTGCAGCAAATGAGATCATGCGGAGTAACTTCTAAAACCAGGGCTCCCCAAGCAAGAGCAAGGGTGGATGGGTTCCTTTTATTTAGGGTTCCAGGGAATATTTAGAAAGGGGAACCTTGTCTTCATATGCAGAGGTGGGCATAAGGTTGCATATGCACCTTAAGGAGACAGGCCTGTACATACATTGTATGTTATGTTAATAAGGCTTGTGCTCCTCCTTGGGTGGAGAATTTGGCATTATAATGAGGTAGAGGTTACTGTCCTATGTGTGAGTCAGTGGTTGAGCTCAAACTGGTCTGGGTGGTCTGCACCTCCAGGGCTCTTTGCCAGAGCAGTCATTAAAGCTTGAGGGGTAGTTTCGGTTTCCAGAAGGGGATGCTATCCCGGCTGGTTCTTTTTGCCTGCATTAAGTAAGAGATAAGCTAGAAAGAACTTAAGGAAAAATGTGGGACAAAGGTCAATGAGTACAAGCAGGTGAGCCATTAAGGTCAGGTCTTGGGTTTAGCTGGTGACAGTGCCATTCCGTAAGCCATCAAGTTTCAGATCTAGAGTTATCTTCTGTCTCTCTATTCCTATCTCCACTGTACCCCCTGCACACCCTTGCTGACGTAGGAAAGACGTTAGGGTTCGAAGCCTACGGCCAAGAAAGAATTCTTGAGATGTCTGGTGCAAAAAGGTGATTTTATTAAA
Organism: Ursus americanus; assembly: GCF_024610735.1. NCBI lineage: Eukaryota > Metazoa > Chordata > Mammalia > Carnivora > Ursidae > Ursus > Ursus americanus. Next base: position 31,674,670 of record NC_142151.1, on the reverse strand, counting down.
ACGTAGGGACAGGACCCATGGGCAGAAAGAGCTGCCCTGGGGTCATGCATGAGCAGTGGCCCATTATATACTTTCAAGTTGGGAGGGGATTAGAGATAGCGTAAGTCTCTAAGGAATTTTGGAAACAAGGTTTCAGGGAACTTCAGGAGGCTGGCTATTGTCGGGAAAAGATCATTTATTATTGTCTGCTAAAACCTGAGTCATGAGAGCCTTCCGATATATATTGGTGGGTCATGTGCTTGGCAGATGACTACCAACATGTGTCTTGGGGGGCAGAGATAAAAGAAGTTGCCAAAGGAATTTGTCTATGTTACAGTAGACTTACAGGATCCTGGCCGTCGGGCTAAGATTGCCTTTTGCCCTTAGCAAAGTATTAACATTGAGGCAGCTGAGTGCCTAGAGGAATGTCACTCTGCCTGTTTCAAGGACTTGTCAGTGGGCTGTAGGAAGTAAGGAAATTTAATTTTTCTTCTGCCTTTGTTTCCCACATCACCTCCATGTGCAAGTATAGTTCACACCAAATCCTGTCACTTTTCTCTGCACTGTTTCCTACCACTTGCTACAACTGTAGTTTGGGTCTTAACAAACTTGGCTTCTTATTAACTACTAGAGTCTTCTGATTCATCCAGCTTCCAGATTTTTCCTCATCCCTCAGTCCATTCTGCGCACTGGTACCTGAGTAATCTTCTGAATGAAGTAGGAGAGCGAGGTTCTTGTCTCACAGAATCGAAGAATGAATCTCATGGACAAAAGAGAGTGAGCAAAATGATAGAGTTTTATTAAGCAAGGATACAGAAAAATCTCTCAGGAGTGATGGGGGTTTCCCAGCCAGGTTGCCAATAAGGGCTTTTCATCTCTGGCCTTTTATTAGGACTTTACCAGGCAACTTGCCGGTGGTTAGGGCAGTGGCCGGAACTAGATGTGACACTTACACACTGGGTGAGAGTCTTTGTTTCTGTGACATCTGTGATCTGTAGAAACGTATTTCTAGATCTGGTTAATCTTCATAGTGAACTTTTCCTTTGAGGCCTGATTAGTTTTTGTGGTTACTTTTATTTTCTGTGGTTACAATGTAATTATTAGAAAAACATTTTCACCCTAGTAACTGGGATAGGGTGGTCTAAATTTTCCTGATCTCTTTGTTCTGTCTCAGTGTCTATATACCTGAAATACCTCCAGAGCCTAGTTGGGGCCCCCATTCTTTTCCTCCCTAAAGTCCCATCCTTTCCCTATTCATGAATGCACTATTCTATTGGTAACCCTGCATTGCTAAAAGGCTTCCAGTTGCTTCTGATTAGCCTAAGGCAGCTTTTCTGTATGTTTGTTTTTGCCCAGCTAACTGGACCTTTCACCATCCTGGCTCTTCATCTTCACTTCTCCCCTTCACTTGAGGCCCACTCTTTTCTCATTACATTCCTGCCTGATCTGATCTCTAGGACTATGTCGGGGAGGAAAAATAATTCTCCCTTTACCCTTCTAGGTTCTTGGCTGACAACCTTCTGTAATGAAAAAGACAGATTAACGGGAGAAAAACAAATGAAAATTTAATAACATGGTATGCTTGTAAAATGCCAAGAAAAACTGAGTAACTCCCTGAAATGGTCCAAACCTTACACCATCTCTAGCTAAAGACAAGAGATTTTGGTGGGTGGGGAACCAGTTATGGGAGGTTTTCAGGCAAAGCATATTAAAGAGGGCATGGTTTATGCAGATCGAAGTCTCTCTTGCCTTCTCCACTAAGAAGAGTTCCTAGAGATTAGTAACTCCCTACTCCTGTACAGTGAGGGAGACACCCTTACAAATGGAAATTTTTCTTGTAAATGTAAATGTCTCCTACAAAAGGATGACTTCTAACCTGGTTTTCTGAGCTTCTCCTGTGTCTGCTGCTTCCTAAAAATAGCCAAAAATAGGGGCATCTGGGTGCCTCAGTTGGTTAAGTGTCTGCCTTCGGCTCAGGTCATGATCTCGGGGTACCGGGATCAAGCCCTACATTGGGCTCCCTGCTCAGTGGGGAGTCTGCTTCTCTCTCTCTCTCCCTCTCTGCTCATGCTCTCTCTCTCTTTTTCAAATAAATAAATAATAAATAAATAAATAAATAAATAAATAAATAAACTTAAAAAAAAGTAGCCAAAAATAATCCTTCTGCCAAAGAGGCATATTTTGGGGTAGCCAATTCTATTTTCCTTTACCTAGAATTGTAACTGAACTCAAGGGGTTCACTGCCTGGGGTGCATTAAATTGAACACAACCTAAGGAAGTGTTAAAAGCAAAGAACTTTTTATTACTTTTTACAAGTGAGGAGCTGGAGGCAGCTGTCAAAGCACCATCTCCCCCTGGGGTGAGTACTGGAAGCTTCTATTCAGTGTATTCTGGGGTGGGGGCAGGTGGCTTGCATATGCACTACATACACATTAAGGAGTTATACATATTCTATTATTTAGGCACTTTGGTTCAATTGCACATGCCTAGCATGTCAATATGTTAATACATGCATCTATGTTCAAAAAATGAGAAAACCCCACCTATAGATGGAGATCTGAGTTTTGTAATGAGCTAAAGGGAACTACAGGACATCTTAGGGGGGTTCTGCAGGTCCTCAGCTCCAGAATGGCTCAAACCAGCCCAAACTGGCCCACATAAGGCTCTTAGGTGAAAGAAACACCTACCACGGGGCTAACAGATGACACCCCTAGCCAGTGTGGTGTCTACATAGGGTGTGTCTTGATTGGATGGGGGCCCCTAATTGTGGGCCAACTATCGGATGGAGCTGGATGGAAGCTGGTGGCTCGGATGGTGAAAGAATTCACCTGAGGCAGAATAAGGGAGATAGAGTGTATCTAACACATTGCAAGGGAGCAGCAGCCACATAGAAGAAAGGTTTGTCTGCGACGAAGCAGTGGGTGGGGGTTGTTTTTAAAGGCGGAAAATGAGGAGGTATAGCGACATATGGAATTCTCCCTTTTTTGGTAAATGTGCCTGGTTGTAAGTAGCCCATTGGCCAGTTAGGGCCAATGGATAGTTTGAGGTGGGTCGCCTGATGGGCCTGTCTATTCAGCCTGGTGGTCTCTGTGGGCCCTTTCTACAGTCTATCGCTCCAGCCTGTTTGCCGAAAAGAAAAGTGGCCTCTACAGCTGGGTGTCTTTGGTGGGAATAGCAATGCAAAACAAAACACACTCCTTCCTTGCTTTTGTCCTTTCTCCCTCTTCCCTTCTCCTCATGCTTTCAGCCCTCGGATCTGAGTAACTTCCCATTGCATCCTAGCTAACAGAATGTCCAACTCTTTTCTCTCCATGATCGGATTCCTACTTGGTCCTCAAGGCTTACTGTCTTTGGGAAATGTTACCCTGACTATCCTAGTCTCCAGTGTGGGCTTTGTTTCCTTCAGGAGACCTAGAGCACTCTCCTCTTCTTTTATTTTTTTAAATGGAATACATAGCTTTTACTTTTGTGACTTGTTAGGCATTTAACAATTTTATTTATTAAAAACTTTAAACAACATTTCTTTTGGCCTTCATTTCTGTCCATCCTTCTTAAGACTTCTGGACCGGTTCACTGTTCAGTTTAGGGAGATCTTTCACCTTCTCTTTTAGGGGGTTGAAATCATATACGGAGTGTACTAGAGGGTGTGTCTCTCCCTGAAATACTTCCATATTTTCTTGACTCACATATCCAGATGATGTTGAAACTCTTATTTTAATGGCATGTGAAATTGCATTGTATTTATATTTGAATTCTTAGGGAGCATATTAATCTAGAATTGGAATGTCTGGGTTAGTCCTGACTCTGCTACTTACTGACTGCTTAAAACATGAAAAGATCAACCTCCTTATGATTAGGAGTTTCTTTATAGGTGAAATGGAGATTAATAACAGACCTTTCATTATGCAAGGTTATTCTGAGTCCTGAAAATAAGATTACACTTGAAAATAAGATTCATCTAGCTGTACATTAATGAACTTTATAATCTAATATACTTAACCTATTTTTAGGTGCTTAATATATGCTAATATTAACTAATGCAATAATTAATTCATCCTCAAAACAACTCTGTGAGGGCGACTAGTACATGTTAGCAATGAGGAAACTAGAGAGCTCAATTAAATACCTAGTCCCAGGTAATCAGTGGCAGTCATGGAATAAACACCTGGCGGTGTGGCTTGGGACCCCCCCCTGTAGCCACATCCCACAACCTCTCCGTAGCTAGCTCTGGTATTGGCTAACCACCACTGCTCTGTGTTTTCACAGTTTGCCTCCTCAGCCCAAAGTTTACTAGGTTCAGAAGCATTCAAAATCAAGCCAACTGTGAATTCAAATCCTGGAACTTTTTTCCATGTTTGTTGTAATTTCAAAAAGGAAAAGAAAAGAAAAGCAGTGTCTTGCTTACTTGCAATAGCAGGCCTGCCGTGATAAAAAGGACAAAGGGCTTTGCATACTTGCAGGAAAATCACATGCTAAAATGAATGCATATGGAGCTTATTTTTCTTACTATTGGAGGTTAGAAAATTCGGTATTTCAGCAATGAAATCAATGTAAATATGATGTACAAAATATGTAGTGTAAAGACAGTTTGAGAACTTATGAGCTTTAATCCTCTTATCTATTTTAGGACTTTCTGGGACAAGTGTTTTGTACATTGGGGGAGATTGTTGGTTCTCAGGGAAGTCGCCTGGAAAAGCCAATAGTGTAAGTATTTTTTAATCCAGACAAAGAAATGTTAACGCTTCAGTTTTCATTTTGGTAGTTTGGAACTGATGAATACATGGTTGGAGACCAAAAGTGGATTTAAAAATCTTATTGAGTTTTTTCTTCTAACAAATAGTGTTGATATGTTTGTAAAGAATCATTTATATTTCAGCTGTCATATGCCATGCTGCAAAATGTTCACAAAATGAAATGAGGAGATTCAAAAAAGCAAATGTATTGTTTTCCTTTTGGGTATGGTATTAATTCTTAAGTTTTAAGAATTGAACATTTTGAAAAAGAGGCTTTCCTCCTTGGGCCAGGAACTATATGGAGCACCATTCTTTATACTATATGCTTAAAAAATGCATTTTTAGTGATTGAGATTTTAATAATGATTTTTACTACAAAATTGGCCTGTAAAAAAGAAAGTAAGTGTATAAATGTTAAGAGAGGGCGGTATCTCAGAATTATGTATTCTTCCTTCACTTTTAATCACTGGGATCATGTTTCATTTTCAGATCAATTGCATGGGGTGATCTTATTTTCTCTAGTACCAAATAAGACAGAAAACTAATTCCAGATATTTTTTCCTAAATCTTCCCCCTCACTGTCCTCCTTCTTCCTCCCCTCACCCCATCTCAATTATTTGGATTCAATTAACTTTTCATAAAAATCAAATGATCTAGGAGGAATACTGAGAAAATTGCAGAGCTAACTACAATATCAAAGGCTTGGGGAATTTTGAAGTGTATATCTTCAACATTCTTTTAAGAATCTCAAACTCATAAAATAAATGTGTCAAAACTCTCCAAATCTATTCACCTTTGACATTCAAATACTTGAAACATCCAAGGTATCCTTCTCACATTATCTGTATAAAATTGAACTTTATTCTTAGAGTGTTTCTCTTAGGCTAATGAGAAGTCTATGAATTCTCACTTCTTTTATTTAATTGATTTTCTAAGAAAATTATTACTGAGTGCCAGTTTGAAGACTTTTGCATATCAATGCCTTTTTAACATTTCTTTCATGCGTAGTTTGTTTTCATATCCTTGTAAGATTTATAAGCTTATGATTCAAATATGTTTATGCTCACTTTAATATGTCAGTGATAAGTAATCTGTAAAGCAAATGCGAATACTTTATTAAGTATATGTAAGTGTTATTGTATTGTTGAATCTAGTGATTTAGGCCCATGAAAATTCTTGGAAGATCACTAAATCACTCTTTTTGCTGAAAAACAAATCAGTCATGTATATAATACCACCTTAAAGATGCCTTGAATATCCTTTGAGCGAAAACAAAGGCAATTAAAATATAGAATTTTTATTTTGGAGCAAAAGAGTAGAGATTTTTATGGAACTTGCACTCATATTTTTAAACTGGTCATTTTGCTGGTTATTTTTAATCTGGTGTTATTTTCTCCATAAAGGGAAATTATAACTCTAGTTTCAGAAACTCTTAAATTACATAGACTTTTTTTTCCAGTAGAAAATTATTTTTAAGCTAGTCTTGAAACATGTTGAAGAGTTGACATTACATTGGTTGGGGTATGTGGTAAATAGAACATAGTGTGAGATGTGGTTGTTGTTCAGCTTGATTCAACATTCCCACTAGACAAGACCAACAAAAACACATTCAGCGTAAGGGATGAAGATGTCTAGAGTCATGATTATGCAAATGTTGGGAGTATTTGCTAGCAGTTAATTTATCATCATCTTACTTAATCAGGAAAGATGAGGTGCCCTTTAGATTTATCCTCACTCCTGCTGAGGATGTGGTGGCATAATTGAGACAAAGCCTTGGAAACCTGTTTAAGCAACATGAAGCTATTCTAACTACCCACTTTGCTTCATCTAAAGGGTGTTTTATAACTTAAGCAAGTTTATTGAACGTTTTGATATTACATCTGTCTTAATGACAAAGGTAGCATTCATTCAATTTTTAAAAGTATATGTAACTAATGTTTTATTCAATCTTTGACCTTACTGGGCAGTCCTCTCAAGCAAATACATATTAAGAAAAGGGTTAAAAGGTAGGCTTATTGTTTGAGCAGTGAGAGGGTTTTTTTTTTTTTTAATTTTAAAGTAATTTTAACTAGGCAGGCATGTGTTAGTATTAAATGGGAAATGAAATGTAGAGGTTGAGTGTAGCAAAGAGATTGGTGACAAAAGAAAGAAGCAAAGAATAAAACTGTAAGAACTGCAGTGTGGTGGTCTATTACATGAGGGAAACCCAATTAGGTAGTTGAGATGAAGAGAAAAAAGGAAAGAGATGAGAGAGGGAAATCAAATAGGCAAGACTAATCAAAAATAGAAGAGTAAAACTAAGTACAACAAGCTTGCTAGTGGAATGATATTTTTGATTTATAAAGCATCCAGTAATATGCTCATTTGCTCTCACCTGAGTAGTCACGCCATCCCAGGTGAATGATGGGAAAAAAATACATTTTGTTGTAACCCACCTACCATCTTGTTTGAGAAAATTTTATCTTTTATTAAAAACACTAACTATGAGAGAGTCAAGTGTCTAGAGAAGAGAGAACATGAAGACGAAGGAACATGGTCCATTGGGCTGAACATGCTGTCTTGGGCTCTTGGTAGTTCAAGTGTTCGGAAAAGGAAGATGCATCTTCTGTTCAAATGGCATTTTACTCCCCTACCTAAACCTCAAATGAAATGAAACTCATTTATCATTTTTGTTTAAAAGTGTAGTTTGGTTGAGGAAGAGAATGAAATGTTTGCATGGAAATTTTATCTGCCCGTAATGTTGGAGTAGCCCTTCATATTAGCTGGTCCACTAGATGGATACTTTCAGATTCCATACTCACCTTTGTTCACTGACATTTTTTTCCATGTACTTGATTTTTCAAACCAATCTAATGGACAGATGTTGGGGAGCGATGGGGAGGTTGGAAGGCATGGGATACTTCAGTGGAGGAGAGAATGGTTTTGGAAGAAAGGGCAGAGCCAGGGAGAATATCAGAGATGATACAAGGTCAGGGAAGTGTTTCCTCACGGGAAACTTGATGACAAACATAACTTCTAAAGGAAGATACCATGTATAGTGGAACATATTTTGATTTGTTTTGTTTTTTAATTTAGTGGAATATATTAAAGCATGGCAGAAACAATGAACTTCACATTGGGAAATAGTATGTATTTAACAGCTAGCTCTTGTATCTATTCCTTACAGTCCCCTCTGCCCCACCCACAACTACTGAACCTGCCCAGGTCAGGGCTTAGCTATCTAGTGAAAGATAATATTGTAAGATGGTCACTAAGGATCTCACTGTTTTGCTTGGTTGGTTCCTCGTGGCTGGTGATAGAAACAATTTGTACTGTCTCCTGTTGGACCCATTGCTTTAGCCAGTCTCGTTAAGGAGTTGGAGGATTTTTCCTATCTGGATGGATATCAGCTTTGGAGTTGGAGCACGGGACACCTCCTGAGACAGATAATCCATCTGCAGTTAACAATATTGACTCATCCTGAGTTTAAAAAGTCTCCCTGTGTCCCAAACGTTATTTATCTTAAATAGCATTATCCATGTGACTTAGGGCTTATTTACCAATTTGTTTTAGATTAGAGATTTATTTTCCAATTAGTTTTCCATTTAAATTTTAAGTTATTCTAAAGATTCCATTGTTTCCTTCCCTTTAAAAGGCCTAATTTAAATTATGTTCTGTTAAGGTATTAAGAATAATTTATTTTAGCTTTTAAATTGCAGTTGTGTTATAATATCTCCTCAGAGGTAGGTTTTTAAAAATGATGGTAACAGTAAAATTTGGAGATTTAAAGGAGATCTACTAGAGCCTTAAATTATTTATTACTAACCAAGCCTTTGAAAACTGTTATATTTATTACAAAGGAAAAATGGATTTCTAGTACATAGTCTCATGCTGTATTAAAAACAGAATTTGAATTTAAAATGAAATCTTTTTCTGTGCTTCAGTTATTGTCACTTTAAAAAATAGATTTTCTTATTTTGAGAATAAAAATTATTTTTTAATATTTTGTAGGAACTTAGGTGAATTTTTTTGGAACTTATGTTCAAGAATTTTTAATTTACTTTTTAATAGCAGCTTAAGATTTTCACAATTTCCAACAGTCTGTTCTGTCAAATTCAAGTTCTGAGCAAATTTGGATTCCGGTTTTGAGCAAACACATTTTTCATATCTTAATTCCATCCAACATTTTGGTCTTTTCCCTGAACCCTCCTAAAATGAGTCTTGTGCTACTTAATTTGTCTGCAACATTTACTGTGTCTTCCTATGACTCATCGGCTCCTCTCTTTAGATCGTCCCATTATTATTTACCATTATACCCACTCAGCAGTGTGTTTTCTCATGCTGGGAGATTGTATCCAATTTTCTGCATGATGCTGTCAGAGAGTCGTACTTCTTCTATCTTTAGGGAGCTTAGTGATGGATTCAGTAAAGCCTTCCAAAATGCTGGAATCAGCACCAGTTTAAGAAAGATTGCCATTCTTTCCTCTGGGAGGAAAGCATTTATTATGTTCATCAAGTAATAGACCTGTTTGTTCCTGTTTCGCACATCCAGGCATGACTGGTTCTGTATAAAAGGATGGGGTGAGGAGGCAGGGACTGGTTGTGATTAGAAGGAAGATTCTTACCTTGGGAGTGGGGGACACCTCCATGGGTAACTGAACCGGCAACTGTTTTGGCTAAGGGAAAAGATTATGTTCTTTGTAGGGTGGTTATAGCAGCTTGTGATCTAGGCAATCAGTAGTGGGTAGGATAAAGGGAGAGACCCAAGAGAGATTAGTGAACAGTACAGTGAAAAGAGCACAGGGACAGGGATTCAGAGGAAGGTGATAAATGGGAGACCAGCTTGCAGTTGACTGATGGCCACTGGGATCCCAGCTCTGACATGGGGTTCAAGGACACAGCATAGTGGGCGCTGAAGTTCAACAAGAGAAGTGTGGGGAGAGGAACAGAGCAGAAAGGAAGCTGGGGAATAAGGCAGAAGGAGAAGAAGGCTTGTAGGGGACTTGAGGCAGAGCCGTAAAGGTTTGCCTTAAAGATCTGATTCAAATGTGGCCTGATTCTGAAAGCTGTGCTGGGGATGTGTGTAGATCAAGTCATTGAAAGAAGGAACGGGAGGAAGAAGAGTAGGAAAATGATAGTCTTGAAGATGAGAAACATAAACTTACAATTAAGCACAGCATGTCCTTATCGTGCAACTTTTTGTATATGAAAATCTAGTCAACTTTGGGGGAAATTTTGACCTTCAAAGTGATCTTGACTTTATTAACTTCCTTGCAAATTAGATTGATATTGTTATACTCCCCGATTTATTTTATTGGAAAGAACACTGGGCTGGGAATCAGAATGTGATGTTCTTAGTACCATCTCTGCTGCTAACTCGCTAGGTAACACGGCAAAATTTGTACGCCTGTATTGTACTTTTATATCTGTAGTATGAAGAGCCTAGTCTAGAGATAAAGAAAGAGCCTCTGTAACAGAGTTGACAGTATATGGGCTTTGGGGCAGTCAAATCTGGGATCATAATTTATTGGTTATATAATTTGAGAAAACTGCTTTAAATTCCTGAGCTCCAGTTTGCTCATCTGAAACATATGAATAATACACTTTTAAGAGAGTTGTCGTAAGAAATAAAAATACTTTATATAATATTTTTGTCATGGAGAACCCTGGAATTTAATAAATACCCCAGTTGTGGTTATTGTTGTTGTTATTAAGTATAGCCAGTGTCTTTTAGGAAAGACATTAAATGGAATCACCGAGTAATCTCTCCCATCTCTCCCGCTCCCTCTCCCCCTTTTTCCCTTCCTTTCCTTTCTTCCTTCCTGTCTGTCTTCTTGCTTTTGTGTATTTATTTTCCTTATAGAAGCATTTAGCTAGGAATTCAGCAAGATTAGATAAAGGGCAATTTTGAACCAAACTTGATTACATTTATGTAAATTGTTCAATGTCAACCAAATATAAATATTAAAAATTATTTTGTCTATTCTCAATATAGAGCTGAAAAGTCAAATTGTGGGGGAGTTCAATTTCTGCTTTTTCTTGTTTTGGGTTTCATAAGATAGTGTTATTTTCCTGGAAATGTCCTGAATTTTTAGAGCATTGCCCATGTTCACACGTAATGGCAAAATGTAATCTAGAGTACACTATCAATTTAAAATTATTTTTCTCTCATTTGCAAAGATTCCAATGACGTGTATACATATTAGTAATTTTTATACACTTCTTTTTTTTTTTTTTTTTTAAAGATTTTATTTATTTATTCGACAGAGATAGAGACAGCCAGCGAGAGAGGGAACACAAGCAGGGGGAGTTGGAGAGGAAGAAGCAGGCTCATAGCAGAGGAGCCTGATGTGGGGCTCGATCCCATAATGCCGGGATCACGCCCTGAGCCGAAGGCAGACGCTTAACCGCTGTGCCACCCAGGCGCCCCTTAATTTTTATACACTTCTAACACATTAAATTGAACCACTGATTGCATCTTAGAGAGATGTTCAGTGCTTCATGGGTCTAGTATAAAGGGCTTATCAACCTCTGGGAGAGTCTACATGAAAAATTGTGTGTTCGCTAAAGACCAAAAGTAGAAGTAGTTTTAGTACATTTCCTTACATATCTTGCACAAGATTATGAGTCTTCTATATAACAGAAACTTAGTAAATGTTCAGCTGGCCCACTTTCTTAAATTCATTTGTGGGGATCTGAGCTCATGCTCTGGAAAAATCTGCAGAGATACAATTGTTTAACCCAAAAGAGCAGACTGTAAACAGCAGCAAGCTTCCACACTTCTCTGCTCAACTCAGAAATTCCAATAGTTATAGGTAAAGACATATAAATGAACTAATCTGGATAGATAGACTTGCAAAGGATATGGCTAGTCATGAGAGATATGGATAAGATAAATAACATTTTTTCTCAAAATAGTCCTTAATACCATCATCAGAGATAAGCCCCAGAATGGTTGATCTGTTGTTCTGATTTGGATGTTATATTTCCCTGTTCTTATGAAGCTTATGTACAAGTAACTCCTTCAGGCATCCAAATTTAAAAAGAAAAACAAAAAGCAAAATCATTTTATGTCAGTGCTTATTATATAGACTACATTTATTGACCAGATTTGCTTATTTTTCTATCAAACACAACCTCAGTGTAGTAGAGGTCTTAAGGATTCTTATTTTTTTTTCATCTTTCAATTCATTTATTCCACAAATCTTTGCTGAGAATACATAATGGACCAGAAACAATTAGGGACAAAGCATGCAATTATGAAATCACAGAGTTGTTCCTGTCCTCAGGGAGTTAATCATCTGTTCATTAAATGAATAATCACACAAATAAATATAATTGCATATTGATATAAGCCCTACGAAAATTAGAGTACTGGCTTAGACCAGAATATATAGATAGGTCTTTTTAGTATTCAAATTTTATCATAAATGCCATGAGAAAAATCATGATTTTTGTTCAGAAATGTTCTTTTACTGGGGTGCCTGGGTGGCTCAGTCATTAAGCCATCTGCCTTCGGCTCAGGGCGTGATCCCGGAATCCTGGGATCGAGCCCTGCATTGGGCTCCCTGCTCCACTGGGAGCCTGCTTCTTCCTCTCCCACTCCCCCTACTTGTGTTCCCTCTCTTGCTGGCTGTCTCTCTCTCTCTGTCAAATAAATAAATAAAATCTTAAAAAAAAAAAAAAAGGTTCTTTTACTTCTGTATGTAGAATGGTTGTGGGTAGTTAACAGATTAGTTAAGTTAATGACTGTTGAAATACCATAGTTCGGAGAAGACAGGAGTTTGGACTAAGAAGATGAGGAGGAGTAAGCTGATTGAAATATGTTTTTAAGTTTCATTTTACAAGGATGAGTGATAGGCTGATAGTCTCGGTTGAAAAACAGTTCAAGGAGGACCTTCAAATTTCTTGCACAAGTAACTGAATGGATGGATTTATCATTTTCTGACAATGGAAAGATCATCCATTTTTAGGCATTCCACAAGTGAACAGTGTTTTAGGAAGAGTTGAGTCATTCTGTCCTTGTATTGCTGAGTATAAACATTTACAACAATATTTTTATTTATATTTGTCTAGCCTCATTGAGTTGGATTGAAAACTGATGGAAAATCTTAACTGAAGGGAGGAAATGATAAGATATGATCTGTGTTACTTTGGAGGATGGCTTCTAAATTAAATAGTACCTATCTTTGTTGAATAAACATTCCTACTTTCACTTAGTTTTAATATCAGTTAAGTTTCTAAAGGGTTTCCCTTTGTATAGACAATGTTTAGAAATTATGTTGGATAAAATCTTTCAGAGAAATTATAGGTTCCTCTGCAATGAAATTCGTTGTTCCTTTCTTCTTTCTCCCCTGTTAGGTATAGCATAATTTGCTGATTCTGGGACTCAGGATGCAGGCTAGGAATATTAGTTCTATAGTTAAGCAAACTAGTAGGTGAAGAAAGACTTTTATGGGCCAGTCTTGGAATAAGCATCTTGGTTGAGCTCTAAGCCCCTGATGAGATGAATGTTTGGAACAAACATTTGGGGATTGTCTCTGCTCCTGTACATACACTCAATTAGTTCTTGTCTTCAAAACAATTGAAAGGGAGCAGTGAACTTTTACAAAATAAGACCAATGGCTAACTTGACTGAATTCTTATAATGTGTCAGTCACTGTATTACCTGCTTTACACCTAATGACTTCTTTAATCCTTATAGCACCATTATGAGGCACATAGGTATTGTAATTATCTCCATTCATCAAAGAAAGAAACTGAGACCAGGGTTCTGAAGAAACCAAGCTTCAAATGTGCTTAACCATAGCATTATATTGCCTTCACAAATGAATATATTTATGCATGGCTTTGAAGGAAATTTAATTTTTAATTTTTAATTTTTATTTTTTATTTTTTTTTAAGATTTTATGTATTTATTTGACAGAGGTAGAGACAGCCAGCGAGAGAGGGAACACAAGCAGGGGAGTGGGAGAGGAAGAAGCAGGCTCACAGCAGAGGAGCCTGATGTGGGGCTCGATCCCATAACACCGGGATCACGCCCTGAGCCGAAAGCAGACGCTTAACCGCTGTGCCACCCAGGCGCCCCTAATTTTTTAAATTTTATTTCATTTTTAAAAAGTACTTAAAAGTCAAGAACATCTCTGGATGACAAGAAGAGCTTTCAAGAGACCCATCTTGACCTAGGTCATTTCAGGGATGCAGTTCCTTTGCACTCTCTCTTACCCACACAACTCATATGCAAGCATAGTCCAAGGTAAAACTTTTTCCTGAGGTACATAGGGCTCATCTCCAGCAAAGTTTCTGTTTCTTGCTTCCATCCTGGGTCATGAGGACTTAGCTTCTTTGGGGCTTCTGTAGGGTGTGCTCTTAACTCTTGTGTTTCCTGTGATTACTAAGAGGAAAATAGTAGCCCTGGAAGTGAAAAAGTATGGCTTTCCTGTGCTAGCCAGTCTCTATTCTAGGGGGACTGCACCCATTCTCTCTGTGGTCAACTAGGATGACAGCACTCTTCTGCAAGGGTAGCCTTAAATTTTCTAGAGCTAACACAATCTAAATAGGAAGATTTTTGGAAGGAGTTTTAAAAATAAATCCACATCTAGTTTTGGAAAGAGGTAAATAAGTACATGATATTTTTTTTTTCCTGATCTTCTAGAAAATCATCATTCTGAATTCATAGTGTGTTGACAAGTAAAGAGCACCCTGTGCTCATCCTTTCTGGTCATTTCTTCCATTTGGTAATGCAGGATGATGTACTTCCATTTCTAAAAACAATGAGCTTTCTGCTGCTTTCTTTTCTTTCAAAGTTCAGGGTGGAGAGATTAAGCATATCGTTAGTGGTTTTGATTATGTATGTATGTATGTCTATATGTATGTATGCATGTATATATGTATGTATTTAAAAAACCTTTCTGAATAATTAGGCTTGATTGGCCCATGGTGCCATTTTAGATACAGGCAGATTCTTGCAGTGCAGATTCTTGCAATACAGGATGCTCTGAAAATAAATTCCAGTAAGTGAAAAACCTCAGTAATCTTTGCAACTCACTGCCTGCTTTGAGACCAGTATTGATTAGACCCTCTCAGTAATCATGGGGATAGATTGATTGAATCTCATCTCTTGCCCAATTTGAGTTAACTCTGATGAAAGACTCTAAACATGGAGGACCGTTTAGTAAACTGACATTTTCAAATACATCTAGATTCCAACATGTATTTTTAGTTATTTTTGTGAATGTATTCCGTTTCTTTAGTATAAACATAGCACTTCTAGCTAACTGAATTGTTAGCTTCCCCCAACATTTTATTAAATTTCTTGCCCTCTTCCTTTCATACTATTTTTGTTTGTTTGAAGTTCCCTATTGTCCTTTCTTAAGCAGGTCCACTTAAAAAAATAATCAAAGGAATACACAGTAGATGTTCCTGCTCTGTTCTTATTAATTCTTCTGTTCCCCACGACATCCGTGGGTTCCACAGCATGCTGGAGCAGAGCACCTGAACAGCCTCCTAAAATTCAATCAGGATTCTGAATGCTTTTCTTCCATCCTTTCTTCTTTTAACAATTGTGAAAAGACTTAAAAAGAAACCATTATATCCTCTGTGTTGTAGAGACCTGTTGTTGTGCCTTGTAAATAGTAAGATTCAGTAAATGTTTACCGAACTGAATTTTCCAGAATAATAGTCACATTTATAATTTTTTTCCTTTTTTGTTAGGTACACTAAATGTCTCTCCGGTACACTATAACTTTGCACTTCAGGCCTTGGAACAGAGTTTTTAGATTATAATAATGTTTGCTACGTATGTAGTTTCCTACATTACAGGTGCACAGTGTGCTTTCAGTAGCATTAGCAACCTAACATTTCTGTAGGTAAGTGGATAGGTCTAGCTTATCACAGCCCAAGGAAAGTAATGGCTTAAAAATTTTTTGACGTATGGGGTATTTAAGCGCTAGGATCTCATTACTCTTGTCAATAATTAGTTTCAAAGAAAAATCTTAGTCTCCAGAGATTATGAACAGTTTACTTTGTTTTTATTACTGAAAAACTGTATATCAAACCATCGATTGTTTACTTATTATGATTCTCTCCCATGATAATAACTGTCTTGCTTTTCTTTTAATGGCAACATTTACAGTCTGACCATAAAACGCGATCACATTTAATTTAATTATAATGTTAACAAATGACAGGGTAGCAGATGAATTTCTTGAGCACAGTGTTTAAGATGTTAAAAGTTTCTGTTGCAGTTTTCTGGTGTTTGACATATTTTAACAGTGAAAATCGTATGTTTTCTTTTGTGACAACTGATACAGTAAAATCTTAGAAATGACATCTTGTTAATATTTTAGAGACAAAACCTATTGCATGGAAAGATAAATGCATGAGATTTAAATTAAATGAATCATTAGTTTTGAAAAACTACCTGCATGGATCTTTTGTTTTTGCCTTTGGAAATGACATAATTTCCTCATGTAATTAGATTTCAAAAGAAAACTAATAAACTCAAAGTATACTGCTTTCTACTTGAACATTCGTGTTCAAATTTTCATTTATCGAGCTATTTATGTGGCTTTGATTTTTCTTTGTTTAACAAGAAACATTTGGTCTCTTACGTCATCAGCCCCAGCTATCTACTTTCTCTGCACCTACACCCCTGTGGTCTGAGCACCTCGGTGTCACAGTACAGAACCAAATGGTTTGGTGACACCGCTGACTCCTGATCTCCATCCTGGCTTCAACCTTCAATGCTCTGTGACTCCTGTGGGCACCTTTTCCCTTTCTCCTTAGCAGCTTTTCCAGAGGCTATATAAATAACTTCCTTCAAGTCCTCTGTCACGTAACCTTTCTCCTCCTCCCCCCCAGCCTTTCACTTGTACAGCTTTACCTTTTTCCTCAGCGAAAATAATGCCACAAGTCATGTTAGTTGCTGTGTTTGTTATTTAATATTCTGTCAGCCTGCCTGCACCAAGAGCTTTACATGTATCATAGCATTTATTCTTTCTTCATCCTAGCAAAATAGAGATTATTAGTTCTATTTTGCAGATGAACAGAGGAGGCTTAGATAAGTCCAGGACTTTGCCCAGAGTCTGGAGAGGAAGGAAGCCAGGAGCTGAACTGCTTTTTAAAAGTCAGGTCTGATCCTTTCATCATTTTTCAGTTTTTAGTTCACTGAAGAGGAGGGCAGGTTCAGTTCGCCTCCTCCCCTCTTGGTTTAGTGGAGCATGTTTCTTTTCTCTACCTGAGCAACTGCCTCCATCGAAGCCCTGGATTGCACTCCACGCAGACTTCCTTAGAGAGCCCGCTCAGAACTTCAGCATCCTTCCTGCTATCCCCGGACACACAGCTGTGCCTCTCCCTTGTGCTGCGGCTCTGCCCCCATTCTTCCCATCATGGCAGATAATCTTCAGAGACTCTCTTGTGCGGCTTCTCAACTACCACTGCCTCTTCAACCTGCTCTTCATGATTCTACTTAAATGGCTTGCTTGGGGGCCCAGGTACCTCCTGTGTGCCTTAACCACAGGTGTTTGCAATTTTTATCTTACCCGGCCTCTTTGTGGCATTTGGTGCTATTGACCACTTCTTCCTTGAAACGCCTCTCCCTTTGCTTTCATGACACCATCTCTCCTAGTTTCCCCTTGTGGCACCCTGGAGAGTCCTCTCACCCTGCTTCCCAGGCCCAAGAACGACCTGAAATTGTGCACACAATGCTGGGTGGCATTTTTCTCCTGAAAATGTCTCTGGTTTTTATTAGAGTCTCACATGTGTCTGTGACTCCACAAAGTTTAAGGCCGACACCCTACAGGGTATGTTACTCTGGGTGATGTCTTAGATGTCCATGATTTCAGCTGTCACCTGTATACCATTGATGCCAACATCTTATATCAATCATATTTCTTTTGTTGGCTCTAAATGCGTATGTACAACTGCCTACTGAACATAGATGTCTCCAGGAAGCCTCACATTTAATATGCCCCCAAAGCGAGTTTATCATTTAATCCATTAAAACTCCTCCTTCTGTGTCCTCTCTCTGTGATAGCACCACTAGGCAGTTTTCTAGCAAGATCGCTGGGGGTCCTTTTTTTCTCCCTCTCTCCTTCCTTTCTCAGCAACTCAGCTGTCCATCTCCACTTCCACTTCTCTTTTGCAGCAACCCTTCCTACTTCATTGTACAAGTCTTCCCGACTGACCTTGATTTCTGTAATTCCCGTGTGCATCAGTCCCATCTGCATGCAGTAGCTCCTGCGGACCTTTCTGGAGTCAGATCTAAAACTCAGCCTCTGGGACGCCTGGGTGGCTCAGCTGATTGAGCCTCTGCCTTTGGCTCAGGTTGTGATCCCAGAGCCCTGGGATCAAGTCCCGCCTCGGGCTCCTTGCTCAACAGGGAGCCTGCTTCTCCCTCTGCCTGCTGTTCCCCCGGCTTGTGCCCTCTCTGACAAAGAAATAAAATCTTGAAAAATAAAAAAATAAATAAAACCCAGCCCCTTCCTCAGTTCTTCCCCATAACCTTTGGGGGAGAAAACTCAACTCTGCAGTGACACTTGAGACCCAGCTGTGTACTTGAATATTCCCACACACACATTATGCTCCGAGCGACTTGACTTCCCTTCAGTAGACCATATTCTTACATCACTGTGTCTGATCCCTGTGTCTGGAAGGCATTTGTGCACTTTGCCCCACTTGCCAGTCTGCACCCACCTTGTTAGCCACAGTTCTGTCACCTTCTCCGTGAAATCTCCCTCGTCTCTGCCAGACTAGGATTGCTACCCATTGTTAGTGTAGCACCTGCTTACTTGGTTATAATACTCACCACCCTTTATTGTTACTGCATCAGTATCTCTATCAGTTATGGCGTCTTTACTGTGTTTTTCTTCCTACTGAGCCCCTCTGGCCTAGGTCCTCTATCTACTTCAACTGTATCTGTGTCTTGGCTACCTAGCACAATGCCTGTAAAAGGGCAAGTACTCAGTACATCTTTTTACAATGATAATATCACAGAACCCTAGAGAGTGTTAGTAGCCATGCCTTGCAGATAAGTAGATAACTCTACAGATATTTGTTGCATTAGTAAGCAATTCAATGATATTCTCTTTGTAATGCAATTCTGTTTGCAATTCTATTTTGCAAATCTAAGTAAATGATCTATCTATAGTTATTTTGCTCTTTGGACCTATAAATAATATGAAATGCAAAATTTAATTTTCATTAGTATTTCACAGTCAAGATGCCAATCTATCATTTTCATATATTAGTACCATAAGATTAATAAGTATGATCATATGAATAATTTATTTGGAGGTTAAAGAATTATTTATCTATTAATAAAGAAAAAACATAGTTTCATGTTAGGTTGATTTTCTATATCAAAACCATTAATGTTGATTAATAACAAATGAATTTTTACATGTTTATTTCTGCATCATATTTTTTGTGTTTCACTACAGGGGCAAGTGGCAGTCAATTATTTGTATAATTCTTTCCTCCTAAGATCTAAGTCATTTCTCCCTCACAATTCAAGTATAAACCAAACTCTCATATATGAATAATTTAAGTGTTGCCAAATTTTAGTGTAATATCACATAAATACCTCATTGTGTCACTGGGTAACTTTGAGTATTACATTACTTTTTTATATTTCAGAAGAATTAATGCCATTTGTTTTGAGTTGTTCTTGCTCCAGTTGAAATAGATTGGCTTAACATGGAAAAAGGTGTTGGTTTATCCTTTATCCAGTTAAGAACTAGCTCTTATTAGAGCCTGTGTCCTTTCTCCAACCTCTTCAAATATGGATATTTATTACCACAGTTAAGACTAGTCTATAGGGGACGCCTGGGTGGCTCACTCCATTAATCGTCTGCCTTCAGCTCAGGTCATGATCCCAGGGTCCTTTGACCAAGTCCCACATCGGGCTCCTTGCACAGCTGGGAGCCTGCTGCTCCCTCTGTCTGCTGCTCCCCCTCCTTGCGCTCACTCTCTCTCTATCTCTATCTGTCAAATAAATAAAATCCTAAAAAAAAAAAAAAAAAAAAAAAAAAAAAAAAGACGAGTCCCTATGTAGGAATTAAAAAAAAAAAAAAAAAAAGACTAGTCCATATGTGAAGTTGGCATGTTTGTATTGAGGATTATCTCTTAATTCTGTTGCCTTCACAGGTAAAACACTCGGAGTTTCCATTCTGCCCCTTTAGCTGCCTAATATTTTGTATCCTGGACTGTTTTTTCTTACCACCCCCGTCCCTCTCCCTGCCCTCAATCAGTGAATGTGCTGCATCCTGTTATCTTCCGGCCCACTCATCGAAGAGCTAGTGTAATCACCAAATCAGTACTAAGTTTGAACAGAGGGCATGCTACTGGTTTAATTTGTTAGTCTTCTAACAAGTCCACATTGAGTTATATTATTTAGCTGGGGGCTTCTGAAATAACTCTCTTAAATCAAATGCAATGCAATTCAACAAATGCTTAGAGAACATCAATATCACATGTCTTTAGGTATAAAGACATGGAGAGATGGCAAAGCTTAATCCCTCCACTTCTGGAACTCCCTGCTTTTGTGAATAATACATGTAAGCACGAATAATAACTATAATGTATTGAATACTTGCTCTGTGCTATGTTTAGACACATATATTAAAACTGCATTATTATCTTGAAAGATATCCTTGATATCCCCTTATCTCCTATCAGACAAGGAGACTGGGTTTCAATAAACAACTTGCTCAAGGTCACAGTCATTAACTGATGTACCTGGGATGCAAACTCAGCTTTGTGGAACTCTTCAAATGCAGTGCCTATGTCTCGGTCTCATTGTATCACAGCAGGAGTATCTACAAGATAGAGAGGGAGGAGGAATCAACTCCAGTCATGGGACTCAAAGAAGTAGCAGAGTTGGGCTTTGACAAATGAAGTGTTCAGCAGGTAAATAGTCTAAAGATGAATAAGAGATCCTAAAAATTCTAAACATTGAGAAAGGCTGATGGAGATATCTCAAGGCAGGAAGCATTTTAAATTACTGAAGACATACCTCTTTAGAGATATGACTTATTACTTTCAGCTCAGCATAAGCAGATTAATTTTCAGAAAAAATATTAAGCCTGATAGCAGCTCCTTCATAACGTCATTAAATGTGATACTTCATTTTTCATGTTTTCAACTTATATAACTGAAATTATACTGTGTATACTTTCCTTTGACTTGATTTTTTGCTCAGAGTTGTCTGTGATAACCATCTTTGTAATGTGTGGATGTGTGATGCTGTACTTTAATCATTTATTTCATTTCTGTATCAATTTTATGAGTTACAGATTTACCTAATATTAAGTCAGTGGGCTTTTTATAGCTTCTAGTATTTTTTTCTATATAAGTAGTGCTACAATAAAAATTATTTATGTCTCCTCATTGTATATAAAATATAAAATTATTGCATTTAAAGGGAGAATTTTGGCCCCATGACCTTTGCTGTCTAGTGTCACACCTGTGGTCATGTTACTTATATGGCAAGAGGAACTTTGCAGATGTAGGTAAACTACATCAGCTGACCTTAAGATAGGAAAATTATCATGAATTATCTTAGTAGGGTCAATGTAATCACATGAGCCTTTAAAAACAGAAGTAAAAAAAAAAGCAAAAATAAAAATAAAAACATAAAAACAGAAGCAAAAATCAGAACAGGAAATGAGAGAGACGCAGCTGATGGGAGTTACTGAACTTTTCAAAAAAGTAACTCTTTTTGTGTATGTTTTTCTATTCTTCATTTTCTTTATCTCTGATCTAATCTTTATATTTCCTTACTTCTGGTAGCTTTGAGTTTAGTTTGTTCTTGCTTTTCTAGTTCTTTGAGGTATAAAGTTAGGTGGTGCATTTACAGTTACAAATTTCCCTCTTGGCACTGCCTTCATTGCATCCCATATGTTTTAGTTTGTTGCATTTTCATTTTCATTGTTACAAGGTATTTTCTAATTTCCCTTGTGACTTTTTCCTTGACCCCTTGGTTGTTTAAGGATATGTTGTTTAATTTCTACGTATTTATGTATTTTCCAATTTTCCTTTTCCACTATTGATTTTGAATTTCATTCCATTGTCATTGGAAAATATACTTTGTATAATTTCAAGCTGCTTGAATTTGTTAAGACTTCTTTTGTGACCTAATATGTAGTCTCCCCTGGAGAATGTTCCATGTGCACTCGAGAAGAAGTATGTTCTGTTGTTATTGGATGGAGTGTGCTCTTTAGGTCCATGAGGTCCCGTTGGTCTGTAATGTTGTCCAAGTCCTCTGTTTCTTTATTGATCAACGTCTAGTTGTTCTATCCATTATCGAAAGTGGGTTGTTAAAGTTTCCTACTATTAGTGTGTTGCTGTTGTATCTTTTCTTAACACACCACTGGAGTTTTGTTTAATGCTATTTTGTTTTTATTCTTTTTGCATACAAAATATTAAACTAGTAGAATCCCACAAGTGTTATTTTTATTATTGTGCAATTCTAAGTATTCTTTCTTCTCTGCTATTCCTTCCTTTAATAATGAGTTTTCAGAAATGCCTTAAAAATTACCTTTTGTCAGGGGCATCTGGGTGGCTCAGTCAGTTAAGCATCTGCCTTTGGCTCAGGTCATGATCTCAGGGTCCTGAGACTGAGCTCTGCATCAAGCTCCCGACTCAACAGGAGTTTGCTTCTCCCTCTCTCTCTACCCCTCCCCCCTGCTCACATGCTCGCTCTCTCAAATAAGTAGATAAAATCTTTAAAAATTACCTTTTGTCATTAATTTCTTTCTCTTCTCTTTTTTTTTGAAGATTTTATTTATTTATTAGAGAGAGAGAGAGAGAGAGCATGAATGGGGGGGAGGGGCAGACGGAGAGGGAGAAACAGGCTCCCTGCAGGGAGCTCAATGAGGGAATCAATCCCGGGATCATGACCCGAGCCTAGACGAATGCTTAACCGACTGAGCCACCCAGGTGCCCTTGTCATTAATTTTTAACTCAAAAATTTTTGGTCAATAAATGTGATATACCTTAGTAAATATTCTATGACATGGTCTGTGGTCAATTTTAGTAAATGTTCTATAAATTAAAGCAAGATTTGGGGAATGAGTAGAAATCAACTGAGATAAAAAAGTGGTCTTGAGTGGTTGGTAGGGCGAGTATTCCAGGTGAAGTCAGGGAGAAATGAGACATCTGTTATGGATTCAAGGAACAAAAAGCATGGCTCTGTTGAAAAATGGCAGGAAAGGTGAAATTAGAAATTTTAAAGTGACTATTTTATGAAGCATATTATGTCTTAATTAATCAGTTTGAAATTATTGGAAGATCTCTGTAGAGCCACTGGAAGATGGAAGGCTTCATGATTAGAATTCATGATCAAATCAATCTGGCATCCATGGAGGGGATAAATTAAAGGAGTACCAGCCTGAGGACAGTTAGAAACAAGAAAACAACAGTAATCCAAGCAAAAGGGTAAAGATACGAATTTAGGCAGTGCTAGAGGTAATGGAGAAGTAGTAAGAGATATGGAAAAATGTTACAGTTAAGGGAAAAAAACACAAAAACCTTGATTGCAACAATCAACAAAACACAAAATCAAATCAGACAAAATTAAACCACCTAGTTTCTCAAAAGCCCATTTATTCTTCATGTGTCAGTTTTGGAAAGGATTATTCAACTTTAATAATCCTCTTGAGATGTAGCTTCAGCTTCTTGGTGATGAGTTCTCTTCTTATTTATGGGTTGCAAAATATAATAGAAGAATATGAGAATGTGAAACTGTTTTCAAAATTGGCTTTTTTGAGTAACCTTCTTTTTTGATATAATTTCAGTTATACAGAAAATTGACTAGAATAGTACCAGAAACTCCTGGATGCCTTTTACCCAGAATTTTCACTTTCAACAGGTGTTAACTTTGTCCCAAGTGCTTTTTATCATTTTCTCCCCCACCTTCTTCCCTCTCTTCCCTGTCTTCCACGTTCTAGTTCTGAGAGTAAGTTGGAGACATTGTTGGAGACATTGTGTCCCCTTCCTCTAAATTCTTGAGTGTGTATTTCTTAATAAGGAGTTGATGGAAACTTCACAGTGATATGGTGATGTTATCTAATCCATACTCCATATTAAAATGTCAACAATTGTCTCAATAATATCCATTGTAGCTGTTTTCCCCCAGTCTAAAATTTAGTTGAAAATCATACATTGAATTGAGTTGTCCTGATTTTAGTGTCTTTTAACCTAGAACAGTTCCTAGCCTGTCTTTTCATTAACATCTTACGTTATCAATGTACACTTGTCACAACTGGTAAACCGACATTGATACATTACAGTTAACTGTCTCCAGACTATATTTGAATTTTAGTCTTGTTTTTTCCACTAATGTTCCTTTTCTGTGACACAGTTCAATTCAGGATACCACATTGCATTTAGTCATCCTGGGAATCTTTTATTTCATGACAATTTCTTAGTCTTTCATGTTTGAGATGACTTTGACAGTTTTGGGAAGTATTAGCCGATATTTTGTAGAATGCCCCTCAATTTGGGATTGTTTTCTAATGGTTTTCTCATGATTAGATTGGAGTTGTAGGTTTGGAGGGAAAGGCCACAAAGGTGAGACACCCTTATTACATTATATCAGCAGTACATGATCTCAACATGACTTACTGCTGGTGATGTTAACTGTAATAACTGGCCAGGGTAGTGTTTGCCAGGTTAAAATGGTCAACATAATGTATACATATCCTGTTGTAGTGTGGTGAGTTTTTTGTATGTTTTGGAGCTGTAATGTTAGATGCATAGAGTTTGAAATTAGTCTATCTTCCTAATGAAACTTTTGTTAATTAATAAGAACTATTTTTAGCAGTCTTTTTAAATTTAAAATCTATATGTTTGCTATTAATGTAAGTCCACTGGTTTTCATTGGGTTTCATTTTTTTCCCCTTAGTATAACTTTGCATTCTTTTCTTTTGAACTTTCTAAATCCTTAATTTTTGATGTTTATTGTAAATAGCTCATGGATGAATTTTATTTTTTTATACAAAGTGACAATATGATTTTAGTCTGGAACATTTATTTCATTATGATGTGCTTTAGTAACTATCCCTCTAGATTTATTTCCATTGCCTCTGTAGTGCTTTTTATCTGCTTCACCCCTTTTTCCTTTAGTTTCTTTTGAATTGGTTGTATTTTTAAAACACTATTCCACAATTCTCCTTTTCTAAACTTCAGGTTATAAAGTCCCTTAAAAATTGTACTGTTGTGGAAGTTTTTACAAATATTTACTTAATTTATCAAATTCTATTTACTTAAAAGTGTCTTTTACTTTCTTCCTGAACAAAGAACATCAGAAGATTTAACTTAAATTCTCACTCTCCTGATGAATTCTATCTTTTGTACTTGTTATTTAGTTTTTTAACATTTGCATTCTTTTTTTATAGTCAGTGTTTATTAAGATTTCTTTATCTTTTACCACTTCCTTTATTGTTTCTTCTTTTATTGCAGACTTCCCATTTGTGATCCTTCTCCTCCAGTTTCAAGTCCTTTAGAAATGCCTCAAGCAAGGGTGGTTGGCTATACATTCACTCAGTTCTTCCTTGTTTAACAGTATTTGTGGCTCATGATTGCTCTTTAAAAAGTTGTACAGTTTTATATTCCTAGGGTGGCAGGTACTTTCTTTTAAACCACTGAGGATATTTTCACCTGTCGTTCAACTTTAATATTGCTTGAGTAGTCAGCCCCAGTTTGATACTCACATTCCTGTAGGCCACGTGCCTTTTCTGTCTGGCTCTTTTGAACATATGCCCTTCACGTGTTTTGCTGTGTCCGTCTCCTGTGTATGGGTATACATTTACTTTTTTTTATGCTGCTTGGGATTCATTGGACATTTTAAATCTGGAAATTGATTTTTTTCATCAGTTCTAGAGGTTTCCTAGCCATTCTCTCTTCAAATATTCTATCTCCTCTATTTAATCTTTCTTCCTTTTGCTGGACTTCTAATTAGATGTGTACTAAAACTCTTACCTTTGTTCTCCACGTCTGTAAACCTCTTTATGATAGTTTCCATGTCTGCCTCTCTATGCTGCATTGGGGATCATTTCTTTACAGTTATCTGTCAGCTCACTAATTCTTCTGCTGTGTCTAATCTGTGGTTAAATCCATTCACTGAGTTTTATTATTATAATTATTTCCAGAATTTCCAGATTTGTTCTCCAAATATTTTTGATTATTTTTGTAATCCTTTGCTAGTTACTCATGTTTCGATTCTTCTCTTTAAATTTTAGGTATGTTATACATGCTTACATTTTGTATGTTGTGCATAATATTTCTAGTATTCTAAGTCTGTGTTTGATTCTGTAGTCTGCTGTTTCTGGAGACTCTAATACATGGTACACTTTTCCTTCAGTGTTTTGTGATACTTTGAAATGAACACATATGTATTTTTAAAACTTTAAAGTAAGAATCTTTTGAGATGTAGTTTGAAGGCAAGCTCTTCAGAAAGGTTTGACATTTCCCAGATACCTGTGATCACTGCAATTAAACTGAATTCTTGCTTTGAAGTTATTTATAACTACCCAGGTAGTAAAAATCAAGGCAGCAAAACTGGTTGAGGTCTGAATGATTAAAGACTTTCTTTGCTCTTTTATTCATCAGCAAGTTTTAAGGCAAGGATTTGCTTTGTAGGTGCCTCCAAAGTGAATGTTTGTATCTATTTCATGCTACAGTCAGGCAACAGAGTCATTGTGATCCAAGCTTTATGTTGTGTATTAGTCACTTATTGAATTCTCCACCTTGGGAGTCTCTCCCCCCCTCCCCCCTTTTTTTGTCTCTCGTTTTTATGTCCTGAGGAGCCATCAAAAACAAGCCCAAGATCAAATTCTGCAGGGTCAGCCCTGTTTGTCTTTCTGGTTTTCTATCTTCACCTTCAGACTGGTCCTTACATCTCTTGCCCAGTAATCAGAGCATATTTTATAAAGACTTTTTTGGTAAATTTTATTCAGCATTTTAAAGTACTTTCAGATACATGTTCAGTCAGGGTGTATAGTTTGTCATAACATTGAAAATGTAAATCTTGAGATTCACAAATAGAAAGAAGAAAAAAGGTACATCTAGATTAGAAAAATAACCAATTAAGATTGCTGCAAGGATGTTAAAACTGATGTGTATAATATTCCAAGGGAAAACGTGTAAGGATAAATTACTTGATCTCTTAGTCATAAAGACCTGGAGAAAATGGAAGATCCTGACATGTACAGTTACCCTAATGAGGAGCAAAGATAAAGAGAAAACAAAATTTTGTGATAGGCAGCTTCTTGCATAAGTTTTGAGATGACATTGTTAGCTCAAGACCCAGTGGTGCTCTTCAGAAAAAGATATTAGAACAGAAAGAAAGAGAGGAAAGAGGAGTTTTACAATAATTTTACCTTGATATATCTGTAGCTCAGATATTTTAATGTTTCATTCTTTTACTGTCTTCCCAGTCAAGAACTAAAGAGCCCAGTCCCTTTACCCATGGAGAACAGGGGATTATGTATCTGATGCATACATGTTGGCATAGATTGTCAGAGATGAGTTCTGTTCTTGAGGACAAACATATTTGTTGGGCTCTAATTCCACAAATTGTGGTTCCCAGTTTGAACAGAAGAGTCTGTGAACTATGACTTGTAATGGGACAAAAGAAGCATGAAGTATACCGTGAGAGCATTAGGATTATTCTTTAGAGGATGCTCCTGGGCTTGTCTCCGTATTCCCTCATGTAAAGCAGTGAACCATATACACACCTTGCATTTTCCTGGTGGACTTCGCTCTTGGTGTCAGTTGGAAGCTATATGAGCATAAATATACCAGACACATGTAAAAAGAAAAGTGTGTGGGAGTTTTACTTTAATTTTTTTTGCTTATGCATTACATATTTTCATTATATTTGGAGCACCTGCTATGTGTAGACATTTATGTCTATGTCATGAATTTTACCCTATAGCGGTTATAATTAACTTGAAAAAAGAAAGGGAAAAATATGTGATTGTAACAACTTAGGGGTAATTAAATGCTAAACTTGTAGTACTGACCTTAGGTGCCATAGGAATGCAGAGAAGGTTGAACTTTGTATGAGGATGAACTTTCCTGGAACAAATGGAACTTTATCTGGGGATATGGAGGGTTTGAGGTGAAATAGGGAACAGTTAGTGTGCTGAGGTATATCAGGGCGTGGGAATGGCCACAAAGAAGAAATAAGCACAAACAAGTATCCATGTTGATGAAAGGAGAAAGAACTATTGAAAACTAAGATTAAGAATAGGTTCTTTTTAAAAAAAAAAAGATTTTACTTATTTATTCGACAGAGATAGAGACAGTGAGAGAGGGAACACAAGCAGGGGGAGTGGGAGTGGGAGAAGCAGGCTTCCCGCTGAGCAGGGAGCCTGATGCGGGTCTCAATCCCAGGACCCTGGGATCACACCAGAGCCAAAGGGAAACGCCTAATTGACTGAGCCACCCAGGCGCCCCAGGAATAGGTTCTAATCATGTAATAGAAATCTTAGAGCCCATGGGAGAAAATTTTATTGTATTGTAGATATTATAAAATATTATATATATATATATTATGTATGGTAATATTATATATATTATATTATAGATATTTTATATTATTTTATGTATTACATATGGTAAACAATATGAAGCTCTTGACAGTTCTTGGGCAGAGGTCTGACATGTTGAAAGTGATCAAAGTTTAACTTCATTAGGAAATGTGGATCCATAGGATAAACTCAAGGTTGAAACTAGGAATATATTTTTTTAGGAAAGAGCCCACCAGTTAGTAGTATGCTCTTTATTTGGTTCCATAAAAATGAAATATATAAAATTAGCTTACATTATAAATATTCATATAAATTATTAATGTATATAAATATATTTTTTGTTCTAGAGGAATTCCAGGAAGGAAATGTGGTACGATCATACTTACAGCAGAGGAATTAAACTGTTGTAGGGTAAGTAAATATTTCTTTGGTTTAAAAGTAATACCAATACTTCTTTGAAAAGATATTTCTGAAACTATACTTAAATGATTAATTTTTGAGTAATTCTGGCAAAAAAAATAATTAAGACTACCTTATATAATTCCCTAATCTATAAAAGATCATTTTAGATCATCATTTTAGATAGTTAGAGAGACTACATTTATAGTCCAAAAAGGATACCAATTATTTTAACAGCCTTTTTAAGGAATAAAAATTATTAAAATAAAACCTAATGTCAGTATTATTTAGGAGGGGGCATTAATACTAGGAATTATCTGTTGTACCCATCAGTTAAGTTCTTGCAAAAATTTTGAAGGTTTTTGTGTGATTTTCTAGGAATATTTCTAGTCACTTGACTTTAGTCCTTTTGCCTAGCATACTTGTTTTTTCCATAATTCTAATTGAGTTAATTCAGGATTTATATAAGCTCCCATCTTTTGTTAGCTTGGGAAGCTCATGTTTGAGGAAAAGACCAGCTACCACTCCAGCTAGGATTATGATGACATCGAGTGCATACTCAATATTTTTAGAAAGCTATTTTTAGTTGTGATTTGCTGATGTAGCCATTGACTCATGTTCAATGATTTTACTGTCGTCAAGAACGAGGTGATGGCTATGACACTCCGCTCTAAAAGTAATGATAGCTCTCGGAATCGGAAGTCGATATTGTCTATTTAATATAGCCCAGCGGATCCCTGGGGATTGTTATTTCTAGGAGGAAAAAAAAGAAGTTTTCCCTGGGTTAAATCTCTAGGGCTCTGTATTTTCAACTTCTGCTTTATGATTTTGGGAACAGAAGTTCCCAAAGAATACTAAAAACTTAATGCTTTGACATTGGCTATAGTTTTCATATAGAGAACTAGTGTTTATTATCTGAGTACGTAACTTTAATCTCTGGAGTCTTTTCTTTAAAGATGATTCCTATGGCTTTCTCTATATAATATATTTCTGAGACAATATGGGCAGAAATCCGTGTGATACTACTTGGAAACTGGGATTTCGGTGGGGTAAGGGGTGGTCGGTGAGATAACAAAAGGAAAGTATACTAACAGCGTCGTGGAGATGATTAAACAAAAATATTAGAATTTAAGTAGTTAAGGGGATGCCTGGGTAGCGCAGTCGTTAGGCATCTGCCTTCGGCTCAGGGCGTGATCCCGCCGTTCTGGGATCGAGTCCCACATCGGGCTACTTTGCTGGGAGCCTGCTTCTTCCTCTCCCACTCCCCCTGCTTGTGTTCCCTCTCTCGCTGGCTATCTCTGTCAAATAAATAAATAAAAAATCTTAAAAAAAAAAAAAAGAATTTAAGTAGTTAAAATACATTTAAATTAGGGCCCTTTTCTTCTTCCTCCATTGTTTATGCACCTGTGGGCAGGTCTGGCCACCACAGTCTCAGTTTTCTCCTGTGTAAAATGCCCAGAACCTACTCATAGTTAGAGTGCCATTAAACAGAGTTGAGTTCTGGATTTGCTATGAATTTGTTCTTTGTCTTATCAAATCACTTGACCCTTCTGTTCTACTTTCCATATTTGCAGGGGGGAGAAAAAAAAACCAGACATCTGAACTAGTCACTAGAATATTTTTAAAAATTCTCCCAGCTAGACAATTATCATATGGTTTCACTCATTTATGGAACATAAGAAATAGCAGGAAGATTGGTAGGAGAAGGAAGGGAAGACTGAAGGGGGGGGTAAACAGAAGGGGGAATGAACCATGAGAGACTATGGACTCTGGGAAACAAACTGAGGGCTTCAGAGGGGAAGGGGGTGGGGGACTGGGATAGGCCAGTGATGGGTATTAAGGAGGGCATGTATTGCATGGTGCACTGGGTGTTATACGCAAATAATGAATCATGGAACACTACATCAAAAAGTAAGGATATACTGTATGGCGACTAACATAACATAATAAAAAATTATTATATAAAAAAAAATTCTCCCAGCTCTGATAATTAACCACCATAACATTAAATCTGAAAATATAATGGATATGAAAGCATTTTATGTATACTAAGAATACATTACAAAAAGTACAACACAGTACATAAATATTACCTACCATCTTTTTTTTGTTAAAATGGCACAATGATTTCTTAGAATTATGTCATCTAATCATCTTTTATAGTTCTTGTCTCTAAATTTATATATGTGTATATAATATGTGCTTTATATAGTGAGGGATGGAAGAGAAAAAGAAGTTCAAGGCTAATAAGATACATGTTCTTTGTTCTTTGTATTGACATTAACACGTTATTTTGTCAGAATCTTGACATTTAGGTGATTTTGTGTAAATATGCCAATGTACACATTATTTTTAGTTCTATTTCAAAATAGAACCAAGATACCAAGGGCATAGATTGAGTATGGCCAGGTTGCATCTTAAATGTCTTCCACTTTGAATTCTGTTGTTTTGCTTAGAAGAACAGGAAAGAACAGAAATGTTTTCATGCAAATGAAGTAGAATTTATTACTTACTAATTAAGAGGCATTTTTACACTCTTTATACTGCTAAAGCTTTTAGAATATTTGGAATTATCTTTTAATAAGTAAACACATATTTATAATACTTAACAATTATAGATCTAATATTTTAAAAATGTTGCTTAAATATTGATCTAACTTATGTATATTATGTTCTGATTCTTAGCAACAACCTTATTGATAATCAGCGTCATTAAGATGTATAAACCTTGAAATAATATTACTATGCTAGTATAGTAGAAGAAACAAATATATTCAAAGCAATGTTCATAGTTACTTCGGAAGAGACAGTGCCTTTAAATGCACATTTAAGGGTATCTTGAAAATATCAGGCATTGTCACTTAGAATCTTGAATTGAAGTAATTTTACTTCACATTTGACATCATACAAATTGATGGGGTTTTTCCCTTTAAAACACATTGTTATTAACTTGAGCATAAGCTTTGGAATCAGGACACCTAAATTTCAGTCTTGTCTCTTTCAGTATTCAGCTGACTAAGGTTATAGTCTTGGAGCTTTAATTTCTGCATTTGTAAAATGCTGGAAGTCTTAGTATGTTCCCCAGATCATTACTTTGCAGAATGAAAAAGGTGTGGCGTTGGAGAAATGTGTAAATTATAAATTTATACAAATACTTATTTTTAGTGTGATAATTTTAGTTATCTCAACCTAGTTTATTTCAAATGCAACTTTTGTAATATATCTAGTCAAATGCCAGCATAAAAATTAATTTAATTTTGAAGTTATATTGGTATTGTTTGTTCACTCAATATTTTAAAAGTAGCTTGAGATTATCCACAGCTAGTATTTTTCTTTCTGAGTAATTGATTGATTGATTCCATAATATTCACAAAACATACAAAGTGCTAGTCCCTGAAATGGATGCTTAGAATACAATGGTGAGAAAAAACAGCAACAAACATCCCTGGCCTTGTCGTTAACGAACAAATAGTTTGTGGGAAAGACAGACATTAATTAGACGACTGTGCAGATAAATATGTCATGATATATACTAAGTGATCAAATATAAGAGAGTATAATGGAGAATCCAATTTATACTGAAAGGAGGGGGTCACTGTAGACCTCTTTGAGAAAGTAACATTTAAGCTTAGCCCTAAGGAATGGTTTGCCAGTTAAATGAAAGACTTCCAGTAGAATGCACAGCTTGCATAAGGTTGTGAAGAGGGAAGGAATTGTGTCTGGTGTGTGGTGGCAAAGGGCTAGGACCGCGGGATAATTGAGACAAAACTTTGCAGGATGAAGGTGAAAAAGGCTGTTCAGAGCCCATTTGGTGCTGAGCTTTGTAGACCATGTTAACGAGTCTGTGTTTATCCTAAATACAAGAGGAAGCCTAGAAGCACTTTAAATTATGAAAAATATTATTTCTTTTATGTTTTGAGAACATTACGGTGTCTGCTGAATGGAAAATGGGTTGAATGGTTGCGAGAGGAGGAGGAGGAGAAAGAAATACATGCTACTCTGCATGCCCTCGGGAGAGAGGAGGTTGGTGTAGACTAAGGGGACACCAGTGTAGCCAGAGTGAAGATTTGAGAAAGGTCTTAGAGGTGGAATGGTACGACTTGGTTTAGATATAGGGCCAAGAAAAGAAAGGAGTCAAGGACTGCTTCCTTGAGCACGTTGGGTGGATGATGAATCACTAACTGAGCTGGGAAAATTGCAAGAGAAGCAAGTTGGGTTTGAATTAGTTGGAAGCACCTGTGAAACATTCCAGTGGATTTCTATCATAGCAAGTTTGTTATACTGGTGTGGAGTATTGAAGAAAATTCTTAAAATTTTCTCAGGTGGCATTAAGCACAAGAGATTAAAAAAACCCAACTTGGCATTAATGATGCTTATGTATTTCTAAAAGTAAGTAAATGCTTGTCTTTCCCCTGCAGAAATTAGATTTCATTTGTGCTTGATACAGATGGAATCCCTGCTAAGTTACTAACTTGGATAATTGCAAAAAATATTTCCCCTAAGTTTATATAATTTAGTACATTGAAAGCAATCTTTATTTTTTGTTTTTAATCAATTACTTGTTTTGCAAGTATTAAGGAAAGTAATTTGAAAAATTACAACTTGGTATTATGTTTACCAGTGATGAAAATTTGTTTTAATAACATTTAATTTCTGTGAAGATTTATTCACAATCAATTTGAAATATGTACATTTCAATAATCTATTATGTACTTTGAATATATCAGAATGTTTTTTGGTAGTTTGTGTTTTGGTCCAGGTGCTTTGGGAAAATGTCTTACAGGAGTGATTTTTTTTTTTTTTCCCCTTAGCAGTTACAAGGTTCTTGTCCTGTGTTCTTAGGAAACCATTCTTTCTCAAGGCCATTTTAATATATGTGAAGGTCAAAGGGCATTCAAACCAAACCAAAACAAAGAAATCAAAACTAATCCTTCTCTCTCAGTTTTGCTCTGATTTTATAGTTTGATTGGTAGGGTGATTTTCTCACTGCTTCCTTAAAGAATAGTATAGAAATTTTGTTCTTTCAGCCTCAAATTTGAAAAGTGATCATGGCTGTAAAGTTTGAGGTGATAGTGGTGTCCACATTTTTCTTGCCTCTGTTCTTTTAATTTTCTTTACAATGTATGTTGGCCGCTATGCTTGTTCAGAAAGTGAACTCTGTAGTGAGTGTTCTCTGGCAGAAGTTACATCTGTGCTGAATACAAAAGCAAAATGACACTATACCAGTGCTTTGAAAACCAGAAATCTAGAGCTGTGAACTTCTCCAAGGGCAGAGATGTCTTCTTCATCTCTCTATTCCCAGATTCTAGCCTGAGTATTGCTTCAGAAATGTTTGCTAAATAAGTATATGAATGAATGAATGAATGAATGAATGAATGAATGAATGAATGAAAAAGAAAGATAGTGTTCTCTTGCATAGTGTTCCAGAAATGCTAAAAAGAGATAATGAAAATTTTAGTTGGGTGTTTAAGTGCTGCTGGACTCTGCAAAATAAAAAGGGGTGAATAAGAGAGTGCCTTTTTAGTCATTCTTGACAGTTTCACCAAATAGCATTTAAAACTGCAACCTCTTGATTGAATCTGAAATACTTTGACCGTCATCTCTTTCCAAAATTGTTAGCATCTTCTTTCAGTTTAAAAAACAAATAAATCCAAAATACTGATTTTAATTGTTAAATTACTGTATATTTCCTACTTTTTAAAGGTGCTCATCCTATGTAATTGAATAATGCTTAACTTCTTTAATTTATGATAACTCCAACTTGTTTGCTTATAAGCCAAACTCTGTAGTAATGAATAAAAATGATGGGTTTGGCATAATAAGTAACATCCAAACACATAATTACACTACAGATAAGCATGAAAGTGCTTTACTTTTCTTGAAGCCCAATATAGTAGGAATTATTGTTAAGACTTTGTGATGCACTTGTGTATAATTAATAAGGAACCCCTTTCCCCCCAGAATTGCAAACTGTGTGGTCAGTCTGGATCTGTCTTGTACCTTATCTAATGAGCAAAGGTATCTTAACATCTAATACATGATAGATATGCAATAGATGCTTAGTAATTATTCCTGGAGAAATTA
Organism: Ursus americanus; assembly: GCF_024610735.1. Taxonomy (NCBI): domain Eukaryota; kingdom Metazoa; phylum Chordata; class Mammalia; order Carnivora; family Ursidae; genus Ursus; species Ursus americanus. The sequence continues at coordinate 31,639,959 of NC_142151.1, read as the reverse complement.
AAAAACCGTTATGTTATAAAAATGTGTACTTGAATAACTGAAGATAGGAATGAAGATCTTGTTTTATATAATATTGAATACCTATAGTCATCTACTTAATCTTACTTTTCCAGGGAGAAATGCTAGAGGTTTTAAAAAAGTAATAGCTCTGTGACTAGAACAAAAACTTCCAGAGTCAATTTTCCAGTCTCGCAATCCTTTAAAAAGTAATTTTATGTTGCCTGGGATTCTTGCACACTTGGCCATTTGCATTAAAATGGTAAATTTGTTTTCTTGTCAAGTCTTGCTTGTGATCTGCAGTTTCTAGTTATTTATAACCCAGGTTTTGAGATATTTCATTAATTTTGTTTGTAGGATGCTGTTCTGATGCAATTTTGTGCGAACAAATTGGACAAGAAGGACTTTTTTGGAAAATCAGATCCTTTTCTTGTATTTTATCGAAGTAATGAAGATGGCAGGTAGATTTATCTTTTATGCATTTTAACTCTATAGTAAGAATGGTACTTAAACTATTATTTTTTTCCTCAGGGAAGCTCAGTAAATTGTTGAACAGTAAAATATTTTGTTATTTTAAAAATTGATTTGATTTTTGCATCTCAGTAATGATGTGTAATTTTATAAGCATTTTATATGTTTTGTATGACATTGAAAATGAATGATTTTCAGCTTCAAAGAAACATTTCCTCCGTACTTTCCCTAAAATTATAGTATTGTCTTAATAGGATGGAAGAATTATATTTTTGTGGAAATCTAAGATGCTAAAACTAATGTTTCTGGTTATAAAATTGAAGTCTTAAACCATTTTCTCACAGAAGGATTAGGATCTTATGGGTTGCTTTTATACTTCAGGGTTTGGGTTTTTTTTTTTTGCCAATAATATTTTTCTAACATGCAGTAACATTTTTCATTATATTTTAATAATTTGAATGTTTTTAGCAGTCATGATTAGACTGGTTTCTCTGTGGTTTGAAATTATACCCATGAGTTATAAAGTGTAATTTAATATGTACGATTCTACCTTAAATATATTTTACTGTTTCTGTGATTCATACTGTGCTGTCAGTATCTGTGGGCATGTTTAGTGGTAAAATTGTGGGCCAAGGTTCTTGCCTAGGTTTAAAACATGACTGTGCTACTTAATAGCTGTGAGACCACAGGCAAGCTTTTTAACCCATATGAGACTCAGTTTCCTCATCTATAAAATGGGCTAATAATCGTAGCTACTTCACAGTGTTGTTGACAGTATTAAATGAGTCACGGCACAAAAAAACAGAAGCTTGCTTAATACGTAAAATGTAAATGTTAGCTGTTATTATTAATCTTAATGTATAAGTTTTCCTTTTTTGTTTTCCTTAACTGTATGCAGTTCATTTTAGATTAAAAATGAAGGGAAGAGAATGAAAAAAAAAACCAAAAACCTGGCACTACTGCCACACTTACAAATGAAAATATACAGTTAATGTTATGTAATAAGTATATAAAATGTTACATAAAAATAGAAAGTTTGCTATTTAAAGTGAACACACTGGGCAGTATGAGATGATACTTTACTTACTGTGAGATCGTTGTTGCAGCTCCTGGGCAAGTGTTGGTGATTATGTTATGATGTCATATTACTGCATTTTTCATACTTTCCTATGTTGGTGGTAAAATATGTCAAAGTAGTGTTTGCATTGAACATTACTTTTACCCATGTGGAAAATATTGGACAACGAAGAAACTAGTCATTTGCCAGTCATTTCAAAGGTGGAGAAAAACTAAAGAATGGTTCAGGATTTTTGAGTCACAACGTTGTTGTCTTTTCCTGTCTGAACTACTTGTTTTCTGAATTTTCTATTTTTGTTCTTATTAGTCCTGTGTAAAGATTTGTTGTACAATTATAGAATTTCAGCCTCTCATACATTTAATACTACTGATGAGGATTATATTAATGGAAATTTATTATGCTTGTAAAAATGGTAGTAATATATTCATTAAATGAAATGTAAATATTAAGAAGAGTACAGTTAATCAAAAAATCGCAAGTCACTTAAAAACAACTGTTGCTAAAATTTGGTGGATCCCATTTCAGAAAACTTTCCACTTAGGTTTACACACAGAATACTAGATCGCCATCTACTCCAAATATATATTTTAAAGCATATGTATTAGTGCATTTATATATATTTATGTTTTGTTTTGATGAGTTTCGAATGAGTAAAAAGTGCTTTTACTCCTCACTTAAGTGAAAATCTCTTTTTAACTGCAAAGATTTTAGCTTTATTTTTAACATTTATTTCAATATGAAGCTATTTCAAAAATTGCCTGTTGCCTCAGGTGTTTGAGGCTCCCTTTATAAGATAGAGTAAAACTTAGTTTTTACTAGAAGCATTAATAAAAATCCTTAACAATATATGATGATAAATTCTTATTTTCTTGCTGTCACATTTATTTAGTAACTTAAGTTGTATTCATAATTAGATAATAATTTTCCCTTGGAATAGCTATTTTGGGTTTTTTTTGGCAAATGGCTTCATTTAAAGTACAATAAGGCTTCATTTAAAGTATTTTAATAAGGCTGTTTAATAAAAATATTTTTCTTATGATACTGTTTGTAATATATATGCAGTTACATTTTTGCAGCAATAAATAAATAGCTCACTGAGGGGAACCACACTTTCTTAAGAGCAAAAGTTGCAAGTGTCAACGTATTTAATTATTATGGCTGGTGATACTAGGAATATAATAGATATTTTGATTTAACCATAAACAAAAAGGCCAAAAAGTCAACAAATTGTTTGTTGAACATGTTCGTTTGAAGATGGTCAGTTGGTTGCTCTATTATCTCCCTCTGTAACTACCCATGGATGCATGGATCTGGATATCATGTAGCTAGCTAGCTAGCTGAATCTACCACCACACCAAAGGCTAGATATATATAAGAATAGGATTCAAGAGAAAGCTCCTTTGTAGATCTTTAAGAATGTATTGTATTATGAAGAGAGGCGGAAGCCTGTTTCTAAAACAAAGCAGTACAGTTGACCCTTGCACAAAAAGGGTTTAAACTCCACAGGTCCACTTATATGTGGATTTTTTTTTTGATACAGTACTGTAAATGTATTTTCTCCTAAGATTTTTTAAAATAACATTTTCTTTTCTCTAGCTTACCTTATTGAGAGAATATAGTATATAATACATATAACAAACAAAAGAAGTGTTAGTCAACCGTTAATATTATCAGTAAAGCTTCCGGTCACAGTAGGCTATTAGTGGTTCAATTTGGGGAGAGTCAAAAGTTATGTGCAGATTTTTGACTGTGTGGTAGGTCCATGCCCCTAACCCCTGCATTATTCAAGGGTCGATTATATATGTAATTTTGTCCCCATGAATTTTTCATAACCATTTTTGTGTACTGTCTTTTCTGATTTCTTTCTGTTTGTTTCCTGCCTACTCCTCCCTTATCTCCTTTGTTCTTCGTCTGTTTCAGATATCTCCATGACCCCTTTTCGAGTCTGCTCAGTCTATCCTCAGTCTTTCTTTTTCATGGCTTTTGCCCCTAAATTGTTTTGGGCGAGTCAACTCTGAGAGCATTTGACCACAATATATTCTGATGAACTCTGTCAATTCAGTGGCAGGAGTTTGTTTAACTGGGCAAGGATACTACCAACGAGGGGGATGGCACTAATGACATAAGTCTTGTAATGAATACTTGATCCTTTTATGTTTCTCTTTGATCTCTTAATAGAAATAGACTCTTCTTGCCTGAGAGGAGGAAATTAAACTCAGAGGCTTTTCAAAATGAGAGTATTTTCTTATGGGGATTAGGTGCTGCATGTTCCCTACGGTGCTTACATAATATCTCAAGCTCATGACTGTTACTGGTGTCCCAGTGTTAGAACACTTCATTACTAAGGTCTTAGTGACAACTGGGTTTGGGTATCATTTTATAGCTCGTGAACTGCTGTGTGTATTTACATGAGGCAAGAATATTTCCAGGACCTGATCCATGTGTGGAAATTGAATGGTTTGGTGGAAACAATACTGGAATTTGAATCAGAACACCAACTTTAATGCTATATGGATTTTATCTCTTATTGTGTATTCTTTAGATCTATAGAGCCAACAGTTTAGATAAAAAAAAAGAACCATTAGCTAGGTATCTCACTATAAATTCATGATGTTTGTCTTAAATGGGGCCCTTGGGCCTCTCAAGGAATCCTACTTTTTTGCTTAGTCTACCAACTTTCCCCCCTCCCAGATACTTCAGCACTTCTGCCCACTTCCTTTACTGATGATCATGCTTCCTATTTCATAAGAAAATCAAAGCAATTGGAGAACTTTCTCATGATCCCATTACAGCATCTCTGGTACACTCTGCCTTCTTGGCAGTTCCTGCAGAATGACTGTCTGTGGTCCCAAGGCCAACTCCTCCACTGATGCCCTGGATCCCATCCACTTTCATCTACTTAAGGACATTGCTCCAGCCTTTCTCCCCTCTCTCTTATGCATCATAAATTGTTTCTTACCTGTTGGATCTTTATTAGCATACAACCTTGCTGTTATTTCTTCATCTCAGAGAGACAAATTGTAAAGTAACAAAAACCAGAAACCTTTCTATGGACTAATCTATCCCCTGAAGCTACCTCCAATTTCTCTTTACAGCTAAACTCAAATATATTCTCTTACACACTCTGTCTCTGTTTCTCTTCTCTGTCTTAAATCCATCCCAACCAGGTTTTTGTCCCCATCACTACAAGCTAATATTTTGGGGTACTGATGACCTTCATATTCTTAGCCAGAGATATTTTTCACTGTTTCAATATGTCCTCACAATTTTTATAGAGATTATTTACAAGGCAGCTTTAGAATTTATTGAATCTACAAAAGATTATTTTTCATAAACTTATTGCAAAATCTCATTGCTTTATATTGTAGTGAGCTTATCCTTAAAGTTCTAAAACGACAAATTTATTTTTACTAAGTCATATACCAGCCACAGGGAGATTGACAACATTTGTTCTACACAAAAAAGAAAGAGAAGAATTACTACTAAAGCAATATATCATAATCAAATTATGAAAATAACTGAAAACCTTTTCTTTTGTTTTTACAGTTTTACAATTTGTCATAAAACAGAAGTTGTCAAAAATACTTTAAATCCTGTATGGCAAGCATTCAAGATCTCAGTCAGAGCATTATGTAATGGTGATTATGACAGGTAAAATAAATGACGACTTTTCTGAGTGTTTTAAATATTTACTATAGACTTTGGATCTAATAATCAAAGCCAAATTTTTTGAAAATTATGGTGGCTTTTTTATCTATGTAAATGTTTATTTACCAGGCATAGATGATTTTTTCAGAAGTTTTTGAATAACTTCTTTTTTAATCCATGATGATTTGGGGAAGAGGGATAATTTGACTAAAGTTTGGTTAAACCAACTGATTTACCAAGACCAAAAATATACAAAGTGCTAAAAGTATATTAAATATTAGTTTGTTTTAACATATTATTCAAAAATTACTCTAGAATTTTCATTGCCTCAATGCTTTCATTTGGTGTTGTCTTTCTAGAGTGGAATAAGTAAATGTACAAGATACAAGACTATGGCTAGGTATATTATCAACTTTGATGCACTCTTGAAAATGGTATTTGGCATCACTGTTCTCGTGGTTGTTGAATCGTGAAAGTTCTGTAGATGTAAACAGGGAGATTAGGATGTTTTACAAATAGGAGGGTGAGGCCCTGAAGATGCACCCACAATATACCTAAAGATTTCTTAATGTCAACGTTTATTTTTTCTTTTCATATGAAACGGACTATGAGATTATAGTATAAAAGCCCTTACCCCCAAAGAAAAGCAAATAAATAGAAAGTAAAAATCCACTCTCTTTATTATTTTATTTATCTTGTGACTTGAATATTATAACAATGCAAATTTATTCTATTAACTGATATCATAGAAGGAAACTGTTGATTAGCTGCATGCCATTAAATTTACTTTAAAACTTAAGTTGACTGTCATTCTATTCATTTGGAAAGATCATAACTTTATTTAACTAAACTCATTCTTTGAGAAGGTGGTTCTTGTCTTGTGGCTTGTGAGTAGCATCACGTGGTTAACTTTGTAGAAATTCAAATTCTCAGGCCCCAGCTGAAACACACTGAACCAAGAGCTCTGGGCATGAAGTCCAACACTTCACGTTTTGAGAAGCCCTGTGTGTGATTGTGATCCATGCTGAGATGGATCTCTCTTCTAGAGAAGCAGCTGCATACGTTCCCATTGAGAAGCTATGTCAGATTACACATGCTGCCCCCACGTACTTGCCCTACTCCCTTAAAAGAATCAATAAGATTTGAAAAACCGATTTTAAGATATCAATCAAAATATAGCAATAAAATCAGCAAAATCAACTTCAAACTCTTTTGTAAAAACCTACAAGCATACATTTCATCTAAGAAAATCTGTAGCTTATTTTTTAATTCTCAGTGATGTTTTTTAATCTTACTCAGTAACTTTATGTGTATGTTTCCCCCATGGACAGAACAATCAAAGTAGAGGTGTATGACTGGGATCGAGATGGGAGGTAAGACAATGGCTTTTATTCTTGCTTTTGAAACAGTATGCTTGAAGAAGTATACTGAAATGAACACATTTTTAAATTTTATTCTTCAGATTGCAGATTTTGTCTTATTTTTCCAAATGTTACTGAGATGCTTACATGAAATTTTAAGAATTTGTGTGATTTTTCAACTTGGAGAATAAAATAGAGGTCTTTCTCATTTCTAGTAATGTAGTAGAGATTTTTAATTAGGACTTGATGATTTTTCATTGTACACCTTACAGATGTCTTGTATTATACCTTCATAGTACTGATTCTCAAATGTCTGGGTCTCATAATCTCTTTGACGATTCCTATAACCTTTTTATCCATGTCATCCATGGGAACCCGAATCGGGTACCTGAGTACCCTTCCCCCCTGAAAAAAGACACATACCTCATGAACAAAAAACAAACAAAACTCTAGAATTACGTCTGGTGATTGCCAACACAAATAGATGTTCAGAGCTTCAACATCATGGCATGTCACAGATGTTAAATACTAAAAGAGAGAGGACTCACTACTTTTTCTCTTTCTCCTTTATTTTTCCACTGTTTCCACTGTTTTGAGGTGTTTTTAAATGATGTTAAACCACGGAACCCAGAAATGCTCCCATCTCACCTTGTCCTATAGGGCTGCCTCTGCAGGTCATTCCTAAAGGGGCAGAATATACAGATGTCAGGGGAGAATGACAAGTGGAAAAGCAAAGGACACTTAATTTTGCGTGGCTGATGCCCTACAATGAACCCAAATTTCTCTGAAAAATGGAGTTGAAGTGTGAGGTTGAAGCTCAGGATGTAAGCAAGGCCTTTCTCACTGCATTTTATATAAGCCAGCGGCTTAGCCCGGAGCGCTGATACCTGAGCGCTCCTGGTAATATAGGAACAAGTTCACCTGAGAAGTCTGGGTGGTCCTGAGGGGACATCCCTTCTGCTACACAGATGGGAAAATGGCTAATTGGAGAGCCACACACAAGCATGTAGGTGACGTTTGGCCTGCATTCATTTGCACACATGGTCTGTTTTGTGCCCTGGAGTTTGGCCCAACTAGTCTTTTCTCCTTTTCACGGAGTGATAAGGGAGGATGGAGAGAGAGGCGAAGATACTATCCCACCCTTCAACTCTCACTAAGTAATTGATTTCTGTCTTCATGTGCTATCCCAAGCATGACTGTGCTGAAGCTTCCTAACACCATTTGGAGTTACTCTTAAAGACAGGCCATGTTATACCACAGATCTTTAGATTTCTGTCAGATTATTTATTTAATTAATTATTTATATAGGTTTCCTTTATGAGAATTCTACATGCATTCTTGAGAAATCTAAGTAGAAAACATGTTTTCTCATAGAAGAAGGCATTCCCATTGTACTTATGCTCCATGAAACTTTATTCATTGAGAAAATGAGTTTTGCACCTCAGAATAAATAGAAATAATGCCAGTCTGAATAAAGTAGGACTTTATGCCTTATGCCATGTACCCTGTTTTAAATTTTAATTGAGAGTGAGCAAAAGTGGTCACCTTTCCCTAGTTATTTTGGGATATTGGGGAAATGGTTTTGATCTGAACACTATGAAATGAAGGGTGTAAATTCAGATATCATTTGCACCCATGACCTTTAATCCTAATTTGCAGACATTGTAGATATTTTATTGTCCTGCGTTGAAAAGTGAGATATTATGACTCTTCAGTCTCCCGTCTACTTCTGAGTCACAAAAATTTTGAATAGTTTTGGAGATCAGAATTATCTTGGAATTTAATTATTATTTTTTCTTTTTTGATATGGGAATTCTGAGCACTCCGATCCAGGATATGATTTATTCAGTGTTTTTAATGTATCATACCCTGTAAGCATTTTTCATGTTATTCCTTTTGTAACTTTCACAATAAGAAATAGGCACTATATTAATACCATTTTACAGATAGAGAAATCAAGGCAAAGAAGTAAGGTGCCTAAGGTCACACAACTAACAAATGGTGGAGCCAGAACTTGAACCCTGGCAGTATGCTTCCAACAATTCACTCATGACTAATATGCTATATTTCCATAACATTATAATTGTAAACTGTGCCAATTAAATAAAAGCCTTCAACCTGGGCAATGGTCTTACTCTGGTTCTTTGGTAGCTGATAAAGTGGTAATTAAGAAGAATGGAAGGACTACTTAAGAAACCTTTTAACAAGAGTATGTCACTACCTAACATTTTGTGTTACCCAGAGAAGTGGAGGAAGCATTCCTAGGTAGCAAGTCTTATGTAATGGGAAGTTGGGTAGAAAGAAATGAGCATTATGGATTTTGAAAGAAGCCTGATGGCCATTGAAAGGACCAGTGAATTGTAGAAAAGAGGTGTCTTGGATTATGACAATAAGAGCGAGAGTGAGGACAAGAGCAAGAGAGAGTAGAAATAGATCGGGGGAATTATGAAATGTAGTTAAAAGAAGTGAAGGATTTTGGTCATTAGATTGGGGATTTTTTTTTTTTCAATATACAATGATTTACTTTTGAGACATGAATTTAGATGGAAAGGAAATATTTAGATGTTGAGATTTTATAAACTCTTGTCATTAGACCGTCACCTATTTGGGGGGAAGATTGGTGATGGTGCATCCTATGTTGATTTATTTTTAAATTTCACTTCAATATACCATCATTAACAGCATGCTCAAAAGCGATCTGAGGAGTTTAATACTGTCTGACGGTAAAAGCGGGCGAAGGTGGGAGGGGAAGGATTGTTAGGGGGAATTTTAAATATTCCTCAGAAATGAATTATATGATTAGCAGAATAATTGAGGGAACGTAATGTGATTTTATAATTGGTTTAATAATTTTTTAATGTTGGGGTAAAATGCTCTTTCTTAAACCTGGAATATAGGTCCATATTTTAACTTAAGAAATTTCAGTGCATAATTCTATATAATCCGTGTGTGCTAATTAGCTTTTTTGTTGTTGTTGTTAGCAAAATTATATTTGAGAATGACTTAAAAAGGCAAAATTAAAATCATGATTAAATAAGTTTTGATAAACCTTTTGCTAGATAATATAATTTATGAAATTTGAAAGGCACATTGGTCTCTAATAACAATGATGCGTAAATGCCATAAAATCCAGGTACTAGTTTTATAATGCAGTAATATTAGTTACTATGTGGATTGTTATACAAGTTGATATTCCAGTTTGTGGTTACATGTGTTTATAATAACATGGTTAGTATACTTTTTTACAATGTATTTTTTTCATAATAATTTTTTATTATGCTATGTTAGTCACCATACAGTACATCCCAAGTTTTTGGTGTAAAGTTCCATGATTCATTAGTTGCGTATAACACCCAGTGCACCATGCAATACGTGCCCTCCTTAATACCCATCACCAGCCTATCCCATTCCCCCACCCCCTCCCCTCTGAAGCCCTCAGTTTGTTTCCCAGAATCCATAGTCTCTTGTGGTTCATTCCCCCTTCTGTTTACCCCGCCTTCCTTCTTCCCTTTCTTCTACCAATCTTCCCACTTCTTATGTTCCATAAATGAGTGAAACCATTTTTATCTGACATGATTTCCCAGTGTAGATGTTCTTTCCTTAAATCAGAGTGAACATGATTTGACACTCATTATATTTCATGAGAAAATGTAATGATTAGCAGGCGCTGTTTCCTATTCTTTGTCTTCCTGTCATCTTTAGTATGTGTCATAAATCTTGTACATATATCAATTATTAAATTCTCTGTCTAGATTGAGAACTTTTGTTTCCTCTATTTAGAAAAGATTACTTACTCAGTGGATTCCCCCCACCTTTTTTTGACGGCTATACCAGCATTGTCCAGTATAAATATAATGCAAATCACATATGTGATTGAAAATTTTCTCGTAGCAATATTAAAAAACTAAAAATAAACCAGTGAAATTGATGTAATAATATATTTTATTTAATTTGGTATATGCAAAGTGTTATTTTGATATGGAATCAATATAAAGTTATTTTTTAAGATTTTATTTATTTATTTGAGAGAGAGAGACAGAGATAGAGAGAGAGAGAGCAAGAACAGGGAGGAGAGGGAGAAGCAGACTCCCCTCTGAGCATGGAGGCCAATGTGCCGCTTGATCCGGGGGATCATGACCTGAGTCGAGGGCAGACACTTAACTGACTGAGCCACCCAGGTGGACCCCATTATAAAATTATTAATCAGACATTGTACATTTTTTATACTAAGTCTTTGAAACCTGGTATGCACTTTATGCTTATGGTGTACTGCATTCAGCCTGGCTGTATTTCAGGTGCCCTGTTGCAACATCCGGTTGGCAGCTATGGTACTGGATTGCACCATGGGGCCCATGTAGAGTTTAGTTAAATCTATGCAATATGTATCATAACTAACCTTATAGCAGTTATTTGTTTTACTTTTAACTCAGTTTTATTTGTATTTCGTAAAAGTTTAGAGGTGTCCCCTTACAGAGTGGGGAAAAACTGGTCAGATACCTGTATTATTTTATGGATAAATTTGACCATAGGGAACCAATAAAGAAATATGATCTTTCAGTTTAGGGAGAACATTTCAGGCAAAAATTTAAGTGAACAATGCTTGACAGCGCTACTTGCTTACAATCACATTTTGTTGTACTAGCTAGGGTACTTCACATAACTGAGGTGATAATTATATTCACAGATTAGGAACTTGAGGAAATGGTGTGATCTTGGGTCAGAACTCTAAGGGTATGAACTTGAAATTCTGTAACAAACATGCATCTAAGAAGCATACAAAAACGTGGTCATGCTGTTGAGTAAGTAACCAGTTGACATTTAAGTGGGCATCCTGAGCTAATTTGGAACAGAAGAAATGTAGCTATTTGTCCTTTTTTATTTAAACACACTGGCAGTGGTCTGAGAATGCAGAGACATTGCTTGACCTTGGCATGAATCATCAGTGTAACTGTACCAATTTTCAACAAGTTAAACCACTTTACTAAAATCATCTCCATAATTCCCACCATTTCTTCAAGGGATGTGAAGAAAGACTATTTAAACCTCATTTTAACAATTGAAAAGCTGAAGTGCTGAGAAACTGACTTGTCTGGGTTACAAAGCAATCAGTGGTGGTATCTTTGAAAAGCTTCAATTGCTTGAAGTAGCTTCAGCTGACTTTGTAGCTTAATTTAAAATGCAGGGAGCATTAACAGAGCAGCTCTGCATTAAAACCATGTGGCTCTAATGTGGGACTGATTGTAAATGGGCCACCGAGTAGATCTCTGTCTCCCGGAACATGATTTGATGAAAAGCCTGAACTAGTGAACTGCCAATCATAAAATTTGGCTCTTGAAGTCTGCTGAGAAAGGAGAGTAAAAGTTTCCTTATTAGCACTCTGCATTGTATCGAATGTAGTCATTTTAAATAGTGAGTGACACTTCTTACAAGAAAGTGCAAACTTCATTTATTTGTGAAATGCCACATAAATGCTATCATTTTCTTGTATGTTACCTTTGAAGATATTTGATAAACACACTTGATGTTTTATTTCTGCAATTATGCATCATCATGGTGTGAAAGAACAGTGATTCTTGGTCCAATGCTTCACTCAGGAACTTACTAGTACGTTGTCTGCGACTTTCTTACTCATTTAGGAGGAGCACGTGCAAAACCTTTTATACTTGTCTCATTTATTTTAAATTTCCTCACTTATTCTTTTTTTTTTAAGATTTTACTTATTTATTTGACAGAGATAGAGACAGCCAGTGAGAGAGGGAATACAGGCAGGGGGAGTGGGAGAGGAAGAAGCAGGCTCATAGCGGAGGAGCCTGATGTGGGGCTCGATCCCAGAATGCCGGGATCACGCCCTGAGCCGAAGGCAGACGCTTAACTGCTGTGCCACCCAGGCGCCCCTCCTCACTTATTCTAATTAATCTTTCCCTAACAATTATCCTCTGTTTGCTCTTAACCCTGAATGTTTTAAATGTGTTCAGTAGACAAGATTCAGCCTCTTTTCTTGCTCTACTCCCTACCACTTCTTTGAGACTTTTAAAACGTGTTGCTAAATGGAATTTCATAATCTACATGTTATTTATTGACACACTACTTCCCCCCCCCACCTCCTACAAATTTAGGTAATTGTTTTTCTCATATGTAGTTTGTGGAGTTTTGTTTCTTTTCCCTTCTATCTACAATTCTTAACCCTCATTAAAGACTGATTTAATTATTTATATGCATTGACACCTCAAGTGGTAATGATATTTTTATTTTTGTATGTCTCTGTTCTTGTTCTCATAGAAACTTTATTAGTTAATTATGGAAGAAATTGTTACTGAGCATTTCTTATGTGCTAAACAGTTTGCCAGGCTAGTGAAAGTACACATCTCTGATCTTTATACAGCAATATTTTTATTATCTTTAATGCATTTTATATATCCTTCGACTTCTGTGTTAATTTTGGCCTGTTGGTTTTCTGTCCGGGCCCAATTTAAATGCTGTCAGTTCTCTGAAAGTTTTCCTTATACATCTAAATTCACTTAATCCCTCTCTTTTGTGTGTTGTGTTTACCATTTAGGAATGTTTATTAGCATATCTAGCATATTAGGAGTTAAGCTGAAATTTTGTTTCTGCCTTATCTTTCATATTAAATTGTAAACTCTCTGAGGCCAAGGACTTTGTTTTGTCTTATTATTTCTTACAATATAAGGTATAGTATTATATTATTAATGTACTTTAATGTATTAGCTTCTTGCTGTGTTATTTCAGTGTTACAGAAGAGAGAATTTGAAATGACTCTGTTGTCTTTCTGATGAACACACAGTCCTCCATCCATGCTGGTTATTTATCTTCTCATTTCCACCCGACTTGAAATTATGAAATTGTCTTGAGTAATATTACTGATTGTATTTCTCTAGTGAAACTTCAGGCAGTGAGAAATTCATTCAGCTGTCATTTTCTCTCTCTCTCTCTCTTTTTTTTTTTTTTTACCATTTGCAGATATCGTTGATTTTATATTCTCATATCTATGATCTTCTTATCGTATAGGTTAATTTTTCTGCTTTATTCCAAGTTCCAATACTGATGATTTTCACTGACTAAACTCAGAATTATCAAATTCAAATCAACAAATACACTTCACAGTGTAAATTTTAATTTATGATCACCTTACTATTGATTTCATTTACCACCATTAGAATGTAAACAGTCAAATTTGGAATGTAGATTAATTTCTAGTTTTATATAAGGTAATATTAGAGTCTTTAGGGCTCTTAGTGTTAACTCTTTATTTTACAAAGAAGAGACTGAGCCTATTTAATATGCCTAATTTGAATTAATAATCAATTTCTTCATTAACTCTGCCTTTCCTCTCATAGTTTTATTTTATCATGAGATTACCAGAAGTGATATTCAAAATGTTTATCAACCATCAAAATAGATGAGAGTTGTACAATTGAAATAGGGTTCTGGAAATACTTTTCTTTGCCAGGGTCAGCCTTTTCATTGTTGGATTACAGGGTAGCCTGGAGAGCCTTGGGGAAGGTCCTTGGAAACTGGGATAGTAGGAAGGCACACAAGAGACTGAACAATGGAGAGTAGACAATAGGTTTAGAGTAGACTCACTCAGAACAGTGGGTGAGTAGACAAATGTTTTTGTGTTTTTACAATGACTTTGATTTTACTGGATTTACACCTCTTGAATATCATCTCCAAGCATTACCATAATCCCAGGTTTGACTCTACTGGATTTACACCCCTGGAGTATTATCTCCAGGCGTTACCGTAACCCCACTTGTGCAGACTTGAAAGATCATAATTATATTGACCCCTCCCTTACTCTCAGCTACTATATCCAGTCAGTTGCCACCTCCAGCATCTCTAAGGAATAAATAATGAAAGCATGCCATTATTGTCACTGGTATGAATTCATGACTTTCCCAAAGTTAATTCTATATTTACAGTTTCCACAAGGTTAAAAGATGGAATAAATATGGATATTTATGAAAAGGGTATAAATGTTTGTTACTAGGCTAAAAGTGGTATTATGTATGTTGGCTGGACCTACAGAAACAATTGAGACACAGGAGGAATTTTAACAAACAGACTTTGCTTAAGTTCCTCCCTGTTTATCATACCAAATTCATATTATAATATAATAATCTATAGTGACAGTTCCCTTCCTGGAGCAGGTCCTCTGTCTAAATTCTCTTAGGCAATTAGGTGGAAGGTCAAAGGTTCTTCCTGAACTTTCTGTTTCTTAATAATCAGCCTAAAATAATCCACATGCTAAAGAGATGCATTTTGGGTTGGCAAAAGTTGCTCCCCTGTAGCATAGAAGAAGAACTCAAATTACCTGAAAATGTTACTTTTTAATTTGGTCTGTCGACATGATTTAGTATTAAAATCTATAACTCTCAGAACCCAATATTCTGCAGTAACTCAGGTAGAGACCTGCTAGGAAAGAAGGTTGTTTTTTCAAGGCCAACTAAGTTTTAACTTAGAATGAGAAAAGGAGAATGATAAATTGGAAAATAACCAATTGACCTTTTTATATGATTTGAAATAATGTATGTATAAGATTTAAATTTGCTGAAGATTTAATCAGAACTCATACCATTGACCAAAACATTTCCACATAAATGGAAAGAATAAAACACAAAGAAAAGAAAATAGGAGACTGTGAAATAATCTCTGAATTTGGAAGTCTTTCTAAATGTAGTAAGAGAACAAAAAGGGTCCTTTTTAAAAATAAGCTTTTTAAGTCAATACTAATGTAATATAGAGAAGTGCACAAATCACAAATACACAGCTCAGTGAATTTTCACAAATGAAATATAC
The DNA here is from genome assembly GCF_024610735.1 of Ursus americanus. Lineage (NCBI taxonomy): Eukaryota > Metazoa > Chordata > Mammalia > Carnivora > Ursidae > Ursus > Ursus americanus. Next base: position 31,624,587 of record NC_142151.1, on the reverse strand, counting down.
CAGGTATATTCAGCACCCACATCAAGTAACGGCTTTACCAGCACTGCAGAAGCCTTCCTCTTCCCTCTTCCATTCATTTTTGCCCCTCCTGCCGAGTAACCACTTTCCAGACTTTTATTAACATGGCTTAGTGTTGCTTCTTTTTCAGTTTTATATCAATGGAATTGGATAGTAGGTACTCTTTTTTGTCTGCCTTTCCTTAACATTAAGTTTGTGAAATTTGTTCATGTTACATGTGATTTGTTCATTCTACTACTGAGGGACATTTTTTTTTGAGTTATTATTATGATTAGTGCTTCATGAACATATCTGTGTATAACTTTTGGTTATACATGATGACATTCAATCCAGTTGATTATATACCTAGGAAAGCATCATACGGTGCTGTGTGAATGAGGTGGCAAAGTTAAACTGGCTCACAGATCGCCCATTTATTCCAAATTTCCAATTGATTATTATAGAAACCACATCTTAATTTTTTTCTCATTCATTTAGTTAATATATAGTACACTCTTGCCTTATTAGCTTTAGAGACAAAAACATCTAAATCATATGCAAATTCAATCTATTTTCCGTATGTAGGATTCTAGATTCTATATAAACATTGAGCAGTAACAAAAAGGATACTTAATTGTTCTTTACTCTCCAAAAAAATTAAGATACCATTGCTTTATGGCTGATAGTTTTGATTCAAGTTCCTGTTAACATCTTCCTGGGTCCTTAGTTTTTGTCCCTAAAATTAAAACATTTCTATTTCTATTATATTCAAAACATTCAAGAATAATTTCTTATAAAGATGGCTTTAGCCAAAGAACAGTCTCCTAATGAAAGGAAGCAGAGTTTTAAAAGGTGGATGCTTGTGTAGACAAGGTATTCAGTCATTCAATTCTGAAGCAACACATTATTTGTTTTTGTTACTTTTATTATCATCTCATGCCACCCTTCAGACTATTTCACAGTTTGTAATTTTAGTCTGAAAAAAAAATACAGCTTATTTATGTTATAACACACATGAGATATTTGTTGAGTTTTCCAAGAGAAAAACACAAAGGCTTACCTCTTTCCCCATTCGTGGTAATTGTTTTTAGCCACTAGATACTGGGTAAAATGTTGTCTTGATTAACATATTTGTGACTTCAGGTGGTTTTATCAATTGTATCCCAAAAGATTTTTGATTCATGTTCAACAGGATTTCCCCTTTTCTTATGTTGAAGAATATTTTGCACATCTCTATAATGATTTTAAGTGTCATCTCCATTCTGTGAAATAGAAAACCTTGACCTTTTCCTGTAATCAAGAATAAAATATATTTTTTTCACTTATTGCCAGAAACATTGTGGACCATTTGCAGCAGTGGGTGTGTCCATGAGAAGCACTTTTGGGGCCTTTTTCTTACTATAATACCTCTCCAGATACAGCTGCAGTAGGCTTGGAACATGGTCTAAACGTGAATTGTTTGAAAAAAACTCCCCAGGTCATGGTAATGCAGATTTGGGTTGAGAACAATTGTCAGAAACTTACTCTAGAACAGGAAAATAAAAAACCTTAGTTGATGAAACCATTATTTTTTTGGTTTTTTGAGATTAGGAAGTGAAGATCAATATAATTAAATTGAACAAATGTTTTTTGAGCATCTTTGAAGTTCAGTCTCTATACTAGTTATTGCTGGGTAATTAAAAGATGATTGACACACAGCTCATGGATTGAAGAAGGAAATGGTCTTGCAGAGTGTACAGTACAATCCCAGGAGCAACAGAGTATGCAGAGCATGTTTCTTGAGAAGGGTGTAATATGTTGTTAAATTTCAGAGAAAGGTAAGTTCTTACTTGAGTGGAAGTACCCAGATGTGCTCATGACAAACTATGATGGGTGATTCCCCTGAGAGTGGGAATTTTAAAAGAAGGGATTTTGTGAACCCAATAAGTGAAGTGTTTTGTTTCAGGCTTGTGGTTGTGAGAAGGTTATAATGTATTAGAGAGAATTAATAGGAAATACAGATACCTGAAGGCAGATCAAGACCATCTGACGGAAGGCCTCTGAGAGTCGAGATTATGTAGTGAATTCCATTGGACCTTTGGAGTCATTAAAAGATTTTGTTCCTGAATCATGAACCAAGGACATTTTAGCATGATTAGTGCTATGGGAAAATATCTGTAGGATGAATTGGAATCAGGGAGAGACAGAAGTGCAAAAATCAGCTTGAGGTTAAGGAAGCTATTGGAATAGTAATGAAACTGTGTTAAGTTGGTAGCAAGGGCAATAAAAAAAATAATAAAACCCTTGCCATGAAAAACAACTAAGTTACATTTTGAATATGCATGCTTTGCAGTTTACAGAGTGCTTTTTCACACACTTTCTCATTTGATCCTTATAAGAATTATATAGCATAAGCATTAATTACTTACTATCATCCTGATTTTGCTGATAAATGAATTGAGGTTAAGTTTCTTCTCCAGATTCTCTTCATGGTTTGTGCATTATTTTAGATAATGCTGCAGTAAACATCCAGGTGCATGTATCCTTTGAATTAATATTTTTGTATTCTTTGGGTAAATATCTCCTAGTGCAATTGCTGGATCATAGGGTAGTTCTATTCTTGACTTTCTGAGTAAAGTCCATACTGTTTTCCCAAGTGGCTGCACCAGTTGGCATGCCCACCAACATGCGAGAGGGTTCCCCTTTCTTTACATCCTTATCAACACCTGTTGTTTTTTGTGTTGTTGATTTTAGCCATTCTGACAGGTGCGAGGTAATATCTCATTGTAGTTTTGATTTGTATTTCCTTGATGATGAGTGATGTTGAGCATCTTTTCATGTGTCTGTTGGCCATCTTTATGTCTTCTTTGGAAAAACCTCTATTCATGTCTTCTGCCCATTTTTTTAACTGGATTATTCATTTTTGGGGTGTTGAGTTTTATAAAGTTCCTTATATATTTTGGATACTAACCCGTTATCAGATACGCCATTTGCAAATATCTTCTCCCATTCCATAGTTACCTTTTAGTTTTGTTGATTGTTTCCTTTGCTGTGTAGAAGCTCTTTATTTTGATGAAGCTTTTGTTTATTTTTGATGAGAGGCTCCCAAATATAAACCTAGTGGATGTTCTCAATCAGACAATACTACAACTCATGATGACCTCATGCCAGAGGAACAGAAACATTGCAGATCACATCAACCCAAGTCTGTTGTGTTTTCGTCTACAAAACCCAGCTGTATCTTCCTAACGGACACAGATGTTTTCAAGACCTGGCTAGATTTTACCCTGGTTCTCTTTATCTCCCCCAAGATTGCTTTTGTCATTCACTGTATTTCCTTTTCTTTTTTTCACACCCAATTCCCCTTTTTAAAGTTACATATCACAATGGAGAATGTGTATCAGGCTATTAGAAATAGGAGGTGAGTGAACTGTAGAGACGCTGGAGTATAAATCAAAGGCCTAAATTGGAGAATCTTCTAATTAAAAGATCTCTTTGACACAATAGAAGTATATGTGATTACTCACTGAGAGTTTTGGGGGAAAATTCTACAGAGCCGGCTATAAAAGTCTTCCAGTTAAATGAAACTTCTAATTGTGAGTGATGAAGACGTTCTGATAATAAAGATGCTGATCATTTATGCAAGAGTATTGATAGGCAATCATCACCCATTATTTTCTCTCTGATTCTAAACACCAAGACAATTTGAGATTTTGTGTAACCTATGTGTTTTGTATAGCTGTATCGTGTTTGTAAATCACCTGCTAGTATTCCAAATACACATAAAACTAAGCTTAGTGACAACTACGTCCTGGAAAAAATAGTTTATTAAAATTTAGCAAGTGAGAAGTTCACTACAGACATGAATTTGCCAAATACTTTTACTTTGTAACAATTTTAATATTTCATTGAAATTGGCTTGTCATAAAGAGAGAGCGAAAATGAATAAGAAAGAGACAATGTGGTGTGTACAATCTTTTTGTTATATAAATTGCACTTACAGAAGAGCTTGGTAATTCGATTTCAAGATCATTCATTGTAAGATTTTTAAATTTAATTTGATATCCCAAGCAATTTTACATATTTCCTCTCAATTCTAAAAAAAAAAAAAATCCCAGTAGGAAATATTATTATTGTTCTTTTCCCAGTTATTAAAATTAAGGTTCAAAATGTGGAAATGACCTGTCCATTTTACATGTCTATTAAGTAGTCATTGGTTTTCAAACCAAACTACTGCTTATTCCTCCAGTTATCTTTCGAGCACGGCTTTTATCTACCATCATCCTTTATAGTAAGAATGGAACATGGTACTCAGAATTCCAGATCTTTTCTTTGAAACATAAGTTCTTACCTTTAGCATTTGATGATGACTATTGTGGACATAACCTGAGAGAATTTAAAACAAGACAAAAATATATTGTAGCCATTTATTCATGTTGCTTTCAAATCATGTTTAGAAAGGAAAATTTTATAGTTGCTGATCTGGAGAAAAATTAAGGCAAATAGAATATTGTCACTCCCAATAACAATTTAGGTTTGGTAAATGTTCATATATATTTGAGTGCTTGGTGTTGTTTATATATTTTTTAAAAATTTTTGACCAAATGACTGACTGCTGTGGGTGAGAGCTGAGTTCCCTACATGGTGTTTTATGTCCAAAAATTTGATTTGCTGCTCCCCATCAAGCATTTCTACTCTAATTTTTATATTTAAGCTCTAATGTTCAGTTATGATATTCTTAGTTCCAGCCTGCTTGGGTATGTATTTTGGTACTCATAACTTCTTTTTTTTTTTTTAAGATTTTATTTATTTGATAGAGAGAGACAGCCAGTGAGAGAGGGAACACAGGCAGGGGGAGTGGGAGAGGAAGAAGCAGTTTCCTCGTGGAGAAGCCTGGTTTGGGGCTCGATCCCAGAACGCTGGGATCACGCCCTGAGCCGAAGGCAGACGCTTACCGACTGAGCCACCCAGGCGCCCCTGGTACTCATAACTTCTAACTTGCATCTGTGCCTACAAGTTGAAAAGGGGAAACTAAGCCTTAAAAATAGTTTTATTTGAAATATACAAGTATATTTGTATATTTGAATTATCTAAGTCATTGCCTCAATTATCCACTTTATTAGATATAGAATACACAACTTTCTTTTGCGTGTATATTTCATAGTACTTGGAATAATTTTTGCATTTTAGTTTAAACCAGATAATGTAGTTTACATTATGAGTTAAGTTACTGAAAATCAGCAGCATTTTCTCCAGTGGCATTGCACTGATTTGACACCCTCAAAGAATATCTGAGGATAAACTGTTCTTTTTCATTTTTCTCATCTGTTCTATGTGAATATTTAAACAGATTAAATGTAATTATTTGGCAGTGAGGTTCAGTTAAAGGAAATACTCAATAACTATTTTATGACTAGTAAATAAGGTCCTTAAAAAGAACCAGATAAATTTTTGGTATCACAATTTCTCTTATGATAAGTATTTATTATATAAAGTATCTAAGGGTGTCAAAATATGCAGTTTTGGATTTTCAGGTTGATTATATACATATAGTTGTAATACAAATGGTGTGTATTCATTTCAATTGTATTTACTATGCTAAGGGGTGTTGCAGAATTATTGACAACATTTTCCAGAAACCAAATTTTCCGAATATCCAGATTGACATATACATGAAAACATATGAAAATACATGAATATTCATAGTTATGCTACTTCAATTGTTTGGTTTACTAGTAGTATTCTACAATTATAACTCTAGAATAGAGATAAAATCTTATTAACATATTTTTTGCTTCAGTTTGTAATTTTGTACATAGATAAACAAACATACAAACAAGAAATTTCTGAAATGCCATTTTCCCCATCATTTATGTCTTAAGTGAATTCACAGTTGGAATGTTTATTTAGATTTATAGAAAAATAACCTTACATTTAAATCTTCACACATTCACATTGTCCATCTAATGACATTATTATTTAAGTGGTTCTTTAGTGTTATTTTTCCTAAAAGTATAGAATAAGATATTTAATATGTGGAAAAAGTCATTTATACATGTACTTTAGATTACATGCTAATACATTTGTATATTTTAGAGAATAGTTTAAACGAATAAGTCAATGGAATATATGTATTATAAACTTATATTTTAACCTCTAAAATTAATTTTAACATTTATGGAGATTAGGGCTGCATTTTTGGCCATTTTCTAAGATACTATTTTTCTTCCAAGAACCCAAAACAAATTTCTGGTGTTCTGTTCAGAACAGTTCAAATTAATCAGCTCAGCCTGTTTTGGGAAGTGAATAGGAAAATACATTTTATGGTTTTGTGGGGTGAAAAAAATTTTACTAGAAGGCCTACTGGTTTACCCAAAGTCAGTAGATCCCAAAAGTAAAAATTGTAAGGCAGACGTTATTTTTAACATGTTGCATAGATTATTTCTTTCATTTCCACTAGAAAATTCACAGATATTTATACTATATTTTAAGGGCAAAGTTTCTTCTATGCTTATTATTAAAAAGTAAGAGCTTCTATACATAAGTATTATCTTGTCTAAGCAACCCAAACCGGAATTCACTGAGTACCTTTAATTCCTTGATTAATGTCTTAGATTTGTATCTTTTAGGAACCCAGTGATTCTGAAATTTTGCTTCATAGTCTCCTGGAGTCTAGTTTGATTAAAAAATATATTAATTTATTCAAGCTTCTAACACACAAAAAAATACTTTCATGAGGTGGGTTATTCTATTTCCATATTTTAATGGAAGATACTCACATTTTTTTTATTAGAAGATATTTTATTTGAAGAAGATTGAATCTATTGATTCTATTGAAAGAAAATCTATTGAAAATTTTATTTGAAGATATTCAGATTTTTTAAAATATTTAATTTATTTATTTGACAGAGAGAGAGTGAGCATACAAGCAGGGGGAGCATCAGGCAGGGGGAGAGGGAGAACCAAGATCCCTACTGAGCAAAGAGCCTGATGCGGGGCTCGATCCCAGGACCCTGGAATCATGACCTGACCTGAAGGCGGATGCTTAAACGACGAAGCCACCCAGGCATCCCTATATTCACGTCATTAAAGCCATTATCATAAAATGAACATGCCTCAAGAACATAAAGAATTAGTAAAGCCTCTCAAAATACCTAAAAAATTTTCTTCTCCATAGATAGTGTAAGAAAATAATTTTCATTTCGAGAAGTGAAAAGGGTAATAATGTAGGAATTCAAAGAAAATCTTTTAAATATTGAATGGCAATAAGTAGTTATTATGTTTCTATTAATATAGAAATAAGCACACAATCTCCAGTGGTGAAATTCTTTCAAATCTGAAAGTTCTGAGCTACCAAATGAGATCTAAGTCAGGGATTACAGTAAACTATGTCAACTCTAAATGTGCAATTTCACCAAAGTGGGGTGATTATTTTTTAAAATTTGTAACATGTACATTTTTTACTAACAGTGCCTGGTCTACACAGCACAAAATAAAGTAAATTTTTTCATTACTTGGTTTTATTTGAGATAAATATTCTAGGCAATTTGGTGGGATCTGGAATTACTGCTTTTTGGACATGAATGATCCTAATTGTCTGTACATGTTGTTTAAAAACTACAACTGCAGTAATTTACATAACTTTGTACTGGATGCACACTTTTTTTTCTTTGTGAGTCTACTAAATGTATAACTTTGAAACTGACCAAAGAAAGCTCTCCATTTTAACCATATGCTTGAAAGAATTTCAATAGCAAATATACTTTAATCTCCTCCTATTTGGAACTCACCTTTAGCAGTTGATCCTTGTTGCCCGTATGGTGTCCCTCAGTGTGTCAGGAAGATCATGGACAATATGGGAGCTGGTGGCCAGGGAGAGTATGGAAATTGGTAGCTGGCTTTACAAGCAAGTTTGGCAAGAGAGCTAGAACATTTATGATGTCTGTTGGCAACTCTGGCATGACTGTGGGAAGTGGTGCCCCAGACACACAGAGTGGACAGAATATGCCAGAGGCAAAGAAGGGATTGTTTGCCAATGAAAGACCCTAACCTTGGGTAGCAGTGCACTGTAGTGTGAAACTTGCCAACTTTTGCTACTTTGGGCTGGGAGTCGTGTGTTGTATAAGTGTGTGTGTATATGAGAGAGAGAGAGACAGACAGCAGTGTGTGTGTGTGTATGAGAGAGACAGAGTGTGGTGTGTGCATGTGTGAGAGACAAATAGGCAGTGGTGTGTGTGTGTGTGTGTGTATGAGAGAGAGAGTGTGGTGTGTGTGTGTGAGAGAGAGAGAGAGAGAAATAGACAGTGATTTGTGCGTGTGTGAGACAGAGAGAGACAGGCAGACAGGCAGTGGTGTGTGTATGTAACTCCTGTCAGAATTTTTTCCTTGTGCTTTTTATTAAAAAATGAACTTGGTAGAAAAGTGATAGAGTCCCTATGTTCCAGTCTTCATCATTGTGAAAAAGCAAGACAAGATGATACTGTTATCTCTTAATAACATACAGTGGTAGTCAAGGCTTACAGAGACTAAACAAAACTAGCAATAGAATATGAAATCTAGATAGATGAGTAGATGGATTTATTTACGAACTCAGGCAAGTTTGAGTGAAAAGTAAAATATAAACATAAGTAGTAATCTATATTCAGTGGCTAGCCCAGAAAATATACCGGTATATAAATGAACAACTTATAAAAGTATCTGATGCATTACTAAAATAAAATTTCTTAGAACTATGAATTGGAGTTCTCTTCTTATAACTGAAGTATATATATTTTAAAATTCTTGAATGAAGGTGTCTATTATTAATATGTTGGAAAGGAAGTAATTATTTGAATTGCATTTATATGGCTATAGACCAAGACAGCAAAAGAAGAAAAAGGTGCAAGAATAGAGATTTAATATCTCATTTTTTAAAACTTAGATCTTTTGAAAGAAATTTAAAAATTAAATAAAAAATATAAAACTGATCTTTTGGCCATTATTTATGCTAATCCTGCTTCTGGTATTTTGTTGTTGTTGTTTTGCTTATTATTATAATGCTAATTATTAATAATATTCTCATTACTCTGAACAATAACATTCATTGGCTGATAGTTTAAATTTCAGGAATAGGTTAGTGCATCACACAGATCTACCTTTCTAGAGATTAGCATTCAAGTTAAAAACTAGAATTCACTCACTTTGAAAATACAGAGGAAAAAGTATGTGACATGGATGACATAAATATTTAAAAGTTCATGAAATTGGAGGATATCTTAACTTCAGACGTTATCTCAGTTAACTTTTTTTTAAAGATTTTATTTATTGGAGAGAGAGAAAGAGTGAGAGGACACAAGCAGGATGAGTGGCAGAGGGAGAGGGAGAAGCAGGCTCTTCGCTGAGCAGGGAGCCCAATGCAGGGCTTGATCCCAGAACCCTGGGATCATGACCTGAGCCCAAAGACAGATGCTTAACCGACGGAGCCACCCAGGTGCCCCTCTCAATTAACTTTTTAATTAATGTAATCCTAGAAAAATATCCAAAGATCCTGGCTAGCTAAAGAAACTTCATCCTACCTTTCAACGAATTAAATTGCATTTGTGAAACTATTGCTAGGTAGAACTGATTTTATATTAAGAATTTTTGGTCATGTGCAATTTGCTTCCTCTTTAAGCAAATTTTAATTTGAGAAAGTTTTGCTTGATGATATTTTGGTGCATTAAGTTTATTAGAGGAAATGGAAAAGAATTAAAGGTAATTATGAAAAAAAAGGGTAGACTTTATGTGTGGTTAAAATTGACATTATATCTAATACATACACATGGAATTTAAATAATGTAACATTTATAAATATACTTTAAAAATATGTCTATACCCTGTGTTTAAAAAAATTGGCGTGCCAATCGCTTCTCGGCCTTTTGGCTAAGATCAAGTGTAAAAAAATTGGCGTGCCTATATAGGCATACGGTTTGGGCTTAAATGTGATAAATCATCATATATAATGTTTTCTTTATTATGGTATATATCATTTTCTATATCAGTGTAAACAACATTAAAAATATTGTCTTTGTCTTGGGGCACCTGGGTGGCTCAGTTGTCTAAGCGTCTGCCTTTGGCCAGGTCATGACCTGAGATCTAGCCCTGTGTTGGGCTCCCTGCTCAGCAGGGGGTCTCCTCTCCCTCTGCCCCTTCCCTCTCCACCACCACTCGTGCTTGCTCTCTCTCTCTCTCAAATAAATAAATAAAATCTTTTAAAAAATATATTTTCTTTGTCTTAGAAAGTGTGGTTTGTCCCAAGTCTTTGTATAGATGTAATAAATAAGTAGAAATAAAGTTAATAAATGAAATATTAATATTAAATAATAGACAAAATACAAACCTATTAAAATGTACAGTTATGTAGATATATATTACTATATAATATTTTATATATATTTATAACAAAATGACAAGAGGATCTATTTTATACATACGTGTTATTTATATCTTTTAAAATTTCTATATTAGAAATGGATCAAGGAGCAGGTGTGGATAAGACTGGTAAAATTAGCCTATTTTTCCTGCTGAATTGTTAATATTGGAGAGTGATTATATCTGTTTTCCTCTTGAAGGCCCAGAAATATTATTGTAATCTATGGAGGGAGCAAAAATAATGCAAATCTCCTGAAATTATTTAAAATTTCAAAAAAGCTAGAGATAAGTGATCACTTCTACATTGAATACATTCATATAAATCCTATATATAATAATTTCTACTAGTAAAAACATAGACCAGAATTTTCCAAAAAAAAAAAAAGTACTTTTGTTAGGATGTGTTTATAATTTGTGTTTACTAGCACAGTTAATTAAGAATCATAATAGTTCTGCCAATTTACATACAGACAAGCTCATAATCTAGGAATACTTAAAGGTCATATTTCTAGATTTTTTAAGGTAAACTAGATTCTCCCTCAGGATTTGTGGAAGTTACATGGGAAAAGAAAGACTTGATTCTGTGGAAATTTTAAATTAGAAATACTTCTTTTAAGAATCAGTGGAGGCTGGGGGCACCTGGGTGGCTCAGTAGGTTGTCTGCCTTTGGCTTAGGTCATGTCCCAGGGTCCTGGGATTGAGCCCCATATTGGGCTCCCTGCTCAGCGGAGAGTCTGTTTCTCCCTCTCCCTCGGCCCCTCCCCCTGCTCCTATTCACTCTTTCTCTTTCTCTCTCAAATAAATAAATAATCAGTGGAGGCTGGTATTCTCTTGTTTTAAAAAAAAAAACAAAACAAAACATTCTTAGATGCTGAAAAGTCTTGTCAAGGTCAAAGGCTTTGACTAGAATAAAAACAGAAAATTAGCAAAATTAGGGATAGCTGACATACTGTTGTCTCGTCTCAGAAAGGTTACTTTTTGTGCTGATCATTGAAAATCAGAGATCCTATGGCATATTTTACTTGTCATGGAGTCAGTGGTTTGGTTTTAGTCACCTCTAGAAAAACACTGCTGCTCTTCTCCTACAAATACGGGTTTAAACACTAAGAATGTTTATAACCTATGAGTTGAATTAGGGTCGCCGTAACTGCACTTCAGTTAAAAATGTCTCTCATTTCTGTGACTGCTTAATCTCTAGCTATTTTCAAAAATATTGCTATGCTTGCAAGGACTGGTCCATATTAGACAAGATAGAGGAGCATGGGAAGTCAGTATGTTGCAGTACAAATGGAGGAGACAGTGATATCTGGGACTGTTGTTTCCATGGGAAAGATCACGGCAACGTTTGAGCCAAAATATTTTCGACATCCTAGAGAAATTGTCATTAATGTACAATTTGTTTACAAATCCTTGTTTGAGAGCTCCTTCAGCACACACCTGAAACATGGCACATTGATGTGCTCCGAAGGAATCGCACTAGAACAGTACAAGCCACAGGTGTGTGTAACTAAAGTATCACAACACAGCATATATCAATTCATGAGCCTACTACATCCTCGCAAGTTATTTTGATTAAAGCTTTTTAAAAATTACATATATATAAATAATCATATTCTTAATAATTGAAAAAAATGTAATTTAGTAGTGCCTTTTTCAGGGAACTAAACACTTTTCACAGAATCAAATGAATTCTCTGAGTTTATTTTCAAAACAGTAAGTAGACATTGCCTCCAATTTTTAGGTGAAGACATAAGGACCCCGAAGTTGGCTGACTTACTCCAGATCACATGGTGATGGAGAAAGGGATGAGAGGAGTTGAGTACATACACGTCATTTGTATACATTATGTGCAAAACTAGCTGAGTGACAGTCAAGAAAGTAAGAATCATCTGTTATCCTCGAGGCAGGGTGGCCTTCAGGAAGATCATCAGAAATGCCAGCAAAAGGCAACATTGCCTGCCTCTCTTTTCTGTGCCTTTGGTGTGATTGTGTGGGTGGGTGACCTTCTGTGGGAAAAGGACAGTTGCTTGCATTACTCTCAGAGTTGTTTTAAGGAGGTGGAGAGGGTAACGGTGGTTAATGTGCCCTTCTTTTAGGCTGAATATAATCAGAGGTGAATTTGTTACTATTACTGGCAAGACAAGATCACAGAATGACTGTGATATTAACTTGAATCTATTTCCAACTTTCAGCAGTGCCCATTGTGTACCAGACAATGAGGTAGATGCCAAAAATATGGAGATGAGTTTATCACCTTTCTTACCTTCAAGTATGATGAAGGCTGAGAGGGGAACTAAGTAAACAACGGGTATAATACAATACAGGATTTGTGATGGTAGAGAGATATTGGCTTCTTTAAGAGCGAAGAGGGACCGGCATGAAGCAGGAAAGGCTTCTTGGAGGACATAATGGCCAAGCTATAAAAGATAGGTGATGCTGGGAAAGAAGGGACCAAAAATGGGGATGGGGGATAGACACATTTGTTAAGTAAGGACCGTCCTACAGGTTTCAAAGATAAATGTGAATATACATAATATACATTTTTCCGCTATTAATAGAGCATAGAAATAATTGTAATATACAGATTTTATTTAAAAATGTAATCACTTCCCTCAAACAAGGCTTTTAGAGCCGGACTACTAGCTTTATAGTAGTAATTAATTTGCTTTAAATATCTCTTTAATTTATTTCCTCAGTAGCCTATATCCATATTGAAAAGTATGGAGAACAAATTAGAGATGTAAACAGACACAAATCAGATAAACAGCCCTGGAGTAGACTTTATTTTATAAATGCAGTCAGAGAGACATTACATAGAATAATTATTTTAGGTGCAATTAAATTAACAGGAAATAGCAAAGCAGTATTATTGAATCACAAGGAAATTGTTGGTTGTGATTTATTATGAAAGTCTTTCCATCATATCTCTCGGTATAGTGGTAATTATTTCAATATTACAGTGTTGAAAATCAGGAACAGATAAAAATATTAAGGCAAATTAAGTTTTTCTTCTTTTAATCTCAGTAAAATCTAGGAATAGTTGACGATGGGGGAAAAAGATAATTATAAGTCCATGAAAATTACACTTAATACTTTATTTATTTATCTATGGTTTACTAAACAGTTTCTGAAGTAGGACAGGTTACAAAGGAAACTAAAAATTTCCATGTATTCCAGGAGATCTATGACAAAATTGACCTGGGAATCAATCCACTTACCCACCCAGATTCTTCAGATTTATTCTGTAGACAAAGCACCTTGTATCTAGGGTTGACAAGTTTACCACCACCTCCTCTTAACTGCCTTATGTTGATGACCTTTTGACAAATCCTCACTTCGTGATCATCTGTTTCTCTGGCTCTGAATAGATACAATGATGTGTTTTCTTTAACTCACAGAAATGTTGTCTTAGAGGCTGAAATGCAATTTGTGACTCAATACATTGTCTTCTCTACAACACAGGATAGCATTGCATTTATATGACATGCAAATTCAGTGTTTTATTCAAAATAATAATTGTAGACAAGACTCAGAAGGGGAGGAGCAAGTATTTTATTCATTCTTTCATTTATTTATATCCTGTCTCATTCTGGAAAGGATCCAAGGTAATTTATAGAAATGCATGTAATAAGACATGGCGAACTATAAACTGGGTGAGGAAATTGAAGGAAAGGGGAAATAAGGGTAAGAAATCTGAAAAGTCTGCAGAGGACAGTGTGTCATGAAGACATATCCTGCAAAAAATGGGTCATAGATTTGGCCATAAGCCCTCTCTGACAACTAACTCAGAGGTGGAAAAAATCTCCATTTCATTATAAACAGGGTCCTTTCAGAATAGGAAACACCAATGGGAAGCACGAAGCTCAGATTCATAACAATGAGACCAAACAGAATTGTACCTCATTATTCATCACTCAATTCTTTAGAGAGTAACAAATTTACCAGAATAAAACAGAACCAAACATCAGAGAATTGCTTCTTCGAGAGTTCCATGATGAGTTCAACAGAGGCACATCAATGTGCCGTATGACCAACCTGACCATTGTCATTGGATCCAGATTTGCCACTCTGCTGGACTTATGTTATCTAGATGGCTGTTACATGTTCTTGTGACTTGACGGTGTAATTTATTTACTTGAGACCAGTACTTTTGCTTCTCTTTACGAAGTTTTTGGTTAGTGTTGAGTGATGAGAATTTAACGTTAATAGTAATAGCTGAACGTTGAATTGAAACAGTTAACCAAATGAGGATTAGCACAGTTAGAAAACTTTCATAGGGGCTTAGGTGATCCAAGGTTTTGTTTAAGCCCTCTATATTAACTTCCCACCCCTAGTGTGGTGAGCTCTGTTATATAAGGCTTGCCCACACTTACCATTACCAAAGCATCGTGCTTGAAGTGCGCTAATAGGATGTTTTATTTCCATGACTGTTACTTAAGATACTTGAAACACACACAACAGTGGAGGAGGATAGATTCTAAACATAATCTCCTTAACTCAGTTTTTAAGATTGCAGTGAAAGATGCCATGATTATGAGCTTGGGCTTCTGAAGGTCAAATACAATTATTTCACTTATTAGAAATGTGTAGTGCTAAAGTACTATTTTGTAATTTCCCCCATGTAACTAAAATGAGTGAGTCCTAGGGGATTGGGTTCATTAATACAAATATATTTACCACTGTTTTCAGTCCCCTTTCCTTTCACATTTTCACGTGTGTAGATCTGCTTCTGGAAGTTAAATCTGGAAGAGGTAAAGGTAATACTGGTGTAAAGAGGGCTGTCCCAGTTAGAATACTATGATGTATGTACAAGATCTTTGAGATAACGGAGAATAAGGCTGGAAATCTAAATGAGCTGTGTTTTAAATAATGTAATAAAAACATTTCTTACTGCAAAATCTCTACTGAAATTAATGGGAGCTTGTTTTTTCTTCCAAATTCCATCTTTAGAAATCAATATTTTGGCTGGCTATATAGCAACTTGTTTGTTGCTTGTGTCTGGTCATCAGGTCTTCACAACTAAGCATTAAACCTACCTGGGGGTTGGGGAAATACATATATTTAATGATAATGAACACCTTGCATTTGCAAAGGGAATGGGCCAACCTTAAATTCTGTGATGTAAATAGCAGTGACATCCCTTATGGTGTGTTTACCACTTTAGTTCCTACAATCTTTTTATCTTCTTTCTCTGTAAGCTTCCTTAGGTAAGCTTCAGTAATCACACTGACAAGGATTTTATAGTGAGAACTAATGCATGCTTACTCAATCCTTCTCCCTCCACATCTAAACTGAGAAGGCACCTGTGGAAGGTCTGCTTTCTGAGAAGGCAATGATGATTGCTTTAAGGTGAAGAAACTCAGAATAACCATGTTGGTATTAACAATGTACTTTTAAGCTCTTATTATTAAAAATAAAGCTTGGGGACTCTTACCCATGTTAACATGGGATACTCGTAAAAAATAATGTCCTATTACATCTTGGTCATAAGAAAGTTTGAAGAATTTTATACTTTGTATTTGTAATTATTGATACAAGTAATAAGTTTTTGAGTGTCTTAAACTTTCATCCTGATAAATTGTTAATCATTTTGGTAGCATAGACGATGAAATGTTTTTGAGATATGAGTTATTAAAACTAAAATATCTGTTTGAAATATCAATATTGATGGGATAAATTAAATATTATTTGAATATTAACAAAATATAACTTTTGAGTGTACATAATTTGGGGTTAACAAACAATGAAGTTATGTATGAGTCTCTTAAAATATAAATTACTAAGTTATGCTCATAGTAATTTAAGCATTTTTTCGTGATTAAACTATACATTGGTACAAAACTTTAAAGTATAATTGACAAATGTTATGAAAGCTAATACTATATATTTTTCCTCTTAAATTTAGTCATGATTTCATTGGAGAATTTACCACAAGCTATAGGGAACTTTCCAGAGGACAATCACAATTCAACGTATATGAGGTAAGAGAAATTTTATTTTATTATTTTCCTCTGGAATAAGTAAATCTATGCTTTAAAAGTATAGATTTTGCAAAGGGTAATTGGCAAAGGTTAACCAACTACCAATATATGTAAGAATCTTTAAACTTATTGAACAGACTTGTTTCTGAGACTGAATGATATTCTCTTCAAGGCCCATGATCTTTTAACGCTATTTTGAAAAATTTAAAAATTCTTGCCTATGAAACTTTTTATTGTTTTTTAAACATTTTTTCCATAAACCTCACCCTTATGTTTTGCCTTCCTACCAACCTCCTCCCCAACACCTTTTTAATAAAAAGAGAAAAATATGCATTTTCATTATGTCAAGTTGGTGTTATAAAATGAATTATGGTCTGCTTAGTATGTTTGAGCACCTTCACTGTTGTTTAGTCGAAGACTGAAGGGAATGACAAAGTATAATTCAGTCATTAAAAAAATCCAGGTTATTAAAGCAAGCACAGTAGCTCTTTCTGCCTTAAGCCTACCTTGCCAGTTAACTATCACATATGTATTGAGCACATGGTGTGTTCTGGCACTGTTAATACTTGAGCTATGTCACCTGTACATTCTCTTTAATTTTTTTATTTAACAAACATCAATAGCAAAAGAGAATATCTCAGTATCAGTCAATAATGGTAATAATGACCAGGTTGACACTAACATTGACCTCTTTTAAGTTAGGAGTGGAAAAATTTCCTTCTTCTAGCGTCTTCTTCCTAAGCTAAAGCAGTAGCATTCCATTCATTCATTTAGAAATAAAATATTTATTACATGGCTTTTACATTCCACATTCTCCGTTAAGGCCTTGGGGATACAGAGATGATTAAAAATTTCAGTGTCTATAGGTACCTGGGTGGCTCAGTTGGTTAAGTGTCTGACTTTTGATGTCAGCTCAGATCATGATCTCAGGGTTGTGAGATCGAGCCCTGCATTGCACTCTGCATTAGGCGTGGAACCTACTTAAGATTCTCTCCCTCTCTCAAAAAAAAAATAAATAAATAAATTCCATGTCTAATGGGAGACAAACACATGAAATATGTTTGGTATGTCTTGACAAGAGCTACGTATAGTATTTTACTTAGTAGAGTATGAGATTTTTACAGATCAGACTTCCTCGGCAAGGACAAAGATGGAGTAATGGATCAGTTTTTCTATCTGGGTCTTCCAAGGAAGGAATATTAAGGCTCTACACAGACAATGAAAGTAATATAAGACAGGTTGTCCTTGCATAGATGCCTGCTTTCTCTGCCTACCCTTGGGCTTCTAGATCTCCAGCACTATACCTGAGTTTTTAAAAACCCCCCTCCAGCTTTGCAGACTGGTTTTGGCAGATAAAGACATGCTCCTGTCAGTTCCTGAGCTGATGGGATTAGCTGCAGAGCTGCAGTCCTGCTGGATTGGAGCTGCTTTTAAGGCTGGTGGGCCTGTAGTAGCATCCATGGTTGGGGTGCTTGTTACCAGCACTGGAGCGGGCATGGATTCTGTCTGGCCCCTGGGTGGGTGAGACTGGCTCCAGCACTTTATTCAGGAGGGCAGCACTGAGCCACAGTTCCTTTTCAGGGGGCACATTTGGGTCCTCAGTCAGATGGCCTCTTACTAAGTGTGAGGATGTGTGTAGCTCCTGCCAGGTCTCTTGGAGGACTTCCCTCTGATCACTGGGCGGGTCCCTAAGTAGGCAGGGCAGGCTCTGGATCATACCTAAGAGGGTCAGCCCCTGAGTCCCATGGCTGTTTCAGGTACCATAGTTAAGACTTTGGTCTGTACTGGCTCTGGAGGCGCAGATGGGCATGTCCCCCACTCGGTCCCTTGGGTGGGCTAGATTGCTTCCTGACCATGGTCCGAGGGGCTGGGACTAAATAAATAGAAGGATATTTCGTGATCTCCTGAGGTATAGACAAGAGTATCTCTTGATTTGTCCTTGTGTCAGCAGGACTGTTCACAAACTACAGCTGGAAGGAGCTGAAACTAAGTATTGGGCCCTTTTAGGATTTACACGATTGCAGGCAGGATTGTTTCCTCCTGGGACCCTGGCCCCGTAGGACTGTTGGTTGACTGCATCTGTGAGGGGGCTGGAGCAGAGTACAGAGCCCTTGTGGAATCTCTAAGCTTGCAAACAGCTTTCAGGATCTCTAGGCAGGCAGACAGGAGTGTCTGCTGCTGGTTTGACGTACCTGCGGTCCTTCGGCTTCATTTCAGTAATATGTATTTGCTCTCTGCTCCAGCCACCTTGGGCCAATTACTTTTTCCTCTTTCTAGATGATTATGTTTATCCCTTTTTATAATAGCCTTAGTTTAAATTAATAAAGTTTAGTTCAAATAATACTTGCCATAGATTCTTTTAACTTTCTTTGCCTATCAAAATGCTTCCTTGGTATTTTGAATTGGGATGTGCTGAAGGATTTTCTCTAGACACTTAGGTGTTTTATTTATTCTATTAGATACACAGGTCTTACTCATCTTTACATTCCCTATATTCTTCAGTGTCTTGTACAATATAGGAGTGCAGTAATATTGCCTCATGGAATAAATGGTCAAAGATTAAATCTTACATCTACAGGCCAGAGCTTTACCAATTAGTACATAGCCTCAGTATCTGGTGGAAATTACTACCCCTGACAGCAATAGAGTAACAGAGCCCTATGTATGCACATATTTGGGTGATTTGCTATGTTAGTGTTTTTAACCTAATAAAAAAGTTATGTCTCTTGGCTATACTTTTCTTTGGCGATTTATAGTTCACTACAGAGCAATCATTATTATTTAGGACCTAGGATGTTAAAAGTCTCTCTTACATCAAGAAGATACAGATGAATGAGGGTAATCAATGCATAAAGTGATTGAGAAAAATATTATTGAAAAAATATATTTTTTATAAAGATGGTCACACACACACACACACACACACACAAAAGATGGTCACCAGTACATTTTGTAGAGAGGTTTTGGCTGAAGGACTGTCCAGGAGTCATACTAAAGGCATTTATAAATGAATGAATACATCAGGAGTGAAGGCAGCAGTTTGAACTACACATTTTGTAAAAATTTCCATATAAAACCTAACACAGTGTTAATTGTTTTATCTGCTTTTCAAGGTGGTGAATCCCAAAAAGAAAGGAAAAAAGAAAAAATATACTAATTCGGGAACAGTAAGTCAAATTTTATGTTACTCACTGAGGAGTCAAATAAACGGATAAAAAATGTATAACATTTACACAGACTAGAACGAGAGACTAGGCTCTTTCACTCAGGATTTTAGTATGAAGGAGTGTACTAGAAAATGGAGCGTGCTGTGGGGATGGTTGTAATGGAGACTACCCTATAGAAAGTAGTCACCCGCTTCTGCAGGTTGTCCTCAGGACCGTATGGGCTCTGACGGAAGCTGAAGTTTTCTTATGAAATCCTCATTCAGTGGAATCACACTGGAGAGAATCGAGTAGGTATGAAAACGTTTAGGTGTTAGTAAGAAATACTGTACTCTTTATAGGACGCACTCACCTATTAAATCTCAGGGCATGAGAAAGTACTTGTTCATAGTGTGTTAAAATTTACACCCTTGTAGGATGCTGGGCTAAAATCAGTACAGGAAGGTACAAAGATGAAAGTATCTTGAAATCGTGAAAAATCTTAAAATTGTCCTATTCCTTTTTTGGGGGATTCAGGTGTACCTTTTTTTTTTTTTTTTAATTGAAGTGTAACTAACACACAATGTTACAGTTTCAAGGGTACAACATATTGATTTAACAATTCTGTACATTACTCTGCGTTCACCACAATCAGTACAGTGACCAGATGCCTTGACTGTATTACCCATGCTGTACTTTTCATCTCCGTGACATTTCTTCTATGATATACTGAAGATTTTATTGTGAGATTAAATTTTCTTAGGAAAAGCAAAATCTAAGTTCTCTCCAAGCTTCCTTTTGAAGATTTCTGTACTGCAAGACACTTAAAATATTAGATAGCCTCATTACAGGACCATGAGAAAAACAAACATTTCCTCTTAAAAGGCTTAACTCACTGATTCTGATTTTTTAGTTTTAACCATTTTTTAGCTCCTTTCATCTTTCCTTTTATCTAAAATGTGAAGTAACACAGTGTCCTTGTAGACAATTTTCATTCTAGTCTTCAAAGGAAGTAAACTGGTCATAGAAAGGAGGTAGTTAATTTTTTGGGCCCCTTTCATTTGGATCATGTTAAATGTAAGAACAATCAGTCCTGGCAGATTTTAATAAAGAGTAATATTGTTATTGATTTTCAAAATGTGATGTTCCTCTCAATATGAAATATGAGTTCTTCTCTAATACTTAGAATAAAGTCCATCTGGGGCTGTAATTAAGTACTGGTAGATAATTCTACCTTGTTTTTCTTTTACTTTTCAGGTAACCTTGCTCTCTTTTTTGGTAGAAACAGAAGTTTCATTCCTCGATTATATTAAAGGAGGGTAAGTCATTCTCTGAAATAGTTTCCTTGCTTAAACATTTCTTTTAATGTGTGTAGCAAGTGCGACCACTAGGTAATGGGCAGCTGAAATGATCAACTGTATTATAGTTTGATGGCACACCTTTTGCACTTTTGTTACAGACTTAAGGGGATAAACACAAAGAGCTATTACTTTTGGGGAAAATCACAACTTTTCTTTAACCAAGAGAAAAGACTTTATTGTGTTAATAATAGCTGCAGATAAAGCTATTCTGTGCAGTTTTGGAGAATATTTTCAGTTGCCTAACATATGGGACTTTTTATATGCACTTTTCATTATCTTAAAATAGGAGAAAAGCTTGAGGGCTTGTTGTAAATGTATACTTGAGCTCCAGAATGTTAAAGAATGTATCTTGTCATAAAAGCATCATGCAGAAATGGATGGTGTATAGTCATACTGTTGCTTCCTATGCTTCTAGGCAGGAATATATTTCAGAAAACACTTGGTTGTTGTAACCATTCTTGAAATTTTCCAGAGTCCAGACAGAGCCTGTTTTGGTAATACATTTTGAATTCTTACTCCCAAGTAAATAGGGAGGTTTGGGTTTTTTTTTCAATTTTGAAAATTTTTATTTTTAACCTAGTTTTCCCTGTTTTTTCATAACCAAGTGTCCCCAGAAATTGAAAACAGTCATTCATTACTATACCCTCTAAAATGTCCGCATATTCCAATTTATGTGCTATTACCTGTATTTACAATATACAAAAATGGTGAGACATAAATTTGAAATTGTACGTAAATGGTTAGTAATTTCATGACAAATAATAGCAGCCAGAGACAACGCTCATGTAAACCTCTTCCTAATTTAGCAATTTTTTTTCCAATATCAGTTCACTGGTAGAATGTCATGAGGTGGAAGAAAGGGATGAAAGAATGAGGAGGCTAAAGGAACCAAGATAGTTTACCAAAAAACAGAGAGCTTGCCCTTAGTTAAGGAAACAAAAACGAACCCCAAAATGATACTTGCTTAAATGGAGAATCAATGCTACATATGGACATCTTGCAACCTGCCACGTGGCTACACGGACACGGAAGCTACAGTGGTTGTTTCAATAAGGATAAAGGAAAACGTACTAAAGTAGAAAAAATGTTTGCTGTTCAAGAAAAACTTCAGGAGTGAGCCTATGAGCGAGGAAAAAGGAGACAAATCTTTATTTAGGGGTACAAACTGGGGAGAACAACCCAACTCAGTCGATGTGCTTGTCCGAAAAGGGTGACAGGAGATGGTGTTTTTAAAACTTAAAACCACAGCAAAGGAGAAATTTCAGTTGGTATGATTTGCTCAGTGATTAGTTGACCTCTTTTGCTCAGTATTGTGGGTCGGGGGCAATTTTCCAGGTGTCTAAACCTCAAGATGATTATCATGATTCCAGGAAGTGGCTGTTCTTCACTGAACTCCACAAAACGGTGGCAGTTGCAAGATGGAGTCAGAATTGTCAACTGTCCTTTGCTCCTTTCATTTCTTCTTTCTTCCCTTTTTTTTTTTTTTTAAAGATTTTATTTATTTATTTATTCGACAGAGATAGAGACAGCCAGTGAGAGAGGGAACACAAGCAGGGAGAGTGGGAGAGGAAGAAGCAGGCTCATAGTAGAAGAGCCTGATGTGGGGCTCGATCCCATAACGCCGGGATCACGCCCTGAGCCGAAGGCAGACGCTTAACCGCTGTGCCACCCAGGCGCCCCTCATTTCTTCTTTCTGATCATTGGTGTATGAAACATCACCATGATCAGTTTTGGTGGGGGAAACTCATTATGGTGAGTCCCTTGTTGCCCAGGTGCTAGGCTGCTGCTTGTGGCCCTTCCCGTCCTTCATAGGGACCTTAAAGGCATGGGGTCGGAGCAGTAGACACAGAAGCTTCAGTCTTCATAGTTAGCTGGGAGCGCAAGAGGAGAAAGAGAGGCACTTCTGGAAACAAGCAAAAAGTATTTTGTATAGCAATCAGATGCTTAATCAGATACTTAATAGTATCATACAGTATTGTAGTCCAGATTGAAGAATGTTTCCTATTTTTTGGGTGACCAACTAAAGGGATTAGATGATGGTAGATAACTTTTAATGTGATTCCAAATTTCATTGACGGTGGGATTGTTGATATTGTGAAGCCAAGAGGCCTGTATGAATTTTTTTTTTTAATTTCTAATTCCACTTTGGAGGAAGTATTTATCCAGATGCAACAAGAGATATTAGCAAGAGCACAGACACCCCCTTGTTCTACCAGCCAGTAGTTGAATGTTATTTGATTGTCTAGAACTACTGATGCAAGGGAGTCCAAGGATAATTGTAATTTTTGTAGGGCTGAAGCAGTATTGCAGGATAATTCCTCCAGAACATTTGTTAGATTACACAGGGTGGCTTTATGATAAGCAAATCTTCCCCAAGGGGCCAACATGCCTATGGCCAGACCAGTTCTAACAATTATTATACCTTAAGCCCTTTGGGTTCTGTGAGAGGCAGTGGAGCTTGTGGGTAGGATAGACCAATTGGGTTACATGAATCCTAGGGTGCATTGTACAGTGAGTGACCCAGGAATTGTTAAATGCATTTGAAGACTAAGGTTTGGTTAGTTACTCTTCCTTAAGGGTTGCCCATGTAGGAAACATAATTAAGAGGGCTGCTACTCAGAAGCACACCAAGATTCAGTTGCTCTTGTCTTATCATTCAGAGTGATGCTATTGATGATGGGAAAGGAAGAGTTGGTACAGAGGGAAGATAGGGGTCCTGCAACATAAGGTTTATTGAGATCACAGTAAGGATAGAATCTGGGGGGCACCTGGGTGGCTCAGTTCCTTAAGCGTTCAACTCTTGGTTTTACCTCTGGCCCTGGTCTCAGAGTCCTGAGATAGAGCTCCGTATTGGGCTCTGTGCTGGGCGTGGAGCCTACTTAAGAGTCTCTCTCTCCCTCTGCCCCTCCCCCCACTCTCTCTCTCTCTCTCAAATAAATAAGTCTTTTTTTTTTTTTAAAGGATAGAATTTGGGATTAGTTTGATCATAGCAAAACCTCTTACACAAATATTCCTTTGATGGGACTTTCTATATATCTTTCTCCAGGAAATCACTGGACCTAAGCATTGGTAGTAAGTTTCATCATTTGTCTTCTGTTCTTGATGACCTGGCAGAGGGCAGTAGCATTAGGGTATGTGGATGAACTAGAATTACAGCTGGATAGATGATAGTGATCAGTTAATGCAAAAGTGAGATTTACACTGTAGAAACCAGACTAGGTCTCAGGTGGACATATCTGATGAAAAGAGAAATTGTGCACAGGAGTAACTTCAAAACAAGGAAAGGAGGTTAAAGCAAATGGGGTTAGGGTACCTTTGAGGGAGTGGGGAGGAGCAATTGGATTTGACCAGGGGCATTGTGCATGATCTTAATGATCTTAATCTGTGGGGCAATCTTATTGAACTGAGGGGAGTTAAGAGGGAGTATTTTGTATTTGGTTGAAATGTCACGTGGGTTTTGACATACCCAGCAATTTTTTAGGGGAATCCCCTGGTCGGTGGTTTGGGACAGCTTGACAATGGAGTTAGTATTCCAATCAGAGGGGGTTCCATCTTTGATAGAAGGTAGTAATAAAGGTATTGTTAACTGGCTTTTCATCTTGAATTTGTATAGGAGTTGAGAACAAAGGGTAGGGACCATAGGGTGTCAAGTCTTACTAAAGCCTAAGGGTCATTAAGGAAGTCTGCCTTTAAGAAGTCAAACCAAGGAGGGGCGCCTGGGTGGCTCAGTCATTAAGCGTCTGCCTTCGGCTCAGGGCGTGATCCTGGAGTTCTGGGATGAACCCCAGGTCAAGCTCTTCCACTGGGAGCTGCTTCTTCCTCTCCCACTCCCCCTGCTTGTGTTCCCTCTCTTGCTGCTGTCTCTCTCTGTCAAATGAATAAATAAAATCTTTAAAAAAAAAAAAAAAACCTCAAACCAAGGAGGCGGCCAAAGGTCATAAATGACCTCACCAGTCTGGGGTGGGTGAAATAGAATCATGGTAAAAATGGGAAAAAAGGGGAAAAAATAAGAATTAAAGTAAAAGTAGTGTTCTGGCTTGGGCCTGGATTTTGGGTATCAGCTGTTTCATTGGATATTGTCTGCTTAAATTCTGGATCTTGGGATATCCTCTGAAATTGGAGTGACTCTCCAATCATTTTTAGGATTTGGAGCCCTTTTTAAATGAGAAATGTGAATCCATGAGTCAGCCCCTTGTAGCTTTGCTACACATGAGTTGTTTAGCAATACCTGATCAGGTCCTTTCTATTTTGGCTGTAAAGAATCTTAAAGTTGATATCTCTTCAAGTATACTAGATCGCCAGGCTTAAGGTCATGAGTATTTTCTTTGTCTCCAAGGAGCATTCTGTAAAGTGAATCTTTAACAAGTTTGGCCTTTTCATATATATTCTGCACAAGTCCCTTACGGTGCTGGAGAATTCTTGTAACAAAGTGGAGGGCAAGTGACCCTCAATTAGTTTCATAGAATACCCAGTGATGATTTTGAATGGAGACAATTGAGCCTTGCCAGTATGGGTAGATTTTAGATTTTAAAAGGACAAGAGGCAATGCTTTGGGCCAGGGTAGACCAAAGGCAGTAGTTAGTTTGGCCAATTGAGTTTGGATTATGCCATTAGTGTGTTTAACTAATCTTGAGGATTGAAGATGATAGGTGCAATGAAAATATTAAAAGATGGATTAAATTTTGCAGATCTCTTGGACAATTTGACTAGGAAAATGGGTTCTTTGATAACTGTGTAGCTGTTGAGGAATACTCCAATTAGGAGTGATTTTTTCCTAATAGGTTTTTGACCACTGCTTTAGCTGTTGCTTGCCTGCAAGGAAATGTCTTGATCCAGTGAGAAAACATACAGATCATTACCAATAAATATTTACATTTGGTAAATGGGGGAAGCTGATGGAATCAATTTGCCAGATGTCAGAAGGCCTGTTGGGAAGAGGAAATTGACCTAAGGCAGTGAGATATGGTTTTGCAGGATTGTGCAAGGGGCAAATCGTACATTTTTGAAATATTTGTTGGGCAACAGTTGGAGTTGGCTTCTACTAGTACAGTTGTGCCCTTTGGACCATTTTATGTGTGCTCCAATGTGTCATGTCATGGATAAATTTAAATAGAGCTCTTGGGTTTCTGTTTGGTAGTACAGGTTTGTTATTTGGTCCTACCCAAAGGTTGTCTCGGAGAAGTCCTTCTAGGAGCCTCATTTCATCCATTTCCCCCTTACATCCTCAGTCTTATTATGTTATTAATTTAGGGTTAAGGGAATGCAGGTCATACAGAATGAATGAATCAGAGGTTTGAAGTGCCACATTTTTGGTGGCCTGGTCAGCATGATTGCCCTTATAGCTTCAGGGATATCAAGTTTGGATTGAGCTTGAATTTTTTAATAGCTAACCCAAAGGGTAAGAGAATGGTATCAGACAGTTTTAACATATAAGTTTTGTTTTTGTGGATTGTCCAGAGGATGTTGGAAACCCTCTGTTTCCAGAGCATACCAAAATCACGGGCAACCCCAAAAGCATATATGCCATCTATAGCCTTATTTATTGCCAATTGCCATACACTTGTTAGAGTATGTAATTCAGCTTATTGGGCCTAACCAGCCAAGAGCAAGGAGCCTGCTTTGAACATTTTTTCAGTGGATACTACAGAGTATCCTGCACTGTATTTTCCTTGATCATTTTAATGTAACATCCATCAATAAACCTGGTAAAGTGATGGGGAGCTTGATCTCACAACCTAGGGATCATGAGCTGAGCCAAAATCAAGAGTCGGATGCTTAATAGGTGCCCTGCAAATGTAGTAATGTTTTGATGCGAGTCTATATGTAAAGGACATTTTCAGAATCTGTTGCCAATAAATCACTTTTATTGGTTGTACACATTCTCCTTTTGAGGATTCTTAGGGCTAATTAAAACAAATGGGTTTTCTACAATATCTAGAGCAATGATGGTCTTGATTATATCATACTTCCGTATTTTTCTGCTGCTTACAACCTCCAAGATTTTTTTTTAATCTTACACACTTCATACTTACAGTACTCCCTATGCTGGAAGCAATACTAGTGACCTTTTTCTGTCAGAAGTCTGTATATAAATGGATCCCCAACCTATGAGGTATACTTTGTCTAATCCTGTCTTCCTGAGACTTTAATAAGAACCCATTTTTCACTTATACTACATAATTAACCTAACTGGACTTAATATGAATTTTTATATGAACACATTATCTAAACAGAACATAAGAATATTATTTACCTATAATACATTATCTTTATATGAAGGTGTATATAATAAATGTATTATCTTTTAAATATAATGCAATTATACATTCACCTATTATCATTATTTGTACTATGTATACTATAGAGTTATTAATATACTGTTTCTTTTGATAATGACATGCAAATTGACAGACAAAAATAATTATTGTATTCTGTATGTGTATTTATGTGTCTTTGCTCTTAACGACTTGTTAAGCAATTGAGCAAAGAATTTAAATTCTGATTTTTATTAATGATATCGTGAGGTGACTTTATCGTGATAATCCTCATGCTACATAATGACAGGCAAATAAGTTCATAGACCTAAATTTCAGTTTCCTGTAGTTCACATGAGTCTCTGTAGTTCTACAGTGTACCTGAAAAATGATGTCATTCAACTACATTTTCCAACTCTTTCATGGCCTTAATAATACTTATTTTCCACCATTCTGAAGTTACTGTTTATTCTTACAAAAGATTTACTCTAACCTATCAATGTACTATACAGTGTATTTGCACATAATAATAATAGTTAACATCTTCTGACCATTTACATGTCAGGTCCTGAGCTAACTGCCTCATGGGAATTAACTTTACCCATCTCTCCATCGGCGTCTTTCCCTTTATGCTCACCCACTTTCTCCTCCTTTCTGTCATGAGTAATATTTTCATAGATAAGTTTCTCTTTTTCCAAAAACAATTAAAAAGAAGCTCATTTAGTTAACTTCTAGTCTTTCTGTGTCTAATATTTACCATCTAGCTGTTGCCAGTCAAAAATACAGTTTTAAAAAAACTACAGTAATTTATGTAGCCCAACAGAAAGTGATGCCTTGGCATACAGAGTATCTAAGAACTTCATTATTGGATATTTATGAAGATTTAAACTTTAATTAATTGTGAGTTATGGAAATTGATCTGGATATTTACTTCATAGGATACTTGATGGGTTCTGATTAAAAAAATGAAGAGTAAAGTTTCATGTTCCTATCTTTCTTAAAAATCTCTATTGCTGGGGTGCCTGGGTGGCACAGCGGTTAAGTATCTGCCTTCGGCTCAGGGCGTGATCCTGGTGTTATGGGATCGAGTCCCACATCAGGCTCCTCTGCTGGGAGCCTGCTTATTCCTCTCCCACTCCCCCTGGTTGTGTTCCCTCTCTCGCTGGCTGTCTCTCTCTCTGTCAAATAAATAAATAAAATCTTTAAAAAAATATCTCTATTGCTATAAAAATAACAAATTATAGCAATTTGAAAGGAAAACATGAATATGAAAACCAAGGTGGAAGTGTAGCTACGAACATTTAATCCAAATATTTCAGTGCATTATTTTTATTTTTCTTGATAGATTTTCTGTCGATTTTTTTTTTCCACCTGTTTAGACATTGTAACATTTTGGGCTTTCTGCCCTTGCTATTAAGAAATCTCAACCTCCAAGTAGATAAATGCACTACAGTGATGGAAAATCATATAAAAAGCAGACACACAATTATACAAAATTTCTGAATAATAGCAAAACAGAATATAATGAGCTGCACTCATTTCAAATTAGAATTAATTGTAATAATTGACAATTAATTATGTACAGTTTCAATAAATGGCTACTGACTCTTGTGAACAACATCAATCAGAATCCCTGGTCTCTTACAACTTAAAAAATTCTGGAAACTGTTAAACACCTTGATTTTGATTATATTTTGTATTCTTCATTGTTATTTTTTTTCAAAAGTAATAAAATACTTTTATCTTATTTTATTAGTGTTTTATATTCACATTTGAGGGAAAGAAGTAGTATGTCTCCCAAATTTTAAACATAAAAATCTTTGTGTTTCACATTATAAATATAAAATGTGAAGTGCTAAAAAGAAAAGTTAGGCAAAGTGAATATAATTTATGAAACTAGATCCTCTGTAATCGTACCTTCTAGAGATAATCATAGTTACATGTTTGTTTATTCTGAAACACACAATTATTTTTTGCAACATTGGGATCACACTGTGAACAATGTTCTATAATGTATGTTTTGCTCATTAAATATATTATGTATATATATTTCCATATCAGTACTTATGTACCTACCTTATTTTAACAGTTTTCCATTGTATGCATGTACATAGTTTAGGTTAAAAATTTTCTGTGAGATACCCTTTAGGTGCATCCGTTTTACATGTCTATTATAAACAAGGCTGCAATAGTAAAACCCTGGTGCGTGCTTTTAATGCGTGTCATTGAGCATGTCTACAGGGTCATTTCCCAGAAATAATGTTGTTGGATGAAATGGTAGGTGTATTTTATAATTTATTGCCAAAAGGGTAGTAATAATAATTTACGCTTCTCCAACACTTTCATTTGTATATGAAAGTTTACTCTGTCCTTACCTTACTAAATAGTGCCCCTCCTTTATTTTTTCTAATTTAATAAATGGTATAAGTCATTGTTGTCAGTTTTTATCTGTGAAACCTCTGCTTATTAGCTATTGTGATCTTTTATGAAAGCTTGTGTCTTTGGAAATCTAGGTTTCAGAAACTTTTTTTTTTTTTTTTTTTTTTTTTGCTTTTCTTCTGCTCCTTCTTCCCTTAGTTCCACTTAAAAGAATTGAGTATTTTTAACTAAGGACAGAAGACAGAAAGATAGCTGGCAGCTACATCCTTTAAGTGTGGTCAGCACTTCAACTAAACTTCCGCAATATTCACATCTTGGTCTTTGATAGAACTCCTCATCAGCACATATCTAATGAGACTCTTCTTAATTTAGCCATCAGTTCTTGCCTTTTGTCCTGTGATTACGCTGGAGAAGAACAATGAAATAAGCTGGCACTTTGGGCTGCAGTCAACCAAGCAACCCAACATAGTATTTTGGAGGTCATATTAGTACATTTGAAGATTTATGGGATTATCAAGGTTAGTTTTTTTTATTAAAGAGATGCTTTACCATATTTCTAAATAAGTATGATATTTCAGAAGTGATAGGAGCAAAGTGTTCAGTTCCATTTTGTCTTTATAACACATTGTAGTAACTACGCACTTTTAAATTAAAATACTAAGATATCAGTATTTGTTACCAGCATTTGTGAATTGTTTCATTGCTAACTTGGGTTGCTGATTTAGGTGGCATCCATTCAGGGACCTGTTCACCTTATCCTTTCGAATCTAGGAGAAGCTATTGTTAACTTATGGTCATGCTGAACCTGAGCTGACTTAGGTAGAGGTCTTCAGAAAAGGTAAAGGGCGCCTGGGTGGCTCTATCGTTAAGCGTCTGCCTTCGGCTCAGGTCATGATCCCAGCGTTCTGGGATCGAGCCCCGCATCGAGCTCCCTGCTTAGTGGGAAGCCTGCTTCTCCCTCTCCCGCTCCCCCTGCTTGTGTCCCCTCTCTCGCCGTGTCTCTCTCTGTCAAATAAATAAATAAAATCTTTAAAAACGAAACGAACAAACAAAAAGGTAAAAAAAAAAATCAACATATAAGGTATAAAGTATGAGTAGCCATCGGTACTCTGGGCTAACTCTGGGCTTTCCAAAAGAAAGTTAGTTGAGATTTTCCTGCAGTCATTTTGTAAAACATTTCCCTTACATCTCGGATGTGTGGGAGCATGAGAAAAGAAAAAGGGGGCAAACAGGTGACTGATGTGGAATAGGCAGGACTAACAGCTTGTGATTAAACTCTTAGAAAGAAATTCTTGAATTGCCTTTAAAATTTCATCGCTCTTCTTGGTTCAGCTCACAAAAAAATAATTCAATAGAAAATTATAAAAATGTTGTTATTTGTTTTCCCATGAATCCAAGTAGAATTTATGCAGAGTTAAGAATGAACACATTTAAATACTAAACAAAATTGTCCTTTAATATCTCCCCGTTCAAAGGAATTATAGACCTAATTTTTAGTACTGGATATTGTAGGCTTCCATTACTTCAGTTGTTATTGATGTAGCTATTTACATGAAAATATAACCCTGATTGTTCATGAAACTGTATTGTTAGCTTGTTACTTTTCATTCACAGTCTCAGTTGCTAAAACACTGTTTAGCTGCAATCATCAGGTTTATAGATTCAGGTATACAGTGAGCAGAAGAGACAGATGCATTTTAAATCAGCCAAGCTCTAATTTTTATGCAAATATTCTCTGAAATAAAAATCTAATTTTTAAGACTTTTTTTGGTTAAGCAGTACCGTGCTTTCCCGGGAGCATAAGATTATATTTTATGACTTGAAGTCATAAAGAGCTTTATTTTCTAAATAGAAGAATAATATCTACAAAAGATGTCTTACTGTAGAGTAATAAAAACTGTCCCTTCTGTATTGTTGACCCTGGGGTCATTTTTCAAAATTATACTCTGTACATTTATCCCAGTGGTTATGTTATTTGTTGGCTTATTAAGAAATAATTTTAAATGTTTAAAGTCTGATATAATTGAGAACTAAAGAGATTTACTCAGTAACCTTTAATCTATACCTGATAACTATTGAATATCCGATAACTGTTAATAAGAACAATGTCGGATTCATATAAAGTCACAGACTGTTCTGAAATCTACAATTCTGCTTTAGAGTAGCATTATCATTATTATCATTATTATTATCTGTAAAGTGGGTTTTTTGACTTCTACAGATTTGTAAAATATGTATTTCTATATTTTCAATGGCTCTATATACTATAAGTATCTCAGGGCAGAATCATAAATGTCACTTTGGTTAAGTCCTCTGTGTGTCTTAAGTCTTCATGAAACTCTTCACTCCACCACTAACATGACCATGAACAAATACCTGTAAAGTTTTGCACATCTCTTTGACTGACAGATGAAGGGGGAGACAGATCACACGTTCTGCAGACTGAGTCCCTCCAAGTTACCAGAATTTCATGTTGGCATGGACCCTAGTCCCTGCTTTTATCAGACTACTGAATGTATTAGAAACTTGCAGGACTACAGACTGTCTTTTTCTTCCTCTGAAGAAAGCCCGAACTCTCATCGAACTGATTCCAATGAGCTACAGAAGTCTCTACCACTTACATTAAGTGGTTGCCAGTTTCGTAGGTATCATATTCATTTGTCCTTTTATATGACTTGTTTTCTCAAAGAGACTGGCAATTTTTTAAATTATTTTTATAGAGTTGATCACCAAGTAGCCAATGAATAAATCCAGATTGATGAGAAAGCCATTTTAAACCTGACTTTCTACCCTTTTCCCCAAATCTCTTAGCATAATGAAACATTATGACAAATAGGACTTTTAAACAAAGAATGTGACAATTCTTTGAATTAGGTAATATACCTTTCTGTCTCTCTCAGAATTTATCATCTTGTGACATTTCCTCTTTCTATAATGCATACTGCAATCACCAAATAAAACAGATGAACCACGTTTTCTGGGATAAGAAAAAATGCTTTTATGTGGCCTCTGCCAGAAATTATCTCCATTTAACTCATATCTGGGTTTGCAGTGACGTGGAGGAAAGACAAAATCAAGATTAGAAGCACGGGACTGGGGGTGCCTGGGTGGCTCAGTTGGTTGTGTCTGCCTTCCGCTCAGGTCATGGTCCCAGGGTCCTGGGATCGAGTCCCCCCACCCCCTTGCAGGGCAGCCTCACTGCTCAGCAGGAAGTCTGCTTCTCCCTCTGCCTCTGCCCCTCCCTCCACTGGAGCGCGTGTACTCCCTCTCTCTTTTCCTCTCTCTCAAGTAAATAAATAAAATCTTAAAAAAAAAAAAAAAGAAGCATGGGACTGTTTGTTTCCCTCACATCTAATAAGCGAGATGCTCAGTGGACAAGTTCTGGGAAATTAATAGGTAAATATTTGGCCAAAGGCAAGTCAATTGCAAAGATGCAGTTGCTGGTAAGTTAGGCAATGCATAGCAGTGACCAAGAATTTGGGTTCTGGCACGAACTGCCTAGTTCAAATCCTAGATCCGCCTCTTGTTATCATAACCTGTTTCCATTTATATAAAATAGGAATAAAGCTAATAGTGCCTATCTCATGGAGTGACTATGTGGATTAAATGAGTTAATCCTCAATAAATGCTAGCTACTACTTTTCTGAATAATTTGAATTTGTTTAAAATTCCAGTATGTCTTATCTCATTTGATCTTCATAATATTATTGGTGATATTTGTCCTAGTTATCAGAGACATGGAGAGAAAAAAGATACATTCAAATTTACAAAGTCAATAAATGTAATTTTTTTATAGTTCACTTCTTTTTGGAGGAATGCCGAGACATTTCTTCCATTCCAATCTCCACCCAAACTCTTGACCCTGATTCTACAACTTGTATGAAATTATAGATAAAAAGTTTATATTCCACTTAAAAGAAGTAAGAAGTCTTTAAGGGGGGAAAACAGAAAGAGTTACCTACCTCTTAAAAGCTCTTTTGAAAGGCTAAAGTGGGCTTCTTGATACTGCTTATTTTAAGGGTGAGTTGAATATCAGTAATTCCTGTTATCAACAAGTTCCATAAGGATTTCTTTCCCTTAAAAATACTTGAAGCGAGTGCAATGATGTTGTAAAATATTTGCCTTACTTTTATAAAATTGGTGGCTTTATATTGGATGGGTTGCCTCGGGGAGCACATCTTGCCAAACATGCAATACTGTAAGGGTTTGTTTGTTTGTTTTTTTCCTAATCTAATTTCTTATTTGCAAACCGAATATACACGTCTAGGATTTTTTATAGAGTTTCTTGTTGTGGCACCCAAGTGTTTTGCATTCATCAAATCAGTGGAGAGCTAAACCCTGCAGCGCTGAATGGGGCTAAATCTAATAAAAGCAAAGCCATTCTGCCTTCTATAAATATATTCACAGAGAGTATTGTCATATATAAACTACACTTGCCTAAACTAAGATTTAGAAAGGAAACTTTTAGAAATATTAAGACTCTTGAGCTTTGTTCTGGTTGATGCGTTCTGCTAATTTTTATGCATGTTTAAATGCATGCTTGAAAAGGCTACACATGTCCAGTTGCATCTTTTTACGTGTGGTTTCATTAACCGCTTATGTTCTCAGATGATTTTTTTCAGAGCCATTTCAGAGTCCAAGAAAACTGCGTGTAGGCTTCATCATCAGAACTAGCACTAATTTAGCCCAAATATTGACAATCTGTTTTGTATCAGGCAGTTTCTTAGTTATGTTTTATGAGCAGAGTGTGCATTTCCAGCCTCTCTATCTCCGAAATAGTTTCTCTCTGGTGGGCAATTAGACCTGGTGGGCAGGTCGTGGTAGAGCAGGAGAGTTTATCACTTACATTGCTTAGAATTGCTGGTTTAGGGTTCTAATAAAATGTTGACTGAGTATTAGAAGATTGCATTACTTGTTTTAAGTCATCTAGAGACAACGCACTTCCTACTGCCTACACCGGTTGGGAGTTTATTACCCCATCCTTGATACGCCACTGACCAGCACTAGGGGAGGAATTAATGAAAGAGAAATGCATGTTCGTGTTAAGAGTGAACTGTCTCTTCTGACCCAACAGAGGAAGGGATTAATATGAACCAGGAGAGGATGATGTGGATTGCTCAGGGGATTTGTCCTCCAGCGCTTTGGGGTTTTATTTGTATTAATTAGAGGACCTCTTCAGTGTAGCGATTACCTGTTTATCGTTTGAGAAAACCAGGGCTTAGAGACTTAGAAATTTTGCAGAGGAGTCAACTAGCTAGCTAGTTGTGATTCTGGGTTTCCGACTCCAGTCTATGGTTCAGAAGTTCAGAATCCTTCTGCTAGGGATGATTAGCTCTTTACCATCTGCCTCACTTTAAATGGGATTGTTCGTTGCTGCTTGCATTTTGTTTGTTTGTTTGGGGCGATGGTTTATTTGTTTATTTTGATTATGTCACTTGTAAGGTATTTTCTAAACCAGTGATTTGAAAAAAGCGTGGCCACCTTGCATACCTTTCTTGATAAGAAGCTCTTGAACTACAAGGCCTTGTGAAGTTGTATTTTGGAACACTCATACTGTGTTAAAAAAAAAAAATACTGAAATCAGTCTTCAAAGTCCAGAGAAGGCACAAAGGTTTGGTAATTGATGCAACCTAGGTTTAGTAAGGACCAAGAATATTAGTGTAAATAGTTGAAGAACCACATTGTTGTTCTCATTACCTTTTATTCTGACTTTCGACATTTCACTGAGCTATCAGAAATCCAGACTGTTTGGAAGGATAGAAAAGAAAACAAGGCAGGGGTCAAAGCTTACAATTATTTCATGCCAAGGGATTTTGTTTGAGGAAGTACCCAGATAACACCTCTAAGAAGGTGAGATCATTTATGCTGCAGTTTTGGGTTGGGCAGGTTGAGACTTTAGCCACTAGTGTGAAAGGAAGGAAATCGGACATGGGAGGGTTAGGTTCTCAGAAATAACCTGAAACTCTGGTAGTTCCAGAAATTTGATAAGCACCGTGCACTTCAGTTTTCAAAGAAGTGCACTCCAGTTTTCAAAGAAGTATGCTAACTCAGATCCCCAAAAGCTAGCATCAATAATGGTGATAACAAGCATAACAAGTGCTTATTGAGTGCCTACTAAAGGACAGGTGCTTGTCCTCAAAACAACAATCCAAGGAAGGTTTTATTATCCTAAACTTATTATAAAGGAGCTGCGGGGATGTTCAGTAGCTTTTCCAAGATCACGTTGCAAGTAGGTGAAAGTGTTTATATTTGGATCTGCATTTGTGTATCTCAAAGCTTGCCATCATTCTAGATCTCACTTGCTGAGGGCAGTTAATCCTGTGAGTAGTTTATGACCGTGGGAAGCAGGAATTTTGAAAATGCAGCAAAATCTGGAAGGAGGCGGTTGTCTTTGTTGTCATTTAGGTTGTTGAAGTACCTTTAAGAGAAAGAGGAAAGGTAAGAAAGGAATGGGTTTACGATTTGGCCCAATGTGAGCTAGGGGTAGGAAAGACCCCAGCTAGGGGTAGCTGGATAATGGTGCCTGAGGCAAGTGAACCAGGGATTCAGGGTAGATTCCAGAGCCAAAGTGAGAACAAGACTGCATGTCAGTATCTCAAGGAAGAAGCGTAGTCTTGGTGCCGGTATGGCAAGAATAAGAGGAATCTTAGAGCTAAGTGGGGCATCTCAATTTCATTTAAAGGTTCTAAATTCCAACAGCTAGTGGATCTGAACCTGAGTTTGTCAAGATTGATTTAAAGAAGGATGGCTGACAGTTCATCTCTCATACTGATAATGTTCAGTTTGTGCAGCTGAACAGAATTTGAAATTGGGAAGAAAGCAAAATAGTCCTTCTGCACACCCCCATCACAGTTGTTAGTTTTGAATAATTAATTCGTAATGACAGCCAGAGAGACGTTGTCTAAGATGGGATTACGCTGTGTGTGTATGTGTGTGTGTGTGTGCACGTGTGTGTGTGCGGATACGCAGCCATAAGTGTAGTGTTCTCTGACATATACATATAAACTTGTTTTCTATGGATCTTTGCTGTGCTAGTTAAATCTTCCATCTTGACATCTTATTTGTCGTTTACAGCTTTTGGAAAGGTGGCAGAGTAAAATAAGGACATTTTCCAACTATATATTTTAGCAGTACTAGGACATATGCATTAGGAAGTCTCATGAGACGTTACTACTAACTCATGAAATTTGGCAGGCATGCCTTTTTATACTCGAAAATATAATACTCCTATCTGGGTTTCCTGAAATTCTGCTCCTTCTTGTCTGCTTCTAAAATGCAAAATGACAACTAAAGTAACACTTCCTAAGCAGAATGTTTCAAGGATTTATATGTGATCATTTTATGAATATTCTGCCAGGAGTCATCTCGTGTGAATTCAGATTTTTTACTTTGATGCGTGATTGATTTTTTTTCTTCAAACATTAGGCTTCATGCAGTATTAAAGAATGAAAAAGGGTAACAGGATTACCAATGAAGATGTTTGGTTTGGTTTACTTTTATGACACAAATCATTTATCAAAGTCTACAAGAAATCTGTCTTATAGCCTTGAGTTATAGTATTGCTAGCAACTTTCTTTAAAACTTGTATTAGTGGGGCGCCTGGGTGGCTCAGTCAGTTAAGCATTGACTCCTGATTTCGGCTCAGGTCGTGAGCTCAGGGTTGTGAGATCAAGCCCCATGTGGGGCTCTGCACTGGGTGTGGAGTCTGCTTAAGATTCTCTCTCTGCCCCACCCTCCTCCCCACCCCTGCTTGTGCACACATGCACTCTCTCTCTCAAAAAACAACAACAACAACAGCAAACAAAAAGCTTGTGTGTTAATATTTTTAAAATAACGTAGAATGTGACACTTGGTATAGCAAGTATACATTATAATATGAATGGAAACTTGGGAATCATGGGAATGAATAAGCTGTTACCCACAGTAGATGCACGGTTGAGTTTTAGGTTACGCTATTGATTATGAATTCAATGGTAAACTACTGTGCTATTTTTGTCATTGCTTATAACAGTAGAAAACTGGGATTATAAGCCCTAGAGGTTCAAGGATAGTTTTTGGTTTTTGGTTTGCTCCTGTTTTCTTAACACAGTGCTTGGCAATCAGAAGATGCTCAATAAATGTTGAACTGTAATTTTTTAAATTACATTTTTGTAATTTTGTATAAATTACAATTTTGTAATTTGGGAAAAACCCAAATGGTATGATACGAGACTCCCCCTCTCTTTTTTCCTTCCTTCTTTCCTTCCTTCCTTCCTTCCTTCTTTTTTCCCTTTTTTTAAATTTTCTCTTCTTTTTTTTAACCCTTCATGATTTTTTTGGCACCTAATCCACTTGCTTTTGTAATTTAGTTTATTTAGCTAGCTAGACATTTTGTTAGCTAGAGGTTTCAGTAAGGCAGTTTAATAATAAATATCTCCTTTTTTTTTCCCCTTATGTACAGTGTAGTTCTTTAGTTGGTAGCCATGCCTTTTCCTTATAGTTTTGCTGGGCAGAACTTTGGCTTTGAAAGGACCATTGTATCTCTGATCATTGAAATATTTAACCTGCAACTAATGTTTCTAAGAAGTTGGTGGTTATGCTACACATCTTGGACTATCCTGGAGAACATATTAGAAGCAATCATAAAATGAATGCATTCATTCACCTGATAAATACAGTGAGGTTCCAATATTGGCAAAGCATTGTGCAGACCCCGTTGTAAGAGACAGTTGATTCAAGACAAGGTATCTATCCCTCCAACCTAAGGGAGATTGAACCGAAGACTCAATTCCTAAATTGGCCTTTGTAATGTGCTAAAACATATGTTCTTAAAGCTCGGAGTCTTCATTTTTAAAGAGGTGTCATTTGGAAAAAATAATAGGAAAAGGCATTTGTACTGATAATTTTATGATTTATATATTTAACAACATACTAGATACAAGGGCTAATTTGCCGAAGCATAAGAATGTGCCCTGGCATTCTTATCATTAAGGATATTTGTATAGTATCATTTTTATGTTTGTGACATAATAATTACTATCTTTTATTATGTTATTATAGTCAAGCAGTTTACAAATATTTAACAGTAGAAATAGAGTAGAGTAGTATGGAGTTTCTCAATATGGTCTTTGAGGTTAGATGTGAATTCAAATTTCAATACTGGCATTTGTTACTCATGTTAAAAGTTATTAAGTTTTGTGAGCGTAGATTTCCTTGTCTATAAAAGGAGAATAATAGTATCTTTTAAAAAATTATTATGAAGTTAGTTGATAAAAGCTATGTAAAAGCACATTTTATATGCTTATAATACATTATATATAATGTGTTACATATATAAATATATAGAGATAGATACAATATTTCATTTAGTTTTTCTGTTACTTCTTGTTATTATTGTGTACAGGCATCTGACCTCGAGAATTTTGAAATTGACTAATGTCAGCAACTGAGTTGCTAGAATTCAAACCCTGTGCTTTCAGATTCAAAAGCTGTACCCTTTCTGATACACCTTACTACCCTGTGTCACAGTTACCTCTGTCCTTAGCAGTAGAATGACGAAGCAACGTGCCAATGGTGACTGTTCCTTTCAATTCCTCAAAGGGATTTATTATCTCAAAGTGTTCTCCCAAATGTCTCATTATATTCTTTTTCGAAAAGTTTTTAACTCCTTTTGGTTCATACTCGTTAGTGGTATGCTCCAAATTAGCCTATATTCCTAGCCTATAAACCTAATTTCTACTGTGAGGAAAAAATTACCTTATAGCTATAAAGAGAACCTATATTAGTTTTTATTAAGTGTAAAGCACAAAAGCTTGCTCATTCCTTAGGAAAAAAAAAAGTGTGAATTTGTTTCAATACCTGAATAGTATTTAGGGATTTTAAAACTGAATTTTTAGAAACAGAAGGAAATATTACTATAAATTGTACTAAGAGAACTACAAGGGACCCTATGCTGTAGGACCCATCATTGTCATCGTCATCATCAACACCATTGAAACAGCAGTTCCAGGCTTTGAAGTGTTAAGTAAGTCGTGTAATGTGCCAGAAGTAATTTGTTTCTAAAGATAAGGTGATTTATGGTATTCATGTTTTCAAATGACTTACTTTTTAAATTATTTTTTAAATTAGGTGTCATTGCAGGTTATCCCAGTAATCATATTATTGTTGCTTATTTGTAGTTTTTTGCTTTCTTTGGTAAGAAAGAGGTGGAATTACATATAAGAGTAGGAGATGTATCCAAATGAGTGAATTTTTTATGCAAATGTCACCTCTTTGGTTTCTGTCAGAACATAAAAAAAGAAGATAAGAGAGCTAACCCAGTAAAAATAATTTTGGGTAACTACCATGTGCTGAAAATTTATGTTATATATGACCAATATCATCTATATAAATATTTATCTGTCTGTAAATTCACACACACAGGAATGCTGTGAGTACTGACGAATAGATCAGTACCTGAAATACTTCATTTCTAAAGAAAGCAGAAGAAAATCCTGTGTGTTCAGGTTTGTGAAAAGAATTAGTTTAAGGAATGATATTATTAGAGATGATTTTAGCTGTGCCACACTTCTGAGGGTATAATGATTCAACAATGACTACAGAATGGTTTTAAAGCAGATTGGTAGTAAATGCTGATATTGGAGACTGGCAGATCATTATTTGCAGTTTGACTTCTTTATTATGAGCCCCTCACTTAGTTATTGTGTTCCCAAATAGGAGCTATTTTTATTCCTGAGCTATTTAGATTCCAAAATCTAAAATAATTCTTATTTTACAATTGTATGATTGTAAAGGTCTTTTGCCCGGTTTTTACCTTTTAAAACTGCCTATCCTGATGCTATCCAGTGTATACTGAATATCCCTGCTGAAAATAACATTTAGGAAATTTAATGATGTTAAAAAAACTTGATGACACAAATGGAAATCAAGCTCTTTTCTGTGAGATTATTAATTATTCTTATTTACTTGTATTCTAGAACGCAAATCAATTTCACAGTGGCTATTGATTTTACAGCATCAAATGGTGAGTATTATGACTGTTGCTGGTATAAAATATCAGCAATTAATTGAAATATAAAGATTTATTTTATGAGGTTAGATATTTTATTCCTATATATACATACTTCTGAAGTGTGTCATATAAAATTCAGGTCATTTTTCCTTTCTCTTTACTATTATGAAATAGATATACAAAGGACTAGAAGAAATACACCAAAAAAATGCCTAACAGTCCCATTCAAATTTATTAAATATTGAATGATTATAATATTTGTTTCAGATATTTTTAAAAAGAAAATCTGAGATCTAGTTAAGCCCATTGTGTCCTTTGGCCCCATTTCTTTGACCCTCCCTTCGTCTTCATACAAAACTATAACGCTGAAGTGTGTTGAATTATCTTCATTTTATAGTACTTTTGTGTGTATTAATATACATAAATGTAATTCAAATACATGTGCTTTATGCAACTCACTTCATTTTTACTTGACTAATTTGGGGGGATTATCATATAATATGCCATGTATATTCATAATTTGTTTATCAAACATTTCAAGAAAGAAAAGATAATGAACTTTTAAAAGAGTTATGTATCATAAGA
Organism: Ursus americanus; assembly: GCF_024610735.1. Classification (NCBI taxonomy): domain Eukaryota; kingdom Metazoa; phylum Chordata; class Mammalia; order Carnivora; family Ursidae; genus Ursus; species Ursus americanus. The sequence continues at coordinate 31,583,529 of NC_142151.1, read as the reverse complement.
ACATAAATCTCATTATTTAATTTTTACCAGAACTTGCCATCAGTTATATTTATCTAGTTTTTTTTTTTCCCCAAATTACTTATTGTGCTTATGGCTCTCACATTATTTTCTCTTTACCTCACATTTTCACACTTTGAGTCACATTTCACAAAATAATAGAATTTTTAGGGAAGGAAGAGCCTTAGGGATCACTTACTCCAATTGTCCTCTAATACAAATGAGGAAACTCATATCCAGAAAATCATTTTACTAACTACATCTTGGCTTGTTAACACTAGAATTAAGAACAGAGATGAGTAGATCAAAATCTAATTTAACTCACCTTTGGTTACATGTTAAGTATATTCTCCAACACTTTGACTTCAAGTTAATTATTTTTATTCATATCTTTTATTCAGTAAAATATGAAACATAGAAATAAAACCTGAAGTCTAAATGGTTTAAGATACTAGCTTTTGTTCACTGATGAATATTAGCACAACTAGAAAAATAAGAATCTATTGAAAAATAAGACACAAACTCCTGAAACTGACTTTAAAAGACATAGACAATATGAATAGACCTATAATAAGAGATTGAATTCATAATAATAAAAAAAAAAACTATCCATAAAGCTTACAGATAAGTTTCACTGGTGAATTCTACCAAATATTTAAAGAAGAATTGAACTCTTCCAAACTCTTCCAAAAAAGAGAAGAGGAGAGAATACTTCCCAACTCAATCTATGAGGTTAGTGTTACCTTGATACCAAAACTAGACAAAGAAAAGAATAACTAAAGATCAATATCTTTTATGGATATGGATATAGTGGTCCTCAACAAAACACTACCAAACTGAACCCAGCAACATATAAAGGAAATTATACACCCTGAGGAAGTAAAATTTATTTTAGGAATGCAAGGTTGGCTTAATATTCAAAAAGCAAATAACTTACCATGCCAACAGAAGAAAATGTAAAAATCACATGTTCCTGTCATTTGGTGCAGAAAAAAGCATTTGGCAAAGTCCAACACATTTTCAGAGTAAAAGCACTTCACAAACTTGGAATAGAAGCTGACTTTCTAACATTATGAAGGGAGTATATGAAACTATACTAGCTATATCTAACATAGCTTAATTCATTCCGCCTAAAATGAGAAATAGGGCAAGGGTGTTTGCTTTTGCCACTTCTATTCAACATTGTAATGGAAGTTGTAGTGAAAGCAATTAGTCAAGAAAAAGAAATAAAAAATATCCAGATTGGAAAGGAGGAAGTAAAACTGTTTCTTTTTACATGACATAATCATATATATAAAAAATCCCAAAGAATTCACTAAAAATCTATTAAAACTAACAAATGAGCTTAGCAAGATTGAAGGATAAAATATCGATATATGAAAACCAGTCTTTTTCTATACACTTCCAGTTTGTTAACTAGAACTGAAATTAAGAAAATTCCATTTACAGTAGTCTCAAAAGGAATATAATACTTTGGAATAAATTTAACAAAGTAAGTGCAAACTTTATACTCTAGAAACTATATTCTGAAAAAAATTCTTGAAAGAATTTAAAGATCTAAATAAGTGGGAAAATATGTCATTTCCATGGATTGGAAAATTCAACTGTTAAGAGAGCAACATTTCTCAAAGCAGTCAACAGATTTAAGGCAATCTCATTGAAAACCTGAAAGGCCTGTTTTACATAAATGGATACCCCAGAAATTCATATGGACCCAGAAGAGCCAAAGCAGACTTAAAAAGAGAGAACAAAGTGGGAATATTCATACTTCCCATTTTTGAAACTTACTGCAAAGGAACAGTAACCAAGAAAGCATGGTGCTGGTGTAAAGATAGATACATAGTTCCATGAAACAGAATGGAGATGCCAGAAATAAACCCATGAGTCTAAATTTAACTGATTTGAGAAGGGTACCAAGACAATTCAATGGGGAAAGAATAGTCTTTTCAACAAACAAAGCTGGGACAACAGGATAGCTATCTATAAATGATTGAAGTTGGACTTTTTCCTCATATCAACAACAAAATTAGCACAAAATAGATCAAAGACCTAAATATAAGGGCTAAAATTATGAACTATTAGATGAAAACATAGCGATACACCTTTATGACCTTGGATTTGGCACTTGATTCTTAAATGTGACACAAAGACATAAGGAACAAAAGCAAATAAGTAAATAAATTGAAGTCTATCAAAATCAAAACCTTTTTGTGCTTCACAGAACACTATTAACTAAGTGAAAAGACAAACCCCAGAATGTGAGAAAATATTAGCAAATCATAAATCTCACAGGGGACTTGTATCCTAGAATGTATAAAGAACTCTTATAATTCAATAAAAAGACAATCCAACTTAAAAATGGGCAAAGGATCTGAATAGACATTGCTCCACAGAAGATGTACAAATGATTGATGAATAAGCACACGAAAAGCTACTTAGCAAACGTGGGCATCAGGAAATGCAAATCAAGACCATAATGAGATACCATGTCACACCCACTAGAATGGCTATCATCCAAAGATGACAGGTGTTGGTGAGGATGTGGAGAAACTGGAAGCCTCATGCACTGTGTGTGAGAATGTAAAGTGGTACAGCCACCTGGGAGAATACATTGGCAGTTCTTCAAGTTGTTAAACATAGAGCAACCATATGACCCAGCAATTCTACCCCTAGATATATATACAAGAAAGATGAAAACATATGTCTGTACAAAAACTTGTACACAAAAGATGATAGCAGCTTAAGCCATAATGTGGAAACGATCCAAATATCCCTCAACTAATAAATGGATTTTAAAAGGTAGTATATTCATACGGGAGAATACTATTCAGCAATAAACAGGGATAAAATATGAAGTACTGATACATACTACAACATAAATAAACCTTGAAATCGTTATGCTCAGTGAAAGAAGCTAGTCACAGAAGACCATGTATTGTGTGAATCTATTTATGTGTAATGTCCAGAATAAGCAAATTAATAAAGATGGAAAGATAGATCATTGTTTAGAGCTGGGTTGGATGGAATGATAAGGGAAGGATAGTGATAGGTACAGGGTTTCTTTTTGAGGTGATAAGAATGTTCTAAAATTGGAGTGATGGTTGTACTTACCTGTAAATACATTAAAAATCACTGAATTGAACATTTTAAATAGTTAAATTATGTTATGTCTTATTATAGCTCAATAAAGCTTTTTAAAAAAGTGTAGTCGATTGTGATTTTTTTTATAAAGGCATAATATACTTCTACAACAAAATCAGATATAAGTTTGATGATATCCAGTGTTTAAAATATTACAAAATCCTTAAGTATAGAGTTCTAGCTATGAATAAGGGCTATGGACTCTGATTGCCTAGATTTACATTCTAGTTTATCAACTTTTACTGTGTGATTAGGAGTAAATTATTTAATCTGAAAAATGGGTATAATAAAGAAGTACCTGTGTCATAGGTTTGTTGAAATGTTAAGAAAGACATGAAGTAAGGTGTTTAAACATGTTAGATTCCATGCTATTATAATTATGGATAGTAGTTGGGTCCTAATGGGATCAGCTTACCACAAGTTCGTTCTTCATATGCATTGTTATGGACACAGAGGTGGTACGAACATGGTTCCAGACTCATGGAATGGACAGTCACTGTGGCAGATTTTTAATTGCCATATTTTGTGCTGCAGAGCACAAGAGTCCTAAAAGTAGGAGGGAAAAGACAATAAGAGTTGGAATAAGCAAGGAAGGCTTTCTGGAGCAAGTAAAACACAAACTGGACAGGAGTAAAGTCACTTCCAGGACAGGGTGGCAACTTGAGAGAAATAGGAAGGAAGATATCAGTGATACAGTGAAGAGGAAGGAAGATATCAGTGATACAGTGAAGAGATGGTCTGATGAAGATGCTAGAAAGAGACAGGCAACATCTTTGCATGGGTGGCATCCAGCCCTGCTATGCATGATAGGCGAAGATGTTTAGACATGCTGGGGTATGAGTGATATTTGTATCTTAATTTTAAGTTACAGTTTTCTTAATAAAATAGACTTTGTTGCCATATTGCAGCCATTGGGTAGCAATTCTTATATTTGAGAGTTATGTTAACTAACCACTTAGTCAAGTAATGATATTGCTCCCCTGTGGCTCCAGTGGGCTTTTGATCAAGTGCAGAATTCTAACTTGAGAAGAAAGTGTCATTGTAGAATTGCACCAGATAATTTAAACAGACAAGGAAGACTTTATTCAGGACTGTTGCCACAGAGGTCAAGGCTATTGTGATGTAAGGGAAAAATTGAACCCAAGTGCTGCCATGATCTAATGGAAGAGTGCTGAGAGACAGTAGAGGGGACATTGGTCTGTTTGCTAATTAGCACGGATTAAAGTTAGGCTCCTACCTTTCCAAAGAGACTAGGGGTTAGGAGTGCTATCTTTCTCCATGATGACCTTTCAGTAAGATGGCTCCCAGGTCCTGGAGAGACTGTCCTGGGTTATAGAAGATTTACATCTCAAAGATGCAGGGAAAGAATTTACAATTGCAAGTTTTCTAAAGCAAATGCTCTAAGAAAAGGAAAGTCAGGGCCTACAGTTATGAGGAAACCTTTCCAAAGTTTAGCCAAATTGAGGGGAATGAATGTTAAGGCCATTTGGTCAGAAGATACTTTTAAGCAATTTTGTCATGTGGAACCAGCTCTTGAATGTCGGTAACCCTTTGGAAATATAAATGCATTTATGCAATGCATTATCTTTAGACCAGAAAAGTTCTGTGTATAATTTTATGTATTATAAACCAAGGGGAGATCGCTCCTTAATTTTGTTTCTCTCTAGATCTCAAGGGCTTATTATTATTTTTTTCTTATCAGAAAAGAACTGTGTGCCCTGAGGCTGTTCTCCTTCGGGCAATGTTTTAATGTAGAATTGAGCTTTATATGCTATTACAAGTCCCATTTAACTTTCCATTTTCACTTAAGAAACTAAATGGACTTTAAAGCAGCCTTTGTGCTGGTAATTAGGGCAACTGAATGTGAATCTCAATGTGTTTGAGTGGTAGCACTTATATTACTTTCTCCCTCAAATTCATCTCTATTCAAATGCAACATCCTACATGGTATAAGGATATTGAAATTTCAGAACCTTGTGGCTGACCCAGACAGTAATAACAGTTGCAGTTAAACCTTGCATTTCTATGGTGCTTTATTATTTTTAATCACATCCTCACACATAATCTCATTTCGTCCTTCCATTAAACACTGTGGTAGGATTTATTGCAGACATTTTATAGGTGTTGTCTTGGAAATTGTAAGACTGGACTTTGAGCCTTCTGGCTCCTGGTTTAATGTCTAGTTAGAAACTCTGAATCATTTTTCAGATACAGATATTTAATTAGCTTGAATTTCAAAATCACTATGCTTTCCTTTTTAAGTGATTAAATTGAGATATTTCTCAAATATTCAATTTGTGTTTGTAATAGAACTTTAAGAAGGCTTCATAGTCCTCTAATTATAGGCATAAGGGTTCAAGCTAAAGGCACATGATTTTTTTTTTTAAGTAAAGATGACTATAAAATGAGTTTAACAAAAGTACTTTAATACTTCTGTAACTGAGATTCAGGAATAGCCTGTGGCGTTGACAATGAGGAATAATTTCTGAAGAAAATCTGCATATGCTTTGGCGTATCTTTAGAAAGCCTTTTACATGTCTGATATAATGTAATAAATATTTCTATGTTAATCTCCATCCAAAAAGAAATTGACACAGTATGGATGTAGGCAGAAAACATGATTTTAAGTATTTCATTCTGAAATAGGCATCAGGGAAAATGTCCAAAAAATGACATCTTTAGCCTTATCAGTCACGTTTGAAATATTTTTTCTGTCATCAGGCAACCCTGCCCAGCCCACGTCTCTCCACTACATGAATCCTTACCAACTAAATGCCTATGGAATGGCCCTGAAAGCAGTGGGAGAAATCGTTCAAGATTACGACAGTGATAAAATGTTCCCCGCTCTAGGCTTTGGTGCAAAACTGCCTCCAGATGGAAGGATATCTCATGAATTTGCTTTGGTAAGAATACATCGTAAGGATTTGACCTCTTGAAAAAAATAATTTGTTGGATCTTTTAATATTAGTTCACTACTTACACTGTAGTCAATCGTGTAGCAAGCTTTTGTGACTGTAGACTCAGCTTAATTTTGCTGAATGATTGATTTAGAAGTGTGATATTAATGGGAAAAAGTTAAAAAGATTAGTAATAAATATATCTAAAATGCATCTGATTTTAGGGGGTCTATTCTGGTTGTCAGTTGCTGTATGACAAGCCTCCTTAAATATTAGAGGCATCAACCAACATCGTTCCATGATATGATTTTGGGGGTCAGCAATTTGAGCAGAATACAGTGGGAGGTGGTATACTTCTTCAGGATATCTGGGGCCTTACCTAGGATGGCTTGATTGACTAGAGGCGGCTGGAATTACTCGACTAGAACCATATATCTGGGCTTCATTCTGATGTGGGCTGGATGACTAAGGACTTCTCCGTGTCACATCTCGGGGGGCGAACATGTCCTCTAAGATGGCTTCTTTGCTCTTGTCTGATGCTTAGGACAGGATGACGGGAATAGCTGGGTTGCCTGGACATCTCTCCCTTTTTCTACCTACAACCTATCCATGTGGTTATCATGGACTTCATCACAGTACGGCCTTGTCTTGGTAGTCAGATTTCACACACAGGAGCCAGCTTCCCCGGAGTGAGTAGTCTAGTACTCTAACAGGCTGGGGCAGAAACTGTAGGGCTTTTTACGCCACCACATTAGAAGTCTCAGAAAGTTGTTTTGGATAAATTCTCTTGGTCAAGCAAGTCACTAACGCTAGCCCAGTTTCCAAGTAACCTTCACCTCTCAGTGGGAGGCTATCCCAAAGAATGTGTGGCTATCTTAATCTACCATCTAATAAAATGGCATTTCTTTTCAAATTCCAAGAAATAGTTATGGCTAGAATTATTCTTTTAAATGTGAAGCAATAATTATGGCTATAACTAATTATGATTACAATATAATGGAGTAGATATGACTGGAATAAATATTTATCTTGCTAATATTTACTTTACATAGACCTAGTCCATATTGTGTGATTTCAGATAAGCGATGTACTGATTCTACCTTCAACATACTCATCACACAGATAATGCTTATAGACCCAGTCAGCCACTCTCACTGCACTTTCTGATAAAATAATGGGAAAATCAATATAGGAATGGTTGGCTATCATTTTGGAAAAATTTTAGCTTTTCCTATTAGAAGTGCCTTCTGATCCTCTATACATTTCAGAAGTAACCTCTTCCATCGCCATTATTTTTGTAGGCCTTTGTTGTTTTTATTCTTGTTACAAAAGCAATGCATAATCATAGAGATTTTTTAAAGTTCTCGAGCAAAACAGACAAAAGTAAACAGGAATACTATCATTTGTTGAGAAATTACCGAGTATTCAGCCAAATACTTTACAATCCTTTTCTTTCAAAATCTTCCTAACATTTCCATGTGGCAGGTATCTCATGACTATCACATCGCACTCCTCTCGCAAGTGCTACTCATGTTGAAAACAGTGAAGAGTGCCTGCCCAGGTGTTGCATAAATCAGCTCAGCGTAACAGGAGTTAACCAGGGTTCCACAGGACAGGACTTGAACCCAGATCAGTCTTATTTTAGAATGCATGCTCTTTAACTGCTGCTAGGCACAGTTTATAACAGTATCTATAATCAATCCCACATCTCGGATATGTGCTTTATGTATACCATGGTATGATATTGACCATGATACACACTCACACACACACACACACACACACACACACACACATCCAGAACTTTTATATGATTAGATTGAAACTTGCCTAAATCTTTTAAAAGCAGTATTTTTACGTTTTTATTTCTATACTTTTCCTTGCTTTTCTATTCCATTGCACACACAATTGCAGGAAAGGTTGCTGGAGGCTTTAATTCTTTCTTCCATGAATTAGCCCACATGCCACATTCCCAGTGTCATACATAAATGAATATCTGTTGGGATTTTGTTGTGTCTTAGAGAATTAAAATCTCCCAGAAACTTATAAAACCATGAAAATCACTCATGTGATGCTAAGTCTTAAGTGCCTCAGGAAAAAGGTCATGAGCTATTTTAAAGCTTAAGAAAAGGAATAATTATGTTAAACTAAATGAGGTTTATTAATTTTTCCTTCCATACGCTTCTTCTCACCCTTGTGTGTGATTTTTTTCCTTTCATCTCTCTCTAATCCCCTGTTTTTCTGCTTTTCCTACCTCCAGATTCATTTCTTATAACAAAACCTATGCAAATATCTATTGCTAAGGAAGGATTTTTTTAATTATTATTTGCATCTTAAACAGTTCTTTGAACCCAACTCAAATACTTACAGGATAAAGATCATACCCCTTTAAGGTTATGAAAAATAGTCTCCCAAATTGAAGCTGAAAACAACAATGATGATGATAATGAATGAACTTTAACAGCACTGACTAATTTTTTCAAAGCACTTTTGTTTTCTTGGGTAAATAAGGCAGAGGAGTTAAGTAGGTCTTCAGTAGGACAGTACTGGATTTGATTTTTTGCTACAGTATTCTGTCAACCTCGTCCTAAACAACTGCAGTGTATATCTATAGGTACTGAAATGGCAAATAGGAAACCCAGTAACATGTCAATCTGGCAATTAATGTCGTCTTGAATCCTAACAAAACCTCATTTTTTCATGGTAACAATTTGTGATACAGATTCTTAAATATGTATTTATCACACCAAGTTCACGTAATCTTTCAGATAGCAAGGGAGGCCTTCTAAAAAATTAAATAATCCCTAGTTGGTGAGTTTAGGGCTAGTGCAAACGTTGAAAGTTGAACAGAAAAATGTAATTTTTAATGTTTTCTTTGCTGTTAATCAAAAGGTCTCCAATAAACCCCAGCTTTTCCTGTGAAATATGAATACACATATACATATATTCCATAGTAGAAGAACAGGGAATAGAAAAGGAAAGGAAGAATGTTTTGGTACCACCATGTTAGCACAAAGGTTGTAAAAGGGAGTCATTGGTCTGCTCCCATCATGATTCTGATAACTCCTTAAGTTGTTATAACAAAATATACTTGTGTAGAGCTTCAGAGGAGATACTCGTAATGGGCATGTGGCCAATGACCCTTTAAAGAAAGTCTCCTGCAGTGATCAATAGAGAAATGCTTACACCCGTCCAAGTGATTTCTCCTACGAGAGCTCTAAAAGTGCTGGCCTACTTTTTGCTTATTTTGGCATTTATAGAAATCTGCGCAATTGAATATTGATATGTATGTCTTTTCTTCCATCTAGATGCTAACGATTTAACAACCAAGGGTCTTAACATAGTATGCATAAAAGAGAAGCTCAACAGATGTTTGCTTATTGAATAAAAGGGAGACTTCTCCTCGCAGCTTTTCCCCACCTAAGCAATCTCTGGGCAACAACGGATACATTTCCAAGAGTAAAGAAACAGCTCCTTAGAGCTTCTCTTCAGCATTTTGTCAGCTTGTTAGCCCTGCTGAAAAGTGTTACAGGCTCTAGGCAGCAGCAGAGACTGTATAGTCTTCTCTCTTGGAGCTGAATCTAATTCCCCAGTACAAGGCTTCAGGGAGCCAAATGGAGGGAAAAACGGACGAGAGCCGGACATCCCTCCCCGCTCAAGCCTGCATGGTGGGAATAACGCTCATTTTGAATTCTGCTCTTTATGTTCTATGTGTTCTACAAATTAACATTCATTATTTTATAAATGGGAAAGGTTGTTAATTAAAATGGAAATATAAAATAGAGCATCCAGTGCCCTCTTCATGAATAAACAACAAAATTGAACGCACTTATTTTCAGAAATATCCTGTGCTTTACTTTGTGCTACAGCCGCACATAAGCTTATTTTAATTTGTTTTAACAAGTAAAAACTAATTGCTTGTTAGTAATTAGTAACTAACACATATAATTATTTTGTGAAATGAGTTTTTAAACAGACTTAAAAAATCTTTTTATAACTCATTACAACTTTGTCATTAAGAGGAAAATCTCATTTTCATAGCTGTAAATTATTTTAAACAATCCTGATATAATGCAAAGCATATATTAAAAAGAAAGTATAAATTTATGTTTTAAATATTCTTATCATCCAAAGCATATGAGGAATTCATAGAGCAATTTATTATGGAATTAGAACTAATGCAGAAATCAGTGCTTTAAATATTCTTTAATGATGAATAGAACATCCAGTGATTATCTTTCCACAAAGAAATGAAATGGTGAGAAAAATGGTGACCTTGTAATTTCAGTTCTACAGGAATAGAGAAAATATATTATTTTGTAGAAATACAAACCCTTAGTTAAAATGTTAAAACGATGATGAAAAGTGGCTCAGAACTATACTGGTTTGTATTTCTTCCCTGAAGGCAGATATAGAATGTATTTTTATATGCTCAAAATCAATAATGAGTTTTAATTTTAATTAGCTTTGTATCTTATCAAGGGAAATTTTTTTAAAGGAAGGTTAGATAGGTCAGCTCGGATTAATATCAAAAGCAATCATTAACTGCTTTGTGCTAAATATTAAACTTTTACATTATAATTTCAATCAATATAATCAATTTTATAATATAAAACTCTAAAGATGTCTTTTGTTAGATAAGAGGGTTTTTATTATTTTTATGTTTTTAAAAATTTACATGATGGTCAATTAATTAAAAAATTTGAATAAAAGACAAAATTAAAAGGAAAAAGTGGGTATATATCCCTCTCACACAAATGGCAAAATAAAGTGGTTGATAACATCTGCCTTAGTTTCCTAAGATCTCTTGTCTTTCAAAATGCTTAGGATTTCAAAACATGGTGGCATGGTGGTGGTTAAGAGATTAGGCTCTGGGGGTGCCTGGGAGGCTCAGTCAGTTAAATGTCTGCCTTTGGCTCAGGACATGATCCCATGGATCTGGGATCGAGCCCTGCATCGGGCTCCCTGCTCAGTGGAGGGTCTGCTTCTCCCTTTCTCTGTCCCTCTGCCTCTCCCGCTGCTTGTGCTCATGCTCTCTCTCTCTCTCCGTCAAATAAATAAATAAAATCTTTTAAAGAAGAGAGAGAGAGAGATGAGGCTCTGTGGGTTCAAATACCGGCCCTCTCATTTGTGTTGTTAATTTGGGGGCATACTAAACTCTCAGTGCCTTAATTTTTTCATTTGTAAAGTGGGGATAAGGACAATATTTTATCTACTTTTTTTTAGGATTGTTATAAAAAACTGTCTACAATATGTAAATATTTTAATGTAAAGCTTAGTATATAGAATTCAACAGATTTTATTTACAAATTACCAGTCACTTGTGATTGTTCAGATAAAAACATGCATGCTGAAATTGTTAATTATGTTTAAATAGAATTACTGTCTTTAGTGTTTTAAATAGATCACATTTTTTTTATACTTCCTCCCTTCCACAGGTAGAGTCTAATTCCCCTTCCCTTGAGCATGTTCTATGGTTAGTGATACATTTCTAGCGAAGAGATTAAAGTAGAAGTATCGGTGTGCATCTTATGGGACTAGCTTATAAAAGGTGTTGGGGCTGCCTTTTTGCTGTTTCTCTTGGATTGCTCATTCTGGGGAAGTTAGCTGCCATGTTGTAAGAACACTCAAGCAGCCCTATAGAGAGACCACACTGACCTCCTGCCAGCAGCCCTACATGTGAAGCTTCCTGGAAGCAGGTCCTGCAGCTCTGGTCAAGCTCTCAGGTGCCCAGGTTGGCATATTAATCACAAATTCATGAGACATGCTGAGCAAGAACTACCTGCTAAGCTGCTGCTGACACCCAAAAAATAAACTTAAGATAATAAATATTGTTTTAAGTCACTAACTTTTGGGGTAATTTGCTACAAAGCAATAGGTAACTAATATACTGCCTTATTTGTGTAATTTGCAAAATCTGGACTAGGAGAATTGAACCTAATAATAACAAAGCATTCAAGGTATGGAAAAGCTAGTCTAGGTCTCCAGGAATGAACTTGCCCTTCTAGGTGCCATTTTCAGAATAAGAACTTAGTGGCAAGCTCCATTTCCCTTGGACAACATGAATGGTTCTTTGATTATTTCCCTTACACCGTGTCTTGATAATTTTCACACTGAATTACATTCCCTCAGACCCCTTCTCTCCTTGGGGTTATCAACTGTGACCTGAAAATGTGCATGTGGCAGATATTTTGTATTTTTCCTTCTATAGGATAAAACTGAATGGATAGCGATTGTTTTTCTTGATTTTAATAGATGTCACTGCAGAAAACTTGGGAAATACTGAATAGTTTAAAGGATGAAATAAAAGTCACCAATCATATGTAATCATCCCGAGTTAACCACTGTTAATATTTTACTTACTTCTTTTCAGGGTTTTTATATGTTCATCTCTACACATACATAGACGTGTATAATGAAGACATTAATTATAGAATGCTGTGATATTCAGCTTCTCAAGATTATTTAGAGTTTTCTGTGGTTCTTCTTTTGGAGAGTATCAATTTTTAATGCTTATGTATAAGATTCACCATATCCTAATTTTTACAATACATTGTAATCTATTGTTGACCACTTAATTTATTATTTTTTGCTTTTATATAAAGACCGTTCTTTCAAAACGTCTTTGAGTGTCAACCTATCTTTTCTCTTTTTCAGTTGGTCTTTACAGACACTACTAATTTTTACTCTTCTTTGCCTGTCAATTCCACAGAATGGGAACCCTCAAAACCCCTACTGTGATGGCATTGAGGGGGTCATGGAGGCTTATTATAGGAGCCTGAAATCTGTGCAACTGTATGGGCCAACCAACTTTGCTCCTGTAATTAATCATGTAGCAAGGTAAGTAGAAGTAGACAAGATATTTTTTCCCAGGTACCAGACAGCAATGAAATTATAATATAATTGTTACCATGACTCCACAAGTGAAAGGTGTTTTCTTCTCATTTACCTCCAAGAAAGTGAGGAAAAAGATACAGTGGAAAGAGTCTCTATTGAGCTATCATAATACGGTGCTAAGAACTTTACATCGAAGTCTGAAGTGAAAAATATATACAGAGTTATATCAGGACCTGTATTTGTTCAACAAAGAAGTGTTTTATTATTTGAAAAGGCAGCCATGAGAGCAATAACAAGATCGATTATGATCTCAGCAGTGTAAATCATTCAATCTAATATCACATTCCATAGTAACATAGAAGTAATAAGAGACCATGAAGACAACTAAAGCCTTTTAGTGATATATAGGGCACATTATTTTAACCTCTCTGAAATTAATATAATAGCTAATTGTAAAAAATTCCCAGAGCTCTACCTGTATATAGTACATAGTATTGAGAGCAGAATATAATTGCTTATGATTCCAGTTACATGGTCTGGAAAAAGGTTTTAAATGTAAAAATCTGTACACATTTGCTTATCATTTTTTTCATCAGTGTATAAAGAAAGAAATTAGATACTACTTTTAAAATTCCTAAAAAGTTTGACCCCGTTGCAAATCCTGTGAAACACTGCCTTATTTTTAGAAAATGAAAAATGTGTAGCTTTTGTACCCTTCCCAATATGTAGTCAGAAGTTGAAAATATACTGCATTTGGGTAAATTGATCAATGCCTAAAGGTGGTAAGAAACCTCAGTTCTCCGTTTAAAGATTCTGGTACCAAATCATCTCCATATTGGACATCACGAGTGACTTAAATGTGTTCTACTTTCCATTATCTGGGACATAGACAAGATACTAAAATACCCCTGTACTCAGGGCTGACCCCAGCGGAACTCTCCCGTGGAAGTCCATCTCAGGTTGACAGTGATACATTGATGACCATTCTCTGAGGGTGACCCTATGGCTCAGATTTTTGAAACATTTTCATCCACAATGTTTTTAAGTTATGAATTTCATATCTCATCCCTGGACACACACAACTAAAAAAAAAAAGGATTATTTATGAAGTAATACTATCCTTATCTTATATTTCCTCTTTATTTCTATGGTCTCCTAGTCTTTTCTGTTAGTCTTTTTTTTTTTTTTTCAATATAGGTCTCGACCCACAAAATTGATTTCAAAATCCACTAATGGGTCATTACCTGTAATTTGAAAACCATATCCTAGCTAATTGTATTAGCCTATATAAATAGTGTTATCTGTATTCTATTTCCTAGTTTTTTGAGGGTTGTCAAATGAAGCGGTATTAAAAAATAATATTATCACAAAATAAATTATAGTTGATTCTCATTCTCTCTCATACACTACCATACAGATCACGGTCTTTTATAAAAAAGATATGGGAAAAATGATAGGACTTATTTTGTGCAAACTCATGCTGGTTATTATAAATGTTCTTAGAGTCCTTACTGGTTAATTTTATATCTTTTACCCTGGATATCTCTACTATTAAAGTTTAACTTTTAGATATAAAATTTCTAGGTGCATTTCTATATACCATTTAATTGGCTCTACATTGTCCTATTACCATTTTTCGTGTTTTGTCCAGCATTTTAAAAAAATTCTCAAATATAAGGGTAGATGCCAGCTAATACTTTCAGACTCTGACAACAATCCATAATCTAATAATTCTTCATTGTTATTTTTTAATGAGAGAAAATAGGAAACACAGAAGATATGGCTTTTGGGGAATAATCTTTCCTTCCAATATGATCTGAAGTTCTATGTATCTACTTTTATTATGAAGCTTTATAAGAAATGCTTTTCTCTTTTACTTTATCTTTGAGAATAGTATTTACTTTAATTTTTAAGCCCTTTGTTAAGACAGATGATTTCTGTCAACCCAAAATTACCATCCAAAATATTTGTCAATTAAAAGACAAGCTATTATTTTGTTCTAAATCATGAGAAGTGCCATAGTTACAGTATATATGACCTCTGTTTTATATAAAACTCCTTGAGCATTTTGTTACTTTAAATGCATTTCATCAGTGCTTCCCCATGCCGATCATATAGGAGGTAAGTACCTAACAAAAGTCTAATAAATTAATTCTGTATATGTTGTCATTAAAAAATATTTTCTATAAATTCAAAAGCAAATGTATAGCCTGCCTTTTTTATTTGCTTGATTTTTTCTTCTTAAAAAGTGTGTTTTCTATATTGATAAAAGTTTAGTTATTTGTAATAGTTTTCTATAAACATTTTGAAGAGTGCTTGCTC
Organism: Ursus americanus; assembly: GCF_024610735.1. Taxonomy (NCBI): domain Eukaryota; kingdom Metazoa; phylum Chordata; class Mammalia; order Carnivora; family Ursidae; genus Ursus; species Ursus americanus. The sequence goes on along the minus strand of NC_142151.1, from coordinate 31,568,335 downwards.
TTATTCTTTTTAAGAATAATAATTTTAAGGGTATGCTCATGTTTAGAACTGAAATCTGTGTGGTAAGACTATTGACTTTTAATATTGAGATGACAGTATTGTGAGTCAAGATCCAAAGCATTATGTTTGTGAAACCTGAGTTTTATGTGCTAGTCTGAGGTTTTCCAACCCCCTGTCTCTAATTTCCTGCCTGACCAGTTTTCCTCTCATAGAGTTGTCTGGGGAACAGCATTTCAGATGATGTAAAAATCCCACTCAACATCCTTGATGCCCTCTCACAAATTTCAGTTCAAACATTTTAGTTTGGTATTTAAGAACTTTTAATATCCAGCTACCCCACCCGTCCAACCTCATTTCCCTCCACCTTCTCCCAAATGTGCTGTACTCCAGTCATAAAGAGTCATTACTTTTGGCCTCTGAATTGTCATTCCATGAATACCTCTTATCAAAACACTAATTTGATCCTACTCGATTGTTACATGAAGATCTTTTCCCCACTGAGGACAGCAGTTGTGACTTAATTACATATATATAAGTATCTCTATATTTATATATATGTTATAAATTATATTTAAATTAAATTAAAAGCTATATTTAATATTTGTAAAAATAATATGTAATTTATAATATATATGTTCTAAACAAAGCCCAATACTTTATATTTACTGATAGATCCACCCCGTTAGTTAATTAATTAATTAATTGATTTTTGTTTTAAAGATTTTATTTGTCAGAGAAAGAGTGTGCAAGCAGGGAGAGCAGCAGGCAGAGGGAGAAGCAGGCTCCCACTGAGCAAGCAGCCCGATGTGGGACTCGATCCCAGGACTCTGGGATCATGACCTGAGCCAAAGGCAGATGCTCAACTGACTGAGCCACCCAGGCATCCCTCACACCTGTTAATTTAATTGAATTTTCTGTATTCCATGAATTATGACTACATTTTAATAAGTTTAGAGGCACCTGAGTGACTCAGTCAGTTAAGTGTCCGACTCTTGATTTCAGCTCAGGTCATGATCTCAGGGTCGTGAGATCCAGCCCCATGACAGTGTGGAACCTGCTTAAGATTTGCTCTCTCCTTCTGCCCCTTTCCCCCACTTGCACGCTCTCTCTCGCTCTCTCTAAAATAAAATAAAATAAGTAAGTTTATAACAGAAAACTAAAGGAATTATGAATGATAATGCTTAGTCAGTGTTAATGACCTGTAGAAAATGTGATTGTGATTGATACCTACTGTATCAATCAGGGTCCTCAGGAGAAACAGAACTAATAAGATATATAAACACAGATACATAGATAAACTTATTTTAAAGAATTGGCTTATGCAGTGGCAGGCACTAGCAAATCAGAAATTTATAGAGCAACCGGGTAGGGTGAAAACACAGGTAGGATATTATATCCTTGCAGTCTTGAGTCAGAATTCCTTTTTTGGGGGCGCCTGGGTGGCGTAGTATTTAAGCGTCTGCCTTCGGCTCAGGGTGTGATCCCAGTGTTCTGGGATCGAGCCCCACATCAGGCTTCTCCTCTAGGAGCCGTCCTCTTGCTCTCCCACTCCCCCTGCTTGTGTTCCCTCTCTCACTGGCTGTCTCTCTCTCTATCAAATAAATAAATAAAATCTTAAAAAAAAAAAAAAGAATTCCTTTTTTTGGGAAACTAGTTTTTGTTAAGGCCTTCAACTGATTGGATGAGGCCCACCCACATTTTGGAGGATAATCTCATTTACTTAAAGTCATCCATTTGTAGATATTGACTATATCTTCAAAATACCTTCACAGGAATACCTTAATTAGGGTTTGACTAAAAGACTGGCTACCATAGCTTAATCAAGTGGACATAAGACTATCGCACCTACCGAAAGATATGTATCACCATATGTTGTACATTGAAAACAAATTTAAAATCAGAGAAATCCTTCCCGTCTATGAATTTATTAAGAGATCTAATGTCTATAACACTATGCTTAAATCTCATTAATTAATAATAGTAGGAAGAAAGGTGTTAAGGAAATCATGTGTTTATAGAGACGTGGTTGTGACAAAGTGGGGCTTACTCATCCCCCACTGACCTTGGTGCCCTCTTGGGTATGGCAATTACTATTTTTACATTCCTGTTTAGATCACTTTTTCAAAGGTTTCTCTTCGTCTAGAATTCTACCTCCCTCAGTAACTTCAAGTTATTCGACATATATTTTGTTGCTATATTTTACCAGCTTATTACTTCAAAATAGTCTAATATACCAATGAAAATATCAATGATCTTTTCAGGCTATCATGAAAATGTTACTATTTTCTTCACTTGACTTAAACAATACGTATTGTTTCCTAACTACTAGTCATTTGTTTCTTGTGCCTAACCAGTTACTTGTTCTGAGGCTGTCACATTTCAGCTTTTAAGAGGAATCTCTCAATTTTTACCTATTGACTAGATTTTCGTTTCTGGATATCTAGATCCAGATAAGCAAGTAAAATTAAGTTTCATTTTTGAGCCCATAATCTATCTCAGGCAATATGCTCAGTGCTATCATCTGTAATATTTCTTTTAATCGTCACAACAACTCTAAGAGGTGTAGTAGTGTTATTATTCCTATTTTCCTGATGACAAAATGGATATGTAAGAGTGGCCATTTGTGGTGCAGCTAAAATTCCAAACAGACTAATCTTATTCCAAGTAACTATGTTATGATGCCTTACATACTTAAACCCTTTTATCTCAGTTCCAGAGGTAAACACACATAAAAGAAAGTGCAACAGAACTACATATGATTGCCGATACAGTGGGTCACTTCATTACACTGCCAAAACTAGTTTGGGTAACAACTTAGTAGCAAAAAAAATTACCATGTTATGTTGTATTGAAATATTTAAATGTACCCCTTTATTTAATATGAATATTTAATTCATTATGTATATCAAAATTAAACTACTTAAATAAAACATTCTTGAGTCAGTTTCTTATCTTGTTGCCCTCTCTATTCCTATGAACTAATAATGAGCTGAGAGAATATTCCACAAATCTGAGCCAACCATTTATGAATTTTATAAACACAGTCCCAGAAAGTTCCTTGACAAAGACTCCAGGGGAATGCGTTTGAATTCCAAAACCCTGACAACAGTTCACCTCTCTCTCTCAGATTTACCCTAGTAATATTAAAATATAAATTATACATTGCCTATATTTGAAAAAAGACATTTAAGAGGCTTTTAATAGTAAGAGTTTTAATTATGCAATTTACAAAAGGATTCATCATCAGGTTCCTTTAAGCAGCAAGGTTCTTTAATACATTTAAAATCTAATTAGAATCTGAAGATTATATATCAGTGTTACCTCTTTAAAGACAGATTGAGATGTGCTCAACCTCTACTTTCTACTTAACACATTTCTGTAACATTTTAATTATTTTATTACAGCTATATAATACTTTAAAATAGACTAAATTAGAAGAAATGGTAGCACAAAATATGATTTTGTTTAAAACTTAGATTTATTTGCAAAGTGCAACAATATGCCAATGCATACCACAAATGCCATAGAAACCATGACAAGTTTTAAATGATTAATTTATCGTGCTTATGATGATAAAGACTAAAATGAAATTTATTTTCAAATTCATGTATCTAGCAGTAATGAGAGCCACACAATAAGCTTGCCTATCTTTCTACAGCACTCAAAGTTAGGAAATATAAAGCATTAATACAAACATATTTTTTATAAAATAAAATGTAAAATTCCTATGAATTCTTAAGATAGAACAACAAACTTCAGAGAAATTCTTAGTTTACTATATCTGCTTCAGGCTCTGTTCGTAACTCTTTTGGCAGCAGGAATATATTCTCCCCTTCTTTTAGGTATACTTTCTGGTAAATCAAAAGAAAACCAAAATGTAAATGTATGAAGCTCAACAATCAAAAGACATGGAGTGGCTGAATGGATAAAAACACAAGACCAAACTATATCCTGTCTGCAAGAGACCCAACTTAGATTTAAGGACATGCATAGGCCAAAAATGAAGGGATGAAAAAAGATACTCCATGCACGTGGTAACCAAAAGAGAGCAGGCAGGAGTTTCTATACTTACATCAGAGAAAATAGACCTTTAAGTCAAAACTAGCACAAGAGACAAAGAAGGGCATTACATAATAAAAGGGCCAGTGTATATGATCTGTTAATTGATACGGACAGGTATCCTCCGCTTTTCAAAAGTTCCCATTACGCCACTTCAGCTTTTACAAAAAACCTACATTAGGATGTATTTTGCTAACTAAAAGAAATCCAGAGATGTTTGCTTTTATAGATGCCAGTGCTTGTTTTACAGCAAGCTGTTACAGAAGCAGCGCGAATCACAAGCATTGAGAGTGATGCCACCAAGCTCTTTCCCTGGGAACTACACTCAGCATCAGTGTCAAAGTGCCTTAGCTTTGAACTGTATCTTTGAGTATCTGTGCTTTATCTCCACCATGCACCTGTAAGCAAGATGTGTCCTAAGGTATCAGAAAAGCCTAAGATAGGATAGGTTATTTTTTAGGTCTGGGAACACTCAAAAAAAGTTCCATATAAATTAATGGTGATTGCTTTTTTACTTTATAGCATTTCTGCTTATGAGAGCTTTCATAGGAATGCTGTATTTTCTGATAGTGGGAGAAACTTTCAAAAAATGAAGTATTATTTGGCCTTTAAAAAGGAGAGCCCTACCATATGTAACAGCATGGATGAACCTGGATAATGTTATGCTAGGTAAAATAAGCCAGACACAGAAAGGGGAAAAAAAAAACAAACTGCGTGATCTCACCTATATGTGGAATTTTTAAAAAGTTGAACATATAGAAGTAGAGAGTAGAATGGTGGTTACCAAGGAAGGGGGGAAGGGAAAATAGGGAAATATTGGTCAAAGGGTACAAAGTTGAATTATACAGGATGAATAAGTCTAGAGATCTAATATGTTGTGTGATGACTGTAGTTAAATACTATACTGAATACTGGAAACTTGCTAACAAAGTAAATATGGGAGCTATGATAGGAGATGACATGTTAATTAGCTTGACTCTAATAGTCATTTCACTATATATGTGTATATCAAATCATCATGTTGTATCTCTTAAATAAATAGAATTTTTATTAAGAAGAATCAAATTTTTCTTAAAAAATGTCAATTCAACAGGAAGTTACAATCAGTATAAATGTGTATGCACTCAATATCAAAGCACCTCTAAATATATAAAGCAAAAACTGACATATCCAGAGGGACAAAAAGACAGTAATATAATATTAGAAGATTTCAGTACCCACTTTTGATAATGGATAGGTCATTCAGAAGCAATAAGGAAAGGGCAAGCTTGAGCACTACTCTGGACCAAGTGGACCTAACAGACATACATAGAATATTCCACTCCAGAGCACCAGAATACATTTTCTTTTCAAGCACTAATGGAACACTCTCTAGGATAGATTGCAATATAGAACACAAGGCTAATCTTACTAAATTTAAGTTTTGAAATCCTTCCAAGTCTCTTTTCTGAACACAGTAGAAAAAATTAAGAAATCAGAAAAAGTCATAAATGAATGGAAATGAGCATCCTCTGAATATCCACTGAGTCAAAGAAAAAAATCAAAAAGAAACTGGGAATATCTTGAGATAAATGACAACACAATCTACTAAAACTTAAGGAACACTGTAAAGACAGTATTAAGAGGCAAATTTACAGTGATAAATACCACATGTTAATAAAGGAGAAAAATCTTAAATGACTTAACATATCTCAAGGAACTAAAAGGAGAAAAAGCACAGATTAGCAGAAGGAAGGACATAATAATGATTAGATTTAAAATAAATGAAATAGAGAATAGAAAAGCAATAGAAAAAAATTGACAAAAGCAAGAATTGGTTTTTTGAAAGGTAAATAAAATTAACTCTTAGTTAAACTAAGAACAAAAGAGAAAAGACTGAAATAAAAAATGAAAGAGAAGACATTAAAACTGATGTCAAAGAAATAAAAAATATCATAAGGGACTATTATGAACAATTGTATTCTAACAAATTGGGCAACTTGGAACATATGATGTACCAAGAATAAATCAAGAGAAACAGAAAGCGTGCACAGACCAATAACAAATAAGAAGGTTGAATCAGTTACCAAAAATCTCCCAACATAGAAAAGCTCAGGGCTAGGTGGCTACATAGGTGAATCTTACCAATGATTTAAAGAAGAATTAATACCAATTCTTCTTAAACTGTTACCAAAAAAATGGAAGAGGGAATACTTCCAAGTTCATTTTATGAAGCCAGCATCACTCTGATACTAAAATTAGGCAAAGGCACCACATGAAAACAAAAAAAAAAAATACAGACCAACATCCCTGATAAACATGGATGTCAAAATATTCAGAATATTATTAGAAAACTGAATACAATAGCACATTCGAAGAATTATACACCATGACCAAGTAGGATGTATTTCTGGGATGCAAAGATGTTTCAACATATGCAAATCAATAAATGTGGTACACCACATTAACAGAATAAGGGACAAAAATCACATGATCATCTCAAGAGATAGAGAAAAAGCATTTGACAAAATTCAGCACTCTTTCATGATAAAAACTATCAACAGGGGCGTCTGGGTGGCGCAGTCTTTAAGCATCTGCCTTCGGCTCAGGGCGTGATCCCGGCATTATGGGATAGAGCCCCACATCAGGCTCCTCCGCTATGAGCCTGCTTCTTCCTCTCCCACTCCCCCGCTTGTGTTCCCTCTCTCGGTGGCTGTCTCTATCTCTGTCGAATAAATAAATAAAATCTTCAAAAAAAAAAACTATCAAAAAGCTAGGTACAGTAGCAATTTATGTCAACACAATAAAGGCCACAGCTAACATACTCAATGATGTAAAAAAAACTAAAAGTTTTCCTCTAACATATACAACAAGGCAAGGATGCCCACTCTCCCACTTCTATTTAACATAGTTCTAGAAGTTCTAGCCAGAGCAATTGATAAAAAAAAAAAGAAAGAAAAACCATCCAAATTGTAAAAGAAGAAGTAAAATTATCTCTGCAGATGACATGATCTTGTATGTAGAAACCCCTAAAACCTGAACAAAACAAAACAAAAGAAACCCTATTAGAACTGATAAATGAACTCAGTAAAGTTGCAGGACATATAATCAACCTATAAAAAAAGTTGCATTCTCTAAACTAACAGCAAACTATCTGAAAAAAAATTAAGAAAATAATCCCACTTACAATAGCACCAAAAAATAAAAACACTTAGGAATAGACTTAAGGAAGTGAAAGCTTTTTATAGTGAGAACTATGAAACGTCAATGAAAGAAATTAAAACACAGACAGATGGAAAGACATACCATGTTTATGGATTGTAAAAATTAATGTTGTTTAAATGTCCATACTACCCAAAGTGTTTTACAGATTCACTGCAATCCCAATCAAAATCTTAATGGTATTTCTTACAGAAATAGGAAAAAAATCATATATATGTGAAACTACAAAGGACCTTCAAAAACTGAAGGAATCTTGAGAAAGAATAAAGCTGGAGGCATCACAGTGTCTGATTTTAAAATATACTGCAAAGGTGCGATAATTAAAACAGCAAGGCACTGATATATAAGCATATATACCAGTTGAACAGAAGAGAGAGGCTCAGACAGAAGCCTGCAGATATATGGCCAACTGATCTTTTGACAAGGGTGCCAAGTAGACACAATAGGGAAAGGATAGTCTCTTTAATAAATGGTGTTGGGAAAACTGGATATATACATGAAAAAGAATGAAATTGGGTCCTTATATTACCACTCACAAAAGTTAACTCAAAATTGATTTAACATAAGACCCAAGACGATAAAACTCCTAGAATAAAACATAGAGAAAAACTTGACATTGGTCTTGGTGATGATCTTGGGTATGACACCAAAAGCACAAGCAGCAAAAGCGAAGATAGACAAGTGGGACTACATCAAACTAAACATTTCTACACAGCAAAAGAAACCATCAGCAAAATGAAAAGGCAACCTGTGTGAGCAAATACTTGAGAACTATATATTTGATAAGGAGTTACTTTCCAAAACAGACAGGGAATTCCTACAACTCAATAGCAAAAATACCACTAATCTGATTTTAAAAATGGGCAAAGGACTGGCACAGACATTTCAAAAAAGGCATATAAATGGCCAACAGGTATATGCAAAATGTTCAGCATTGCCAATCATCAGGAAAATGCAAATCAAAACCACAAAACCACAATGAACTATCATCATCACTTCACACTTGTCAGCATGGCTATTATCAAAAAGCAAAAAGATAAGTGTCGGCAAGGGTGTGAAGAAATTGGAACTCTTTGCGTGGTTGGTGAGAATTTTAAATTGGTGCAGCCACTATGAAAAACAGCATAGAGATTCCTCAAAAAATAAAAATAGGCTACCAGAAATCCCACTTCAGAGTATATATCCCAAAAAAGTTGAAATCAGGATCTTGAAGAGATGTCTGCAGCACTATTCACAACAGCCAAGATATGCCCATGGGTAACAATAAGATATTGTGAGCTTAAAATTTTTTTTAAAGGGTAGATTTCCTGTTAATTGTTTTGTTTTGTTGACCATGGGCACACACACAAAGGGACACAAAATTTGGGAGTGGTATATTTATTACCTTGATTGTTTTAATGGTAACATGAATTTATACACATGTCTGAACTCATCTAAATGTATGCCTTAATTATATAGTTTTTTTGTATACCAATTATACCTCTATAAAGCTGTAAAAAAAATATACTAACGACTGAGTCTTTATGGATGTTCAGAAGTGTTGAAAGAGAAATAAAAGTTAATACCCCCACCCCTCAAAAATTAGTTAAGCCAGTTGAATGATATTTATAAAAATGCGTAATGTTTAAATTTCTGTATAGTTTTAAAATCTGGTAAAAATTTGCCATTTTAAGAGGATCATTTGGTAGGAAAAGCAGAAAAGCCACACTCTTGTACTCATAGAAGCATTTCTCACTACTGTAGCTTCCCATTAATCACATGAAATATGAAACCCTGTATTTCTGAAGCATAGTAAGATGCTTTTTAAAAAATAATGGTACTTAAAAATTAAAAATGAATACCTAAGGGAGATTATCTGAGTTCTTTTATTAAGAAAAAAGTTAATCATGAACTGGAAGAGTCTCAGATCTGCTTGGGATTGTTTTTCATTGATTGTGTTACCATCAGACTTATAAATTCCTTAATGTTGAAAATCTGTTGAATATAGTGGGAGTATTTTTGGCTGTACATTGTGGAACCAGTTCAATGCTATCTTTATATTATAGGGTGTGAACATGCTACTTACTGTATTCTCTTGATCAGTCTATAAAATTACCATTTTGTTAGCTGCATGAGCCATTATTAGTTTCTCTAGTATGGCAAATTTGTACATATTTTTCTTGTCCATCTGGTTGTTCATTCTGCTCTCTAAGAATAAGTTTTGCCCTGACATATTATGCTATTGGTCTGTCCCTGATCTGTTCAAACTTGATCCCTTTGGGTACTTCAGGTTATAAAGGAGTTTTATTGGTAATCAGTGGACATGTTCTTGAACCCAGTTTTTCTGGGTTGCTATTTTCCTATGATTCTATGATACATAAATACTCAATGATTTTACAGAAGTAGACCTAAGTTTTCTTGTGTAATATCTCCTAAGAGTACAATAATGCTTGCTTATTACTAGATATGACCTGTACACTAATTACATACTAAAAGTCATAAAAGTTGTTATTGTTGACAATATAATCTAGACACTCAGGATGTAGAACACAATGGAAAAAAAAGAGATATAATAAAACACAACATTCATAAAATTCTCCTGTAAATTACTATTATTTGGTGAGAACTCTGATAAACTTCAAGTACTAGACTATGTTCTTATTATATGCCTAATTTTTGCCTTTGGTATCCTTTTCCCCATCTTTCATCAATTTAACAAATATTAAGAACTTGAACTATGGGTATGTCAAAAAGTGTTTCTTGCATTTTTTCATTCAGGTGAAATTCACGTAATGTAAGAGTAACCTTGTTGAAGGTTAGTTTGGTTAACATTCAGCACATTCACAATGTTGTGCAAGCGTCACCTGTGTCTATTTCAAAACAAAAAACACTTATGATTCTTGCTACCATTTATAAAATGGTATTACAGATTGAGTAGCATGAGTGCAGTTTCTTTATTAATAATATAAATATGTGTGATCTTGATCTTAAAGACGAGGAGATAAAGTTTAGGTAGTTAAGTAGTTTACTGACGATCATACACATAATGTGTTGGCCAGGATACCTGTTCTGCAAGCTATATCCATTCTTTTGTGTTAAACATATCCACATCCAGTTCACCTATTATTAGTGAATGAATTTCTAGGGCAGGTAGGCATGTCTGTGTGCTGGCATGTGGCAATGTTGCTGTTATTCTCGTGTGCTATTTCAGAAAAATGTATGATTTGAGAGCTTGCAAAATATAGACTCCTAACATATGCTTAAATATTTTCTTGAGTTAAAGATTTGTTGACTGTTGCAATTATATTTAGTAACCATCACATACAGAGGAACTGTTTTATTTTCTGTGGTATTCTTTTGCTTTCATTGCTTTAGATATGCCTCTTCTGTAAAAGACGGTTCCCAGTATTTTGTGCTCCTGATTGTGACAGATGGTGTTATCTCGGATATGGCTCAAACCAAGGAGTCCATAGTCAATGTGAGTAGGGGTCATTCAGTCTTGGGCTGGCTAAGTGACAGGATGGTGCTATTTAGGTTGAATAAGCAGAGTTGACTTTCGTTGACTTCATAGTGAAATAAAATGCCTATGGCTCTGCAGTTGACTGCATTCTTCACCTTATCCAGACAACTCGAATGCACATGTACCATTAATCCTGAAGGACTACCCTGAGGGGTGTGGATAATTGAGGTGTAACAATTATCCCCCCCAAATAAAAATAAATAAGGTAATAGCATCATCTGCATGCACATGAGTGAATTTACTTCTAGTTGGATGTCCTGGTACACAATCTTACAATTTGTACAGAATATTTCTTATATTTACATTTCAGTTACACAACTGTACTGACATTCTTATTTCTATAGAACTGGAAAGGACTGGACTTGATTCACAAACCATTCTTCTTGTCATAATTCCTAAGTATTTATTTTTATGATTATTTAATTGATTTCTTTATAAGACTAGAATCTATAAAATCCAATTAATTGATTGTCTTCTTTATAAGACTAGAATCTATAAAATCCATATTTACTAGACTGTAATCTATAGAATTACATCTTATCTTGCTATTCCAGGTTTAGCAATGTTTGGCACAAAGTTGGCATTTAGTAAAAATGGATTGTGCGAATGAATTTCTTATCATAATTATTAATAGCATAGGGAAAATATAATTAGCTGTTTGGTGGAGGGGAAAAAGTCACCTGTGGGGAAGAATTATAGACATATACTTAGAAAATCCATACATAAAAAGCAGCGCTAAAGGCTTACACATTTGTTATTTTATAACTAGACACAGGGGTGAAAGTCATCTTGATTTTCTTTATGTTCTGGTCAGTGGCATTAGCGTGCACTTTAAAATAGGAACTTAATAATTTAGGCTGAAACTAACAAGACATGATGTGCTGAGGAACAATGATTCATAATTTGATGACCTTCATAGCTGCACATGTGGTCATGCCACCCTTCCATCTCCCTGTTGCCAGATCTCACATTCTGACCATGAAATTATTTCAAATGATTACATAGTGTAAGTGATACCTATAATGGGAAAATTTGCTATTGCATCAAATATTCAGTATCCCTCACAATCTCATGGATATTTAATACATAATTTAATCATTCTAATAATAACTTTCTGTTATTATCATTTGTATTGACTCATTTACTATAAAAATTGCGTTTCCTACCCTTGGGTGTAAATGGGATAGAGTAGGGTACCATTGTTTCAAACTATAGTGCCTCTTTTTCCCGTTTAGAGAGGAACAAGAACATAAATTAAGTGACCAAAGATACCCAAAGTCAGCTTGGGAAGATGTTGGCTGAGAATAGCATATGAAAGCAGATGAGCAATACTTTTTTATTTTTTATATTGTCCAAGGCCGGTCGTTCCTGACGAACATGTGTACAGAGTTCAAAAAGAATGAGTAGAATCGAGCATATTATTCTGTTAATTTTAAATATGTTCAAACCTATTTTGTGAACATCTTGAAAAAATATCAAAGCAGTATATTATTTTCTTCTTAAACCTCAATTCTGTTCTTCAGAATTCAATTTCTTAATTGTGAACTGATGTGTATTCTCTTTGAAGGCTTCAAAACTTCCAATGTCGATAATTATAGTAGGTGTTGGACCAGCAGAATTTGATGGTAAGTGATAAAATTTCAGTAGTATTCCTTGGGGGCTTATTTACTCTGATTCATTATGCTTTAGTCACTGTTTCTTGTATATAAGAATGTGAATATGAATGTGGATCGTAAATAATGTCCATGTATGTATAGACATAGGTATCTCACATGAAGTCGATCAAGTTGAGCAAATGAAAAGATTGTCTTCCAACTAGGACCTTATCTCTCTGGTATAGATTAATTCAACATGTAGCTTTCTATTCCATTAGTGATGATTTGTATCTCAAAATAATATTTTTTACGACTGACAGAGTGATAAATTGAGTGGTTGTTCCTAAGGCAAAATACACTCTGGGTTCACTAAAAACCCTTGAGGATGAACCCTAAATTAATAAACCATTAGGTTGTGAAGAGAGATGTTAACACAAGCATAATATGCTACTTTAATGGGTTTTCAGACACTGGCGAGTTGATAGACATTAGCTTTATAAATATATAAGTTCTGTCATATGAAAAAGCGAAGTAAAATGAAAATGGACCTGACCATCTGAGATTTAATGACACTTTATCAAATTATGCTAAATTGAGTGACTCGGTAGTTCTGTGTTTGGGCCCAGGCCTTGTTCAAATGCCAATTAAGTGACAGGTGTTTGTGTAACTAGTGATCTGGGTAAACTTCTTTAAGGATAATCTGTTCCCAGTCATCTGGTGAATTCCTTTCAGAGAGAACTCCGTGGCGACTGCATGCATAGCAGTCACCTGCTTCAGGTGTTTTGACTTTAACAGTGACAATTCATTTAGCTTGGGACTTTGGAAATGAGAATAATTTTAGAATATTTGGAACAACCTTTGGTACATCGCAGGTTAATTTAGGCACTTACGTGGTTAACACTACGGTCATCACGGGGCTGTTTCTCGTTTAGCCACCAGAGCCGACTCCTTAAGGATAGTACAGATGTGCCAATCTCAGGGAAAGCACCACAGACAAAGGTGTTAACACTGCCGGCCCTGGAACTCCTTGCCTTCGATTCCATGCTTGATTGGTCATGCTTTGCATCTTTAGAATCTTCCAGTGTCTAAAGGAAAAGCCATTTCGCTCTGACTGCTGCTGCTTCTGCTAATATTTTCTCCGCCTCTGAATAGTCACTTCTGTTTGCATTGTACTTCAGGCATGCATTTGGGACAGCCTTTCTGGAGACAGGACAGCCAAGAGCCATCTTCCGTGTTAATGCATTGTGTGCTTATCATCTGCGTTAATCTACGATAGACTGTGACTCACAGACCTTGCTGATGGCTGGGGTTCACTAATGCCGTCTTCGTCGGTTACTAATTTGCTTTTGCCTCAGGACATACCTCTCATTGGGTGGATCCCGGGTCTCCCCAACTCCTGGGGGAGCCTGTGGTTAGGTGTATGAGCTCACCTCAGTCACTCGTTCCTGTAGAGCCTGCCCACAAGTGTGAATACAGAGCCGCTGACCCTTCCTGGTCTCGTTCTGCTCACATATTTCTGTTCAGAGCAGCAGTACTACCCACACCCAGCTGCCACAGCTGTTTATTTTCTTCATTTCTTTGGTTCCCAATGAATTATTTATTAGGATTTTAAGGTACCCGAATTCATCATTTCCCTCTCTGACTTCCCAAATTGGAAAGAAAATATGTAGGAATCACTCAGAGACCACAATATAAGCTTTTTATTACTAGCGGTGCGACGTTTGAGAGTTTGGGTTAACCTCTGCACAGAATCAGACTCGTCACTATTTTTCCACCAAGGTTGAATGACCTCAGCCTTGTCTCCAGGCCTCCTCTCTACAAGGGCTGAGCCTGGCCTGTGAATCATGGCACAGGGAGAAATTACATTCAAACTGAGGATAGGCTGCTCCTAGTGAGAGGGCTTTCAGAGTCAGTCCCTTCTCATTTTAGGAATCCCGTGTAATCCCATGAATCAGTCAGTCCTCTTTCCGAGAGTGAAGATTGAGACAAAGAGGGAAGTTGCCTTCCCAATAGAATTCCTTCCTGGGAATTAGAGTGACACTTTCCTCTGGCAAACATGGGGACAGGGAAATAGGGTCCTGCGACACCCAACTTCTGCTCTCACCATGACAAAAGTTTTAATAGGATGGAAACTCTTCCAGGACAGTACTGGAAAAGTAGACTATTCCAGTAGGAGACACAGGTGCTTCTCTAAAGTGTTTTCTTTCTCTCCTCTCAAAATTCCTCTCTTCTCTCCATCGCTAATACTCATTTTCATATAGAAAATCTGTGACTTACGTTCAGATTGTGCTATCCTGTCAGGAAGAGCCTTTCTCGCGACACTTCCCAATCTAAGGTTGAGTAAGTTTATATACCACACGTAGAAACTGACGTAAGGAAAGACTGAGATAAAACTCGCACATTTTATCAGTTAACCACCTAAATCCAACATCTGCACAAGTCTAACAAGAACGACATTCTTTGCATGGGCAAGAAAGGCAGACTTGTCATCTGTTTTTTGAAGGTAGAGGGATTCGGAATAAAGTATTCAATTAATGAGTATTCAAATGTCTCGTTTCTGTATTTTAAAAGAACAATTTAAAACTTTCTGTGTAATTTTTCCCCAGTGATTTTTCACTCCTCCATAAAGCACTTTCATTGAGAAGAAAGGTTTCTCCAGGCAGGATTTCTTTATCCTTAAAAGGCAAAAAGTCAAAGCAGCATCAGGCTACCTACTTTATCTGAGTTAGTAGAAGGGGAGAAAGAGAAGGGGTTCTAATTTCATTGTGTCTCCCACAGCTAGAAAGAAGTGCGATTCTCTCTCTTAAAAATGTTTTTTTCCAAGGAGAAGTACTTGTGGGGAACTGGGGCTTTACAGTCTCTTGCTCTTTGTGGAGCAGGTGAAAACCTGAAGGGTGAACAGGACCCTTCCACCATTTCCACACCGTGTCTTTTCTCCTTGGTCTCAAAAGTGTAGTCTCCGATTCTTGCTCCCTGCAGCTTTTTAACCCAAAGGATATGCTGAAAAGTGGGTGCTATTTTATAGGATTGCATTCTAATGCATTATTGCCTGAATAACTGTCATTTTCCTTATTTGGAATGAAACATTCACAAAGACCGATGGAGATTATAGGGGATTGTGGAAGGTGAGACCCAGATTGTCATCAAATTCTTGTTTTCTGTTAGTAAAGGAGAACTTCCTGCAATTGCTGGCTTTTCACTATCACTGTACATTTATGTGTCAAAGTCACAGGAAATTTTGAAGCAAAACTAAACCAAAGAAAGGAATTAACAATTGAAAGTATTTGAGCATAATGACTTCTCCTATTTACATTCCTAATAAGTAAGGAAGAAAAATAGATCTTTTGTAATTTTCTTCTTCTCCTTCCCTTCCCCCTCCTTCACCTTGTTCCTCCTCTTCCTCTTCTTCCTCTGCATCTTCTTCTTCTTCTTAATTCCAGTTAGTTCAGATACAGTGTAATATTAGTTTCAGGTGTACAATATAGTGATTCAATACTTCCATATATCACCTGGTGCTCATCTCCACGGGTGCACTCCTTAATCCCCACCACCTATTTCACCTATCCCCCCACCCAGCTCCCCTCTGGTAACCATCAGATTGTTCTCTTTAATTAAGAATCTGTTTCTCACTTTGTCTCCCTCACTCTTTTCTTTTCCCTTTGCTCATTTGTTTTGTAGATCTTTTGTATTTTAAATAAATTTCCTTATTATTGATAATATACACATTTATTAAATTATGACATGTATTGTATATCTAAGCAAATTATTGAGTGGTGGCTCTATCATTTATGTGCACTTGTTTCAGCCCAGATGTTGGCTCATGAACATGTGTAGAAAAGTAAAATTGAAAACGATGTTTTTAACCCAGATGCATTATCCAAGCACTAAAGAAAATAATGAAAAGGTGAGGATTGTATTCTGATGGAGCAGTGGTTTTTGGAGGGTGAAGAGGCAAACATTATAATTGCAAGTGGCCCTCCGGAGTCTGGTGAATGTCATGTGCATACAAAATGAATTATCAGTAATAGAATTATACTTTAAATACAAATTAGCATTCCTCATGTAATTAATTACTTAGAGAATTCTCACTGAAAACTTAATAAACTCTGGAAAATGTTCTTAATTGCAGCATAACATTACTTTATTACCAGCTGTCCATTTATATCACAGCATTCACAAATACCAGCTGATCTATCTAATGCTGACATTATTTCTTAACCCACCAAAAAAAAACAAAAACAAAAACAAAACTTCAGAAAGTCATACTTTATCCAGTCAATGTAGGGCAGAGCAAATCCCTCTTTGTTTTAAAATCCATTAATAAAGTAGAAGTTGGGTGATATGGATACATAGCTTTGTTGTACTTTCCATGAGAATAAAGTTCAAATTGTTATTGGAAATTCTGTGATTAGTGCCAAGTTTCTTAAATGAGAAAGATGACAGGAGTTGAATGGTTAGCATCACTTGCCCAATCAGTCATGTAAGCGTATAACCCAGAATTGAGAACCTCTAGGATGGGGAGCTGTACCCATACTAAGCTGGCTCATCCATCTTTCAAAGGGTCACATGGGGTCTTGGCTAGCTTTCTTCAGGTGTAAAATTTGCACTCAGTCAAGTTTTGTGGCAGAATGACTGAGGAGATGAAGGGGTCAACAAGCGTTCTTCCTTGACACAGGACGCATTACGTCTTCAGACATCTTGATTTCCTATCGCCTGCATTATTTAAGTACATTGTTGAAATGCACTGGATAAATGGTCTTATTTTATTTTCAAGCGATGGTTGAATTGGATGGAGATGATGTAAGAGTTTCCTCCAGGGGAAAATATGCTGAAAGGGATATCGTACAGGTAAGAAATTTTATGGAAATTATTTGTTTAGTTCATTGTGAGGAGCCTGTCGGCTCTGATTTGTAAATAAATTACACCGAAAGCAGGACTCTCAGGTTCTGCTTAATTTAGTCGGTTGATTCGCTATGAGATGCATGGCAAGTAGGGCCTAGAATAAGTACAAGAGAGTATTTCTTGTATTTCAGGTTCATTATATATAAAATAGAAATGTTAATAAATGTCTTTTCCTACTTTAATATTGCCAGAAAATATCATTGAGATCTTTGGTAAAGTTAGAAGGTAGAAACATAACAGACTTTTTAATGACGCTTATCTATTCATTGTTTAGTCCTCAACAAAGACTAAATATATTTTAAGATACCTGATTACATTTCAATTTAAATAAATTTAGTGGTAACAAACCAAAACTAGATATTTTTATATTTCTCCCTAGATTATGGTTAGAAAGGTAGAGAAATAGATCTTAAAATTTTATGTAAATACAGAAATTTATATAAAAATATAAATTTTATACATTTTAAATGTAATTATATAGAGATGATATAAGGTAATTATATAATAATATGATATATAACAAAATAATAACAACATAATATTTTATGTAGTATTTATGATTTATACCTGTTAAAATCAAGAAAAATACGTAACTAAAACCTATTCTGGGAGTGAATAGAAGAGAAAAAAATCAGCAGCCAATCAATATAGTTTACATTTATCATTGAAAGCAAGCAGTTAATTCAACTAAATGGCTACATATTAGAGTTTCCGTATCTTTTAGGTTTTTACAAAAGAAAAACAGCTGTGAAGTGCACCTTTTTAAATAGGAAAGCAAAGGTCTCAGCACATGCTATGAAAGTTCTGAAGGAGCAAACAATGGACTTCAGTATCATCTCCTTAATGACAATTTATACATTCACCCAAAGAACAGTCATTAAGAGAATCCCACAGAATTTGGAATGCTGCAGAATTAGTTCAAATCCTGAATTATTCACCGTGATAACTTGAATGAGCTTTCTAAATTTCAGTGTTCTGGCATTGTTGTAAAGATTAAGTGA
The DNA here is from genome assembly GCF_024610735.1 of Ursus americanus. Taxonomy (NCBI): domain Eukaryota; kingdom Metazoa; phylum Chordata; class Mammalia; order Carnivora; family Ursidae; genus Ursus; species Ursus americanus. The sequence continues at coordinate 31,550,078 of NC_142151.1, read as the reverse complement.
GATCATGTAGATAAAATACATTTCTGAAATAGAACTCAGTAAAAGACAACAAAAAATGATTAAAATGCTTTGAGGGAGAAATAGAAAATAATCTGTAAATATATTAATATAAGGATTAATATTGATAAAGATTTTAAAAAGCATTGTTCTTTATCAGGCAGCAGAATTAAGTTTTAAAATGGAAGCATCTGTAGAACAGGTTTTTTTTAAAAGATAGTTAAATATGATTTAAACTTTTTAACCTATCATTCTTGGTAGAGTAAAAAGCACACACACATGAATGATTAGGTTAAAAGCAGCTGCGAAAAGGAACATGATGATGTGGTCATTTATTTAAGTATCCCGTGGTGTTTTGTTTTCATAATTAGACACATGATTATTCACCTTAACCTTATTAGCATAATTATAGGTCTAAGTAATTACACTTTATCTAAAAGCTCTTCATAATGTCTGACTCACAGTTTCCAAAAAATCAAATTACTGAAGGGAAGTATGAATTTGAAGTTCTTTGGAATGTGTTATGTTGCTCCTGTAATGAACTTTTACAAAATCAGTAGAGGCAACCTCATATCTCATGGCATTGTCATGATGCTTAAGAGAAACTTGCTACTATTTTCTTCTGTAAGGGGTAGTTGTCATGATCTCAGGGTTGTGAGACCAAGCCCGGCGCTGGGCTCTGCACTGGGTGTGGGGCTTGCTAAGGATTCTCTCTCTCCTTCTGCCCCTCCCCGCTCTGAAAGAAATAAAAATAAAAATATTCCACCATCACAGTTTTCCAGGTTCCACCATCCAGTAAAAGTTTTTTTTTTTTTTAAAGATTTTATTCATTTGACAGAGATAGAGACAGTCAGCGAAAGAGGGAACACAAGCAGGGGGAGTGGGAGAGGAAGAAGCAGGCTTCCAGCGGAGGGGCCTAATGTGGGGCTCGATCCCAGGACTCTGGGATCATGCCCCGAGCCGAAGGCAGACGCTTAACCACTGAGCCACCCAGGCGCCCCAAGTAAAATGTTTTTTAAATGAGTTTATTTTCAGGAATAGAAATACTCTTGAATATTTAGAGTAGTGGGGTCACAAGAGCACACCGAGGATAATACTGTCAGTCTCCAGCATCAGAAAATTATCTAAGCCATCACAATTGATGCTGTAAATACTGCTGGTTAAAATGTTATCGGAAAACCCGGTCCACTTAGGCTCTCTTACGTTTTCATTACTTCCAATTTCTTATATGTTGAAGCAAATTAGGTTAATGCACTGAAAATGGAACCCAAATTTTTAAGTGGGCAAACAAAAGCCTAAGGCTGCAAATAATAACAAAAGCCAAAGGTAGCTGAGGTTTAGCAGAAAGTTGAGGGTAGCGGATGGAGTTCTCATTATCATGTCAAACCTTAAGTGGCTTCCAACTTCTTCGTATAATAATATTGAGTCATTTATTAACTCCTTTTGTATGCTAGGCAGGCTAACAGCTATAGTATTGCTTCACTCAATCCTTAATCGACCTTATGCAGGTACTTTGATTACTACATTTTACAAAAAAAAAAAAAATGAAAGAAAGAAAGAAATGAGGTTTAATTCTTCTCGTCCATAGTCATGTAGCTAGTAAGAAGTAAAGTCAAGATCTAACCTTAAAATATCTGATTCTGAAATTCTTAACAAAAATTATGTATAACTTTGATCCTAAATATAGCATTTAAGAATCTCCATGACCCCAGTCCTCCTCTTTAGCTAAACACACACACACACACACACACACACACACACACACACACACACACACTTTGTCTAGACAAATAGGACTACCAACTGTATTTGCATCACACATTCCATTGTTCTTGTTTTTATTTCCTCTCATTATTTCACCTGGAATACTCTTCTTTATCTGTGCTGATTAAAATCCTACATTTTGAAAGTTCCCATTATATAGGCTTGCACAAAGCCCTCTCTGCACACCTGAACTTATTTCCCCTCTTTGTCCAAATATTTATTCACATAGCACATTATATCTTCCTAAAAATACTGGTCACTTTTTGCCTTGTAGTAATTTATGAATAAGGAAACTGGGGCCCAGGTAGCAACTTGTGCAAAATTATTTAAGTCATAAATTGGTAGATGCAAATTTCCAACAGAGTTCTGATTCCAAAACCTGTGTTCTTTCTGTTATAACACACCTACTCTCATAAAAGCCAATATTCTAGTGAAGATTACTAGGATCTATTTCCCCTTTCATATTACTGTAGTAGTTCATGTCTCAGGGTTAGATCAGGTTAGGTTCAGATAATGATGGGTACTGGTAAGTGTCCGATCTAAGTTAATCCAACTCTCCGAGTTTCAGCTTCCTCTTCTGTAAACTCAAAATATGGGTAACATGCTTATTAAACTTTAATGAGATACTGTATAAATCTTTTAGCAGAAGACCTGTTACCTACCAGTTGCTCGATAAATGTATTCGTGCCAATCGTAGTTATTATTTTTAGATGATCTGTTGGCCTAGTCCGGTGCAAATTCATTTTTATGTCACTATTTCACAGTAGCCGTACCTTGACATGGGACACTTTAGTCAGCCTTATGTGTGATTATACTCATTGCCTCAAGCATGAATCTCATGACTATAGTGTAAACAGTAAGCAGGATGAGATCCTATGGTTGTTATTCTAAAACTTAAATGAGTTATTTTCTTACATCAATATATGTAAAGGCTTCCTATTTGTTTGTTTGTGCTATGAATTGCCACTGTGTGTAATGCAGTGCCATCTCTTCTGGCTGCATGCAGCTGTTGGTTGGCCTATCATTTCCTTAAAAATTATATTTAAATCATATTTTCCATTAAAAGGAGAATAATAACCTTGAAGGCTTAGACTTGAAAATCACTAATGGAGCTCAGCACAGTAGGAACAATCAAGTAACATTGAGCAGAACAGCAACTAAAAGTCCATTTGCCCAAACTGATTCAAAACTTGTTTTCACAAATGGGCAAAGCCAGCCGTTAGAGCAGCCATGTGGAACATTTTCCTTGTACTGGAGGGATGCGGAAAAAAAAATGTAGAGTGTCAAGGATATAGTATATTTCTGCAGAGCAGAATGCATTTATTGGTATTCTTCAGATGAATGTGATAAATTGGTGCAAAGTAAAAACCGATTTATCCCTCTAGACTGAACATTTTAAGGGTCCAAGTTAATTTGTGGGGGTAGTTGATGAACAGCATTCACCCACAAATGTGTGAGCATTATTTTGAACAGGAGGTCCCCGGGTACAGTGATCAGAAATGAATGATAGAAAAAAAAAAAAAAGACAATAATCAGAGTGGTCTGAGAAGTTGAGTGGGAAACTGATTGTAGAAGGGTATGAGCGATAGTGTTACAGAGGGCATATTATGCCCTGACCCCTGTAAGATTTGACGTTAAGAAGAAGTAAAGGCAGATCTCCTGGGTGGCACAGCGGTTGTTAAGTGTCTGCCTTCGGCCCAGGGCGTGATCCTGGCGTTGTGGGATCGAGTCCCACATCGGGCTCCTCCACTATGAGCCTGCTTCTTCCTCTCCCACTCCCCCTGCTTGTGTTCCCTCTCTCGCTGGCTGTCTCTATCTCTGTCGAATAAATAAATAAAATCTTAAAAAAAAAAAAAAGGAAGTAAAGGAAATGAAGAGTCACTTGTCATTTTCATCTCTCACTTAGGAGCATACCTTGTGAGGTGATTCAAGAGTTGGGTCCCTTTGGGAAAGGTTTAGATAATTTTGGTTAGTGAGTAGAAAGTTCTCAACATTTTTTGTCTACTCCCAGCACACAGGTGGGATAAGGTATACCCGTGTTGGTAACAGGAACCCTCTATGGCCGCGATTCTCAACCTGGGGGCAAGCCCCCCCAAGATTCAGGGGGCAGGCAGAATTTGGGGCCCCACTGAACAAGCCTAAGTTAAATGTGATATATGCTTTTCTCTTCAGCTGAAAACTAAGATTTCTTTCTTACCCATTATTTATGAACATGTTTTAAATATGAGTAGATCTGCATGTATTATGAGAAGGGTGGTTGTGAAGCTAAGTTTTGACATCCCAGAGCATCACAACATTCTTAAAGATGAATTTTAATTTACTTCATTAAAAAAGTTGTCACATCTCCTAGCATTTGCTGGAAAGATGAAGCAATGGGTGTTTTTAAAATAACAAAAAGCCCAGGAATTGCTTAGAAGACAACACTGATATTGTACTTAAATTCAATAGAGCTAAATGGAGGAGGTCATTCCTTGTATTTAATGTTTGATGTGAATGTGAATAGAAAACTATTAAGAATATAGTTTCATATTTATATTGAATATATACATGTATAAGTTGATGAATAGTAATGGTAGGGATGATTACAATAATTACCATATATAATACATGTTATGAGTTGAACACTGTTTTAAGTACTTCACATGTTAACTTACTTAATATAGCAACCTAATAAAGCAGGTATTATTATGGTGATCCTCATTTTTAGAAGAGGAAACGGAAGCAAGGAGTGGAAAATCATTTGTCTCAGATCGTGCAGCTAATAAGTCTTGAGAACCAGCCTTTGCACCTGGGCAGTCTAATTCCAGGGTTTGGGAGAATAGGGGGTAAAAAGATAAATGAGTTTAACGTCTACGGTGTAGAAGTAAAGGTAGGGAGGCAAAGAAAAATACAAGAGCTGAGTTGGGCTAAACATACAATGGGTGAGCTCAACTGCTGGCCAGCGGTGCCGTCCTTTCCCTCAAATGGATGTATTAGCTGCAGATTTCTGAAAAACTGAACTCTTATTGGGGGATAATTACTGTATACTAAGCATACTAAATGTTTATTTTTAAAATGCTATGCCCTTTAAAAGAATGAAGTAAGGTATAGCAATTAGATATCTTTTTTCTCATTAATCCTCAATCTTGTTGATGCCCGTTTTCTCACTTCTCTAATTATAGTTTCAGAGAAAAGAAAAAAAAAAAAAAACCTAACTTTTTTGCACCTCTTTGATTTTTTTTGTTAAGAATGTCAAGTCTTGCCCAAAGTTAGATAATTTGACTTCACACAAGTTCACATCCCCTTAGCTCTCTTCTCAGTTGAAGATTATATTTGCTCTATTAGTTTTTCTTACCCTTGCTTAGCTCCCTTCAGGTGTAAGAGAAAGCTTTGTCACCTTTCTACTACACTTTTCTGAAAGCTGGGTTGAGTTTTCCTCCTGGTTAGCAAGACAGGGTAAAATTATAGTCATATAGGTTGCTTCTGCCTACAGTATGTCTTATTTTAAAAAGAAAGGAGTAATTTTCTGCTCTTCCTTAAAAGAGGCTGTGTTCACTGCATAAAAAGTATTTCACTTGCTATTCGATTTCTTAAAATTTTAATTTGGTTTATCTGTAGCAATCTGACCATTTTAAAGCCTACTTCCTCGTAATAGTTTTTTCTGAAAGCACTTCCTGAGTAGCTACTTAAGTCAATAGTTACTTTTTCAAAATAAATTTAACACAGTTATAATATAGTAGGAGATGGGAGTATGCTCTCTCTCTCTAGAGGAGAAAAAATGATTTAATTCAAACTGTTAAATATTACACTTAGAAATTGTTCAACATTATCAAATGTCTTCACTGTGCCTTTTCTCTAAGACCTAAAATTACTGGGTTCACAACATTAATGGTTCCAAACATTTCCAGGTTGCTTCAAGAATCATCATGTCTCTGAAGGGAAATCGAACTAATGCCCTCGAACAGCACATGTTTAGTAACTTAAGTAGCCATTGTAAATGAAGATAGAATCAGGCAATTGACTGCCAGAGTATTTAATGTTGAGCTGATAATGGCTCTCACATAATTGCTTATCTACGTAGAGATAGAGCAATTATTTTTATATGATGTAAAAACAAGAATGATGATATTTCAGTAAGAAGTATACCAACTCTTATGCTGAATTTTTTTTCCATTCCAAGTAACAGATTTTAAAAAACCAACATCTCAGACATGTGATTTGATGTTTTAGTAATAATTTAAAATACTTCACACGTGTTTAGGCTTTTTCAACAGTACATACTTTCTTTTTTTACCCTCCACTGGATACTATTTCTGCATTGAAAGCTGATTTAGGCATGTATTAACTCCATTGGCAGGAAACTGAGCCCTGAAGAGGTAAATGCTCTATCCTATTGGGAGTCACGTGAGGTATAGAACTCAAAACCGCGGAACACCTGTAGCAACATGATGGACCTGTCGGGATCAGGGCACAGGAGTTATTGGGAGAAAAAAACATAGAAAACAATTTCATCCCTTTTTACATAAAGCATATACAGTAGAAAGTTTTGGTCACTGTGATAGCTCGCTGTTCATAATGAATCAAATCTCTTTAAAATGCATATTAATTATTATCCATCTAACCATTCCTCCAGGCTTCTCTGGTTCTCAACCAAATGTTTACATGTGTTGCTTTTTGTGTCTATTAAACAGCATGCTAAAGTCTCTGAAATAACTTTCTTTCACCTCTGTTTTAGTTCGTGCCATTCCGGGATTATATTGACAGAAGCGGAAACCACATACTGAGCATGGCTAGATTGGCTAAAGATGTCCTAGCTGAGATCCCTGAGCAGTTCCTCTCCTACATGAGGGCCCGTGGAATCAAGCCATCCCCTGCGCCTCCACCCTACACCCCACCGACACATGTGTTACAGACTCAGATATGACTGTGCTCAGATCTGCTCCCGTTAACTACACACCGTTTAGAACTGCTGACTCAACGCTTTGCTCCTGGTGCTCGGTAATGAACCAGGGAATGAGATACTTTTCTCAGTTTGGTTTCAGCAGTACTGGTTAATATGCTTTCTTGGATCCAAAATTAATTCTCTTTCTAAACCAAAACTGTAAATATGGTTGTTGCATGAGCAACAGAAAAATTGTTTAAATGCTTGAAGCAAAATATGGATGTCTTCTCTGAATCTTCTTTCTTCCTTTTTTTTTTTTTTTTTTTTTTGGACAGAAATAGCTAATTTCCAATGTATTGTTGGGAAAAAGCACAAACAGTTTTTAACTCAACTATTGTCCTCGACTGCTGTGTGTATAGGGAAGCAGTCTCTCTGTATCAATGTTTACATGTTACTACTTTTTAAATTTCAATACTTTTATAACTGTTCTTAAGAATAAGAGTTTTGAATATTGAATCCTTTGTCTTCTAAATTGCAATAGCTATAATCACAAGAGCAATATCTCTTTGAATGACTGTCTGGACAAATACAATTGCAAATAAGGGAAAGGAGAGACGCTTTCGTATTTCTCAGTTAAGTGAATTGTCTTATGAGGCCGCATCTGCTTCGTAATGAGTTCCTCTGCGTTGTTTGCCAAGTGTGGGAGTTTAAGCTTAGCAGATGTGCATCCTGTACGAACTAGCGTTTTTCATGGAGCTTGGGTTCTAAATTTAGGCTGCAGTCAGTTTATGTTCTGTAATTCTCAGTAGAAATAATAGGAAGTCAAACATCGTGAACTGTACAATGCATAGAAAATACTTTGTACCGAGTAGCATCTTTATATACTGTTGCTGTTTAGAAAGACTAAACCCAGAATATTTAACTGTGAACCATGTAGCAGAAGTTTTAAACTTTTTATTCCATTACACCTTGTCTAGATATTTTAATTCAAAGGGATACTGGCTCTCTTGATTCGGACTCCTTGTTATCACCTTTCCATGTTGCCATGCAGGGTGCACAGGCTGGAAGTTTTTTGTGAAATTCCCAGTTCAATAAACACAACCACGTGACTTAGTGCACAACACATTTGTGAGATAACCTACTCCTACGTGCTGAACTGCCTGTCCACAATGACTTGGAAAGAGTTTTTGCATGTACAGTTTTTACAAGAATTAACAGTTTTGTGATGTTGTGTCTAAATTAAAGCATTTCGTTAGAACAAATGGCCTTAAATTCTCACAGAATTCCTGGAAATGATTGTGAATCGCCTTCAAATAATGGAAAAGTGTATTTATTTTTTTTCTTTTGTGTCAACAATATAACCGCTTTATAATATTTTTCCTTACTTATACCCTGTTTACTACTTGGTTGATTTCTACTGTATGTTGTTCTCTTTGTCCAAGTTGACTTAGGGTGACTTTTATAAGCATGAAACTATTTTATTGAAAAGAAAAATATATACACCCACATATCTAACATTATCAATGTTATATAATTACGTAATAATAAATTGTCCATTTTTAAGTATGTATTAAAATCTTTAAAAGGATAACTACTTGTTCTGTAAATTTTGTGTGTGAGTGACGAGTGTGATGATTTCCCTTACTGATCTGAAATATTTTCACCAGTAGAGCTAATAACCTAATGAATTTTTTTAATTTACCTTCATTCATTAGTCCAAAGAAATAAAAATGAGTAAGGTCAGTATTTTCCTCTTGTCAAATATTATTTATTTTACTTTGAACTAATCAAAGAAAATGAAGGATGTATACTTTCTTATCTAGTATCTAGTAGTAATGTGCCCAAACCTAGTGGGGGCAGACGGCTAAGAAATAATCTTTAGTTACAGACCTTGCCCTTTGTATGGTAGAAATGCATGTGACGTCAGTTCTTTTTTTTTTTTTAAGATTTATTTTATTTTATTTTATTTTTTTTATTTATTTAGAGAACGTGTGAGCTGGGGGAGGGGCAGAGAAAGAATCTCAAGCAGACTCCATACTGAGCACGGAACCCAATGCAGGGCTCAATCCAACAACCCTGAGATCATGACCTGAGCCCAAATCAAGAGTTTGATGCTTAACCGACCGAGACACCCAGGTGCCCCCATATTAGTTCTATATTTTATTTTAGAAAATACCCAATCTTATCTCATCTCTGCATAAAGGAAGAAACCAAGTCGGAAGGGATGGAGTGATTTATACAAGTCAAGTATCTCCAACACTGGTCTCACCCAGTTATATGATATCAATTCCCATTGCTTTCCAAATGAATATTAAAATCATCCAGACTCGTCTTATCACTTTTCCCAACCAATCTGGGTTCATCTGGAGTCTCACACATAGTCCCTACTCTTTCCTTCTCTCAGGCTCTCTCCTTAGGCCTCTGCCTAAAATACTCTTTGCCATCTTCTAGCCTAAGCCACAACTCTCCTTAGCCATGTTCTTTGAAACCTCAGCTAACAGTAATCAGTACCTTTTGTGAACTCAAATATGCGTTGAGTTTTAGCACATCCATTGCCTCATTATTTATAAACGTTTTACTTTGTCTGGAGCATCTTTTTTTTTTATGATATGTTTGTCACCATACTGTACATCATTAGTTTTCGAGGTCGTGTTCCATGATTCCTTGTTTGTGTGTAACACCCAGTGCTCATTGCAATACATGCCCTCCTTAATACACTTCACTGGGCTAGCCCACCCCACCAACCCCTCCCCTCTAAAACCCTCAGTTTGTTTCCCAGAGTCCATAGTCTCTAGTGGTTCATCTTCCCCTCTGTTTACCCCCCCTTCATTTTTCCCTTCCTTCTCCTAACAATCTCCCTGCTATTCCTTATCTTCCACAAATGAGTGAAAACATGTAATTGCTACCCCAGCTTTTTTTTTTTTTTTTTTTTTTTTGAGGTCCATTGGCATGAAAAATGGTTCTCCATCCCTTCACTTTCAGTCTGGGTGAATCTTTTGGTTCAAAGTGAGTCTCTTGTAGACAACATATGGATGGGTCATGTCTTTTTATCTAATCTGCAACCCTATGTCATTTATGGGAGCATTTAGGCCATTCACATTGAGTGATTATTGAAAGATACGATTTTAATGTCATCATGTTGCTTGTGAAGTCCTTGTTTCTATATTGATCTTGGGAAGGGTCTTCTCTGGCTCTTGGACACTAAGGCTTGTTTCCTTCACCAGATTAGGGAAGTTCTTAGCTACAATTTGTTCGACTATCTCTTCTAGACCTCTCTCTTTCTCCACCCCCTTGGGATTCTGATAATTCTGACATTGGAACGTTTCATTGAGTCAGTAATCTCCCGAAGCTTTTTTTCATGAAATTGGAGGGTTTTTTCCCCCATGTTACCTCTCTTTCCTTCCTTTCTATCATCTCACCCTCTAACTCACTAATTTGTTCTTCTGCCTCATTTACCTGGCAGTCAGAGCATCCAGTTTAGACTGCATTTCCTTCATAGAATTCTTAATTTCTGCCAGGTTCATTCTCATTTCAGTCTTTAGAGATTCTGTATTTTCATTAATGTTTTTCTCAAGCCTATACATCATCTTGATAATTGTTACTCTGAAATCCATTTCTGACATCTTGGTATATCCATGTCCGTTAGTTGTGTGGCAGAGGCCACAGTCTCTGTTTCTTTCCTTCTTTGGGGGTTCCTCTTTGTCATTCTGATGAGGTGTGGTTGTGGGGATATACAGAGTCCCAATTATTGACCAGGACCCAAACAAGATGCTCCTGTTTTATAGGGACCTTAGGGATGTGGGCTTCTTCTTTCAGCCTACCTCTGGGGGAGGGGCCTGCCGTGCTGATACTCAGGCAACCCTGTTTGGGCAGAGTTGCCCTGCCCCCTGTGGAGGGGGGAAATGGGCTCAGTGAGAACTGGTTTTTTGGAGTGGGGGTTGTTCTCTGGCGGCTGTCCCTGGCAGCTTTCTGTGTCTCTTCTGAGAATCAGAGCAGCAATGAACGTATCCAAACCTCTGTCTCAGAACAGGGAGATCGCAGTCTGCTCTTCACTGAGCTCTCCTGGCCACTCTAACTCTGTCTCTGTCGGTGCTACTAAAACCCGCAGCATTCCCGGTTATGCGCCCCACAGCTGCTCTCCCAGTCCTCACTCCCAGGGCTGACACGTCTCTGCCCTTTGTGCTTCTAAAACTGCCAGCTGCCCCGGTTCATGCACCCGCTCCAGGTTTCAGTCTGGTTTCCCCTTTGCTGCCAGTCTGCTAGGGCGGCCCACTCCCCAGCGTGGGAGGCTTCTGCCTTCCCGGCGCATGTGCGTGGCGGCTCCTCCCCTTCCGTTTATCTTCGCTATCTGCCCGGAGACTCTCGGCTCCCCGCTTCATACCTCAAGACCAAGCACCAGAGACGTTCTATTTGAAGAGATCGAGATGTATCTTCTTATGTCTCAGGCTGATTTCGTGAGTGTTCAGGATGGTCTGGTAGATATCCAGCTCGATTCAGGGAACTGGTTGAGATAGGGTCCCCTACTCCTCCGCCATCTTTCCCCCCTCCTGTCTGGGGCATCTTGATATCTCCCCAACACCAGAGACTATGGTTTAACGGCACCTGGATAAAGGTAAATTCTAAAAGCTTCCCAGTTTACTATAATCTGTAACTAGGTTGTGTAACTGCTGCAATTAAAGGACAACAGATGTCTCAATCACTACTTTTAAAATTCTGTGTGTAAAATGGGGAGAAAAGAAGAGGTGGATACGACTTTGGTGGTTTGTGTAGGGGAGAGGGCAGCAGTGGGAGCGGGTTGGAGGATAGGCTGTTTTGTTGTTAAAATTTAGTGAAGAATTAGGTGGGCTTGTGTGCTTTTTAAAATTATTATTGTGGTAGCTTATCATCTGCTTAGGACATAAAGAGATTTCTCTCACAAGATGAGGTTGATGGGATTGTTTCTTAGAGGACCAGCAACTGCCAAAGATTTTACTGAAGAGCATGCTTTATCCTTTCAGCTTGTGTGTATTTTAACTATTTTATGTCTTTGTGTTACTCAGATCTGTAATTGACACAAAATGTCAAAATACTTGAATCAAAACTCACTTGAAGACTAATTTCTATCATTAGCCCAAATCAGATACACTTCCTAATAAAGAAACAGAGCTGAGGATCAAATTGATTTCCTTTGAGTGCATGTGGTGTCACTTAATAAAGATCGAAGGGATGGAAATCTACATGTAAAAAGTTAATACTGTGCGGAGCTTTCCCATCAGTGAGTCACAGATAGCTTACAGGTGCATGCCATGCAGATGGGCTACAGGGGTGGGTATACAGCTTGGGATAATTGGGGCTCCCAGGCTGCAGCAACCTTATTGGCTAACCTCAGGTTATCTTACAAATATTCTTTTTAAAAAAAAAAGTGTATATCTTGACTGAAAAAGACAGAAAAGCTTTGCATACAGAGATTATTTCTCAAATAAGCTATGAGTGCCCTTATGAGAATCTCAAGTTTACATTAATCATGTACTTCATTTTATATTGAATTACAGAATTTCTGAGAAAACTTTCTTGCCTTGTCAACCATCTTCTTCATAAACATTCTACCACTCACAGCAAGAGTGAGTTCCTTAATCTACGTATTACTATATGACTCACAAGACTTCAAAGCAAAAAATCAAAGGGATTCCACACTGTTGGTTTTTTCCCTTAGAATAAACAATTCCAGATGACTCCCCCTCCTCCTATCCATTGCTGTGCTCCTCACCCCACCTTCCCACCAAACATTCTTCCATTTCCTCCGAAGATCCCTAAAAGTCATTAATCAATAGGAAAGCCTTTCACTCCACAAAATATAGAAAGGTATTGAGATGAAAGACAAGGAACTTTTGAGAATAAGCACATTTTATAAATGTACTGACATAATTGTGCCAAGACTTTTTTTTTTTTTTTCTGAAAGGCTTCATCAGATTTTATTATACGATTTTGATGAGGGAAGACTTGGTATATAATGAGCATACATATGTTGAATGGGTTTCTTTGAAGATGTGAAAGGGGAAAGGAGAAAACCCACAAATACAAGCCTGAGCTTTGCTTATCTCTCTTTCATCGATGATCATCCTGGCAACATTCATAACTCAGATTTCAAGCTTCACGAAAGAGTAAGGAGCCACCAAACAGAGATGTTTGCCCAGTAGATAGTAGAGTAAATGCCCCATAACAAAATCATTTTTCTTTAAATTAACGTGACACTCAACCACCATTTTAACTGTATGGAAATATTTATTTGTAATAAGCACAATATACTAGCATAATACATGGATGTCTCCAAACATAGTGATTGTACTAAGATTATTCCTTGATGGCATACTAGTTCTGGTTCCTAACAGATTTTCAGAAGCTTTTTAGAGGAACCATCTTCAAATGTCATAAAGCAGAGCTGTTGCTTATTTAATATCTTATCAGACCACCCCCAACCCCATCATCTACCTTTACTCTTACTGCCTGCGCTTTGGAGATGCTCTGAAGGTCAAAATCTAAGAGAAAGATGACCACTGAGCTCTTAACTGTGGAAAGAGCAAAAGCAAACTGTTCTCAAGATTTGCTCATTTAGTTTTAAAGCAACAGTGGCCATGACCTTGTAATTTTCTCATCAGAAAGTTATTCATCATTTAATTTCCATGAAACAGGACTGCTGGACATTCCTAATATATTTAGATAAGCTGATTTCATACAGATAGGATTTCCTATTAGTCAAAGAGGTGGATATCACTGACCTCACAAATTAGGAGGAAGGAATCTGCTTAGGCTGGCTTAAAAATAGCTCCTCTTTCAGACATCGTCCTCACCTTACAAAATAAGTTAATAGAGGTTATAAAAAAAGACTGGTTTAGTAATTTTGACAGCAAAGAACTGGTTTGATAACTCCTACAATTTCCACAAGATAATTCTGACAAGAAACACTAAATAAGGCATCAATCAAATCTTTTGAAAAAATATTTAAATCTGAATCTACCTAAAATTAACAAAATTATTTTACTATTTCACTTTCAACAATAACAAAAGGGATATTCTATAATTGAGAGATGGGCAATTTGATGTGCACTAATTCTGCATCATAAGATTTAAAAGAAAATGCAGGAACCCTGAGACAACCAAGTAGCAGTTATAGAAACCCTCTTGGGTTCATTAAGAACTAACTTTCAAGTCCTTAAAATTATATGGACGTAACAATGGCAACAAAAATCTATGATACCATTTTCAAATCCTGAATTCATCAAATGGCAGTCTGAGAAGATGAGGAATTATAGGTAGTTTTAATTTTTTCATTTATTTTCTGAGGGCGCATAGTAGTTTCAAATCAATGATTTGAAATCTAAATCCAAAAAATTATATATGTTCTCGGCCTCTTCTCTAGGCTTGTTATAAAATTGCTAGAAGCAGGACACCTGGGTGGCTCAGTCGGTGAAGCATCTGCCTTCAGCTCGGGTCATGATCCCAGGTCCTGGGATCGAGTCCCACATCAGGCTCCCTGCTCAGCACGGAGCCTGCTTCTCCCTCTGCCTGCCATTCCTTCTGCTTGTGTTTTCTCTCTCTTTCTCTCTGAGAAATAAATAGATAAAATCTTTTTTTAAAAAATTGCTAGAAGCTTCACCAGAAGGAGCATAGCTCATACCACACCATATATTAGAGTCAAAAGATCTGAGTTTCTGTCTCCGTTCTCTGATTTTAGAAAAATATCACTTAAATATCTAATCCTAATTTTTATCATTCATATAATGGGGTGCTATTTCCAAGGGTCCTTAAAGCACTATCCTGTGATTCTGTCAATGACAGAAGTTATTTTAATTGGACTGCACCCTGAAACTTGACCCTTTGAGAGCCTGATGGGAGGATTTTATTGAATAACTTGATCTATAATGAGCTCTCAAGGAGCCTTCTGAGAGATTGACCAGCAAGTAAGAAAGCTCAGCTTCTTATTTGAAAGGGCAGGCTATTAGCTTAGCCATTAATCTAAGTCAGTCACATCTTTTCACCATTCCCTTTGCCTGAGAATCTGGAGTATATAGGCAAGGTGAGAGAAAAAGCCCAAGTCCCATTGCTCTGTGAATGTCTTTCAGTTTATGCGCATGCACCCTCATGCCTGAGTTCCTGCTCTTTTCCTCCTGCCATTGATCATATTTTCAATTAGTTGTTTGTTGTCTTTTTCAGGTTCGTCCAAGAACTCCATGGTAGCAGAAAGCAGGTAAGTCTTCTTCACTCTTCTGTCTCATACATAACATAGGGCCTAGCTCTTAATAAGATATCAACTGAATTATTGAAGCGAATTCAATCAAATGAATGATCACTAAGAATGTTACATTAGTAACTTGGTATTTTAAGAGAAGACTGAATCACAGTATATCCAGACAGAGAGAGAGCAGTAAAAATCTTAAAATAGCACCCAATCTTACTTTCCCCATATTTATTTATCCCTCCTCTAAACCTAACCTGTGAAAGGGAATAAATAGAGCTTAACAGCTTCTCTCTCTCCACCTGCTCTCAGGCTTAATTAGCAGGGAAATGGTCAAAAGGCAGGCAGCAGGAGGGAAGAGATAAATGAAACTTTGACACAATCTGATAGCCACAGGTCCTGACTCAGGATGGGCTGGGGAGAAAGTATTCATAAAATGCTAGGATCCTATATTATTTCTGCTCTGACCAGGAATGCTAAATAAGACAAAAGAAAACAAAATGAAAGACTCTTTTAAGCCCACATCTTACCTTAAAAATGAAAGTGGCAAGAATTTATATTTCAGATGCTGGAAAACTATACAGTATCCTCACTGTTGCATTTTATCTGTGCTTCGTGTATTTCCAAGTGGATTATGCATGCTTGTGTGTGGGGTGAATATATACCTTCACTCATGTGTGTACCTGGATATATGTGTAGGCAACAGTAAATGTGAGGCCCCTAGACAAGGGCGTTTGCTATAGAAAAAAAATGACCATGCTTTACAAGCATTTACTGCCTTCCCTGGTGCTGATTATTTATCCTGAGGGAAGTATTCCCAGCCTGTACAGAATGTGAACAAGAACACAGAAGGTTAGAACTTTGCAACTGCATTCATAATAGGACAGGTTGACTTGCAAATCCTACTGTGCTAATATTTATGATTTGTAATGTATTCTTGCATCCTCTGCTTAGCAACAAGGGAAAAGGGTTTAATGAATATGAATTTGGCTGTCGGGAAGAAATGTGGAGGACTACAGTTATTACATATTGGCATCTTAGCTCAGAATTCCACCCACCATTCGATAAGATTGAATTCTATTTAACTTTCTAAGAAGAAATGAATAACTACTCAAAATCCTACCTGCATCCTCCGTTCAATAATCTATTTCCTATAACTATTTCCTAAACCATAGTAATGAATTTGATTTAGCATTTAATCACTTACACAGCACTATCTCATATGCAACCTCTCCCTACACCTGTCAAAACTCTGCTAACCCACAGAGCCTCAGCTCAAATGCTGCCTTTCACCAGCGCTGTTCTGCATTCCCTAGATTCCTAGGAATCAATGCCTCTTTTTCTCCACCCTGTATAGAGATATTCTGCTCTGCCTCTCTAGGGGCAGGCAATGTTTGCAGTGGGGGGTCTTACTGCCCTAACACTGTAGGGGGTCAGTCTAAGTCTGAAGTTCTTGCACAGGAAGCCCATCTGGCTAAAGATGTGAGTCACATTCTCCAATGCGATCTTTGTCGGAGATAAAGGTAATCTGTACCTCCCATCTGCTTTATTTTCTTTGTCCTATTTCTAACTGCTTTAGAGAAGAAGGGGGTGATTTATCCAGTCTCTCAAAGACCCCAACAGTCTCCCAATGATTTCCCTGCCAGCATTCCCCTTATTCAATCTCCTGCCTGGCTCTGCACAGCCACTCTTGACTGGGGTCCCCCCTACCTTGCAAGATAGAATCCACAATTCTTAGTTCGTGTTTTCTCCTAAGGCAGAAACCCAGGCAAAATCTTGGGGTGCATACAGTGTATTAGTGAGGTCATCTCCCCGAGTGGTAGCGAGAGATTTGGGAAAGGGATGGAAAGAGGGAAATCCATTTTAAAGGTATGTTATCAAAGTCACTGAAGGCAGCAAGTCTCCTTCCTGCCTCTAAACTCCTAAGGATCACATAGAACGCTTCTCAGAAATATCCACCTAAGGACTGACCAGGAGAACGAGTTATCTGTAAGCTCCTGTCTGCCGTTGGTTGGAGGAGCCTGCACGTCTGGGCTGCTCACACAGGCTTGAGAAGTGGGTCCTCCGGCATCTATGGCACTGGACCCTTTCCAGAGTGAAAAGTCAAAGACGTGTAGTTCAGTTTTAGGGTCAGACATCGTCTGCACAAGGTGAGTGAGTTGAAGGCTGCATCAAACCAGCCACGGCTGAAATTAGAAGTGAGGCTAAGAGAATGAGTGGGGTCATCAAGGGCACGTGAAGCACTGGGCCTTCGCGATTCCACCTCGAGCAGGCATTACCGATATTTGCAGCCTCATATTCTGCCACTTCTCGTTCCCGCACGAAAGGTGCCTAGTGCTGAAGAGCTTGCAGTTCTGCAAATACTCTGTTCCATTTCATAGTCCTTGCTTTTCCCCGCATGGGTGCTTTCACATTCTCACTCCTACTCGTGTCCAAAGCTCTGCTTAGCTCATCTTTCTACATAAGCTCATCTTTCCTTCCTTTATATTATTTCACGACACTGCAGTAATACCTGTTATTTAGCACATGAAATACCATGTTTATTTATGTAACTATTTTATTGAAGTATAATAATCAATAAAAACGCATAAATTCTAAGCACATTGCTTAATGAATTTTCCCAAAATGAACACATCTATGTAACCACCAGGTAGATAAAAGATATAGTATTACCAGCAGCCCTCCCTGTGCCCCATTAAAAGCACAAACTCCTCCTCAAAGTAACCACTATATTAACTTTTATCACTTTAGGTTATTTTTGTCTTTTTCTCCCCCCAAATTTATATAATTGGACTTATACAATTTCTGTTCATTTGTCTAATTTCTTTCATCCAACCCCTTTGTGAGATTTACTCAAGCACTTGTGCATAGCGATTTTTTCCAATTCTTTATATTCCATTGTGTTAATATATCACAATTTGGATTTCTTAATTAATAGAATTTGAGGTTATTTTAAGACTTAGAATAATATGAAAAAAGCTTTATGATTAAAATCATACAAATGTGCATCTATTTCTATTGTGTATATACCTAGAAATGCTTCCTGCCTTAGTTACTTGGGCTGAAATTGGTATAGCTAAGATAGGCTTCTTTTGCTTGGTATTCTTGTGGCATACATTTTGTGTTTTTAGGTGGTGTTTTTTGTTTTTGTTTTTTGCAGCGTATTACTTTCAGTCTTTTTTATTCTTATGTTTAAGATTTCCCTTTTGGGAGCATATAATATATAAACTTGGGTTTATATTTCTGCTTCTCCAGAAAGAGGCTTTGAATTTTCAGTGGTTAGGCTTCCCTGGGGTGGTGCTTGTAGATGAGTGAATCAGTCTAATTCTGACTCTGCATCTTAGGGAGTCCTTCTGCCAGAAGTCACATTCTTCAGGGTGGGACTGAGGGACTCAGTGCTAAGGGTACAGTTAGTGTTGCCAGATAAATGCATCATGTTCAGTTAAATTTAAACTTAAGATAAACAGTGAATAATGTTTCAGTGTCAGGTGTATTCTAAATATTGCATGGGACATACTGATTTGTTTTTCTGAAATACAAATTTAAGTGGGTATCCTGGATTTTCATTTGCTAAATCTGGCAAACTTTGGTACATGCATTCTGATAATCAAATATGAGTATTTTGTCCATTAGCAGTTGATGTAATTACTGATACATTTAGATTAATTTTGGGCATCTTACTATTACGTTGCTTTTTTTCTTCTTGTTTTTTATTAACCAAGTATTTTTTATTTCATAATAAAACTAACAGTCTATTAGCCTATTAGTTACATAAGCTTTTACTATTCTTTTAGTGTTGCTAGAGATTATAGTATGTCCTAATTTATTAAATTCTAGGGAATTAATACTTAATGCCACATCCCAGAATGCCGGGATTATAAATTCTTTAACTTTGAAATTTCGTAATTTTGTTGAAGTGTATCTTGATTCTACGTATATGTTAAACTCTACGAGATACCATAATTTTGTTAATTTATACTTAGACCTTTTCCATTTTTCTTCATTATTTCTTGCATTTCAGTATTTCTGTCTGAGATAATTTTCCTTTTGTCTTAAAAACACTATTTTTCCTTTTTTTAAGAGTCTACTGTTGACAAATTCTCTCAATTTTTGTTTTATTGGAAGGGTCTTTGTCTTGCATTCATTTTTTGAAAAATAGTTTCTCTGTGCAAGAGTGTTAGGTTGACATTTACTTTTTTGTTGTACACGTTAAAGTTATAATACCCTTATCTTCTTCCATCCATTGTTAAGAAATGAGCTCTCCAGGGGCGCCTGGGTGGCTCAGTCGTCTGCCTTTGGCTCAGGGCATGATCCCGGCATTCTGGGATCGAGCCCCACATCAGGCTCCTCCGCTAGGAGCCTACTTCTTCCTCTCCCTCTCCCCCTGCTTGTGTTCCCTCTCTCGCTGGCTGTTTCTCTCTGTCAAATAAATAAATAAAATCTTAAAAAAAAAAAAAAAGAAAAAAGAAAAGAAATGAGCTCTCTAGGGCCTACAGTTTATCATTAAAGGTAATGTGCCTTTCTCTCCCACACAAAGGTATTTTTTGCTTTTAGTATTCAGCAATTTTACTCTGATGTACTTTTCCTTGTTTTTATTTTTATTAGAGTTTCTTGAAATTGTGAATTGATATTTTTTATAATTCTGAAAAATTATCAGTGATTATCCTTTTAAATATTGCTTCTGAATCATTCTCTTGTTCTCTCCTGGGATTTCAGTTACAGGCCCTATAAATTATTATACAATTTTAAAGTATATCCCATCCATCTTTCTCTATGTGCTTCAGCTGGATATTTTCCATTAATCTATTTTCTCTTTGATTAATCTTCTCTTGAATCCAATCTCCTGTTAAACTCATTTATTAAATTCTCAATTTCAATTATTGTGTTCCCTATTTCCATCTGATTAATTTTATAAATTTCAGTTCTTCAGTGAAAGTTGCTATCATCTTTTCTGCTTTTTCAGCATATTAGCCATAGCTATTTTATCTTATTTTTTTTAAAGATTTATTTATTTATTTTAGGGAGATTGAGCACAGGGGGAGGGACAGAGGAAGAGGAACAGAGAGACTCCATGAGCACAGAGCTCAACGCCATCCTTGGTCTCGTGACGCGTGAGATCATGACCTGAACTGAAATCAAGAGTCAGACATTTAACTGACTGTACCACCCAGGTGCCCCTTAACCATAGTTATTTTAAAGTTTATGTCTGATAACCAATATTTGGCCTGTTGGTGGATCTATTTATATTTTTTGTTTAGTCTCTTGCCCTGTTTCTTGGTGTGCCTGTTAATTTTTATTGACTACCTGAAACATGTCTGAAAAAATTATAGAATTTCTAGAAAATTTGTTCATTTGTTCTTCATAGACTACTCTACAGGGTCCAGTGCTCAGTACTCCTATCCAACACTGGAGTTTTGACACCCATGTTTTCTCATTTACAGATCTGTTTTCCTCACCAAACTGTGAGCTTCTTGAAGATAGGGACTGCATCTTTGTGCTAATTATTCACAGCCAGCACAGGGCCCGGTGCATATTCAGTACTTAATAAATACACATTAAACCAAATTGAATGACCAGTGGGTTGAGACTATAAAAACTGTCCAGAATCATGTGCATGAAATTTAACTTGAAGGGGAATTTTTAACATTTCAGTCGTCTATGAACTTTTCCAGATTTTCATACTTTTTTGACACTTCTGTGATACAACTAGCATAGCAAATAGCTTCATAAATTATTTCTTTTCCCTGTCATATAATGGGAATCATTCCTCCAATCCCAATGGAAAGTGGCAAGCCAGTAAAAGGATACTATTTTTTTGCCACAAAATATAATTATAGGTTAAAGAAAAATAGCTTTGAAAGTCTCACGCTGTTTCCAGCGGTTGATGTTTCTTTGTCTGGTTGCAATAGACTACAAGATGAACACTTTAGTCTACCAGCGACCAGTCAGACCGCTTTCCTTAGCTTCCTTAGCTTGCGTCTGCACTGCCTTATCCTGCCTTATCCTGAAGGCTTTTCCCCCCATTTCCACGAAGCAGTATGAAGGACAACACTGTAGTGACTGCAGTAAATTTTTGTTTGCTCTTTGTCTGATAACGTCATTACTTTGGTTACTGTTTCTTAGATATTTTAATAAACTCTCGAAAAAACGCCTCTGCAGAACATTATGATGTTCTCATTCTTGTTTAAAGATTGAATTTGTAATAACTTACATTCCATCAAATACTGGGAAAAACTAATGTGTAAATATGGTATATAGATGGATTTTATATAGCTCCAAAGGGAACAAAGTAAGATTAGTTATAAAGTTACAAGAAAATATATTTCATTTAAATATGAGGATTTTCTAAAATTAGAATCTTTCAACTACAAAGTGGCTGGAACTAGAAGATAGAAAATCTATTACTAAGTCTTTTTAACAGCAGAGCTGGATGACCTCTTGAAAATGTCATAGGAAGTTTTTCAATAAGTTTTTATAAGTTTAAAGTTTTAATCCAAATAAAGTTGCTTTGTTATTATTTCCCTCAAGTCCTGCTTCTTCTAAAACAATGCTTATAATATATATTTTATATATATAATATTATTGTATACTAGGTGTAATGCAGAAAATAAACCAAGTGATATGATTGTGGTTCAGTGCTTATTTTAGATTGAGGAGTCAGGGGGTCAACTGAAATCTGATGGTAAAGAATCAGCTGCAAGATCTGGGTGAAAAAAAACATTCTACAGAGAGGAAACAGCTAACAACAACCTCCTGAGGAGGAAACAGTTTGTCATGGTAAAAGATTAGAAAGAGAACCACTGTGGCAAAAGCCTAGCAAGCAAGGGCAGGGGTCGTACAGAATGAGGGGGAGAAGGAGACCAGGGTTTCTTTTTCCCCACAAGTTTTGGAGATTCATCATGCATGTGATATGTTCCGGAAAATTTGTACCATATTCTCCATATCTCCTCTGTAATCCTTCACCAAACCATGTCTCCTGGGTTCAAATTTGTCCATATGTACTACTATCTCTCTGCAGTTACTCTGGTTTCTTACTATAGCCAATTAATGGAACTGTCATATGTCAGTGTCCTGCTGCAGAGCGGATGAGAAGGCCCACTTCCCTTCTTGTGGTATAGTCCATTCAATTGTGTGACACTCCCTATGGTCTCAAAACCTGCTCTTTGGGTCCCTCCCTAAAAGCAAATTATCTCATTCTATAAATATTTTAGTCAACAAATATCTGTAGCCTGATTTATACGAGGCAAAAAGCCATGAACTGAATACGAGAGTGGATGAGGCAACAAATCCCTAGCAACACACAGTAGGTTGGAGTCAGAATCGTGGGTCCCTGTGCTGGCTGACATATTGTTACATGCTAAATCTGGTTGTTTCTAGCTGCTTCTTCCCTCACGGCGATTTTCCCCAAGGAGATGCCACATCTCCTGTAACTAGACTTTGGTGTAGTTCAGTCCTCCCATTCACCAGATAACCTCAGATTGTTTGGGCCCCGTGGTAGACCTGGCCTAGGCATAATCCAATATACTTTTACTTTATTCTAGTTACTAAAGCCTTCAAATATATTGATTTTGCCAAATAATAAACTTAAGGAAACATTATAATGTTCTAAAGCTGGATCATAGTGATAGCTACACAACTCTGTAAGTTTATTCAAACCAATGAATTTTACATTTACAATGGGTTAACTTTGTGGCGTATAAATTATACTTCAACAAAACTACTTTTTCAAAAACGTAGAAAAAAAATCTCCTACTCTGTATGACAGGAGCCAACATTTTAAGAGACATTACTCTAAAAGAATTACCTCATTATTTTTTTTTTTTTGCCTGCATTCAGTCTTAATTGCTTTAGATAATATAAAACATCAGTCATTCCAGAAGTCATGCTTCACCTTTTTTGCTCCGTATCTTCCCGACCACTTCTGCAGTACTTTCAACAACAAATTTTTGGTTACTAAATTTGTGAAAGGTATAGCAGCTCACCCAAACTCCCTCTACAATTCCCTACTCTTTTAATTGGACAATCATGGGATGAATTTATGACAAGTCTGAAAAAAGGAGCATTGGCCAGTGTATTTTAGCAGGACCATGATAAAGAGAGCCATGTGCTGTGCTGGCCTATGTTCAGGAGCAGAAGGAATTAGGGAACAAGGTGAAATTCATAACAAGGTTGGCAAGCATTTATTAAGTTAAAACATATGGTAAAAAAAAAAGTGTATTGAGATAAGTGAGTTGGATTGTTGCTTGGTCCACAGTGGACATCCTTGGTGACTATTTTTCTAGTAGCGGTATATTAACTCCCGGAATTTCAGTTTTTGTAATTCCTTATGACTTTTCATTTGTTTCTTAAACAACTTAGGTGTATTTATTTTTAAATAAAGAACAGGGAAGAAAAATAAAATAATAAAGGAAAAATGAGAAGAGATGGGATTTACCTTTTTCATATATTTCCTAATTCGTTCTAATTCCCTTTCAGCCAATTTTTCCTGCTGTCGTTGTTTGAGAATGTTTCCATAAAATATTAAATTTTATTACTTGTTTGAGTAAATGCATACAATTACTAAAGAACATTGTTTGAATAAGCATATACCTATAATGAAGGTGATTAGCATCATTTCAATGCACAAGTTCCTCTATGATGACTAAAGGGTCATTATCTCTTGGCTAGATCGGTTATGAACCTGAGGCCTCACTACTTCAGGTATTTGTGTTATGAGACCACTATAGTAGAAAGTAATCGTGTCTGGAAGTGTTCCACACTGGCAGTGAAATTGGAATGACCCAGTAAAACATCAATACACCTTCAGTTATTCTTTTTCCCCTCGGTGTCTGGAATGAATAAGACCACATGGCATTTGCTGGGGATTAAATTCTAATAGCAGTTTCTGGCCAAATCAGTTCCAAATCATTCATGTCAGCTACTTATTACACCCTAGGATGTAGTCCAAAGAGTGTTTTTTACATGTATTTATATTTATATATCTTACATTTTGTCTTCCCATTGCTGACTCTTCTTTCTTTTTTTGAGTAGAGATCTGCTCCACTGTCAGAATGATTCTACTGGTGCTTTGTATACTCTTCACTTTAGTTAAGGTTTGTCATTCATCCAATGTGACCCCTACATATTATTATATTTGGTAGATCTTGGTAAGCAAAATTCTCCATCTTCTTAAAACTGGCTGCTGCCAATCTGTGTCTGATCACCCACGTTCATAATATAATGCCAATCGGATTGTGTCACTGCTCTCCTTAAAATCCTTCAGTAATTCTCCATAGCCTTCAGGCCAAAATCCAAACCCCTTTGCTTGGCATACAAAACTCCTAATGACATGCCTGATTCCTGCCTGCTACTTCGGGCTCATTGTCCACTATTGTCCCCACACAACCTTTGTTTTCATCATTTGGAACTTTCCGTAGTTTACTTAGTCATCATGCTTATGAGCCTGCAGTTTTCTCACTTGAGAATTTTCATTCTTCTCACTCCCCCCTTCTTCATCTAATTATTACCAAAATATAGCCACCTTTTCTGCCATTCTTCTGTACATTCTTGATCATAGCATTTATGACATAGTGCTGTCATTGTGGAGTTAATGGCTGTTCTCTTCTAAGAAAACTTCTGTTTCTTGAGAGAAAATACCAAGTATTATTTGTCTTTAAACTCCAGATTCTAGCAATGTTTCTTCATATTGAGTATTCAATGTATGTTTGTCAAATAAACAAACGAACAAATGAATAAGGAATATGTTGTACTTGGCACAATAAATCAAATGAATACAGTTTATCAGCCATTTTATGGGATGAAAATCTTGATTATCATTCCAAAGTCTTAGAAAATAATTCTAATAGCATCAACTAAATCCGCATTTTGCATATGCCTTTAAAGCTATATATATATATATATATAGTTCTCTCCCCAATTACAGTAGCTCAAATCTCCTTCCTCTTACCTGGCCTCATTTCTTATCAAGATATAGAAAACTTTTGTCTTAGTTTTAAACCCAATATTCAAATTGTAGAATCCTTGAGTGAACTAAAATTTGTTAAATAATTATATGCCAAGCCAATACTTCATTTTATTATTTATTGAAGTACTAAGACAAAGGATGCTGAAGCTTCAATATATGCAGTTAAGTCAGTTCTATCTGTGCTTCAATACCTAATTCATCTAAATTTCTTTTAAGGGATTCCCCAGAGACATTTTTAGTTTGAAATATATAGTTAAATTGGAAATTATTTATAAAAGCATTCTCACCAAAATTTCCTTTGTTCTTCTTTGATTTTTTAAAAGATTTATTTATTTTTGTTTTAGAGAGAAAGCATGTAAGTGGAGGGGAGGGGGGGAAGAGGGAGAAGGAGAGAGGGAGAGGAGCAGACTCTCCACTGAGCAGGGAGCCCTGTGTGCTGAGACCTGAGATCATGACCTGAGCCAGAACCAAGAGTCAGATGCTTAACCAACTGAGCCACCCAGGCGCCCCATGTTCTTCTTTGATTTTTAATGTCTTAGTCATCCCCATTTCTTTGTACATCTCTTACCTCAGGTTGATTTGTTCAAAATACAGACTATTTATTTGTCATACCCTAGCACTGTTCTGACCTGCTGTCTGTCCAGGGATGACAATTTAGTAAAAGAGGCAAGGGCATATTTTGAAATTGCTCTGCTTGTGTGGGTTCTTCCCTCTGGAAAAGACCTAGCTATGACTTTGGAGTTGCAATAATGTCAGGTCTTGCCAGTGCCAAAATCAAGAAAATAATTACTAGCTAGCTCTGTAAATAGTGACACCCATATTCAGGCCAGAAACCCAGAAATCACTTTCAAACATTTCTCTCCTCCATCTATCCATAAGAGTCTGTACTATATCTTAAATCCACCAGTTTTGTCATTTTCCACTGCCTCCATTCTATATGAATCCACCGTCACTTCTCACTTGAATGACTACAACAACCATCTAACTTGCTTCCCTTCCTTCTGTATCAATTCTGGCAAGACTGTCTCCATACCACAGCCTGGGGTCTTCAGCAATCTGATGACATTGCTCTCTCTCATTAAATCCATCAAGAGTTCTCTATTGCTGTTAGGTGAAAGTCTGCATTTCATGGCCTATGGATTTCAACTTACGTGTCCAACTTGATATCTTTCATACTCTTCCTCTCTTCCCTAATTCCTTTCCAGACACACATATGTACACATGCACATGCGTGTGTTCACGTGCACACAAACACACACACAGAGACCACTCAACTTGTCAGTTCTTTGAATGTGACACACTTTTGTCTCCTCTTCCTTTGCCTGGCTACTCTTGTGCAGATATCATTTGCTCTTGGGAAATCTCCCTGGACCCATATACCCTGTTAGATGCTCCCAAACTACCCTGCTATATTGTAATGTTCTTTCTTTCTTTCTTCCTTCCTTCCTTCCTTCCTTCCTTCCTTCCTTCCTTCCTTCCTTCCTTCCACTGAGGTACTGAGCCCATTGCAGGTCCTGGTTCAGGTACTCAGTGAGCCATTATGGAATTTTAAAAATGAATGATTCTATTCAAAGTTCAGAATCCATATAGTTTGGATGACTTGTCATAATGAGGCATACTTTATATGGTGCCCTGAATGTAATAGAATAATTAAATTTATCTCCTCTATAACTACATGGCACTGACTTTTTCATCTGCTCATCTAGAGAACTTACCCCTAAATTGCTATGGAGGAAGAAATCAACAAGAGCCGCCATTAATATTTGACATCCATCACTCATGAAAAAGTTCTGCTTTAAATATTTTTAGTTTAAAATTAAATTTGCTATCAGACTTTTCATATATGTCATGCAGTCTGCTTTGGAGGTATTCCAAATATGATGATCTACCCAAATAATGTTCTGATCACAGAGCCAACAATACACAAAGTTCTGGAATAACTTCAGAAGGTCCTGCATCATCTCAATATGCCAAAGTAAAACTGAAAATGTTTGTTATTTTTTTTCTTTCTAATTTAAGAGAGGAAAGGTGATCCAACAAAGGTGAACCAAAAACTCCCTTGAAGGGACTGGTAGAGGATCATTTTGGATGCTTTCCCCTGTACTCTGCTCTCACTTTGCTTCATGCATGGTAGTTACTCAGCAAAGACCTACTGAATTGGAGACTATAGTACATTCGAAAATGAACACTTTTTATCACAAACGATTGTTGAAAAGCATTCCTTGCTCCTGGTTTTTCATTAAATGTATTTTCCCAGACAGTTCTGCTGAATACTCCTAAAATTGAATTTTCCCAGACAGTTCTGCTGAATACTCCTAAAAATGAATACTCCAAAATTAATGAAATTTTGCTCATTTAATCTTGCCTGTTTGGACTGTGTAATCTATTTTAAAAGACAATCTAAAACTACAACTGTGTAGATATTAGTGTAAATAGCATTATGTATATTTTGTTTGCTCTGTTATCTATTTACCCTTACTGGATGGGGTAAATAATTTATTAATACTGTTTAACTCTATTGGGTAGGTTGTTCCATGTCCTCTCAACTCCTACACTTTTTATCCCAAAGGGAGCCATTCATTCACTTCCCAAACCTTTAAGGAGAACCTACTATTTGCATGAAGCTGCACTAGAAAACGGGAATCCAGCAGTGAGCAACAACAAAATAACATGCTCCTGGTCTCACAGAACTTACTTCTTAGTGGGAATGACGCAGAGCAATCATTAAGTTTATAAAACTAGTCCCGGATTGATCCATGCCACAATATTAGTTGCATATGTTTGTATAATTTGATTGTCAAAAATGAAGGCATAAACTAGACAATTTGGGAGGTGCGAAGGAGAACAAATATTAAGGAACTTATCCAGACATGTCCTTAATATCTTTTATTTGGGAGCTTTCAATTTTTGGCATTAAAGGGGCCTCTCCTTTTTTTTTTTTTTTTTTTTTTTTTGGTCTGTGTTACAGAACATCATATCTGTATTACTGTTGTAACAAAAATTCTACATAAATTACTTTTCCTTTAAATGAATAAAGTCCATCAAAATGTTTATAGCACATCCGTTTTCCTGAATAGGAGGAGGTCTATGTACATAAAAAGAAACAGTCCTTGTGAAACCAATACCAATATCACATAAAATCTGTGATATGATATTCCGTTCTAAGTTTTTTCTCCTTCCCATAGGCCACTCTGCATGCTAGAGCAAGGCTTAGGTAAGAGCTATAAAAGCACTCTTATCTTACTAAGCCTCTTGGGTGGATAAAAATAGGACACATTTAACTCAGGTGAATGAAAATCTTCAAACTTCTAAGTTTTTGTATTTTTATGTGTGGGAGAGGTAAGCATTGACATGGAACAAGCAGATTCTCAACAAAACAGTATTTTATTGCTAAACAAATGTTATTTTCCTTCATCATTGCAGTAGGATCTAGTGTCTTTCACTCACAATCATCTCTGAAAACTGTTGAAAATTCAGCAGCCTCTGAAGTGCCCATGTGGGCAATTAGAATCACCTGATTCTACATGCTATGAATGGATGCAATTAAAAGTCTGCATTACAATGGATATAAAATTGCACCCTTCCTCTGGGATGTCCTTCTTATAGAATCTGAAAATAGGCAGCCTGGAAAGGGCTGGTCTATTGGAAGAGATGTGAAGCTTTTCCAGGGGAACTCCAACTCTTGTCATTCATTCATTCTACATGTATTTCTTGAGTGTCCATGTAAGGAAACAAATGTCAGTATAAGGAAACCCCCTAACTTTCTTAAAATAATCAAGTCCAGATCATCCTTAATGTGGAAGAATGCTCATATTTCTCTTTCCTTTGGGAATTGCCCCCTAATTCTTGCTGCCACTGCCATACTGATCTTAGGATTTTCTTCCAGACTAAATGTCAGACACCATGAACACATTAGGGAGTACAAACAAAAATATTGTATGGCCCCTACCTTCTCCCTCAGGTTATATTCCTAAGGGAGATAGAAAGAAGAGGGATGATAATTTTAGAAAAGTGTGATACATGTTATAAATGGGTATTTGCAGGAAGATTAATAGAGCACAGAACATCTTTTAGGTGGGTCAAGGGTTCCTAGAGATGGAGGGACATGTGTGGCTACTTTCTAAAAATGTATAGGAAGGAGTTAAGCAAATAAGGAAATGTGGGGAGAACGACGCAGGCATTTCAAGCAAAGAGATTCAGAATTTAAAGTCATGGAGGCAGGAAACAGCACAGCATCCAGGGAAGTACAAGTACTTATGTGTGGATGGAGCAAAGGATATATTTAGGGAAACAGGAATAAATCTAAAGAGGTAGATGGAAGAAAATTTATGAAAGATCTTACATCTGAAGATTGAAGAATTTGAATTTATCTTAAAGCTTTGGGAGGACTACTAAGGATTTTGAGCAGTAAAGTAAAAGGATCAGGTTTATATTCTAGATGTTTTCTTTTGGTAGCTGTGGAGATGAGCTTTCTTTTGGAGACTCAAGTGGGATGAGTCTAGAGTCAGGGAGATGTGGGGGGAGATCATTGTGTTTGTGCAGAGGAGAAATCATGAGCGCCCGAAGGCATGATGAGAATAACGATTGCTGAAAGGGAGAGGACCGAACAGTTTTGAAAGTGATCAGGAAGGAATTTGTGACTGAGTTTTGGAGTTGGGTGAGAAGGAAACACTTGAGATGTATCCACGTTTTTGCTCAGGCGGGGGGATGCTTGGTATAGGGTGCAGGACAGAGGATGGAGGAGGTGAAGCAAGTATTTCATTGCCGAGTTTGAAATACCTGTGTCATCTCCATGAGCAGTAGGCCATTCTTAACACATGTCTGACATCAAGGAGGAAGTTCTGGACTAAAAGTGACTAGGTCCATCTTTAAGGGTTTTCAGTGCTACCATTAGCTTCCTACGCTGTTGAGAAAGGTTACAAAATGTGCAATTTAACCAAACAAATATGGTACCATTTTGGAATTACTATACAGTATCTCTAAACCCACTGAATCTAAACACAATGAATAAAATTAAATGAAAAGACACATAAGTTTTTATAATCTATGAACCTGAAATGTGAGTATCTTTAAAACTTTACACAAGATCACTTTAATGCAATTAAATCACATTTTGAAAGAGGCTATCAGGCAGGATAGAGCAAGTACAAAAAGCTACCATTTTTCTTTCCTTATAATTTGATTATGCGTGAGGTGGAGAGGCCATTTTACAGTGACCAGCTAGTTCTCTCAGTAAACAAGCGGCCTCATGTGCCACGCCAGGGAGTTTAGATTTTCACCAGGTGATGAGAAGCCATTGAAAGGTTTTATGGTGGAAATAACATTACCAGACTTCGCATTATATAAAGTTAATGCTAACAGCAGTGGGAATGATGAGGAGGAATGAGGGAAGATTGTGGTCAGGAGGGAAATTTGCTATGTTCTTTCAATAATCCAGATAAATTTTGAATCAGACACTTACAATAGAACAGGTAACATTTCAGAAACTAGTAATGGTAAGAGTGTTCATGTGTATAAAGAGCTAGTGGTTATTGAGTATTTTTCATGCACTAGGCACTTTTCAAACCCTTACATGTTTTGTGTTAATTCTCATAACCACCCTATGAAATAAGTATTATTATTTTTTCTCATTTTATATATGACGATACTGAGACACCAACAGACTAAGTAACACATCCGAGATTATACAGCTAGTAAGTTGTGCTAGGATTCAAATTAGATATTGTGATCTTAGAAGCCTTGCTCTTGACCATTATACCTCAAAGGAAGCCTTGCCAAGAAAAACGGATATCTGTGGGCTTTCTGAAAACCTGGGGCTTCTGCCGTTGTTATGAGTCATCATGTGAAATAAAAATTTCATCCAAACAATTTAGTTAGATTGTCAGTAAAGACCTGGAGAAGGAAGAGGCAAAGTAGTTATATGTCTGCATCTTTGAAAATTACTGGATTTCTAACACCATCATACTCACTGTTAATAGCATTTGACTAGGAGTTAGGAAATGTTAATTTCAGCTCATTTTCACCTAGCTGAGTGACCAGATTATCACTGAGTCTTGGACTCCTAATTTACCAGATGAACGGGCTGGACTAAATTATTTTTTAAGTTTCTTCCAGGTCTAACATTCTGTAATTCTGAACGTCAGCCCAGAGGGTGCTAACGAAGAAGATACTGGTTTGGCTTAGGGGACAGAAATCCCTGAATAAGCCTGTCATCTGCAGCCCATGCGAAGCTTTGGCAGTAGTAATATGTTTGGCAAATTGTAGCTTGTACTGCGCACTCAGGGTAAATTCATCTGTTCTTGCCAAGAATTAATTGCCTCACTCTGTGGTCACCTTCATCTCAGGCTATTGGATTAGTTTGCTTGGACTGCAGTTATTAATGTAAAAATGAAATTTGGAAAGTCAGGGTTAGCATCTCCATGCTTTATTGATGTACTTGATAAGCAGTTCCAAAGCCAAAGAGAATGGTCGACCAGGGAGGGGGGATCTAAGTAAAATATCTGAGCATGGAGCATTGGACAAGAGCAGAAGAGCAATATGTTTATTTGCTTTTCAGGGTTGTTCAATTCCTTTTTATTTGAGTAAAATCAAGCAGTCCAGGTAGGTTAAAGTAAAAAATACATCTCTCTCTCCTGTATCAATTCCTCCAGTGTCACTCTTCAGGAGTAACCACCACATGCAGTTTCTTTCATATCATTTCACAAAATCCACTCCTCTGTAAGAATGGTATTCTCTCCTTCCACATACACACGTTTGATTATTTTATACTTGTTCTGAAACTTGCTTTCGTTAATGAATATATTGGGCATCTTATCAACACAGAAATAGTCTGTTTATGGCTGCTGCTGAACCATACTTTATTTTCTTGTACCAGATTTTCCTAGCTATACCATAATGTAATAAAAAATCTCTAGATGTGAAATGGTAGACTTTGTGTTAATTTGAAGAGTTCTTTACACATGCAGAAAAGTTGTGCTTTGTCTGCATATATTGCGAAAAGTTTTTCTAGATTAAATTTTTTTCTTTATGGTATTGAGTTATAAAACTCAATGTGCAGAAAAATTTGTTGTTCCTTTACTGTATAGCTTCAGTTTCTTTCATGCCTTTGCTTTCTCTAGTACTTTATTTTTTTAACATTTAAATATTTGATCCATGTCAAAATTTATTTTGATACAATAGATGACAAAAGGAACCAGGTTTATTTACTAGCTAGTATTTGTCCCAATAACATTTATTGAAGGCTTCATCTTTTCCCACTGATATTTATATGCTAAATTTCATGCACAGTATCTTTAGTCCTGTTTATCTACTGTTTATTTCTGTTTATCAACTCTTTCTGTGTTTCCTTACATCAGTACTGATCTTTAATTGGTAGAATTTCCTTGGGAAGCCATCCAGCCCTGGACTTTTATTTGTTGGGTTTTTTGTGATTACTGATTCACTTTCTTTGCTGGTTATTGGTCTCTTCAAATTTTCTATTTCTTCCTGTTTCAGTTTCAATAGTTTACGTATTTGTAGGAATTTATCCATCTTTTCTAGGTTGTCCAATTTGTTGGCATATAGTTTTT
Organism: Ursus americanus; assembly: GCF_024610735.1. Taxonomy (NCBI): domain Eukaryota; kingdom Metazoa; phylum Chordata; class Mammalia; order Carnivora; family Ursidae; genus Ursus; species Ursus americanus. Next base: position 31,517,712 of record NC_142151.1, on the reverse strand, counting down.
CATAATATTTTCTTTTAATTGTACTTCTGTGGTGTTGGTTGTTATTTCTCCTCTCATTTGTGATTTTATTTATTTGGATTCTTTCTCTTTTCTTTTTGATAAGTCTGGCTATAGATTTATTACTTTCAAAGAAGCAGCTCTTGGTTTCATTGATCTATTCTTTTTTTTTTCTTTTTTTAGTTTCTGTATCATATATTTCTGCTCTAATCTTTATTAGTTCCTTCCTTCTCCTGGCTTTGGGCTTCAATTGTTATTCTTTTTGTAGCTCCTTTGGGTATGTAATGTTAGGCTGTTTGAGATTTTTCTTGCTTTTTTAGGTAGACCTGTATTGCTATATATTTCCATTTTATGGCCATTTTTGCTGCATTTCAAAGGTTTCAGACTGTCATGTTTTCATTTTCATTTGTTTCCATGTTTTTCTTTATTTGTTCTTTGATTTCCTGGTTGACCCATTCATTGTTTAGTAGCATATTATTCACCTCCATGTATTTGTGGTCTTTCCAAATTTTTTCTTGTGGTTGACTTCTAGTTTCATAGTATTGTGGTCAGAAAAGGTGCTTGATATGATTTCAATCTTTTGGTATTTGTTGAGGACTGTTTTTTTTTTTTAACCTAATATGAGATCTATTTTCGAGAATGTCCAATGTGTACTTGAAAAAATGTATATTCTGTTTTAGGATGGAATATTCTGAATTTATCTGTTAAGTCCCTTTGGTCCAGTGTGTCATTCAAAGCCATTTTTTCCTTGTTTATTTTCTGTTTAGATTATCTGTCTATCAATTTGAGTGGGTTGTTAAAGTTCCCTACTATTATTGTGTTATTGTCAATTAGTTCCTTTATGTTTGTATTAATTGTTTTATATATTTGGGTGCTCCCATGTTGAGTGTGTAAATATTTTCTATTGTTATATCTTCTTGTTAGATTGTCCCCTTTATGGTTATATAATACATGAGCAGAAAGAGAAATTAAGGAATCAATCCCATTTAAAATGCACCAAAAACAGTAAGATCTCTAGAAATAAACCTAACCAAAGAGTTGAAAGACCTGTAATTTGAAACCTATAAAATGCTGATGAAAGAAGTTGAAGATGACTCAAAAAAATAAAAAAACATCCCATGCTCATGGATTGGAAGAACAAATATTAAAATGTCTATATTTCCCAGAGCAATGTACACATTCAATGCAATCCCTATCAAAATACCAACAGCATTTTTCACAGAACTAGAACAAACAATTCTAAAATTCGTATGGAACCACCACAGACCCCAAATAGGCAAGTAATCTTGAAAAAGAAAATAAAAACTGGAGGTATCATAATTCCATACTTCAAGTGAACAAAGCCGTAATCATCAAAATAAAAAGCTTCTGAACAGCAAAGGAAACAATCAACAGAACTAAGAGGCAACCATGGAATGGAACAAGATATTTGCAAATGATATATCTAATAAAGGGTTAGTGTCCAAAATGTATAAAGAACTTACCAAACTCAACACCCAAAAATGAATAATCCAATTAAAAATGGGAAGAAGACATGAATAGATGTTTTTCCAAAGAAGACATAGAGATAACCAACAAACACATGAAAAGGTGTTCAACATCACTCATCATCAGGGAAATACAAATCAAACCTACAATGAGATATTACCTCATACCTGTCAGAATGGCTAAAATCAACAATACAAGAAACAATAGGTATTGGGGAAGATGTGGAGAGAGGGGAACACTCTTGTACTGTTGGTGGGCATGCAACCTGGTGCAGCCACTTTGGAAAACAGTATGGAGTTTCCTCAAAAAGTTAAGAATAGAACTACCTTACAACCCTCAATTGCACTAGTAAATATTTATCCAAAAATACAAAAATACTAATTCAAAAGGATATGTACCTTGATGTTTATAGCAGCATTATTTACAACAGCCAGATTATGGAAATAGCCCAAATATTCATTGACTGATGAATGGATAAAGAAGATGTATATATATATATAATATAAGATAAAGAAGATCGATCTATCTATATCTATATCTATATCTATCTATCTATCTATATATATATATGTATATATATGTCAGTCAGAGAAAGACAAATACCATATGATTTCACTAGTGGAATTTAAGAAACAAAACAAATGAGCAAAGGGAGAAAAAAAAGAGAGAGGGAGGCAAACCAAGAAACAGACTCTTAAGTATAGAGGACAAAGTGATGGTTACCAGAGGGGAGGTGGGTTGGGGGCTGGGTTAAATAGGTGATGGGGATTAAGGAGTGCACTTGTGATGAGCAGCAGGTGTTTTATGGAAGTGTTGAATCACTGTGTTGTACACCTGAAACTAATATTACACTATATGTTAACTAACTGGAATTTAAGTGAAAAATTATAAAATAAAATGTTAAAAAATAAGCAATCTCAAACATATGAAAGTAGTTTGAAGAATAGTTGGAAGAACAAAGAAAGTGCTTTGTTTTTTTCCTGGACTATTTGAGAGTAAGGTGATCTATCTTTTTACCCCAAAGAAATATGTAAAAACTTTAGTATGGCTTTCCCACTGACAAGGATATTCACCCCACAGATGAATTTGATTTCTTTTTGCTTGAATATTTATAGGTATTAAAGTTAGTTCTATGAGGACAGATATATTCTTATTTTATTCATTCATTTACTTATTTGTTAAACAAATATTTATTTAACACGTGTGTGTGTGAATATCTAGAGTGCCGATAATGTGGGTCCTGGATGCATGGGTTATGCTCGCTTGGTGAACAATAGTCAAGCAGTTTACTTACACATGTGCTTTTCTGTATGCATTCATTCTTTTACAAGTTCTGAAAATGCGATACAATTAAACTTAAATCTCATGTGATGGTTGCACAAAAAGAAAAAAAAAATGTTTGAGACTCTGAATGGCAGGTTGTATCCACAAGCAAATCCCAAAATTCTATGCCTATATGCGCCTTTTTTTAATATTTGTCATTTGTCATTTGTGAAGCAAAAGCTTATGTCAAAGCTTCCGTCGTCCACAGTTTTGAATGATTTCTGCCAGTAAAATACAGAAAGAGTTGTATCTTCTTTGGCTAAAACTTATGATGTTACAAACCTTAAATCATACAGTGTGAACACCTATCTGTATACTGAATCTGCTTCCATGGGCACAGCACATATATCTAAAAGTTCAAATAGTTCATAGCTTTGTTTCTTAATAATTCCTGGCATTCAGCACTTCTAACTATGATTAATTTGCAAGAGCTTCTTGCTTAAATTCAATGTCATATTTACCGTCTCTAGATTTACCATCTTCTAGTAGACTCCAGAAGTTTTTGCATTTGAAATAAGATTTTTCTTTGTGCTTGGTAGGTCCTGTAAAATAACCTATTTTCTGTTTGATTTGATAACTGCGTCTCTGGTGGCAAATGAGAGGGAAATAGTAAATTTGAACAACTTAATCTTAAAAAATGCCATCAATATTTACATTTTGATTATTAACTTAGCTCCTTGTGAAAGGAATTTTCTTTATGCTACAAAATTTAGACACATATGCAGAGAGAGCTACTAAGCTGCCAATACCAAAGGGTTAAACCTTCTATTAGCACAGTAAATGAATCTGAACCTAGTATAGACTCTGCCGCACTTCTACAATTACCTGGGACACTTTGGAAATAAAGAAGTGGGAATGCAATCAACATAATTACATGGCCAAGCTCTGGAGGAGAGATTTCAGAGTTAATGTAGGGCATATTTGGAAAAGAATAAATATAAAATGACCTGAATCTACAAGAAAGGTAATTTTGAGAACAAGTTACTTCAAATAAGTACTTCACCAAATTCCAAATACTTCTGGAAAATAGTAGGTGTTGTCATGGGGTCATTTTGAGCTTAAATAAGAGATTATCTAATAAAAGGATGCTTCTGAGTGACAACCAGGGAACTAGAGAGTGTATCGACAGTGCTGCTCTACCAGCTTCGGCATCCTCCCAATCAGCTCTGCGTGCACTATACTACTTAACTGAGAAACAAAATTTGGAGCTGACCCTTGAAAAAGTATGGAGTTTGGTCGTCTGGATAAAAATGAAGTAATGTCTAAGGATAAGGGGAACCACAAAATGGAAGCAATAAGGAATTTTTAAAAATCTGCACATAAACTGAATTAGATTAAGAGTTGGAGACTAGGGGCGCCTGGGTGGCACAGCGGTTAAGCGTCTGCCTTCGGCTCAGGGCGTGATCCCGGTGTTATGGGATCGAGCCCCACATCAGGCTCCTCTGCTATGAGCCTGCTTCTTCCTCTCCCACTCCCCCTGCCTGTGTTCCCTCTCTCGCTGGCTGTCTCTATCTCTGTCAAATAAATAAAATCTTTAAAAAAAAAAAAAGAGTTGGAGACTCATAATCTATAATTAGAACTTTATGTTTTGGATGATTTTTCTTTTTGATAAAGCTTTTTCTGTGCTATTCCATTTTCCTGGATTCAGATGGATGGTGGATGCTGGTTGTAGAAGCACGAGAATGTAAGTTGGGTACAGAAGTTAATAATATTCGGCTGGGATTGATTCGTGTGTGTGGTGTGTGTGTGTGTGTGTGTGTGTGTGTGTGTGTGTGTGTGTAAAGTATGAGGCATTGCAGCAGATGCAGGGAGAAGTCAAATAGAAGTCCCGATGGCTACCCCACTAAAAAAGTCTTAAAAAGAGGGAGAATCTCCATATAAGCCATCAGATGAAAGCAAGAAATCTAAAGAAGATCAAAGATGAAAAGGGAGTGTTGGCAATGAAATAGCCATAATTTTTCCTAAACCCCTGGGTAGCTGACATGACTTTTTACAAGGAAACATTAAAAACATGGACACTTTCCTGGCACTGATCTGAAGTGCCTACTTTCTACTCTGCCAGTCTGCTATCTACCAACTCAAACTCTATCCATCTTCGATAGGTTGGGTTTAGTTAAACTTCCTCAACAAAGTCTTCAGTAATGAGAACAGTCAGTGGTTCTTAATAATGGCTGCACAACAGAATCATTGATGAGTTTTTTATGTTTGTTTTGTTTTTAATTCCAGTGTCCATGCCTGACCCCAGGCAAATCATATCAGGCTCTCAGGAGGTGGGTACTGGGTTATTTCATGGTAGTAGTATTTTCAGAATTTTCTCAAATGCAGTCAGGGGTAAAATTAGACCTCTGTGATCTCCTGCTTCTTCAAACTCCTACAACAAAGAGTATACACCATAGAATCCAATGATAAAGTACATTTTCTTCAAGTTTCCTTTAATAATTATGTAGCTCTCTTATACTATTAGTCAAATTATAAGTTTATTTGTTCTGAGTCAGTGTTTGTCTTCTTAAATTTTCTTTTAAATAACATAGCATAAGGTTGGGTATGAATAATACTAATTAATTGGCTGAAAGAATGAATGGCCCAAGTAAGGAACAATTATTATGCAATGTTCGATGATCTTGATCCAGTTATCTTTTCAAAAGAAAGAGTGCATTTTAAATCATATACCCTTAGTTTAATTGTCTTAGGACATGCAGTAGAGAAGGTTAATTGAATCTTAGCATCCATTTCTCTCCTTTTGCTATGATAGTAGAATCTCTGATTCTTACCTGAAAATATGGCATCCCCTAAGCAAAAGTTGTTATTTCCCATCTTTTCTTGTAGCTTTGTGTAATCATGTAACCAAGATCTGGCAAAAGGTACATGGGCAAAAATGTGAACACATATGCCCTTAAGAGACCATAGGATGTTTTCTTTGCCTCTTCTTTTGGAACCATCCTATATTTTGCTCCCTGGAATACAGGTATGTGAGATTGAAGTTATGTATGTAAGTATAACTTGATAGTGAGATGTCTGTGACATCTTGAAGAGCCATATTAGTCTTAGATCACCTCCTAGGTGTTTTATGTAGGAGAGAAATAAACTGTGATGTATGTCCCATGTTATTTTGATTTTTATTTGTCATGTATAGATAACCTTAATTCCCCCCCCCCAAAGCCGAATAAATTCCAACTTCAAAGTGGGCTGCAGCACTCAACAGAATCTAAAATATTTGGCATTAGTTCTGTCAGGTACTAAGCATGAAAGGTACAGACATTGCAGGCTGGAAAGGTGGCAAAAAAAAAATGGAGTTTAACTGTTGCCATTAATGTCTTGAAAGGCAGTCCACATATCCACTGAAAAATAATAAGAAAAATTTAATATGTCATCTATGTTGGATTCTTCTAATCTCAACAAAGTAGGGATGAAAGAAAATACAGCTATGCTGAAACAGGCAATTTTCTACCTATGACCTGCATTTAAGTTGAGGGAGAGCCTGTAACTTGAGGCTGTGTATGGTTTAAAAAGCCAACTACTTCGCATTCCAAATTTAAGCAGTTATATGAGGGGTGGTGGAAAATGTTTAATAGATGATGAAGACAGAAGCAGCTTTTTAAAGTAGCTGCCTTTAATTCTTTGCCAAAAATGGAAGAAATAAAAAGTGAATTAAAGATTTTACCTTCCTGCTCACATCTGTGGCTTCAGATGGCCTCAAGATATGCTCAATTTAAGTGAAAGAGAAAGGACTGGGCAGAGCCCAGTGGTCAATAAATAAGAGGCTAGAGCTTCCAGGCTAAAAAAATGATGTCTAATGATATCTTCAGAATTAGTTACTCACACATGGAACAAAGAACTCAGTTGTTTACTATATAAAAGAGAATTCTTTTGCTAAAGAAATCCAACTTTGGTCTGGAGTAGCCTGTTAACTCCTAAAGCAATCCCTTAATCCTCAACCATCCAACACCACTGGGTAATGAAAGCATGCAGGTCTCAAAGAAACTTCTAGAGGCAGGTCCAAGGACTATGGGAGTCAATGGAGAAACAAGGAATATCACCCCAGAGTGTGAGCCAGAAGCTACAGATGGGCTCTTCAAGGAATTTATCCCTCATAGAAGGAAGTCTTAATATGTTTATTAGAAAGTCACTATTCAGTCTCTGAGACTCCAGTCTTTGAGACTCTCAGAGAGCACATGCACATGATCAGGGGAGAGGGGAACAAAGGGAGAGAGAGAATCCATGCTGGACAAGGAGCCTGTCATTGGGCTCTATCTCACAACCCTGAGATCATGACCTGAGCTGAAACCAAGAGTCAGACACTCAACTGAGCCACCCAGGTGCCCCAGAACCTGCTGATTTTTAGAGTTTCTGGTTTTAGCCCTGCTGATTATAAGAACTTGTGAAATTCAGTCCCTCGAGTTTTCGATGCCAAATGTTATGGGGATTCATCTCCCCTGTGTGGGCTCCTTGTGGCTGGGGTGCCTGGTGTGAGGATCTGTTTCTTTCCCCTCTCTGCACCTGCAGAGTCCCTCTCTCCCACTGATAGCTCAGTGGGTCCATTTAGCTCCTGATCTTTCTCTACCCTTTCTGCCCTTCTCAGTGTGGTCTCTTTTCTACTTTTAACTGTGGAGTCTGTTCTGCCAGTCCTTGGGTCATTTTATGGGCTACTTACACTTTTTTGCTGTTATCTAGTTGTATCCATGGGACCACATAAGCTTAGAGTCCTCCACCATCTTCTCCAGAAGTATAGAATCAATAGGAAATTAACACATCTCCTACAGGGTTCCAATAATAGTTACAATTTTCTACCATGCTTTTTACAGATATTCCCATTGAAGAGCTCTATCTAATATTTAATATCTAATACTTTTTATACAATTTAAGATTATGCAAAGATATATCTTAAATATACACATATTTTGCAGATTAGAAGATTGTTCTTGTCTTTTCTGTTCTGCTATTTTTCTCTGTTTAGGCAAAAATGCTTCTTTTCCCTGTATGTTATACTTAAAAAAAAATTCTTGACTTTGAAGAGATGTTAAATTTTAGCTCTTCCTTTTAGGATGGTCTGCTTTCCCTTTAAAATTATATTCTCTAGTATATCAAGATTAGTCAGGATTTCTCTCCCACATGAGGACTTTCCTGAATAACCTAAGAGAACAGTGTGCAGTCTTGACTGTCACTGAAGCAACTTAAACTATCTGAGCTCTATTGACCAAATCACAAGTTATAAGACTCAGTTCTGCTTGTTTTGACTGGATTAAGCAATGCTGCATTTCATGTAACCCTAAAAGTCATGTAATTAAACTTGGAAGTAAGTAGGATAAATATTTTGTGGAACTATCAGATAATCAAACCAGTTACTCAATTGACAGATGAAGGCAGTTTAGCTTTCCATTATCTGTGGGTGTAAAAATAAGACCTTCAAATAAGAAATAAGATACACTATCTGCAACTTAAAATATATTAAAATATCTGCTCTCCATAGATCACAATGAGCAAAAGGAAAACGCTATTAAAAAGTAGGGCAAAAAAAATGCTATAAAAAGTAGGGCCAAAAAAAGGGGGGGTCTACTCTCAGTTTATGAAAAAAAACTTGGTTGTAAAGATGATGGAATTGGTTTCTAATGAATATCATTGACCTTTTTCTAGGAAAATTCACATTAGGAATCTAATTTCTCCCCTCATTTGTCTCTTTTAGCAATTTCTGTTGTGAAAGTTGTATATTATTGTTATGTTTATGTGTTGTGTTCTTCCTTGCAGTTTGTTTTGTTTTTTAAAATATTTTGTTCTGTTCTGCAACTTTTTAGCTATATCACTCTGTCTATTCAGTCTAATGGAAATAGATTGCTTTTGTGATGGAAGACAGTTCTGGAAGCTCTAAAGAATGGTAGACTGCCTCAGCTTTGATCAGCAACTGTAGCTTTTATGGTATTAGGGGCACTTTGGGGGATTAGTTCCAACAAGCTTACCATAGTTTCGGCTGAGGTGACCTAATGACAGCTGCTACCCCTTTTTAAGACTGATAAAGTGTTGTTTTTCAGGGTGCAATATGTTACCATCCACTAGACACCTCAAAAAAGAAAGATGGCAGCAAGTAAAAGAGAAAGTGATGTCTGTTCCAATCACATTAATGTTTTCTTGAGAGCATAGAGGTCTCATTGAAGATACAGTGCCAGCAAAGAAATTTGATTCTGGCTCATCACCAGATTTTCATCATTTTCTGGGACATTCATAGCTGTCAAAACCAAATCAAAAACCTATTTCCAAAAAAAGAAACCCCAAGCAAATCCTTTTGATAGAGCTAAAACATTGCTACAGAGAAAGGAAAATTTCGGTACTCTCACATTTACCAACTATTTGACTATTGTTAGTTACTATCTAGAACCTTCTGCTCTTTTTGGCTTTGTTCTTATTTTATGTATATCCTCTGTTTTTTCCATTGCATGTATAAACAATTACATAATGCAATTTTTTTATAAGAAAATGTTTATAAGAGGGGCACCTGAGTGGCTTAGTCAGTTAAGCATCTGACTTGATCTCAGCTCAGGTCTTGATCTCAGGGTTGTGAGTCTGAGCCCTGCACCAGGTGTGGAGCCTACTTTAAAAGAAAAGAAAATGTTTATGAGAGAGAAAAGAAACGGAAACAAGCAAAATGTCCAACAATAGGGATTCAGTTGGATAAATTAGTACACGTAAATAGAGTTAAGTGGTCTTGAGCCAGTAAAAATGATTCAATAGAAGATTGATGACATATAAATATTCTAATTATAGAGTGAGTAAAGGAGTTATATGTAGGAAATTTAGTTAATGCTGTTCTGCTCTGTACTGTTAAAAAAACAAAACAAAACCTCCTCCTGCAAATCTAGTACTTCTACAAGAAAAGTACTGAATTTAAGAGAAAAATACATTAGGAAATTACGTGGCCAAGCTCACCAGGAAGAAAGAAATGGAATTTTCTTATTGCTATAAATGAAGGGGAAACATAACAACAGAGTGTTAGGATGTTACCAAAGTAGCCCAGAGGTATGGGAGTTGGGATAAAGCTGACAGGTTGGAGTATTGTTGCTCACATTGGAAGAGGAGCTGTGGTTTTGGCTTCACATAAGGTGGTTAGTTGGAATCAAGCCCTCTGCCAAGTTAAAAAAATACACACAAAAAAACTGGATGCCTTTATTGGCTACAATGTCCGTGGAAATTGGATTAGAAAAACCACAGATCCAAGAAACATGCCAATTACTCAGATCCATAAATGGAAAAAAGTAACCGTGGAGAAATGAAAATCCCAATCCCAAATCACATGCTGTGATATTTGAATGTTTACTCCTCATGAAGTAGGAAGCCAGAAGTTAATAAATTAACACTGGTCTCAGCAGAAGCTACTACCCACATATATGAGACGCCCACAAAGAAAATCCACCTTTACTGAAGATGAGATACAATAATTCAAACTATGCTTGAAAATTAATTATAGTGCAAAAAAGAGTCAACAAATGCAACAGATGTAAAAATTAATATCTAAAAGGCTAAGGATAAAAACAATATAACTGTAACTATCAAATATTAGTGTTTAAAGTTATTAAAGAGATACGAAAAGGAATAAAGCCCAAAATGAGAGCAGTATTGAAATTATAAAAAGAACCTAAATGGGCAAGAGAGCCAAATCAAATCTCTAAGAATGACAAATGTAATTATCAAAATTAAGAGCACAATGAACATAATTATATGGAACATTAAATTCAATGGAATAGGGATAGTAAATTTGACAATAGATTTAGCAGTTTATGTAGAATGAAGTATAGTGAGATAAAAAGAAAATAATACTTATGGATATGAAAAATAGTGCATTAAAATCTAACATCCAGTAATAGGAATTCCAGAATTAATAATAAAGAGAAAGTTGGAAATATAACAGTCCAAGACAAGGTATTGGCTGATACCTTTGTAATATTGAATAGTGTTATTAGTTTTCAGATGGAAGAAGCTCAAAAAAGAGGGTCAAAACAAATCCATTCTTATGCATCTCCTCATGAAGGATAAAAATCACATGATAATCTCAATTAAGGCAAAAGAGGCATTTTACAAAATTTAAAGTCTGTTTCTAATAAAATCACTCAACAAAACTAGGGATAGAGAATTAACCTTAAAATAGTAAAAGCCATTTGTAAAAAAGCCAGAGAGAACATCAAACTCAATGATAAAAGACTGAAAGCTTCTCTTTCAAGAATTAAACACAAGGTAAGAATCCTCACCTTCACCACTCAATCTCCTTACTAGATGTAGGTCTATTCAGATTTTCTGTTTCTTTATGATTTCATCTTGGTAGGTGTTGTATTTTTAGGAATTTTTTCATTTCATTTACATAATCCAATTTGTTGATGTACAATTGTTTATAGTACTTACTTACAATCATCTTTTTTTCTGGAGAAAGAGTAGTATTGTCCCCACATACATTTCTGATTTTAATTATGTAAGTAATCTCTTTTTTTTTCTTAGCCCATCTAGCTAAAAGTTTGTCAATTTTATTAATCTTCATGAAGAATCAACTTGGGGTTTTGTTGATTTTCCTTTTTGTTTTTCTATTCTCTATAACCTTTATCTCTGCTCTAATCTTTATTACTTCCTTCCTTGAATGCTTTGGATTTAGTTCATTCTTCTTTTTCTAGTTCCTTCAGTTGTAATTTAGGTTGTTGATTTGATATTTTCTTTTTTCATGTAAGCATTTACAGCTGTAAATTTTTCCTTTAACACTGCTTTCATTGTGTCACATAAGTTTTGATATGTTGTGGTTTTGTTTTCATTTATCTCTAAGTATTTTCTAATTTTCCTGTAATTTCTTCTTGGATCCATTAGCTGTTGTGTGTTGTTTAATTTCCATAAATTTCTGAATTTTCCTGTGTCCCTTGTTTTGATTTTTTTTGTTATGTTCGATTAGCCAACATATAGTACATCATTAGTTTTTGATGTAGTGTTCAATGATTCATTAGTTGTGTATAACACCCAGTGCTCATCACCACATGTGCCCTCCTTAATACCAACACCTGGTTGCCCCATCCCCCAACCCTCCCTTTTGTAACCCTCAGTTTCATTCCCAGAGTCCAGAGTCTCTCATGGTTTGTCTCCCTTTCTGATTTCTTCCCATTCAGTTTTCCCTCCCTTCCCCTGTGGTCCTCTGCACTATTCCTTATGTTCCACATATGAGTGAAGCTATATGATAATTGTCGTTCTCTGCTTGACTTATTTCACTTAGCATAATCCCCTCCAGTTCCATCCATGTCGATGCAAATGGTGGGTATTCATCCTTTTTGATGGCTGAGTAATATTCTGTATATATGAACCACATCTTCTTTATCCATTTATCTGTTGAAGGGTATCTTGGCTCCTTCCACAGTTTGGCTATTGTGGACATTGCTGCTATGAACATTGGGGTGCATGTAACTCTTCTTTTCACTACATCTGTATCTTTGGGGTAGATACCTAGTAGTACAATTGCTGGTCATAAGGTAACTCTATTTTTAATGTCTCGAGAACTGTTTTCCAGAGTTGCTGTACCAGCTTGTATTCCCACCAACAGCATAGGAGGGTTCCCCTTTCTCCAAATCCTTGCCAACACTTGATAAAAAACTTTTGCACAGCAAAGGGAACAGTCAACAAAACTAAGAGGAAACCCATGGAATGGAAGAAGATATTTGCAAGTGACATTACGGATAAAGGGCTGGTATCCAAGATCTATAAAGAACTTCTCAAACTCAACACCCCAAAAAACAAATAATCCAGTCAAGAAATGGGCAGGAGACATGAACAGACATTTCTCCAAAGAAGACATACAAATGGCTAACAGACACATGAAAAAATGTTCAACATCACTAGCCATCAGGGAAATACAAATCAAAACCACAATGAGATACCACCTTACACCAGTTAGAATGGCAAAAATTAACAAGAGAGGAAACAAGTATTGTTATTGATTTCTAATTTCATCCTGTTATGGTCAGAAGACTATTTTTCTATGATATTTTTTTTAAATGTATTGAAACTTAATTTGTGCCCATATTAGTCTATACTGGAGAATGTCCCATGTGCACTTGAGAAGAATGTGTATTCTGTTATTGTTGGGTAGCATTAAATTTACTTGTTTTGTTTTCTTCTAATCCTCTATTCCCATACTTATCTTGTTTGTTCTATCCATTACTGAGAGTGTTGTACTGAAGTATCCAACTACCAATGAAAAACTACTTCTCCCTTCAATTCTGTCAATTTTTGCTTCTTATATTTTGATAGTCTGTTATTGGCATGCAAATATTTATAATTACATCTTCTTGCTGTATTGAACCTTTTATTAATATATAATGTTCTTGTTTTCTTGTACATTTTTAAAATTTAAAGTCTATTTTGTTTGATATTAGTATATTCATCTCTGCTCTCTTTTGGTTACCATTTGCATAGAAATCTTTTTTCCATCCTTTCACTTTTAGTCTTTTGGTGTCTTTGGATCTAAAGTGAGTCTCTTGTAGACAATATATAGTTGGATTATTATTATTTTTTTAATCTATTCTGCCAAGCTCTGTCTTTTGGAGTGTTTAACCCATTTATATTTAAAGTAATTACTGACAGGAAGAGATTTATTTCTGTCATTTTGCTATTTGTTTTCCATACGCCTTATAGTGGTTTTTTTTTGTCCCTCATTTTCTGCATTTCTGTCTTCTTTTGTGTTTAGTTGAATTTTTGTAATGTTTTTATTCTCTTCTCATTTCCTTTTATGTACATATTATAGCTATTTTCTAGTGGTTACCATGGAAATTATATTTAACATTCTAAAGTAGAACACTCTAATTTGAATTTAAACCAGCTTAACTTTGATAACATGCAAAAACCTTGTTCCTATACATCTCTAGCCCCACTCCCATTCAGTTATTGAAATTACATCTTTATATATTGTGACCAAAGTATGGATTATATATAGTTTTCTTATGCTTCAGCCTCAAAGCAATATAATTTTTTTGTAGAAAACAGAAGGTGAAGTTACAAACCACATTTACAATATGAATAGCTTTTAGGCTAATAATTTTTAATGTATTAATCTCTTAAATAATGTAGAAAGCTAAAAGTAGAGTTATAAACCAAAGTTATAATAATGCCATCTTTTTGCATTTACTGAGTTTTAATTTCTTTATTTGACTTCAGAGTCCTCTCTAGTGTCTTTTCATTGCAACTTCCTTTAGCACTTCTTGCAGGACAAGTCCAGTGGTAATGAATTCTCTCATCTTTTGTTTTTCTAGGAATGTCTTAATTTCTTCGTCACTTTTTAGGAACAATTTTACTAGGTAGAGGATCCTATTTACTCTTGTGATGCTTATAAAGAGACAATGAGAACTAAAAGATCTGCATTAAAAACCATAGTGTTGTTATGGATAAATTATGCTAGTATGTTTGAATTTTTGTTAGCTTCTAAAATGAGTTCTTCAATAGTAGGGATTTCAGAGACTTTCTATGCCAGGCTTTTTAAATGCTGGGGTGAGTCAAGTCAAAACTATATCTACAGATCATGGCAATGAATCCTGCTGTGTCTCATCAGTAATGTGTTCCAAGCAAAGAGCGGAGCCCCAGATTTTCACTGATCCCTAACAGAGTCAGGATTCTTAGTTTGACCAAATGTTTGTAAACCAAGCAAGATCTAGAACAAGTCACAGTTCATCTTACCGCGAATATTCCACTGCCCTTTTAGTCTGACTTGGTGGGATACCCAACACATCACTGGCTCAGAGCCAGAGTAAGCACTATGAAAAGGCAAACATTTTTTTTTTAACCTGAGGCATTTATTTTTAGTGATTATTTCCACCTGGCAGAACACAAACCTCTGTGAAAGAAATAAATCCTGCTGCTGCTAAAACCAGTTAAGGATGACACTTGTCAAAGGTCACAACAGCATGCACAGAGATTTCTTTATTTCTTACTTTATTACAGAGGAATGTGGATCTCGCATTCCTCAGAAGACATTATTTTAAAGATTAAGAGGCTATAGTTTTCAACTTAGACTTTAATATAGTTCAGGAGAATATATTTAGAAAATTTCTGTTTATGGAATCCAGCACACACACACACATAAAATCAAAGCATAAATTCAATGACATTTTCCTCTAATGTGACAATCTATGTTGCATAAATTACCAGAGGGAAAAATTCCAAATCTATGAATAGCATAATAGGCTTTCATCTCCCTTTTCTTTCCGTAATAATCTTCTTGTGAACAAAGGAGAAGTGAACAGTAATTCCTGAGAAAATAAGAAACTTTATAATCTCTTCAACCTGTTTACAATAGGAAGGATTGCATGATAGGTTAAAGAATAGGAAATTATTACACGACCCCCTCCCATATCTTCTTAATATATTCCAGAGAACCACAGAATTGTTTATAATTTGTGAAAATGACTATAGTACAAAAACATAATCATCTGTAGTATTCTTCTTGTTTTAACAGTGTAATAAAGCTAATGGTCATGTACTTTATATTCAAGCAAAATTTCATCATTAATGAGTGTTGGTGAAAATAACAATTATTTATTGAGTACTGCTTGGAGCTCAGCACTTTATATACATTTTCTCTAATCCTCACAGACCCTTGTATTATAATCAGCATTTTACAGTGAAGAAACAGATTTCTTCAATGTCATATAATAAGCGTCATAGTCTATCAAGCAGTGTTACATGTGGGAAATAGAAAAGATTCCAATCAGGAAGAGATTCAATTGTAGAAAATAAAGGTGTGTACAAAATTTTTGGAAGAGTAGGAGAAATGCAAGTCTAGGTGCTAACCTAGGACAGCTGATTTTCGGGTGACATCCCCGTAGCTGTGATTAGAGGGAAGAAAGCTGTGATTGGTGCTTCTGCCATTAGCGCTGTTCCTACTTTCTAAAGCCTATGTGAATAAATCTCATTGGCAAAACCAAAAGTACATCTAGAAGTCTAGCTGTCAGATGGGGCGCCTGGGTGGCTCAGTCATTAAGCGTCTGCTTCGGCTCAGGGCGTGATCCCAGGGTCCTGGGATCGAGCTCCACATCGTGCTCCCTACTCCGCTGGGAGCCTGCTTCTTCCTCTCCCACTCCCCGTGCTGTGTTCCCTCTCTCACTGGCTGTCTCTCTCTCTGTCAAATAAATAAATAAAATCTTAAAAAAAAAAAGTTTAGTTGTCAGGGAAAAGTATTTTAAGCTACCAGCCCGTGTAACACAGAGGGAAACATAGGAGAAAGAGTGAACAAATGTGCTCCTGCTTTATAATACAGTGAACTCCTCTGTTTGCTTAGCTTTCATACATATGTTTTTGTCAATAAAGTTTTCAATACCAACAATAACAGAAATTAAAGTAAATAAATACTCTTATCTGACATAATACAACTTTCCCATGTAGCTTACACTATACTCAGTAGGCAAAACAAAAATTCCTTCCATCACTGTGTTTATCTTAGAGTTGATGTTCATTCTTACTCTATCTCTATAACCATTACACCTTGATATTCTATAATCTTGATGTTAAATTAAAAATTTTGCCTTTACTGGTTTTCTTCTGTATAAATTAGTGAGGAAAAGGAAGAGGGGGAAATGTTTGTGATTATGCACATAAAACAAGAAATAAATTATGAGTAGCTCTTATGATCTTTGATTCTGCAACTAGCACCAAAGGAGATTAAACTACTAAGAATTAGAGCACACAACGTAATATAGATATGGAGCCACCTCAGGCTTCTTGGCAATGGCAATGCTATGCCTTGGAGACACATGAGTAGCTGTCTTATATTGACCGGGAAGCAGAGGGGGAGAGGAAAATAGATTCCCCTAGACCTATCTCTAGAAGATATTCCTGGCTTCTAATCTCAGTGTATTCACCTTATAGCATCAGGAATTGTGTCAAATATATCTTCTATGCATGCTGGCAGGTTCAGAAGAAAAGAATGATGGACAGAATTCTGTATGCTCAGTTCTCCAGTTCCAAAGGCTCCCTTCCTTTAGGGAAGAGTGAATTGGAAAGGATGATGGAAAGTCTCCATTTAGTTGAAAGAGTGGAGCTTCCTACTTCAGAATACAAATGAGGCATTAGTGCAGATTAGGAGAAAATGATTCTTGTACATCAACTGTAAAAGCAAAACGTCACATGCAAATTTTAAAGACAAATTATCTGTTAATATCAGTAGTGCCATTAATAATCAGCTGAAGGAACACAGAGACTATGAATTGGTGACTTTACTGTATAATAAAGAAAAATAGTGACTTAACTGGTGTTAAGGCCACAGGATGAATGTTATATTTTTAATTAATTAGCAAGGCAAGATTGATAATTGTATTACATAGGGGATACTTTAAGAGTCCAGATTACTATAAGATTGTTTTTCAAATAAATTTGCAAAATGTGCTACAGTTCTTAAAAACCTACGGTAGGCCTAGGTCTCTTTTCCTTAATAGTTCTTTGGGGTTTAGATTCTTTGCATCTCTGAATGAATGCTTAAGAAATCACTCTCAGTCTTCAGTTTATCATAAAAATTTCTAAACAATTATACTAGTTAGAATTCTGCCAACTCTTATCTTGAAAAAGCTTTTTCCCCCTCTCCATTTCCCATGAGCATAGTCTGGCATACTCTTGGATACTTTACTTTTTCACTTATGACTTGGGACATCCTGTTTCCATCCTCCCTGACATATATATAAAGAATCAGTGCAACTGCTTGTCATTAGTTTTAGTACCTTTAATACCTACATTGATAACATCTGTAACCTTCTGGCTGCAGACTAAAATCAGTCATCTTCATTCTTTAGCACTGAGATCGATGCTTTATTATCTGAAATTATAACATCTGGGTGTAAGTAACAGTGTACTTATTATTTATTTTAAATGAGCTAGATATGAGCAGAGAAATGATGGGGAAAGAGGCTTTCAGCTCTTGCTTGCTAATTTCAAGAAAAATAAAGCCATATTGTGAAGCCGTGATCTCTACCTCCAATTACACACATTTTGTTGCAAATAAAAAGAGATATGAAATTTACAGATAATAATGGAGATAAATCAATTTCTTTATACAGCTCAAAGTAGGAAATATTGTAAATTGATGCCTTTCATCAAAGAGCTGTTCTGGTTCTGATGAGATATTCATATATTTCCCCACCAGATTTACATGCACTGCTTTGGATTTATCAAAGGCATTTACCTGACTAGTTCCAAGCACACTATACAGCAACAGAGAGGCTGTAACTGTCTCCACACGATTTCAAAATTCTGTTGATTAATCTTGTGTGTCAAGCAACTATAACGCTCCCCAAAGTGTTCCAATGCTTCTAGAGCCCTTACCTTCATTCTAAGTAACTTTCCTAGCCATTCATAACAACAACAAATCTTAAAAGTGGACTGCCCAGAGAAAGCAGAAAGCAGTGATATATTTAAAAAAAAAATAGATAGTTGGCTAACTTGATAACTAGATGGATGTATAGGTAAGTAGATAAATAAGTTTGATAGGGAATTAAGTAGACAGATGGTAGGTAGGTACATACATACATAGATTAGATTTATTGGAGAAACTTTCACTCACCAAAATGTAATGGAGGCTGTCATTAAATTTTTCTTAAAAAAAAGATTAGTAAACTATTTTGGGTGGATGGTGACATGGTCAGAGTGAGTTAATCTTCCCCAGATATCCATTTCTCCCTTCTTTCTTGATAATAGAACTCTCAGATATTTTACTGGACTCATGGTTGCCCTGAATAATTTTCCAGGTTCCCTTGAAGTTATTGTGTGACTAGATAAGAAATACTAGAAAATGGAATTAAGCAAAAGTATTACATGCAATTTCTTGGGAAAAGTCTTAAAGAGAGGTGGGAAAGGTCACTCTTTTCTTTTGTTGTTTTCTCCATTGTGTTGAGTGTAATACAGATGTCTGGAGTTTGGGCAGTCATCTTGAAACATAGACTAGGAGTCAGGCACTGTCAATGGCAGAGCAACAAGGTTTGGAAATTTTGATCACTGTCACCATGGCATATCATACCAGCCTGGGACTAAAATAAGAGATTTCTCTTATAGAGGAGGAAATAAACATATCTTGCTTAAGATCTTGCTATTATGTGTCCTCCATTACAGGCAGAATAATGAAAGCCTGACTAATATTGTGGGTTGCTAAAAACATATTCAAATAGCAAAATATGATCATAAACTGTCTTCTAAGAGTGTGGATTTCTGATACCTGGAATATCCTTTCCAAAAGTGCACAGTGCTGGGTGTAGGTCTATAAATTTTGAGTCAGAAACCAAAAGGGCCTGAATTATTTGCATAATCAAGAAAAGAAAAATTTTAAGTTTTGGAGGAAAACAAGGAAGGGAGAAGAGTAAATAGAGAGATGGAGTAAAGAGATGGAGAGAAAGAGAAATAACCCATACAAACAAACCCAAATAAATAAAAACAAGTGACAACAACACAAAACATAAAGCTTTTGCAGCCAATTAAAAGAGATTTTACAAAAAAAAGAGATTTTACAAAACAAAACTGTATAATAAAGACTTTTAATATGCTCGTTTTGGCTGTGTTACGAATCTTCCTATTTTTCCTCACAATCGTCTGTGAACTCCAGATAGCTCACTAAGGTGCATGTGTGTGTGTGTTTGTGTGTGTGTGTGTAGTCTTTTTCCTTTTGAGTTGAAACCATGATGATTCTGAGCAAAATGGCTACAATAGACAAGGATTTAGTCGAGTCACTAATACCTGAGATACTCTTCATTTTCTTTTCCTTCCTATGCCACTCAACTATGAAGTCCTTGAATGGAGGAACTAGATTTTGTTTAATCTCTATACATATCACACACAGTGAATATTGATAGAGAAGCAGCCAAGGACTATGGCCTATAAGCACTTAATGTAGGGGAGATGAGGAAAATCAACAGAAGCAATACAGGACTGGTCAATCCCGGGAAAGGAGGACAAGTGAAATTTGTGTTCTGGAGGCAATGGTGAAGAAAATGTTTTGCAGGTAAAGTGGTCAATAATGGGAAATGTTGCTGATAAGGTAAATAAGATGAAAATTGGAATTAACCCTATAAATTTGGCAAGGTAGAGATCACTGGGGACCCTCACAAGCACAGTTTCAGTGAAATGGAAAATAATTGGACTGGACAGCAAGAAAGAATGAGAAAAGAACGAGAGACAATGAATATAGATAATCTCTTGGAAGAATTTTGCTATAAATGGGAGCATAGATATTGGGATATAGCTGGAAGGGGACCTGGGATCAAGGGGATATTTACTTTTTTAAAATGTGAAGAATGATAGCATCTTTTAATACTAATGAGAATAATCAAATGGAGATGGAGGAAGTGATGAGTTGGGAGAGAAAAGGAAGACTTGTGTTAATAGCGACCTTGAGCTGGGAGTGGAATCCAGTGCACAACTTGAAGACTTAGTCCCAGTAGGAGCAAGGGTCACTGATCCAGAGCAACAGGGGGGGAAACGGGTATAAAGATACAAATGCAGATGGTCTGCATATGTTTGATTGCAGCAGCATGTGAAAATAGCACATATTACATTTGAAATTATTTTATTTTGTGGTTAAGAGCTATCTCTTCCATTAGATTTCAAGCTTTCTCTTAGTTTAGAAAATGTGTGCCTAATCCATCACTGTATTCTCAGTGTAAAGAATAGTAGCCAATATTCAGTAAGTGCCCAATAATGGATGAGTGAATGAATAATGCCTATACCTCTCCCCCACATACATACTTCATTTATATCATGTTTCTACCTGGTTAGGATGTGAATATTACATTTTAAAGGTCATCATTCTAAGAATTCCAAAATTCTAGGCTATTACATTTCCCAAATTTGACAGATTATTCATTATATATGAGCAAGATAAAGCTTTCTGAAACCCTGCCATGTTTACAATGCTCTGTTGGGGGGGGGGGGGAAGGCCACAGATGTTTCCTCTCACATTTGTACCACATGAATCCATTTCCTGGTCACAGTGAATGATTGGGCACAAAGGCAGACAGCAGAGGCTCTGAAAGAGCTCTCATCTGTATTGATGAGAAGAGGGCATCTGTATTGATGAGAAGAGGGCATCTGTATTGGATGTAGCTACCAAGTACTCAGGTTCTCTTCCTCTTGGGGCACATTAATGAAAGATACAGAAAAACAAGGCAAAAGCCAAAATACCCACAGAGACGGCACTGAGAAGAAGCCATGGGATAGCAGTGTAGGTAAAATAGGTAGAGAGCACCTGAGTCACCGTAATGTTGGTGGCACTAGAGTAAGGAGCAAGGGACTTCTTCTGGGAAGCTTGCTGGGTTCGGAGGATTGCTACAGTCACTACAGTAATCTGAATGCTGGCTCAATGTTTACAACATCTGGCTGTGCAACTCCTTGCTCTTCCTTCCTGCAATAGCACCCTTTGAATTAAGTTAGTAAGAGTGTGACTCTGTCAGTCATAAATATATTATAACATATTATTTATACTGAATGCTGTTTTTCATGGTATGTTACCTTTGGTGATGTTATTTAGCTTTATATTTTTCTTACGAATATCTATATTATTGTCAAATCATTCAAAGCATAAAGGTTGTGAAGATAGAGCCAGTGTCCAGTTAATTTGAAACATGGAGTATATGGTATAACTGTATAGTATAGTTATAGATTTACTAAATATGTGGCTATTTTTATTATTAAACGTAAGCATTTTTATTCTTAGATAGCTGTTATTAAATGTACAGATTGGTATGAATAATGCACTTCAACTAGAAGGTAACTATTATTTTAGTTAAGTGGCATATAATTTTTAATTAAAAATTTATTTGCTTGTGAAATCATATTTCTAGTTCCTTACTGCTTATCAGAGCACACAGATTAATTGCTCACCTACATCTTCCTTTTTTCTTTGGGACTTCTTCTATGTTTATCTACTTTAATTTTATCTAACCAAGATCAAATACAGCCTGCTGTCTTGAGCTTTCAGCTACTATATATTAACTATATCATGAATCCTCCAAAGAACTCTCTTTATGTCTGCATTATGGCTTGCTTTTAATAGTCCTTTTCAAATATAGGATTTAATTTCAATTTAATTTTGAAGACCTTGTTAATCCTCTGTGGTTTCTCTCCAAAGACTGAGATTCTCTTCTCCCCCCTTTGATCTTTCAATTGAATATAGTACAGTAGATTTTTAACAAAAGTTAATAGTTTCAACATTATTTTTGATATTGATAATGACTTTATGTAACTTTGCTGCCAAGAAGATGGCAAATACACTTGCAATCGCTTGTGCCCAACTTGGCACCAGAAACATCTTGCAGGTCTATTTCTAGATCAGTTAAGTCAACAGTGAAAATCTTTCCATAATATTTTGTTGGGTTTATTTCAAAACATACTGTGAAAATTCTGAAAAGTATTCTTTGGTAGTATATATTTTAGAAAGAGGTGGCCAGGGTAAGGTAAAAAATGGTTTGATAGGAGCATTTCCTTTATGTGCTAAATATGAAGAAGAGGAATTTGGTAACTGTTTAACTTATACTTAAATCTGCAGATCTTGACTAGAAGGGGACTTTCTTAACATCATTGGATACCTCAACTCCTGGTCTCCTTTAAGCCATATGTTCTTTACAAGTGGGGCTAAAAAAGTTTCCGTTACCAGGCATGTGAGGCAGAATAATGCCCCCGCAAAGAAGTCCACATCCTCAACCTAGGAACCAATGAATATATCAGGTTATATGGCAAAAAAGAATGAAGGTTGCAGAAAAAATAGGGTTTCTTATCCTCTGACCTTAAAACAGGAAGATTATCCTGGATTATTCAGAGTGGACACAATATAACACAAGGGTCCTTAAAAGCAAAGGAAGGGGGCAGAAAACTAAGTCAGAAAAAGAGATGTGGGAACAGAAACAGGGTTAGAGACTTGCTGTGTTGCCAGCTTTAAAGTGGGTGGAAGGTGGCCATGAGCCAAGGAATATGGGTGGCCTGTAGAAACTGAGAGAAAAAGCAAAAAAAAAAAAAAAAAAAAAAAAAAAAAACCCAAAAAACAAAAAACAATAGATTTCTCCTTAGAGCCTTCAGAAGGAATGCAGCTCTGTTAACACTTTGACTTTAACCCCATGAGGCCTGTGTTGGACAAAACTGGCAATAATAAATTTGTGTTATTTTAAGCCACTAAGTTTGTGGTAATTTGTTATGGCAGTATACAGGGGCCTAACACACCAGGTATAGCAGTAGAGTATTTATATGGTATGTTGGCTGGCTATCTTCATGTTAGTGGAGAAAACTTTGAGTCCTGGGTCGCTCAAATATTAAAATTCAAAAAATTCAAAATTCCTGATTAGCATCAGGAAAGGGGGGTTTTAACTGGAAATACAAAGGCACAAGAAATACGACAAACTAATCACCACAATTTGGTAAGAACATACTCCCATGTACAGTCACCACACGACTTTCCAGCATTCCGGACATACCAGTTTATCTGGTTTATGCCAACTTTGGCTCTCTTGCACCATTTTTGACTCCACAAACTGTTTTTCTATAGTTTCACACTAATCACCATTATTTTGAGGGAAGACATTCATGACTTGAAGATCTGCATTGTCGACAAGGCTTTCTTCTCTTTGAATTTCAGGGTCTTGAACTGTTCTCAAGTTAGTCCCACTGGGGCCATGCATCTGCCTCCCTGAGATCTTTTTATTTGAAGTGTCTTCTTATTATTAATTCCCGGATTTTGTATCAGAATTTTATGACTTACAATGGAAAGTAAGGCCATTTGAAACTAAAATATTCCGACAAACATTTATTGACTATTACCTCTGAAGCACAGTACTAAGTCCTGAAGAAACAAGAATAAATGTGACATGATACATTCTGTCAAGGAGCTCAAAATCTAATGATGGGGCATGCGATTTATTTAAACGATTGTAGAAGTGGGCTAATTGGGGTGTGCATAAAGTGTTATGAGAAAACAGCAAATGAAATAGGAAGAATTAGTAGGAGTTCTTCAGTTAGATCAAGGGAAGGGGCATTTGAGGCTGAAGAAAGCACATATATATGGTATGGAGGCTTGTGAGGCCATGTAAGGTTTGCAGAATCACACCTAGCAGTAGGGTTTGTAGTGGGGAAGAAGAAAGAAAACACCCTCTTCTTCCTCCCCCTCCCCCCAAAAAAGAAAGAAAGGAAAGAAAGAAAACACCCTGATAAGATTCTGAATAATTTTATCTCTTTCTTAGCTTGAATATTCTGTGAAGGAATCTTCGCTATGAAGTTCTATTGACCACAGATGTTCTACCCCTGTGTTCAAAACTTAACTGAGAAGACCTAAATATCTCATGCTAATTTCTGAAAGGAATGAAGTGAGTCATCATGTTGACACCATTCTCTCTGTGCATGCGACTTAAAGATCTATTGCTTTTTCAAAGAAATCACTGCCAATAATCCAGGTTATTTAAAATGAGAATACTCATGACAGTGTCCCTAGAAATTAAGCAAGTTAATGAACATGTGATATCCTTTTACGAGGCTCCACTCCATGATAGAAGATAATTTTTTTTAATTCTTCTGTGAAAAGATAATCTTCTCCTAACTGAGAAAGTAGACAGGGTCTATTAGGTAATGTATTTATTAAGAATAATTTTTGCCTCCAAATTATTTAAGATATCAGAAAGTAATGAGTTAGGTTTGATGTTCTTTAAGAACATTTAACACTGTGAGTCTGTATTATTTTTTATTTTATTTTTTAAAAGATTTTATTTATTTATTTAACAGAGAGAGAGAGCACACAAGCAGGGGGAGTGGCAGACAGAGGGAGAGGGAGAAGCAGGCTCCCCACCAAGCAGGGAGTCCGGTGAGGGGTTCGATCCCAGGACCCTGGGATCACGACCTGGGCCGAAGGCAGACACTTAACCAACTGAGCCACCCAGGTGCCCCTGTATTATTTTTTATAGATTGTGTTTTAATTGAACCAAAGGAGAGAGCTCTCAAGTATTTTGAAAATCCACAGATTAAAGTTTAAGTTGACATTCAAGATTTTTGGTTAACTTGATACCATTTGTTGACCATGTACTATATACGTTCAGTGTTTGTAGTTTGTCATATATAACAACATCTAAACCTCACTGGAACTGAATCAATTTGGTATTACTCTTCCAGGTTTAGATGAATATACCTAGACAATATAAATATCTTCTTATCAGTAGAACCAAAACTTGAACACAGGCTTTTGTGTAATTTCAAATCCTTTCTACTGCTCTGCAGTGTCATTACAAATAAAGTTATAAGTCTTTGGCCTTAGAAATCCTTATTACTTATTTTTTTCTTGTTCTTAAACTGTGAATGAAAATACCCAATTTCTTTCTTTCCTTTTTTTTTAAAGATTTATTTATTTATTTATTTATTTATTTATTTATTTATTTATTTGAAAGAGAGCACATGTGCACAAGTAGGGGGAGTGGCAGAGGGAGAGGGAATCTCAAGCAGACTCCTCTCTGAGTGCAGAACCTGATGTGGGGCTTGATCTCCTGACCCTGAGATTATGACCCAAGCCGAAATCAAGAGTCGGATGTTTATCCGACTGAGCCACCCCGGTGCCCCCACCTCCCAATTTATTTCTTAAAAAAGATTTGGCTTTGTATTTTCCCAACATCTTGAGAAATTATAAAAGTCACGTACATGTACATATTTAAATAGCAATTCAGAAGTTTACAATGTACCTCACATTCATTTTCTGACTTGAGGGAGACAGAGAATGTATCCTCATGCCCATTTTAAACCCAAGGTAATTGAGACTCCAAGGCATTAAGGGGTGAATTCAGGTTAAGGAACCAGTCTTCTGCTTTTTCATCTATCACCTGACAGTATCTTCATGATAACATTCACTTTAGGAATGAAAGTAAATCAGTCACACCTCCTCTTGGCTGTAATGTGAGCTCCCTGCTCTCCGTCAACTATCTGGCTGTTGTACTTGAAATCTCAAATGCATTTTTATCAAGGTTAACAATGAATCTGGGTTGGTATTGAAAAGTCTATCTTCCCTTCTATTACTTGCGTTCTGGTGCTGGTGGGGTATATATTTATTTATATTTATATATAAAATTAGAGTTTAACCCTTGTTCATGAGGCATCCTTAGTAAATTTGAGTTCCTTCTATTTTCCTCATATGAATTGAAGACACAAAACAAAAGCCAGCCTGACTGCAAGCTAACACATAGATGGTTTCCTTGGTAACACGTATGTGAAAGACTGCAAAATCTCCCCAATTTCCATCCCTCCTTTCACAGAAGCTGTTCAGACTGCTAATATGGGTGTGCCTGCGTGACAGCAAGCCATTTTATGCGAGAGTAAGTGCTTATAACAGACGGGGTGAGGGCAAGGGGAAAACAGTGTTTAGCCAAAAGCAAGTACATAAGAGAAATCAACTCTCAACAGTGAGTATGAAGAGGGGGAAACATGAAGCCAAGAGATCCCA
Source organism: Ursus americanus (assembly GCF_024610735.1). Taxonomy (NCBI): domain Eukaryota; kingdom Metazoa; phylum Chordata; class Mammalia; order Carnivora; family Ursidae; genus Ursus; species Ursus americanus. The sequence continues at coordinate 31,491,470 of NC_142151.1, read as the reverse complement.
TTTTGAGTTCTTATACTGCCATGAAAAAAAAAAACCCACTTAAATGACTGTAACACTACATGAAAGAAAACGACCTTCTACAATGAAGGTCACAACCCAAATCTATTTGTGTTCTATTATTTGCCATGTTAAAGAGTGCTGTGTTCTGGGGTTCACCCAGCAGTAAATTTACTCTTCAGAAGTTCATGAAACATTTTCCCCCCAACAGCTATGCGTTCAAAACTCATACCATGCAGATAATAGCTAATATTTCTGCATCCTCACTATGTGACAAGTATGTGCCTAAGGTTTTCTATACATTATTTCAATTAATTCACAATTATCTCAAGAGGAAGATGATCCATTTTTCAGGCTGAATAATTGAGCATTAGCAAGGGTAAGGAATTCGTCTAAGATCACTCCGCCAGGATGTGGGGAGGCCAGGACTTCAACCCAGGTGTCTGACTCCACAGCCAAATTCCTAACCAAGAAGTAACGTTCTTGCCTCAAAGCTCTGACTCTGGTGATGCCAACAGGAGGAGAAGATGGTGTCCTTTAGGTCCGTCTGTGAGATCTTTAGCCGCTTCGTTTTTTCGGGTATTTCTAAGATCTTATTAAATATCTGAACAAATTTTTAAAAACCTGCTTTGTTATGATTATGGAGCCCTAATGTCATCATTAAGCTTGTTCTTGGTAAGCTATGGAAGGGGGCAGACGAATGCAGTTCGTCAGGATGAGAATGAAATAAATAAATATAAATATATAAAATATAAATTATAATTATATAATAATATAATATATAATTATATAATTATAAATTATTTGTTCAGGTATTTGAAAGGACAGGACAAGATAGAGTCTAACACACACACACACACATATATATATATATATACACATATATACACATGTATATATATATATGTATAGGAAATCAGGTGGAACACTAGATGGAATGAGTCTAGATCTGAGCAAGAAAGATGCTATTTTGTTCTGTTTTTGAGAACAGAAGTAGAGATGGCTACTCACTGATTAGTTCCCCTTTTCTAATTTTACATATAGGCATTTTTCAAGTAATCTAACGTAGAAGTTCCTGCCAAAATGAACAAACAGGTATTCTATAAAAATCACCTGTTAAAAATAACAGCTTATAAAGAAAAATGAGATTGGATTAGACCATTCAAAGTTTATGCAATTATAACCAGTGAGCTAACCAAATTAATATCTCTCCCAGTATAAGATTAAAAGTTAAAAGAACATTAATTAATAAGGATACTTTTATGTTAATAAATACAAAAATACTATAACACTTGACAAATAAAGTAAGTGAAAAAAATAAGATAACTTGATGGAAGATTGTATAAGATAGGATTGTTGCTGTTGAGTTATAGAAACAAAAGTGAAAAGCACAGATATTGGTATTTGTTATATTTTTTCAGCGTTCTCTCTTGGAAATATTTCATAAAAACTAAAAAATACATACAAATTAAAAGTAAATATAAAGTAATTTTGTTGGAAAAATATAGGAAAATACATATATACCCCTCACCACAGATTTAACCAGAACACCTTTGCCATCATCTTTCTAGAGATGTTGCAAATTTATTTAAACCATCCTCCATATTAGGAGGAAAAAAAGTACCAAAACAAAACAAACAAAAGAAAAGCAAGAAAAAAATGGTAGCTCTTTTTTTTCCGTAAAAGTTCCCTGATCTTTCTCATGAGCCACTGCCAACTTACTGGGTAGAAGTAAACATACACACACACAGTTTGTTGAACCAGGTTCAGAATTTAGTCCAATCTAATAATAGAATTAAACATTCTGGTTAGCATCATTGCTCTGGATTGAATGTTCAACTGACAGAGAGCTCCTGTCTCCCCCTGCTTATTTCCTAAATGGCATTTCACTGCAGGGGGGAGGGAAATATATGATATTAAGGCATTCAGAGGATGCTTTGGTTCTGTGCTGATATGTAATTAAGCTCTTGCTGGCATCTTCTGAGGTCCACTTGGGCTGGTTGATTGAGTACCTGGTGTGATATTGTCACTTATAAAAAGAAATGCATATTTGTTCATCATCCCCACTTCTAGCACAGAGTTTCTAAAACCCTTGGAGAAATTCCAAGGTGTCTTTTGTTTTGTAAGTGAGGTGACTTTTGGAATGCCCCTAAATCACCTAAGGATAAGGGTCGTTTGCTAAGAGAACCAAGCCTGTGATTAGAGGGTTGGAACTTTCAGTCCCACATCTCTGACTTTCTGGGAGAGAAAAGGGATTACAGGTTGAATCAGTTGCCAAAGGCCAATGCTTTAATCAATCATGCCTATGTAATGAAGTTTCCTTAAAAATCTGAAAGGACAGGGTTCATAGAGCTTTTAGGTTGGTGGATATGGGGAGATTCTGGGATAATGGTTTTCTTAGAGAGCCTGGAAACTCTACACGCATTCCCCACACCTTGTCTTATGAATCTCAGCCATCTGGATGTCCATCTGTATGCTTTATCATATCCTTTCATTATAAACTGGTAATTCAGTGAGTGAATGTGTTTCCTGAGTTCCGTGAGCTACTTTAGCAAATTAATTGAACCCAAGGAAAGGGTCATGGAAACCCCTGATTTATAGCCAATTGGTCAGAAACATAGGTGACAACCTGGGCTTGCAATTAGCATCTGAAGTAGGTGGCAATCTTGTAGGACCGACCCTTTACCGTGTGGAATTTGACACTATCTACAGATGGATATTGTCAGAATTAAGTTAAATGGTAGTATACCCAGGGCACTGGGTGGCTCAGTCAGTTATGTATCCAACTCTTGATCTCAGCTCAGCTCTTGATCTCGGGTCCTGATTTCAAGCCCCTTGTTGGGCTCCATACTGGGCATGGAGCCTACATTAAAAAAAAAAAAAAATGTTTGTATACCCAACTGGTGAACTGGTGCTAGACCATTGCTTGTATGTGTGGGGAACTTCCCCTCCACGCATTGGAACTGGGTCTAGAAACCTATTACATGGATCTTCTCTTTGCATGGCTACTGAAAATAGTGGTGTCTTTTTTTCTTTCTTTGTCTCAGCCAAAATTCAGGAGACGTACCCTCCTGACTCCCCATCCTTTCTCTTCTTTTTGCCCTGCAACTTCCTCTAAGTGTCCACCCTATATTTCATGAAGCCCCTGAGCTGGGGTGTCAGTGCTGTCGTCTCTGTGGATAGTCCTCTGCTTCCCCCCACTGTGAACCCTGGCAGGCCAGCTGGCTCTTAATTCAACATGCAGACTTGCAGGAAACTGAAGAAGCAACTGGGCAAGAGGGACACTCTCTCTGCCTAACTGTCCCAAAGCTGCCTCATTGCCACTGACGACTACCTGGTACAGGTAGTACCTTTCCTTCTAGAATCATACATCCAATTCCAAGGGAAAGTACCCTGCCTTGGGCATCTCCCTAACATACTGAACACCACTCCACCTCTCTAAGCTGAAGTCTGCCAAAGCAACGTGCCCCCGGTTTTCCTGTCTCTCATCCCTGTCTCCTCTCATTGCATCACAAACCACTTGGCCAGAAGCGTCAGCCTTTTTCTTCCTCTCTGGTCAGGACTGTCTGCATTATTTTGCTCTCCCTGTTGAGGTGGCAGGTGTCTCCTTTGCCCTCTCTTAAACTCTGATGAGAAAGTGAATCAAACCTGCTCATGGATAAGGAAATATCATTTGACATATATATTAAAAATATCTGCAGGGCAAAAGTAGCCATTTCACATTTTTGCTTCCATCTAAACCTTTGTTTGAAGAAAGACTTGGTTTTGCAGTTTAAAATTTTAAAAAGAAAGAGATGAATGGAATCAGGCAGTATTGAGGGAGAGCAAATTATAGGGAAAAGGATGATTTTAGCAACATATGGGAAGTAACATAGTAGCCTTGTGAAGATACAAATGAATGATTTAAACAAGGGTAGTCAGGAGTTACAATTTAGAGTGCAGAGAGAAGCATAAATATGGTTAACACCAGGAAATATAGTTTCAGAGAGAGTCTTCAAGCACTGATGTCCAGAAAGATTCTCTGTGTATTAAAGGCTGGATAACTGGGAGGTGTAATAAAGAGAATGAATAATAAAGATTTATAATTAAAGGTCTGGCATAAAAATGTTGTGATAGAGAAACTGAATCATCTATATAAAATATTAAATTATTATATTCATCTAGTATTTGTTAAAAATGAATAAACACTTAGGTAAGATAGCCAATTGTGAGATGCACATTTCTATTGTGAGTGCTTAGAATACAATGTAAGAATGCTAAAAAAAAAAAAAGAGAGAAAGAAAGAAAGAAAGAAAGAAAGAAAGAAAGAAAGAAGAAAGAAAGAAAGAAAGAAAGAAAGAAAGAAAGAAAGAAAGAAAGAAAGAAAGAAAGAAAGAGAAAGACAGGATTCCTGCTGTATAATCAGGGTTTCTTCTTCACAGACAGGGATAGCGTGCTGCATGGGAAAGATAACAATGTTAATAGACGACAGAGACAAAGCAGGACCTCTCTGTTCCTATTTTGCTTCTGCTTTGTTTCTAGCAAAGAAATTAGACTAAAATGGAAAGAATGGGAAAAAATTTAAAGAATAGAACAAATATTGTAAAACAGGAATTGAAATCCAAATTAGCCAAGGGATGGAGAAGAAACCCCCTTCAAGGAATTAAAATATCTGGTTCCAATATATAAGCGAATTTGCTGAATGAATTAGCAAAACTCATTGTTCAGAGTAACCACAGCAAGTTGGGAAAGCACCAAGAATGAAAAGGACACCAGAAAACTATAAATAAAGGCAAACTAATCATCAAAGCCAAGAAAAATCATTGTAACAAAACCATTATAGGGTGGGTTATAAAAGCAGCATTTTTTATCTCCAGTATGAATATGTGACAAACTGTCAGCATTTTATCATTGTCTTCCGAGAAATTATTCATAAGCAACAAAGAGATATGAAACAAAAATATAAAAATCTATTTTAGGGGGGAAAACTAAGAGTGAACTAAAACTCTGGATTCACAAACAGTTGATGAAGGGAAGCAGAATTTGCCACCCTGAAATATGTCTCTGGCATACAATTATCTTGAGCTGGTTGTTTTTAAGAAATTACACACAGGAGAAGCTCTGAAAACTGAGTTAAAGTTACACTTTGTAAGAGACATTTACATTTATAAGTGAAGTCTCCATTTTTAAGGGTGACTCCCTCTCTGTACCAGGAACAGGAGGATGTCCAAATCTCTAGAAACTATTATCAATGGATAAAAAAACCTACCTTAATCTATGTAACACCATACCCTAGTTTACTCTGCTTTTTGCAATAGCCTCCCATAACTGGTCTCCCTCCCGCTCCCTGACATCTTTCTTTTGTCTTTAGCTGGAGATAGTATTTAAGGTAGTGGTTTGGGCCATCATAACAGTTACTCAATTTTCCTGGGTCTCTCTCATATACAGGGGAGGTAGACATACTATGAAACTTTTATTTTTTTTCTTCCTCTGTTAATCTGTCTTCTATTATTGAGAGGGACATCTCATCCAAGGACCTAGAAGGGTAAAGGGAAATTATTTTTCTTCCCTTATATTGGAATAATGTCCAAGAGAAAAGAAAACAGGTCAGCACATGAAAGAAAGTGGAGAAAAAGGACTTGATTGGGAGGAGGTGGTGGCTGTAAATTTTAGGAAAAACCAACAAAAAAAATCCCCTTATTGAAATTGCGAAGCATACTGTGAGGTATGAAACCCAAATCCATAGTAAATGACATCAAGAGCAAGAGTGACAGAAAGGAGTCTTCATATTAGAGGGGAAGAAGCCCATGCCTACTTATCCTTGCTGGCTGTATAGGAGAATGGCTAAAAATTCTTGTGCAAGCCATGGTCATAGGATATGGCTCATTGCCCACATGAAACTTCCGAAAATAGCTGAGAAAGAAAGAATGAAAGAAAGAAAAAGAAAGGAAGGAAGGAAGGAAGGAAGGAAGGAAGGAAGGAAGGAAGGAAAAGAAAGTCCTTAAAAGAAGAGTAATAAGTAAGACAGCGTGGGGGGATGAGGAACAAGAAAAGAAAATGTCAGATGAAGGATATTGTGGTAGTGGTTGCCCCTAAATCCTTACCCCCCCCACACACACAAAATCTAATCCCACCTACTTTTTTAACAAAAGTATTCTAATTTATAATGACACATGGTCACCCAGCTAAAAAACTACATATCCCAGTTTCCCTTGGCCCCTTGACTGAGTTTGGTCAAAGAGATATCAGCAGAAGTATTAGGTGGGATTTTAAATGTTTAATTGAAAGGAAAGTGGTATCTTCTCCTCTCATCCTCCTGGTTGAAGTTCTGGTCAGGATGAGGTGCAGTGAGTTAGAAGGACCCTGGGTAACTAATAGTTTTGTGGATCCTCACCAGCTGCAGGCTGTTTACCACCAACCTTTTTTCACAAATGTGAGGAAAAACTTCATTTGAGGCCACTGTCATTTGGGGTTTTCCTGTTACATGCAACTAGAAACTAATTCACAACAGAAAAAAAATGTTCTAATGGAAGAGATTAAAAACTCTCCAGGACTTTTTTTATCATCAAAATACAAACAATAAACTGAATTAAGCAATCGTCTCTATGAAATCAGTGTATAAAGCAAAAATGTAAGTACTCAAGGGGGAAAAATGGTATAACAGCAGGAGAAGAAAGGAATTGGCATAATTCAGGAAAAAAGTGAAAAACAGCAATGAAGCCATTCCAAAATATAGGGCAAATTGTGAGGATCACAATGAAAATATGCATTTCAGAAAAAAGTTAAAGACAGGAAATATAAAATGAAGATAATAAGAGCTTAAGAGAATTAGAGGAAAGGCAATAGATATGAAGGTCAACAAGTGAGATTAGGAAGTACTCATAATTGATCCTCTGTGAAGTTAACTAAATGATTGAAAAGAACAAGTATCTGAAGACATAACTTCTAAAATAAAAGAGGGTATGAATCACATATTGGAAGTACCGTGTCCCATAAAAATTGACCTAAAAATTAACAAAGACACATCCTAGTAAATATGGTACACTTCAAAGATAATGATGCCCTCCTTCAAGCAGCCAGGTGGAGAGATAAAGTCACTTAGTCACTAGTAAGTAGAAAAGAGCCAGGCCAGTTTCGATCTCCTCCATGACACCATTAAACATAAAGGCAAGTAGAGGAATACCTTTGAAATTTCCTAGAAAAGAAGGCACGAGCCAAAGATTTTATAAAAAATCTAATTGTTTTTCAAGTAAGGAATGTTATAGATCAACCACGTGATCATCGAAGAACCAGGTAAAAAATTGTTCGTATGGGCCTTTCTTAAAAGACTGAGCTGCATCCAATCAAGAGATGATTGAGTAACTTAGTCTACAATGAAGATATAAATACATGTGTATTTGGGGAAGTGGACATGGTATTGCAAATGGTAGGAAACAGAGAATCAAACACATTATATAAAGCTTTAGTAATAGAGGTATTATTAGAATAAAAATAAAAACCTTAAGATATGTACACAGCCATCCAAGCAAGGGGAACACAGTAAAGGATTTTATTAAATCTATACAATGCATTTAGAAATATGCTACAAAGAATACTAACAAGTACAACAGAGTAGCACAACATTGTGAATATGCTAAATGTCATTGAGTTGTTCATTTTAAAATGGCTAATTTTGTGTTAAGTGACGATAGTAGAAACTTTGAAAAAGTACAAGAGAATGGAAGCCAAACATTTCTGTCCTCTTATTTAACATAAACAAGCTGTGGTTATTTTTTGAAAGAAAAAAATCTAGATGGATCACATAATAAAACCTAACTCTAATAAACAAAAAGACACTCTAAGGTAAAGTGTCTCAAAATGATTAAAGTGAAAAAGAGTTGACAGATGTGTACTAGAAAACTGGAGACAAAGAATCTTCATGGTTTTCATATCAAGTAAAGCCTAATTGAGAGCAAAATGCATTACATGAGACAAAGTAGAAAGCTTTATAATGTGGACAGTAAAGATACAAATGTCGTTAACATATTTTCACCAAATAACATGCCATCAACATCCATAAAGGAAAAATCTCTGAGATATAATGAGAAACAAAACAAAGATATTAATAATAGAAATTTTTGATTCCTCTCTTAGTTCATGACAGGTAGACAAAGAAAAAAAGGAAAAAATGAATGCAAATATGTGTGATTTATTACATGAATAAAATAGTCAATATAATTGATATATATTGAACTCTGAACCCTCACAATTCCACTGCTCAAGGAAATTTTAAATTAATTTAAAAACTAGGAAATAAAAACACTGAGAGATGGGGTGCCTGGGAGGTTCCGGCGGTTAAGCATCTGCCTTCGGCTCAGGTCATGATCCCAGGGTCCTGGGATCGAGCCCTGCATTGGGCTCTCTGCTCAGCAGGGAGCCTGCTTCTCCCTTTCCCTCTGCCTGCTGCTCCCCCTGCTTGTGCTCTCTCCTTCTCTCTGTCAAATTAATAAATAAAATCTTAAAAAAAAAAAAACACTGAAAGCTGAAAGTTTTTAAAACTTTCTCTAAGACAATTATTTAAAGTGAGAATCTAAACTGAAATTTTAGAATATTCAGACCATTTTATAATAATGAAAATATTACACATCCAACATATGAAATCTAGTAAGGCTATGCTCAAAGGAACATTTGTAAAGTACCTTCTTTAAATGTAGCTTTAAGTAAGTAGAAAAAGAAAGAAAATAAATGAGTTATGCATCCAACTTATGAATTTTGGGGGGAAATAATGAAAAAATGAAATAAAAGCAAAATTACAGTAAAAGGATGAGTTAATAAATTACAAAAGAGAAAATTATACCACAAATAAATCCAAAGTTGTTTCTTGAAGAAAAATAAAATAAAGCAATAATAAATTCTAAATGTAGAAGTAACAAATACACAAAAGAAGTGATAAGGATAACCATAACCATATCAACAGTCGAGGGATTGATATACTCTCTTTATGCAAATACGTTTTATAGAAAAATGTCAAAATTTAAATGAAAAAAATCAAGAATGATTATGCTTATTATAAGTTGAGAAATTTGTTAGAACACTTCGTCCCATGCCTTTCCCAAAAGCACCACAGGCCCAAATTGTGGCACACTGACTTATACAAAACTTTGGAAGAACAAATAATTCCAAAGTTATTCAAAATCATCTCTAACAACAATAAAAAAAATTTTTTAAATTAAAAAGAAATCATTTCTAACACAGGAAAAAAGAAAATCTTTCAAGTTCTCTTTATAAAGCCAAAATAATTTCAATGTCAAAACATAAAATAATTCACCAATAATTATTTTCACTTATGAATACAAATGCTGAGATCCTAAATAAAGTATTAGTAAACTAAAACATGTTTCAAGATTGTGGAAGGGCATTCAAAAATCCAATATTTTAAAATTATTTAAAATAGAGTAGATGAACTTACTTAAATGATAAAGTATATTCATCTCAGATCAAAAGCCAACATCATTCTTTTTTTAAAAAAATTTTTTATTGTTATGTTAGTCACCATACAGTATATCACTAGTTTTTGATGTAGAAAAGCCAACATCATTCTTAATGTGAAAACACTAGAAGCATTTTAATTAACATTAGGAGGAAAAGTAGAATATTTTTTACCACCTTATCATTGTACTGGAGGTATTAATCAAATGGATTAGAAAGATAAGTATTGCTATAAAATTTGGAAAAAAGGATGTAAGATTTTTACTACTCTTCAAATTATTTATTTATATTACAAGAAAACCTCAAGGGAATCAAAACACTTTTGTCTCCAAATATGAACAATTATAAAAATGTAAGAGAATTTAGAAATCAATAAATAATATAAATGAATAGTTCACATATATACAATTAATAGCGAGTTAGAAGAAATAATGGAAGACCTTACACAATAACAACTAAAAGACAAAATGCTTGAATATAAGAAGGATTATGCGTGATTTACAGACAAAAATTAATAAGCTCCTAAAAGAAGATGAAAAAACGGAAAAGCACCCATGTTCTTGGATAGGTAGATAGGCATATAGTTATGTCTAAGTTAGCGTGTACATATGATACAATTCTGTTTCGATACCAAATGTGTTTTCATTTGCTATATATAAGCAGATCTTGACTTAATATGGAAAAAATAAACAAGTCACAACAGATAGAAAAATTCTGACAAAAATGAGAAAAGGAATGAAGGAGTTTAGTCCAATCATTAAATAATATTTTGAATTCTGAAAAATTAAAACATCGTAGTACACATGCACAAATTGATAGCACAATGGAACCGTGGTGGAAAAGTAGAGTATACGTGCATTGAATTTAGTATATGAAAACAGTAGTGCGTCAAAGCATGAGAGAAAAATGGGCTACTCAGTGACTGATGTTGTGACAAATAGCTACTAGAAAACAAGCAGGAAGTTGGATCTATATCTGGTTCTTGAGGAATATTTCAAATAGGGCTCTGATTTAATTGTACAAAATATAACCATTAAAATGCTAGAAGACTCCATAAGAGAATTCTTTTATAATGTTGAAGTGGAGAATCTCTTTCTACGACATAAATCTGAAGCCTTGAAAGAAACATGTGATAAATTTGAATACATACAAATAAAAAATTTTATGTGAAATGTGGGAAAATATTTGCAGATCATATAGCTGATAAATGTCTAATTTCTTTGAAAATACAAAAAGTTTGTGCAACTTACGAAAGAAAGAAAGAAAGAAAGAAAGAAAGAAAGAAAGAAAGAAAGAAAAGAAAGAAAAAGAAAGAAAGAAGAAAGAAAGAAAGAAGAAAGAAAGAAAGAAAGAAAGAAAGAAAGAAAGAAAGAAAGAAAGAAAGAAAGAAAGGCCAAAGGCAAATACTATGGACATAGAGCACCCAGAGAAAGATACGCAAATGGTTCCTCAGCCCATCTAGAGCTATTCAGCAAGTTTTTAAATAAGAAAGATGCAAATTAAAGCTATACAGACCTACAATATTTTACCTATGAGAATGGGAAAGATTAAAAAATATAATAAGCTCTTGTGATCATGCAGGTGTGGGGAAACAGGAATTCTTTCGCGTTGCTGGCGGGATTATAGATCGGCTGGGGGGACGTTTGGCTATATCTATCAACATGATAAATGTACAACTTAGGACAAAACAATTCTGTTTCAAGTTTCTACAGATATATATATGCAAAATGGTGTTTGTGTGATGTTTTTTCCTTAAACGTTTATGATGGTAAAATATTAGACAAAACAGAAATGTCATTAACAGAAAAGAGGTTAAATAAGTTATGGTACATTTAACCAATAACTCAGTATTTAAGAGTAAACATGAGTATGGAAAATCTTCAAACAATTATATACAAACTTTTACTGTATATAGTTCAGTAAAAAAGCAAGATGTGAGTGTGTGTGTTTAATTTCTATATAAGAATAGGAAGAACCACAAAAATTAGTCACATTGGTTTTTCATGAGGGAAACAATTTGCTGTATATATCTTTTTTCTGAATTTTGAATCATGTGCATATGTATGCTCATACCATCCCCCCCAAAAATTATAAAACAATTCACAATGTATAATTTCATAATTTAGAAAAGAAGGCCGTGATAACAGGACTTATTAGCACACTAAAGACAATTCATATCAGAATAACCACATTTCTTTTAATACAGTAATTGACATTTTACGGGACTTGTATAGATATGTTGTAGTAGGACTCCATATCTCTTATTTATTTATTTTTAACAAATCACTCATGACATCTTTAGGCATAAATTAAACATATGCAGTACATGGCACTTGCGTCAATTCATAACCGGCTGAAAACCCCACGCTGTCTTGTGATATAGACCACAGGAGTGTTGTGAAGATCGTTTCCCCCGACAGCTTGAGCTATTATGAAGATTGCTAAAATGGCATCAGTCAAAATAATCTTAACAGATTGGAATAATGTAATGCTTTAGAAGAAGCAGACACCAAGATGGAAGGGCCTAGATGTACAAGGCATTTGGGGGTCGGGGGAGACCTATAAAAGGTAAACGGGAAAGGAAGAGTAAGCAGTTAACAACTTCAGAACTTGATGCAGGTCTGAGAGCGGTGAGCAGAGAGGGGTCAGGAAGGCAGACTGGGCAGGAAGTCTCAGGCAGCAGTGTGAGCCCAGAAAAGCTTCAGCCAGGACTGTGGCCGTCCAAGCAAAGTCATCTGCTAGAACAGTCCTGCATTACACAGGGACAGGCCTGGGCCAATGTTTCTCACTGTGTCCAGTTCTTGGGTGGGAGCAGCCTGGAGGAAGTAGAGCCTTTTTGAGACATGCTGTTGGGTTCAGAGAAGCGACAATTACTTCCCACAACAGAAGTTAACAGTGCGTTTTCGTTGCTACCACAATCCGCTTCTCGCACAAATTTACTTCTCTGTGCACATTCACAGACAGCCCAGCCCCTCCACGGTTCCTGGGGGCCTCTGTTTGTGAGGGGGACTTCAAAGCAGATTAGTGGGGTGAATCAGAGCTCTGACACTGCACGTGTTTCCTACCCTCAGCTCTGACTATAGCAGGCCTTGATGGCCTATCTGGCGGTGTGACCTCCACCTTCATTCCTGAGAGATTTAATGCATCGATAATCACACCATTTTCAGAATGGGATTTCTGCATGCGACTTTTGACAGTTCACATCGCCCCAGGGATCACCTGGGTTCTATCTGTATTCTCTCCTGCACCCATTGTGAAAATGTGGCTTTTCCTCCGCCTACTGAAGGAAATCAAATAGCCCTGTCAAGACGATGACATTCCTTCTTACCTGCCCGTCGCCGGCAAGGCATCCAAAGTGTCCTGGCACTAGCAACAGATTGTGGTTCAATAAGGACCTTTTCTGTCTCTTGGTAAGTGTGCATTCCCTTTGGGGGTGAAGACGTGCACCCCCGCAGAGCTCAGAGCTGTAGAAATGGGGAACACGAGTCCTCTGTTAGATCACTGGGAGCCATGGAGAATGGGCTGCTTCTACTTCCACCCGTCCGGGCCTAGCTCTGGGTTTTCTGCCTACGAGGGGCACAAAGCCAGACACAGTCTTCAGGTTTAATGCATACCCTTCATCCTGAAGGAGAGAAACGCATTCCTTCAGTGTATTTATACCGTCTAAGGTGGCACTGTGTCCTGTGAGCAGGCCATTCCCCATCTTGTTCAGGCTGGCTGATTCTAGAAGTGCGTGAGATGATCCGAGTCTTGCATGGTCCCGGGCCCACCCCTGCACCTCCCTCACAGTGGAGTGACTCTTCTCATGCCATATTGTATGGGATTTCAGGTCTGTGAACTGGGCATTCCGTGAGCTTCTTTGTAGGAGGAAGGGTGTGGATGATGTGCTTTGGTCAAGAAAGGCAATCCGCACATGCACTAAGTATCTATTCCTATGAAGATAAACCCCTGGTCCCTCCAGATCCTACGGGGCCCAGTGCAGCCAAATTGCCACCAAATGACTGGTGCTTGAGTAATAATGTCATTTTAGAGGCTTAGCATTGGTCTCTGTTGCTGACAGGATGGCATTTCAGAGATGGCAGTAGTGAGATCCATAGTGAGAGTCCAAACTGTGAGGCCAATATGAGCCCTGAGGCTTCTTTCTCTATCACTGCAGCCACTCCCCTTCAGTGCCTGTTTTGTCAGTAGTAGGTGACCAAGGATGGTCATTGATTAAGGTCAGTGGCCTGATTCATATTGTCTTCTTGGTTTTTCAGAACCTCTTCGATGATGAATACTTTCTGTTGGGCATTACCACGTGATGCAAACATCTTCCCACTTTATACTCCCCTATGTCCATTTATATGCCTTATCCAGACTTCCTTGTCTTTGAGTTTTCAGTCCTGCTCCTTTCAGGCCCTTGATCAGAGAGTCATACCATTGGCTGCTGCCTAGGAATCTGTATTCTCACTTAAGTCACTACTTCCAAAGAAAGTAGATGACCAAGTACTCGTAGCTCTGATTTTCTCTCTTCATTATTTTAATTTTTTAAAAGATTTATTTATTTATTTTAGAGATTAGTGAATTAACAGAGATATAATAAGGATGACCATCTCTGTAATTTTGTCTTTTTGATAATGGCATTAATATCTGCCATTCCTCATAAGGTGCAATCTTGTTTTCAATTTGTTAGGCTACAGGTGTTGGGGAGAATTTTAGAGATTTCCTCGTGGTCTTCTCCACTATGATAGCACTTATCCCATAGGCTAAGGACCCAATGTGCTGCTCCAACTCCCTAGTACATCAATCCCAAATGTATACTCAGATACTGGAAAAAAGACCGCTGTGTAGGTCCACAGACATGATGGACCCAATATGAACTGGAAATAAATGTCACAATGATGCTTTTGGACTCTAGATACCAACGTCAGCTCAGGCCTTGTACACAATAGCCCTCTAAATGTTTACGTATTCCCCTTTCTACAGGATGCAGTTACTCAAATAAGAGGCTGTAGGTTCCTATGGAGAAGAGAGCAACAGGGTCATTACCATATATACTTTATTACCATATATGCATAGGGTTGCAGGGTCCTTCCTCCTAACAACCAAACTACCTCTTCTGTCAATGGGTTCTAGGTCTGAAAATTGGTTCAGGTCCCAGAACTGAGCACAGTATTGTGACTTTTTAAATTAGGGTAAACATGCTTACTCTCCTATCCCTCCCTTCTTATCTTTTTCTGGTTGCAGATGTAAATCAGCACCCTTGTTGGCTGCCTGTCCTCTATTAACCAACGCCATTAACTCCTTGCTTGTCAAGTCTCCTTGGCTGCTCCTCCTACTTGCTGGTCATTATGGTAATTGTGGTATACTGACTTCTGGCAGTTAAGACTGGCCTCTTTTACTTTGGCCTGTACTACCTTGGAGAACCATCGTCCACATGGATATTAAGAAGCTATATGACCACTTCTCAGCCTTGGCTTGCAGGTGAGAGTCCCTGCTGAATTTCTGAGTGATTCTGGTGCTCCTCTGACCTGTAGACTTGGTGAATGTCTGTTCTCTGGAACATGATCCTCTGGGTGGTCTTCTGACATCATATAATGTATTTATTCCATCATGCTTACTGCTATCAGCTTCAATGTTTCTTTCTATTATTTATAAGGGCAATTTGGGATTTTTCACTTTACTCAACTTGAGCTAAACTTTTCTCTAGACTTCTAAGACCTACTTAGCAATGGTTTTGCCCTCTGGGATTCTCTGGGGTCTTTACCCAGAGTGTAAACTCTCATATAATACATAAGTGGCTCTAACTCAATGAATTCTTGTTTATTCAAACTTGCATCCTGGTCCCCTTGATCAAATACCCTCAGAACCCAAACCTCAGATTTGTGAACTCCCCTGGATCCTGCTAATACATTCTATCTAAATCTTGCAATTACTTCAGGGCATAATGTCATTCCTTCCTAATCAGGCCTAGCACATACTCAGTAGGGTTATTCTGAAATCTGTGCTTACATATAAGCCTAGAAGCCAGTAGAGAAGGTGGAAAGAGTTCTTAGAGGGGGATTGCCAACTGTTGCCTTGTCAGGGGTGGGTGGGAGCTCTGTAGCATCATCTAGCTTGCAGAAATGCTAGTTCTTACTCGAGAGGAGTTAGCCACCTCTGCAAGCCCTGGAGATTTTGCAGGCCATTTCTGCAGGACCATTGGGGTTTTGGAGTCAGGAACCCTAAAGGCATTCATCAAGATGTCAGGACTTTGAATCAGGGCACTGACCTTAGCATAACAGACTTATCTTGGCTGAAGACTTAGAGCTTTGCATGTCTATCAAATCCTGAGTGTGCTTCTTGGCTGTAGTCCCTCTTCCACTCTTTGTGGTGCTCCCTTCTGCTGGGATGTTTTCCCAGGTCAGCATCCATGAAATCTTCAGGAATTAGGCTGTGACTTTGAGCCAGAAACTAGGCATATTCCTTACCACTAGGGGTGGCTTTCTCTTTGCCCACGGCGTGGCAAGGGAACCCGACTTCCAAATCCCATCCTACTGCCTGGTTTCAAGTCCTGTGAGAAGCAGCTACCAAAATGGAATTGGTTGCAAGAGCTTTATTCAGAGGAAACAGCTGTTGACAATAAAAGGGAAGAAGCAGGCATAGGCCAGGAGAGTCTCTGATTGCAAGGCTAATCTGACACCTGCCAAAGGAGAGGAGCCGGAAGGATTAGATAGGAAGTATCTCAGACTACGGTAAAGTTCTAAGAAAATTTTGGCCGGAGAAGGAGGAGTTCTCAAGCTAGAGTTACTTGCACTAGTACCCCAATCATTTACCAGTACCCCAGTCATTTACCAGTACCCCAGTCATTTACTCAGAGCACTCAGAGATAACATGACCTCTGTGTAAATGTCAATCAACTTTGCTCCCCACAGCAGAATATCAACATTGCACATTTTCATGACTGCCACATGCACCAACTGTAAGCAAGTAATATTTAACTGGGGTAATATAAAGTCTTAAAATTTGGATTAAAAAATCAATTCTATTATGACTAGGGGACAGAGTCGTGATAGAAATGTACATTAAAGGTCTGAGGATTTTAACCCCTCATGTGTTACATGGTGAAACAATAATAGAAAGTAGCTCCCTTAGAGGGAATTGGCACCTTACCTTGCACTTGTTGAAATACTGCATCTGATTCCCCAAGAGCAGTAGCCTTCTTGTTTCTCATACTCTCGAGATCCCATCACAGTTTGTGATAAGTTTTCAGTGACAATTGGACTATATACAGAAGAGAACAACATGAAAATTTTGCCAAAAAAAAAAAAAGTTGAAGGAAGTGAAATAGTTAGCTAATAGAGAAAATAATACCTTCAAATATTTGAAGGCTTGTCTTAGAGAAGTGAAACTTGTTTTGTTTTGCTTCAAGGAGCAGAATTAATAACAAAGAGAGGTAATTACAGGAAGGCAGATTACAGTTCAGTCAAAGAAGAATCTCTGTAACAAATAGAGTTATCCAACCTTTGAATAAACACTTTAGTTAAATACTAAGCTCCCCGTCGCTGGCTGGATGACCACTTTTCAGGTGTTCCATTTGATCCTTGCATTTGGAAAAGACTGGGTATGGTCTGGAAGTTCCATTGACACCCAAAGATTTTATGATTTGGGGGTTTAAATGTACAGGAAATCACAACGCTTTACTTGAATTTTCCCATTTGGTTCACTGTAATCTTGGAAAACTTTCGTAATAGAAGAGCTTGAAAAATTGAATGCACTTAAAACTATAGAATTAAAACTTTCCTTGATTGTGTGAACAGTTCACATACATTTATTACTATTGGAATATTGGTCTTTTGTGTTTTATTTTATTTATTCGTTTATTTATTTATTTATTTTAAAGATTTTATTTATTTATTTATGTGAGAAAGAGAGAACGAGCAGGAGGAGGAAGAGGGAGAAGCAGACTCCCAGTTGAGCAGGAGCCCGATGCAGGGCTTGATCCCAGGACCCTGGGATCATGACCTGAGCTGAAGGCAGACACTTAACTAACTGAGCCACCCAGGTGCCCTGGCCTTTTGTGTTTTAATTGCATTTTTCCAGAACATATTTTTAAAATTGTTTAGTACCTTTTATAAATGAGAAAACAGGCTCTGATCTGATTAAATTCACCCATCAATTTAGGAGTGAAGCTGGGTCTATATGCTGACATAAGATTTCAAATCTAGGTGAATATGTTCCCACAACATTGCTATTACTTTCATCTTTCTAAGGATCAAAGTTCTTATTTGGATAGACTATAATGGAGCCAAAAATAATAAATAATTCATTCATTTGAGAGTAATGAATAATTGATTCCTTATTAATTTAACCTAATTCAATATGTATTAAATCAGCACCAATTTTGTGACCAAACATTATTCTCAGTACTATAGGGGACACATTTTTTTTTCTTTTGCCCTTCAAGTGCTTGCAGTTTTTTGCTAGAGAGGTGGAACTTACATACAGAAACATTTAGAAATAGAAATCACTATACTTCTTAATTTTATTAAACCCGTTAAATAAATTTTTACGTACTGTGACTGATTTTAAAAAATTATTTTCTCGTGCAGCTTAAAAGCAAACGTACATGCACTGGGCCTTTTGTTCTTTTATTATTTTTAGTCCAAACCTTTATTTGTCTTGGAACTGCCATCCCCCCTCCCTTGCATCTACATAGTTTCGTGGAAGCAGCCATTTTAAAAGTGGTGTTCTCTCTGGCCAGTTGATTTATCTAGCAATTGCCATCAAATCCATGCTTATCAAGCAGATTTCTTTCCCAGAAATGTTGGTGTTAGGGATGAAAAAATTAAATTAGACCCTCTCCCATTGGTTGAAGCTGGAATTGGGAAACCCAAAGCTGAGCCAGGTTGTTTTCCATCTTGCAGAAGGAACAGCACAGGGAAGAATGAGAATAAAACACAGAGAGAAGCAAGGATAAGAGATGGAGATTAGTCCTCAGCACTCAGGTTCCAAAATTCCAATTGTTCCAGAGGTTGGATTGCAGCAAGTTCCCTCCTCCTCTTGTAATTTGGTTGTTCAATTATTCCTTGGGTTTTGTAAGATACTTCCCTTCTCTCACATTCTGCCAATAAATTTTCCTTTTCACTGAAACTGGTTCGAGTGGGTTTGCAAAATTCACAACAGAAAGAGCCCGAACATATAAAATATGAATGAAAGACAAAGCTGGCCCAATATATGCCACGTACACAAGTAGAGACACTGTATTGTTGTTGAAAGTTTGCTGACTGAAAGTGAAAAGGCCTAGGTAATGGCCCCAAGTCTGCACTGACGAGGTAGGCTTTGATCCACCATTAACCCTGTCTTCTGTGTAAAGTCAAAAGATTGGATGACGCTTTTAAAACTAATTAAAACTTTCAGGGTGCCTGGGTGGCTCAGTCGGTTAAGGGACCGACCCTTGATTTCTGCTTGGGTCATGATCTCAGGGTCGTGAGATTGAGCCCCCTGTGGGGATCCACACTCAGTGGGGAGTCTGCTTGAGATTCTTTCCCCCTCCCTTTCCCTCTCCCTCTCTTCTCCTCCCCCCACTTGTGCGCTCTCTCTCTCTCTCTTTCTTTCAAATAGAAAAATAAATATAATCTTAAAAAAAAGAAAAGAAAAACTTTCTTCAAATGAAATCATAAGGATAAACTAATACATTAAGCAGACGGAGGAGAGGAACAATGAGGCAAAGGCAGATCCTTTCTATTACCCCAAAGGGCCGCATGGAGCCATTAGAACAAAGAGCTAGATGATGTCTAAGTCCTAAGTTGTCTCTAATAGCCTGCGGTTTTTGTTTTTTTTAAATATCCTGTGGTTTAAAGAATAAAACACATAAGGAGTTTTAGAAAAGATAAACTGTTGGTTACATTCAGAGAGGGAAAAGCAGAAGAAAAATTTTAGGATGGAACTAGCAACTGATTATAATCAAGTGCTGCTTTTGAGAAGTCAGAGTTCCCAGGCCAACACTCAAGAAGCATCCACAGGGGCTTGACGCCAGTTCTCTATTGATGGCCCATTAGTCTTCCCTTTACGGATCAGCTGAGCTTCCCCCAGCCCCGCTGTCCACCAACTGTGAAGAAAAAATTTCTGGTAGTGTAGAAATGGGATCATCTCCGTGAGAAGCAAATGATTATTATTATGTTAATTCCCCCGATCAAAACTGGGAAGGAATTCTGAGGATGAAAGCAGCTAAAAGGATAAAGAATACAATCAAAACTGAAAATCAACCTTTGGATCACGGAAGAAAAACCAGTTGGTATTCTCCTGCTGGTATTCACTAATTGAATTTTTCTGACCATAAGTGCACATTGATTTTCTCCCACTGATATGAAGAGTGCCACATATGTTATTTTGAAAATTATATACTGAAAAGTGGTTTTAGTTCTCAGTTTGTAAAAGCAAACATTCTTCAGAGTAAATAGGTCTGCAAGGCTCCCAGTCCTGACAGATTACTTTCCCTACATGAGCGATGCTGTATCTAATTTTATTCTGTGTGAAAGGTAATCTAATCCTTACTTTTCAGTTGATTCCACAAGTGGCCCAAGCGTATTTGGTTCCATTCAGGTAGCCTGGAAACTTCAGTAGAATAGTTTCTTTCACGAGCTTTCAAGTCATCTGTACCTCACTGTTGAACTGGGATAGTAATACCTTGTGTTTTCAATTTTTCCATCGTGTTTTCTTACCAATGTTACCAGTTCGCAGGTTTGTTGTCAAGTATCCTGAAGGTAGCGGAAAGTTTTAATGACCTTTTCTAAGCAATATCCATAAGGCATCAACTGTCCTCTTGTAACAGATGGTGAAAACTGCTGCAGGAGATTGAGTATAATGCCTAAGGTTCAATGGCAAAATCTGGGCATGGTTTAGGTTTTTAATTTTTGCCTTTGAATTTCCATTTGATCATATATTTGACCTTCAGTGAATTTTCGGAAAAATGAGGCTGTGTTAGAATTTTGACACTGGAGACTTACTTTTTTCATCATATTCTGTATCATGGTCGATGAGCCAAGACTCTGTCAGGTCAGTGAGTCAGGCAGTATTTATAATACTGTTGCCCATCTCTGAACTTGGTGCTCAGGGGCATGAAAATGAACGTATTTGTAAATAGCATATAAATGTAAGGTACTCATATGACATACATGCAATATAGTAAGTGTATATCTTTTATTCTAAGATGCATACATTTTCTTAAATGTTTCAAACAGTTCCAAACCTGGGACATGCTTAAGACTGATGACGTTATAAAGTTGCTGTTAACCAGATAGCAGTTACAATACGTCGATGACTGAGTCCAAGTGGAGAGCATTCATAAGCGTTCATTGTAGTATTCTTCGAACGTCTCTGTATGTTTCAGTTTTTTAATAATAAATATTCTGAAAATCTATTTAATTAAATTGAACAACTTTATTGTTCGATTTATTTAAATACATCTTTTTAATGAAGGTATTTGGGGCCAGGGGACAATGTTTTGAAAAATATCAATAGCTCTCCGTCTAAAAATATTTCATAAAATTGGACTCTAGATGTACAGAAATTTTAGAAACACATTAAACATGTTTTTGTTTCTATGGTATATAAAACAGAATTTTTAAAATCTAGAGAGTTCTTTTGAAAAGCGTAAAATAACAACTCTCAGTGATAAGAAAAAAATTGTGTCAAAAGTTAGCTGGCAGTGACTTTAATTTTTAAGATTTATTTATTTATTTTAGAGAGAGAGACAGAGTCGGCAGAGAGAGAGGGAGAGAGAAGGAGAGAGAATCCCAAGCAGACTTTGCACAGAGCACAGAGCCCAACACGGGGCTCAACCCCACAACCCTAAGATCAAGACCTTAGCAGAAGACAAGCGTTCGACGTTTAACTGAGGCACCAACTAGTCGCCCCCTCCTTTTTTAAATTTCTTCGTGGTACTGAAATTAATGGTGAATTGCACAATCAAGCATACTTTAAATTTGATAAAATATGCTTCGTGATATTTCTAAAGCTGAATGTCAATAAATAATTTACAACTTTAACTTTATATCTGAGTCCTGAATAAATATACTAGCTACCATTCAGGAAACATCTAAAATGTGCTAAGGACTCCAGATGTATCATTTTATTGAGTCCTCAAAATAAAACCTCTGTGTTAGTTTCTCCATTTTACAGATAAGTCAACTGAGACTCAGAGACACTGGTGACTTGCTGATTATTCTATGGCTAAGGACATAATAGAGCCATCATTCAAACTCAGGCTTATGTGTTTGAAAACACTATCTCCCACTAAATAAAAGAGACTTTCCTGCTGTGAGAGGAACAGAAAAAAAACAAAAAACTAAAAGTACAAAAACAATAAAAATGTTTAAAATCTCCCAAATAATTAAACTTGTGCTGCAGATGGAAGGCAGAACCATCTTTAAGAAAAACACACTTTCAACTTTCTTGATTTATTTTTTTAACTTTCAACTTTAAAAGTCACCTCTAGGACAGTAAGCAGTTTACAAAACTGGTCATACATTTAGAGTTACCTTGTGTGCTTTTTAAAATTACAGACTCCTGAGTCTGACTCCCGTAGACTCTGATTCAGTAACTTTATAAAGGCGCCCCAGGGACTTTGTCTATTTGAAAGTTTCAAAGGTAAATTTGGCACATAGTCGGGTTTGAGAACCTCTGCTCTGAACAGGATATTACATGAATGTTAAGAGAGCCTGGATTCACATTCCAGCTCTACCATGTTCTAGCAGCTGAAGCCTTTGGACAGTTACCTTGTCACTCTGTGTTCTGGTATTTCTGTCTCTAAAATGGGGTTAATAATAGTACACACTTTATAGGGTGGTTGTGAGGATTAAATACATTAATGTATGTGACATTCTTAAAACTGTTCTGGACGTTGATTAACAACATAATACTTGTTGGCTACTATCAGGTGCTTAGTATTGATTATCTTCTTTTGTTTTTTTAAGATTTTATTTATTTATTTGACAGAAAGAGAGAACAGCAGTGGGGAGGGGCAGAGGTAGAGAGAGAGAGAGAGAAGCAGACTCCCCGCTGAGCAGGAAGCCTGATGACGGGCTCCATCCCAGGTCCTGGAGATCAGGATCCCAGGACCTGGAGATCATGTGCTGAAGGTAGACGCTTAACCAACTGAGCCAGTCAGGTACCCTGCGTTGATTATCTTCTTTATGTACCCATAGGCTACTGGAAAGAAACCAATAAAATACAATAAATATTGAGGGATTTCTACTTCCAATCAAGATGGAATAATAGAAACTGTATTTACCCTCCATCTGAAATGACTAAAAAAAAAAAAAAACAGATAAAATACATGAAACTAAGGTTTTCAAGGTATGGAACAGAAAACAAAGGACAGTAATCCCTGATTGATGGAGGAAAATGAAGTGAGAGCCATGCTTGCCCCAGTTTAATGACTGAAAGAGTTTTCTTGCCATAGTGCAACCTGGTGAATTCCCCGAGTTTTACAGACAAAACTGAGAGTCTAGGAGGAAAAGGTAGTAGAATTAGTAAGACAGGATACTGGAGAGAAGAGAGCGGTACAGAGAGAGAACTCCGGAGAGCAACAGTCTGTCTCAGCCTTCAACCAACAGCTAGGCAGCATGTATGTTTAGGAAGTTACCTGAGGCCAGGGAAAGAATCACCACAAAAGATTAGAGGTAGTAGTGTCTTGTTCCCAACAGGATCAAAAATAGTGTATGCTGTCACCTGGCAGAGAAGGAAAAAATGCATGATTCATGCAGGCTTGATAGAGCACCAGATAAATCTTAAAACAAACCCCAAAGAGTAAAACTTTTCCAAGTATCTTATCTGCATCCCAGGTCAAAGCATGTGAATATTTATAGGAATAAAAAATACCAAGCAGGCAGCAAGGTTAAATTGACAATGTCTGTTATACAATGAAAAGTTAGCAGATGTGATAGTTAATTTTATGTGTCAACTTGACTGAGCCAAGGGTGCCCAAATATTTGGTAAAGATTATTCTGGGTGTGTCTATGAGATTTTTGGGGGGGTGAGTTTGTCATTTAAATTGATAGACTGGGGGCGCCTGGGTGGCACAGTGGTTGAGCGTCTGCCTTCGGCTCAGGGCGTGATCCCGGTGTTCTGGGATCAAGCCCCACATCAGGCTCCTGCGCTATGAGCCTGCTTCTTCCTCGCCCACTCCCCCTGCTTGTGTTCCCTCTCTCGCTGGCTGTCTCTATCTCTGTCAAATAAATAAATAAAATCTTTTTTAAAAAAATAAATTGATAGACTGAATAAGCAGTCTAGAAATGTTGCCCTTTCTAATGTTGGTGGGCCTCGTCCAATTAGTTGAAGGCCTGAATGGACCAAAAAAGCTTAACTTCCCCCTGAATAAGATGAAATGGGACTTTTTTTTTTTCCTGCCTTCACATTTATACTAAACACTTGGCTGTTTTTGGTTTTGAGCTTGCTCGTCTTCAGACTAGAATTACACCATCTGCTCTCCTAGGTCTCCAGATTGCTGACTAGAGATCTTGAGACTTGACAGCCTCTATAATCACATGAACAAATTCTTTATAGTTACTCTCTTTATATATCTATGCATCCTATTGATTCTATTTCCCTGGAGAACCCTGACTAATACATATTTGGTACTGAGAATGGTTCTAGAGGAACAGAATTTTAAGGATGAGTTTTCTGGTTCTGAGTTTCTGGATTTGGCTTTCTAATCTGATTAAGTGTAATATATGAATGACTACATTCGTAGTAGTAGAGAGAGCACTGATCATCCTCAGTTCCAAAGGCATAATTGGAACGGACATGCTCAGCAGCTGAGATAATCCCCAGATTCGTTCCCTGACCTGTGGAGTGAGTGCTACTAGGTAGGAAAGGTCAGGTGGAAGCCACTAGAACTGTTTCTACCTAGGAAAATAGTAAACAAAAAACAATACCACATTCCTGGATGGATTACAGAGATTAGTCCCACCACCAAGGACTTGAAAGATGCAGCAGTGGTAATTCCACTCCATTCTCATTCAGCTTGCCTATTTGGGCTGTGCAAAGACAGGTAGATCTTGGAGAATGACAGTGGATTATTGCAAGTTTATCCCAGGTAGTGACTCCATCGCCCAAATGCCCAAGGTCCCCTCTCTTGTTATACTGTCCTCTCTCCCCTTTCCTGCTATACCTTGCACCTATGGCCTCATTGGAGTTCCTATGATCAGTTGAATGAGGAGGAGAAGACATTCTGAGCCTGGTTTACAAATGGTTCTGCATGATATGCAGGTACCACCCAAAAGTAGACAGCTGCAGCATTACAGCCCCTTTCTGGGATAACTTGAAAGGACAGTGGTAAAAGCATTAAAAAAAAAAAAAAAGCCACACACTAAAATAAAATATTTTCAAATCACATATCTGATAAAGATTTTTAATCTAAAATACATAAAGACTTCTGAAACTCAGTAATAAGAAAGCAAATAATCCAATAAGAAATGAAAAAAAAATTGACCAAAAAATTCACCAAAGAAGATATACAAATGATTCAACACCATTAGTCTTTAAGGAAATATAAAATAACTACACTCTTTTAAAAAATATTTTTTTCATTTGAGAGAGAGAGATGGAGAGTGTGAGCAGGAGGGAGAGGCAGAGGGAGAAGCAGGTTCCCAGCTGAGCCCAGAGCCTGACTTGGGGCTTAATCCCAGGACCCCGGGAATCATGACCTGAGCCAAAGGCAGATGCTTAATTACCTGAGCCACCTTGGCGCTCCTCATTACGCTCTTATTAGAATGTCTAAAATTGAAGGGACTGACCATAGCAAGTGTTGGCAAGAATGGAATGGAAAGTTGCTGGGATCCTTGTACATTTCTGGTGACAACGTAAAATGATGCAGTAATTTTGGAAAATAATTTATCAGTTTGTTAAAAGTCAAGCATAATGCTTACCATATGATCTAGCTGTTCCATTCCTAGACATTCATGCAAAATATATGAAGGGGTATAACCATAAAAAGACTTGTGCAAGAATAATCATAACAGCTTTATTTGTCTAGAAGATGAGAGGGAGGGATGTAGGGTGGGAGGAGGGAATATAAAATAGCATAAAGATGGGGTGTCTGGGAGGCTCAGTTGTTTAAGCATCTGACTCTTGATCTCAGCTCAGGTCTTGATTTCAGGGTCATCAGTTCAAGCCCTGCATTTGGCTCTATGATGGGTATGAAGCCTCCTTTAAAAAAAAAAAAAAGGTGTGAGGAAAAATCATAATAGCCACTGAAAGTTCATACTGAAACCAACAGGAACATCTTGTAAATAGGCTGATTGAAAACACACAAATCTAATTTTCTCCATCCCAAAATGCCATTATAAGTACAGAAGATGTTTTTTTTTTTTCTTCATAAATCAAGGGGTAAGAGGAGAATAGGAAAAGAGAAAGCAGCAGAAAAAAATTTTGGAAGCTGGAAAACAATGGGCAAATGGTAATTGACTAGCACATCTAAGAAAGGACTTAATAGAGTTTTCTGAGGCCAAAATTCAATTAGTTTATAGCAAGAATCCCCTAAGGACTGAAGAAAAAAAAATAGTGACACTGGTTTCCACTGAAAGAGGAAATAAGGGAGAGGGTAAATAAGGTGCACTAGTTAACAATTTAAGAAAGAGTTGAACAGTCAGATCTCTTCCCTGCCCTCCACAGAGCCAAGAGATTTGTCACACTGAATAGTTTCTTTCTTTGGAAGATAGAGGGTTTTTGTTTGTTGTATGTTTTTGGACTTGGTGACACCAAGCACAACTGATGTCTTGTGTTTTGTACTATGAACAAAGGGGTTTAGGAAAATGTGTGCAGACTAGATTCAGAGACCCACAGTCTACCTCGTCAACTCAACTGCCAGATCATTGTTAGATATGTTTATGCCTGCTCGACAGAACATTTGGAAAAGTCATTCTTAGGGAATATGATCATTCTAATGAAAAAGACAAAGATATTTACATCAAGATTTCGTAACTAAATAAGCCAGTCTAATCTTCCTACAGAGAAACACATAGTTGACTAGGCTCCAACTCAGAGCCTTCCAAACAGCATTTTGTTTGTTCCACATTCTTAAATAGGAGCACATAAACAGGAGTTGTCCAACATTTGAGGAAGGCATTAATATGAAAGAGATGGGCCAAAACAAATAAGTAGAAACAAACAACAAAGACACAAGCAATCTGGAGAGATATGACAGAACTTGAAACTGTGAAACAAACAAAAAGGGGAAAATCAGGAACATTAGTTATTTTGGAGAGAGGATCTGGGGATGTAATGGTTTCTTAAATTTCCAACCAATTTTCTTTACTGTAGTTTCTTCTGTTTTCACAGAAAACAGCAAAAGGTGCTGCTGATTCGTAAGATTTGGAAGGAATTATTCAGTATAGATAGGGTTGGATTTGCCTTTTATAAGTTCTTATTAA
The DNA here is from genome assembly GCF_024610735.1 of Ursus americanus. Taxonomy (NCBI): domain Eukaryota; kingdom Metazoa; phylum Chordata; class Mammalia; order Carnivora; family Ursidae; genus Ursus; species Ursus americanus. Next base: position 31,464,633 of record NC_142151.1, on the reverse strand, counting down.
TTATTAGCCTTCTCCAGCATCATAAACCGATTACTATTTGTCCATCAGCTTTCTATTGTCTTTTCATTTTTCTTTTTTCCCTTCTCATCTCCTCTCCTCTTTTTGTTGCTTAAATCTATTTTTTTATTTTTTATTTCTTTATTATGTTAGTCACCATACAGTACATCATTAGTTTTTGAGGTAGTATTCCATGATTAATTGTTTGCGTATAACACCCAGTGCTCCTTGCAGTACGTGCCCTCCTTAATACCCATCACGGGGCTAATGCATCCCCGCACCCCTCCCCTCTGAAACCCTCAGTTTGTTTCCCCGACTCCATAGTTTGTCATTTTCCTTCCTTCATTTTTCCCTTCCTTCCCCTAATGTCCTCCATGATAACATGTTGTTTAAATTTAAAAATATGAATCCAGAAATGAAAATATCAGTAGAAGTAAATTATAGAATTGACTCAGGATACCCAATATTTGAGAAATCTAGGGGAAAATACCTCCTATGAAAGAATTTAAGAAAAAATTGCAAACCATAAGGGCATGATTTTTTAGATTTAAAGGGTCTACCAACACACATGGTGAAAATAGACTTACTACCAATACACATAACAGGAAAACTTTAGAATTCTGGGGACAAAAGATGATGCTGCAGTTTTCCAAAGATGGGAGACAGTAGTTAAAATAAAAGGTAATTTGGAATCAGGGTGATTCTGCAATTCTTAATTGAAATAGTGGGAGCTAATGGAAAATTAATCATTGCTTTTATAATTCAGAAAACAATTTAATCTAGAATTTTATATGCAGGCAAACCACCCATCAAGTGTGAATGCAGAAAAAAACTATTTTCATATGTACAACATTACCAAAAAATATTACCTCTTACACACCTTTTTCAGGAAGCACTATCAATATGCTCCTGTAAAATGAAAGAATGAACCAAGAATGAGAAAGACATGGCAAACAGACTATCCATCATAAAAGGCTGATGAAGATGTAGAATCGAAAAATGATGAAATCACAAGATGATGGCTATCCATCAGATTCAAAGAATAATCAGTCAAGATTATAGCTGGACCATAGTATTATTCAAGAGAAATGTTCCCTGCCCCTCCCCCAAAATGGAAGTGATAAGATTACCTCATGCCTTCTACTTTATTGTCATGAATGGATAGCTAAGGATTACTAGAGATCTGAGAAAAGTCCAGAAATATAGAAACTGAAATAACAAATAGGAAAAAAATCTCAGAAAGAGAGTACATCCATGAAACCAGACATCATTTTATTTCTTAAGAAAAATGGTAAGAGAAAGGACAAAGATGAAGACAAAGTTCTTAGCTAGTAATCCAATTAAAAATGGGCAGAAGACATGATTAGACATTTTTCCAAAGAAGACATACCAATGGCCAACAGACATAAGAAAAGAAGCTCCAATATCACTTATCAACAGGGCAATCCAAATCAAAACTACAATGAGGTATCGCCTCACACTGTCAGAATGGCTAAAATCAACACAAGAAGCAACAGGTGTTGGCGAGGATGTGGAGAAAGGGGAACCCTCTTGCACTGTTGGTGGGAATGCAAACTGGTGCAGCCACTCTGGAAAACAGTATGGAGTTTCCTCAAAAAGTTAAAAATACAACTTATGATTCAGCAATTGCACTACTAGATATTTACCCCCAAAATACAAAAATACTAATTCAAAGGGATAAATGCTCCCTGATGTTTATAGTAGCATTATCTACAATAGTCAAATTATGGAAACAGCCCAAATGCTCATGGACTGATGAATGGGTAAAGAAGAGGTCGTACACACACACACACACACACACACACACACACACACACACACATAATAGAATATTACTCGGCCCTAAAAAAGAATGAAATCTTGCCATTTGCAACAACATGGACAGAGCTAGAGAGTATTATGCTAAGCAAAATAAGTCAGAGAAAGACAAATACAATATGATTTCACTCATATGTGGACTTTAAGAACCAAAACAAATGAGCTAATAGAAAAAGAGAGAGAGAGAGGCAAACAAACAAACAAATTGTATTAACTATAGAGAACAAATTGATGGTTACCAGAAGGGAGGTGGATGAGGGGGAGGTTAAGGAGTGCAATTGTTGTGATGAGCACAGGATGACGCAGAAGTGTTGAATCACACGATTTTGTACACCTGAAACTAACATTACACTCTATGTTAACTAACTGGAATTTAAATAAAAACTTTAAAAAGGACAAAGTTCCTAGACATTTTTAAAAGGGGAACTAATATTTTTTTAATCTAAAGAAGGATTTAATAAGTCTGCTGAAGAATTTTCATGGAAAAGAGACAAAAAAGACAAAGATATTTATTATAGAGAAAATAATAACTAGGGAATGATTCTAGGAAATCCAAAATCAGAATAACAAAGGTAAGAAAAATTATCAAAGAATAATACAAGAAAAATTTCTGTACCTGAAGGATGTGAGTTTCTAGATCACAAAGTGGCCAATCCAATAAAGAAAATATACATATATACTTTCTACCCCAAACCTCTGGAGGGCGTAAAGAAGTTTCTAAAATGGCTTCAAAGAGAATAACAATGACAACAACAACATCAAAACCAAAGCAAGAAAAATAAAAATCCCCCAACAAACCAAAGTAAATAAAAACCAAAAAAAAAAAACCAGAAATCAGATTGACCTCAGACTCTTTAGTAGACAGTATTGCAAAGCCATTGGGTCAGCTGTGAATAGTACACACACAGAGACACATACATTCATATGCAACAGCTATCTGTATTATAAATGAATATTATATGGTCATAATGTGCTAACCCAGATGGGTCAGCTGCGGAAAGTAGTTACATGACGTGGTGATTTGTATGCTGGATATCGAAATAACAAAAACTTGCAAAATGATTTGGAAAATAGGAGAGACAAAATATGGATAGGATGGAACAGTACTGAGTATTTCTCTTCTCTGGTATAATACGAATAGATAAGGTCTAAATTGGAAAAAAAGGTAATAGTTCATTTTGGTAAATGACTGTAAATATCAGGAGGTAAAAAATGGTTTCCTGATGGCGGGGCCCATAAATAGAGAAAGGTGCTTATTAGAAGTTATTAGAAGCTTTGTAGTAATATTAATAAAGCAAATTAAATCGATTTGAAAATAGGTATAACAAGCATTAATCATAACAACCCCAAAGTAGAAACAACCCGCATGTCCATCAATTAATGACTAAATAAAATGTGGTATATCCTTACAATGCATATTATTCAGCCATAAAGCAAATGAAGTACTGATATTTGCTACAGCACAGATATACCTGAAAGTATCATGCTAAGTGAAAGAAGCTAGATACAAAAGGTCATATATTGTATGATGGTACTTACATGAAATGTTCACAATAGGCAAAATCCATAGAGATAGACATAGCTCAGGGGTTGACTAGAAGGGGAAATGGAGAAAAACTGCTAATGGGTATGACATTTCTTGTGGGGATGATGAAATATTCTGGAATGAAATAGTGATAATGGTTACACAAGCTAGTAAATACTAAGTGTACACATTGAAATGGTGGATTGTCTACAATGTAAATTATATCTTGGGGAAAAAATAAGTATGACATGAAAAAGGAAGGTTAAATAACAATGATAGTCCAAGTTAAAGAGTGAATAATGGGTCAGGAAAGTAAAGGGAAACTTTCTAGAAAGTTGGAGAGAAGAATTGCGTATAAAATAATATGGACAAGGGGTTGGAGTCATGGAGAAATCCAATGTTCAAGAATCTCACGATTCTTGGGATAGAAGGATAGCAAAGGCTGTTCAGTTTGTGGATGATGGAAAGGAAAAGCAAGCAGATGATGTTAGGGTTTCAGAGCTCAGGTCTGAAAAATACTTAGTGCCTGCCTGACAAAGGCTTCCTAGATCATGAGAAGGTCAGGCACAGAGCACAGGTGTGACATCCACAAGGATGGGAATGGCTGGGGGCAAGCAGACTGGTCAAAACCACTTTAAAGGTTCACTGATGTAATAAAGGGAGTCTGGACGCTGTGGAGGTGAAGGCATCACTGGGGATGTGGTTAAAGTATGCCCTTATTCCATGAGAAGGAGTAATTAAACCTGAATTCATGAAACCAAAGTAGTATGATTTGACTTGGGAGGTGGGGAGGGAGGAGGTACATGATGACTGAGGTTTCTAACTAAGAACATTGGAGAAAGATTTTTTAGGAGAGGATAGTAGGCAGAGAAGGCTGAACCAGGTATAAAGATACCAAGTTTATTTAGGAGGAGGTGAAGTTGGAGGTACTCTGGGTTTCCCAGTGGTTTCTCCCTTACGTCTTCAGTATATTTTGATTAATACATTTCCACCAATTCAAGGGAGGCTTTTATTCAGCATAAGAGTGAATGGGTGTAAATGAAACAGAAAGAAGTGATTTTTTCAGCCTGTGGAGTCTCCTGCACTTTATCACCTAGGATGGAATTCTCTACATCTGTATTATACTGATGCACCGAGGATTACAGGATGTCAGTTTGCAGTTTTGAAAATTTAAAGTTCCTTTTGCAGCAAATCACCATTTCAAAATGATCTCATATCTTATCTAGTACTTTGTCACTGTAGGTATTCTACTTATGCAAGGAAGCCGAAGTCCTGGAAATTAAAAAGACTTTCTCAAGGTTATCCATTTAGTCAGGCGAGAACAAAGCCTCAGTACAAGTTGTTTTTTGGTTTCGATCTCCTAGACTAGTGATTTTCCTAGTATGCTACTCTACCCCCCTTCAAAGACAAAATACACTGGGTAAAGAGCCATGACTGAGGTGGACTAGCGCTGGTAATGTGGGACTCTTGGCAACTGCCTCAAACACACTGAGCATCAGTTTTCTTCCAAGAACATGAGAATATTTACTCAATTAATATTGAGAAGAAACTATGAAATTCCTCTTAATGAGCTTTCTAATTAGATCTCGCTCTCTCTCTCTCAATTTATATTTTGTTTCATTTTCCTTTGTTCTTGTTTTGCTAGCCATCCACTAAAAAAAAAAGAGCTCATATAAAACACATATTTGCCAGGTGTTTTTCTGACAGATGAGTGTTATTATATGAAAGCACATGGGTATGTGTATTTAAAAATATGTTGGACACAGTCAAATCTCATTCCTCTCCTTAATTTTCTACCCTTTTTATTATTTGAATCTCTTTTTTCATCATGCTGGCACCTTTCTCTTTTAAGACAAATCTTCTGAATTATAAGCAACAATTGCAGCATGTGGGCATATTTTTCACTTTGATGGGTCCATATAATTTATACTTCACAATATTAAAGCCCTTTTGTATTTAAAAAGATTGAATTCCTTGTGATAGAGTCAAGAAGATATTCTGAAACCATACGGTAGATCAGTTTGCCAACTGTGGAATGATATGTAAGCACTTTGGCACTTTCTTTAATAGAATATTAACAAACCTGGAAAATGATTTTTAGCTGGATCCTCTTCTTCAGTATTTGAACACTATGACAACACAAGAAGCCGAGCTATCATTACAGCATCTCATTTCTCAGCTCTAAGATTTGGCATTTTCTTCATACAGGAGGCAAGTGAAACATGAAATGAAAGTAGAACCCATATACAGATTAAAATAGAGAAATTGCCTCAAACCAAAGCAGAAGCAGATGGGAAGGCCCCAGAGGAACTTTATCCTAAAGGGAAAGGTACAACCTGCCATCCCCACTTACTGTTGCACAATTGAACGCTAATTAGGGTAGTCTATGTTTTGCAAAAGCTTTCAAACAAAAATACCTATGTTAAAAATACTGCTCTCATGTCTTTTTTAGGATAGCGTTTTAAAAAATATTGCTCAATTCACTTATGACCAAGTGAAAAGTATTCAGTCCCTCCAGACACGTTAATGATTCTTGTTCTGATTCGTGTACATTTTTATTGTACACCTTGGGAGATGAGGCAGATAAATAAAAAGACGTTGCTTCAATGTTTGTTACTTTGACATCTTTGGGGTCAAGTCTTCATAATTTTTCCTCTATAGCTTCTGATCTAGTCTCCCCATTATGTTTACACCTACCTCCTCCCAAATAACCTTCCCTTTTGCCAGAATGATCTTTTAAAAGCAAAATGCTTGTCATGGGCTTTTTCATGTCTTACTATTAAAAATCATCCAACATTCATTCAATGAACTAATACTTATCAAGTGCTTCCAACTCTTATCCAGCTGGGCAGGATAGAAGACACAAAAGTTAGTAGAATACAGTATTTTATTTCAAAAGATACAACTTAGTAATAAAACTAAAACAACTACCAATGTCGACATCAACTTGACATTGTATAGTAAGTACTTCATTACTAAAACACCTCCTTCCAATTAGTCGGTCTGATTGTTACAGTCAGTGGTGGGCGGAACAAACAGATGCATTCTTTCGTTTATGCTCCCCATACATATTATCGAGTGCTCACTGTATGTCAGGAAATGAAGTCGTTTCTTGGGGTAGAAAAAGGACAGCATGCACATTCTTTAGGGGTTCAGAGATCAGCTGAGAGAAAGAAAAGGAAAGACATAACAACAGTGCACTGCGCTAAGGGCTCCATGGGTGTGCAGCAACTTGTATGAACCTGGAGGACAGGCTCAGTCTGAGCTCTACTCCCCAGTAATCATGGGGCTTTGATGAGGATATTTAACTGCTGGAGCCTCAGTTTCACGTCGGTAAAATGCGTCTATTGCCTATAGTTTTATGAGGACTCAATAAGGTAAGGTAGGTACAGTGTCTGACACGTGACTCAGTAACTAGCTTGTCACAGCTCCAGGAGCATGCCAATCTACTTGACCGATTTCTCTTTCCCCAGCTCTGTCTCTCTTTAAGTGTTTTGTCCCAGCTCTTAAAACGTCAGACATTTTGCAAGATGAACAGCAGCATGCAGTGGGCTGGAGAAAGAGAAACAGCAGAAAGCGGAGTCGAAAGAGCCCAGGGAACCATCCATCACAAAGCCATCCTGCCTGAACGTGAAGAGGGCAAATTCCTTGAGATTTCTGCAGCACTCGTGACTGAACACCTTGCTTCTCTTAGCAAAATAATAAATACGCACGAGCCTTGTTTATTCAACTGACCGCAGCCAAATGAGTAGGGAAAACTCCAGACTGAGAAGAAATAAAAACCAGGAGCTCTCTCCTTTGGATTGAAACCATTATTAATAAACATTTGTGAAGACCCAGTTGCTCTCAAAAGATCAGAATGGGTTTCAATCAGTGTAGGCAGCTTGCGAGAAAGATTGTTCTTTAAGCTTGCAAAACCAGCAATCAATGAAAGTAAGAGAGTTGAAGGAGGCAGAGATGATGAGTGAAAGGGTCAATTTGTTCAGGTTGGTAGGGGGTAAAAACCTGATGCTGCTAAAATTCCCAGTGAAATACAAATTGCCACCAAAAAAGAACAAAAGAATATTAAAGTAGTTTTTTCTGACATTACTGCCTGCTCAGTGTCTTAGAGAAAAAAAAGGGGGGGGGATTTTTAAGATTAGATTTACAGAAATGAGAAATGGAAAAAGGGATAAAGTTGTCTTTTTTTAAATGATTGTATCTTGTTTCTTCAACTTTGCTCTACGTTCCTAGGGGAAAGGGGTTATAAATTTCCTTCTTGTCCTCTGCCGGTCTGGAAGAGGCCTGACAGAGTAGGGGTTCAACTCTAAGTTCTGCTGATAGCTGTAAACAGAAGAGAAGCAGAGCGGAGGACGCCAAATATTATTCTAATATGAATTTACATCAGCGTTGCTTTTTCTAGAGAAAAGGAATAAGGACAAGAAATAGAAAAGAAGCTGTAATCTTGTTACTTCATTTCACGTAGCACAGAGACTGGCCCCTGGTGAATGTTTAATAAATGTTCGTTGAGGGAGTCACTGAGAAAAAGAACAGCATGGAGGTAAGTGGACAAGTGACACTGCGTTTCTGTTGCCTTGAGAAAAGGAGATATCTTCCCCTCACTTCAGCAGGTGTCCTGGCGACAGCTGCCACACAGCAGAGCTGCTCACGCAGCTGTATTTTCTTAAAATAGGTCCGTGGTCTACAGGTTACAAGCTGCGACCTCCTGAAGGGCGTGAGTCACCTGTTCTACCTCTGTGGCTGGCACCCAAGGGGGCCCTTGACAACACCTGCGGAGCCGATTGAGTCATTTGTTGCGGTTTTCCTGTTCTCGTCTCTTTCTCATTTGCTCAGGTTCTCCAGGTTTGTTTACCTGAAAGCTCCTCCATTTACCCCAAAGACATCAAACAAAAAGCCCCTCTTCATCGAGGTTATGTCTTTGTAGGTTTTTTGCCTACCCTTCCTGGTTAGAACATGATCTTTTAGAGAGGAAGTCTCCTCTGAGATATGAAACATGGATTTGCCATCTACTTACAAAACCTCACATAGCAAAAGCCCTTGGGTTTATGATGTGTTCACGCTAGATTTCAGGCAGGTCTGGGAGCATCAGAAGGACTGTTCGGGAGATGTTATAGGCAAGGATCCAGTCACACGAGGAATCAAGTCTTTCTGATCATACAGTTTATTTGTTCAACAAATATTTATTGAGTACCAATTGTGTGCAGTGTTCCAGGCTTTGTGCTAGGCACACGAGGCCATGATCTCTACCAGCAGAGAAAATAGACAATGAGCAAATGAAGTAAGCATTTCAAAGAATACTATGGAAGCAATTTGGTGCGGGGGGTGGGGGCAACCTAGTTTAGAGAGGTAAATTAGAGAATACCTCCCTAGGACAATTAAATTTACACTGAAACCTGATGAGTGAGTTGAGTTACAGCAGTGTCGGTCAAAGCAGAATAATGGTTAGGAGTAGAGGGGCAGTTTGGAGGGAAATATGATGTCTGCCATATAGGCCGTCTCCTGGATTAGCTTGTTTGGACTGCCATCTGAAACTTAAGTGCAATGTCAAAAAAAGGGGGGGGGGGAATGGTGGGTATTGGGGGCTGCTAAAATCTAGAAAATGTGGAGCATCTGCTCCAGAAGAACCAATATCTATGGCTTCCATGTTGAAAAGAAGTTATTGCAATGGCTTGTAGCTAAGGGACATGGTGCCATTTCTTTTGAATGGTTAGAATTTATGTGGATACCAGTGGGCAGAAGGGCTCACATTTAGTAAGCAGACATGGCATACAGTTACCAAGCAACAAGTCAAACAGGTATAAGGAAATAGATAAGAGAGTAATATGATGACCCCAGTGGAATGTCCATGGATACTCCCAGAAAAAGCTGGGAGAAATGTGAGACTATCCAGAACTCCTATGTGGAAAAGAGTGGATTGTGTAAGTGAAATACTAACTTTGTTGGCATAACTGAGGCATAAAGGTTTCTCTTATTACCTGCAGACTTTGGTCATCAGCTTGTCTTCATATTCTGTCACCAAAAAGCCCCTCCTGGAACATTGCTTTTTGGGAGTTAAGAGTTTGGACAGATGGACTAAGTGAACCAACATGGAGAGTTCTCCTTTATTTGCTTGCATCTGGTTTTATTGTGGGAGCATTTAGTCCCTAAACTTTGCGGGATAACATTAACTGATTTTTCTTCTACTCCCCCTACCAGATCCCAGTATATGGCTGACCCTTTTATATAGGTTTCTCTGTCCTTACAAACGTGGCTCTGCAGTGATAAGCAAACACACTCAACAAGATGCTTCATCTCAAATGGCAGAGATATTTTAGCAAGTAGGGAGTGTCCATGAAGAAATGCATTATATCTGTCATGCTCTAACTGGACTCTTATCGCTCAGTCATTGTCATAAATATCATACTAATGAATATTTTAGACTTGGAAAGTCATGGAGCAAAGGGGATTTATGAGAAAAATAACAAAGTCAATGGTCCAAGCAGAGTGCTGGCCAAGAGGCCTGGGCTTCATCTGAAATTTTGTATGGGCTCTGCCACATGAAATAGGATATGCCTCAGTTGTAGTATTTGCAGAAGGCCTAGATTACCAGTAAAAATCCCATTTTAATGAATGTCATCATAATACCCAGCTCTATATGTTTAGATAATTTTTATATTTTGCTGACAGCCTGCAATGCATATACCTAATTGTTGTGGGCTCAATGGCCATTTTGGAAGTAAAAAACTTCTTTAAGATACATATTCACATGTTTCTGAATATTTTGAAATCACCTTTAATTAAATAATACTTGTATTTTACAACTGCATTAGAATACCTATACTATGTTAAATGTTCCCTCTAAACACGGCAATTTTTAAGGTTCTTTTTGTCTCTCAGGCATAGTAATGAAAGTGGGCAAAGTATTTTATTTATTTTTGAAGATTTTATTTACTTAATCATTTATTTGGAGTGCAATCAGGGGAGGAGCAGAGGGAGAGGGAGAGAGAGACTCTCAAGCATACTCTGCCCTGAGCAGGGAGCCTGACAAGGAGCTCAATCTTACAACCTGGAAGTGGTAACCTCAGCCAAAATCGAGATGGATGCTTAACCAACTGAGCCACCCAGGCGCCCCTAGAGAGTGGGGAAGGTATTTTAAAATTATTTTTCTTTTCTTACTTTGATGTTTGCCCTGGTGGAATTTTTAAAATAACAGACTCACATTTGGACCCAAACCATGAAGTGATTGATGTTTAAGAGCTTCCATTTCATTGCAATCCCCATTGCCCAGAACTCATATGCCCTTCATTGGTGAATTTCCTATACCTAGCACAGAACAATTGCTAATGTTAGTTGAATGATTTAACAAAAATGTGTAAGTTTAAATCTTCCAGTGAGGACTCCTGAGTGGCTCAGTCAGTTAAGCATTTGCCTTCAGCTCAGGTCATGATCCCAGGGTCCTGGGATCCTATGCCATGTCCTTCTCCTTGCTCAGGGGGGAGCCTGCCTTGCCCTCTGCTTGCTGCTTCCCCTGCTTGTGCTCTCTCTCTCTCTGTCTCTCTGACATATATATAAATAAAATCTTTAAAAAAATACATCTTCCTATGGACTTCGAGTTATTTGATGGCAGGAACTTGAAAAGAATCATTGCTTTCTGAAGTACGGTGTTGTGAGCTTAGCTTAGATTAGACATGGCATTAATAAAGCAACTGTGTTTTGTCTTTGCACAAAATGACAGTAGCTTGTGATGTGATGCATCAATCCAAGGACAGATATACTTTGCCAATATGAAACAAGTGGTGTGTAAGACTGTGGAATGCCACCAAGACAACATTTGGAAGTAGCTACTAACACCAGGGCTAGAAAACCCCTTGCACTTTGCCAAGAAATCGTTCCTATTATTTGAAAATAAACTGCACACCTAATCATTGTGGTTATCTTCTATAAACTATAAATGTAGACTCCTTTTTATAAATGGGTTTAATGTAACAACCTTTCTATGTCCTTCCAACCATCTCCAATTTTGGTTGGATTTACTTCTAAATAATTATTTCATGCAATCATCATTTCCTGCCTGTATTACCAGGGCTCTTGACTTCAAGATGACCCTTCTTTTATACATGTTCTGTGATGCAGCCATTTACATTTTAAAAACACAGTTACAATGATGTTGTCATCTGCCTGCTTAACACATTATATTACCTTCTCTGTTGTTGCTCTAAGAATTACTTCCAAATACATATGTACACACACACACACACACACCATATTCCATTCACCCCATGACAGTGGCATGAGCAAAGGCACAAAGAAAGGCAAGAAGTACTTCCAAGGAGCAACCTTCAGAAGAGGGGAAGAGGCTTTCTCCCCTAACAGATTTCTTTAGTAGGTCCGTTTAAGAGGGGCACACTTGAAGAGTGTATTTCACTTAACTTCACTCAAAAAAGACATCTAATATATTTTACAGATGAATATAGACGTATGTTTATGATGAGGTCAAATTTCTCACAAATAAAAGTTCTCGAAACACAGACAGGAGTTTGGGGATAACTCAGCGGAACTAGATGCCACTTTTAGAAAAATAACTAACATTACATACATCTTCATGTAAAGTAAACAAAACTCTGCGCTTCTTGTCTCCAACATAGCAGGCAGCTAGGGGGGATATAAGTGAGATCAAGTTGGATGTGGGGAATGACAGTAAACTGGCATAAAAGTAGTTGAAATCAGATGTTTATTCAACAAATATATAGCAATCTCTTATTCTGTGCCAGAAACCTGGTTGTGATGAATAAGACGCTGTCTTAGTCATCTGGGAGCTTATAGTGATATGAGAGATATGGACAGTAATCAGCCAATTACAGTGAAGTAGGATAAGTATTCTGAGAAAGATGAGTAGAGGTGCTGTGAAAGCAGGAAGGAGACCACATTAGCCAATCTTGGGAATATAGTAAAAGGATTTCTGAGGGAGATTTTTAAAAGTAAGTAGTCATTTGTTGAGCCTGATGTGAGGAGGGACAGAGGAAGCAACGGATACAAAGGTCTGTAGTCCCAGAACCGAGAGAATGGCCAGCATACTTGGTTCATTCAGCTTTAGCTGTTTTCCTTCCGAGTGTAAATTGCTCACGAGAAGCAAAATGCTCATCGGCCATATTTTCCCTGCAGGGACTGTCTTTGATGCGGTAGTTTGGGAGTGGGCTTGGATGAGGAAATTCGTGGAACTCTGAGATTCGGTGTCGGGAAGCCCATTTGGATGTCATGATAAGCTGTCTTCCAACCCGGTCTTTACCAAGGTTATGCTTCAAGTTCCCGTTTGCCATTTGTTTTTTTCCTCAATTTGTTCAATATCTGAGTGAAAAAAAGGCTTTCTCAGAGGCCTCCAGTAAAGTCCAAATTTTAAAAAGCTCTTGGGAACTCCGCTAATTCTGTACCTAAGCTCTACTCTTCCTCACAAGGTTACACATGAGCAGACCCTGGACTTGGGTCTGGAATTGATCAGCAGAAGGCAAAAACTTGGCTTATGGTGGACACAAAGCGAGGGTGTGGTTTCATGGACTCTAGGTTCTGCTGGCTTGCTTGGTAGCAAACTCTCTGCCTTAACTCGAATTTCAATATTTGTGTGTATCAAGTACCTGAACACTTGTCTGGGCTCTAACTCACTGCCTTGCCTATATTGCCAATCCCCTGGCATTTCTCAAGTTTGGACCACTTCCATTTTTGTTCCAAACATTTGCTTCTAGTTTTTTCCTGGTCCTCCTGAGACTGACTTCTGCATTCCATCACTCCCACACACCTGGCAGAGTAAAATTGGAGGCATCAGCTGTTCTGTTGCTTCTTATAAAAGACAGTGTGGCAGAGAGGGAAGTACCAGGGATTTTACTGCCAGAAATGTCTAGTTTGGAACATTTTGCTAGTTCTATGACCTTGAACAATACTGATGGCAGCTACAAATTACCAAGTGCCAGCTACGTATTGGACATTTGCTAAGCTATGTTATTCTTAATATCTGTTAACTGGATGTAACGGTATTCCAAAATAAGTGTATAATCACCATTCAAAAGTGAGAAAACCAAAGAGGCTACGAATTACACATGTATGCTTTAGCATAGTTCCTGGCACATAATAGGTACTCAACAAAAGAAAAAAAAGATCGTTTGTCTTGCCTTCCCATTTTGTTTTATTCTTATAATCATTTTACATTTAGAAGATTCAAAATTATGATAATAAAAAAATAAATGCTCTTCTGACCCCATTTACCCCATCCCTGTACAAAATCATTTTTTATTTCTTATTTACCCTTAAACTATATATTTATGCAAATATAAGCAAATATATGCATGCATACACACACACATGCACACATAATTTTCCCACCTGTTTTCATAAAATGTGTTATAACAGTCTCTATAAAATATCCTTATGTCTTTCAGTTGCAAAAGCCTAAAATTTTTGTGTCAAACTTGACTTCTCCCTAACTCCCAATATCTAATATTTTAGAACTCTAGTCTTCTAATAATCTTGTCTACCTTCAAAATGTAAATATTATAACCACTTGTCACCTCCTCCACCCCTGTCCAAGCCACCATCACCTCTACCCTGGATTAACTGCAATAGGTCACTCATGGGGCACTTCTCTGGGATTGTTGGCTGGGATGCTTCTGTTCTTTTTCACATGAGCTCTCCAGGAGGATACTCTGGACTTCTGTACATGGCCTGGTCATTTCGAGGGTTCAGGAGAGCAGGTGTGAAAATGACAAGGGATCTTTTTTTGAGGCTAGGATTTAGAACTCAGATCACGTCACTTTGCCACAGTCTAATAATGGTGAAAGCAAGTCCCAAACTACAACTTAGATTCAGCCTTAGCAGAAATATGCTTCACTTATTGATGGGAAGTTTCAACTACTACAACTGGCCTATGAAGTCTTCATGATCTGACCTCTGTCATCTCATGACTTTCTATTCTTCCTCACATTTACTCTGTTGTAGCCACACTGCTAAACCTCTTTACTGATAGAAATCAGGTTTACTCTAGCCAAGGGAGGTTTCCTCTGCATGGACCATGGTCTGCACATGGCTAACTCCCTCCCTTCTGCTGAATCTTTGAGGATATGCCCCTTACTGGATGAGGTATATATTTTTTTTTAAGTAATCTCCACACCCCCCAAAAAATAAATAAAAATAATAAATAAATAAATGAAATAAAGTAATCTCCACACCCAACTTGGCACTCCAATTCATGACCTCAAGATCAAGAGTTGCATGCTCTACTGACTAAACCAGCCAGGAGTCCCTGGGATATAGCTTTTTAAATATTTATTTACTCATTTGAGAGAAAGAGAGAGAGAGCACGCGAGAATGTGTGCGCATGCTGTGGGAAGGGGCAGAGGGAGAGGGAGAGAGAGAATCCTAAGCAGGCTCCACGCCTAGCACAGAGCCCTACTTGGGCTCCACCTCATGACCCTGAGATCACGACCTGAGCCAAAACCAAGAGATTCCTTGACTGAGACTGCACCACGCAGGTGCCCTGAGATATAATCTTTTAAATTGTAATCCTCTCTGGATTGTAAAACTGCCAGTTTCACAACCTAAGAATGTTTTCTCAAAGTTCTCAATGTTTGAAATGTAAACACTGAAAGGGATAGCCCTCATATCCCTCAGTTTCTGCGATACGGTAGGAGCTTAACTTTGGTGGGCATCGTGCTCCAAGTTGCAAAACTAACTCTTGTCATAAAGATATGAGTTTATTTTTCCTTTGCATAAAACCAGTTAGCTAACACAGATAGCCCCAATTATCAGGTGAATTTATGGTGAGCTGTGTGTGACAAACAGGACTATCAAGCCCTCTTACTTGAGGACTAGTTACCGTTTATCTTTAGAACAGGTGTAAAGGATTGTATCTGTTTGGTTATTTAAAAGGGTGAGATTTCTGTCTTTCTTCACAATCTCTATTACAGATTACTTGTGATGCACATCCCATTCCAGTTGAATGCTTATTCAATAAAACTGTTTCCTTTCCAAAAAAAAAAAATTGTAATCCTCTCTACTCCCTGAATACCCTATCCACCAATTCTTTTTTTTATTTTTCTTTTATTGGCAATACCTATTCCTTTCTTTTACACAGGATAATAGCTTGCTTGTTATGTCCACTCTTTATTTTTTTTCTCCCCCTGGTGGAGGGTAGGCAACTTTTTCTCCTATACCTCAGAGCCTGGAAAATTGCCTGACACACACAAAAATTATTCAGCATCTATTTGTTGAGTGAATAAAGAACTAATACATGAAGCATGTGATCCTCTTTATTTTCTTTATTACATTTTATATTAGTTAAGAAAATTTACAATTTTTCTAGTAACTATCTTTATATTTTTCTATAATACCTTTCATTGTTTACTTATTGTTTTACTATGAGCAATAATAAAATTTGCTCTCCTCTCCTCCACAGCCCAACTTCAGTTTAAAAACATTTTATTTCTTCATATTTGTTTTTGAACTAAATGTTTATTTAAATATCTAGTATTTATTCTGGGGCGCCTGGATGGCTCAGACATTAAGCATCTGCCTTTGGCTCAGGGCATGATCCCAGAGTCCTGGGATCGAGCCCCACATCAGGCTCCTCCTCTGGGAGCCTGCTCCTTCCTCTCCCACTCCCCCTGCTTGTGTTCCCTCTCTCGCTGGCTGTCTCTTTCTGTGTCAAATAAATAAATAAAATCTAAAAAACAAAAACAAAATCTAGTATTTATTCTGCCAGCATCATATCTTTTGATTCTTATATTAAACATGAGGAGATACAAAAGCATATTTCTTCTCTCCTTCTTCCCCTCCTACTTTTATTACTTATGCTATTTTTAAATTATCAGTCTAAACTGTTGGTATTTTACCAGACCATGAAAACCTAGTTAAGAAAGATCAAGAATATAATAGGCTGATTTAAAAAACAACCTGACAACAGAAAAAGCGAAAACACAAATTACCAGTATTAGAAATGATAAAGCAAGCATCACTACTAATATTATAAACAAAAATAAATAAAAGCATAGAGCACCAAAAGGAAGATGTAAACTCTAATTATTATCCGATGTCATGATTTTATACAGAGAAAATCCAAACATATCTACAATCTATTGGAATTAACAATTTAGATTAAATTAGCAAGATATTTGGATACAAGATCAATATACAAAAATCAATCATATTCCTATATTCTAGTAACCAGAAATTAGAAAATTAACTGTAAAACCAACACCTCATGATCGCACCAAATATATAAAATTCTTAGGAACAAATTGAACAAAAGATGTGAAGCAAAATATGATTGAGAGAACTTAGAGAAAAGCTAAATGAATGAGAAATACTACTACCTTTGTGGATTGGAATTTTTTCTTATTGTTAATATGTTAATCTATGACATTAGAGGTCAAAATAGTGATTCCACTGGGGAAATACTCTCTGGGTGGGGGCAAGAGGGATCCTTCCTCACTGTGGGTAGTCCCAGTGCGCTTCATCATGTCTCCCCGGTTCCCCTTAACTCCACTCACTTTGTAACTAGTCTCCTCATTCGTTCAGCTGTCACCGATTCTTTTGAGTGGGCCAATTATTTCTCACTGATAGAGCACCACCCTTTTCATCCTCCCCTTCCAGGAAGACTCTGCTATTAAAGTCTTCTCCCCACCCTCCAAGTCCAGCTTTGCCTCGTCCTTTGTATGTGAGTTCTGCAGTGGCTTCGAATGGGGGTGTCCCCGCTGCCAAGCTCAGTAGGAGAAAGAGACAAGACAGATTCTCTGCCCTCTGTAAGCATTTCAAGGTCAGAGAGGTCTTGCTTAGAACGTAGCCTGGAACACATTCTTTTCCCATGGAAATGTTATTCTAAAAGTAGGTTGTTAAAAATCTTAGATTGGAGATTTTTCATTTTCATGTGAATTTGCTTTTTTATTTCTCTAAAGTTTTAGGAAAATGCTATATAAATTATAGTCTAATACTGCAATAGAGATCTTTGTTTTAGTAAGTTATAAAAACATTCTCGTTTTTCATTATATTAACCATTCCTATGTGCAATATTAATATAATCTTACTCATTCTCAATTTGTTACATTTTAGATATTTTGATAAACTAGTTTTGCGATGGGGTTAGACATAAATTAGCAATGTATTCAATATATTAGTGATATATATTGGACATAATATATAAACTACATGCCTATTATAGGCTATTGATATAATTCTTGATCTGGTTTTTTATTATTAGGGAGATTATATGATCATTACCACCATTAAATAAATAATTCAAAGATTTGTTCATGTGAGAAGCAGCTCAGCTATAATTTAATGCCTGCAATTTCATCCATCCTTGTGTCTTATGATTTGGGAGTCTTACCTGAAAGTACTTTTTTGTTTTGTTTGTTGTTTGCTTTTATTTTCTGCCCATAACGACTCATCGGTCTCACATACCTTGGTTCTGCTACCCTAGAACATGTATGATGGTCTTATCTTTTTGACGTAACACCCAAGGCTCCCCACAGTGATTATTTCATACATCACATAGTCTATATTTTAAGGTAGACCATATCAAGCACGCTTTCTAAATACATTGACAATCCATCTAACCACTCTCACAGGAATCCGAAACAGACAAAAGACAGAAACACTCTTTTGTTTATACAGATATACGAATCTTGGTTGTTTTTCTGTTTCACTTAATCTCCACCTACTTTTTCTTCCCAATATTTTCTTCTTCCTCATTTTCTCCTTCTCTTTGCCCTGCCCGTCTCCTCCCACATCCTTCCCTCTCCTTCCCCTTCCCTTTCCTCTCTTCTTCTCCTGCTCCTCCTCTTCCCCTTTCTTCTTCTATTGCTTTATACTTTTTCACTTTCATGTTTCTAGTCTGTATTTCTATAAGCAAAGTATTCTTTTTGATTTCTTTACTTTATTGGAACAGTCTAGAAACTCTAACTAGAAAAGGTTTTTGGCAGTTCAATTGCCAACTCTTTCCCCAACTGATTTACTTATTTTATTTCTCACTCCTGCAGGGGTTTCACAGGCGCCACCCTGCCCTTTCTAATGGAAAATTAATTTGTCTTAACGTGTTTCATCTCAAAGGTTTATTTGCTTTTTAATGAAAAACTTCCATAGATGACATGTCAACATAAAGGACTTAATCTTATAAGTGGAGGTTTCAAATTCTGTAGCAAATCAGCTGGAACATTTTTCTTTCAAGGTGTCCATTCCGTGGCTCTGTTCCAATCTGACAGGGTGCTTGTACTTAGTCTACCAGGATATTAGCCTTCTCTTTTCTTAGATACGTATGGCTATAGATAAGTCAAACATGTTTTGGGTAGAATACAGTCTATGGTATATTGGCATGTTTAAGTGCTTACTACATACAAAGCATGTGCTAAGTGTAATGTACTCGCTGCTGGAAGATGGCAGTTCCGAGACTTGGATGTAGACAGCCTGATTCTGAAATTTCTATGTGTAATTACCTTCCAGCGTGGAATGGCCAGTTCTCTTAATTGATAAATTTTATTATGTTTTGCAGATTTTTTTTATCGAGCGCTTTCTAACCGATATACCCAGATAACAACATCTGCCTACTTTAAATCTTCTATCCCCAGTTAATTATTCAAATTGGTAATAGAAAAAATTAGAGTTAAGTAAGATTTCTGAAAATACATGTGCGTCCCTAGCTATCGATCTGAACTTATTTCACTGACAACATTTTTCACAATATAACTTTAGAATATATCTCCTTTAATTTGTGATACTCTTCTTATAGATTTAGAAAACTGAAGCAAAAGAGTCTTATGGGGGGTGATGTTGTGGTTCTATTTATGTTATAGAGGGAGGCTGTATTTTCTTTTTTTTTTTTAAGTTTTTATTTAAATTCCACTTCGTTAACATACAGTCTTATATTAGTTTCAGGTGTACAATATAGTGATTCAACACTTCCATACAACACTTGGTGGGTGCTTATCACACCGAGCGCACTCCTTAACCCCTATCACTGCCCCCCCCCCCCCGCAACCTACCTCCCCTCTGGGAACCAGCAGTTTGCTCTCTACAGTTAAGAGTCTGTTTCTTGGTTTGCTTCTCTCTCTCTCTCTCTCTCTTTTTTTTCCTTTGCTCATTTGTTTTGTTTCTTAAATTCCATATATTTTAAGAAAAGAACACATCATTTTCCAAGTCTTTAGTAGGGCATAAGTGCATATGCTTCTGAATAAGCCAAGGAATCAGTTTATACTGTGTAAACGATGTAGTTGAAAGCGCTGTGTCCTGGAACTACTGGAACACAGAGCACACAATTCAGGCCAGAAGTTGATTCTAAAGGACACACCAGCCCCTGAGCATCTCACCTGAAGGAGTGAGTTTACCTCTTTCAAGAAGCGCAAGTGAAATTACTAATTAATTCATTCCAAGATTAAAAAGAGCACTGATGGTTTGTTTGTTCAAAATGATTGAACTTAATATAGCTAATACATTTTAAAGCTTTAGAAAGCTAGCTTCATTTTTAAAAAATTACTGTGCATAGACTTTTTTTTTTTTCCTATTTCCTTAATGACTAAGATCAAGGGACATTAGACAAGAGAGATTTAGAAAAACAAGTTGATATCACACTGAGAGGCACCACTTTTTCCTGTGCTTGTTCTACAGGTTGCTGGGAAATTAACCACAGCAATTTCTTGAAGTCATAAGCACAGAAATTTTCACAAGAACAACCATAAAGATATTCATTAGAGAAGAATGGAGTTAATAGGGCAGACTATAGAAGACCTTTATGTTAAAGATTTCCCCTTGTGAATAAAAACGTATTGATTAACTAATGGGCTATGTTGGCCAAAAAAGCAATAAAGCTGAATGAGAGAAGTGGGTATGATGAAAGCAGTTCAGAACAAATCTATCAAAAGATGTACAATGCATATAACCTGATAATTACACATACCTAGCATATGAGTTCAAATAGATATTATTACTTTCATACTTTTTAAAGGTTTTATTCATTCATTCATTCATTCATTCATTTATTGGAGAGAGAGAATGCAAGCTGGGAGGAGGACAATGGGGGAGGGAGAGGGACAGGCAGACTGGAGCTGAGCATGGAGCCCATAGGTCCCAGGACCCCAAGATCACAATCCAAGCCTAAATCAAGAGTCGCAGGCTCAACCAACTGAGCCACCCCAGCACCCCACTAAAAAGACCTTTATTTTCAGCATTAGAAAAAAAAAAACATTTTAAAGTATATTTTTAAAAGCAACTAATATCTAGGATTACTTTAAATCAGATTCTGTCTCCTTTTAAGTTGAAAGGAAGATGTCTAATATAAAAGTAAATAAAACACATAAAATATAAAGAACTACAGATCACCATTTAGAAAATGTCAGAGAAATGTATAACATTGGAAATTGTTACCTGAATTATGATCTAATATGCCACTTGTTAGAATATGGATGTAAACTACTCAAATGAAGATATAAGAAATTGAAACAAAAAGAAGGTAGAAAATGGGTCTTTGAATTGAGTATCTGCAGACCGTTAAAGACAGGATATTTAAGCCGCTCAATTAAACATGTATATAATCTAAATATTTTTTTTGCAAAGATCAAGACTTTTTACACTCTGGTGATTCCTGCTTATAGAAATACATGTAATAACAAAACAGAGCATAATCAAATTGAAACATTAATATATCCCATGAATTAACAAACACATAGATTTTGGTTCATTATAATTTCAGGCTTTGTGGTTGCAAATTTCATCACAACCAATATTTTGAAAACATAAATTGCCTTTTGAAAGATAATGATTTTTCTGCACAGCAAGAAGAGGACCAGAGAAGCTCAGTGATCTTACTCAACAATTAATAGTCCATTGCTATTCCAGTGATAAATTCTCTCAGCTCTTCACCACTGAGCTAAATGTTTTGGTCCTCTTAAAGGTGATCCTATTTTATAATTTCTCCCAGTTTGCTCTTGAGTTTGACCAGCCATTCCCAGTCATACCCTTTCAGTCCCCAGTTTCTCAACTCCTGACAAGTGGAGAGAGTTCTACAGTGGGACAGAGAGAAGACAGCTTTGCCAACTCCACAGTACACAAAAGATTTGGATTACAGAATAAGGATACAGAGTCCAAAAGAGTCTACACTAGTGAAACTTTGAGTATGTAGCCAGAGGAATATTACTACCATGTAGACGGGATTTCAAAGGCAAGTCGTTTTTTTAAAGTTTTTATGCATTTTTATATACTAGCGACCCTTGAATGTGCCCCTCTCTTTTTAGACCAATTTTATAATTCAAAAGAAGCCAAAGCTGATCTTCAACGGATATAGAATATGTCTTGATTTTGAACCTCTCCTTTACTTATCCAGCTCATGAAAATAATTATGCTAACCATTTCATTATTTTGGAATGCTCAGATTGCATTTGAAGATATAAAAAGGATTCTCAGTTCTGTTCCCCGGGCCTGGATTTGTCAACCTTCCCACACAATCAGACGAATGAGTGCATAAACACATGAGTGTTGGGTTTTGTCAAAATAAAGTGGGAGGTTAGTTCCGGAGATAGAAATCCTCCCTAGGGAGATACTACTCTGCCAGTATTGTGGAATCCAAATTTGGGTATGATAGAAGCGTGTCTGACTGACTTCAACTCTGAAAGCATTAGTGAGGCAGCAGTGCGGTTTAACCAGTTACCAGCCCTGCACACAAACACGCAGAGGATTTAATGATGAAAGTGTGTGTCTCACATCACACTGAAATTACAAAATCAGTTTCTAAATGGAAAAAAAAAATGAAACAACTTTGATTAAGTTAAGTAAGAAAAGGATATGCAATACTGCCTTTCTGGAGTTTGAAGAACCTGTGGCTTCGAGTAGCTACACTCAGTTAAAGAGTACGAAGCGTGTGCAACAGTGGTTAGCGGAGAGACAGCCCTGAATAAGCTCTTTCTCCAACCACGCGGCACCGTTCACCAGAATTCTCTCCAATCCCCAGTGACGCTAGCTCTGTTTTTTCAAACCTGGATTCCCTATCCCTATCCCACTCTTCTTTTCATTTACATTTCTCCAGGCTTCTGAGTCTCAAGAAGTTCCAGCCACTCCTAATTATATCAACTCTGGCCCCTCTGTGATCTCTCTCTCTTTAGAAACCCCAACATTGTACCAAAAAGAGAACTTGACACTTAAAAGGCATTCAGTAAGTATTTCCTTAATAAAAGTAGAAACATGCACAGCACTTTACAAAGTGATCTCATACGTAACTGTATTTTTGACACTGATGGCAAGCCCACATGCTGGGATAGGACAGATGTTATTCTTTCCTTTTACACTGGCTGCGTGAGGCTCAGAGAACTTATGTTTTATCCTGGTCACACCAGAAAGAGCAAAGCCAGGGCTGGAATACAGATTTTGCAAACCTAGTGTAGTTCTTTCCTACTTCCTCTCATTTGTCCTTCAGGCTGGATTATTCATATCCTAAAGTTGCAGTGACATCTTCTTTCAAGCAGGAAGGTACTCTGAGAGTCTTAATTTCACTTTCAAATTTTTAGGGGGCAATCAAATGATTTCAAACATTGCTTTATATAGAAGAATAATAGACATATTAAGGGAAATAATTCAAAATGTCCATGATTTCAAAAAAGGATACGTAAAAGATTGACTATACAAACATTCTTTTAGTTTTTCTCTTCCTTTCTTCTCATCACCCCCTCAATACACACACACAGTTGAAGATGTTATTTGGCCCAGAAAAGAACCCAGGGATTACATACAATAATTAAAATACTAGAAAAAGAAACAAAAAAAGGAAATTAAAAAAAAGGAACCCTAACTGCCTGACAGGGAATGATTTCTACTTGGGTGTAAGGTATCCTGGGAAAGACACAGAACATAACAGGGGAACCTGCGTCAACTCTGCCACAAAAGAAAATAAAGGTAAATAAGAAACAATGACAATAAACTAATGGAAACATGGTTGTGTGCCAAGTGAAATTAGCATATCAAAGCTTTCTTCCTGTTAGCAAGGAGGCAGAGAAGGAAATGTCTGATCTTGCCTGTCTGCTTCAATCCCATGTTTACAGAAGTAAAATCTACTTTTTCACATAATCCACCCTTTTTATGAAATCCCAGTCAGTTTCCATTTAAAAAAGAGGACTATTTGAAAAATAGATCTACATAAATATAGAATAACCTTTTCAAACTGTGTAAAATCCTTCACCTGGTCTATTTGTTAACATAAATATATACAAAGTATAGCCAACTTCAGGAAAAGCAAAAAACCCAAAAGAGCACGACTAAGTGAACAAACAGATCTCTGACAAGGTTTATTAAAAATTATGTTTCCTAATTTAAAAACAAGTCTAACGAACAGT
This sequence comes from Ursus americanus, assembly GCF_024610735.1. Classification (NCBI taxonomy): domain Eukaryota; kingdom Metazoa; phylum Chordata; class Mammalia; order Carnivora; family Ursidae; genus Ursus; species Ursus americanus. The sequence continues at coordinate 31,440,942 of NC_142151.1, read as the reverse complement.
ATGACCGTAATTGAAATATAAGTTAAAACTTGAAGAATCTCGAAGAGCAGGAGGTCTAAGGAAAAGAAATAGAAAATTCAAGAGAATGTTAAGAAAGGTAAAGGAGTAATTCCAGAAGTCTACAGCCATGTAACAGTTTTAAAAGAATAAAAGAATTGAAGAAAATGTATTAGGAAATATTAATATTGGGAAATTTCTAGGAGTTAAAGAAAAGAATGAATCTTTAGAATTAAATTTTCATTAATTGTGAAGCAGGATAAATAAAGACTCACAACTACAAAACATGTTGAAATTTCAAAACTTTAAGGATACAAAGAAAATCTTAAAGCCCTTGGCAGGCAAGGGAGGCATCTTTCCCACAAAGGGGCCAAATCAAATTGTTATCACCAGTGTCACTTCTAAAATTGAACTACACTCGTTTCAATTTCAATTGTATCACTTCCTTGTCGTACAACAGTTAAAAAACACTTATCTTTTATAAGCCCCATTATCGTTACTTGTAAAGTAGATAATAATAGAACATACTTCATTGTATTGCATTTGTTTTAAATATTAAGTGATATCATCAATTAAAGAACTATGTATAGCAATGTCACGCTTTGTAAACTTTCAATAACTATTGTCATTATGGATAAGTCAGTGGGGAAATGTTTTTTAAAAAACTGAGGGAAAATATTGTATTGTATATTTGAAAATCACTAAGAAAGTAGAGCTTAAAAGTTCTTATGACAAGAAAAATAATTGTGTAACTATGTGAGGTGATTAATGTTAACTGAGTTCATTGTGGTAATCATTTAGCAACATATGCATACATCAAATTATTAAATTGTATACCCTAGGTTAATACAATAGTGTATGTCAATTATATTTCAATAACACTGAAAAAAAAAGAAGGAAAATTATTTTGAAGATAAAATTTAATAGCAGGCAAATTATTCAAATATGAGAAAAAGAAAATGATGACTTAAGTTATATAAATGCTCAGATAGTTCAGCATTCACAGACTCTACCTGGAATAATTTCATAGAGATGATTGACATCAAGATAAAAAAATGAATCCAAAAGAGAAAAAGTCATGGGATATGTAGGGTACGATGAAGTAGCAAACTCGGGTCTCAAGACAAAAAATCAAACCTTGGAAGAAAGGAAGAAAAAGGCCACTGAAGAAAGGATGATACACATGGAGGGTCTACAATGGAAAGGCAGAATATGACCAATTGTCTCTAAGAAAAAAATAGAGTTAATTGCAGAGAAAAAATAACCAAAGATTTAATGGAAAAAAGATTTCCAGAATGAATGAAAATACAAACCTGCAGATTCAGAGACCCCATAAAACCACTGGAAAAAAATAATTTAAAATTCTTAAAATTTCAAGACATATTTTAGTGATATTGTTGAATTACAAATTCAAAACAAATTAAGCAAGAAGGTGGTCATTTATAAAGTATGAAGTATGTAAGGGGGCAGTATGTAGGGGGTTAGAGGGTTATTATCAATAATTTTGGAAAACAGGGAAGAGTGGAACACTTTCTCTAGATTATAGATTCTCTAATTTCATTACATCCTTCAGAGCTTGGCTCAAATGCCATATTTCTGGGCACCTGTGTGGCTCAGTCGGTTAAGTGCCTGCCTTTGGCTCAGGTTACAATCCTGGGGTCCCGGGATTGAACCCCTCGTAGGGCTCCCTGCTCACAGGGAGTCTGCTTCTCCCTCTCCCTCTATCCCTCTGGCCCACTCATGCGCTTTCGCTCTCTCTAAGTAAATAGATAAAATCTTTTTAAAAATACCACATTTCCAATGAGATCTATTATGACCTCTGTATTTAAAATTGTAGTCCTTCCACCACCCATTTCTCATTCTACCTCCCCTATAGTACTTATTTTCTAATATGTGATATTATTTACTTAGTTATGCGTGCATTGCTTTTTGTCTGTTTCACTCCACTGTAATCCACTGAATTTATAAGACCCATAGAAGAATATTACATTAAATTTCAGTTTGACCAATGAACCACAATGTACTGAATTAGGTGTTGTGGGGGTGGAGAGGGAAAATCAGACTTTTCTCCTCTTTTTTTCCCCACCTCTTTCACCTTACATTTCTTGGAATAAAAGATCCAAAAAAATTAAAAGTTACATTTTGCAAATGAAAATGTAAGATTTGGGGGAAGGTGCAATGTGCCTAGTACCTGGCATTAGTAGGTATGCAGCAATTAGTCATTCAAATAATGAATAAATAAACATACAGTGATGGGAAGAGTATGGGAAATGAGTACCCTCACACATGGCTGGTGGGTATGTAAATTACACATTGTTAAAACCTTCAAGGGGCAACATACATTAAAATTTTGATTTCTCATAATTCCCTATTGGGCTTGTCTTTTTCTTTTTTCAAGATTTTATTTTTAAGTAATCTCTGCAACCAACGTGGGGCTCAAACTCACAACCCTGAGATCAAGTCTCATGCTCCACCCGCTGAGTCAGTCAGGCGCCCCCCTTTAAACTTTTCAATCTCTTGGTATCCATCCTGGAAAGTATACCACATACACAGAAAGAAAATAGTTCTCACTGCAGCATTCATTATAGTTACTAAAAATTAAACATATTCCAAATGCTCATAAAAGGGAAATAGCTAAATAAACAATGATATATCTAACTTATGTAATACTCTAGAGCATTTTTACAGGAGTCATTTACATAAAAACAAAGCCACATACTGTATACATTATGCACAGATAAAGAAATATAAGTGGCTGAAAAATAGTCAGGAAGGGCAAAGACCATATTGTGAAGTGGTTACTTGAAAGGACAGTGGAAGGGAAGAGAAACCTGAAGAGATGAGAGGACTGGGAGCACTTCAACAATTTACTACATATATATCTACTTCTATATTGTCTGAATTTTGCAAAATGGGGACTTTTCAGGCTTCTTTGTGTGGTAGTCTTATGATTAAAAATAAAACCAAGCAAATTCTCTGTCATGAGAATGTTCTGTAATGAATGATAAAAATTTTTATGATAATTGCATTGTTCCTATTGGTAATGTTATTGTACTTATTATAATATATTTATTAGCATTAGTGCAGTTTTTTGTTTGTGCTAAGGTACTTTGTTAATGAATGTATGTATATTATTTCATTTAATCTTCAAAACCATTCTGGGACGATTGTCATCCTTGTTTATAGATAAGGATCCAGGGACCTGGAGACGTTAAATAACTTGCCCAAAGTCCCACAGCAGATATGTGGCAGAACAGAGCAAGGGTCACATGTCAAAATTCTTCTTTTCCAGAGTACTGCCTCTAGGCTCTTCTATTTTTCAAAGTTTATTGGGAACCAAACCCATATCTTATACAAAATTGTATCCCTACATATATAGGAGAACTAAATAAATGTTGCGTATCACTTGAAAAGTGTGTAAGAACGCTTACCCTACTTTGCTGGATATATTCTGCATGACATGATTAAATGCAGATCTTTTAGAGTGGCACAATTTTTCTCTATTTTAATAACATCATAACAAAGATCAACAGTTACATCTACACAAGACTGAACTGCGGTTGGCTTTTCTCCCTGAAACTTCATAGTTTTAACCTGTAGGTCTCAACAGTAAATTAAATGTACAAGCTTTAGAATTACACTGAATTTTTCTGATATTCTTAGGTAAATAATGAGACTTGAAATTAATGCTTTCATTTTTCTAAGCTATTAGGTTTAGGTCTGTTCTTTCTCATAATAATGCTTTAGTAATGAATTAGATTCCAAACTGTTTGTCTTATCTACACTTAGTTGCAGTGTGTGGTATTTGTTTTGTTTTGTTTTTCTAGTTTATATGCGTGCGTTGCTTTAGAAGAGCAATAAAGAAATATTAAAAACATAAATTAAGGCAAACACAAGGCTCTGGAGGATTTTCCAATATTAGATTTGAACACATTTAATGAAGAACGTGCTTCAGTTTGGATAGAACCAAATGATGGAAAAGGAACAGCCAATTTATACTCACCCAGTGGCTTCAAGTTCAGGTTCAAATATTTGAGAAGACACTGAATATTGAGTCATCAATGAAACCTTTAATTACTAAAAGCTTTCTCACTCATGAATTTGCACAACAGAACCAGTGATTATTTCATAAGCATTACTTCAACGTGTGTTCCTTCCAGTACAATGAGTTTACAGAACTACAATGAAGTATGCATGTATACACTGCTTTCTTGGTATTGCTGATTGGTTTCCACTGTATTTGGGCTTTTTGCTGAGCCCCATGACAGATCTGCTGGCTGGCTGGGATGAGGGCTCGCACCTGTGGTGATGGACCACGCAAAGCAAACCAGTTCCCAGACATTTTCATGAATGCCTTGGTCTCATTAGCTAGAAACTAAAAACGAATCGAATTACTTCCCAATAGTATGATTAATCTCACTAGAATAATTTCCTCCTTGAAAGGAGGGATGCTTTTTTTTCCCTTTTCCTTTTGCATTATTCTATTTCACCCAGGTGAATGGAAAATATATTTATTATAGAACTCTTTAAACAAACCCTCCTGTTGTTCTTCTCTGATAACACGGAGCATCATTTCCCCAACATATTCTGAATTTATAAGACCCATAAAAGAATATTACATTAAATTTCAGTTTGACCAATGAACCACAATGTACTGAGTTAGGTGTTGTGGGGGTGGACGGGGAAAATCAGACTTTTCTCCTCTTTTTTCCCCCACCTCTTTCACCTCACATTTCTTGGAATAAAAGATCCAAAAAAAATTAAAAGTTACATTTTGCAAATGAAAAAGAGAGCTTAGGGTTTTAAGGTATGTGAAAAGGAGGAGAAAGAAAGAAAAGGAGGGGTAAGTTAAGTATCCTAATACTATTGAGGATAATAATACTATCTCATTAGTTTTTATTGCATTCCTTTGTTGTAAGAGTGTTTAGCTATGTGCTAAAAGCCTACCAGCCAACAGTCATATTCGTACTTGCTTCACATTGCTAGTTCATTTCCAAGTCCCAGAGACAGAAGAATAATATGAAAAACAGTCTTATGTAGGAACAGCAATGACAAATCAAAAACTTTGTTTTCTGAAAGCAAATTAATTTTTTAAAAATGATAGAAATTCATTGCTGTCCAATTTTCTAGACTTTGTATATAAGTGGAGCCAAAAGAATGCAGTGTGTGTGTGTGTGTGTGTGTGCACACGCGCGCATGGGGGGCTGCTGAAAGAGTGTGTCTGTCTATGATGATGCTCTTTGAGGATCACTGGTATGAGAGCTACACGGATCAGTGTGTCTCCCTCCTGCATATGTGTCATTGCGGTGTCACCCTAGGTTGTGATTTAAGGCAAGGAGAAGGCCCTTAATGTCCCTTAAGATTAGTCTCTGGAATATCTGTAATTAGAGAGAATTGTTAATAATCAAAAATATTTTGCTCTCAGAAATCCTCTCATAAAATCATCTTCTATCATTCCTTGCTCGCTTTCCCCCCCTTTTATTTCTACCCATGAACATTTTTAAAGCATTTGGTCTATGCCAGAACCTTGCTTGGAAATGGGAATAGGAAAACCCAGAAAGTCCCTGCATTCAGGTCCGAATACAAAGTGGGTCAGGCATGTAAATAAGTGTATGTGGCAAAGTGTATCCGTGGCAAAACAGGTGTGCATATGTGGTTCATTAGGATTTTAAAAGACAGAGTGATCTAAAAATGTTCACTTCGAGAATTAACATGTTAAGTCATTTTTGGTGAATTACAGATTAACTTCCATTGTACAGCATTGCAAAAAACCTAATGAATCTTGGCAGGAGCTACAAATTATTTTTAGGACATGAAGGGGTGGGGTAAGGCAAAATCAAAATAAAAAATTATCTGCCCCCCCCAAAAAAAACCCCACGAGTAATGCAATAAGAGGTTCCAGGAAGGTGTTATCGAGTCGAGAAGATGAGAAGGTTGCTTGCAGCTGAGAAATAAGAAAAGACTGTATTCAGGAGGTGTCATTTTGTTCTGGATCTTAGAACTGATTTAGATTTGTAGAACTGAGAAGGATGACTACCAGGCAGGGAGATGACCCACAAAACATACCGAACTATAAATTACTGTGTATGCCTGAACAATAAAAGAGTTGCATTTCATCAGATTAAAGGATGTATAAAGTAACCTGGTAAGGAATACACTTGGAAAGGTTAAAGTGAAATTGAGTGCTTTCTGAATATTTGCTTTCTATTGTGGCACTTCGCATCTACTCTGATTATAGTATTCATCACATTTAATGTAATTATTTGTTTACGTATCATTTTCTTTCTAAGATGGAGAGGTCCTCAAGATTAGGGACTGACTCAGCATTATTAAAATAATATAACTCAGCTTAGTCCCATGAAAATTACTGACCACTTACTATGAGCCAGAGAGTGTTGAATGCACTAAAAAAGTAGAAGTAGGGGGAAAAAATAGAAAAGAAGTCTATATTGGAAGAACATAAGCAATGGGAAAAAAATGGTTAAAATATATTTCAGAGGTTGGAGAATTATAGTTTTAAATAAGAAAGACATCACTGTGAAGATGACATTTGGACTAAAACTGAGGGAGAGAGATCCAGGAAGCTATTAAATAGGCCACATAAAGGTGGGAGAGAGGACAGGGCTATTAACTTCCAAGATATTTTTGAATAGCTGAGATAAGTGAAGAGAGATCTCCAGAATTTGAGGCTAAGAAGACACAATAGAGTTGCATACAAAAGATTTTGGAGAGAGACAAAGAGGGAAGGAGGAATACTAAGTAGAATGACACCTTTTCAGACAATAACATCACATTCTAAGTTAGTTGTGTCCACTGAAAAGTACTAGAAACAATAACTGATTTGGTAGCAAAGACCACCACTGGTATCCAAATTATGATCTCTGTAGTTCATTTCTGCTAAAAGGGAGCAGGGCTATTGAAAAAATGGTTGATTCTGGGTCTGGAACAGGACTGTACGAGTTAAGCATGGAAACATTCCATGACATTTTTCAGAAATTGAAGAAGTTAAAATCTATGATGCTTATGTCAAAATGGCTCAGGAACCAACTTTGAAAAAGTTTCCTACTGACAACCATGTGACCGTTTGAGAATACAAAAGAATAATAACTTCAATAAACTGAAACACAACAAATACGTTATATTCATAATGATGAGCAAATTGAGTTCATACTGATAAAAAAAAAACCTCATTGGCTACTTAAAAGTTGTTAGGAAACCAGAGATTATTCGGAAACATATTAGTTACATAGTAGTTGTTACCAAACATCTGTAAATGAATGAAAGAACACTGTTTAACTTTTTTGTACTTTTGTACCTCCCGATACCAAATAGTTGAGGAAAGAAAGTCTCTTTATATAAGTATTCCAGGTGAAAAATAAACAAGGAGTAATATATTTCAAATATTACCATTTTGTAGGCCCCTAATAAAATATGGATCTAGGCTATGATTACTACGGGCTTCTAATGTCACAGCAAGAGAAATAAGTGAACACTTTATACCTCTTACTGGACGTATACCACCACCTATGAAGTATTCTTGCCAAAATATAAAATCTGTATTATTTCACACCTCTACATCCAAATACCAATATAAGGGAAATTCTGGGCAGAAGAGCATGTTAAATCCCACTACAGAAATGCAAATGGAAAACTCCAAAATTGGGAAACTCTATGGGAAAGTATATCTACCTTTTTCAACAAAAATTGCAAGAAAATATAAAAAGGAGAGAAGAGAATCTGTAAATTAAAAGAAACTGAAAAGGCACATTAACTCAAGACAATACATAGACATTGTATGGATCTTGATTTGAACCCTTATTCAAATATATTTGTATATATATTTGTGTGTATATGTAAATACTTCATACATATTATATATAATATATATGTCATATATGCATATATGTAAAGACATACATATAAAATATGTACGTATAAGATACACACATACATAAGATACATACAGACACAAATGTCATATATGCATATATGTAAAGTCATATACATATACATGTATATATAATATACATATAAGATACACATATACATACACCAATTGAGAAAATTTGAATATTGTTTGGATATTTAGTGTTCTAAAGAAATTATTGTTATCACTTTAAGAATGATTATGGTGGTGTGGTTATATTTTAAAAAACACTCCTTAACCATGAGAGAAATATACTAAAATCTTTATAGATGAAATGATATGAAGTGAGGATTTTGCCATAAAATAACCCAGGGGTTCAGGAGCGAGGAAGAGGGTAGGGATAGACATGAAATGCATGTGGTCATTACTAATGACTGCTGTCACTGTGTGAGGGCATTTGGAGATTTGTCAAACTATTCTCTTTCTGTGTATATAGTCTTTAAAACTTACTAATATACGAAGTCTCTCCTCAAAAAATAGAAAGTATTTCCCCTGCTATTGGACTGAAAATATACTGGGGGATCAGAAGCAAGGAGTGAATTAATTATGATGGTGACTAACACTGGTGGAGTAATGGAAACTGGTTAGTCTGGATATATTTTGAAAGAAAAATCAACAGGGTGTGGTGATGTGAAGTATGAAAGAAAGGGAGTAGTCAAGAGTTTGGGGTCTGACTGTGGAAAAATGTAGTTGCCATTTACCAAATTGGGAAAAGCCCAGGAGAAGTTCTCAGGTATGAAAATGATGCAGAGTAAAGCCTTGGACACAGTAGGTTTGAGATGCCTATTGAACACGTAGGGAAGCAGTGGACTCTATGAGGCTGTTATTTCAAGGCAATCAAAGGCAGCACCGTCTTTCAGGTCAGCCTTAATAACAAAGTTCTTAGGCTGAATCTGTTTATATGTTATATGACCCAAATCTGTTCTATGACCCGAATCTTCTTTGCACAGATTGCCATTCCCCAGTAAGGGCAAGGTCTAGGAAATGATCCGTGATATTATCTACACTTTTCTTTTATGCAGTTCTTGAGTAAATTCACTAACACTCAGCAGTTTGGGAATATTTGCCTCCAGGTATTTTGACTACAATAATAGGTTCTTGAATAGAAAAAGGCATCAGAGAATAGCAGAATGTTGGATCAGTCAGGAAATTCACATTTATCTCAAGGTGTCCGAAATTGCAACTATCTCCATTCTGTATCTGGACATGCTCGTATTTCCTAAAACTGTTTTTTTTTTTGCAAGTGCAAAAACAGTTTAAGACTTTAAATAAACTTTAAAATAACATTTAACAATGGTTTTAAATAATATATTTGCTGATTAGAGTTATGCCTCACTCTGGGAACATTTAATCAAAACCCAAATTTATTAAATGTCTTATTTATGAAGTAACTTATCTCATTAGGTGTTTACCTACTTTATAAATTCTTTATTCTTCTGTTGTTGTAAAAATTATACAGTAATATTAATATGGTAGCAGTAGAGATGTTTGAAAAATACATTTTTTCTAGTGAAATAGCTTCATCTGGGAAATTGATTTTATTCTTAGTCTAATCATAAATATAGTTTTCTTAGTTTCAATCATAACATGATATGATTTTGTAACTCACAGTCTTTGTAATAATGTAAAATAAGCATACTTCTAAGATATTATGTAGTCTTCTTAATCTATTATTTTTAACATAACATAACCTTGAATCAAGTAGATACTGGAAGAACTAATAGTTTTTCCTGTTGGATATTTCTGCTGTCATTTTTCTCTAACATTAAAAACAATGTGACACACACACACATTCATGCAGGTTTTTACCAGTTTCTCTGGGATGATTTTCTTTAGCATATATTTTCCAGGGTGCAAGTACTTAGCAATTATAAAAGTATTCATGGAGCTATCAAATTATTTTCTAAAAGGTCATGACAATCAATATTCCTTGTACCAATTCATGTATACCAATTTGACTATACCCTGATCAACCTCAAATATATTGTTAAAATATGTTTTAGTAATTTTAGGTATTATCCCATTGGGTTTTTTTTTTTTTTGCATTTATATACTTAATTGTGAGATATAACATTTTATTATTATTGTTATTATTATTATTATTAATGTTCCTCTTGTTAACTTGATTTATCTCACCCAGATCACCTACTGAAACTGTAGCATTATTTTTCAACAACTTGCATGTCCTATTTATATCAATCTTTGTTTACTGTGATATTTTCCCAAGTCATAAAATTTTAATTTTAGCATGGAATTAGTCATTGAACAAAGGAGTCTCAATTAGCTTTCTTCATCATGTAAAACATGGCCCTACTAAAATAATAACTATGTTCATACACAACTTTCCATATACTCAACAATTGTAAAGTTTTAAATATACCATTTACTCTATTAAGTAAATTTAGTTCAACATCACAATGATGATGATGATGGCTAAAACTAATGGAAGACTTGGTGTAAATCTCTTTCACGTAGTGAAACTCATTTAATTCTCACACCAACCCTCTGAGTTAGGTATTCTTCCAACTAAATGGGTCAAGGTTCTTGGGAACCGAGGAGATAGGTCATTAGATTCTGTGCCTACGTAAGCACTCACAGAATAATCAGACAATGCAAAAGTCATTTTCTTCGGAGGAAAACATTAAAAGGATTTTTACTCTAGCTAGTCGATCTTCTGTCCATGAAGCAGAATTTGAACTGCAGGAATCTTGCTCTTTTCCCGTTGGAATTCACTCACCGGCTGAGAAGAAGCAGCACCCTCGCCCCCATTTCAGTGTTTCACTTGTCAATAGCTGTTTCTCCAGCATCTTCATTTACTGACGCATTGCTTCGTACTGCTGGATGTGCAGTTGGCAGAGAAGTTAGATATAATCTAAATCAGAATCTTGGAAAGACTTTGAGGTCAGCCATTTACCATGTATAATATTCTCATTGAGGTTCTTTAGTTTCTGTTTATAAACAAAGCTTGCATGCGGAGACTGTTCTCACTTAACAATTTTTTTTCTCTGGTTTATCTGGAATGGAAAGTACTGACCTCAAAAATGATGCCACTGAGCACTGAAAGGAAAAGAAAGAGAGAAGAAGATGTGAATCTCTTGATGTCACTGGAAATGAATGTGAAATGCACATGTTTAACTAGGACTTTAGCAAACTTGTCAGATAAGTGAACTCCTTTAAATAAAATAGCTCTCTGAGGCTCCAAATACTTTACATCGATAAAATTGCTTCAAGACCTCTTTTCATTGGTATGAATTGCCAAATACTGTAATCCAAAGTCAGATATTTATAAAATATATTCTTTATTTGAAACTGAAGTTCATGCTATTTTGTTTCTTTCCTTTGGCTGAGAGCATGCTGGATACTTTGGCAGTAAGTGGAATTAACGATTACTGATCCATTACTTTTTGCATATTCTGTGCTGTATACAATGTCATTGAGGAGACACAGTTCTTGCCCTGAATACCTTTCATTCTGTATTAGACAAAATGATGATATACTTTGTACTGGTCCTGATGGTATTTTTATCCTACAGTGTGGTATGAGATTGTCATTTGATGTGGTTCACGCCCATAGTTTCCTTTACTAGACAATTGCTAGGTGGTGTTCTGGGGACACATTGCATGGAGAATCCAGAAGAGTAAAAAGACAGTGTCTGAGGTCCACACAGGGAGACACTAGGTCACAAGTGATGCAACTAAAAATATGTGAGAAAAACAATTGGGCAAAGTGAAAAGGAAGCATCAAAATGGAATTGGAAAAAAGAAGGGTAGTTTTCTTACAGGACGATGAGACAAGAAAAATCTGATTCAGAAGATATTCTTTAGTTTTGAGCAAACCAAATGGCAAATACATGAACGTTTTTGGAAGTTTTGATTTTGGCAGAATTTCAGATGCAGTTGGTTAAACACTGTGTCCTGAAGCTTGTACTTTTCCTAAGAAGCTCTGAACAGCCATATGCTACTGATTTCCTTAAGCTCACTCACCTGCCTCACTCTCAACTTAATTACTTCTGCCCATTACATAAAATATCTCCATTCAAGAGTGCTAAGCATTTTGCACAGTTCTCATCATTTTTTAATATTTTAATTTCCTTGATGGATATTGAAAAATTATTTTTAAAATTTAATTATTTTGATCAAAACAATGTGTGCTTAGTTAGAAAGTTAAACAGAAGAAAGGCCTGCCTTGAAAATCAGAACCCCTGTGCCTCACTCCTCCCATCACTAATGGCCACCCCCACAGACGGTAAAGAATAATTTTCAAAAGTAATAAAATCACAACTCTCAACCAGCTATAAAATGAACATATATCAAAGATTTCATTTAACTCATTAACTAATGAGGAGACCAGTATAAAGAAGACTCTCCCAAAACAGACAAATACACAAGACCACCAGAAATTATTTGCATTGCTATGTTTCCTACAAATTACTTCCGTCTCTACAGAGTTGTATGACAAGTAAAAGATGATGAAAGGCGGAAACCCTGTAGGATCTTATAACCACGAATTATATGCTTTCAACAGTGCAGAGTTTTCTATCATAGTTCCCTGGTGATTTTTGGTCTATTTTTTGTTAATGGTTTATTTATCTATCTTAGAGAGAGCGAGGGAGAGAGCATGGGGCAGGGAGGAGTGAAGGGAGAGGGACAAGCAGACTCTGCACTGAGCTTGGAGCCCAACACAGGACTCAATTTCACGACCCTGAGATCATGACGTGAGCCAAAACTGAGAGATGGATGCCAAATTTCATACTTAAGACTAAGAGATGACAATCCTGATGGGAAACTCTGTGTACATTGAATGAATGAATATTGTTGGGTTCCTTGAGGTCAGAGATGGTGTGTTATTTCTAGAAACTCTACCACCTGGCACAGTGCCTGCCTGGTAAATATTTGTCTCTGACATGAAGAGAAGAGTTCTTGTTGGAGGGAAGAGAAAATAATAAAGAAAAAGAAAAACAGAGGACATGTGGGCTTACGTATCCACCATGGTTTTTTTCTGGGTAGAAGAGAAAAGTGCTTTGAAACAAGTGGAAAGTTACTAAAAATAAAAACCTTAAATAAACTCTGCCAGCCAGAAATCACACATACATTTTATTCACTATACACACACACACACACACACACACACACACACACACACATATATATATAAAACTTCTTCTAACTTTCCAAGATTCCCTTCATGTCATTTCTCACTTTGTAGTCTTGCCATTGAGCCCATTCTAGTTGTTTGACAGTCCTATGCCTTCCCTCTGCTCCTCAAAACTTTACCTCATGAAAGAGAGATTAATATCTTGTACCTTTGCATTTTGGTTTGTCCACTTCTCTTAGGTTAGTTAGAATTTAAAATGTAATGTTTCTTTTGGAACTAAAGGCTTAGCTGTTAGCTGAAGAATTAAAAAACGTTTAGGGGGGACGTCTGGGTGTCTCAGTTGGTTAAGCGTTTGCCTTCACTCAGGTCATGATCCCAGAGTCCTGGGGTTGAGTCCCATATGGGGTTCCTTGCTCAGTGGGGAGCCTGCTTTTCCCTCTGCCTGCTGTTTCCCCTGCTTGTATTCTCTCTCTCTGACAGATAAATAAATAAAATCCTTTTAAAAATCTTCAAAAACAAAAACTAAACCTTTAGGGTACTGGTGAGATAAACATTTGGAAGTATATGGGGTCCCCTCAGGTCCCTGACATCATCCTAGGTAATGTTGCGTTTACTTTGCCTACATGTGAGACTGATGATACACGGAGACGTAAACTCTTCACGGTGATCTCTGAGGGAGAAAGGAATCAGTCCTGCCCATGCCGGTAATGCACCTCAGAACTGGTCATTAAAAAAATGTTTTTCAAAATGTATTTTATTTTTTTAAAGATTTCATTTTATTTTATTTTATTTTACTTGAGAGAGAGAGAGAGAGAGCACGAGTGGGGGCAGGAGCAGAGGGAGAGGAAGAAGCAGACTGCCCGCTGAACAGGGAGCCCAATGCAGGGCTTGATTCCAGCACCCTGGGATCGTGACCCAAGCTGAACATAGAGTTCTTGTTGGAGGGAAGAGAAAATAATAAAGAAAAAGAAAACTTAACCGACTGAGCCACCCAGGTGCCCCAAAATGTATTTAAAATTGTTCCCCTTTCAACATCACATATCCCTAAACTTCTTTGCTAGAAGATTTCAGAAAGTAAATTTCAAAAAATTAACCCATAAAAGACTGGAAATGAGCTGGCCCTTTAGCCCAAGTATTATAGAAATACAAATAATGAGCAGAATGGGTTTTTGGAAAAGGAAGATAGTAAGGTCCTTCACCCATTCATGACAGGGCCAAAGAGAATAAACGTAAGTAGATATAATCTTACAGGGGGATAATTAGGAAAGTCAAAAGAAAACTGAACAGAACATATTTATTCTGAGATAACAAGCAAAATTTCTCAGGGAAACAGTAAAACTTCATGTGCTAAAAAAAACGTAAAATTATTCAGAAGAATGCACTGGAAATTGTACAGTAAGAAGTAATATTATCTTGAAGAATAAATGAAACAAAATTTATTCACTCATCTTTCTCTTGTATTTATGGTTTGATATCACAACTTAAGTGCTTTTCCCTGATAGCCACTCTATCATTGTGCTTCTAGACCTTTCCCTTGGCCCACTTCCCCCATGTGAAGGATGAGAAGAGGAGCAGGGCATGGAGGAAGGACTGTGGTAAGTGGAACTAAGGAAACTTAACTTGTTTGGTAATTATCCTCAACCACAGGTATCTCAAATTGGAAGAAATACGTATTTTTGCATTCAGAATCCCATCTGGCTTGCCCTCCATTTTATCATAAAAACAAATCTGGGATGGTCAACGTGCAATTCCAAATAAATGCAGAAGTGGTTGCAGTTGTAGAACTATTGAAAGTATTTTGTTGTTCCGTAGAAAGAAGTCCTGAGAAGTGTTACAAAAGTCACCCTAGAGAAATCTTGGTAGTTTAATTGTTAAATTATTATCTATCAGACCAGTTAGCATCATGTCACAGACCTCCTGAAACTTTCCTTAAGGTCTCGGTTTGTTCCTTCTTTACAAGCCTTTATTCTAGCTTCACAAATGCTTGAATCTTGTTCAGAAAACAAGTTTCATTCTGAAAAAAAACCTGTTTTCCTTTTGCTCTTTCCTGGAAAGAGGAAGCTCTTTGGGTCTCCACAGCAGTGGTACTCTCCTCTTATTTCACACGCTCTTTTGCACGTGTCCTTGAGTTAGTCTGTTCATTCATTCATTCTTTTAGCTTGAGGGAGAGCACGCAGCAGAGATCAGAGGGAAGCAAGCTGCTCACAGCATTTCGCTGGAGATCAGTACAAGTCCCCATCCAGATATTTTACAGAAGGTCTATGAACCTCAAATTACACCAGGATCAAGTGTCTTCTGTATGTTTGACATGACCGCTCATGCAATGGCACAAGCTGTGACACTCTCATCCATGCCAAAGGTGTCCACATGCTCAAATGATGGACCCCAGCTTTATAATACTGTTCTAGGAGTTTTATGATGCCTTAAATCATACAACTCAGTTATCACTGGCAAAGAGATAGGAATGAACCAAGATCCCAATGCTGGAGAGCCAGTATTCATTGAGAAAACGGCACGAAATAGCTTTTGAAAGATGATGAGACATTGGCCAGGGAGGAAGCACCGGCTAAGTCTATCCCGGGCAAGGGAGGTGTGGGAAAAACAGGGAGGAATGAGGTGGTGTGGCACATTGAAGGGAATGAAAGCAGTTAGATGCCGCTGGAGAGCGGACTGGTGGAGGCAGTTGGCAAGAAAAGAGGTTAAGTAACTGAGGGCCTGATCACGCAGTTCTACATGGTCTCGGAAAACTACGGTGTGTTAGAACAATGAAACATTTCCAATTGGCAAGCATATATATATTAAAATCGCATAATCTATATTTGTAATTTATATGGTTTCTAATATAGAATTTAGCTCATTTAGAAGATGAATTGGAGCATAAACATTTTTTTAGTTTTTATTGATTTATATGTTAACTGTAGAACCATAAAATTTGTTAAATATTTTTAATATCCCCTGTGTCTGGCCATCCCAGGAGAAGGGTGGCAGAACCTTCACCATGCCATCTTTTTTTCTTTTAAACACAAGAATATATGTGCACTGGTAACCCCTCAAATCTTTTTTAGAATGGCTTTTAAGGAAAAGCAATACCCTTCCATGGAACTTTCCTAACCCCCGCCTCCTTTCCCTTCCCCTAAGCTGCTTCCTTATGACAAGCACGTCTAACTGTTCTCAAGTGAGAGAATAAATAGTCAGAAAGAGGGATTTATGCATAGTTGTTAAAATATATACAATTTCTCATGTCTGAACTTCAATGAGCTAAAACCTTTCACTTCATCGTAGCAAAAATTATCACAACATGGGGATAATGCACACAGAACCATCTATTGAAGGTGAATGTGCACGTGCTGATATTTAGGACTAATGGAAACCAATATGCTCCCTTGTTTTAGAGGGAACTAACCTTTACTGAAGATCTGTTGTGGACCAGGAACTACACGAAGCATTTTATATTTGCTTTTTTATTTAATAGTCGTCATTATCACATAAACTGGACCTTGTCCTCACATATGAAGGTTGTAAAACCTGTTCGTTATGCACTGAGCCATTATTGGATTGTCAGTCCATCACCTAATTTCTTAGAATTGCTCCTTTATCCATACAGTCAAAGGATGTTTCCACAATTGGTTGATCTCATTCCTCTCACTAGGACCCTAGCCCCCCTCCAAGACCGCACAGCTTCAGCCCCTGCCAACCTTGTTCCCAAAGAGCTGGACCATTTCCCGCAGCTGCCACGTGAATGGCAGGAGCCTGCTACATACATATGGGGGATTTTCTCACGTTCTTCCCTCTTCTCCTGCATTATGAGGAGAAGTTGCCCCTGGGACATCTCTATCCACAATCTCTGTTCACAAGATGGGACATCTGTATGTCGGTCATGGCAAAACACATCACCTGAGGAGAGTCCTATCACCCAGCTACCTTTTCTGGACCTAACCTCTGGAGTTGAGGTCCTTTCTTTGGACCTGTCCCGCATCTTCCACTTAATTTTGGCTTTTCCCAAGGCCCTCTCAGCCCGCAGAGACTGACCTGTAAGAAATGCTTCACATTCAAACTCACCCAAGTCTCATCAAACAGAAACTGCTACTTCTCAAATGCAAAATGCATTGTTCTGCTTGTAGTTCCTCAAATTAATCATCATTTTTATTGCTAGTTGTCGACTTTTCACTTTTGAATGGCCTGGTCTCCTTTACCTACATGTGATTCTGGTGAACACATCAGAATGTGTTGGTTGACGCGTTTCCGGTAGGGTTTGTTAATCTGGAGGAAGGCTGCTGTCTTCATGTGGTGTTTGTTTTAGGGTGTGTGCATGTGTGAGTGTGTGGGAGTGTGGGAGTGTGTGTGCATGTCCTGTGTTCTCTTCTTGATTTTAAGCTTCTAGAAGACAGGAGTTTTGTGCTTTAGATGATGCACCGCTTATACGATGACCCAAGTGCACAGGGCTCGTGTTCGTACCGCCGCTCCACTTATCCAGGAGCTGCGTGTTGGGTAGTATGTCCCTGCACCTTCTTTGGCTTAAGTTTCCTTATGTGTAAAATAAGGTGTTTTGCCCCCTAATTTCCCTCCAGCAGTAAAGCCCAATCCTTTACCGTAAAATTGTTTTTCCCAAAGACATTTACGAGCATCATCAAAGCACAAGGTTTAACTACCAACTCACAACGACAGTGGTTACATATTAGGTCTTTCTATTATTTAAATGTTTCTTGTCAAAGCATCTTATTTTCTGAGCTGAAGATCCATCCCCCCCGCCCCTTGCACACTGTGGTTCAAGAACCGTAGTTTTAGTTTTGCTGAGCTACTAAGTGGGTAACTTACAGGGTTTGGGCTAACTGATAACAGCACGAAGTAAAGTTGCTGGTGTGAAAAAAGAGAGAAAAAAACCTGTTTCTCCTTGATTTCCTCTCATAATCCTCCTGAGAAAAATTTCAATCTCCAGACAGACTGGTGTAAAAAATGAACGTTTGTCAAGACAAAAACACCTGCCCTGAAACCAGTTGAACAGACTGTGCAGTTCTGCTCTCTGACAGCTGCGAGAAAGAGGCTTGGAAACTGCTAATTCAATCAAGAACTGTTCAATGCAATTTGACAGATTTCCAATAGAAATCGGGCTATGTTACTCTTTGGGAAAAAAAAAAGAAAATCCCCGGCAGAGAGAGTCATAGCTTAAGAAGAAGGTGTGGCAGACTGAAAATTTTGCTGGAGCTGCTGATGAAACTGAGAGTTAATAGATGAAGTCTCCAACCGAAGCAAATCTATAATGCATCGGGAGAGAGTAGTTACAAAAGTATCTGATGAGGAGAGCCGGGAACTGCCACTACGTAGAGAGGCAATTCATTTGATAAACTGAAATTTCCACTAAAGAGTTAGGCCTCCACCTTTCTCTTCTTCAGAGTTCCAGGCCCCAAACCAAAAAGTAAATGTTTGCATTAGGAAATATAAGATTATAAAACCACCGGAGACGTCATGACCCAGGACCTGGGATCAAGGAAGAATCAGAAATGAAAAACGGGACTTTTTCCAGACAGAAGTACAGCGTCTCTCAGACTCGAAGGTAGAAGAGCCGGAATTGCATTGTCTGTCTTCTGTTGATTAGCAAAAACCTTAACTCGGGAACTGCGAACCCAAAGGCTGAACTGACCTAAGTGAATGACATGGGCCAAGTGGAGAAGCGATTGGGTCCGGGATGGGCCTTGTAGCGCACACCGGTCAGACGGGCAGCGGCTGCTTAGTTCTGGCTGGCCATAGTCAAGGCTGTGTCTGGCTCCACTACGCCAGACCTCCCGAATGTGGAGAGAAACCAGGAACCCACTATTTTCGGTGAAGCATTCGAATTTTAACTGTTGGCCTAAATTTAAAAGAAAGCAAAAGCACTTTCTGAGTCAAAGCAAGGACCTCTGTGGCCCCCTAATTAGCAACTGCTCCACTTCCACGTTCTCCGTGGACCTCGTTCATGATAGGGACAGCCCCTGCTTCACAGGGTTCTTTGCCAAACAAATTTCTCTATTTGAAATTGTTGGGTCCAAAATTCTCATGTTTTAATACTTTTGATGTTTACTGTCATATTGCTTCAGAAACTGTGAAAGAATGTAAATAGTCCCACAAGCAGCATATAAAGACTCTCCAGGGGCGCCTGGGTGGCTCAGTCAGTTAAACAGCTGACTCCTGATTTAGGCTCAGGTTATGATCTCTGGGTCTTGGGGGGTCATGGGACTGAGCCCCGTGTGGGGCTTCCACGCTCAACACAGAGTCTGCTTGTACCTGTCCTTCTGCTCCTGCCCCTACTCGCGTGTGCGCTCTCTCTCTCTAAAATAATTTTTAAAAAAAAGAAATTTCTCATCTGAATTCTACTTCTAAAACATACTTTTCCTACAATTTTGGTTTTAGTGTTTACATTTAAGTTCATTGCTTTTTATATTTAAATGCTGTTCTGTTGCTTATCTAATTTATATCTCTTGCAGGACCATACTATTTTCATTGCTAAGATTATAAGTAAGGAGAGAAAGAACTAAACATTTCTCACTTTTTCAAAATTTCCTGACTTCTCACAAATGCATACTTTTGGGTGAACTACAGAAACACTTTGTTCGGTCAGAAAAAATTCCTTTGGTATTTTCACTGAACAAATTAATTCAAGAAGTTGTATCTTTACAACATTGAATCTTCCTTGCCAAGAAAAAGTTATATTTCTCCATTGTAGAAATATTTATGCCCCTTAATAGATTTTCATCATTTTCTTCATGAGGCTTGTATATGTTTTGCATGCATTTTTAAATAAAGATTTTATTTATTTATTTGACAGAGAGAGAGCCCAAGCAGGGGGAGCAGTAGGCACAGGGAGAGGGAGAAGCAGGCTTATCTTTCCACTGAGCAGAGAACCCGATGCAGGGCTCAATGCCAGGATCCTGGGATCATGACCTGAGGCTGAGAAAGATGGTTAACTGACTCAGCCACCCAGGCGCCCCTCTTTTTGTATGCATTTGCTGAGTGAGTTGTTTTGCTTTTTTAAATGGCATTTTTTAAACAATTTCCATTAAAATTTTTTACTGATTATTTTTAGTTAAGAAGAAAGTAACTTATTTTGAATATTAATTGTGATATTCATTACCTTATTAAATTATCCTAGATTTTCCAGGTATTCAATAATATCATACCATATGGATACAATGATTATTATGCTCCTTTCTACTATTTTTAAAGCTTTAAATTTACGCTCATATTTTTTAGGAGAAAACTGTCAAGCACCTTGTTCTGAATCTTCATTTTAAATCATTCTTGCACAAATTAAGTGGTTTCACATATATTCTTTTTTGAGCCTAATTTAATCAACAGATGGTATAACTGGTATAACCATACACATGACTTCAAATATATGGAAAGCAATTTCAATCCTACGTTGACTACTTACATTAAAATTTTGTTTATTTAATTTATTTTATTTATCATTCATGATCCGGTAATTGAAGTTATTAATTAGTAAAAACAGAAAGGAAAAGAAAGAAAGATAGATGGATAGATAGATATCAGGCATATTCTTATACATACATACCCACTTATATACGTATACACTACCTACATGCGTACATAGAGTCCCTTTGGTACTCAGTTTCTTAATAAATATCATTTAAATTGCTCTTTTTAATAGTGTAAGGGTAAAATGATAAAATTATCTTTGTTTAATAAAGAAGAAGTAGACAGCCGCTTCCCTATTTCCTCCTCCTTAGGGTGTGTACTTGTGAAAATGATAGGCCCCAAAAGAGGCTTGAACTTGTTATTTCACCATGCAAGGTCATGGGCCTTTCGGGTCTTTGGGACTGTAAACACATGCTTCCAAAATTAATTCATTTTATTGCAGGAGACAATGCAAGGTGCATCTACTTAACTCTCAAGGAGATAAGAGAAGTTTTTGTGGTTCTTCTGCTTTACCTTTTAAATTTGTGTGAAATTCTGTCCAGAGTTTATTCTCACTTTCATGCTAACTTACATGCATAGAAATCTGACAATGCTTCCCTAGTAATAAATTGTGCTCTTTGTGCTATGTAGGAATGGAGAGTGGTTTAGCAATATTGTTTTATATTCCCAACCGTTGATAAGATATGAGTGCAGTGCCTTTAAAACAAACATCGTGTATATGAGTAACTTATGGAATCAAACATCAGATCCAATGAGCGTTATTTCAGATTGTTTTAATATAATAACCTACTAATATCTAATAATGTAGTAAATAGAATCAATTTTACTTTCTGACAGTCACCTTTCTTTTATAATAATAATGACTTTACAATTTTATTATTGTGTAAATATGCACCTATCTTCCTTTTAAATTTATCTTAAAAAAGCATAAGTATGGTCTGCCAGATTTTCTGTTCCAGAAAATATTATTAAAAGTTAATGATGTGTTTTCCCACAACACTAATTCAGTACTTTCACAAGCCAAGGCAACATCATTATTGCTAAAATCCATATTTTATCTTCTCAACAGAGTTCCTTTTGGCCCAGGAAAATGATTGAAACTTCCAAATCAGTGCCAAATTTAGATGAACCCTGTGGATCACATAATAAAATTTTAATTGTATTCATTAAAATAAATGCTTGGGAGTACTCCAAAGAAAACCAAAAATATCTGGGTGGGCTTAAAACAAATGAGGAGAAAAATGGATTTACAGGAAGAATGATTAAGGATTAAAAGAGGCTAACTCTGCTCTTTTGAGCACTTTGGGACTTTTGAGGTGTCATCTTGAGATCCCAGCCCTTTGGAATATGGCTCCCATGGTGAATCTGATGGATTTAATAGAGACAGTTGCAGACTTGCAGTAGTTTCTGAATGCCATCTCATTAAGTGGTATCAGGCAGAAACATGTTCTTTCTCTGGACAGCACTTTTGTTTTCTTTTTGTTTCCACCCCTTTCTTTCATAATTGGTGAAAGTAAAGAATGCATCTCAGAATAAAGCACTCTTAAGATACAAAGTCTTAGTATGTCACAATTGGGAAAAATAATTTCTTAAAATGGAGCTAACTAGAACTCACTTATGCATGAAATTGATTAGCTGACCACACATAATCTCTCAAGAAATAAGACTTGAAAGTATGATTTATGTGTACATGATTAATGAGGTGAGTGTGTACCTCTCCATATTATCAGGCAATCAGGAAGCTGTCAATTCAAATACAATGAGTAAAATTAGTATAAAGTAAGTTGAAATCCTGGAAATGACAACAAGCCTTGGAGGCATATTAAAGTGATGGAGAGGATTTTGTAATTAGAGAAGAGACACAGACTGCCGTGGTCTAGAAATGCTAAAATTGGGAATCCTGAGGAAAAAAATGGTAATTTTGCATTCCCCTATTGCTGTCTAGAAATTGTCTTCACTGAGTGGCTGGCTGACAGGAGGATTCCTGTTTCCTTGTTAAGCTGCCCTCCAGGAAATGGTGGCCCAGCAGGTTACCACACCTTTGTAAAAACATTTCTTGAAGTCCTCCGAGTATCTTTTGCTTACCAATACTTTTCCTCCATTGTTAGGGGAACGTTCTGGAAAAGAATTTTATACTTGCTGACACGTACTTTTGGTCCCTTTGGCAGAACTTACTTCAGAGAAAATAACGAAGTTGTTGTTATTTTGGCTTATGAATGAAATTCATTTGGGTTTGTTGAACATGAATCAGTCTTTCAGAGTCCAGTCACCCAAATCTTAATAAACTATTACTGAGTAATGGAAGTGCAAAATAGCAATGAAAGATCTACATAGACCAGAGATCCCGCCTCTGCAACTCACCTCCCCTCCACACACACACAGAAAATAACACCTAACACAATAACACTAATTGCTAGGTACTACTCTAAGCCCTTTTCTTAAAATAATTCATTTAAAATGTAAAGCAACCTTGTAAGTTCCTTACTAACCTGTTTATCATCCCCCCCTTACACATGAAGAAACTGAGGCCAGTTAGTAACGGAACAGAATTCACACCCACGTGGCCTTCTTGCACACTCTGAACTAAGCCAGCGATTTTCTTAGTGCTACAGAGCAACCCTCAGCTCTGTAGAACTCTCCCTCCGCTCATGGGTTTGCATCTATGTTCTGCTTTGTCTCTCTGGGAGTCGCGTAAGTTGTGGGACACCAACTCAATATTTGATAATAGTCTCCTCTTGGCTTCACAAAATAACCAAACCCTCTTTTTTGGTTTTCTTTTACATTACAGAAGCTAAGGACGGAGAGCTCATATCAATCTTTATATGTAATTCCCACCTTTCTTTTGAAAGCTTCCAATCTTTGCAGTTGTGATGGCTCCTGGGAGCTTTCTGCAGAAAGCTGAAAGTGAGAAACTGAAGTGAGGTGTTGTGAACACTATTTTCTATAAGGTGATCCCACTGACTCTACCTTCCAAATATATCCACAACCCAAACATTTATCACCACTCCCACTGCTATCCCTCGTCAGGCCCCCTTCGCCTCTCCCCTCCGCTGCTCTGACGGCTCTCTGGCTGTGTTCCTGCGTCTGTCCTCGTGTGCCGGGGGCACGACCGCAATACAACAGGCAGCGGGGTCCTGCTAAAGACATCAGCCCGGAGGCATCATCCCTTCTCTCCAAACCCTCCAGTTGCTCCCAGGGTGGATCTTTCAAGGGATATACAGGGTCTTAAGGGGTCTTATCTTCCATTCTCTCTCTGACTTCATCTCCTATCACTGTTCTCTCTACTCTGCTCTAGTCATATTGAGCTCTTGATTACTCCTGCATTTGATAAGCACCTTCCTGCTTTAGGGTTTTCACACTGGCTGTTTCCTCTATCTGGAACATTCTTCTGTTAGGTATGCACATGGATGACACCTTCTTTCAAACTACACGTATCTCTTCTATTAGGTTTACCCTCACTATTCTATATAATTACTTAATGGCCCATTTCTGATCCCCAGCACTCCTGATTGCCCCCACCCTTCTCTACACTTCTCCCATAGCAATTATCATACTCTCTTTTTTATTATGCTTATTGATTATTGTCTCTCTCCTCCTCAAACTAGAATGTAAACTCCATGAGAGCTAGAATCTTTGTCCATTGACTTTTATATCCCAAACCCTTGGAAGAGGACCTTGCACATAGTGAGTGGATGATCTATCAATTTGTTGAATGAATGAATGATACTAACACAAAAGTAGTGATGTTTTATTAGTGCTTACTTGTTCCTGAAGAGTTCTAAGCATTTCAGTTTTGTTACTTCTTTAAATCTTCACAGCAAACCTATGAAGTATTAACATTACTCTTAATTTATAGATAATAAAACTGAGGCACAGGGGCGCCTGGGTGGCACAGCGGTTAAGTGTCTGCCTTCGGCTCAGGGCGTGATCCTGGCGTTGTGGGATCGAGCCCCACATCAGGCTCCTCCGCTATGAGCCTGCTTCTTCCTCTCCCACTCCCCCTGCTTGTGTTCCCTCTCTCGCTGGCTGTCTCTCTCTCTGTCAAATAAATAAATAAAATCTTAAAAAAAAAAAAAACTGAGGCACAGATAGGCACAAATGTCTACCAATTAATAATTGAAATTAACTGGGGATGCTTTGGTGGCTCAGTCGGGTAAATGCCTGCCTTTGGCTCAGGTCGTGATCCCAGGGTCCTGGGACTGAGTCCCGCATCAGGCTCCTGCTTCTCCCTCTGCCTGCTGTTCCCCTTGCTTGTATTCTCTCTCTCTCTCTGACAGATAAATAAATAAATTTAAAAAATAATTAAAATTACTTGAATTTATGATAAAATGTTAATCACAGAAACAATGAAAGAAAAAAGATAATTATCATACAAGATTTTTATATTTCTGGGTCCTGGGTCAGAAAAATGTTGATTTAAATAGTCTATTTTGATTGATTGAATATGACAATGATTTTAAAATATTGGACACTTCCAATATTCCAATATACAATTACTGTATATTAAAAACAGCCTTATTCTAATCTAGATCTTGGCTTGTTCCATAGACTTGACCAAGGACTGCTCTAGCCAGCTCCTTTCTGCTAACTTACATGAAGATAAAGGCACACGGTATTAAATAAAAAGGAACCTTTTCATGCTATTTTGCAAATACAAAATGCTTCAATTGACAGATGTAAATTCAACTTTTAATTTGTCTGTAGAATTGAGGAGTTACAAACTATAGAAATAATAACAATATTATTATTATTATTATTTAAAAAGTAGTTTTCAGTTTACCAAGTACCTTCATATATGTTCTCTAATGTTTGTCCTTACAGTAAGTCTGTGAGCAAGGTATTACAAACATGATTGCTCTCATTTTACAGATACAAAAGCACAGGTTAAAAAAACTGACATTGTGTTTCTTAGGTCACACGATTAGCAGAATCAGGATTCAAAACCAGTGTTCTTTACACAAATTAAGCTCACAAAGACTCTTAGAAAATATCTGAAATACATAATTGTATTTCCTTCCCAAAGTTACAGGCGGAATATCTTAGAACTGGTATGACTTTACAATCCCAAAGCATATGTATCAACATATATTTATTGAAAGGAGGAAGCCAGATGCACAGGGAGAAGCCCTAGGTAGCTCAGGTATTTTCTCAATGGAGCTGGGGGGGGAGGGCAGTGATGATGATGGTATGTGTGGGAGGGGCAAGTGAAGGTTTCGTTGTTGTGTGTCAGGGTGTTTGGCTCTGCCTAAGGGTTTTACTAACTAAGAACATTCCCAATCTGTCATTCTGACTATTTGCCAGGTGCAATTAGGGAAGGGAATTATTTGCATTCATAAATAGCACAGGACTCAGGAGAAACTGAGATTTCTGCTGCAGTCATATAAGAAAATACTGCTTGTGCAGCATCAAAGTTGTTATTTCAGAACACCTGGGAAATGAATTTGTTCTCTGCAGCAACAACAACAAAAAATTCCTTTTCTTCGGAATACCGAATGCATGAAAAATTTCTGTCCTAGGTATCTAAGGTGTCTTTAGCACATTGTCATCATCAAAGCATTGTACCTCTGACCCCACACTTGCAAAGGAGTGGTAGGAAATAAACTTCTGAAAGGAGGAATAATATCTTGATCAAGACATATGCAGCAGTATTATCCACATTCTGCATAATGCATGTTTTTGTCCATCAGAGCATCCTGTTGGCAACAAAAGAGCCGTATCAGTTTGTATGCTTTTAACATCTAATATAATAAAGAGGGTTACTGCGGGACTTTCCTAAGATCTTTCATTATAGTTAAAGTACTGTTGAAAAAATCTTTAATTATTATTCTGTATCATATGCATTGGTTTATTATGTTCAAATGAAAACCATTACAAGTTAGAGTTTGTAGGGTGAGCTGAAAAAAAGTAAGAATAAATGCCATAGGCTTCCTCCTTCCTTCCCCTGTGGAGTTAAGGGGGGGGGGGGGTGACGGCATACTACCACGGGGTCTCAGCTTGCATGCGTGCTCAGTTGTGCCCAGGGAGATGGGAAAGTGTGAGTCCCTCCACACCAGGCTCTGAGGCAGTCCTTGCACAACGTGGGACCCAGAGGCCAGTTGCAAAATCAGCAGTTCAGGGAGTCCCTCTCATCCCCGCTCGTCCCTCACTTCTGTTAGGATGACATGACATATATCAGAATGTACAAGCTGCTTTTCAGCAGCTCTGATTTCCCTTAAGGCTGTTTGTCTCTATGGCTCAAAGTATAGGTCATCATGATGACTCATTTTAATGTGTAGTCTGTGATCAGGCCTTGAAATATTTCCCACGTGATTTTAAAAATATCACAGGCAACCTACTTAGCGGATTTCATCAGGAAAGGAGTGGGCCGTTTTAAGGACCTTTCAGAATTCTTAGTTTACACAGTAGTAGAAATTTTCCAATATCAGAAGCTCACAGGTCTCTACTTCAGAGCTTCCCATAAGAAGTACTGATGTGGAAAACTGGAAATGTGATTTCGGATTATGTGACCTCCAGCTTCTTTCTTTTTCCAAATCTTTACAGAAAGCTCAGGTAAGGCCCACCTACTACAAGGAATAGAATTACATGGCCTAGAACAGAGGTTCTTAACCTGGAATTCAAGGACATCCAGGAGAGTCCTTGAAGGAGCTTCGAGAGGTCCACACAGCCCCCGGAATAGTGCATGTATTTGACCGTGTGATTTGTGTGAGATATATAGCTTTAACTGAAATCTCAACGGGAACTGTGATTCCAAATATGCTAAAATCACTGCCTATATACTCTATGTTTTGAGCAATATGCATTTCTAACTTCTTATTCTAGACAATTAGGGATGAGAGAAATAGCCAAGTATTAGTGAAGAACAAGAGCAGATGTTCTCATCCCGCCCTAGACATTTCCTCTTATTTTTTTATAGCCAGAATAGATGAGGAATACAATTGAAATCTGCCAAGAGAGGACAGAGAAAAAGAGAAAAAAGAAAAGAAACTTTGATTCACTTATAAGAAAATGGCATATTATTCAAAAAGTGTAAATGCTTACTATTTCTAAGTAATACAAGCATAAGTGAGTGAACAAGAAAAATGAATCAGTTTCTGTTTCCTCCAATTTATTATTTATTCAGGGAAGCCAGAATGAGTGCTGTGATCATCACAAGAAAAAAAGAATCTGTGACTGTGTATGGGGACAGATGCCAGCTATACTTATTGTGGTGATCACTTCACAGTGTATACAAATATGGAATCATTATGTTGTACACCTGAAACTAACATCATGGTAGATGTCGATCATACCTTAATTAAAAAACAAAACAAAACAAAAAACCAAATCATTTTGTGAAACATTAACTGCAAATATAACAGACTATCTGTGTCAGTCTGCTTGGGCTGCCATAACACAAAGGACCAGAGGCTGGGAGGCTTAAACAATAGGAAAGTATTTCTCACAATTCTGGAGATTGGAGGTCTGAGACCAAGGTTCTGGACTGTGTGGTTTCTATTGAGGCCTTTCTTCCTGCCATGCTGATAGCCACCTTCTCCCGGCATCCTCACATGGCCTTTCTTTAGTGCATGCGGAGAAAGCAAGCTCTCTGATGCCTCTTCTCGTGAGGCCATAATCCTATCAGACCAGGGCCCCACTCTCATGACCTCATTTAACCTTAGTTACTTCCTGGTGGGTTCCCTCTCCAAATATAGCCACACTGGAGGGTTAAGGTTTCAACATATGAATTTGGGGTGCATAAAAACATTCAGTCTATATAATAGATTTGTGATTTAAAAAATATATCTGGAGCAAGCAACACAGGCTATCAAAATAGCTAGAGAAAATTTGTGTGGAAAGGATGGTCTCCATTTGGGCTATTAAGGGTGAGCTTGTTTCAAAATGTTCTTTTTATCTTAAGTTTATGGTTTTCTTTCTAGAAATTTTTGATATGTTTGAAAACCTTTCTTTAATAAGAACTCAACAGTTTCCGTAGAATACATTTTTTAAAAGTACCTCACTTATTAGATAGAAGCCACATTAAAAGACTCGAATGTCTAAAAATACAGTTTGGCAGGGGAGATGAAGTATATTAGGAATAAGCTCCCCATATCTCCAAAACTAGCTTTGTGTGTGTGTGTGTGAATGTGTGTGTAAACATGCACGTGAGTGTGTGTGTGTGTGTGTGTGTGTGTGTGTGTGTGTAAGCATCCAAATGTCATTTCACTTATACTAACTTTTAGAAAGTAGAAATCTTGGGGCACCTGGGTGGCTCAGTCAGTTAAGCGTCTGCCTTCAGCTCAGGTCATGATCTCAGGGTCCTGGGATCGAGCCCCACATCAGGCTCCCTGCTTAGAAGGGATCCCGCTTCTTCCTCTCCTTCTGCCCCTCCTCCCTACTTGTGCGCTCTCTCTCTCTCCCATTCTCTCTCTCACTCAAATAAATAGATAAAATCTTAAAAAAAAGTAGAAATCCTGTTGTATGCAAAATTTAATTTGTCCCAAGATCAATTAGAATAACGATTTGTCCATTTATCCAATGTTCAAACTAGTAGTCACTGTGTAATTATTATTTACTTATTATAAACTTGTTATTATACTTATTATAAACAAAGAATAAAGTATGTAACTGGATGAAACACAGTATAACTCATGAATATAATGGTTGAAGCATGAATGCCATGAGGAAGGGATGTAGAATATAAACCAAACATCGGGTCATCGATCTGGAAAGCTTGGTGGAGGAGATGGCACTGAATCTGGTGTGAGGGGTGGGAAAGGGGAGAAACAGCACATTTCAAAGAGAGGAACACTTTGAAAAGCAAAGCCATGGTCACAAAAGTCAGCCTTGGGTAAGACCATTCATGCCTTCTAACAGTATAGAGCTTCAAATTCTATGTGTATGCCCCTAATTTACAATCATATGCAAAATAAAGGGCTAAGATTATGACTCTTCCATACTTCTAGTTTGTCAGTTAAATGAACTATCTACAAATCAAATGAACTATCTACAAATCATAGGTTCAAATCATAGTCTTGATATTTACCCCGCTGGGCCTATTTTTTAATCCTAATTAAAATGATAATTAAAAACTGGAACATACTTTGCCTTATTAAAAAAGTGAAATTTGAGCAAGGACTTAAAAAAAAAAGTAGGTCATTTCACAAATGGGTGTTTGAGGGAAGAGTGTTCCAGAAAGAGGGAATATTACAACCAAGGCTGTGTCTTGTATGTGCATGGAAAATTGCTAATGTGGCTAGGGCCAGTAATCAGGGGAATAGTAGTAGGAAATGAGTGAGAGAGGTAATAGAAAACAGATCACATAGGGTCTGAGAGACCATTGTAAGGACTTTGGTGTTTACTCTGGCTGAAATGGGTACCCAGTGTAGAACACTGAGCACAGGAGAGACAAAATCTGATTTAAGATTTAAAAGGACCACTGTGTTGAAAATAGATGGAGACAGAATTGGGAGAATGAACAAAGTAGATAAAGGGGAACTCATTACTAGGCTATTACAGTAATTCAGGCAAGGTATCTGGTGACTTGGACCAAGGTGATGGAGATGGAGGTGAAGAGTGGACAGGTTCTAGGTGCATGTTGAAGGCAGAGCCAATAGTATTTCTTTATGGATCTGGATTTGGAGAGAAAGAGAACAATAAAAAATTACTCTTAAGTTTTTTGACCTAAGCAACTGGAGGACTAAAGTTGCCATATACACGTGTGTGTGTGTACATATGCACATATCTACTCATATATATGTTACATATGTATATACATTATACATAGTCTCTCTCTATGTACATACATATATATATGTTTGATCCACTGTCTACTCATAAGGTTATTGCGACAACATTCAATGATTTAGCTCATGTAAAGCCCTTAGAATAGTGTTGGCATATAGCAAGTACCCAATAAATATTAGCCATTTCTTTTCACGTTTGCCTAACTGTATGTCTCTGTAGGGCCAAGTTAGTTATTTTCTTGTGGGACTTTGACTCATGAATAGCTTCTGGGTCAGACCAAAGTTACCATGTGACCTAGAAATTCATCCTCCTGAGTGGAAAAGAAACTGTAAAACTTTCTTTAAGCTGTATTTCACAGCCAATCTCTCAGAAAGAGCAAAAATTCACCTTCAGTGAGAAAATACAGGTGCCTTCCAGATAATAGCCATAGGCTGCTTCATCTGTAGAACCCAAGTTTCACTGTCAACATCACAAAGGATTAGGAGAGAATGTGGGGTTACTCAGGTCAGAAGGGAGGCCCTGAAATGAGCCATAAGATTAAATTGGAGCTGCAGGAAGTTTTGCAGCTTTTCACTTGAACAGAAAATTGAGAACTCAAAAAACTCAAAAACTCAAAATTTGAGGATCCAGATAAGCTGAGAAAAATTTCAGCTCCCAATCACAGACAACTAACATGGCCATTTGAGATCTCACCTGAATCTTTGGAATAAGCATATTTGCATTTAATACGTAATTGTATTATTTATGTCAAAAGAAGCCATGTTTTTTTCCCATGTCTAGATAGAGGTAGCTGTTTTAAAATCTTACATGGGAACACTGTGAATAACTTGACAAAATGACACAATGCTTGGAAACTTCACATTGATGGTGTTGGCCAGATAAACACTAACTCGAAGCTAGCAGAAAGGATGGGGGCACACTAGAAGGTTTTTATGAGGAATAGCCAAATCAAAACTAGTGTGTGCTTTTTTAAAAATTATTATAAAATCAGAAGTAAGAAATTGAGCCCAATTTGAGCAATGTGGAAAAGGAGCTGCAAATCAACAGCCGGCTAAAATTCATCCCACAAGAGACAAGAAACATTATTAAGTTGCAAAAGAAACCCTCAAAACTCTCTGGTTTTTCAGTGATAGATGTATTAGCGGACCTCCCTCCTAGGCAGCTTCTCCAGACTGTATAACTCTGAATCACATGTTTTTCTCTTGACATTTTAGTATCATGATAGGGGGTAAATTAAACTTGACCTACCTGCATAGTAGATTTTTGTTCAGGTAATTAAAGACAACAGCTGGAGTTTTGACTTCTATTGACATGTGTAGGAAGAAAAAGAAAAATGATCCTTGACCAACATGCTGGAATCCCAGTGGGGGTAAAGTGGCTTCCACAGGTGTAATGATTAATCTGAGCTCAAAAGAGCTCTTGATTCTCTTACCTCTCTGTGGATTTGATAATTCTATATTTCAAAGTATTCAGCTATGACTGAGTTTACAAATAACATGGTCTTGTAACAAGTTTGATCATCATTATTTATTTTTTTAAATTTTCTGTGTCCAAAGAATTTAGAATATTGGCTTACATAACCAACCTGGATGACCCAAAGCACAAATCAATACTACCCATCAATCTCAAAGTAGGATTATAAATGTGTCTTTTTCTGCAGTTATAGAAAAGAAACACAGTGTTAACACAGGAATTTACTGTTCTCTTTCCTCCTTCTTCCTCCCACTCTTTTTGACATCTAGCATTTCAGTCTTATTGGTATAACTAATCAGATGGTAAAAAAAAAAAAAAAAAAGAACACCAACCTAATTCAAATAGATGGTGGAACAGTGACACTGGTGTGAGGACTGCCTTCTGTGTCATCGCCTTGCTGTCATCAAAAGCGGCCCACTTCATTTTAATTACAGCTCTTTGGGACTATTTTGATGCCAGGGAAGATCCGGCACTTGTTTTATGAGGAACATGATTAAAGTTGTCAGTCCTCACACGTCCAAGTGCATGAGAACAGAAAAGAATTGGTTGCTTTAGGTTCCTATTTAATTGAGCTCCCCTCCCCAAAAAGATGAAATGTAAATGAAGTACACACAAACGTTTGATTGGCAAAGTGCTAGGGATTCCCTGAGATGAAAAAGGGTTGTGTAAATATAAGTCATTATCATTGGTTTTCTGAACAAATGGAGAAAAATGTTTGGGAAACAGATGATGAAAAGGAGTGCGTGTTGCTGTGCTCTTGGTTGATGCTCCCTTGACTCTGATGTTTCGCACATCTCCAGCATTCCCATACAAAAGCCAGCTCATTGTCAGACTAATGTTCATAACCGATGGAGATTATTTATGCTACTTTTTGTGGCCATTGTAATTCCTCTGCTCTAAGGTCAGCTATAATGATGGGAGTGTTGCACACTTTTCAAGGGGAGCTGTGAAGGCGAAGCTTCTGGAATCCACAGTAGAGAGATATTTTGAAATTTTTGTTTTATCATGCTTATTTCAAAAAGCACCAAGAAACTCAAATATCTACAAATAAAAGAAATATCATGGAAAATTTAAAATCATATTTGCTAAGAATATCAATATTCTAACAAAATGACAAGCAAAGGAAAATTATAAAGTATCATCATTCAGTAGATTCAAATTAAGCACTGACTAAATGTTATTTAGTTTTCAGATGCAGCAAACACAGATGAGTTAGACAAGGTCCTGGCCCTTAAGAATATAACTCTTTTGAGAGGTATGCATTTACATTTTATAAGAGGAGAAAGAATTAAAATCTGAGCAGCTTTGTGTTTAAGGTTATTTGTTGTTTTGACTAAGGCAGAGACTATCACTACAACTTTCCAATTATTGCTTTCCCACCAGGGGAGGAAAAAGGCATGAAGAATGCATTTTTAAAAAATGACTCAGGAGCTGGAAGAGCCAAAATAAGAAAACCTAGACTCAAAAATTCCTCTTCAACACGGGATTGGCATTTTATGGTAAATAGGTCAAGAACTCTCAACAAAAAACTTCAGAGTCAATAAAACACTTCTCCTGGTCCACAGACTTCAAATGTAATTCTTTTCATTGCTTTGTCCAAAAAAAAAAAAAAAAGGTGATGCTATGATTGAATAAAGGTATATGGTAAAGGTTCATAAAATACTGTTTCTCTTCGTACCAGCAGAAATGACACTGATAAGTCGGGTAGGACCAATAAAAAATACTGCAGGCCAGAAAACATTTTGGTGGTGGTGCAGTTAAAGAAAACTGATCTTAACAAGGTCCAAGTTATTAGTTATCACTGTACCCTAGTGAGAGGTATGACCGAAAAGTATCATGTGCCACATCTTTCTAAGTTCTTAATTGAATCCAAGCGGAGATCAAATTTGAATTTATAATGTCTAGTTTCCATACTGTTGCATCTGCTGAGGAATTCAGCTATGAATTTAATGGTCCACATATTCACGCAAGTCAAGATTGGAACACTTTGTGCATTACCTGCTCAGTTACTTTCGAGAACACAGTTCAAAAAAGTAGCCAAGCTCAGTTCCCTTCTTACTTCCAGCTGGCATTAAAATGCAAGTCACTGAGTTCTTATGTACTCCATGTCTACTGACTACTACATAGTTGGTTGGCTTAAATAAATAAACAAATCCTTACTTATACACATAAATACATTTTAGGTATCCTCGTGGACCCAGGTAACTCACCAAGATCTCTCCATTGGCCAGTTTGACAGATCCAATAGTTAGATGTGAGATCAGAGAGCCTGCATTGTCTTCCTCCTGTGCCTAAAATGCTATTGTCACATGATAAGTGTTTTCTTATTGCCTGCGATAAAATGAAGGTTTCCTCATTTCATTAAGTAGTTTGGAGACTGATCAGCATTTCTGGCAAGGTGTTATTGAGGAGAAAGACAGCTGAAAAGAAGGCCATGAAGGAAAATTACTACACTTACTACTATAACTATGACCACTACTGCTACTAACTAAGAGTAATTGAGTGCTTCCTACCTTCTAAGCGTTGTGCATTTATTATCCTATTTAATTCTTATAATAACTTTACATGGTGGGTAGTTATCATTCACTTTACAAATATGGCAACTAAGGCACAGTGAAGCTAATTACCTTACCCTAGAGACACTAAATGATGGAGGTAGGTCTGGTTCCACTCTTAACCTTATTTTGCTTAAATCTTTTGTAATCTATTTGATTTTGGCACCAAATATTAATAAATATCCAGGACAATTGGTTTATGAAGAATAGAAACAGAGGACCCCAAGTTTCTCTTCATGGTTTTTTTCCCTGGACTAGCTTGCATTTCATAGGGAAGGATATGTGTCCAGTAGGCAGTGCAGATTGCTCATCTCTAGGCTCCTATGATATTGCTCAGAGCAAAGGCAAATCAATATTTGGGATTTGTTCTGGTGCCAGAATCATGGCAGGGAAGCTAAACACACTCTTTCTCATCATTTCCTTGTAAACGCTACAAACAGTTCTGCCCAAAGCACATTAAATTGGGCTAACTGATCATTAAGTGATTGTTGGGGCCTCCTTCAATATGGGGGTAGGTAGGCAAGACTTCATATGGCAAAGCTGAGAGAATAAAATAATTTAAAAGAAGGATCTCCTACATCCTAAATTTTATACTCAAATTTCCAAAGTCAGTGAAACCAGCGAAATGGCTTATACCTTTGTCAGATTCTGAAAATGAGGTCTCCATCGGCTGACTTGCCCAAATTCACCCAGTTAGCTGGTGTTACATCTGTGTTTAGACCCAGATTGGACAATCTCCAATCAGCACTCTTTCATAAAACAATTTAAAAGATGTATCTACTTATACCCCACTGGGCAGTTGGGATTAAATATTGAACACACATAAGAAAAGGAAATATTCAAAGAGGAAATGATTGTGTAAGAACCCATGGAGGATGTGGCTTTTGAAGTGAGCATTGAAAGGTAGAATAATTATGAGTTCGTAGAAGGAACAGGAAGAACAGTATGGGTGGTAAGGACCTAGACGTACTACTTCAGAAGCAGGATGACAATATGGCTGCAGTTGTCAATCAGAAGCTGCAGCCAGCTGGAGTGGAACTGTCATGCCAAGGAGATGAGAGAGAACATGAGACAGACACGACCGCATTGGTGGGGCATTTTCTGTAAATGCTTCCTCCGTGCCAGGCTCCCCCGAGTTGTTTTTGTTTTTAAGATATGCATTTTTGCATTTAATATTCCCAGTTATCCAATGAGGTAGCTATGACGATTGTATCCATTTGTAGGGTAGGAAATTAAAATAAGTAGGTGGTGCATCCAAAATTCAAACCAAGATTAATTTCTTCTAACTGTTGCAGTCTGAAGACTGTTACACCAGAGTCTTGATGGGAAAAAAAACGCTGCAAGTCCAACAGAATATTTGAAGGTTCACTATAAATATATGCTTTACTCCTACCTATTGCAAGGGTTAGAAACATTTCATTCCCACTGAAGGAGCTGTATATGAGAAACCTCTGAGGCTGAGCACTTTACCTTTTCAGGTCACTTTAAAAAGATTTTGCTTACTTAGCTGCAAGGGAATCTGATCATAAATTGAGGAGAAATAGCTCCGAGGAAACAAGATCATAAATGTATAAAGCGTGGTAAATCATGTATTGATAGTTGGGCTTTCCACATTTCTCCGTTTGAGCAGTGTCAATTAAACAGCACCTAGGAACCTGGCTGGAATTGGTCACATTAAATCCTGAGAGGTTAGTCCTGGATACATTTTTCACAACATGAGTTTAGGAGAAAATTGCAATGCCTTTATGAAAGGAAAATAGCCAAAGAATTAAGAGTGCATGCTTCAAAATCAGTCAAACTGAGTTCGAATTTTGACTTTAACACTAGCAGCTATGTATTAGGCAGTTTTGTTCTCTAACATCAATTTGTTTATCAGTATACACATCACTGTTGTAGGCACAAATTAAAAGAAACAATATACATGATTAAATAGCACTTGGCAAAGAGGAAGCCATGAATAAATTATAGCTGTTATCACTGGACAAATAAAGCATAGAAGAAATGAGCACAGGGGAACCTGCTTTGGCACAGGCCAGTGTTTGGGTGTGTCTGCCACAGAAGCATTTTAGAAAGTTCAACCTCACCAGCCTAGGATGCAGAACTCTTCATGCACTTGTCAGTGTAGTTCAGGGTAAAGAGCATGAGTTCTGGAATTCTGCTTGGCTCAAATCCTGTCTGTCTGATCTTTGTCTAGGAGATCTACCATCTATGGGCCTCAGTTTTCTTGTATGTAAAATAGAAGAGCAACAGTCTCTTTGTTGTTTGACAGTAAGATGGATTGAATGGAGTCACTAGTGCAAAGCCCTTGCTTCAACGCCTGGAATTCCGGAAGTGCTGAATAGCTGTTATCTATACAGAAACTAGCTACTCCTGTCTCCTTTGTCATTCCGTCTCCTGCCACACCCTGAAGATGACAACAGCCTGGCCAAACCAACCACTGCAGTCCCTCACACCTTCCTGTTCTGTACTTCTTTTCCTCCGTACATGTTGCTATTACTGCCCAAGATTTCCTCTGGACTCCCTCTCCTTAGCTCACTCGTACTGTCCCTCAAACCTCAGCTCAAATGTCCCTCCACTACGCAGTCTCCCTGACTCACTGAGCTCTAGCTGTTCCTTCTTTGTTCCTCAGAGTTCTCTGCCTTTGTCTGACCAGCCTGTACAAATGGCTTTTCAGGCTTTCTCGCTAGAACCCGCATTCCTTGAGAAAGGTCTTTGTGTTTATCCAGGGGCAGATATGCTCTCCTAATAAATGATATGGAATAAATGAATGAATAAATATGGCTGCCTTGCTAAAAAGCTCCAGTAGAACACTACAGCCAATATTAGTCTCTAGCATTTAGAAACAAAATAGCAAAGAAATTAGGAGTATGAGCTTTAGGAGCTTGATAGCTTGGATTCAAAGGCTGATTGCCATTCCTGGCTGCGTGGCTTTGGGGGAGTGACTTACAGCCTCTGTGGCAGTTTCCTCACCCGTAGAATGAAGACGCTGATAGTATGAATTTCGTAAGATGATTATAAGAGTTAGGGAGACAGTCCCTGTAAAGTACTTGGAATAATGCCGGGTACATAAAAACTACTCTATAAATGTTAGCTATTCAATAGGGACTGCAAACCCCCAGATATGAAGCAAAATGCTGACTCTGCCATCTCACAGGGATTGAGAACAGTTTGGTGTTCAGTGTGAAAGTGACATTTGGCAGTCACATGGGAATTAAATACAGTTCTCAATTTCCTGGCCAAGGAACTAAGGGATGATCTGGAAACACCGCAATCACATTCAGATAAATGATGGCATGAGCCTTCATATAGGATATGAAACTGGTTTGAGAGATTTTCATTTACAGTAATTCTCTTTTGCTAAATAATCAGTATTTGTTAGTCCTACTTTTTGCTTCCCTCAGGTAACATTCTGATGACTTTACCCTTACTTCAGAAACCATATGGGTAGTCTGTTTACGTGTTTGTTATATGCAAGTAAGAGGACTTTCTTAGTACTGAGTTAACTTTTTATTTATTTATTTATTTATTTATTTATTTATTTATTTATTTAAGATTTTGTTTGTTTATTTGACAGAGAGAGAGAGACAGCCAGAGAGAGCGGGAACACAGCCGGGGGAGTGGGAGAGGAAGAAGCAGGCTCCCAGCGGAGGAGCCCGACATGGGGCTCGATCCCAGGACCCTGGGATCAGGTCCTGAGCCGAAGGCAGACGCTTAATGACTGAGCCACCCAGGTGCCCCTGTGTTAACTTTTTAGAAAGTCCTTAGAAATGGATAAAACGTTTAGTCCGTACACTAGGGAGGGCAACTATTAGAAACGGATTGAATTAAATGTAGATTTTTCCTCTGTATTTACCAGAAAGATTCCTCACTGGCTGGGAGGTTAGGAAGATGAGCCTGATGATTTATTTCAAATTTAGAAAAGAAAAAGCAACTATGATATGATCCTATGGATCTCAACATATCTTATCTTCTAGAAAAACAAATCAATAAAAATAAAAAGATCACATGAAAATTTCATCCCAGATCATTTTAATAGAGAGCATCGATGGTGATTTTTTTACTATTTATTTTTTCAAACTAAAGAAGTTTGAATCAATAAGATAGACAATATAAATTTGTATAATACCAGAAACATAGACAAATGAACAAACAAGTATAACATCTAAATTAAGCAGAAAATTCAGTGAGCACCTGGGTGGCCCAGTCAGTTAAGAGTTTGCCTTTGGCTCAGGTCAGAGCTTGCATCAGGCTCCCTGTTCAGTGGAGAGTCTGCTTCTCCCTCTACACCTCTCTCCACTCTTGCTCTCTCTCTCTCTCTGTCTCTTTCTACCAAATAAATAAATAAAATCTTTAAAAAACAAAGAAAAAATAAGTTAAGCTGAAAATTCATAGTAGGCACTATTGGCAATTAAAGAAACAAGTTCCTAGGGTACCATCTCAGACACTGACCCTCATTCAGCCTCTTTAGACAACAATTTCCCCATTAAAATATGATAAAAATATCAGCCCTCCTCAGCTTACAGAGCTGTCAGAGAAAATATATATATAATAGGTGCAAAAGTCTTTGTAATGTTACCCATGTGCACTCCAGTTTAGTGTGTCTAGCTTTGCAAACCAATTAAGAAAACTTATGTCAGGTTTTATAAAACACAGCATGTTTTGACTCCATATTTCACTGCTCTGTGCCCTTATTCGCTCTGATAAGTGGGAATCTCAGTGCTTTCTTTAGTTATTTGCCTTCAATATTCCCGAGAATTTCCAGCATGTTTATATATGTAATAAAATGTTCTCTATTCTCCATGAGCCCAAGAGTCTCAGGTAAGGGCCCTAGTATATGAGAGATCACTGGGGGAAGTGTAGCAAGGAAGTGCAAGGTGAGTGGGAGAGGTGCTCTCACACATGATCAGAGTGGCCGCTGACAGGCTCTTACTGTTCCTCTCTTCTGTAGTCCTCAGGTCCTCTGTGGCCTGCCCACCACCCATTGCGTTCTTCTCCGGTCTAGTATTCCCTTCTGGTGAGTTAGTTTTGATGGAGTTTCCCCAGGAGTGTTCTACAGCTTCGGCCCATGGTGACCCCAACCATTCTCTAATGTCAGGGCCCTTCCCCATTCCTGAATCACAGAGGCTCTCCAAGCAGGTTGGCCGGGGCATATTAGGGAGCAGAGCTGACCTTCTGATCACGAACAACCTTGCGGCATACTTAGAAATCTTGATTTCTCTGCATCCTGGTTGTGCTGCTCATTCTGGCCCACTCCATCAGATTCTCGTTCATTCACAGTTATTCTTTTTCTTCTCATGGGTCCAAGCACCCACATTCTGTGCAATCCCAAGTCTCACAGGTATGAATGAGATTTCAGTTCTTTCTTTCTTGGGCCCATACAGATCAAAAGAGTTCTTCTTTGCATCCAAGCATATACGCTGCTACTGAAGACAAAATGTGTGACCCCTTCTGAGAGAGAAAGATGTTCTACCTAGGGCATGTAGAAGGGATCAGGGGATGATGGGGGCCTATCAGAGTCTTTATGCAGCCCAAATACCTTGTTATATATGATGTATGATTAATAAGAGGTCAGGAGTGACTCTAAGGCCTTTAGTGGCACTCCGACACTTCTCTCTCCCCCTCCTTTCATACTGTGATATTATTTGCTCTTGTAATGCTGCTCCTACTTTTATCAAATACCAGAGTAACAAACATACTGTCACTTCCCAAAACTTTCCAACCAGAAAACTGAAGTTCAGGTAAGCAAAGAAAACAACAAACCATCCTTAGTTTTCAGTTCCAAACAGAAATGAGATTGTTGACTTAAAATTAAAAAGACAAAGACATGTATCATAACAACCTGAAGTCCACAGTGGCATTAAGAATAAATGTTAGTACTAGATTGTAGGATGCAAAGTGAATGTTGGTCTCGGGGAGTTGAAAACCTAATGCAATTTAATTTTACAGTAATGATACTATCAAGATAGGAAATGAAATTACTTTGATTTGAAAAGTCATGATGGGAATAGTCACTTATTACAAGTCATAAAAGACTGGACTATCTAATTCCAATTCTGACAGTAAGATCCATTTAGATATGGCACTCCTTAATAATCTCATCACTTAAATGTGAAGAACAGTTACTGCTTACTCTGTGCCTCAAACCATTTTAGATTCACACAGGCATGGTGGTTTAACAATGGTAAGATATATTCAAAGAATTAATCACTCTCCACTCATCTCATCTGTAGCTGGTGGCTCTGAAGAAATGGCTTTTAATAAAATGTAGGAGAAGAGAAAGTAGAAAAATTTTCCTCTTAGCAACCGTTGGTACTTGGGGATTATGGGCTTCTTATTCTTAAAATATTTTGCCAAGGAACTATAGTCATCAGCATTGATTCACTTCCAAATTCTCAGTAACTAGTTCTACTTGGGCTATTTTTGACCTTATGTTCTTCCACACAGCAAAAGGAAACAAAAAACAAAAAACAAAACAAAACAAAAAAACAGGTGATGTGTACAGTTTTTAAATGGAGAAGGTAGATGTGGGAGGTAGGAGATTATTCTTAGAAGAAAAAAAAAACACAACTTCAGTTTTTCCTTATCAATGCTTCATCTAAAATTTATCCCATCATTCTTTCATTCTGAATCACAAGTCTATAATTTATTGTCTTCAAAACACTTAGGTCTATCCAAAATTATAATGATTTGTATACATGTTATCTTCTCTTTCTGCTCACTTAAAAATGTGATCCTTGAGAGCAATGGGCTTTTAATTTTTTTTCATCATTGTTTTTCCAGTTAATAATACCCAGAGTAGAAGCTCAAAAGTGAATTGAGTGAATGAACAAACAACACATGAATATTTAATGCATTCAAGAGAAAAATTATGTCACAAATGAGGCTAACAGTTGTAAGTAAACTCAGTCCTCAGTTCAAAAAAAAAATTGAAGTTTTAGGATCCTGGCCTTCATTTCTTACAAACTAATACATTGGTTTATCATGCTGGACCGACTGGAAACTACTTATACTTCAATTATAGTTAATTAAATTTTATTGTATCAATTCGATTGAATGTTATGATGCTTTTAAAGTGTTAATGTAAAGACTTATGCAACTAAATGGAAATGTGTACATACTATATTGTTAAGTGAAATGACTACAGTGAAAAATTTTTGCCTATCCTATAAAACCATAGGAATGGAAAGGAAGAAAATTAAATTTAAATGGTTATCTTTGTTTTAGATGGTGCTGCTCAGGATGATTTCCTGTTTTGTTTTGTTTTTGACTTGTTATTTTTGCAATAAAGTCTATTTATAAGTCAATCAGAGAAAGACAATTATCATACGATCTCACTCATATGTGGAATTAAAGAAACAAAACAGAGGATCATTGTAGAAGAGAGGAAAAAATAAAACAAGATGAAATCAGAGAGGGAGACAAACCATAAGACTTTTAATCATAGGAAACACACTGAGGGTTGCTGGAGGGGTGGAGGGTGGAGGGATGGGGTAACTGGGTGACGGGCATTAAGGAGGGCTCGTGATGTAATGAGCACTGGTGTTATATAAGACTGATGAATCACTGACCTCTACCTCTGAAACTAGTAATACATTATATGTTAATTAATTGAATTTAAATTTAAAAATGCTTATTTATATTTAAAAACACTGGCATTCAAAAATTTTGGGAACCTGTCCCAGGCTGATTCAGCATTTGAGTTGGCCATATATCTAGGATTTTCTAAAATCTCCAAAACTGACTACTTTCCTATATATTTCTCTAAGCAAGATAACTGTTGCCTCTCATTTTGGTTGACTAACAACTGACATTTACTTACTGCTCTCCGTGTATTTTTCACACCGTGATTAACTCCATTACTGCCTCTTTCCACTGATAACTCCCTCCCCGTTCTTTCTTTCTCTTATTCCAAGAATAGCTATCACAAACATTATCTCCTTAAAGTCAGCATGGAAATTGTGTATGTGTGGGTTTATGTGTGTGAATGTTGAATAACAAGGGGAAATGTGAAGAAACACCTGCCCACAGAAATAGAGCAACCCATATAATTCTTTCTCAAAGAACTGTTATCAACTTCAAAAGACACATATTCTTTTAAAAATCAAAGATTCACAAAAATGAAGATTTTTTTCTAGCAATAATAAAAATGTTACAAATACTGCACGTTCGGCATTATCACATCAAAAACAAATCTTTGTCACATATTATCTCCTTTTACACAATAGCCCCAGGAGAGAAGTAAAG
Organism: Ursus americanus; assembly: GCF_024610735.1. NCBI lineage: Eukaryota > Metazoa > Chordata > Mammalia > Carnivora > Ursidae > Ursus > Ursus americanus. The sequence goes on along the minus strand of NC_142151.1, from coordinate 31,398,519 downwards.
CAACTATTAATTAGGTTTTAAAAAATAATTTTACTAAATACATGCACAGGTTTTATATTGTTCCTGTTCCCTCTACCCTATGCCATTAAATTTCTTTTTCTTATAGATACTGTATAAATGCATTTCTCTAGTACTGACCTCTTATTTATTCTTTAGAACAAGATTAGTTGCAGCATGCTGCATTTCCATGACATTTTGCAGTAAGTAGATTTTGAAATAAGTGGACCTAAATGATTTTATGAAGCACTCAATCTGCACTCTCAAGAAATCTATTATAATTAATATCCCTATGGATAATTTATGTTCAAGATGGTTTAGGTTGAAATATTAATGTTGTTGACTGAAAAATCAAGAATTAATCATTTTGACCACAGTTATCTCTCTGAGATAGCTGAAAGGTCTCTCGGACCTTTGATGTACTTCTGTGAAGGAGACCTTCAAATGAAGATGGGATGAATTTGAGCTCACAAGGCTGCCCACTAGTTTGATTAGTGTTTATAGTTTTCTGAGGAGGAAATAATTGCCATTCATACTTGCCAAAAGAAAAACTGAAACACAAAAGAATAAACTTGGGAGAAAGTCATACTTTGAGTAAATCGTGGCATTCTGTGGTTCTGTCCCTTAAGCTATCAGCTTCTTGAGGGCAAGAACTATACTGACCACTAAATAGCACCTAATATATGACTGTGTATATTTTAGATTCCCAATGGCTACCACTTACAATCAGGATGATTCTTCCTTCGTGGAACTGTACTACCTCGTCAGTCATGCTCTCCTTACATTTTCTCAGCCTCCTTTTCTTTGCTCTATACTCCTGACAGGTAATATTAAATATCCTCCAACATTATACCATGTAGTGGGTTAAATGATGTCCCTCAAAAACTATGTCCATATCCTAATACCCAGACCTTTCACTTTACTCGGAAAAAGGGTCATTGCAGATATAAAATTAAGGATATTCAGAATAGATCATCCTGGATTACTCAGGTTGGGCCCTCATTCCATGACGAGTGTTAACAAGAGGCAGGAGAAGAGAAGACATAGACACAGAGGAGAAGGCCTGTGAAGGTAAGACAGAGATTGGAGTTAAGTAGTCACAAGTGAAGGAATCCTGAAGCTACCAAAAGGTAGAAGAAGCAAGGAAGGACACTTCTAGAGCCTTTGGAGGGAGCATGGCTCTACCAGGACCTTGGCTTCAGACTTCCAGCCTCCAGAACTGGGAAAGATCAAGTTTCTGTTGTAAAACACCTAGTTTGTGGCAACTTGTTGCAATAGCCCTAGGAAACTGATAAAGCCACAATGATAAGTGCTGGAGAAAAGGCTTTAAGAGCTCAAATAATAAATATTTTAATTTGAAGCTGTAAGAATTTAATTTAGGCAATATTCCAATGTAACAAGGTAAAAAAAAAAATAGAGCTACATTTTGATGGATTGATCTGTAAACAGGAGTAGGTGACCACTTATTCAGTTGGTTAGCTTGTCTCTTCAACAGCTACTAAAGTACTAAAAGGATACTTAGTGTATTCAAATAATGTTTTCTCATGCCTCAGGTTTCTCTGGTTCTATGTGTACAAGGGATAGGTGTGACTATAGTAACTAGAATTCTCTTTTTGACCTGCAGGGGAGGAAAATTTTTCCTGTATACTCTTTTAGGTTCTGTGGCTGGTTTAAGAACTCAATTGACATAAGACCGATTAACAGGACAAAAACCAAAAAACAAAAAAACCCTTAAGTTAAACACATATGCATGGAACCCATAAAGATATGAGTCTCAGAGATGGCCAGATGACAGGGACTTAAATACTGTCCTGAAATAAGGGGAAAAAAGGGATGGGAATTTGGAGTTTCTGAGGGGTGGGGAAGTGGAAGCAGTTTAAGGAAAGTTGAGAGGAAAAAATATTTGTTAAACAAAAGTTATTCAGCCATGTAGAAAAATCTCTCAGGTGCAAAGCAATCTCTGGTAAAAGTTAGCTCTGGACCAGCCCACTTTCTCACAGAATTTCTTTTATAAATGTAGACTTTTTCCCCCAAATGAGGAAATATTCTTTTAGGCAGTTAAGAGGAAGGGAAAGAACTTTTCCTTAGTCTACTGGGTCTTGTTTGCCTTCTGTTCAAAATAATTTTCATGCCTCAGTGGCATGTTTTGGGGTAGCATGTTCTGAACCCCTTCACTAGTGAGAAATAAGCATACTCAAATTTGCTTTGAAGTGAGAGGGTTCAGGGTTAGTTTTGTGTAGAAAAGCTGGAGGTGAAGCAGTAGATTCTTTACTATGTAAAATATGTATGGTTTAAGATAGCGGTCACTTCATGTTATGCCTAGAAAAAGGCATAGAGATAGATATCTATATTATTTAGAATATAAAACCAAAAATGATACTTCTGAAAATAAAGTGGTTTCTCATTTATAGGAAGCTTTTCCATCTCTAGGAAGTTTTTTTTTTTTTTTACTATAATCATGACCCTTATTTATTTACAAAATAATAAACCTTAACCAGCCACTCTAATGGTGGGAGTTCGTATACAGATAGTCCAAGCCAGTGGTTAATCGAAGAGCATTGGCCATTTCTCTTGGCAACAATAATAGGCATAATGTTGTAGATCTGAGAGGCCAGAGAGCCCAGCTGTATCTGTTTAAGCTTGATTAAAATCTCACCATCAAGTGTTAACTGTTCAAGTGGAGTCCAGAGGCATTTCCCCAAAGGCTTCTTTGGCTCTGATTTTCTTGCTGCGGTCATTTGATGAGGAAACTCAATTTCTAACATTTTAGATCTCCGCTGCTCTGAATCCCAGTGTTGAGAGTACAGCTGTGTAGGACACCTGCTGATCATTTGCTGTTTCATCTGCTTGTTCACCAATTATCTCCACGTCATAGTGGACTTTGCCACTGGATCTTGAACTCATTTGTTATTCCTCATTTTACAATGCTTTTGTGGGTTAGTTTTGAAAAACAATTAAGATATTGTCTCTTTTACTTTTTACTTTAAAATGGCAAAAACTACTCCTAAACAAAGATATGTGTCAAGACAGCCTATCCCTTAAGCCCTGAGAGTTGTATACATTTTCCTCTAAACCTTACTCCCCCCCCGCTACCCCCCACCCCATGACTTTATGAAAGATTTCCCTATTCTATTCCTAGCAGTCTTTGAAACATAAACTAGCCCTTAAGAAAAAGCTGACAACATTACTGAAAAAACAACAACGAATGAACCAGATAATTCAGAGGAATCAGAGGCCGCATTCCCCCTCAGGATAACAAGTTCAGCTCCAGTCATAGTTCAGCTGAATTACTGACAGATTTTTATTTCCTTATAGCTCACATAGTTTGGCCTCTTAAGAATAAAATGAATGATTTAAAATCTGTATACCTCTTCAGACTCTATTAGGTGTGACAGAAACACAGAGATTCCTCAGTGACTAATGTAGTGCATAATTATAAATATTTCAACAACTCCATAAAGACTCCAACATGCAGTGGAGCACAAGTCACCAAGTTATTGAAATTCCTCTTGTTGGAACACTCATGTTCTGCCCAAGTAGAATCAGAAGACCTACCTTGAGGTCTAGGTTGTCTCAATCTATTTTTTCTTATAAAGAGCAAAGGAGAAGATTTTGGGGACTGGGATTATGATTTACATGGGTTTTAGACAAAATAAGTGGAAGTAGTCCAGTATTGATTAGTTACTCCAACATACAAAGAAGAGGAACCACATCAATCAAGACTTATCAAGACAAGTGAACTAACACTTGCTTGGATCTTGTATTTTTTCAATAAGAGAGTAATTTCTTCATTTTCTGATAATGAACTTCAGTGTCTCAAAAGGAAATAATCTGACTGTGTGAATCCAATTTTAGGAAGACTTTCTATATCTTTTCTCAAGACAAAGTAATTAGAATGCTTTTATGAGCATGTTGAGTCCCTGTAAAACATACTAAACCAACCTCTAGGATTTCACTATTGTTAGATTAAATTACATAAAATTACCTCATTTGGGTCAAAAATAGGAAAATATTGGCCATTTCACATGATTACTTCTTATTCAAATAAACTACAGTCTCCCTTCTTAATATAAGGGCCTAAATATTGTGCTCTCTGCCCATTTATGGAATGTAGATAAGTCTCAATTCTTTTAATGATTATTACCTTTCAGATCTCTCTTCTACAAAGATCCTTCAGTTTTACAGTTTCCAATCACAATACATAACAAAAGTCCAAATTGATATTATATATAATCTATTATCTATATAGCTGATTAAACAAATCAGTCAAAGAAACAATTATCCCTCATATTCTCTATGTTGAGAATTACTGGGAATAAATCTGGCACTTGATCAGAAACTTCAGTTGCTCCTTTTTCATTTAGTATTTGTTGTTCTGCCATTGCTGGATTTTTTTGTGTTTTATGGTATCATTTCTATGGAGTATACTTCTGAATTATTTATTAATTATTGATTAATACCTAAGACCACTTTTTTTACATCAAATTCAATTGTTTTAACTTTATTGAAGTATTATATGCATAATAAAAAATTCATATAATTGTACAACTCAATACATTTTTAGGAACTTAACATATCCATTTAGCAGAAGGGGAGGAAAAAAATTTCTGTCCTTTTAGGGTGTTTGGCTGCTCTATTAATTAAATTAAAATATTAAAATAGATTAATGGGGAAAAAAAGAAATTTAGTTTTATACATATAGGAGCCCCATGAAGATATAATATTCAAAGATGGTCAGGCAATTGAGCCTTATTATATACTATCCTGACCTAAGCAAAGGGATAGGAGCCTGGGGTTTCAAAAGGAAGACAATTTACAGGAAGATGAGATGTTTGGTAATCAGATGTTGCCATGCCATGCATGTAAATCTTTTAGATGTAAAAAGTTAACTGTGGTAATAGCTCACTTTCTGGTACAGTTTACCTCTGTAAATTCTTTTAGGTAATTAAGGAGGGGTAAAAAGGTCTTCCTGAGTCTGTTGGACCTTGACTGCCTTCAGTTCAAAGTAATCCAAATGCCAAAGTGGCACATTCTGGGGTGGCCTTCTCTAACCTCCCCTAGAGCCAGCACCCAGATCAAGAAACAGAATATTACATTTGCATAAGAATATTACCAGCATTTCCCAAAGACCTTTACTGTCACCCATCAGCAGGTGTCTTGCACCGTGACTTCAAATAGCATAGATTGGTTTTGCAGATGTAGGTACATTGTATAACTGAAGTCTTACAGTATGTACTCTTACCTCTGGCTTTTTTTGCTCAACATTGTATTTGTGGGATTCATTCATACTTTTATGTGTAGTTGTACTTTGTTCATAAATTTTGCTAAATAGTGTTCCTTGATGTAAATATATCTAATTTGTTCATTCATTCAACTGTTCATCAACAGTTAGGTAAATTTCAGTGCAGGTATATAGTATTGCTATGATAAATTATGTTGATATATACCTAAAAGTAGAATTGATAGTTCCTATAGTATGTGAATTCGAAGATTTAATAGGTACTTCCAAACAGTTTTCCAAAATTTGGAGTCAATTTATACACTCATCAAAAATGTATTTGAATTCCAGTTTCTCTGTATCCTTGTAACATACAGGATTTTATGTGGTTTTTATTTAATCCATTCCAGTGAGTATGTAGTGATATCTCATTGAAGACTCATTATGAATGAGAAGTCCATTTCCATATGGTTATTGATCATTTGGATACTCTGTTTTTCTTCTGTCTGAAAATGAATTTATTTTCATTTTTAAGAATACTTTAATAGGGTATAGAATTGTGAATTGTCATTTATTTTCTTTCAGCATTTTAAAGAAATCATTTCACTTTCTTCCACTGTTATTGTTGAGAAATCAAGTGCCAGTGATACCATTACTTCTATAAAGGTAATGGTTGTTTTTCTCTTTCTACTTTTCAGATTTCCTACATATCTTTGTTTTCAAAAGTTTGACAATGATGTATCTAGGTATGGTTTTCTTTGTCTTTATTATCATAGAGATCATGTATATTTCATGAGTCTTTAATGTTAACTCTGTTATATAAATGTTAAAAAATTTCAGCCACTATTTATTTTAATAAAACTTGTGATCCATTTTCTTCCTCTTTCCTCCCCTCTGTGACTCTAACTTCATGTGTATAAGGGCTTCAGAGGGTTTTCCACATGTCACCTATGCCTGTATATGTCTTTCCTTTCATTTTACGTTATGTATTTTAATCTAAGTATCTTCTATTGATATGTCATTAACCCTGTCTTCTCCAGCACCATTGTTATTAAACCCATGCGCTTAGTTCTTAATTTTAGGCAATATATTTTTTCCTTTCTAGAGTATCTATCCATTTGATTCTTTTCTATAGATTCCAATTTGCAGGTAAAATTTTCTGTTATTTTAAGGTTTTTTCCTCTTAATGAATGTTTACAAAGAAATGAACACTCACTCAAATCAAGAAATAGAATATTATCAGAAGCCCAGAAATTCCTTCTTGTCTATTTTCATCACTATCCCCCAAGACTGACCTTTAATACTGCAGGGGTTTTTGTTTTGTTTTCTTTTGCTTTGTTTCACATATTTTTTAACTTATGAAAATGTAATCCTACAGCATGTATTCTTTTCTGTTTGTCTTCTTTATCTCAACTGTGAGGTTCATATTGTTGTGAACTTGTGGTTTCTTTGTTGTCATTATTGTATAGTATTCCATATTTATCCATTCTACCAACGGGTTTTGAGTCATTTCGAATTTGGGACTCATCAAAATAGTACTTCTATAGATATTTTTGTACATAGTTTTTGGTATACATATGTTGGTGTAGAATTGCTGAATCATAAAGTGTACGTATTTTCAGCTTTAATAAATAGTTTTCCAAAGTGGTTTTGCCAATTTACATTCTCATGAGTAAAGTGTGAGTATTCTTGTTGTTCTTCATCAACACTAGATATTTTCTATATTTTTCCTTTTAGTCCTTTTAGTGGGTATTTGGTGGTATCATATTTTAGCTGAATTTGCATTTTCCTGATGACTGATATTGAAAATGTTTTGTACTTCTTTTTCGCATTTAGATATTATTTTTAATAAAGTTCAGTTATTTTGCCCATTTTTTTCTATTATTCGCCTTTTTCTTACTGACTTATAAGAGTTCATTTTATTCTGGATAGGAGCCCTTGTTCAAGTATTGCAAATATCTTCTTCCCACTCTGTGTCTTGCCTTTTTGGTATCTTAATTTTTTGGATGAGCAATAATTCTTAATTTAACTACAGTATAATCAATTTTTTTCCTGGTTGCTGTTGTTTATGCTCTATTTAAAAAGTATTTTGCCTTTTCCAATGCCATAAAATTGAGGGAATGTTTTTATTAATTGAAAATTTTATCAAGATAATTATAGATTTATATACAGTTATGAAAAAATATACAGAGTGATCTCTTGTACACTTTTCTAAGTTCTTCCCCAATGGTAACATATTGTATAATATCACAAATAGTATATTACAAGTAGCACATTAATTGATATGATGCACCAGTGATAACAATCTACTGACCTTATTAAATTTTCTCATTTTACTTATACTCATTTGCATGTGCATATGAGTGTTTATTAAGTTCTATACAATTTTAGCACCTGAGTAGGTTCATGTACTCACCATTGAATAATCCCACAAGGATTCCTTGTGTTGCCTCTTTATAATCATACCTACCTGCCTTTTGCCCCTCCCATTATAAAATTAATTATAGTAATTTCATATGAGTCAGTCTGCATCCATTGTTTGCTTTCTTTTATATATTGGCCATACCTGTTCTCATGTCTCATAGTTCTCTACTATGTGCCAGCCATTGTGTATAGAACAAGTGTAAAATTTCCAGGTGATACTTTCCACTTTCCACTTGAGAGGATATCTCCTTTTTTTCATCAGGTAGATAGAATGAAGTTGCTGATCATATCAATCCAACCAAGGGCTGGTGTTGAGTTGAAATTTTGGTAAGACACTAAATTACCTCCAGATTACCTAGGCCATAGTGCCTCAAAATTTTATGTGGGAGCCTAACAGATATGCAGCTCTGCTTTTCAGATGTTTTCAGCTTAACTCTGTAGCTCCATTCCCTAAGCAGCTTCAAAATTTGGCAAAAGTTTTAGGAGAAATATAAGCCATACTTTTGAGATCCCATGAATTTCTTTTCCAATATTGTCATGCTAGTCCTGTCCAAAGTCTCTTGGTTGTTATATTCCATGGCAAAACCTTCTGCTATTTACTAGGCCTGAGCTATTAGCCTTCAGCAGTGCTGGCAATTAGTAAGTGCCCATAGGTGAATAATGATTATTTATCCTTGTCTTAATTCACCATTTCCTTTAGGTCAGTGGTTCTCAAACTGTGGTTACCAGACCAGTAGCAACACCATCACCTGGGAACTTGTAGAAATGCAAATTCTCAGGGGACATCTCAAACCTACCAAATCAGAAACTCTGGACTTAGGGTTCAGCAATCTGTGTTTTAAAAAGCCTTCCTGGTAACTCTGATATACTCCAGAGTTTTTCAAAATTTCTGATTCAGTAGGTTTGGGTGGGGCCCCAGAATTCAAATTTTGAGCAAGCATTCAAATGATGTTGACACTGCTGGTCTGTAGCCAAACTTTGAAAACCATTGCAATAGAATGTCATAGCGTGTCTGATTTATTTTCAGACTCCCTCCCCAAGCTGGTCTTTGTTAGTTAGATGGAATGAGATTTTATTCTGCCTTTCAGATTTTGGTCTAACTCTTTATGCTTCTGTACAGCCTCAGAATTCACCAATGTAATTGGAGAGAAACCAACGTGTGTGTAAAACACTTCTTCTCCGATGTTGTCATTCTAGTCTTGTCCAACTGCTTAAAGTTTTGCTCATTTCTCTTTTCCCAGAAAGTTTCCTTCTGCCAGGGTCATAGCTAGCCCACTCCCATAATTGGCAAAAGTTCTTACAGAATAAAAAAGTTTCCCTGAGTCTTCAAATCATCCTTAATGTTTGTCCCCTCTGGAATTTTAGCCCATTGGTCTTTGTTGTTGCCACAGCTGTCTGCTACTTTTTAAAAATAAGATTTTTATAATATATTCCATTTTTCTAGCTGTTTTCAGCAGGCATATGGCTCTGTCATGACCTACATGCTATCCAGAAAAGGAGTCAATTTTTAAAATTTTACATTTATTTATTTATTGAGTAATGTGTCAAATATATGTTATATAAAATTTTTAAAAACTATAGAAGGATATACACTGGAAATAAAATCTTTCAAAACCCACAAGCCAGTTCTTTTTCCTTGAAACAATACTGCTATTGATTTCTCATGCATTCTTCTCAAGATATCTTAATTATATACATTATGTATGCATGCACACATATATACACATTTGTGTAGATGCCTTTTTTCCCCTACATTGTTCATAGCATGTCCTGTATTTTGCTTTCCTTGCTGAACAACATATTTTGCAGAACTTTCCATCCCAATGCCTCATTTTCAAGTCTTAGAATTTTCTATGACTTTAAAAATTTCCTTTGAGCCATTTGTAGTCAATGTCCACTCCTATCCCCACAGCCCTAGGCAATTTCTGATCTGCTTTATGTCTCTAAAAATGTGCTTTTTCTGGGTATTTCATATAAATGGAATAATATACTATGAAGCCTTTTTTGTCTGGCTTCTTTCACTTAGCAAAATGTCTTTGAGGTTTATCCATGTCGTAGCATGTGTCAGTGGTTGGTTACTTTTTCTTTCTAAGTCATATTTGATTTTATGGTCATACTGCATTTTGTTTGTCCATTCACCAGTTGATGAGCATTTGAGTTGTTAGTATGAATCTTTTCATACAAATCGCTGGGTGGGTATAGGTTTTTCTTTCTCGGGTTACCTCTTGGTTTTATTATTGCTTTCCAGTTCTCCAGGCCTCTACTCAAGGACTAAGAGTTACAAATTTGGTTCAGATTTACTGCCCATGAGGACTTTGCAGAAATGACAGTGCAGGGGGCAATTTGCAAGGGCTTGGGATTATTGTGAAGGGTAAATTGCACATCCGTAAGTAAGATATATTCAAGCATTTACAGAACTAGTCAAGGAAGAATTTGTAGATATGACAGATAAAGAAAAGATATGATTGATGGCAGCAACTATTCTGACTGTTTATGCTTTAGACTTAAGATTTTGCAATTGTCATAGCAATCTCATGATACTGGTTAATTACCACTTTTAAAAATTATAAAACTAAGGATCATAACTACTAACAATTTGCTAAAGATACCATAGCTAATACACGAGAAAGTCAGGATTTAATACTAGTTCTGTCATGCCAAAGTTTTCAAAGTCTTCTCAGAACTTTAAATCATTTATGAAAGAAGATTAATAAAGTATATCTTTACTTGCAATATCTCTGATGTTCAAAAAATAATTCTTAAATTAATGAATGCCCCAAAGCCTGAACAATAGCCCCCCCCTCAAAAAAAGAAAAAAAGGTAAGATTATGGATCAAAATTATTACACAGCTTTGTGTTATGTTAAATATTAAACCTTCACAACTACAGAATTCTAGAGGGCTATGAGAGTTTCTCATTTGCAAATCTGAAAACTGACATTCTTGAAAAATAAGATCAGTACAGGATTACATATAACCTACAATAGAGCTGATATTAGAATCTAAAGTTCTAGAAACTCAGTCAAGTGCTGTCTGCAGCATCCCGTCTCTGATAATAAATGTTTTAAACGAGGATCCCCATGAGCTCCAACTGTATTTGGAAGATAATTTGACATAAGAAAATTCTAGTTTAACAAAGATCTTGAGAAATGTTTTAACATTTAATATATTTGGCCAGAAATCCTAGGTATCTTAAATATTTCATTTCTGTAACAATTTTTTTTTATAAACCAAAGAAACCCATTTCCGATAAATTGAGGTGCACAAGTTCTGCTTTAACATAGGCTAGTACACAAAATCATCTGGGTTCTTATTAAGAAAGTCCTTGGAGAGCTAAGGTTCAGACGGTATCCTAAGGAGTTAATGCAGAGTATCAGTGTTTGAACCACTGAGATATGTTAGTCCTTACCAGTCTTTAGGCAATGATCCTGCATTGTTATGTTTTTATTTATTTATTTTTTAACCAGGAATGTCAGGAGATTCATTTGTGAAAGCATTGAAACAATCATCTGAAACTGAAAACACTGGTATGGTTTTTGTTTGTTTGTTTGTTTTACAAATGAGCAACCAGGGACATTTTCTTTGCTCTCCTCTTGAAATGAGCAGTGATTTAGGAACATTTGAGGAGGCCAGAATCCAGAAGTCTGCCTAACGGATCATTTGTTTCCAATTTTTGGAGCACTGAGACAATCACAATGATTGTAGCTCTCACAGTGCAGACTTTTCTGTTCTTGCGCAGTAATAATGTGGGCATGCACTAGTCATCTTCACCAGCTGATATCTTGCTTGGCATTCCTGCCTTGGCATCATTTTAATTAGCAGGACAGCCATTAGCAGCTCCCCTTCCTCCTGGCCAGTCCAAAGAAAAGAGGGCAGCTCACACTAGAATGCTTATAGTATTGCCTCCACCAACAAAAATGAATGAAGCAGGGGTGGGGACATGTATGAATCTAAAATAAAGCAAAACGTAAAAAAGTCATATTTGATACCTTCAAATAATAGGGGTTTGCAGGGATAAGTGGTTAATTAAGGATAAGAATAAGAAATAAGGATAATTTCAATAAGATTGTTCCCAGGGCAAAGTTGTTTAATTTTAGATTTCCTATGTATGGGAAGATGGATACTTTAGCAATTTCAACTCAACTGACCCATGAGAAGCATTCTTCGAGAATGCATTCTCTCTTTTGTCAGTAAATACTCCTTGAGTATAAAGTCCAAATGAGAGGGACGGGAACCCAGTTTAAAGTAAGTAAGAAATCTGAAGATAATTAGAGAAAATTTTTTAATTTTTAGAATTTTATGTAAGAAGACTATGTTAAGCTTCTTGAAATTTTAATGTTAGAATTTTAAGCTAAAGCCAAACGCTCCACTAGTCAATGAAATTTCCCTTTTTCCCCTTCCCCTTGAGTAGTGTTGGTAAGTTTTCTACTAATTTACCCACTTTCTTTTTATTTTCTTGTATTTTTTATTGTTCTCAGTGACATATATTGGCAACCAATAGATGATTGGTTCTTTATTGTTCTCAGTGACATATATTGGCAACAAGATAGATTTATTGACAGACACTGATGATAGGGGGAAAATATGGTCTTTGGGGTCAATAGAAGTGGATTGAAGTCCCTACTTACCATTATCTGATTGAATGATTTCAGGCACTAATCTCTTTAAGTTCCTCATCTGTACAATGGTAAAGCCAAGGAAGAAGTTCAGTCTTTTATGGTTAATGTGAAAATTATATACAATATAACAAGACATTTTAAATATAAAACTAAGTAATTCAGATCTATGATCCATATTATAAATTATATTTTTATGTTTCAATTTGGCTAGGCTATGGTGTCTAATTGGTCAGACACTAGCCTACATGTTGCTATGTAGGTATTTCGTGGTGTGATTAATGTTTACAATCAGGAAACTTTATGTCAAAGAATTAACTGAAGAAATTGGAGGTACATCAGGAAGGAAACGCTGAAGGCTTTGGGGTTTGGCAACCTTGGTACTTACTGCCTTCCATATGAGGAGGGTGTGGAAGAGCTTAACGAGTGTTTGCAGAAAATAGGGGGAGTTTATCCTTTGCTTCTCATCTGGAAATTCCTGAGGTAAGCAGCTTTTCAAAATACCCCACACAATTAGGATGACAAAGAACTGTAGTACCTGTGTGGTGGTTAGTTTGGTGGAAGATACCACACCCAGTGAGGGGAAGAGAAGAGGATTTGGTGCAGCTGTCAAGACTAAAGGCTAACATATGTTTCTGAAAGCGTCTTCCTTCATCAAGAGTGGAAGGTCAAAGTGATGAGGGATAATTGGAAGAAAGGCAGCCAGCGACAAGGGGTCCCCACCCTAAGATGCAACCACCCTTAAAAGGATTTTACACCACCCTGGAAGCAGCCCTCCACCCTTTCCCACGTAGTAGGTAGATAACAAAAACTTGATTGGATGACAGGTGCAGGGAAGGTTAATCAGATTAAAACAGCCCGTCAACAAGCCCATAAAAACCCCTAGACTTAGAAATCTGGTGGCAACCCTCTCAGGTCCCCTCCCTCCTCAGGAGCTTTGTACTTTCACTTTGCTACTGCTCAATAAACCTCGCTTTGCTGTTCACCACTCTATCTACCTATCTACGTCTTCATTCTTTGAAGCAGCGTGACCAAGAACTGTGGGCACCAATAGAGAAAAAATCCTGTAACAAAAGTAAGCACAGTCCTAACCAAACATAACAGGTAAGCACAAAGCACAAGTCACCAGCACCACACAGAGACAGTGAGAGACGGTGAACAAGGGAAGACCAGAGCCATCTCCTAGCAGCAATCTAACACCAGCTTACATCAGAGATAACCCTAGCTCCCAGTCTTACCCTGGCTCCATCTACTAAAGGAGTTAAGCCTTGGTTGGAAAGGGAGTACGGAAGAGATACTTTCTGGTTCCCCATCTTTTCCATGAAAGCAGCCAGTATCATAGCTCCAACCAGGTATTATGGAAGAACTATTATCAGTTTTAAAGAGAACTGGTACATTCCATTAATGGAAGAGAATTGATAAGTTTGGACTCTATCCGTGATGTCTGTACTTGCAACAAAGCAGAGTTGATACCAAGTTTCAGAAAAAACTAAACCAATTTAATGTTTATATTCTGAGTTGGGAATTCTTAAAAAACTACACAAGGTAAAAGATATGCTACACTAAACAGCACCTTATCCGTATAGGCTTCTTTCCGGTTTACATAGTACCTTCCAATATACCATCTCACAAGAATCCCATGAAATGTTATTTGTACCGCCCTCTCTCTCTCTTTTTTTTTAAGATTTCATTTATTTATTTGAGAGCGAGAAAGAGGGCTTGCGCACAAGTCAGGGGGAGGGGCAGAGAGAGAGGGAGAAGCAGACTCCCCTCTGAGCAGGGAGCCCCATGTGGGGGTTCGATCCCAGGACCTGGAGATCATGACCTGAGCTGAAGGCAGACACTTAACCGACTGAGCGACCCAGGCGCCCCCTTCCCCCTCTTCTAAGATGAGGAAATTGTCTCAGTGATTAACTGATTTGTCTAAGGTCCTAAAGTTGCAAATCTAGGACTAAATCTGGTCCCATCACAAGCTCTTTTCTGCTGCACTGGGTTTACTGGGTTAATTATCCCAAAGCGATTTTCTGAAATAATGGAGTCTATTGCTGAAAAAGACTAGTCCTACCTACGTTCCTCAGTACTTTTGCCAGAAGCCCAGAGTATCTGTGACGTTTCTTGTTGCCTACTACAAGGGCACATTAAGAATGATCAGCATTTCTAATAACAACAGCTTTTCATTAAACCTTTATGTCAAATGCTTTGTATGTATTATCCCATCTAACCACATTAACATACTTAATGCCACATTGTTGGATATGTGAGTTTTTCCTTGACCTCACCTTCTTGCCTCCTCCCTGTCATCCACAATCAAATGCCTCAGGTACATAATAGAAGATGAATATATGTGTTTTGAATATATTCATGAAGGATTAATGAAATAATAGCTATGAAATTGACAAGCAGAATATATTGACTTTCACCTTACCATTTAATCCATCAAGCGAGTCTCTACTTTTGAGTACTCCAGCGAATATTTGTTGAAAGAATTTATAAATGAAACATGAATTACAAAAAGAAATCTAAAGATCACCCAGAAGAAATCTCCATTATTTTCTTTTTCTTTTTTTAATTTTTTATTATGTTATGTTAATCACCATATAGTACATCCTTAGTTTTTGATGTAGTGTTCCATGATTCATTGTTTTTCATTTTCAATATCAGAAGATCATATTTTTTTAAGTTGGTTTTATCCCCTTCTACTAATCTAAGTAAGACTAAATAACACAATTCATTCTTTGGGCAAGGGAACGTATATTTTATTGAATATATGACAAATATCCCTATTCATGGAATAAATGCAGCACAGTCTTGTACTAGCTTTTGCCAATCAAACTGTTTTCCCCTGTGTATAGGTTTTTCTTCAAGTGACTTAAGCCATTCGATTTTGTTGCTCTTTGTTAAAATGACGACTTCTTGGTAAGAACCATTTTTAATTCTCTAATTCAGACTAAATTATTTTTGTAGTTAGGCTAGGTTCAACTTCAAGCCATAGAAATTTAAGTCTGGCATAAACAACGAGGAAATTCGTTATTTCATGAGAGAGGCTACCAGAGGGAAGGAAGTCTTGCAGGATGGTTGATTCGGCAGGTCAATATCCCATGAAAAACCCAGGTTTGTTTTGTTCTTTTGTTTCTAGGCGGTATTTGTTTGTGTGTGTTTTTGTCTGTCTGTCTGCTCTGCTGGCCTCTGCTCAGACTCAATTCTAGATCAAGAGCTCCTGTGGTCATCGAAATTCAGGCAACAGACTTTACAGCAGATACAGCGTCTTTATGACGCTCTGCCCTGGCTTTGCCTCCCTGACCTCTTCTCACTTAACCCCCTCCCCCACCCTCCGGTCCAGGTGCACTGATCTTTCTGCCATGCCTTTGCCTTGGGCCTTTACTCTGGCTGTTTTCCTCAGTTTAAAATACTCTCCTCACATTTCACATCCACTTGGCTAATTCCATCATATCTTTAAAGTCTTTGCACAAGTCTTACAGATTTATTTTGACCACTTTATTTAATTAGGGCAACCTACCTCTGAACACTCTCATCCCCATGCTCTTTTGCTTTTATTTGGTATGGTATGCATCACTTTCTAGTTTATTATATAGTTAATCTATTTATTATATCAATTGAGTATTGTCTGTCTCTTCTGAGTGAATATAACCTCCACAAGGGCAATGCTTTCGGGGTTATTCATTAGTATATTGCAAGCACCCAGAACAGTCCTTAGGAAATAGTAGGTACTCAATTAAATATTAGTTGACTATTGTTGAGTGAATGTTTATAAAACAGCTGTCTGTAGTAATGAGGTCTAGGCACTTTCTGTTTATTTATAGGATGAAAATAGAACTGGCTTCTCTTGCTCTGAAGAGAACAAGGGAGCTTTTTAAAACAAGGGCGTTTAGAACATGAAAGCTATTTCAGAAAGGACAAACAAGACTCAAGCTAAATGTCATTGGCTAGAAATTAGATCACATACCCTTTCCTGAACTCCTCTCATTCAAGAAAAAGGAGTTTCCTGAGATTGGTGTAAATTAATCTGCAGTTTTGGGGATGGGTTAAACTCATCTAAACTAACTCACATGGGCTTTGTGAGGAAGAGATGAACACTTGCGCAAAATTCAGATTATTTTAAGAAGAGAAATGATACCAGTGAGGTAACCAGCTTTGCCCACTCTGCCTCTGATAGGGACACTTACTAGTTCCTTCTCTCATAGTTCTTACTTCTGTGATGGTCCCTTACACAAATAAACCTTGGGATTATTTGTTGTTCCAGTTTTTCTCAACCTTGGCTACATGTTACAGTCATCTGCAGAGTCTTCAAAACTCTCAGTGCCTAGGCTATACCTCAGACCAATTAAATTAGGATCTGGAGTGGTGAGATGAAGAAATTTTTAAAGCTCCCTAGGTAATTCCAAAAAATTGAACTGGACTAGTTAAAACAGAGAAGGAAGACTTTATTCAACACTTTTGTAATAGTGGAGAGAGATTGACCTCCACTCTGCTGAAGCAAAAACTGGGAGTTTCAAAGCATGAGAATGAGCTAATGGAAAACTACTGGAGGGTGTTTGATGGAGCAGTTGGTCAGTTAGATAAGACCACCTATGTTTGCTAATTGTTGCTTATTGAAGTTCAGTTTCTACCTTCCAGAGACTGGGAGATGGGAGTGCTATCTTGATGATGACACTTCAAAGGGATGGATCCCAGGTCCTTGAGAAAGATATTACTAGATTGTAGAAGGTTTACATCTCAATGTGATAGGAATAATTTACATTTGCAAGTTTCCAAAGTAACTGTTCTAAAAAATGGAAGGTCAAGGGCCTGTCATCAGGAAGAAACCTGTCTAAAGTTTAACCAAGCTGAGGGGAGCATTAAGTCATCTTGTCAATTCCAGTGTGCGGCCATTTGAGAACCACTGCTCTCTTTTCTCATCCTCAATAACCACATGCATTCAATTCTTGAGTCCTCTTAATTTTATCCTCTGTAGGTAAAATTAGGTGGATTTAGTCTGATTCCTTCTTGCCATACACTTATGCCTGGGCTCATGAAAAGGACCCCAAACTAATCTTCCTAGCTTGATTATTTCCCTCTCCAAATAAACGACGACTTACAGCAAGAATTATTTTACTAAATACAAATCTCTTCATGTTTTTCTTGCTTAACATCCTTCAGCATGCCCCGTTATCCTCAGGATGTCTTCATACCTTCCCAACATAGTTCGTGAATCAAACTATGCCTTCCACATTATGTTCTTCTCCAGATCCTTGAAGAGTCAATATTTGCTTTATGTTTATATCCAATTCCAACTTCTTCAAGAAGTCTTTCCAGATCCTTCCCACACTCCCATAATAGGTGTCATTATTAACAACAATGATCATCATCTGTCTTGCATCCTGTTTTCTATGTAGTTGTTTGACTTTCTCCTAGGCTGTGAGTTCCTGCCAGGTAGGCGCCTCTCACCCCCACCGTGCACCTGGTTTTTAATCTCCACCCTCTCCTGCCTCCAAAGCTACTACGTTTGTTAAAAAATGAATAAAAGTTAATTTGCCATTGTACCATGTCCCCTACAAAAGTATGCATAACTAGTAAGTGATAGATCTGGAATTTACACCCAAGAAGACTGCCACCAGAAAATGTATTTGTAATCCAAATCTGTTTGGTTCAGGAGTGAAGAAGACATGAAACAAAGCCTAGGTCAACATATAATATGAATGAGTAATCAATCTTTGTTGTTGGGTCCATTTGTCATTGAAGTGTCACTTAACCTAAACTCATTGATACAGCTCTCTTTAGTTTTTTTAGTTTGGGGGGGCATTTACTTATTTATTAAGTTTCATGATGGTTTTGGCTTTTTTGCAAGTGGTAAACTCTTAACTGCATTGTTATAAATGAACTTACAATTCATTTCATTAATGTATTTGTTTTATAAATAATAAATGATAATCTTCCTATAAGCTAGTTTTTATTTCTTCTATATAGAATTTAAAAAATTTAAAGCATCAAATCTTAGTAGTGACTAGCTTGGTGAAAGGGTGTTTCTGTTTTTAAGAAATTTCCAGGGTAGCCTACTTACCAAGTGTCTGACTCTACCACTTTTTAACTGGCTAATGGACTCACAACTATAAATGGTTCACTGGGGGGGAAGCAGTTTTTTATATATGAGAGTTTTAAAGTTATGTCAGAAAGTTCACACCTTTACTCTTGGATTGGCATTGAACTTGAAATTTTGCCTTCTCCAAACTCAAAGAAAAGCTGACCTGAGTCAGAAAGGTAATTGCCATAGAATGTGCTAAAAGAGAATAGCCTCTTCAGCTTTTATCTGTGAGTTCACCGGTGCTAATTCTATTCTGCTAATTGCTGTCAAAAAGAAATGCCCCTGTTCTTCTGCCAGCCTGGGTAAAACTGACATATTTCTTGGCTCGTTCTCACAATAGACTTTGTGAGAAAACTTATTGATCTCTCTTGAAATGAATCTGACATAGAAATATATGGTTTGTAGTTATATGCTTTATACTGCTAGACATACAGATGCTTCTCAAACACAGCTAGTCAGTAGCAAAAGTGTGGTTTTTTTTAAAACAGTTATGGACATGTGAGAGTACCTATGGTATTTTGTTTACTTCATTGACTTCTTTCATTTTGACAATGAACATTTTCTTGGCTTAATTATTCCTTTTGTGAAAATCTGGCTCTCACTGCTTCATTCTAAATGCTCTTTATTTCTAGCAGACAAATGCTTTGAAAGCACAATCTTTAAATACTGTCCATGCTCTAGAAAATATTTTTGAAAATTATTTTGCTTGGTTTTAGTCTGAGTTGGAGGTCTCTGCCCTGGTATAATTCAGCAGCTAGGAGAATAAAATAATAATTGGGTGTTCACTTCTTTTAAAAGTTTTAACTGCGATATTTTACTCTTTGATTTTATTGGACTTAAAAATGATATATTCTTACTCAGAATTAAGCATAAAACGTATCTGAAGTAAAATACAAATTAATATTTGGAGCAGCCATCATTGTCTGTTATCCGTATGTCAGCTCCCTATTCGTTCAAGTAACCAAGAAGTGACTATACATAGTTTTTTCCCCAGAATTCCATCTTCTTTAATTAGTGATTCCCTCTCATTGTCTCCATTTTCTCTGTCTGGACGAAATCTATCAGGTGAACAACTGTTAAATGAACTCTGTAATTTCTATATCTGTCTTCTGTGTATCTTTTTTAAAAAAATTATTTTATTTCATATCAATAATATACTATTCAGCTATGTCAATTTTGCTATTGAACCATGAAAATTTCTAGATTTAAGTTCCAATCTCTATTGAGTCTGTTTTATACACAACAGCCTTTTTGTCATAAATGGTGTATTCTTCCTGTTCCTAAAAAAATTATAATGGGTATAAACTCTGTACTTATTGTTTAATTAACTCTCTCCCCTCAGGTCTAAGTTCTTATATTAGTTAAGTGCGAAGTCTCTTTTATCCGTTACGTTAGTATTCTTCATGTAGTTGGTGATGTGCTCATCATTCTAACTGATGTCCGTTAGGCTCTTTGTTGCTGTGTTTATGCAGCTTACTATGTAAGGAGAGAGGGGCTCCAGCCTCACTTGCACCCTACGCTATTTCAGGGATAGTGCCTAGCTGACCTGAAGGGCTGCTGGGTGGTTTATTTCCATGGCTAATCTTCTGATTTGGGGTTCCTTACGTTCTTCTCAAATATCATCAACGAGCTGGATCCCTGCTCTGTCATTCATCCCAAGCTCCCACATTTCTCATTCTTGCATGTACACAGCTAACCCCTTACTGTCTGGTGCACGGAGTTAGGGATGTGTCAAAGAGAGAGGCTCAGCACTTGGAAGCCTTGTGTATTTTCAGGGCAGAATACTAATGACTCCCCTTTGATTGCCTCAGAGTTTTCTCTTGCACCTTGCACCCACCATTTCTGGGACAATATATATATATTGTATATATATATTTTTTTTTCTGGGACAATATATATATATTGTATATATATATTTTTTTTTCTGGGACAATATATATATATTGTGTATATATATATATATATATATATTTTTTTTTCCCCTGCACATTCTGGCATTTTTTTCCTTCATATAATAATGTCTTTCAGTATTTCAATACCTCTGCAGTTCCAAGTTCCTGCAAATCCTCCTTCCTCTTGTTTTTGAGCTGCTCTGACCTTTTATAAAGGGGGAGGTTACGTCATGTGCCCATTTCACCGTGTGAAATTTTTTAGATTGTCATCAAAATGAAAAGAAAAAATCTCATATACAACTTTCTGACCCCTGAGGTCGTGTCCTCCAACCTAGATTTTTTAAACACTGCCCCTTCCCACATGATTTGAGTTGAAATAGCACATTGCTGCTCTCCTGATATTGGATTCATTTTGGTTCTGTTCTGACAAACATCTCAGAGCAAACTGGAAAATACTCTTCTTACTCTTGATAAATCTGCCTTGCCTGCACATCAACTTCTGAATCAAAGCAGGTGTGGAAAACACAAAGCAGGCCAATTTGCACAGATGGTATGGAGGTCAAGCGAAAAAATATTACATTCCCCTGAGTTGACAGTTGTGGGAACTGTAAAAACACCAGCTATAATACCTTGCTAATAATCAGTTCTGTACCATTTCTGTGTCGCCGGTACCTCTCCAGTAACATTGTCCTTTAGAAATCTAATAGCGAGCAACAATGCGTTCCACAATATTAGAGCTTCTTGTAATGACAGCCAGGGATAGTAGGCTAAAGAGACTATTTAAAGGGTAGAAATAGTAGACCTAATTCAGTGAGTTATGTGAAGGCATATAGCATAGTTTTTCATTACCAAACAGCACTATATTAATTATTAAGCCAGGATTCTTCAGGCACCTGCCAAACTGATGTATTGAGTTGCCAATAAAAAAAATGAGCCATTTATAATTAATTGTCCCTAAAGCAATCCTTTAAAAAAGCAACACATTTTCTTGGACTTATTAACTGAGTTTATATAAAGCCTATCAATATTTTCATATTGTCCAGTCAATAAACTGGACACAAAACATATTTTACTAGAAACATGACTCAAAAATTACATAGTACCAAGTTATTCAAATTTTAAAAATTTAATTCTCATTTAAGAAATTCCATCAGATCTTCCCAGAATCCTTTACAATTTACACACTTGCATTATAGTCTCCCTACTTTACTTCTTGTACTTTCGTGTCACATGCTCTGAATAGCATTGCCTGTTTCACTGAACATCACATGGGTATAGTTAAACATCACAAGATTCCTTCAGTTTCAGAGCTGTATTAAGCTCCAAAACCTACTTTTGGAAGCCATCTATGTATATTCTTGTTATAACAAGCATTTGCCCTTCACCAGAAATTACTCAGTATGGAGGATAGAGGGAAATCTCTCTCATCAAGTTTAAGTGGAACATAAATTAGTATAAAATCATTTGGGACATAAAAGTAATCTTGGATTTCTATATGGTATGATAAGGGACAATCACACAGTCCAGAAACTAGAATTCACAAAGAAAACCCAAAATACAAAATATTTTTACTACCAAGTATGGGTGATACCTGCCATTTGAAATTGGTACTTTCACTGGCCAGTCCACCCATCAACCCACACCCTTAAAGAAAATCTGTCATTACCACATCAATATAATTATTTATCCAAATGCATTTAGACTTGAAGATTTTGTAGCAGCTTCACAAAACCTGATAAAAAATACAGTACATACTTAAGTCCTACCTAGTGGTATTCCTGGAATCTATTACTGCTTATTTAGCTTTTCCCGTGGAGGTCTGTTAAAGGTGCAAGACTATAAATGAAAGACAAGTGTTTTGTCTTTTATTAAGGGATGCTTACTAAGTTGTTCATCTCTCAATTTTAAACCAGTCTTTAGTTCGTTGAGCACATACTCTATTCATTCAGAAGTGCTTTATTTTTTTGTTTATTTATTTTTTTAGATTTTATTTTATTTATTTGACAGAGAGAGAGATAGCCACTGAGAGAGGGAACACAAGCAGGAGGAGTGGGAGAGGAAGAAGCAGGCTCCCAGCAAAAGAGCCTGATGTGGGGCTCGATCCCAGACTCCAGGATCACGCCCTGAGCCGAAGGCAGACACTTAACAACTGAGCCACCCAGGCGCCCCCAGAAGTGCTTTAATACCAGTTTCTTGGGAGAGAGACATTGCTGATACCTCCAGACATTTCTTCTTAGATGATTTGGGAAAATTTTATATACCTACGTAGTGTCAAATCCAAAATAATACTCTTAAAGTCAGGATAAATAGCAAACTTCTCAAATGGTCTCAATCGCCTGTCATTTTGCATTTGGACCGCCTCTGAAAACACTACAAAATGGAATGAAAATGGGTACAGCAACTGGACAGATGTAAATTTTGTCTTATTTCCACATCTTACCAGCTGTGTAATTTTGGACAAACTGCTTGGTCTTTCCAGGACACTTTCTAATCCTGAAAAAACTAAGTCAAAACATACTTTTCAGGTGTGTGTGTATGTGTTTTGGGGGTGGGGTGGGCTGCCATAAAGTAAGAGCTGCAAGCACCGCGCAGCTATGTGGGAGCACTGTACCAGTCTTTGCCGCTTATGATACTCACAATACCCCATTTTACAAGGAAGGAAACCAAATTCAGAGGATGAAGAACTTGCCATAAATCAATGAGCAGGTAATTGTCGAAGCTGGCGTCCGTGTGCAGTGCCCGCACAGTTTACCTCAATCTACCCTCCATGTGTGGACCACAACTCCCAGTGCAAAGAAGCCTAAATGGCCTCTGCTTTGAACTACATAAGAAGATTAAGACCACTGGATCTAAGTTCCAACAGCCGTAATAATACATCCACACTGACAGTGTTTGGAGCCAAGTAATAGGACTATATTTCCACCAAATGAAACCTCGCAGCAACATCAGAGGACCTGTGGGACTGAGAATTTCTCACGTCAGGGTAAGCAAGTCATACAAGGTTGTAATTTAGACACAAAGCAGAAAGAGACTAGATGAAGTTTAGCACACAGATGTGGTGTTTGTTGTAAAGAACGTGTGCCATCTTTGTCTCTGGACCTGCCTCATGCTGGTTCTTTGCACAAAATCTTATCTTTAAAACAACTCTAGGATTTAAATAAAATTATTCCGTTTTAGAGATGAGAAAACCTAGAGTCACAGGTAATTTTCCCAAGGTCAGAGAGTCGTCAATCATGGGACCAAGCTCTTTGCATTGAGCCCTCAGGTAGTGGATAAAAGCTATGGTTTAGTTCAGCTCAGGACTAGCTACAGTCTTTGTCAGTAGCCCCAGGGGTTAGCTTTTGGAAGAGCCTAGCAATCGTCTGCATTTTCTGAAGGCACTTTAATTATATAGCAAGAAAATCTCTACTCACTTTGAACTCATCTTCAATCAACTTTATGGTTCCGACCAGACGTTTATCTAACTATTCATGAATTTAGTTTTACCTACATGTTTTCTGAGTGGTAGCACATTCCAGAACTTTTAATGCCACCATGAAATGTTTTCTTTTTGGTTCTGAAAATTAATTTATGGTGCTGGTATGAAGGTAGGGGGCAACTAGGAAAAGAAAGAAATAATGAAATTCAGGTGATAAGAGTTCTCTCTGGGATTTAGTCCTATTGTATACATTAGAAAATAGTATGTGACTAAACCATTCCTAAGTTGGAGTCCATGGAGATTTATTTGTCTATGGAAGGACTCTACAAGGTTTGCAATCCTCCTGACATAGGAAAAATTATGCGTGCATTTACATATGTGCGGTTTATTAGGACGATGTTTTCCGCCAGTCTCAGCCTATCAATAATCAATGCTGTGTCTGGACTCGCCCTTGTGGTTCTTATTATGATTGCAAGATGTCCTTTAGCAATAGCCGTCGGGAGACTTGGGGGAAGAAAAGATTTATTATTTACAGGACCTTGAAATTACACAACCCACCTGGGGTCACACAGCAAGGTTGTGGGTGAAAAAAGAGCTCATGGGCCCAGGGTTCTGCTTTTATTGCAATGGAGGAAGGGGGCCTAGGGTTTCACAGCCTCATTCTTTATTGGTCTTTATAGCATTAGAGTGGGAATTTAAAGCACCAGAAAAGACAAGTGGCTCAAATGCTCAGCTATCAAACTCAATTAAAATCTCTACCACAAAAAGCCTCACTATGGGAGGTGGTCTGACCCTTTTCCTAGGTCTGTGGCTGGCAATGTGTTTATTCGAGATCGTCATCTTTGAAGTGAATGCCTCAGCAATCATAGTTCAACTCAAGTACTTGCATTACAAGAAATAAATAAAATAAGTAAAAACCCAAAACAACAACAACAACTCTCAGGGCTCACACTGCAGGTGAGGAACCAAACATAATGAGATTCTCAAAGGACACAATTCTTTATTCTCCGAATTGACACATTTTTGTTAGACACAGTATGAGCCATGCACTGTGCTAGCTCCAGATTTACAGTGGTGACTTTAAGAACTCCAAAGCATCTGAGAGTGTACCCTACTTGCTAGCTCACGAGTCAGTCTGCCGCAGACTCATGGATGCTGACAGGAGGTGTGAAACTCCTCAGTCAGAGAAAAAGGGTGATTTCTTACCCACAACAATATCATTAGCCAGCCTGTAAGCATTTGTGTTGGTCTCTCAAGCCCGACTTTGCTGTGGGTGCTGCAGAGAGCACCAGATGGCAGGTGCACACACAGCGGAGTCTGTCACAGGAGAGGAGCCCTGAGATTAGGGGACCCAGCTGAGCAGGAAGCACGTCTAACCTTTGCTCTAGATGAAGACATGCATACTGTAATGGACAGTAAGAAAATCAGGATTCCTGCCTGGGGGAAACTTTAACTGTCTTCCCAGGCTGCCATAGCATAGGCAGTCAGTGTTCCCGCCATCAGGCTGTTCAGAGACTCGAGACACTCATCCCCCAAGAGTGACCAAAAAAGACATGCTCCCCACCCTCATGGACTTTTCCTGACTGTGTAAACAAATACGAAATCAAATATACGTTAGAAATTGTGATAAGAATTGAGAAAGAAAAAGAACGGTGTACTATTAGAAATAGAGGAGTCCATGTTAGATGGATGGGACTCAGAAAGGCCTGTCTGAGCAAGGAAATTTCACCTGAGATATGAAACAGAAGTCCGGCAAACAGAGGTGCGGGGAGAGTGTTTTAAAATAGCACGTTTGAAGGTCTAGACTTCAGAGAATTCAGAGACGAAAGCAGCCAGTCTGCTCAGAATATGTGAGAGAGGGGATAAAAGTGGGAGATGCGACTGAATGGTAGATTCGATTCTTGAAGAGCAAGAAGAAAGCCGCTGAAGGGTTTGACTGAGGAGTCCTGTCATCTGATTTACATATTAAAAGAAGGTTCCGCTCCAGGCGGGATGCCTAGGAGGAGAAAATGGTGGGAGAGAGAAACCCACAGGGGAAGCTGTTGGGTGAGAGTTATTTGCCAAGGATGATGGCGGCAGCAATGGAGATGAGTGATGCTCAGAGCTGTCTTCCTGCTTTAACCTCCGATTTTCAGGATTTAAAAAAAAAAAAAAGTTGAGTCTATTTTCACTTTTCCATTTCCTTCCCAATTTTGCAGTTCACTGCTGAACAGATGCAGTAAACCCTAAGAGAGGCTAACTCACACTAACATATGGGATCTTCAAAGAAGGACGATTGTTAGAGTTATTGTAGACGCCATTGCTGTCAACTATCCTAGGTCAGAGCCAATTGGTAGAGATTTTTGGCTTCCTGTGGCCAAAACTAAGTATTTTACATCATTATTTCCCATTAAGTAAATGAATCAATACATGAATGGATGAAGACGTGAAGGACCTGTAGTCAGAGGATTTGATTTTCTTGTTGTGAAAACTCCGAAGAAACAGGATGATAGATCCCCACCCCCAGATTTGGGGCAGATATCAAGACTGATACCACACTCACATCATGACGGTTTGAAAGGTTTATTATTCACATAATGAAGTTTTCTGGGCAGAGCAGGGCAGGCCTCTCAAGCTGGTCCAAAAATGTCTTGAGAAAATATGGTGGAGAGACTGGCTTGGGGTTTTTACATGATTAAGGGGTGCCTGGAGTGAAGTTCCCTGGGCATGGCTGGAACTTCCTGCCTGCGCCAAAGGAAGAAACACTGTGACTTTATCAGCTTGCCCGATGTGGGGCAGAAAAAGAAGAGGGAGGAGGGCTGACTTAAAACCTGTCAACAAACTCAAAAAATGGACTCAGACTCTTTATTACATTTGTTTCTTAGAATGAAACTTGAAAGAAAGCAGGAAAATTATGTGTGTTTAATGGGGGACAGCAATGTTCACTAGATATAAATATAATGTAGATAGTTTTGTTATTAAATTTATGGTTAAAGTTTATGTTGAGATCAAATATCATTCACAATACTTTACAATAACCATCTTGCATACTAAAATTAATCTTGCTAGCTAGAAATTAGTTTCTTAAAAACAAAATTATGGTCATTAATTTCTACAACAAAATTATATTTGCATTCAGTAAGGAGTCTGTATTACATGTCATTGTCTTATTGCGGGCATTAAGGAGGATTGGCAGGACTTACAATCTGAACACCAGCACATTGTACTCAGGAAATTTGGACAGGGGTTAAAAAAAAAAGAAGAAGAAGAAGCGCTAGTGACATGTATTCCCCAAAGCTTAATGATCAAAGCAGGCACATTTTAATAGCTCACCTTTTTCTGGGTAGTAAACAGATTTGGCAAGACTGGAACAAATTGGATGTGTCCATCATAGTCAACTGAATAAAAGGTAAAAATTGGGCGGAAATGTTCACAAAGAAGACAGTGTATAAAATCTTGGAGGAAAAATAAAAAATATTCAGGAATGGAACATATGCTCAATTCCAGCCTAAAAATGGACAGAGAATAATTGGGTGGAACATTTCTTTCAGCACATTTACATATTCGAAAAACAAGACCTGCATTTCTTTCCAGTAAGAGGATGTAATGGTCATTTGTATTCCTATAGCAGTGGGACCATCACAACCTGTGATTATTCAGGATCTGATTTTCTAGTTTGGGAGCTATCCACCCCCATTGCTTCTCTCTCTTTCCTTTTGCTCCCTGTCTTTTGGCTGCTTGCTTGCTCATTAACATTTATTTAGTAACAAGTATCTGGAAATGGAATAATAAAGGAAATGAAATTCAAATGAGTCTGTTGGCTACCTACTAAACATATCAGCTAATAGGATGATCTCGGGTAAAGGTGGTTATACAGCTAAAATGATTTCCCTTTTTTTTTTTAAAGATTTTATTTATTTATTAGACAGAGATAGAGACGGCCAGCGAGAGAGGGAACACAAGCAGGGGGAGTGGGAGAGGAAGAAGCAGGCTCATAGCGGAGGAGCCTGATGTGGGGCTCGATCCCGTAACGCCGGGATCACGCCCTGAGCCGAAGGCAGGCACTTAACCACTGTGCCACCCAGGCACCCCAATGATTTCCCTTTTCTATGCTATCACCCATCAATCACCACAGATAAACAAGAACTAGCTGCATGTAACTGAACAGACTATTGTCTCTGGTTATCAGGCAGCCTACAGACTTATAAACACTGGTTTCAATGATTGTGTGATGTTGGAGGAAACAAAAACACAAGTGCCTAATTACAAACCTATCAGGTATTAAATATACATATCTTTAAATAGATACAGTTATCATAGTAAATTGGAAATTTGGTGGTTTTGTAATCTGTTATTTAGCATGAATAGTAAATGGTGCTTGTAAATATGGGTATGGAAAATACTTTCACAAGAAGAAACACTATTTCCCTACTGGTATTTTATGCAAGGCAATCAGCACTTGAAGGTAAGATTAGGTACCTATCACTTGACTTCTTAAATATTTAACTTAATAGATTTTCCCAATATTGAGAGGCAATGAGAAGTGAAATTTCAAAGACTAGGAAAATATATCCTAAAAAAAAAAAAAATGGGTTCCACGTGATTCAGCAACACATTCCTTGGTATTTACCCAAAGGGGCTAAAAATCTATATCCTCTCAAAAACCTGCACACAGATGTTTATAGCAGCTTTATCATAATTGCCAAAACTTGGAAGCAACCAACATGTTTCTCAGTAGGAGACTGAATAAATAAAATGGTTACAGCTAGACAAGGGAACATTATTTACCACTCAAAATAAGTGAGCTATTAAGCCATGAAAAGACATGGGAAAATCTTAAATGCATATTACTAATGAAGAAAAACAAACAGCAATCTGAAAAGGCTGCATATTGTCATGATTCCAAGCATATGTCATTCTGGAAAACAGCAAAACGATGGAGACAATAAAGAGATCAGTGGTTGCCAGGGTTCGGGGAAGAAGAGGAGAGAAAAATAGGCAGAGCACAGAGGATTTGGAGGGCAGTAGAAATACTCTGTATGATACTATCATGATGGATACACCTCATTACACATTTGTCCAAACCCATAGAAAGTACAAGGCCAAAAGGGAACTCTAAGGTAACTATGGATATTGGATGATGATGTGTCAATGTAAGTTCATTAGTTGTAACAAATGTACAACTCTGGTGGGGGATGTTGCTAATGGGGGAGGCTATGCATGTATGGGGGCAGGAAATATATTGAAAATCTCTGTACATTCTTCTCAAATTTGCTATGACCCTAATACTGCTCTAAAAAAAAAGGTCTTTTGACTTTTTTAAAGTCTTTTTTAAAAAGACAGAAGAAAGATTGCTATTAAATAGTGCCACTTATTAAGCTTTTCCATTTTAAATTTAATATTAATATTTTGACTTAAAAAAAGATGTATAAAAGAGGAATAGAAATTGCAACCATGGTAAAATTTTTTCTTTTCATTATAGTCCCTGTCCTCTTCCACCCTAGCTACCTATTTGGAAGACGTCGTTCCCCCACCTTTTTCTAAGCCTTCAGCGTATGTCTCACCTATCTATCTATTTATATGAAGAAATGAAATCCCATCTTTTTTCACTCCTCCAATACTTCTTCCAGTGTCAAAATCATTTTACTAAAGGTTTTAGACACACGTTTTTTAATTTGGCTTGTATAGATTTTGAAATTAATTTACATATAATATCCAGGTTGATAATCTTATTTTATTTTTAAATCTTTTAGGAGTTAACTAAACACCTTTTGGTTTCTTTAGCTTCTCTAATCTATTGGAACAATGTAGCTTATCATTAATGCCATAGACTAGCGGCATAATAACCTGGGAGTTATTAGAAATGAAGATCTTGAGGTACCGTAACAGACATAATGAATACGATTCTACATTTTTACAAGATCCCCAGGGGATTTATTTTCATTTTGAAGTTTGATAAGCATTAATTCATGTTGTACTTCTACCATGCTCCCAAAAACTATACTACAGGGATAATAAGCTCAAGATGTAATCCAAATCATCAATCCAAATTCTGGTTTTACCACATATTTACTCCGTGACCCTGGGGAAGTATTTTAGTCATTCTGTGTCTCATTGTATTCATTTGTAAAATGAATTAATAATTATGGCTGGTGTAAAGATGTAATGAGATAATCCATATAGTATACTAAACAGTGCCTGGTACACAGTAAATAAATAAGAAATATTATAATAATGTTACTATTCTCCTTCTGAATGATTCCATTTTCTCTCTCCCAAAATGCCCATAAGTCTCTTTTATCCAAAAACAACTTCCAACAGTGGATAGATCATCCAGACCGAAAAGCAATAGGGAAACATTGAACTAACCTACATATTGGACCAGACGGTTTTAACAGACATTTATAGAGCATTCCATTCAGCAGCAGCGGAGTACGTACATTCTCCTGACATGCACGTGAACATTCTTAGGAATAGATCATATGTTGAACTATAGAACAAATCTCAATAAAGTCGACAAGTTTGAAATCATGTTTCTTTTCTAGCTAGAATGATATGAAAAAGAAAATCAACTATAAAAAGAAAACTGGAAAATTCACACAAATGTAAACATTAGAGAGCATGCTCCTGAATGACCACTGACTCAAAGAAAAAATAAATCAAAAAATATCTCGAGGCAAAGGAAAACAGAAATACAACATGCCAAAACTAATGGGATACAGCAAAAGTAGTTATAAGAGGGGAGTTCATAGTGATGAGTGCTTACATTCAGAAAAAAGGATTTCAAATAAACAATCTAATTTTATACCTCAAGGAACTAAAGAAAAAGGAAGAAACTAATCTCAAATTTAGTTGAAGGAAGAGAATAAAGATCTGAGCAAAAATAAATGAAATGGAGACAAAAAAGATAATAGAAAAAAAACAATGAAACTTAGAACTGTCTTTTTGAAAAGATAAAATTGACAACTATTTAGCTAGACTTACCAAGAGAAAAAGAGAGAGGACTAAAATAAATGAAATTATAAATGAAAAAGGAGACATTATAACTGACACAGAAATAGGATAAGAAACTACTATGAACAATTATATGCCAACAAATTGGACAACCTAGAAGAAATGGATATATTCCTAGAAAATAAAAGCCTGCCAAAATCATGAAAGTCAAAATGTGAACAGACCAATTACCAGTAAGGAGACTGAATTAGTAATCAAAAACCTCCCAACAAAGAAAAGCTCGGGTCCAGATGGTTTCACTAGCGAACTCTACCAAACATCTAAAAAATAATACCAATCCTTTTCAAACTCTTCCAAAAAGCAAAAGGGGAGTGAATACTTCCAAACTCATTTTATGAGGCCATCATTACCTTGATTCCAAAACCAGAGAAGAATACTACAAGAAAAGAAAATTACAGACCAATATCCCCAAAGAACACTGATGTAAAAATCCTTAACAAAATATTAGCAAATGAAGTTTAATAATAAAAGGATCATACACCATGACCAAGTGGGATCATACACCATGACCAAAATATGAAAGGATGATTCAACATCTGCAAATCAATAAAGGTTATATACCAGTTTAACAAAAGGATAAAAATCATATAATTATCTCAAAAGATACAGAGAAGCATTTGACAAAATGCAACATACCATTCATGATAAAAACTCTCAACAAAGTGGTTATAGACGGAATGTACCTCAAAAGAGTAAAGACCATGTATGACAAGTCTACAGCTAATATCATACTCAATGGGAAAAATCTGAAAGTTTTTGTCATAAGATTAAGAATAAGACAGGGATGCCCATTCTCTCACTGAATCAACATACTACTGGTAGACCTAGTCAGAGCCACTAGGCACAGAAAAAGAAATAAAGGCATCTAAATCAGAAAGGAAGAAATAAGACTGTATTTGCAGATGACATGATATTCTATAGAAAACTCTAAAGAATCTACCACAAACAGAACTAATAAATTAATTCAGTAAAGTTGTAAAATACAAAATAAATATATAACAATCAATTGTTTTCCTATGCACTAATAACTACCCATAGAGAAAATAAGAAAACAATCCCATTTGCAACTGCATCA
Organism: Ursus americanus; assembly: GCF_024610735.1. Lineage (NCBI taxonomy): Eukaryota > Metazoa > Chordata > Mammalia > Carnivora > Ursidae > Ursus > Ursus americanus. Next base: position 31,366,808 of record NC_142151.1, on the reverse strand, counting down.
AAAAGAATAAAATATGCAGGAATACATTTAACCAAGGAGGTGAAAGATCTGTACATTGAAAACTCTAAGACATCGATGGAAGAAATTGACAAAGACGCAAATAAATGGAAATCTATTCTGTGCTCATGGCAAATGGACATCACAGAAGTGGAGATAGCTGGTAAAAATTATTGTTTTAAGACATATTATTGATTATAGGTAAGAAACTATTGGAGAGAGAACTTAAAAATATAGGCAAAGAAAGAGTAGATGAATAAAGAACCGTTTAAACCAAAGTAGAAATTGGGGTCCAGGGTATAATTTTTAGTGGAAAGGAGTCAGATTTTCTTCTGATCTAAATCCTTTTTTAAGTGTGGGGCTAGGAATTTGAATAAACCCATACCTGTTACTACTGATTTTCTTGAAGGACCATGAGTCAGTCCTTTGCTAAGAAAGAGAGGGATAAGGGCAGATTAGGAAACTTTAAAGGTGTGTTAAGTTTTCGGAATAGCCACTGCTGAGAATTCAGGAAGGAAAGTACCAGGATCTACCCAAAAATTGATAAATGGGACTGTGGCCTAGCTGGTTTTGGAAAACATAAGATAGTGATGGTACCCCTCCATGAGTTTAAAGAAGTGGGCTTACACAAAAGATAATTCATAGAAGGCATTTAGAATTTGCAAAGGAATGAAATCTATGATACATTATTGTGTCTACAATGTGGTTATTCTGATCTGGAGGTTTGCTACACTCTAACAAACTTCTTAATTTCACATGCAACTCATTTGGAACCAGAGATGGTCCAGGAGCTGTGACCATTCAGTCATCTTACATTCTTATTTGGAGAATAGTCTGTTGTTTCTTAATTGGTTTGAAATTAAACGGAATTGAATGGGATCTCAAACCAAATCTGAGTTATCATTTTTTACAGTATTCAAACCCAGAGGAGCCCCCTGTGGCTTGGCTTAGTTTCAGTAGATAGGAATGGAAATCAAGACATGCAGAAAAGGTGAACTAAGAAGATGTGGGGTGACTAGGAGTTGGAAAACTCCATGAGGTAGAAGAGTGGATATGGCCAGAATGAGGAAGGGAGAGATCTAGGAAAAGAGAAGCTGGTGGCCAGAATGTGAATTATAGTTTAATATTTTAAAAGTGACACTAATTGACGTATACAGCAGTTAAAATGAAAAGAACATTAAAAAAAAAAAGTTACTGGAATTTGAAACCAGAGCACTTTGGATAAGTTTACCACATGGGTATTGACTCAGGATGATAGGACTTCCTTTGGTATTTAAATGGTTTTTTTTTTTTTCACTATAGGCCAGATTTATCTTAAAAGATAAACAAATGAATAGCTAAATATTGAATTTTTTTCTTTATCTAATTTCCTCTCTTTTCTTTTCAGAAATGGAAGGGTAGAAAGTGTTGTTTTCCAAGTCAAACATAGAAATCCTTTATTCTTGGCTGATGGAAATAAGATGGCACACATCTGGAACTCCTAGTCTTTACTCATCTGCAAGAAGCTACTTCCACTTATTATATCTTCTCTATATCATCAGGTATTCTCTAAACGGTATAATGCTTTCTAGTACTCCAAGTCATTAATGTAAATCTCAAGGGACATTTTCTACACCAGCTTTATGACTGTGATGCCAATATAATCATCACTTGTACTTAATTAGCTTTTTTTTTTACTTCAGATTAGAGAAAATTCCATTTTTATTTATGCAAACTATTGCTCATTGATTCACTTTTCATCTGACAATTTGCACCCAACTTTTAAAAATGTGAACATTATATTACTGTCTCATGCAATGGATCTATTTAGGCATATTTTTCTCACACTCTCTGTAGAGAGGCTCAGAGAAGGTTTGTCGTTGATACTGTCTGTCCTTTTCATTGTGTTTGCCATCGCCCTCACTGCCGTTTCAGCATTATCCGTCGTGAACTATAGCACTGAAGGAAGTCAGGTGCGATACTCACACATGGTTTGATTGCATTTCATTTTCTTTTTCTTTTTTCTTTCCTTCCTTCTTTTTTCTTTTCTTTTTTTTTTTTTAAGATTTTATGTATTTATTTGACAGAGAGAGAGAGCCAGAGAGCGCAAGCAAGGAGAGCAGCAGAGGGAGAGGGAAAAGCAGGTCCCCTGCTGAGTGGGGAGCCCAAAATGGGGTTCGATCCCAGGACCCTGGAATCATAACCTGAGAAGAAGGGAAATGCTTCATGGACTGTGCCAACCAGGTGCCCCTCTTTTTTCTTTCCTTTTTTTTTTTTTTTTTTTCCCTAAAGGGAGGCGGGGGTGGGGGTAAAGGGAGAGGGTGAGAGTGAATCCCAAGTAGGCTCCCTGCCCAGCATGGAGCTGGTTGCAGGGCTTGATTTCATGACTCTGAGATCATGACCTGAGCCAAAATCAGGAGTCACCCAAGCGCTCTGAGAAGGGCAAGTCTTCTAAAATGCCCATCTGAGAGCTTGTGAAATGATAGCAGGGCTGTGAGGGAAGTCAGACAGCGAGTGGTGCGTTATGGAGAAAGTAATTATCATGATTCTGGAGTCAGGAAGATCACGCTGTAGGCCAGCAAGTATGGGGTCAGCTGCTTTCAAACAGATACACCCAACTGATTTTGCAGCTTTGATTTAAAATCTTGACGCTATAAAGCTCATGACTTAAAGCCTGGGATAAAAATTGGAGTTTCAATCCAATATCAACTAACTTAGTAACTTTAGGGTCAGAATATCTTTTTTTTTTTTTTTAAAGAGATAGAGTCGGGGGAGGGGCAAAGGGAGAGGGAGAGAGAATCTTAAGCAGACTCCCTGCTGAGCGAGGAGCCAGATTCTGGGCTCGGGGCTTGATTTCACAACACTGAGATCATGACCTGAGTGGAAATCAAGAGTGGGAGGCTTAATCAACTGAGCCACCCAGATGCCCCTTGATTGCATTTCATTTTCATATGGATCTCTGCCTATCAAAAACAAACAAAAACATCCTTTTTCCAAGAGCTAGATCAAATTCTCCCCACTACTTTAAGCCTTTGCTCTTTCCCATTGTCCCACATATGCTCCCCTTCCTTGAGCTACTCTGTTTGTTTAGGTCTCTATTCACCATTGGATCATGTATTCAATAAACGTTCACCACCTCTTACCTGCCAAACACTTGTTAAGGACTAGGGGTACAGGGGCGCCTCGGTGGCTAAGTCGTTAAGCATCTGCCTTCGGCTCAGGGTGTGTTCCTGGAGTCCTGGGATCAGACCCAGCATCGGGCTTCTCTACTGGGAGCCTGCTTCTTTCTCTCCCACTCCCCCTGCTTGTGTTCCCTCTCTCGCTGGCTGCCTCTATCTCTGTCAAATAAAAAAAAAAAGAAAAGAAAAGAAAGGACTAGGGGTACAAAGAGAAAGAAAATACAGATCCTCCCTCAAGGAAGTCTTAGTTTATTAGGGAAGATCAATATATAAACAAGTACTTGCAGGATATTTTAAACGCAGTTATTAAATCTATCATTATATTATAATTACTTCTATAACTATGTTATTTCTCCCAAGACATTATAAACTCCTGAGGGCAGGGGTTCTGCCTACTCAAGTGGTATCTGAGAGTAGCTAGTATAGTCCCTCGCCAATGGTAGATATTCAGTAAGCGTTCAAGATCTAATTCTACCCTTAATTAAACTGAATTCATTGATATTTTTCCACATAAAACATCTTTTCTAACATGCTGAACTAACTAAAAAGATCTTTTTATATCATTATGGTTCTGTGACTATACTCCTTGTCGGAATAACTAGTGTATGGGGTACTCTGCTCTTATGTCTTCAACATTCTTGGTCTTTGTCTCCCCACCTTCTGTGCTCTGACCCAACTTACATGTTCCACTCATGGGCTCCACTTTCGTCTAGGTCTCAAAGTGCAGATCACCCTCAGTCCTCACACCCTAGTCTACCAAAATCCTCTACCAATGGATCACAAGACCTCCAGTTCTATGACAGCTCCAGTGATGGGAGACACAGTTGTTACCTCTCTGCTTCCATTCCCCCCCATAACCTAGTCTATTCAGAGCTGCCAGGGAGTCCTGTATCTCCAATCACGAAAGCAATTTCTGGCATGTAGCAATTAAATGAAAGAATGAATTATAAGGCAGTCTTTTTCATTTCTAGACAGTTCTAATTGTTGTTCAAGCTTATAAAATTATAGAGTAGGAATATACTTCAAATAATATTCAACTGGCTTCATTATAAAAGTACAATCTGCACACGGTAAAAAATTAAAATGTTACAGGAAGGTGTCAAATGACTGTAAGAGGGACCTTCTCACTCCAGCCTAAATGAGATTTCCTCTATGAGTAAATTATGATTCTATTTTTCCCTTTACTCACTCTACTCCTAAATAATATCATACGGTAAATTTGGTAATATAGGCAAATTATCATCTTGGTAAATCTGACAGAAATGAATAGGCGTGATTGGGTTACTTCTACCTCCTTTCTCCTCTGTGGATCTGTCCATCTTCAAGGAATAAGCTGTCCAGTGGTTCTCCAGGGTGGATGCTTCCGCAGGTGGTAAAAGATTGGAATAGGAAGATATGGGTAAATTTGTCTCTTTCTGGGATTCAGTTAGCCAGTCTATTTGAATTTCACACTCTGCAACTTACTCCATCCTGACCCAAATCTATACGAAAGTAAGGTGGCTTTTTCCTCCATCATTTTTTTTTCTCAAAAGACTAATGGCTTTGGTGGGGAAGAAGAAATCTATTTATTAGAAATCTCTTTGGAGACTCTCAACAATGATAATCACTCAATTCCAAACATGAGTTCTACTTCTGAGTTAAAGGCTCACATGTACTTGCGTTCATTTCCAGAAAAAAAAAGTATATAAATGTATATACACACATTTATATTTATACCACTATTTATACAAGTAGGGTCAGTAGGGTCACATTATCCATTCTGTTCATTGTTATGATTTTACACTGAATATTATATCTTGGAGAGCTTTCCACAGTCGTCCATATAAATCTACTTTAATATTTTTTATTTATTCATTTATTTTTAAAAAGATTTTATTTATTTATTTGACAGAGAGAGAGAGCCAGCGAGAGAGGGAGCACAAGCCTGGGGAGTGGGAGAGGAAGAAGCAGGCTCCCAGCGGAGCAGGGAGCCTGATGCAGGGCTCGATCCCAGGACCCTGGGATCATGACCTGAGCCGAAAGCCGGCACTTAACAACTGAGCCATCCAGGCGCCCCTTAGATTCACATAGTGTCATAGTGTGTCATTATTGTATAATGGGCTCCAGTTAATTGACCCACTGGATAAAGCATCCATTCCATTGCTTTCGTTTTGAATGGTCACAGTCTAAATCATAACCTGATATATTTTACCACAGCAATGCCTGACCCGGTTTGTATATTTATCCTTTCCAGCAGTTGCAGGCAGTTCATGCTACAAAATCCTTCCCTACACAACTTCTTTTGTCTTACCTTATTACATGTAGCAATTTATCTCCTCCAAATTATCTTTTCCAAATACCTCCTTTAATCTCTCAAACCTCTGAAACTGTAAAAATATTATAACTAGAAAGATCCCCTCATCAAACGATTTTAATCCCACCCTTCACAGCATCAGAGTAAACAAAGATCTTTTTTAAGGGTAAGATCCAGAACTTAGGCATTTTTGTATTTCTTATCACAGATAGAAGAACATAATAGGTACTCATTTTCTTCAGAAAGAATATCCAAATTCCATAATACAGTGTTTCCCCATCTCTTCTTTGCATTTTTAAGACGGCTATTAATATAGAAAATGTTAATATTGCTGAAAGCATCAGTGAATCTAAAACAGTCACATTTTATTAATTGTAATATCTGTATACATTTGAAACAAATTGTGCACACATCTGGGAGGTGTATACAGCCTACCCACCCCATGCTTTATATCCACAGAGTTATTATTTTAGATCAATATTATCCCCAAGAAAGTCCTACAACTAGAATTTGAACTAAGGATTTACAACTTCATTCTTTAGTCTGTATAACTTTTCAGTAAGGGAATTTAGTAAGGGAATTTCAGTAAAGGGATTTTGAGACTATAAAAAAGGGTACGTACAAATAACAACAATAATAATAGCAGACATTCTTGGACACCATTTTATAATTTTATTTAAGCCTCACTATCAACCTAGGTGTTTTATACTAATACCCACTCGATGAGACAGATTTTACTGTTCTCAGTTCTCTTTTACTGAAGAAGTAAATAAATCGTAGAGATGTTATTGATGTATTATCAAGTGGCGAAACTGAGATTTGCATTTACGTTCATTTGGCTCTTAAAACCCACACTATTTAGATGGGAGAAGAGAAAAGTGAGCTCCCTGTTAAAAAATGTTTTTAAATATTTAAAGGTCTGTTCAAAGAGCTCCATATCTAAAAAAAATAATAATAAAATAAAACAAAAAATGTAAGAGGAAGAAGAACTAGATAAAATCAGAAGTTCCTAGAATTTATGTGAAATTCCATTTGTTTGGAATGCTAGGGAGCAAAGCATGTCTTATAGCTAGGCACTTAAAGAGAGGGTTGGGGCTTTATCTCTTCATGCCTAAATCATTTTAGCAGCAAAAATTTAAATGCCATCAGTGTTTTTCCAAAAAGAGTTATCCATCAACAAATTTTAAGAACATAATGCCTAAGGCACTTTGAATAATAATCTGCATTTGGGAAGGGTCCCTTTAGTCAAAGAATTTTTAAATTGATTGAAAGGATATGCCATACTTTTAGAAAGATTTCTGTATTACAACTGCGGTGGGATAGCAGCTCAGAAGAGTCTCCGGCCACGAGAGACTCTTTCATGGAACAAACGGGTTTTGAACTGAAACTTAGAAGGACGGGCATAAGCAAAGGCATGCAGCAAGATTCAGAGAAGCAACACATGTCTGAAGGACGACTTGAATAGGGCAGCAAGAACATTCTTGAGAGCAAGAGAAGAAAATGTGAAGAGGTTGGTGTTTATTTTTATCCCAGTTAGGATTATGTCTGTTGTCTAGCAGACATCTTTGGCTTTTCCTTCTCCATCATCCTTGGACTAGGTCCAAGAAATTGAAAGTAATTTTTGTGTTAGGATAAGCAAAACACCAGAAAGTTAGCTAAGTTATAAAAATTACAACGGACTATTACTCAGCCATGAAAAAGAATGAAATCTTGCCATCTGCAATGACACGGGTGGAGCTAGAGAGCATTGTGCTAAGCAAAATGAGTCAGAGAGAGACAAATACCATATGATTTCACTCGTGTGTGGAATTTGAGAAACAAAACAAATGAGCAAAGGGGAAAAAAGAGGGGGGGTGGCAAACCAAGAATTAAACTCTTAACTATGGAGAACAAAGTGCTGGTCACCAGAGGCGGGCTGGGTGTGGGGCATGGGTTAAACAGGTGATGGGGATGAAGGAGGGCACTTGTTGTGGGGAGCACCAGGCGATGTATGGAAGTGCGGGGTCACTATATTTTTGTACACTTGAAACTAATATTACACTGTATCTGAACCAACCAGAATTTAAGTTTTAAAAAAGGATTACAAAAAAAAAAAAGAAAGAAAGAATTATACAGCTAACATAGGCATTTAAAAATTCTATTCAGGAAAAAAGAGTTATATTCACCCAGGTCACCTAGACAGGCGGATACACTAATCATATCACTTGGATGATTACTGTAATTCCCACATCTTTGAGTTTATGTAGCACAAGTTTATAATACAAGTATATTTGGGGAATTAAAAAAAAAAATTCCATAACCCTTTCCAAACCTAACCACAAACGACTTTCGGATTTTATACTGTTCTGCATTATCCATGCACCCACTCCTATCTAGAGTGTCGATTTTGGAGATCTGTCTGCATATTAACAATGAAAATGTTTCCCAAAAGAAACAACAAATAGCTTTTTCCTAACAGCACCACTGTGTTTTTATATCATTATCAAGCAACTCTTTTTTTTAACGTACAGTTTTGTGAAACATTTGCGTGCAGAATAGTTTCTTTTTGGCTTCCCATGCTGCAATAATTAGAAACAACGGTCAGTTCAGGAGAGCCTGAGGTAATCCTGGCTTTCTGGAAGCAAACTCAGAGGTACCATTAGGGCCCTCAGATGTCAAAACATGAGAGCCGAGCTCAGGAGCCAGAGGCACAACTCTTGGCTTTGTTTTCTCGGTTAATGGGGGCCACGTGGGTGTGCATTGGGTGGTGTACCGGAGTGGGAATATGTTTTGCTTACAAAAACAAAACAACTACAAAACTACTTTTCTTTGTGGAGAGAAAGTTTTACTTCAGATTTCTGCTTATCTTGGCACAGGAAACCAGGCCAGGTTTACCAGGGAATCATTCACAACGCTGGCATTATGTACCTACCCGATCTCACAAAGCACATTTCAGAGGCCCAGATGGGAGCACTTCATCACCCGTGTGTAACCAGGGGATAGATGGCGCCATGCCTCATGTTCCTTTCTCCTGTTGACATTTATTGACTTAGGCCTTTGAAATGTCCTCAGTCTCCAGCCACAAAATCAGACTCCTATTTGTGTCAATGTCGAAGTACGTTTTTGAGTTGGAGAATCATGCACTTCTGCCCTTTCTTGCTTTTTTCCCCAGCATAAAAAATTTAAAAGCGTCACCCTATGAGGCATTCAACATTGTTGCTGTCAAAATAAATGTTGTATGATTCCTTTTCAGGATTATTTATTGAACTGACATTTCACTCTTTCCTTCCTCTTTCAGAAATGATAAAAGAGTGTGACATGAAGACTCAGATAATACATGATACCATGAAATATACATTTATTGATCTAGCCTATTAAATGCTGACAGGCTGAATACACAATTGGACTATGGCCAGCCTACATGACAACAGAACTCTGACCCACAAGCTGTGCAGAACAGTGAGGACGCGGTAACTGTTAGCTTTCTTCATTTGTGCTCCTACTTCCAGCTCAGAACCAACCACAGAAAGCCAAATATGCTTCCCTAATCAATTACATAGAACACCCTACTTCTATTAGTTGGCCATCAGCTTCCCCAGGACTACAACCTCCCATTAAGATGTACTTGAAATCTTCCCTTTTTCATTATAAAGTTTTGCTACTCCCTAGCCTGCCTTTGAGTCTAGACCAAATTTAAATGATGGCTGACTCCCTTGCTATAGCAAACTCTGAGTAATTAGCCTCTGTATTTTCTCATTTGAATTGTTTTTGTTTATGTCTACAATGTTTCCTCTCAAGGCCTTAATCATCCCAACATACGGTTGAACAACCCTATAGATACCTTAAAACTTGCATTAGGTTTTGAAAGTAACTTTCAGACACCAAACATATACCAGCCTTGTCCTAGAAATAATCAGACCAAAGGTCGTGAGAGACATAGTAGCTGAAATGTATCTTTATGACTCTGACTTGTGCTACTGGGTTCTACTTAAATGTTACTATCAGATGTTTATTTTGGGTTATACAAAAAACAAAAAACACAACCCCCCCCCAATAACCCAACAACAACAAAACAACCGCAACAACAAAACAAAAATTTAAAAATATACTCTTCAAAAATCAAAGTCAGTATGTGTGTCAGGAGCTGTGGTTTAATGCTTCTTGACTACTTCTAATTCTATATTGCCAGAATTTCAATTAGACTACAACACAAGGATGTTTTGCTAAAGGTTTGCTCATTCTTTTCTTCAGTTATCCCTTGATGTGGCGTTTTTTTCCATTGGTCTTGCCCTAGTCATAAAATTCTAGTATCCGCAATATAACTCTCAAGTTTTATTAACAGATCATGTTCATTCTCAGCAGGAGTTGTACTCAGTGAAAGTTTGATGTAGTTCAATTCTTTGCTCTGGCACTCATGATCTCTTCTTGTGTCCTTTAACCTGCCCTGTCTTCATATTTTCTCTGCTTTCTATTTGAAAGCCGGCTCTTAAAAGATCTGATAGCTACGTGACATTGAGGTGTGTATGACTGAAAATGTTGATTACGGTAGACTATAATATGTTGTTATATATGAGAAGAAACAAAATATCTTTAGGGCTTTTGTCTCTGTGTTTAGTAAGAACTCAAAAAATATGTTTTGAGTGTGCAAATGAATGAATATAATAACTTATGTAAATATCTAACTATTGGGACTTTCATAGTTTTGTTGAATTGAAAGAAAAGAGTTTCTAGCACCCCATGTATAATGTTATGTAATCTTCAAATTTGTTCGGGAATAAAATCAGATAAATTCTGATTCAGAAGACTCTTCTGTGACTCAGGGCATATTATTTATTTGTAGATTTGTAAATATTAGAAGTACCCGTCATTTGTAGGTGATTATATCTATAGTGGGTCTTGACTAGTTATATTAATGAAAGAACCAATATTTAAGAATAAGAGAAGGGCCATATGCACCCAAATGTTCATAGCAGCGTTGTCCACAATAGCTAAATCGTGGAAGGAACTGAGATGCCCTTCAACAGATGACTGGATTAAGAAGTTGTGGTCCATATATACAATGGAATATTACTCAGCTATCAGAAAGAACGAATTCTCAACATTTGCTGCAACATGGACGGCACTGGAGGAGATAATGCTAAGTGAAATAAGTCAAGCAGAGAAAGACAATTGTCATATGATTTCTCTCAACTATGGAACATAAGAACTAGGAAGATCGGTAGGGGAAGAAAGGGATAAAGGGGGGTGATCAGAAGGGGGAGTGAAGCATGAGAGAATATGGACTATGAGAAGTAAAATGAGGGCTTCAGAGGGGAGGGGATGGGGGAATGGGATAGACTGGTGATGGTTAGTAAGGAGGGCACGTATAGCATGGTGCACTGGGTGTTATACGCAACTAATGAATCATCGAACTTTACATCAGAAACCAGGGATGTACTGTATGGTGACTAACATAATATAATAAAAAAACATTAAAAAAAAGAATAAATAAAAGGGTAAATGATCTTTAAATATTTATATTAGCCTTTCAGGGGTTTGCTAGTGTATTTTTAAATGGAGTTAAAATTGGGGTACCTGGATGGCAGTCAGCTACGGGTCCAGCTCTTGGTTTTGACTCAGGTTGTGATTTCAGGGTCCTGGGATCAAGCCCTGTGCTGAGCCCACATTGAGCCCCGCACTGAGCGTGGAGTCTGCCTTCTCTGCCCCTCTCCCCCACATGCCCTCTGCTTTCTCTCTCTCTCTCTAAAACAAATAAATAAATCTTTAAATAGAGTTAAAATCTATCAAGCTTAGAACCCTAACTCTTAGAAAAATTTTAACCATGCTTTTCAGATTTAACTGTTTAGGTGTATCACCCTGACTTTGCCTTAGCAGCATCCATTATCTTCTTCAGAAATGCGCTGTATCACCTCTGAGATGAGTGTAAAGAACCAAAGTATAAAACAGTCTCAAGCTCTTTCTTTCTCTTTGCCAACTGGAGAAGTGCTTGTATTAGCTTGAGAGCAACTTGTATTTATTGAATTACTAAATGAAGCAGGCTAATTGCTGTTGGTAAGAAATTGAAAAAAAAATTTTTTTTTCAGTAATAATATACTCAGAAGTTATAAAATTATAGAACTCCAGACATGGAAACATTTGGAGATAATCTGATAGAGATCCTTCAGTTCATGGTAAAGGAAGTAAAGGACAATTGAGAATTGATTGGACATTGAAAACTGAGAGATAAAACATGGAGGAAGCCAGGGGTGAATATCTCTAATCAACTCCTGCTTAACCTATTGGAAAATTTCCCAGTGGCCTGAAAGGCTCAGAAATTTGGACTCTTTCTTTTACTGCAAAGGGAATAGATGAAAGGATTCTCACTTGCCATTTCTTTTAACTATGTCTAGATTTGGCCCAATAATATAAAACATGTTCATTTTGCCTTTGTGTTGTGACACAAAGATTTTGATGGTAAAGAAATGTGGGGGGATTTGAAATTTTTTAAATTCAATTAATTAACATATAGTGCATTATTAGTTTCAGAGGTACAGTGATTCAGCAGTTGCATATAACCCCAGTGCTGATTACATCAGGTGCCCTCCTTAATGCCCGTCAATCAGTTGCCCCATCCCCCCACCTACCTCCCCTCCAGCAGCCCTCAGTTTGTTTCCTAGAGTTAAGAGTCTCTTATGGTTTGTTTCCCTTCCGATTTTGTCTAGGGATTTGAAATTTTTTGCAACCATGAATCAAGCATATAGAAGACTTGCTTGGAAATAATGTTAACAAAAACATATTAACATTGACACATTTTATTTTAATTTTTTTATTGAGATGTAGTTTACATATAACATTATATTTGTTTCAGATGTACAACATAATGATTCAATATGTATATATATTGTGAAATGACCACCACAATAAGTCTAGTTAACATCCATCACCATACATAGTGAGAAAATCTTTTTTCTTGTGATGAGAATTTTTAAGATTTACTCTCTTAGCAACTTTCAAATATGCAATACAGTATTATTTTAGTCACCATGCTGTATATTACATCCCCAGGACTTATTTTATAACTGAAGTTTGTACCTTTCGACCTAATTTACACATTTTGCCCTCCCCCCATCTCTGACAATCACCACTCTGTTATCAGTATCCATGAGCTCAGTTTTTTGTCTGGTTTTGGGGTTTTTTTAGATTTCACAGATAAGTGAGATTATACAGTATTTTTCTCTGACTAATCTCACTTGGCATAAGGTCCTTAGGGTCCATCTATGTTACAAACGTCAAGATTTCCTTCATTTTTGTGACTGAATAATATTCCATTTTTTATATATACCACATCTTCTTTATCCATTCATCCAATGATGATCACTTAGGTTATTCCCATATCTTGGAGGATTTTGAATAACGCTGCAATGGGACATGGGACTGCCAATATCTCTTCAGGATCGTGTTTTCATTTCCTTTGAATACAGACCCATAAATGGGATTGCTGGATGATATGGTAGCACTAATTTAAGTTTTCTGAGAAATCTCCATCCTATTTTCCATAGTGGCTGCACCCATCTACATTCCCACTGACAGTGCACAGAGTTCCCTTTTCTCTACATCCTCATCAGCATTTGTTATTTTCTGTCTTTTTGATAATAGCTGTTTTAACAGGTATGAGGGAATATCTCATTGTGCTTTTGATTTTCATTTCCCAGATGATTAGTGATGTTGAGCACTATCTGCTTTGGAAAAACGTCTATTCAGGTCCTCTGCCCATATATATTTTTTTAATCAGTTTTGTGTGGGTGTGTGTGACACTTTTTTATATAGTGAGACAAAGTAGTGATCTCTCTTAACCTCCTCTTCAATGTAAAAGAGAGGATGGATGTAGTGAAAAGGTTCTGTCAACATTAGAGAGATGAGAGGAAGAAATGTGAGCTCCTGAGAATAATAACTAGGTGAATTTAGGTCCAATGCCTAGTATTTACAGGGCAGACCATTCAAAGCTGTTAATTGAGTAAAATGGGTGATTAAAAATAGTATTTTCACAATAAAAATATTTTGAACTCCTTCAAAATGAATGCCATGGAAATTTCTAGAGTGATGTTAGCTTTTCCATAATGATTGATTTGTAACATCGTCTCTCCTTTTGCTATATCTCTCTAAGAAGCCTGAAATTCTCCCGAAGACATTATATCAAACAACATTGTTAAGGAGATAGCTAAAACAAAGAAGGGGGGGAAAGGGAAAGAGATCATTTAAAGATAAGTAATTATTTAATCATTAATACCCCAGAATTAGATACATTTCTAAAGGAGGAGGAGAGTCACAGGATAGGATGGAAGGGGTATATTCTCTCCTGAAAAGATAAGTTGGAAATCTGTTTCCTGAAAATTTATCTTGGTTAATGTGCTATATAGTTCCATGTCATATTAATGTGCTATATATTGTGGAATTCTCCAGAATACCATACTCAAATATACTAAGTGATAGGAGGAGAAGATAAGTTAACCGAACTTGGACTCAAGAGTAAAATTCAGAAGAGAAAAAAAAGAATTAATGGAAACTTATTGGCAATCACCAGAAAGCTGTTCAAAACTTTCCTCCTTTCAGTCCAGATAAATGGAACACTTTACTGGTTACCTAAAAGGGAAAAAAATCAACTTCTGTGGTTCATTTTATAGTTTTGTGCACAAAGTGAACTTTTAAAAACATTCTTATTCATCTGTGAGGTAGCTATTTTTCACCTCTTTTTTCTCACTGTAGTCTTAAAGCATCCACCTTGGAGAAAAAAAAAATCAGTTTTGTATGCCAGTGTTCCAATGTGCTCAAATACATCTAAGAAATCTAATTTTTTAGGGCTTGCAGCCCAGGACTGAGGGTTATAGAGCAAAAGATTGAGACTATATTGCCCTGATTTTCAGTTCTTTAGGTGTACAGGATGATCTGAATGGATCAAAGGGCCCCTGTAGTAACCATGCAGGAGACAGACACACTATGTGAAATCCATCACTCATAAGCCAAGTGTCCGTTGTGAGCATGGCTTATTCTAGGTGTCAAATGATCCAACCAGCCTTGGGAGATGCTATCAGTTTTGATGACAGGTTGGTTAAATAAATTTAGAAAACCCAGGTTAGCACACAAACTTCAAATGTTTCAGACTTTCACAAAGATTATGCTCTCCTGAGAAAGTTTCTTCACCCTTCTCTAATGAAAGAGGATAATACTACAAAGGTATTTTGCCCTATTGAATTGTAAAATTATTAAGATCCTTAGATCTGAAGTTTCTCACCATTGTAAAAAAAAAAAGTATTTGGAAAGAGAGATTCACACTCAAAAATACTTGAAATAACTTTGCAGGTAGGAAAAAAAGAAAAAGAATGCTTACCTAGATATATGTGACCTTATTATCCATAATAAATGTATGAATTCATATGAAGTTCAAGAAGAGATAATAGTAGATTATGGAACGATTTGATTCAAGTTCTATAACAGAAATATTGAATAAAAGAACATTTAGTTTACTGTTAAATATTCTGTGCAAAGAGAATGGCATTACAAGAGCATAATAGAGAATAAGTTCACAGTATGGTTAGAAAGCTATGAATTATTTGATATAGAGAATAGATTGAAAGAACTCCCACTAAGAATGAAAGCAAGATTACATCTGCAGGACCCTTATATAATAAGGTCATGATAATTTTGGTCTTGGACAGAAAAAAGAAAAGTCTTTAAAAAGAGAGGCACTATTACTGATATGAATTTTATTTATTTTTTTAAAGATTTGGGTTTTTTTAGAGAGAGTGTGTGAGCAGGGGGAGGGGCAGAGGAAAAGGGAGAGAAATCCTCAAGCAGACTCCCTGTTGAGCATGGAGCCCTTCGTGGGGCTCGATCCCAGGACCCTGAGGTCATGACCTTATCCAAAACTAAGAGCTGGGTTCTTAACTGACTGAGCCACCCAGGCGCCCCTGACTGATAGGAATTCTAGAAAAATCATTCAAGTGATAGAATAGATTAGAAGGAAATGAGATTGAAAGAGGGAGATCAGTTGAGAAATTTTTGCAATAAATATGGGCGTTGAATTATAAGGTCTTAAACTACGAGAATAGTAAAGAGATATAGGAAAGGTGATGCATGTAAGAGTTGATAAAATGCAATTTACAGGTCTTTCTGATTGTTTGGTTGTAAGAGGTAAAAAGAAAGTGAGGAAACTAGAGTGACTCTAATGTCATGCTTGGGGAACTGGGTGGATGGCCATACTTGAGAAAGATGTTGATTTTCATTATGAAAACATAAAATTCACAGTGCTTGGGCTGTAGAGATATCCAGTAGATAGAAATACAAACTAAGGGAAAAAAATCTGTGGTGGAGATTGAGTTAAAAACCACTAACATATCTACAGTTGGGAAAAGCAATGGGCATGAATGAAATTATCCAGCAAGAGACTATAAAGTGAAAAGGAGCCACATCAGAGGAGTGGAAAAGAGGTCGTAATGGAAGAAAATAGGATGCAATAAAGAAAAACTAGAAGAAAGTAATGGGCCAATGCTACACATAGGTCAAATAAGATAAAATTGATTACTTTCCCGTTGGTTTCAAGAGTAGAAGTTGTCAGGGACAGTTTCACCAGAGATTGTGGAAGGCTAAAGTATGAAGTGAAAAGTAATATCACAAGTACCTAATTAAGAGAATTAAATGCACTGATACACATAGAATAAATGCCTGATATATTGCAACTACTCACTGAGCATTAGGGATGTAACTATTATTGAGTAACTTGGCTGAGAAGTGTGGAGCAGTTTAAGATGATAGAAGGAATAAAGTAGAACAGAGTATTTTGGCTTTTTAGTTGTTTTTCAGGTTTTTGTTTTTTTGTTGTTGCTGCTGTTGCTTAAATTAAGAGGGACTTGATGTAAGAAAAAAATATTCAGAAGGGAAGAAGAGGGTAGAGGTGGAAAAATGGTATAATTAATGAGTTGGTGGAAATAATTAAAGTTGTTGGAAGGGGATGGGATCCAGAGCTAAGTTGAAATTATCTTGAAGAAAAAATAGAAAGAATGTCTTTGCATTGAGCTGGGAAGGAAGGAGAGATGGTTGAACAGAAAGAAAAATGTTTGAATATGGCTACTACAGGAAACTGAAGTTCCTCTCTCACATGGCAACCTCCACTGTCCATATGGGGTCATGAGTAAAACCAAGACAGAGAAGGTATCACAGCAGCCAGAAGACTTTTAAATTTACTCAAAAGTGTTGGAGTTCAAAATTACCAGAGTATCTTTTGCCAGAAGAAAAGAGTGGCTTAGCTAACAGCCTTGGTCTTCTTTCCTCTGTCTGAGAGAAGAGCACACCAGAGAAAACTCATTTGTATAATCATTAGGGCAACTTCACATATCAAATGCACTGACCCATATACATATGACAGCTATTTTCCAGTTGACAAAAGCCTCTCGCTAAATGCCTCTCTGCCTTCATTTCAGACACTTGTGTTCTCTAAGCTTTATTTAATCACCATTATTATATCTCTTCCCAGAGCCGTCTATTATTTTTCTTTTTGCTCCTCATTATCTATTTTAGCAGAGATCTTTAAATCTTGTTTTTATTTTCCTAGTAGCTTACGAAATATCTGTCTTTTGGGGGAAGGGGGTTGCCGCTTTGCTTATAGATATTCTTCTCTAGTCAAGCAGCAGCTATTTTACAGTCATGTTTGAAGGAGACTGTTCCCCATGTATTATTATGTACGCTTTGCTCTCTTCAGGACAAGCATAAGGTTTTTAGTCTGAGCTTACATACACCTGGATGATGCTTCTAGAAAAAGAGAAAGTTTGAGTCAGTACAAAAGAGACTCTCATTTTATCAGACATATTAAAACATACAGAAATTACTCTGGTTATCTTACCAAGTTTTACTATCCATTGCTAACTCAGTGAAGTCTTTGAAACAGAGAACATTACTTTTTGTCTACTGATGTACCTTGAAAGGTAACTGAAGCAATTATTGTTTGAAGCCCCTGTGAAGAGCTATGTCTTGGGATGCCTGGGTGGCTCAGTCAGTTAAGCATCTGCCTTCAGCTCAGGTCGTGATCCAGGGTCCTGGGATCTAGTCCTGCATCAGGCTCTTTGCTCTGCAGGAAGCCGGCTGCTCCCCTGCTTGTGTGCTCTCTCTCTCCCTCTCTGACAAATAAATAAATAAAATCTTAAAAAAAAAAAGAGCTATGCCTTCCTCGGCAAGAAACCACTTTTTTTTTTAAAGAATTTATTTATTTATTTGACACAGAGAGACAGCCAGCAAGAGAGGGAACACAAGCAGGGGGAGTGGGAGAGGAAGAAGCAGGCTCCTAGTGGAGAAGCCTGATGTGGGGAACGCTGGGATCACGCCCTGAGCTGAAGGCAGACGCCTAATGACTGTGCCATCCAGGTGCCCCAAGAAACCACTTTTTAACAATAAACTTTGATAGTGACTTCACAGAGGCAGCTAAGGAAGATATAAAAGAAACATAAGATTATAACTTTTGTTTTCATGTCTCAATCTAAAGAAAAAAGAGACTATAAAAATTAGCTTATCTGTACAAGAACATATATAAAAGACATTTTAGAGGCTATGTAACACAAGTTCTTGAGTATCCCAAAGTAGTAGTTAGAATTATTTCCTAAGGACGTGAAGTTTGAACAAGGTAGAAACTGAAGAGAAAAGTATGAATTGATAGAGACTAAGTGACAAAGACACAAGAATAATGAACAGTAGAGAATAAATTTGTTTTATTTGATGTTATAGTAGTTGATATGAGGACTCAAGAAAATAAAGTAGGGGGGTAGTTAAGAAGCTCAAGGGTGCGTACTAGGTAGACGGGGCAATGAGAATCCACTGGTATGTCTAGTATGAGTGATCCAAATAGAATTTGAGGAAAATGATTCTCACTTTAAGAATAGAATAAATTGAAAAGATGGTAAGTTAGAAGTTAAGAAAGTGAACCACTAGGTGGTGGATATCAAATGGCTGTCACAAATGTGAGGCAACTATTAGAAATGAACTTGGAAACTGACAGAAAAAGCATGGAGACCATTGTTACCTGATATTTGTGGAAGAAGGATCTACAAGATGGATGATGAGTGGAACATGGTGATAAAAGTTGGAGTTCACTCAATCATTTCTTCCTTCCTCCATTCAATGACTTATTCTTCACTTATCCAATCCTTAATTAACTAAGAAAATTTTAGATACTACAAAGAGCAAAGGATTTGAGTAAGATGACAAAGAGTGAGTGTTGACTCCTGACTACATATAAGTCTCTCTCTCTTTAAATTATTATTACGTTCAATTAGCCAACATAACATGTAAGTCTCTTTAAAATAGTCTGAAGCTTGGTTTCTTCATCTATATTGTGTTAAAGGTAAAATTTTTCAACACGTAAGGATAAAATTAGATATTTGTAATAATTCACACATAGTTGAAATGCATTTCAACATATGTAAATTCCAGTTTCCATATAAACATAAGATTCGTGAAAATATTTTGAAGAGCATAGACTCCCAAATAAAATTGGTGTATGTTACTCTTGTTATTTCATTACATACTCTGGGCACAGCATGACAGTAGGTGTTGAAGGGAAAGTAAAGTAGGATAAAATTTGTTCTCTGCTCTTAAGGGACCCAGGATAAATGTATATAAAACAATTGAGCAGGAGTGCAAATCACTATCTGATTAAGAGCAGCAAAGAGACATACAGGCAATACATGCTCACAGTTTTAAGGTCTGCGCTCCTTGGAAAGGGCATATTAGGAGTCGGGACTTGAATTAAGGATTCAAGTACAAATAGAGTTTAATTAGGTAGATAAATTGTAAAATATGATGATCTTGAAGATCTTCCTTAAAAGCCTTCAGGAATGGGACTTGTTTATCTTTTTTAAAAATTTCATTTTCAAGACTAATCAAAAAATGGATATTTACACCATCTCAGAAAGTGTAACAAAAAGTATCATCGGGTGTGACTCAGACTGAATATATCTACAGTTTGATAAAGACTTAAATCAGAACTGGTCATCCAAGTTAAAGTCATTAACTGATACCATCTCATTCTTGTCCTGACAGAAGCATAAAGAAGAGCCTTTATCAGAAATAGAATGCTACATTCCAATAGAAATGTCAGAATGAAATCTTCTAGCATGAGGCACAGTGCACTTTAAATCATAAAACATTAGTAGAGACATGGTGTCATCACAGAAGTTTTACTGTAAGAAAATTAGTGTTCAACTTTTAATTAAGAATGATTTCAAAAACGCTTAGTGACTCAGTTAAAACAAGTTCGCTACTTACATGGATAGCATTGTTCTCCAACGTACTGTTGAGATTATGGAAGGACTCATCACAGGAGCTCAGTCTTACTGTGTCTCTGAGCAACAACTTCCCTTGTCGTTCATCTGACAAGTTCGCAGGAAAACTTTGTTTAAGATTGAACTCCACTGTTTTTCATTTAAAAAGAAATTGAGAGACCAGTAAATTGTTCTCTGTTCTCTACTGAGTTATTATTACAGTACGTAGCTAGCTATTTTCTCTCTGTTGATACTGCAAGGAGACCATTTCTTCTTAGGAAATCATGACTAGAATTTAATATTTTAAAGTAACGGTATGTTTTGTTTGTTTAAAAATGCAGGAAAAAAATTCTTCTAAAATAAGTCTATTGTGCTATAGTTCAAGGGTACAGTGAATAACAAAATTCTTCTTAGCTAAGAAGAAGCATGAGCATTTATTTGGTACTTACGACATGCTGTGTACTATATTAGGGCACATTGTTTCTTGTTAGTTCAGGTTTCTGCCTAAATATCACCATATCAGAGAGCTCTACCTTACTCAACTCCTCCACTGCTAACTCTTGATCTCCCTTCCTATTTTATTTTATGCATAAGACTTTTTTTTTTACCAATTAATGTAGCATATGTAATTTGCTGAATTACGTATCACCTGTCCACTCCCTCTAAGAGCTATCATAGGAAGCCACATGTGGCTAATTTTTATTACAGATTCTTCTTAACAATAAAAGCAATTAGGTGTATCATACAGCACAATATTAGCTGGATGAATGCACAGCAGATGAACATCAGTTGCATCATAGGATCATGGTTAATTAATCAAAGTTATGGTTTCAATATCCAGGTACGCCAATTAGTTCCGTAATCCGGGACAGTTATGGAGTATATTCTTAAAGGTGTATCATAAAATTGTACCATTGACACAAAAACACAAGGAACGTCAGCCAAATCTTATGAGGCAACACTGTCCTTGTTTTATTACACAAAAAGTTCTAAAATAAACACTTTTCCAACATTGTAAGAATAATCTATCCATTATATTCGTATAATAATATAATTATGAATTAGGATGGGTGGTTCTATTTTCTGCATTAATTCTCCTACAGGATGTTTTGTTTGGGGGGACATTTGACTCTAGTGAGAAACAACGGAAGTAGTAATAAGGAACTGGCTCCAAAAGAACTCTACAAATATTATCTCATTTGTTTCTAGGCAACTGAAAGATACTAGTTGTTAATTTGTTCTAACTGATCTTCAAGATCTACAGATTTAATATTTAAACCATTTCTACTGCTCTTTTCAAACTTTTTTTCAACTTTATTTACATGTTCTCTTAAGAGGAATACAGCATATGCTCCTCATCTACTAATATTTAGACTGTGAAAAGAGAACAGAAGCCACTTAAAACTGGCAAACCTTCCCTGACAGCATATCCGGCTCCCCCTCTCTCCTGCTCACACTGTAGACGAGACCTTTAATCAGAACTAGCAGCCAATGGTTGTGAACAGTGACTGTCAAACACTACACGTGCAGGGAGAGTGTGTCACCAAAGATCTGGGTCCCAGGAAAAGAAACTAGCCAACCAGAGAACTAATCCTGCAGAAAGAGTAGAAAATAACACAAACAAAAAGTTAAATGAAGTATAACAGATCTCCTAATGAGATTTTGAGTAGATATTAAATTCATGAAAATGAAATAACTCAAGATAAAGAAATTAAAATATTTTTAAAGTCTCATTAGTCGTTCTTAATCACAAATACGGATATAGCTAAAGAAAGAAGTAGTTTGCTGGAAATGAACGTGAAGTTTTTTTCCCAGTACAAGGTGCAAATATATAGATGGCTAGTGTTAAACAAAATGTCACAAACATAAAAGACAGAATCGCAAGCTCGAAAACCCATATGAAAGTATATACAGAATTCAAACTAGAGAAGGCAGAGGAGTAAATAATAAAATAGAAAAAAAATTCTATGCACAGTAAGGATGTAGCTATTTAAATAAAAATGCTCTTTAAATTATGGGAGCAAGAGTTTAAAAAAAAAAAGAAAAGAAAAAAAAGAAAGCAAGAAAGCAAGCACGAAAGAAAAAGACCTAGCTAGAATTTGCCTAGCTAGCCTGCACTGTAAACTAATCCCTTTCAATAAACCTCTAAATATATAACTCCCACTGTTTTTGCTTCCCAGGTTAACTACTGACTGATACAAATTTTGGTACCAAAAGTAGTTATAGAGAGGAGACAGTGGTAGGCCGAATAATGACACCCACCTTCCACCAAGATGTCCATGTCCTGATTTCTATATTGATACAGAGAGGACAAAAAGACATTATGACATTATTTTGTGCACCCTCAAACAAGTCAATTTTAAGCCTAAATGAAACACATAATTTCTGAAGAAAATATAGATTTCTAATTTGAAAGCTTGAAAAAGACTAACTTTGCAAATGAAGTAAACAATTATATAAGGGACCCATTAAGAGAAAAATATAGGCCCAAACAGATTCAAGGTAAATTCTAACCTTGAGGGAAGATATTTCAGTTGCTAGATAAATTTTTTTAGAACACAGAAAAAAGAGAAACTTTCCAATCATTTTATATAGCAATACAGTGTTGACAATCTAAACCTAACAAAGATAGCAAAGAAAATAAATTTATAGCCCAATGTCACTTAGAAATATTGAGTCAAAAGTCCTAAATAAAATATCAACCCTTTGACTTCAACATCACATTAAGCAAACAAGTGGAATTTATACCATGAATCTAAGGATAGTTCATTGCTGTATATAATCGTATTACTAAGACTAACAGGAAAACAACATGATCATTTCTATAGACAATGAAAAACAATTTGACAAATTTGAGTAATAAAATCTCCCAAGAAAATGGAATGAATGGTTGTTTCCTCAACTTTTGGATATATAAATACCCAAAAATCCATCATCTTTCCTAAGGTGATTTTTAGGCAAAGATGTCTGATATATCTGCCAGTATTTAACATTCTACTGGAGAAATTAACCAGTACAATTAGATAAAAGAAAACAAATAAAGCATTATAAAACTACATAAAGTTGTCAGCGACATGATAATATATCTGGAAACTCCTAGAATATCAATGATTAAATAATAGCATCATATACACAAATAACAATCAGGCAGAAGATACAGACGTAGGGAAGAGAAGGGCCATATGCACCCCAATGTTCATAGCAGCATTGTTCACAATAGCCAAACTGTGGAAGGAGCTGAGATGCCCTTCAACAGAGGAATGGATAAAGAAGATGTGGTCCATATATACAATGGACTATTACTCAGCCATCAGAAAGAATGATTACCCAACATTTGCAGCAACATGGATGGGAGATTATGTTAAGTGAAATAAGTCAAGCAGAGAAAGACAATTATCATATGGTTTCACTCATTTGTGGAACATAAGGAATAGCAGGGAGATCGTTAGGAGAAAGAAGGGAAAAATGAAGGGGGGGTAAACAGAAGGGGGAATGTACCACAAGAGACTCTGGACTCTGGGAAACAAACTGAGGGTTTCAGAGGGGAGGGGGGTGGAGGGATGGGCTAGCCCGGTGATGGGTATTAAGGAGGGCATGTATTGCATGGTGCACTGGGTGTTATATGCAAACAATGAATCGTGGAACACTACATCAAAAACTAATGATGCCCTATATGGTGACTAACATAACATAATAAAAATTTTTTTAAAAAAAGAAGATACAGTGGAGGGGAAAATAGGTAAAATAGAATGAAAATAGGAAAAACCAAAAAATTTTTTAAACTTATAGAAGAAAGCAATAAAATAGTTCCAAAAGCACAAAATTTGACTTCAGTAAATGGAAAGACACTATCAATAGATTAGTGTTCTCTAAGTTAATTTAAGAATCGAATGCTTCCCCAATCAAATACTAATTAGTTTTGTCCTGGAGGTAGACAAATTGATATTAAACTTGACATAGGAAAAATAAAAATGCACAAATGACTAGGAAAATACTGAAAAAGAAAAGTCATAGGGGAGGAATTATCCCTACAGTATATTAAACCTACTACAATGACTCTATCATTAAAATAACATGATCCTGGTGCCATTAATAGACCAATGAAACAAAATAGAAAGTTGACAAATAGACTCAATGTATGATATAATGGACCTAGAATGTACATATAGAGTTAAGTCAAGTCTCATATTCCTGGGGAAATGAATAATGATGTTAGGGCAACTGGATAACCGTATAAACAGATCAAACTGATTCATTCTCCAGTGCATACATAAAGAACAAATTTCAAAGAAATCGGATATAAAAACACTAAAAAAATTAAAAGAAATTAATCAAGTATTCGGAAAAAACATGGCTGACTTCCTCTATTAACCAAATACAAGACAGGTTTTCTAGGTTCCCTTTAACATGAGTGTGATATATGAAAAAAAAAAAGGTATAGTTAAAATTTTAAAAAGAAACCATCAGGCGGCCCCTGGGTGGCTCAGTCCATTAATCGTCTGACTCTTAGTTTCTGCTCAGGTTGTGATCTCAGGGTCCTGGGATGGAGCCCCGTGTTGGGCTCCATGCTCAACGGGGCTCCCTCCCTCTCCCTGCTCACTCTCTCACAAATGTGCATGCTTAAATAAATAAATAAATAAATCTCAAACAATTAGAAGAAAAAGAAAAGAATATATTAGGAGAAAATAGGGAGGACACTTTTATTATCCTGTGAAAAAGAATATTTTTTTGGCAAAACTTTATAACTATAAAGGAGAAACATACAACTTACATAATAAAAGTCATCATAATAAGGTTATGGTAAAGCAATAAATTGAGAACAATATTTATTACACTTATAACAAGTAATTAATACCCAGAGTATATAAAGGATTCATTTAAGTCAGTGAGAAAATCCAACAGAGAAAATGGGCAAATGCTATGAATAGGCCATTTACAGAAAAAGGAACAAGAAATATATATAAATATGCAATTATACTCATAACTATGGAAATACAAATAAAATAAAATGAAATACTTTAACCCCCTAAAAAGATTAACAATATTTATATTGATGAAGTATGGAAAATATACATACTCATGTTCTGTTGGCGGGAGTATGGAAAGTAAAAAGCCTTTTATAATAATTTCAACAAAATTTAAATATGCATTTCTTTCTATCTGAAGTTCTATTCTTTGTTATCTAGAAGAAATCTAGTATTTCTGTTCACAAGGATACTGTATACCCAAAATGTTCACTGTAGTATTTTTGCAACTTCAAAATAGTTGAAATAACTCAAAGATTGAATAATAGGAAAATAGCTACAGTCTAGGCACGCAGACTACAAAATACACAGTAGCTATTTAAAAATAAGGCATTTAATCTATATCAATGATATGAAGATATCTCCATATATTGTGAGAAGTGAAAAAAAGATGGCCATAAAACAAATAATATAGTGTAGCACTTATGTAATAAAATGAACAATTGTATATAATAGGTGTCTCCACATATGTAAGTGTATTTAAAACCATTTTAAGGATGCACGACAAATGACTCACCACAGCTACTTCAGGTAGGGTAGTAACTGGGGTTTCCTGTTGGAGGCAAAAGAAGGCTGTTCATATTCAACTCTACTTACATTTGCATTTTTCATGTTTTAGGATAATGATAGATCATAAAGTTTAAAAAAACATGTTTTATAATAGTGATTTTTTCAAATCTTCATATAGCGTTCTGATAGTGGTTAAGCTAGCTGGTTTATCGTTCTGCCAGGTCAGAATCACATCCAGTGATTTATTTACTACTTATTCATTTAATTTATTTTGAAATGTCACCACTTGTCACACTGCCCGAGCAGTACTACTCACCTTTCTGTGTGGCTGGTTAGCCCAGTTGGCTGAAGTACAGTGCTAAAAACATGAGAATCAGTATTTTAATATAGTTTTATTTTAGCTCTGTTTCCAGAAAATAGGCTGTGCTGTTAAATTCTACCTCCTTCAAAGATGAGATCAGCCCAGACCATACTCCCATCATGTGCTCCTAGTCTCAGGAAAAACCTGCTTTAAAGGCCATGGCTGCGTACATTGTACTGTAGTTTGGGTAATTTCATGATAATTTATATTGTAAACTTTTTTAAAAATCTGCAAATAGTAAGGAATACATATTTGTTGAAATAGAGGAACTATCCAGAATTATACTAATATAATAATTGGGGAAAGACTTCCAGAACGAGGAAGAGATCCTTGATCACTGGTTTCTTATTAAGTATCAATGCTTGCTCCAAGAGTATGCGGACAGTGGGAGAAGAGATTGTCAAAGGCAGAGTATCCGCTGCGGTGTTTTTTTGTTTTTGTTTTGTTCTGTTTTCAGATTTGTTTCACTCGATTGTCTCTCACTTCCACAGTGCTAAAATGTCTGTCCTCTTACCAAATACATCATAACATGCCACTGTGCTTTTGTGCACACTATTTGTATTGTCAGAAATGCCATTTCTCTATTTTTCTAGTTGGAAACTCCTATTGATTTTTTTTTAAGACTGAGCTCCTATTGTGTGAAGCTTTCAGTCAAGGCAATACTATTCTCTAACGATGCTCTCTGGTGCCTCTATACTTAGGATGTTTAAGTTCCCTGTTTTCTGCTAAATCATGAGCCCTAAGAGTGACATCGGAATCTATGAGGGATTTACATTTCAATCTCTGGTGCCAAATGGCCCCTGGCAAGTAGTCAATCTATAAAGAAGAAAAGTAATTATATTTCAGGCTTATATTACTTAAGAATTAGCTTAATCACTTATATCTTGAAGCTATAAAACCTTGCTAGTATCTTGTCACTGCCACTGGGACTACTGTAGTCACCAAGGCAGTCTAGCTGAGGTATTTGCCTTGTGTTTTCTAAGAAATTAGTCACAATAGGCTTCTACCTTTTGAAATACCAGTGTCTGCTTTGTGAGACATGGCTTAGTCCAACACTGCAGGCCTTTGCCATGCCTTTGAAACTCTCAAAAACCAAATTCAAAACATTATATTAAATGCATTCTTTGTATTTCTCTACCTACCTGATTAAGCAGTTAATCTCTGAAGACAGGAAGTGTCCTTGCAAGGAGTCCGCTGTGCTATCTGAAAGGTTGCTGAAACATCTGTGTCGTACGGTCCACTCTTTTAACCTGTAAACTCCGCGCTTGAATTGTAAGCAACTGAATAGCTCTCTAGTCCTCCAATTTTGAAACCATGAATTTACAATAAATGCTTTTCTAATAAATAATTTATTACTATAGAAATATTCAGAAATAATATAAATGTTCAACTACAGAAAATTAATTCAAGTATGCTATGTGAAAGAATATGGTCCACTCAGTTAAAAATAAGGTTGTAGATCTCTAACTTGTGACTGGAAATAGGCAACATAAAAATAACATAAATATTAAATGATAAGATAGATAATTCTTTTGAAATTCACACTGCATTTTCATTGTTTTCTAATACAAAGACTATATTTGTGCATTATAAGTAGAGTGATACAAAAAAATAAAGAAAAAATCTCAGAAGATATAATTTGGGATGGAGAGAGATATTATGAATTTTATAAACATAGAGGTACTAGTACCAATAAGATCTAACATTTCTGGTGTTTTAATATATATCACTAACTTTTCTAAACAATTTGCATGTATGCATTTAATCCTCACAACAAATCTGAGATAGATACTATTGTTTCCTCTTATATAGAAAAGGAAGTTGAGGCATGGAAAGATTAAGAAAATTGCTTTGAGTTGGAATTCGAAACCAGAAAATCTATTTCCAGAGCCTGAACTCTTAAGCACAAGTCTATGTTGTGTCAGTTGTAACTAAAATGATGAGAGTTCATGAAATCACTCAAGGAGCTTAGGCAGTGGACTAAGGACAAAACTTCGGGGAAACATTACTAAACCAGAGGGAGAAAATGTGTAACCCACAATCAACAGCAACAAAAGAACTGTTAGAGAAATATAAAGAAAACTAGATGTGTGAAGCCAATGAATCCAAGGCAAAAAGGAATTTTTCTAGAAGAATCAATTGCCCTATGCCGCTGAGAGGCTAAAATAGGGATAAAATTGCCCATGGATTATTTTCAGTTGGTAGGGTTTTTTTGTTAGTGTTTTGTTGGAGGGGTGATGAGAGAAGTCAGGCAGCTCTAGTTTGAGGAATATGTGGAAGAAGAGGAAGTGAAAAATTAATATAATTTAATATTTTGCTAAATTGGAATTTAAAAATGACAGATAATAAAGGACAGATAAAATGGTGCCTACAAAGAACATGCTTGGGGCTAATTTTCTTCACTTTCATTTTATTTTATTTGTGTGTGTGTGCTAAAAATACAACATAAGGTCTACCCTCTTAACAAATATTTAAGTGCACAATACAGTATTATTAACAATGTTGTACAGCAAGATGTCTAGAACTTACTCAACTTGCATTGCTGAAACTTTATACTCCTTGAATAGCAACTCCCATCCCCCATCTCCCATGCCCCTGGCAACCACCACTCTATTCTAAGCCTCTCCAGGTTTGTTTTAAATACGTCATATAGGTGAAATCATGCAATATTAGTCCTATTATCACTGGGTTATTTTACTTAGCATAATGTCCTCTAAGTTCATCCATGTTGTCTTGTATTACAGGATTTCCTTCCTTTTTAAAACTGAATGATATTCCCTTGTGTGTATATGCCACATTTTCTTTATCTATTTATCCATCAGTGGACATTTAAGCTGTTTCCACATCTTGGCTATAGAAAGTAGTGCTGCAATGAATGCTAATATGCAGAGAATGCTAATGCCACTTCAAGATCTGGATTTCAATTCTGTTGGATACATTCCCAGAAGTGGGATCGCTGGGTCATATGGTGGTTCTATTTTTAATTTTTTCAGGAACTATCATACTGTTTAACATAGCAGCTGCACTATTTTACATTCTCACCAGCAATATACAAAGATTCCAGTTTCTCCACATCTTTGCCAACCCTTGTCTTCTGTCTTTTGGTGATAGCCAGTCTAACAGGTGTGAGATGATACCCGATGTGATTTTGATTTGCATTTCCCTGCTTAGTGACATTGAACAACTTTTCATATACCTGTTGGCCATTTGTATGCCTTTTTTTTTTTTTTGAGAAATGTCTATTCCAGTCTTTTGTCCATTTGTGAATTGAGCTATTGTTGATGATGATGATGATGATGATGCTATTGAGTTGTAGGAGTTCCTTATATATTTTGTAAATTAACTTCTTATCAGATAGATGATTTGCAAATATTTTCTCTCATTCCATAGGTTGTCTTTTCACTCTGTTGTTTCCTTTCCTGTGCAGAAGCTTGTTAGTTTAGTGTGGTCTCACTTCTCTCTTTTTGCTTTTGTTGGCTGTGCTTTTGGTGTCATATCCAAGAAATCATTACCAAAATCAATGTCATGAAGCTTTTCCTTTGTTTTCTACTAGGAGTTTTGTAGTTTCAGATCTTGTACATAAGTCTTTAATGAATCTTGAGTTAGTTTTGTGTTTGGTGTAGGATAAGAGTCCAATTTCATTCTTTTGTATGTGGATAACCAGTTTTCCCAGAATCATTTGCTGAAGAGACTATACTTTCACCATTGTATATTTTGGTAACCTTGTCAAAAATCAGTTAGCCATATCTGTACAGATGTGCTTCTAGAGTCTCTATTTTGTTCTATTGGTATCTATGTCTATCTTTATGCCAGTACCTTACTCTCTTAATTGCAGTAGTTTTTAAATATATTTTGAAATCAGGAAATGTGATGCCTTCAACTTTGTTCTTCTTTCTCAAAATTATTCTGGCTGTTTGAGGTTGTTTGCAGTTCCATAAGAATTTTAGAATTATTTCTTTCTATTTCTGTGAAAAATGCCATTAAAATTTTAATGAGAATTGCATAGAATCTGTAGATTGCCTTAAATAGTATGGACATTTAAACAGTATTAATTATTCCAATCTGTGACCATGGGATGTCTTTCTATTTTTTAGTGTCTTCTTTAATTTCTTTCATCAATGCTTTGTAGTTTTCAGTGTACCAGTCTTTTGTCTCCTTAGTTAGGCTTAATCCTAAGTATTTTATTCTTTTTGATGTTATTGTAAATGGACGTTTTCCTAATTTCCTTTTAACTTAGTTCATTGTTACTATTGTTAGTGATTTTTATGTTGATTTTGTGTCCTACAATTTTACTCAATTCTTTATGAGTTCTACTACTTTTTTGTTACATCTATTACACTATTTTAATAATATACAAAAGACTTTGCTCCAATATAGTTTTATTTTCTTCACCCTCCTTTTTAAGAGTATTATCATACAAATTACATCTTTATACATTATAAGCCCAGGAACGTAGTTTTATAATTATTGCTTTATGCAGTAGTCTTTTAAATCAGATAGGAAACGAGTTAAAAAGAAAGTATACATTTATAGTGTCTTTGTATTTATTACTTCATAATTTCATTACTGGTGCTTTTTATTTCTTTGTGTGGACTCGAGCTACTGTCTAGTGTCCTTTCATTTCAGTCTGAAGGACTTGCTTTTACTATTTCTTGTAGGACAGATCTGCTAGTGATAAATTCTCTCAGGTGTTTTTGCTTATCTGAGAAGTCTTGATTCTTCTTCCTTTTTGAAGGATGGTTTTGCTGGCTATAGAATTCTTGGTTGACAGTCTTTTTCTTTCAACACTTTGAATATGTCATCTCACTGCTTTCTACTCTCCCTGGTTTCTGATGAGAATTCAATTGTCAGTCTTCTTTACAATCCCTTGTACAAGATAAACCCTTTATGTCTTGCTGCTTTAAAGTTTTGTTTTTGTCCTTGGCTCTTGACAATTTCGCTATGATGATGAAGTCTCTGTTCAGCTAGCTTATTGGTCAGCTCATAATTGTTGGTAATATCCTTAAATTCCTTGAACAAATCAGTTTTCTGACCTTTGCTGAAAACCTCTGTTTGCTGTGTTGGAGTATACCATCAATGCTCAGGTCATTTACAACATTCGCCTTCACGTCCTGCTCCTACAGGAACTCAAGTTTAACCAGAAGCGAGAGATTAAGACTCTGTTAGGTCTTTCCTGGCAAAGTGCACTACTCATATGTGCAGTCTTCTAGGTCCCCTGGAATATTATATTATTTGTACTCAATTTGTTTTATATTATAATAATATATATTATATTATATAATAATAAAAATATATAATATATTATCTTATATATAATATAATAAAAATATAAAATATATATTATATATTTTTATTTATTTATTTATTTAAATGAAGCAATTTTTTTAAAGGAAGCAAATAGAAAAGGGGATAATTCTAAAATGAAGGAAATTACCATGAGAGAAGACATCTGTCAGCTTGTGCCAGACTGAGAAATGTGATTATAATGGTGGTGTGAATGTGATTTTAGGTATATTGGCAGTTATTTTTTATTCCTCTGACCTTGCCCAGTTTCATCCCTAGAGCCTAAGCCCCCTGAGAAGAAAAGGAACAGAGTACTCAGAATATGTGACAAATTTTAACAAGTCCCTATTTGGAGGAATTTAGGTTATCTCAAATAATTTAACATTATAGATAATGCTGAAATAAATTTTCTTGTATACACAGTGTTCAATTTTCCTATTATTTTTCAAAGGTATGTTTTCAGATATAGAATTATTCAAAGTATATTCATATGTTTTTAAACTTTTGATAGAAGAAACCCTAAAGAATAGGATATCAACTGGAAAAAATACCAATAGCAGCGTATGAAATTATGTGTTCCAGAAATTAATGCCATATTAGGAATTACTATTATTTGTATTCTTTACGAATATTATAGATGAAGTATAGTATCACATTTAAACTTCATTTCTCTGGTTAGTAGATGTGGATACACATTTTTTTCAAATAATTTATTATACTATTTGTATTTGTTTTATCCACACACCCTAGATTTAAGTGTTCATCTTGTCCTAGATGTGATGTTCATTCTTTCACTCTATGATCTCTTCATATGTAAAAGATAATAAGACATTATAATATATACAAGAAGACATTATTAAGTATGTCACACATATTTCTGTTTTTTTTATATTTGTAATTTGTCTTTTATTCTATTCTAAGATTGCTTTTATTTGTTATTTTTGTTTAAATGCATGGTGCCAGGGTAGATTCTTACAGAAACCCCCCACATAGAGACTAAAATTATCTTTATGCTAGAACATGAAAACTTTTTCCTGCTTACGGGAATAGAGAATATTATAATTATTTTTTCTAGGTAATATTTGCCAAAAAGCATCGCTCCCCATGTTAACTTAGTTGCATGTTTGTGTTGAGAATCATGAGCAAAATATGTAAATTGCATGCCTTTGTTTAGATCTGTTTAGAGAGAGGATTTGTTTAAAGAGAGGATTTGTTTACTTTCTAATAGGATTGCCTAGATGGGAACTTTGCATAATATAATGGGATTAATCCCTGTGAAAGCTCTGAGTGGATTTTATCATCAGTCACAACCTCTGCCCTTCCACTGTGTCTAAGAAAGGGATTACGACAATTTCTGCAGTTGCATGAGAAGCTGCTTAGTTATAGGCTGCTGTCTGATTCCACATATGCCCGTATACACTCATACAATGCAGACCCACATAGCACACAGCAGCTTCCTTGAGCTGTCAGTTATTCCAGATATGAGTAAGAAATAGGAATCCAGAAAATTAAAATTTTCTGCATTCGAGTAAACAGCAAAAGCAATGTTGGATAGATAATATTTGGGTTTTAAAATGAATAGAGATTAATGGAATATGTTAAACACTGATCAGTTAATCTCTTTTATATTATGCAATGTGTAATTCACTGTAACTAAAATGTGGTGGAGGGGTGCCTGGGTGGTGCAGTCCGTTAAGCAGCCAACTCTTAGTTTTGGCTAAGGTCATGATCTCAGGGTTGTGAGATCCAGCCCCATGTCGGGCTCTGCACTGGGCGTGGAGTCTGCTTGAGATCTCTCTCCCTCTGTCCCTCCCCCTACCCCACTATCTCCCTCTCTCTCTCTCAAATAAATAAATCTTTTTTTAAAAAATGTGATTGAACCCAAAGAGTGAACACAACTTTATTTAGGACAGTCAAACTTCCATACTATGGTAGAAAAAAATTCTACACAGAACAGAGATGTATATGGTAAATTTTTTTAAAGAGTAGTGTTCCACTTTTTATTTGTCAAATACATTAAAAAAAGCTTCATTCTATATAGCACTTGTTATGTACAAGCATTATTCCAAGTGCATTAAACATATCAACTACTTTAATCCTCAAAACAACAATATTGTTGTTCTTATCTTAAGGATAGGGAATGTGAGGCACAGATAAAAGTTCCAGCCCAAGGTCACAATGCAGGTAAGTTTATTAATGTTTTCCATTATGGTTTCTTCTTATGCTAGTAGTTTTAGAGAAGTTGGCTTCACTGCCAGATTATATACTTACTCACTCGGTTCCTCTATATCTTTTATGCTTTCATTATTACGTTTAACTCTTCATTTCACTTAGAATTTATTCTCAGATGGTGTGAGGAAAGTATCAGCTGTATTTCATTAATTCTAAGATATACACCTGTCAAATTTTAACATCTCTGGAAGCAGAATTCCTTTTAAACCTGTGAAGTCTTACCATCACTGACAGGCCATAGTCTTGCTGGACCCCAGTAATAGCAAGACCATGTCAACATCACACTTGAGGATGAATGTCAGGCTTGGAAGAAAACATGAGAAACAATAGTTAGAACATGCTTTTAAGAAATGCCATATCACCAAATATTTAGAATGAACAGAGGATACTACTGTATGGGGAAAAAAAAAACCAACATAGATAGGGGCACCTAGGTGGCTCAGTTGGTTAAGCATCTGACCCTTGATTTTGGCTCAGGTCATGATCTCAGGGTTGTGAGATACAGCCGCCCCATCAGGCTCCACACTGGGATTGGAGCCTGCTTAAGATTGTCTCTCTTCCTCTCCCTCAGTCCCTCCCCCACACTTTAAATATAAAAAATAAATAAATAAAAATTTAAAAGAATAAAAGAGCTGGACTTTGGGAAGATGTTTATTCATATCTTAACTGATTTATTGCATCTGTACTTAATGTTTATATTTACAGACAAAAGTGATATATGATTAAAAGTCTATATCTAAGTCTAATATAACTAAAAAACTATAGAGGAGTCAGCAAACTTTTTTTTTTTTTTTTACAGATGGTAAATATTTTAGTCTTTGTAGGCCACACAGATTCTTTTACAAGTAGTCAGTACTGCTATTGTAGTGCAAAAGCAGCATGGACAATATGTAAATGAATGGACCTGGCCCGGTTCAATAATTTTATTTTGTTTTTTTCAAAAACATGTAGTGGGCCAATGTTGTCCTGGTAACTTAGAGTAACAAGTCTATGTGATAGAAAAACATTTTATTTTAGTTTCTCAGCTAACTTTTTTTTTTCTCTTAGCAGTATATAAAATAATGGTGCATTCCACAATGTTGACTTCTTTTTCTCAGTTTTTAAAATTTAATTAGTAAGTTGACAAGTATTATTTATTTAATTACTCTACTTCTTTGGAATGCCATCTTTACCAAAATTGGAATGTAAATCTCTTACATTCTAAGATTTATTGGGGGGCTTTCCAATTGGACCCATTGATATAATTCTCTATTCTTAGTACAGAAATATACTATTTAAAATATTACAATATTATAAGGTTTTATTATTTTTTAGTGTCCTGTAGTATCTATTCCTGATAGAAATTATCTTCTATATTATCATCAACTTATTCTTTCCAATTGGACCCATTGATATAATTCTCTATTCTTAGTACAGAAATATACTATTTAAAATATTACAATATTATAAGGTTTTATTATTTTTTAGTGTCCTGTAGTATCTCTTCCTGATAGAAATTATCTTCTATATTATCATCAACTTATTCTTTCCGACGAACTTTAAAACACTTAAATTGAAAAAAGGTCATTAGAACCATGTTTGATATTACATGAAACCAACCCAATTAGTGAGAAGACTTAAAATTTTTAGTGGTCAGTCTCTCTATCCAAGAAATCAAGTATTTTTAAGATAAGATTTTATACTTAATTCAAACAGGCCCTACATGTTTTCTTGTAAGCCAATTTCTAGATATTTAACATTTTGGAAATTATTAAGAATGAAATATTTTGTATTCCATTATATCTTCTAGCTTGATTCAGTTGCTATATAATAGAGCTACTAATTTTTGTACCATTTTTAATCAGCATCTTTGTATTAATATCTCTAATTATTTCTTTAATCAGTTCTTCTTAGTTTTCTAGAAGGGTTATTGCATTACAAGACAAAATGATAGTTTTGTCTCTCCTTCTTTCCTTCTCTCTTTCCCTCCCTCCTCCTCCCTTTCCTTCCTCCTTATCTTTAATTGAGATATATCTGGCATACAACATTGTATAAGTTTAAAGTGTACAGTATATTAATTTGATACATTTATATCACAAAATGATTGTCATTGTAGTGTTAGCTAACACCTCTATCACGTCACATTATTATCATTTCCTCTAGTGTTGGGAACAACTGAGATTGAATCTCTTAGCAAGTTTAATATTTATAATATAGTTCATTGCCTATAAACACTTCACTGTATATTAGGTTTCCAGGAACAATTTATCTACTAGTTGCAAGTATGTACCCTTAAACATTTCTCTCGTATCCCCGGCCCTGAGGCCCTGGTAACCACAATTGCACTGTCCACATTTACAATTTTTTTTTTGTTTTACATTCTACGTAGAGGAGATAATGTACAGTATTTGTATTTCTCTGTCTTGCGTTTTGTCACTGACCATAATGTCCATCCATGTCGTTGCAAATGCAAAATTTTATTTTTTCATAGCTGAATAGTATTCAGCTATATTTATATTTATATATATATTTATAAATTATATTATATATACTGCAATCTTTTTTATCCATTTGTCCATTGACAGACACTTCAGTTGTTTCTATATCTTGGCTATTATGAATAATGTTGCAATTCTATATATATGGCAATCCCTTATGAAATATGTGGTTTGTAAATATCTTCTCTCATTCCATAGATTGCCTTTTCATTTTGTTAATTATTAACAATTTTAGTTTTATGTATTCCCAATTGTTTATTTTTGCTTTTGTTGCATGTACTTTTGGTGTCATAGCCATGAAATCATTGCCAAGACCAATGTTGAGATTTCTCCCTATGTTTTCTTCTAGGAAGCTTACGGTTTCAGATCTTACATTTAAGTCTGTAATCCATTTTGAGTTCATTTTTATGAACACTGTAAGACAGGATACCTGTTTCATTCTTTGGAATATAAATATCCAGTTTTCCCAACATCATTTATTCAGGAGACTGTCTTTTCTCTTTTGAGTATTCTTGGTGCCCTTGTCAAATATTAGTTGTTCATATAAGCTTGGGTTTATTTTGGTTGCTAATTCAACACTGTTCAGGTTCCCTGGCTCTGTCTATTTTTATGCCAATACCATACTATTTCAAATAGCTTTGTAATATAGTTTGAAATCAGGAAGTATGCCTCCAGCTTTGTTTTTCTTTCTCAGGATTCTTTGGTTTGGGGTCTTTTTTGTTGTTGTTTCCATACACATTTTAGGACTCTTTTTCTATTTCTGTGAAAAATGCTATTAGAATTTTTATAGGAATTGCATTCAATCTATAGATGGCTTGGAGTAGCATTTTAATACTCTTTCAACTCATGAACATGGGATATCTTTTCATTTATTTGTGTCTTCTTCATTTTCTTTCAACGTCTGAAAATTTTCAGGATACAGATCTTTTCACGTATTTGCTCTTCTCACTAGATAATTGCACATGGCCTGTCATCAAGTTCATTGATTCTCTTTGCTTAGTCAAGTCTGTTGTTGAATTTCTTTGTTGAATTTTTCAGTCATTTTATTCTTTAGCTGTAGGATTTCTGGGTTGTTGTGTTTTTCATGGTTTCTATATCTTTCTGAATTTCTCATTTTGTTCATGCATTGTTTTCCTAATTTTGTTTAGTTGTGTGTTTTGGTGTTCTTGTAGTTCACTGACTTTAAAGTGGATTTTTTTCTGAATTCTTTGTCAGACAGTCCATACATCTCCATTTTTTTTGTTCTGTTATTGTAGGTTTATAATTTCATTTGATGGTATCCTGTTCACCTGATTCTTCATGATTGTTGATTCTTTGCATTGCTCTATGCATTTGAGGAGGCAGTCTCCCCTTCTAGCCTTTAAAGGTTTGCTTTGGCATGAGAAGATCTTCATCGGATGGGTCATTTGGACAGGTGACGCTTGCTATTGGAGTCTCCAGTTGGGTGAGACTATTGTCCATGCTCTTAAGTCAGGGGGTTGCTGCTGGCTGGGTTGTGTGTTTGGTTGGGGCAGCTGGTTGGGTTCCGCATTCATGAAGGACTGCCGGATGGACTCTCTGATTGTGCATAGCTACTGGCTATGCTCAGCAATTAGGTGGGACTGTTAGCTAGGATCTGCAATCACCTTTGGTCAGGCAAGTTTGTAGGCTGTGTTTCCTGGCAAGGTGATGCCCTGGTTGGACTTCATGATTAAGCAGTTCTGTGGATTGTGTTGTGCAATTGTTCCTACTTGAGAAGGGTCTCAGACTATGCTCACTGACTGTATGGTGCCACTGGCTGGACTCTATTCAAGCAGAACCACAGGCAGTGCTCCACTATTAGATGAGGCCACAAGCTGTGCTCTGCAATCAGACAGTGCTATAGGCTATACATGGGCAGGACCACTGGTTGTGATCTGCTTTTGAAAAAGATCACTGGCTGAGTTCTGTGGTTGTGGGGGACCTCCAGGTGTACCCTGCACTTGGGTGGCACTAGAGACTGTGCTCTGCAGTCAGGTGGGGGTCACTATCTGGACTCGCTGCCTGCAGGCTGTGTTCAGTACCTGGGCAAGGTCTTAGGCTGGGTTCTGTCTCAGGGTGGGGCTATAGCCTTAGCTCTGCAGCTAGGTGGCAGTGTAGGCTGTGCTCCAGCCTTGCCTAAAGTCTCTGTTCAGGTTCCCTGTTTACGCCAGACCAGAAGTCGTTCTTAACAGTTGGGCAGGGCTGCTGGTTTGGCTTCCTGCCCAAGCAGGGCTGTAGGATGGGCTCTGAAGCTGTCCAGGCTTCCTGGTTGTGTGCAATTGGAGCCTATACTCACAGTTGGGTAGGGCTGCAAATTTGCTTCCTTGCTTAGCCAGGATCATAGGACAGGTTACATGGCTGTTGTGACTTGTTGGCTGGGAACCCAAATCAGTCAGAACTGCCAGCTGAGCTCCTTGGGCCAGACAGGGCAACAAACTCAGCTCTGCAGGTGGGCAGATCCAGTGGCCATGATCATTGCTTGAAATCCACTGCAAGCATGAATGCCATCCATCAAGATAGGAGCACTGGTTGCTGTTAGCCTCATTCCTCTTCTCTGTCTCTCTCTGATCCCAAGCGGTCAAGCCTCCCAATGATTCTCCCAATGATCTCCATGAGAAGAGACCTGAGTAGCCAGACTGGGAAGTGTCCTGCAATGTTGGGTATCTGAATGCCCGTCTTGGGCTCTCATTTCCCTGCAGGAGGAAAAGTAGGCCCAGGAGGGCCTTCTTGGTGCAGTACTATACTAACCTGAGGAAGGGGCAAGACAGTCAGAATGTAGCTGTTCTTCCCTTTCTAATGCAATCCTTCTTAGTCCCTAGGGTCCAGGTTCTGGGATTTTCACAATGGAGTCTTACTTATAGATAGTTGCTAGTTGGTCTTCTTATGAGGGAGACTAAAATCCGTAATGACTTTTGGCACAATCTTGATAACATCACTCCACTGTCTTTTCACTTTCTTGATTATGTCCTTTGAAGCATAAGTGTTTAAGTTTGATGTTGTCCAATTTTCCTAATTTATATATTTTTTGCTTATATTTTTGTCATATCTAAGCAACCATTGCCTAATCCAAGGTTACAGAGATTGATGCCTATATATTTCTATAAGAGTCTAGTAGTTTTAGCCCCTACATTTAGGCCTTTGATACATTTTGGATTAATTTTGCAAATAATGCAATGTAAGGTTTCAAGTTCTTTCACTGGCAAGTTGCTCTCAGTTGTCTCAGCACAGATTTTGGAAAAGACCTTTCTTTTTCCATTGAATTGTCATGGCACATTTATCAAAATCAATTGAACATAAATGTGAAGATATATTTCTAAACTCTCGATTCTATTTCATTGAGCAGTATGTCTCTCTTTACGCCAGTACCACACCATCCTGATTACTATAGCTTTGTAGTAAGTATTGAAATAAAAAGTCAATCCTTCAATTCTTTTTTCTTTTTCAAGATTGTTTTGGCCCTTCTAGGCTCCTTACATTTTCATATGAGTTTTAGGATCCCTTGTCAATTTATTCAAATAATTCAACTGGAATTTTTATGGGAATTGTATTCAATCATAGGTGTTTTTTTTTAAACCATGATCCTCCATAGCATATTTAACCTTAACATATTTTTTTTAAAAAAAGATTTTATTTATTTATTTGACAGAGATAGAGACAGCCAGCGAGAGAAGGAACACAAGCAGGGGGAGTGGGAGAGGAAGAAGCAGGCTCCCAGTGGAGGAGCCTGATGTGTGGCTCGATCCCACAACGCCGGGATCACGCCCTGAGCCGAAGGCAGACGCTTAACTGCGCCACCCAGGCGCCCCTTAACCTTAACATACTTAACATAGTTTGTTTTAGAGTCTAGTTACTTATGAAGTATAGTTACACAACGCTAACTAGTGTTACCCCCTTACTAGATTGTAAGCCCTATGGCAAGAGAAGCTATCTTTTATTCTTTAATTTATTGAAATTTTTCAAATACCTTTGCAAAAGCAGATATTTTAAAATCTTTAACCTGTATAAATCTCCAAAACTCTAGTTAATATGATATTTTCAGTCTTCTTAAAGGTGGGCTTGTATAGATCAATAGCTAATTTGATCAGTTCCTGTCAAACAAGGATATGACCATTTTGGTTTTGTAATAGATATGCTGTAGATTTGGGAAATGTCATTCTTTATGCTCTGTCTCTATGCTTGTAAATTTCACTTTGAGTACAAGCCTTGTTCAAACTGCTCTTTTATTTCAGTTATTTAACTGCGTTTTATTTCTAGCCAAGTTGGTTGTAAAAAAAAGGGGGGGCAACACACATATTACATTTTTTTCAGGAGTACAGAGAAATTTTGGTAAATGAATATAAGCATATTTTTAAATGGTTTTAAAATAGAAAAATGCAGGTGGTTGGGCGTTGGTTATGATTCATGAACTATTCATAAACAGCAGGAAAATAATAGTTACTCTATATATGCCATCTCTTTGGTTAAGAAAGAAAAAAAAATGCAGTCTGTGTAGTAATTCTCTGGCCAAGAATAAATGGGTATCACTTTTAGTTTTTAATTGCCACATCTGTTTTTTTTTTTCTATTTAGTCATGGCATTATACACAATGGGACATGACTTAACGACCAGCAGACATAATCTGAATTATTTTCAGCTCACTGAAATGTTGCCAAGAGACTCCCATACATGGAGTAAACGTTCATAGAGTTTTTCAGACTGTAACCAGCTCTAGTTCATCCGTACCACTGTTAACACTGAATTACTTGACATGCCTCTAATTAAAGCTACCACAGTGGTGTTTCTCGTCAAAAGCAACCACACTGTGATCGGTGTGAACACGTTTTTGCCAAGTTCCTGATTATCAGATGGCAATGCCGACCCAGCTGGTGTAGAGTCCTTTATATCTGATCCTCTGACATTGAAAATGCCACACACTTCTTTGAAATCAACGTATGCCTGACTAGCTATCTATTGCAGTAATTATGCAATTTCAGGATTTTTTTTAACTTGTACATCTCAAACCATCTATTAAAAATTATTTTTTGTTAGTCAAACAATTCCTGTTGATGTGCATAATTTCATAGCTTCTAAAATTCATTTATCCACAAATTTCATTCTGTTCTTTCATATGGATGTGTCTTTAGCTATTTGCAAGTAAAGGATCACTAATAAGAAAATAGATAAACCCACAGGTGTAGTTAAATATAAAATCTAACTCAAGTTGTGGCCACTCTACATTAAATGAGTTAGTCATTGCATATTTCTTGACTTCTCGATGGGGGATGTTGTTTTTATTACAGTGTTCACCACTTATTGCCATTCCTTAGTGTAGTCCAGGCTCACTAATTATGTCAGTATTCTCCTCAGCCAGCCCTAGCCTTGTGAATATACTCCAATGCTCTTTCCTTTCGGGTATTTGTCCATTCTCCAGTGAGACAGATTCGTCAATGTCCTTCACTTTACTTACATGATACCCTAGTACCCATGTGCAATTAAAACCTGGTAATTCTGTGATCCGTTTTGGCTCCTCTCTGTTTCCGTGTAGCCTAGGAATCTCACTGAGCACCCATTCCCTCTTCATTAAACTGAAGATAACATGAACTTACCTCATACGGTAAATTAAAATAAAATTAAAATAAAATTAAAAAATTAAAATAAAAAAACCTCAGGCTCTCACCCTCTTTTAAGTTCAAATGTGCAGGTGTTTGAGCCACTGCAATGACAGTTTTGACCCCCTGACTGTCCTTAAGAAGCATTATACAACTGGGGCGCCTGGGTGGTACAGTCGTTAAGTGTCTGCCTATGACTCAGGGCGTGATCCCAGAGCTCTGGGATCAAGCCCCACGTCAGACTCCTCTGCTGAGAGCCTGCTTCTTCCTCTCCCTCTCCCCCTGCTTGTGTTCCCTCTCTCCCTGGCTGTCTCTCTCTCTCTGTCAAATAAATAAATAAAATCTTTAAAAAAAAAAAAAAAGAACCATTATACAACTGTGCTTTATTTGCAAAAACATACAAGACCAGTGTTTGATCTTCATATTTTCAAACTCAAAATGTGTTCTTATCTGCTTAGACTGAGTCAAATTTGTGGTTGTTTATTCACTACCACTTTTTCATTTACATTTGAAAAAATAATTGCCAAGGGAAATAGATACTCATTTCTCTGACCATCATATTCTTTCTTTGTAAGAAACTGCATGGGAAGTCAAATTATAATCACAA
Organism: Ursus americanus; assembly: GCF_024610735.1. NCBI lineage: Eukaryota > Metazoa > Chordata > Mammalia > Carnivora > Ursidae > Ursus > Ursus americanus. Next base: position 31,325,017 of record NC_142151.1, on the reverse strand, counting down.
GACATCTTAGGGAGCCAGGAATCAGAGCAGAGGTTTCTGGTGCTTTGATTGCAATGCCTAATGGCCTCCAGGTTTGACAGGGGGATGTGCTCGTTTCCACAAGTGCACCTGCCCCCTAAACAGGACCGATTTATTTCTGCACCAAAGCAGGGGCAGAACTGCCATGTAGCATAATTTTTGCAAGTACCACTTACATGACAGTCTACATAAATAACGCCCCTTGGATTTGTACTACAGTGGCCATGATGGAAACTCTTTTCCCTACATGGGATTTTAATGTGCACTGCCAATCCATTTTCCCTTGACCCTTTTTTTTTATCTCTTCCACTGATGGCCAACTCCCTTTATGATACAGATTTTGCATTGCCTTACCTTTGTTTATTTATTGACTTTATCATGCTGCTGTCAGAAAAAGCAACCTTCTAAAATGTTTTAAAATTATTTTTTACAGAAAGCATTTTATTTAATATGACATTTAAATTTTTTGATAAGCTGTGGAATTAGCAGCCAAAAGAAATAGTGCTGCTGAAGCTATAAATGTCTTTTTTTTTTTTTAAGATTTTATTTATTTGACAGAGAGACAGCCAGCGAGAAAGGGAACACAAGCAGGGGGAGTGGGAGAGGAAGAAGAAGGCTCCCAGTGGAGGAGCCTGATGTGGGGCTTGATCCCAGGACCCTGGGATCAGGCCCTGAGCTGAAGGCAGACACTTAACGACTGAGCCACCCAGGCACCCCTGAAGCTATAAAGGTCTTAAAATTTTCTTTTTTTTTTAATTGTCGATATCTGTTTATTCTAGACCTAGACTAGACCTAGATATACTTTTTTATTTTTTTTAAATTTTTTTCTTATAATAATTTTTTTTATTATGTTAGTCACCATACAGTACATCCTTGGTTTTTGATGTCAAGTTCGATGATTAAAACTTTCTTGCACTCAATCATCTAAACTTCTCTTAGCCAAACCCACTTAATCTGCTCACCAGGAGAAAGGCAAAAAGGTGCCTTTTGTCTTAAGGGGAATGGAGGACTAGTTGCTTGATATTACTCTATTATTTTCCCTTCTTCTTGATTCTCTAGTTTTCTAAAACTGGGAAGCACTGTATTCTCTTCCCTGCAGCCTTATAGTCTGGTGATGGATGTGAATAGCTTTGGAAATCCCTGCAATAAGTAAGCCTGCTTGCCTTTTCTTTTTAATATAGGGTTCCCCAAACTTTCATGATTACGACGCTTTTTTAGAAGATCTATTAATATCCTTCAGCATGCACTTGAAAACTGGGAACTATTTTCTGTTCATTTCTACAGTGAATATAACTGACATCAAAGTAGAGAGAAGTATAGTTTTGAGAGACAAATTATTATATGTCTTGTTAACGTATGTTAAAGTATCCTAACTTAAAAAGAGTGGTCTGCCACTCCCCCGGCTCTGTGCTGCATTTGGCCCTGTAGTTCTGTAGGCTCCGTGTAGTCTCAGCCGAGATGAGGACTCCATGAAGCCTCGGACAAAGCTACAGAGACTGGATACCAAAGGCTTAGGTCGCATCTCTTACCACTTCCCATCAAAAATCAACCCACTGGGAATTAACCACCCTGATGGAGGGCATCTCCCATTGATTCTCTCTCTACTGTGCAGCTCCTGTGGTTGACACTCAATAATCAAGAACTCATGAATTTCTTCTCAAGTCTCTCTCTCTCTCCATAGACACGCTCACGTGTGCGCACGCACACACACACTTTCTCTCTTACACTATAGAAGGATGACAGATTTTTTTAATAATTGGATTGGAAAGTATTATGACAAGAAAACTTTAGTAAATTTCTGTTACACACATTCACAGATTTTTCTGTCATGAGAGTCTCATCTCCTTAGAAATTTTATGTCACTTTAAATAAAAATATCCCCAGAATATTTTATGACAGGGTTTTTCTACATGAATGCATCCACTCAAATGTTTCATTGATTTGTTTACCAAGACACGTTTTATGACTTTCAGGTTTCCAGTTTAACAATCCCAAGAATCTCATGGTATTAATTTGTCTAACCGGCCCAGGTATTTATTTTTTCTAAAAACACAATGCATTTCCTCTACCCTGTAGCACAGGCCAGGAAAAATATTTTATTTTTCCTTTTCTGTCCCTCCATTTCCAGAATGAGAAGGATCAAGGAGAAAGCAAAAGCTATCATATCAGTGATGAATTGCTACAGAATGCACAGAGAAATCTAAAAATGGAAGGACCTCTGGAGAAGGAACCCTGCATCTCACGGCTTACATGGCTCTCAGGCTTGCACCTCTGTGTAACAGCAGCACCCTCAATATCATGTACAGGTCAAAGCCTTCCAGCATTTTTTCCCTTTTCTTTAATCAGCATAAGAGCCCCTTGCAGTATAGTACAGAGATAATTAAAGCCCTTTTTTCCCTATGCGTAGTGGAGTCATATCTGTTAAGGTAATTTGTAAAGTGATATTATAATATGGTCTTTAAGAAGACCTCATAAAAGATGAAAATAAAATATTTGACAATTCCAAATGATGACATTGTCTAAATCAGGATTCCAAAAACAGAGCTAAGTGTTAAACATCCCAAAAATTGTTCCAACATCCCAAAAACATCCTTTACAAATTGAGATAAGTGCTGCTAGACTCCTTGTTTTCAGACATAAAGCTCAGAAGCCTTGTTTCCTGGATGTGCCTGTAATACCCTGTACTTTCTCCCCGACCTTACTACAGTGCTTTATGGAGACTGTGGGTTCCTTGAGCGAACAAACTATATAATAAGCACCTTTGTATCCTGATGCCAAGCAAAATGTCCAGTATTCAAAAAAACGTTCTCTCAATTAAACAACTATGAAGTTTTGCCACCATCACCATTACCACCTAAAGCAAAATAGGTGCTACTGCCTTTCTCTTTTCTTTTATCTTCCAGGACATTTCCTGATTGTTCATTCAAATCAGATTTAAGGTCACGGAGCTTGGGGAGACTTTGATGGAATGAATATTTATTGAGACTCCACCGATCAGCCGTGCTTTACATGTGTTATCCCACTTAATCCTTCCACATAACCTTATTTAAACAATGTAAGGCTCATTTTATAGGTGATGAAACAGGTTCAGAAAAGCTTAAATAGGTAGCACTAGCAGAGCTGGTATTTGAGTCAATCTGCTTAATTCTAAAGACTGCGCTTTCCTTAATACTGAACTGTCTCCTTTTGAAATAATTCCTCTCATTTTATAGACAAAAGAATTGAGGATTAGAGATACTTATGGGCTGACGAAAGCCAGATGACTGATTAATGTTGTTCATTACTAGAATTCTGATTTCCAAATTAATAACCCAATGGGATTTCCACTGAAAACAACATAAGAATAATAACTCTACATGCTCTGTCTCACGTCCTATTATGGTGCCTCACAGGGGTTGGGAGGTAGTTATTCTTTGCTCCTCTCAATGTACCCCCTTCTTTCCCAGGATTTATGATTTTCTCTGGTCTTCACCTTAGTTGACCGAATTCCACAAGACTTTGATATTGATAGTCATTTCCAATATGCACTGTTTGAGATGTTTGTCTGTGAGTATGTATATATCTTCTTAGGTGTACAGATAAGGAAAAGAGAGAAAGGGGGAGAAAGGGACCAAGATTATATAAGGAAGAAAAGACCAGATGCGTGGGATCCACTAGTGTTCTACAGTGTTCTACAATGAAAAAGTAAGTCAAGACTTAAATTCAGCTACTGCCAATCATGTACGGTTTCCTGCTTCGTAGTGTTTTATTAAACAAAATCACCAGTGAAGAGAAGTTTAGCTAAATCTATTATTTGAAATGCTAATGATTCTGATTTTCAGTGCTCAAAGGGGTCCCTCTAATCAGCCGAGAAAATTTGTTCTGTCCCCGTAAATAGTAGGTACAATGCTTATTGCTATTCCTCTTATTGTATAAAGATAAGCTGAAATTATTCTTTAAAATAGAGAGGTCTATCACTTTTTGCTGGCCCTAGTTTTCTAAACATAGAATGAAGGAGCAAAATTAAATGATGCCTGTGGCTCATTTTTGCTTTAAATTTGTAGAGCTCTAAATACAATATTTTTAAAATGTGAGGAGTGTAACAACATAGAGGTTAAGATTGTAGCTTTGGAGTCAGACAGTCCCACACGACCCCTTTCTAGCCGAGGGAGTTTGAAAAGTTACATGCACACCTCCTTTTACTTCACTTCGCTTTATGGAGTTTTGCAGATACTGCATTTTTCACAGATTGAAGGTTTGCAACAACGCTGAGTCCAGCAAGCCTATTGGTGTCACTTATCCAACAGCATTTGCTCACTTTATGTCTCCATATCCCATTTTGTTAATTCTCGCAATATTTCAAACTTTTTCATTATTGTTATGTTTGCTATAGTGATCTGCGATCCGTGATTATGACTCACTGAAAGGTCAGATAATAGCTAGCATTTTTTAGTGATAAGGTATTTTAAAATTAAGGTATGTGCATCTTTTTAGATATAATGTTTTTGCACACTCAAGAGACTACAGTATAGTGCAAACATAACTTTTACATGTATTGGGAAGCCAAAAACTTCATTTGACTTGCTTTATTACAATATTTGCTTTATTGAGGTGGTCTGGAGCCAAACCCACAATATCCCTTGAGGTTAGCCAGCATAACTCAGTTTAGAAGTATAATAATCATAATACCAGTTAGGCAATTCCTCAAACTGGGAAATTTATTCTTAATATATATCCCTTAAACTTACCATCTTCAACATTCAACTCATTCCCAAATCCTAGCAATTCTATATTCAACTTACATCTTGAATCCATTCTGTCTTGGTTCGCAAGGGCTGCCATAGCAAAGTACCACTGAGCGGATGACTTAAACATGAGAGATTAGTTTTCTCACAATTCTGGAAGCTAAATGTCCAAGACCAAGGTGTCAGTGTGGTTAGATTCATTCTGTCTCCCTCTTTGGCTTGCAGATGGCCACCTGCTTTCTTTGCCCTCACACTTTCTTCCGTCCATGCCGCTGAGTCTAAGACTATTCCTATAAGGTTATCAGTCACATTGGATTAGGGCTCACCCAGATGACCTCATTTTAACTCAGTTACCTCTTTAAAGGCCCTGTCTCCAAATACAGTCCCATCCTGAGATACTGGCAGTTAGTTATTCAACACGTGAAACTTGGTGGGACACAGTTTACCCTATACGGCATCTATTTCTCTCCGTCCACACGGATGCCGTCTCAGACTGAAGCGCCATCATCTATACCTAAAACCGCTGCAATACATTTCCAGCACAGCAGCTCACAGCCACACACTATTCTCCACACAGCAGCTCACAGCCACACACTATTCTCCACACAGCAGCCAAAGGGATGTATTTTTTAAATTCTGTATCAGATCATGTCAACTGTTGTGGCTAAGATTCCATCAGCACAGGAGGAGTTCAAGCATTTAAAAATATCTAAATAAAATAGCAATTCTTATTAAAAAAAAAAAAACCCTTAAAGTGCTTATTGAAAAAATGTTCAAAATCATTAGCCATCAAGGAAATTCAAATCAAAACCACACTGAGATACCACCTTACGCCAGTTAGAATGGCAAAAATAGACAAGGCAAGAAACAACAATTGTTGGAGAGGATGTGGAGAAAGGGGAATTGTTGGTGGGAATGCAAGTTGGTACAGCTACTCTGGAAAACCGTGTGGAGGTCCCTTAAAAAGTTAAAAATTGATATGATCCAGCCATTGCACTACTGGGTGTTTACCCCAAAGATACAGACGTAGTGAAGAGAAGGGCCATATGCACCCCAATGTTCATAGCAGCAATGTCCACAATAGCTAAATCGTGGAAGGAGCCGAGATGCCCTGCAACAGATGACTGGATTAAGAAGTTGTGGTCCATATATACAATGGAATATTACTCAGCAATCAGAAAGAATGAGTTCTCAACATTTGCTACAACATGGACGGCACTGGAGGAGATAATGCTTAGTGAAATAAGTCAAGCAGAGAAAGACAACTATCATATGATTTCTCTCATCTATGGAACATAAGAACTAGAATGATCAGTAGGGGAAGAAAGGGATAAAGAAAGGGGGGGTAATCAGAAGGGGAAATGAAACATAAGAGACTATGGACTATGAGAAACAAACTGAGGGCTACAGAGGGGAGGGGGGTGGGGGAATGGGATAGACCGGTGATGGGTAGTAAGGAGGGCACATATTGCATGGTGCACTGGGTGTTATACACAACTAATGAATCATCGAGCCTTACATCGAAAACCGGGGATGTACTGTATGGTGACTAACATAATATAATAAAAAATCATTATAAAAAAAAAATAAAAAATAAAAATAAAAATGCTTCAGTATAATTTAAGATGCAGAAAGTATTTTATGTGAAGAATCAGAGGTTTAGAGAAATGAAGGCATCCACTCTTAGTGCCAGTGAACATTGATAAAAGACACTTCAGTGTGAGAACTGTTCAAAATCTCATTCTGAAAAATCTATAGGACACCATGAACCATAACTTCATTTATCTTGGTTTTTCCTTTGTCTATTCTCTTTCTGCTGTCATTGCTAAGTGAGTGGCCTCCAAATACCCCCCTACTGGTCTTCCCATCTTTCCGGAGCCCCGACATGCTAGGGTGGAGATGTACTTGGTCTAACAAAACAAACCTATCATCCTCTTTGCCTCCAAGATTTGCTCCTCCTACCACTTTCCCATTTCTTCAGTGGCACTACCTGGAATTGGTTTTTGATTTATTCTTCCCCAGTTGTCCATGACGTCTAATTGCCAAATACTGTTGTGTTTATATTTACTTATTCCTCCTCTAACATCACCATCTTTCTTCTCATTCTGACCCTAGTTATCCCTCTTCAGGGTTTTTGCATGGTTAAATCAATCCTCATCTACCCAATCTCTTTCTGTCTCAGTTTTTTCACATCAAAACCTGTACAACAATCATATTTAGCATATTTTTAAGCCTGTACATCTTCTGGTGAAATGAAATTGTAGTAGAATGCATTAATAAGTAATGGAGAAAACACAGGGCAGGACCCATTCACTTGGCTGCTCTAATGGACAGTATCTCCAGAGTGATTTTCCAATTGGGATATTCCTTAAGAATGGGGCCAAGTCTTACAATTGATTATTGTCCTTGTCTTTAGTTTTGTGGTTATGTTTTTATCTCCCCCAACAGCTAGGCGGTGCTTTGATCATGGTTACGTATTGAGGAGAAAAATATTAATCTATTAGTATCCACAGCCGCTTGCTGCTCTGCACTCAGTAGGAAGGATCCTGTGTTGGTTACTAGGTTTAAATTATGCACATCAAATTAGATAGTGAAAGAGAATAATGAAGAGCCTATAAAGGCTATTTGCATTCACTTGGCAAGAGGTCCACAACGACTCATCAAGTAAAGAGATAAGAATTGATATGGAAAACAGGAAACTAGGAAGAGTTGAGAAAGATGAAGGTACTTATGGACTGAGAGTGAGACAATTTTTAGAAACTTGAAGTAGAGAAGGAAAGAATCTTAATCTTTTGATAAAATGCCTATGAAATATTGGAGATAAGGGGAGAGAGAGAAAAGTTCTAAAAGTTTATTTGTATGCTATGAATGCAACCACCATGATTTTTTAAGGGAAAGCAATAAAAATATAAAATTGCTTTCAATTATTTTTTGCTGCTGGATTGATATTTCTTTGAATGTGACTCCAGGACAGGCTTGGGCATCAGGCGGGTCTGGTGTCATTTTGAGTTAGAATGATGATAATGTTTCAAACCCGTTGTTTGATTGCTGTAGCAATTGTTAACATTCAGAAGCACAATTCCCAGTCTTTTCGCTACTTTTATGAAATTTAAATGCCTTCAATTTTCACTTTTATTACCTAAAAATACCATCTTAGGCAGTCTCAAAATGTATAATTATAATAATGCATACACGAACTGCTTTTCCTAGGTTACAAACTGTGCATTCATAACATCATTCATCCTGAAAATAATTAGGTAAAATATGTAGGATAGATATCATCTATGTTTTACAAATTAGAAGACAAAAACTCATAAACGCAAAATACCTTTCTCAAGTTCATGAAAATAGGTAGGTAGAAACTGGCAGAGTGAAAACTAAAATTTTGTTTTCAAATTCCAATTTCAGAGTTCCTTAGTGGCTCTATAACTCTTGTATACATAGAGAGAAACAGAGGTTTTGTTTTGTTGTTGTTGTTTCTTTGTTTATATTTAGCTTATGCTTTTCCTTTTCATTTTTCTCCTTTTTAAAATGTTCTAATTTTTTTAAAGATTTATTTATTTACTTGAGAGAGAGCGCGCGCCGCACACAAATGAGAGGAGGAGCAGCAGGAGAGGGAGAGAGAAGCAGACTTCCCGCTGAGTGCAAAGCCAGATGTGGGGCTTGATCATAGGCTCCCGAGATCATGACCTGAGCCAAAATCAAGAGTCAGGTGCTTAACCAACTGAGTCACCCAGGGACGCCAAAATTTTCTCATTTGATAGGGGACCTAGTGGACAGTGGACTGTATGCACTAACCAACTACGGGACTTGGAAGATAATCCCTATTGGCTGTCTCCTGTCGCCTAGTACTCTTCTGAAAGGAAGCTGCTCCTTTTGTAAATTTTGCTTAGTTGCCTCACAGTGTTGCTGCTTGCACACCATATGGCCTTGGGCAAGTCACCAATGGGGTTGACCTCTCCAGATATTTGTAAGGATCTAATGGAATATCACAGGATGTGAGAGAGTAAACATTCAAACTATGTAAGCAGGCAAGAGCATCTTTTTCTTTCATTTCTTTCTCTAATCAGTCCACCCCAACTTGCCCATTCACCTTAGTCTTTCATTTTAATCTCAAAAGAGCAAACTGCAAGAAAGTGTCAGCTTTTCCTTTTCCTTCATCCTCTTCTAGTTAAACCAGTTAAATTTTGGCTCATTTGAAAGAGTACACATTTCATACGTACAGAAAATTTGTCAAAGATATTAACTCAATATGATCAAAGACATCAATTCAATACTGTAAGACAAAACAACAGCAGTATAATATAACTAGCTAACAGTAGCCTCAAATTCAGAGGAATGAAGAAATAAAGAGGCAGCTTCAGCTTTGGCATTTTAAAGCTACCTTTATTGCAAGCATTTTTATATGATTGTGGTTAAAAAATTACATATATCGTTGTTTAGTTGTTGTTTCTTTTTTTATGGCATGATGAATCACAATAAATTTCTCTGCAGTTTCATTTTCTGGAAGAATGCAGAGCAGAACACCTTTTATATAAGGCAAATTGCCTAGTAAAATTCAATCACTTGATCCAAGATAATCTCATGATTGATAACCATAATATAGCAGATATTATAAGTTATTGCAGGAAATTAATTTAAAAGCTTAGAGCAACCATTTTTATATTTTCTGATTCCGTAAAGTTTTAGAGTGTTTATTGATCACCCATTGTGTGCAAACTCTATGACTAAGTGAATTAAATGGTGGAAAGAGTAGTGACACAAACCTTCTATTATCTCACTGACGGTTAGAATAAAAAATGGTAGGATAAGAAGAAAAAAAAACATGGTAGAGATAAAGCAAACCATAGGGGAAAGCATGCAATAATCATTAAGGGACTCTTAAAAGAAGGAGAGATCACATTCCGAAATTGGGAGAAAGGCAGTGACCAAGAACAGTTGGATGCAGACTAGATGTTTGAATTGGGACTGGAAGAAAGTACAGTTTCAACAGAGAGGTTGGTAAAAACTTTTTCAAGAAGATTAGCATGAGGCCAGAAGGAGACAAATCATATTTATTTGTTTTGTTTTTTTTTTTTTTTGGTGTAAAGTTTGATGATTGATTAGTTGCGTATAACACCCAGTGCACCATGCAGTACGTGCCCTCTTTACTACCCATCACCGGTCTATCCCATTGCCCCACACCCCTCCCCTCTGAAGCCCTCAGTTTGCTTCCCAGAGTCCATAGTTTCTCATGCTTCATTCCCCCTTCTGATTACTCCCCTTTCTTTTTCCCTTTCTTCCCCTACCGATCTTCCTAGTTCTTATGTTCCATAGATGAGAGAAACCATATGATAATTGTCTTTCTCTGCTTGACTTATTTCACTTAGCATTATCTCCTCTAGTGCTGTCCATGTTTAGATTAATAGGAAATCTTTCTGTTTATTCTGCTTAAGCCAAAATAGGTGTTACATCACCTAGATGAACCGTAATTATTCACCCAATCAACTGCTGGTGGGCATTTGGGTCATTTTCAGTTTGGAGTAATAACATATAATGCGGCTATGGACTTCTGGTGAACATGCATACAATTTCCGTTGCATATATACCTATAAATGGAATTCCTGGGTCAGATATATGTAGCTGTAGTAGATAATGCCCGTTTTCTGAAGTAGTTGCAGTAATTAGTGCTCACTTAGTGGTGTAAGAATTCCAGTTGCTCCATACCCTTTCCAGCACTTGACATCTTCTTTCTTTAATGTTATAGTCATTCTGGTGAGTATACAATAGCTTGTTCTTGTGGATTTCATTTGTATTTCTTTAAAATAATTAGTAATCTTTTTTTTTTTCTTGTTTGCCATTTGGATGTCCTCTTTTGTGAAGTGATGAGTTTCTTATATATCCTGGATATAATTCCTTTGTCAGATATATGTGTGGCACATAAGTTCCTCCACTCTCTGGATTGCCTTTTGACTCTGTTCATTTTGTCTTTTGATGAAGAAATGTGGTTATTTGCAATGTGGTTTGATATACCAATTGTATCTCCAATGATTGGAGCAATACCATGATTAGATGCCACAAAATGCATGGCAATATCTTAACCATAAATGTGTTGTATTAGTAATTAGGACCTTCCCATCCTTCTCAAGAGTTCTAGCCTCTCCCTCCATACAACGCCCATGGAAGAGGATTCTGCCAGTGGGAGAGGACATAACTGATTACTCCAAGCTGCATCTTCTGGGTGATCTTGAGGTACTGTTAACCAAATCAGACAAGTCATTAAGAGATGCCGTTTTATTTTATTTTTATTTTTTTTTAAAGATTTACTTACTTGAGAGAGAAAGGGAGAGGGTGTGCATGTACGCAAGCGTGGTGGGGTGGGGGGGCAAAGAGAGTTTTAAGCAGCTCTATGTCATGACCCTGAGATCGTGACTTGAGCCCAAACCGAGAGACAGACACTTAACCAACTGCACCACCCAGGTGCCCCAAGAGATGCCTTTTTTGGGGGATAAAAGCAGTTTTGATTTGGAACACGATGAGTTTGAGGTACTTTAAAAGACACTGAAGTAGAAATTTCCAGAAGGCCTCAGACTTTAAGAAGAGCATGAGAGTTGAAACTGTGGGATTGGTTGAAATTACTGAGAGGGAGACTATAGATACAAGAATATGAATGGGAGCAGAGTCTTAACATATGTCTCCAGGTAGTGGTTAGGGGGGGATATTACAAATCTGTATCTCCAATTGCCTGCTAGATTTTTTTTTTTTTAGCTAGAAGTCTCATTGTCACCTCACACCCAATGCAGTTAAAATAGAACTCATATTCTTCTACTCTCTAGTCCCTTCGTCCCCTTCATTGGAGTTTACATTTCTGACAGGTTTAGCCCTTGTTCTTCTCGTCACTCAGGCACCAAGCTTCAGAGTCAACAGTAACCCCTTATTCTTTTTCACCCCTTTGGTTAGTCATTAAGGCCTACTACTCCTTTCATTCATTCCTTGATTTTATTTTCATTGATGTTTCCTTAAACTATTTTAACGGTCTCTCAAATAGACTCTTAAAACTTTGACCTCTTATCCACTTTGTTTGCAAAGCATTTTTTTTTTTCAGTACTTGAAGAACGGTGCCAAGCGCATTAGATAAATATATCCCTTAATTTTCATATAATCCTATGAGAAAACTGAGGGCTTAAAGTGTTGAAGTAACTTGCTGATGGTCATACAGAGCCAGGGTTGCAACTTAGATACATGGGAATCTGAAGTCATCTGTTAACTTGTATCATTTTCTTCCTCCATACAACTACCACATTAATAGTCTTAAAACCTTTTTCACATTTTACCTCTTCTACATCCTTCCTTGCCCATGGGATTAAGTGGTAAAAATTTTTGGAGGTATGCAAAGCCCTCTGTAAATATGACTTCCACCCATTTCTCCAAATTTTCATTAATCATCTGTTCTGGTAAATCTGATATGATCACACACTCTCCCCTACCCCTATAAATACAATGCCTTAGAATGGAGTCTTATGTCACACTATAGCCCTAAAATGGTTATTGCCTGTACCATCCCTTGCAATTTAAAATAACTATATTGCATCTCTCTGATGTAAACTGTAGCTACTTAAACCATTAACGCAGGGTGTTTTTGTGCCCGTCATTCAAATTTTACTTCTTCCCTAAAGAATAAAATTATTTTTTTAAAGATTTTATTTATCTATTTATTTGAGAGAGAGAGAGAGTGCGCCGGGTGGAGAAGGAGAAAAGGAGAGGGAGAGAGAGAATCTCAAGAAGACTCCCTGCTGAGTGCAGAGCCTCATACAGGGCTCAATCTCATGACTCTGAGATCAAGACCTGAGCTGAAATCAAGGGTCTAACCCTCAACCAACTGAGCCACCCAGGCACCCCAAGAAAAAAATGATTTTTCCTGGCAAGTCCCTTTAGCATTCTTTGAATGCACAAAATTATAAATTCTAAGTCCCTTTTATAATTGTTTAGTCTGTAGTGATGACTGTAAGACATAACTACCCATGGTATCATAGTCACTGCATTTTTTTTTTATTATTAATGAAGACTGTAAAAGTCTTTATACCAGCCTAGCCACTTTTCAAAGTTGAATACAGTTATCATTTTTGGATATAAGAATTTTCCAATTGACTTCAAGCCACTTGATGGTAACTATACTTGCAAGACAAATTCAATTCTACTTTTTAAAAATAATATTTTTAAATACACTAATGCCTTATATCTGATATCCTCCTTTAGCCATTTACTTTCCAATTGATTGAATAAATTTGTCACAACGTATTTGGCAGTAATTATTTTTGTAAAACCACATTATTTATTGTTCATGATTATAACAATTTAAATATCTATGAGCCTGGTATCATAACAGCTATTCCTTGTTTGAATTACATTGCAAAGTTTGACACATGTTGAATGTTACATTTTCACTATCTTATTTTTTTTCATTTAATCTTCAAGCATTCCAGTAACTACTGTGTTTTTCAAAAATCTTAAAAATACATTATTTCTTTAAAATAACTGGTAGGGGCACCTGGGTGGCTCAGTCAGTTAAGCATCTGACTTCGGCTTGGGTGATAATCTCAGGGTCCTGGGGCTCCCTGCTCAGCGGGGAGTCTGCTTCTCCATCTTCCTCTCCCTCTGTCCGTCTATCCCTCCACCCGATCATGCTCACTCTCTCTCTCTCAAATAAATCTATTTATATGGTTATTTGCCATCTGTATGTCATCTTTGATGACATGTCTGTTCCTATTTGCCCATTTTTAAATTGAGGTTCTTTGTTTTCTTGTTGACCTTTAGGAATTGCCTGTATATTTTGGATACAAGTACTTTATGTAATTTGCAGATATTCTCTTCCTGTAAATGTTTTTTATTTTCATCCTTTTAACAGTGTCTTTAGCAGAAGTTTTCTAATTTTAGTAAAGTTCAACTAACCATTTTTTCTTTTCTTCTGATATTATATCTAAAAACTCATTGATGAACCCAAGGTCAAGCAGATTTGCACCTAGGCATTTTCTTCTAGGAAATTCAGAGTTTTAAATTTAGGCCTCTGAGCCATTTTGCATTAATTTTTATGAAAGGTGTATGGTCCTTACATAACTGTTTTTGAAAAGTTTGCTTGTGTGGCTGGTTCATGTAGCAGTACTGAGTTCTTCTCAATCTCTTCAAGTAGTGAAAAAGTTTGGAGGTTGAATTTTTCTCTCTGTAATTTAACCTTTAGCATGAAAGCATTTTCTTGGATGTAACACTCTTTGCCAGTCCAGATTTCTACGTTAAAATTTAGAGGCACCAGACCCTTAAAATCTTTCTGTATCTTGAATTTTGTAGGAAATTTCTGGCTCTCTGTCACTAAGAAGAGTCGTCTTGCAGAAGATGAGAAGGACCTTTGAAATATCCTATATCTTGTTTAGAAAGATGTTTCCTTGAACCAAGTAACATATAATTATGAACTAATACTTATAATTATTTAAGTTTTAATAAAATAATGTATTGATCATAGTTATTTTGTAGTTAGCATTGTTAATGACAAATGAGATCTTTTTAGATTTACTTGAGATTTTATTTTTACTTTTAAAAAAAGCATTTCCTTTGTCAGTTAAGTTACATAAATTTTTAACCAGAAAAAAATGTTTCACTGAATATTCATAAGGTAGTTAGTGGTTGGAACAGTAATTTTCTCCCCATTTTAGGAAAAAAACAAAACAGACCCTGTGGATAAGTTTATGAGTGGATTAGGGAAAAGCTCAGATTTCTAACTTCTACCATAACATTTCAAATAGGAAATCCTGCAGAAAATTGCTACAATAGTGGCAGCATGGAGTAGGATTATGGGCAAGAGAAGAAAATAGTAGGTCTTTGATTAATCAAGAGGATGCCTCTGAAGGTTCTAGGAATTTTCAGCAATCTCCTAGCCAACAGCCAGAGCATATGCCTTTTGGGAGCTGTGGAGCCTATACATGTTGAGTGGAGAAAGCAATCAGTATAGAATAATATCCTTTGAGAACGCACAACTTTGCAAAGGGATATCATTCCCACTCTGCGTAATGCTGTTTTAACTATTAGCACGTCTCTGAGTGTTAAGCATGCCAAGGACTGAATTCTGAACATACAATATCTCAATTTATTCAAATGTCACTGGATTGGAACTTGATCTGGATATAATCCTTTCTCTTTCACCAAAATTGAATTTAGATAGAAATTATTTTCTTTCTTTTCCTTTTCCCACCACAGAATAGAAAACTTGATGTAGTTAGTGTCTGGCATCAGCCATGAGTTTAAGAAACATTTTCTTGCCAGATTTTTGACAGAGACTTCATTAATGTCTGTCCACTGAGAGAGAATATACCTAAGGGAGTACTTGCTTAGAAGATTCCAGCTTGTGGTAAATCTGACAGGAAACAAGTCAAGTATAAATCTTTGCATTACAAGGAAAACAACTCTAGTTATCATTTATACGTATGCTTAATTTTTCAGTATGTGAGACAGGAAACTTAAATATGAGAGTGGACCAGTTTGCTGGCAAAAAAATCAGTCTTCAGGCAATATTTGAAAGAATCAACAAAAATAAGAAATTATTAAATTTTGATATAAGTAGGTCACCTTTAACGAATAAAAGGATAAAAAATTAGATAGGTCAAGAAGAAGAAAAATTTGGAGGAGACTCAAGGAAACAAGTGAGATTGCCATGTGGTAGTAGTGGAAAAGTCACAGGGCTGAGAGTCAGCACAACTCTATGTTGGTTTCAGCTCTGCTGCTAAATAGCTATTTGATTTTAGGCAAAATGATCACTTTTCTTGGATTCAATTTCTCCTTTTGCTCCATGGAGGTCACAACATCTGAGATTTCTTCTTCTTTCAGCTTCTATGAATCCATAAGATGAAATAACAGAGGTAAAAACATTTTTATAAATACAAAACTCTCTATACGGGCCAGGTGTTATTCTGACTGATGAAATTTCTTACCTGAAGAGGAGACGGGGCAGATTTCACAGCTGTTCCTGACAAGTGTGGAGTCTGTGTGCGGCTGTGGCATGTGCACACCCTGCTACAGGCTGAACCCTGCAGGCACGAGGAAATTCGCACTCAAGCGCTGCTCGAGGCTCGGTGCCAGCCACGGCTGGATGCCCAGAAGCCTTCTCGGCATTGCACCCAGGGTGAGGACAGGCATGTTACAAACCTCGATTCTGGTAACACTCTTGCAAACAGACAATCTTCTTAGCAGAATTTTACTTCCTTTAGCCTCTGAAAGGACTAAAGAGCTTCCAGGCGGCCTCGCAGATTGGCTTTCTTCAACTGGCTTTGTAGCCTTTGCGTCAGCAGCCCCATAGATTAGGACTACTTTCTACAAGGAAAAATGATGAGCACGACCCCATCAGTTGTCACTGACCAGTGCTCACACACATAGCCTTCATCATCTGAGAATGCTGAGCTCACGATGCAGTTTAGAAAGGTTGGGAAAGTGACAAAATAAACACTTCCGAGGCAATTTCTGTTTCACTTTGTTTCCCTAAGCTCTTCTTTTCTCCCCCATGGCTTTGTAAAAGATGTTTTTTAAGGGCTTCTGGGGGAAGACAGTGGAGTAGGAGAGCCCTAAATTCACCTTGCTGCATGGAAACAACTACATAACACCCATTTAAGTGTAAATAACCCAGAAAAGGATGTAAAGTACGAAACTATATACCTAAAACATGGTGGGGGGGAGAGTAAAAGTTTTTTTAGAATGAATTCAAACTTAAGTTACCATCAACTTAATAAGACTGTTATATGCACAAGATGTTATATATAAACCTAATTATAACCACAAATAAAAAAAACTGGTAATATGCAAAACATTTTTAAAAAAGGAATCTAAGTATATCACTAAAGAAAAGCAGGAAACCATGAGAGAACAGAGCAAGGGAAGAAAGGAACAGAGAAGAATTACAGAAGTAACCATAAAAGAAGTAACAAAATGGAAATAAATACATACCTATCAACAATTAATTTAAATGTAAATGGACTAAATGTTCTAATCAAAAGATGTAGTGTGATGGAATGGATACACAAGACCCATCTCTATGCAGCCTACAAAAGACTCATTTTAGGCCTAAGGACACATGCCGATTGAAAGTGAAAGGATGGAAAAACATGTATCAGGCAAATGGAGGTGAAAAGAAAGCTGGAGTAGCAATACTTAGACAAAATAGACTTTAAAATAAAGACTGTAATAAGAGACAAAGAAGGACACTACATAATGATAAAGGGAACAATCCAACAGTAAGATATAACAATTGTAAATATATATGCACTCAACATGGGAACACCCAAATACATAAAACAGCTAATAACAAACATAAAGGAAGAAATCAATAGTAATACAATAATAGTAGGAGACTTTAACACCCCCACTTACACCATTGAACAGATCATATAAAAAGAAAATCAACAAGGAAACAGTGCCTTTGAAGGACACATTGGACCAGACGTATGTAACAGATATATTCAGAACGTTCCATCCTCAAACAGCAAAATACACATTCTTTTCAAGTGCACATGGAACATTCTCCAGAACAGATCACATGTTAAGCCACAAAACAAGTATCAACAATTCAAAAAGATTAGACTTACCATGAACCTTTTCTGGCCACAATGCTGTGAAACCAGAAATCATCCAGGAGAAAAAAATCTGGACAGAACACAAGCACATGGAGGTTAAATAACAAGCTTCTGAACACTGAATGAATAAACCAAGAAATCAAAAGGAAATTTAAAAAAATGGAGACAAATGAAAATGAAAACACAATGGGCCAAAATCTATGGGATACAGCAAAAGTGGTTCTAAGAGGGAAGTTTATAGTAATGCAGGCCTACCTCAAGAAGAAGAAAAATCTCAAATAAACAACATAACCTTATACCTAAAAGAGCTAGAAGAACAAACAAACTAAATCCCAAACCAGTAGAAGGAAGGAAATAATAATAAGGATTAAAGCAGAAATAAACAAAATAGAAACCAGGAAGCAACAGAACAGATCAATAAAACCAGGAGCTGGTTCTTTGAAAAGATCAACAAACTGATAAACCTTTTATGATATTATGATATTATATGTAGAAAACCCTAAAGATTCCACTAAAAAACTACTAGAACTGATACATTAATTCAGTAAAGTCACAGGATACAAAATCAATATATAGAAATCTGTTGCATTTCTATACACCAATAATGAAGCAGTAGAAAGAGAAATTAAGAAAACAACCGCATTTACACTTGCACCAAAATAATAAGGTACTTAGGAATAACCTTAACTGAGGAGGTGAAAGACCTGTACACTGAAAACTGTAAAACACTGATGAAAGAAATTGAAAGATATCCCAGGCACAAATTGGAAGAACAAATACTGTTAAAATGTCAATACTACTCGAAGCAATCTACAGATTTAATGCAATCCCTATCAAAATGCCAATAGCATTTTTCACAGAACAGAATAAATAATCCTAACATTTGTATGGAACCATAAAAGACACTGAATTAGCCAAAGCTATCTTGAAAAGGAAAAACAAAACTGGAGGTATCATAATCCTAGATTTCAAGACTCACTACAAAGCTGTAGTAATGAAAACAGTATGGTATTGGCACAAAAATAGACATAATAGATCAAGAGAACAGAATAGACAGCCCAGAAATAAACCCATGACTATTTAGTCAATTAACCTTTGACAAAGGAAGTTAGAGTATGTAATGGTAAAAAGAAAGTCTCTTCAATAAATGGTGCTGGGAAAACTGGACAGCTACATGCAAAGGAATGAAACTGGGCCACTTTCATACACCATCCACAAAAATAAACTCAAAATGGATTACGGACTATAAAAATCCTAGAAGACAGCACAGGCAGTAATTTATTTGACATCAGCTATAGCAACATTTTTTTAGACATAGCTCATGAGGCAAGGGAGACAAAGCAAAAATAACTATTGGGACTATATCAAAATAAAAATAGCTTCTGAACAGGGAAGGAAACTATCAACAAAACAAAAAGACAACCTACTGAATGGGAGAAGATATTTGCAAATGATATATCCGAAAAGGGGTTAATATCCAAAATATGTTAAGAACTTATACAATTCAGCACCAAAAACCAAATAATCCAATTAAAAATGGGCAGATGACATAAACAGACATTTCTCCAAAGAAGACATATAGAGGGACAACAGACATGAGAAAAGATGCTCAACATCACTAATCATCAGAGAAATGCAAACCAAAACCACAATATCACCTCACAACTGTCAGAATGGCTAAAATTAAAAACACAAGAAACAAGTATTGGCCAGAATGTAGAGAAAAGAGCCCTCATGCACTGTCGGTGGGAATGCAAACTGGTGCAGCCACTGTGAAAAACAGAGTGGAGGTTCCTCAAAAAATTAAAAATAGAAATACCATTTCTGGGTTCTCTATTCTGTTCCGTTGGTCTATGTGTCTGTTTTTGTGCCAATACCATGCTGTCCTTGTGATCACAGCTTTGTAGTATAACTTGAAATCCGGCAATGTGATGCCCCCAGCTTTGTTTTTCCTTTTCAACAATTCTGTGGCAATTCGGGGCCTTTTCTGCTTCCACACAAATTTAAGGTCTGTTTGTTCCAGTTCTTTGAAAAATGTCATTGGTATTTTGATCGGGATAGCATTGAAAACAGACACATAGACCAATGGAACAGAATAGAGACCCCAGAAATGGACCCTTGGCTCTTTGGGCAACTCATCTTTGACAAAGCAGGAAAAAACATCCAGTGGAAAAAAGACAGTCTCTTCAATAAATGGTGCTGGGAAAATTGGACAGCTACATGCAAAAGAATGAAACTTGACCACTCTCTCACACCACACACAAAGATAAACTCCAAATGGATGAAAGACCTCGATATGAGACAGGAATCCATCAAAAACCTAGAGGAGAACATAGGCTGCAACCTCTTTGACATCAGCCACAGCAACCTTTTTCATGACACATCTCCAAAGGCAAGAGAAACAAAAGAAAAAAAAATGAACTTGTGGGACTTCATCAAGATAAAAAGCTTCTGCACAGCCAAGGAAACAGTCAAAAACACTAAGAGGCAGCCCACGGAATGGGAGAAGATATTTGCAAATGACACTACAGATAAAAGACTGGTATCCAAGATCTACAAAGAACTTCTCAAACTCAATACACAAGAAACAAATAATCAAATCCAAAAATGGGCAGAAGATATGAACTGACACTTTTCCAATGAAGACATACAAATGGCTAACAGACATGTGAAAAAATGTTCAAAATCATTAGCCATCAGGGAAATTCAAATCAAAACCACATTGAGATACCACCTTATGCAAGTTAGAATGGCAAAAATTGACAAGGCAAGAAACAACAAATGTTGGAGAGGATGTGGAGAAAGGGGATCCCTCATACACTGTTTGTGGGAATGCAAGTTGGTACACCCATTTTGGAAAACAGTGTGGAGGTCCCTTAAAAAGTTAAAAATAGAGCTACCCTATGATCCAGCCATTACACCACTGGGTATTTACCCCAAAGATACAGACATAGTGAAGAGAAGGGCCACATGCACCCCGATGTTCATAGCAGCATTGTCCACAATAGCTAAATTGTGGAAGGAGCCGAAATGCCCTTCAACAGATGACTGGATTAAGAAGCTGTGGTCCATATATACAATGGAATATTGCTCAGCTATCAAAAAGAATTATTTCTCAACATTTGCTGCAACATGGGTGGCACTGGAGGAGATAATGCCAAGTGAAATAAGTCAAGCAGAGAAAGACAATTATCATATGATTTCACTCATTTATGGAACATAAGAAGTAGGAAGATCGGTAGGAGAAGGAAGGGAAGAATGAAGGGGGGGAGGTAAGCGGAAGGGGGAAAGAACCATGAGAGACTATGGACTCTCGGAATCAAACTGAGGGCTTCAGAGGGGATGGAGGTGGGGGACTGGGAATAGGCAGGTGATGCGTATTAAGGAGGGCACATATTGCATGGTGCACTGCGTGTTATACGAAACAATACGGAACACTACACCAAAAACTAAGGATATACTGTATGGTGACTAACATAACATAATAAAAAATTATTATAAAAAAATAGAAATACCATATGATCCAGTAATTTCACTACTGGTTATACACCCAAAGAATACAAATACACTAATTTGAAAAGATACATGCATCTTTCTGTTTATTGCAGCATTATTTACCATAGCCAAAATATGGACGCAACCCAAATGTCCATCCATAGATGCATGGATAGAGATGAAGATGAATGGGATAATACTCAGCCATAAAAAAGGATGAAATCTTCCCATTTGCAACAACATGGATGGACTTACAGGGTATAATGCAAAGTGAAATAAATCAGTCAGAAAAAGCAAATACCATATGATTTCACACTAATGTGGGATGTAAGAAACAAAACAAACAAAGAAAAAAAAAAGAGACAAAAAATCAGACTCTTAATTCTGGAGAACAAACTGATGGTTACCAGAGGGGAGCTGGGCAGGGGGATGGGTAAAATAGGTGATGGGGATTAAGAGTACACTTATTACAATAAGCACTGAATAAGGTATAGAAATTGTTGAACTATATTGTATACCTGAAACTAACACTTTATGTTCTTTATGCTGGAATTAAACAAACATTAATAAAAATAAAGGATGTTTTTTATTTACTTACTGAAGAGGTAATAATTTTGATGATAAATTAAAAAGTTTACTCCTGTCTATCCAGTTTATCTCCTGCCCCCTGTAGACAACCAGGGATTCGTTGCTTCTGTATCTATTCAGTGTTTCTTCATACCCAAATGAGTGCATGTGTGAATGTGTGTCTTATTTCTCTACTTCCCTACAGAAAATCTTGCAAACTAAATACAATTGGGTGCTCCTTGTTCCCCCAAACTTTTCTAACATAGTCTGCTATTTAGGCACTCTGTAATGTTCAGGTCACATGATCCCATTTACAGTAAGCAGAAAAAGGCAAGTCTGATTCATTGAAGAGGTTATTCCCCTTCTGAGGAGGAAATTAAATCCTATGTAGCAATTTTAATTTTGAAGTAAATTTTGGTGCTGTGGCATAGCCCTGACCCTAAACAATAATCTCATCTCACTGTCCTGGAACATTCTGTTGGCACTTGATATCCTTAATATCCCAAAAAATTCATCACATAAAAGTACTTCAAAAGTTTTTGTTGAATTCAGTTAAATTTAAAAAGAAACTTGGCTACTTTGCTTGTTTCTCTTTTACTTATTTTTTTTAAATGAGAGGCTAAGAAAAGTAGCTTTGAACTTAAAACTAAGTAATAAACAGTTGGGGAGAGGACAGAAGTTGTAAAAATGAATGTCTGTTTTTCCATCTATCCATTCAGTCAACAAGAATTATAGCTCCTGATATATACTCCAGTAATGATTTCAAGCCCTGGGGATATAGCAATGGGAAAACAAAACAAAACAAAACAAAACAAAAAAAACCACCAAGTCCATGCCAGTTTGATGCCTATATTCTAGTTCCTGGCACATTCTGCTACTCAAACACATATCAAGTAATCTCATCCAGATAATTGCTATGCCTGCTATCTCACGTCCTTGCTTCTACTCATCCACCCTTCTGCCTATACTCAAAATAGTAGCCAGACTTGCTCTACTGGAAACATAGGTCAGATCAGAGCATTCATGCTTGAAACTCTCTAATTTCTCATCCCCTTCGAGTAAAAACTGAAGTCCTTACAATACCACAAGGTTTACATGATCTAGCTCCTTTACTTCTTAGTGAAACCACATAATAATAAATTAAAATAAAATATAATGATAGTAATGACCATTAAAAAATTAAACAGAGTAATATGTGGCAGCATTTCTCTTTCCACTGAGCAATGTTAAGTACTTAGTACACACAGATTACTGTTGAAACTTCAGGTATGAGAACAGCTATGATTGAACACTGAGTACAGGCATTGGCTTAAATAACCATAAATTTCCTTTCACAAGGGCATCTTTATATTTAAGGGAAATGAAAAGGAATACATGCCTTTGTTGTTTTTGCTGAACCATTATCCTACCTAGCCATTAGCCAGAATAAGCCAGAAATCACAGCAAAAAAAGAATCCATTGACAATGATAGGCCTAGATAGGCTGAATTGAAGATGTTTGAGTCTCTCCTTTGGCATTTCTCAGAATTCAGAGATAGCCTCAGTAATGAAATAATTAGATGTCTTATAAATCATATATGTATCTATCATAACCTTATAAAATGCTATTTTGTTCTATAACCCAATGAAAAGATCCCAACTATACCTTCTTCATCACACCCATAAGGAGAAAAAGGGGTCGGTTTCATTTGTTTACAAATACTGAGTTGCATATTAAATGCCAGAGACAAATTCCAGCCAACTGAGGAGAAGACTTTCAAATTCTAATGATTTATTTTCCTCCATGTTACTTTTTTTTTTTTTTAAAGATTTTATTTATTTATGTGACAGAGAGACAGCCAGCGAGAGAGGGAACACAGCAGGCGAGTGAGAGAGGAAGAAGCAGGCTCCCAGCGGAGGAGCCCGATGTGGGACTCGATCCCAGAACGCCGGGATCACGCCCTGAGCCGAAGGCAGACGCTTTAACGACTGCGCTACCCAGGCGCCCCCCTCCATGTAACTTGTGGAAGAACAAATTATACTGCTAAAATTCCCAAATGATATATGAAGAAAAACACTCAAATTCTTGAAGGAAGTACTTCACACTATTCATCCCAAATGTATTCCAAACTCTTTTAACACATGCTGTAGTCAAACTATAGACCCTCAAAAATATCTGCTGAATGCATTAATCAATAAATGGACAAGTGTAATTCTTTGTTGTATATTTCTTAGTAGAAAGGAAATGAAGAGTCAGGACCATCTAGAATATTTTTAGCCCTATGTTTAGAACAGGAACCTTTTTCTTTTTCCTTTGGAATTCCTTCCTGTTACATGTGTTTAGTCTGTGCTTTCATTCCAATGAAGCAGCATAGGTAGCAGAAAGAGCAAGATAATCCTGGGCTCATCCCATGGAATCATGCTTACGGAGTGAGGGACCTTACATAAGTTACTTCTATGTTTCTTTGCTGTCTATAAAGTTAGGCTAATACTTCACTGTTCACAGAAACCTGGTGAGGATTGAAGGAGATAATGTGCATATAAATCTCAGAGCCTTTGTCTTGCTGATATTGGAACACTCTTCCTTTAGCTACTCCCTTCTTCACATTCATTCAGGATTCAATACAAATATTTTCTTCTCCAAAATGTTCTTATCTATTTCAAGTGTCCCCTTCTTTACTCCTGTCATATCACACTTAAAATTTTCTTCATAGCACTTAGTATTACCTCAAATTATCTTATTTACTGATTGTGTTCTGCCTTCTCTATTAGAACATAATTTCCTTGATACTAGGGACTTAATCTCCCTAGTTCACTGCTCAGTTCTCGGCTCTGAAAATAAATGTATTGAATGAATGAATGACAATTTCTAGACCAGAGATGTAAATCAAAAAATGTTTGCTTTCTCCCTTTTCCTGAGGGCAGGGCCAATATTTGACATGGCTCAAAGCATACAGCACATGACCAATAAATAATTTGGGAATAAAACAGGAGAAATTACTGTACTATTACATATTGCCTACAAATATGTCCTTTGGTGTCCTGTATTAATTTTGATTTGCACAAGCATGTATATGTGGCCGTTTTAGTTTACAAAAAATTGTTCTCTTCTTAAGGTGAACCCATCTGGCCTTTCCAACATCATCTCTGTAGAAAGTTGGATAATAATGTCTCTTGAGGTTATAGAAGTATGTCTTCAGTCAAAAATTCACCTAAGGATGATCAGAGTTTTCCTCTTTACCATTGTTTATGGTGTCTTAAGAGCAATGACTAGTTTCTAAAAGGATTTTATTTTCTTTTTAATTAAGAACAGTGATTTAAGAAAAAAAAAAAAGGCATTGCTCCTGGAAAGGTGAAACAGCGCAAGAAGTAAGCGAGACAGCATTGTTAACCCACACAAGCTCTTCCTAGCCTCTTCATTGATAACAGGAGTTTTTATAATGAGGATCTTGGGAGGTCTCAGTGGCTCAAATAAAATAGAGTAGCTACATATCAGCTGACCAAAGAAAAACAAAAAAACAAAACCAAAACCCCCACAAAGGTAAAAAGAGTTGACAGGAAAATAAACTCCCTTGTTTGTGGAAGTTTAGCTTGCTCTACAATACCATATTTCAAAAGGTGCAAATCCTGTTGCTCTATAATTCAAAGAATTTGCCATACAATACAGCTTTAATTTATAAATTACTATGCCATTTCATTACTTATGAATGTTTTATTTATACCCAGTACTGCAAAGTACTTGTGCTGTTTCTTCATAGGATCACAGTAAAATCAATACCCTTTATAAAATTGATAATGCCCACACAAGGAGCAAGAAATAACACAAAGCCCAAATAAGGCTAATTTTGATTATCAAGGTGGAATGAATCCATTGTAAGAGTTTTTGACAGGTCTTTGCTTTACATGATCATTTACTCTCCAGTCAAAATTATATTTAGTCCTTTTATTCCCCAGCTATCCAGATAAACTTGAGGTTAATTGTTTTCTAATTCTGAGTCCTAAATTTCATGTTTCTAAAAAACAAAAAACCTATAAATGTATTTCAAATTCAGTCTTTTCAAAGGGGAACCATTGTTGGTTATAGGAGGGGTCTAGTAGAAACTTGGGAAACATCCAACCACTACTTGCCCCAAACATACAAACCATGGCAGACTGACTACAGCAGCCTTCCTCATATTGAACCATGGCTCTGCCACTTACTAGCTGTGTGAATTTGGAAGTTATTTAATCTTTTTGTTCTTCATTTCTTTCATCTGTAAAATGCACATAATGCAGAATTATACCTACTTCCTATGATTGTCTCCAATAGTTCCTGCGAGAATTAAATTAATCATGGAGAGCTCACAGAACAGTACCTGGCATGCAGTAAAATTCAATAATTTGTATTTAATGATGATAATAAGCTTCTCCAGCTCTGGAGCCAGAGTAATCAAAGGTAATGGATGGAAGAGACCTCAGTCCAAATCCTTCCTTCCTCTGTGATCGCTGATATGATATGAACAGAGAACTCCTGCTGGTCATTCTTCCTGCCTGAGTGGAGAAATATGGCTGCAGTAGGAGACAGTATGTTAAGAGGCAAAGAGAAATAGAGATGAGACCAAGATGCTGGGAAAGAAATTTTGAGGCCCAGTTCTACCCCTGAGGTTCTAGGAAGGGCTCAGATTCTTAACATCCTTTCTTTGATCTTCCAATAAATTCCTTTTTGTTTTACTTTGTTTTTGCTCAAGTTGGGGTTGTTTTTGTTACTTACAGCTGATAGTGTTTCACTGGAGCATGGGGCTAAGGAATGAAATGGATGAAATGGGCAGAAACATCACACACTCATTTAAGGTTTGCCAGGCTTCAGTTGAGCTCCAGGGTCCATTTCCACCAGGCCATTTCTTGAGGATCCTTTGACATTGGCTTCAGGGACAGAAGGACAGCACTGAATGCACTCAGGAAAGTAGGAGGAGAAAAAAGAAAAGAAAAGAAAAACAAACAGGTAGTTTATGGCTCTGGGATAAAGAAACATTTTCTGTTTTTGTTTTTGTTTTCCAAGTACGTGGCTTCAGAATTCTGAAAATAATTCCAAGGAAGGGGACTCCAAAATATTTAGAACACAGACTAATCATTTCAGGAAAGGTAGACCGCAAGGGGACTATTTTAGATAGTTACTTAGATATATATATAACATCAGCTATTTACTAAGGTCAGTGTAATAATTCATTTAAAATATTCTAAGAGAAAAATTTGGGTTTCTTGTGACAGTTGCAATCTACTCTTTTAGGACAAAATTCAAGACTTGTTGATGATACTATTTCTTTTTTTTGTACTTGAGAGATTGAGAATCACATAATTCAATGTTATATAGCACCATCTGAGCCAAATATCTCAAAATGTCTAATGATTTCTCAATCCATGAACCAAAAAATATGAATTGATAATGAAATGCCTAGAATAAGTTTATATATTATAAAGTATTTAATATCATGGAGGTGAGCTAAATTGCCAGATTTGGCAACATAAGAGAGTAGAAACATTTGTTGTTTAATCTACCAACAACTTGTTTAATATCAGTTATAATTACAAATGAATTAAGACTTTTAAAAAGACAGCAACATAGGAGTATATAAGTCAGTTTCCCTAAAATCCATCCAAAGTGATTGCAAATTCTTCCCTTCTCCCATCCAAGCACTTTGGCAGTAACCTTCCATAGTGACTCTGCCTTGGCTGTGATTCACTTTGTCTAATGAAACAGTAGCAAACGTAAAACATGCAGAGACTTGAAAATTGCTTGTGCATTGTGACTTGCCCTCTCTTGCTGCTCTTGGGAGACCTGACAATGCTACTATGTGAAGGAGCACAAGCTAGCCTGCTGGAGACATATGGCCCAGTCATCCCGACAACCCCAGTGAACAGTTAGCCACCTTCCTTGTCAAAATAGTTTATCTAAACTTGTGAGTCTAGCTGAGACCAGTAGGAAATCACCCAGTTGAGTCCAGTCCACATTGCTGACTTAATCAGAATCATGAGCTATATAAATAGTTGTTGTCTTAACTATTTTGACTTTCTTGGATATTCCCTTTATGTTTTGATCTGTAAGAGTGAATAAAAAGGTATTGATTATGAATGTAAAATTTTATCGAATTGCTTAATAAAGATTATAACTTCCTATTATATCAAATCATGCATGGGTTAAATTATTGTGATTTAAGTCACCTTTTTAGAAAGCACAAGAACATTCTCATTAATTATAGGAATTGTCTATTAAATTGGCAAGGCAGCTAACATAAATGAAAAATGGCATACCCAAAGATGAGTGAACTGTTTTGCTTTGTTTTGTTTTTTGTTGGAACACCATTATGAGAAGATGGCATCCAAGAACAGCCCTATTTATTTATGCAAAAACAAAAAACAAACAAAAGCCTTTTCTTCCACACCAGTAAATGTAACAGCAAAAATATTACATTCACATTTAAGCAGTAGAAGATCATTGGGCATACAAATGAGAACAAAATTAATGCTGCATCATTACCATTATTTGACATGCCTTGATTTGAAAAGAGAAAAATTTAGATATGATGGTCCACTATTTGAAAGTATCAATGTAACAGAAAATACGTAATATTCAAACTAAACCTCAGTGACTCAGAGCTGTAACACATCTTCAGAGAGAGCTGTGAAATTGGCTACCTGATGAATTTATCAATGTAATTGAGTGACAAAGGATATTGTTTTAAAATGGGGTAATGACAAGAGAAACATGGGCGGCAAATACAACTGCTGATGTTGCAAAGAGCAATGCTTTTTATCTTTAGCTTCATTGTCCTTTCCATAAATTGTGCTTTGATTTTCTACTACACATTTACATGCAAGAATATTTTAATTTTAAATAGTATTGGACAGACATTCACTGGTGATATGATCATATGTTTTATATCTTTGTGAATCACCAAACCGATATTATAATTCTAATAATCAAAAATACAGGATTTTCTTTTTATAGTTATTACATACACAACACACACATTTCTAATAAATGTTTATTTAGAACATTACTTATCTCCCAATAAGTGGTAAATATGTTTCTAAATAGTACATGATATATATTTCAAAATAAATATTTCAACAACTATATAAAAGGAATAATCTAGGTGTTAAT
Organism: Ursus americanus; assembly: GCF_024610735.1. NCBI lineage: Eukaryota > Metazoa > Chordata > Mammalia > Carnivora > Ursidae > Ursus > Ursus americanus. The sequence goes on along the minus strand of NC_142151.1, from coordinate 31,296,507 downwards.
AATATAAATATTGCTATAATTGAATTTCTGTTACAGGATCTTATATGTCATTTTTATTTTAAACTAGGGAGGCACTCTGCTAAAAAAAATATAATGGCCTCTAAGCATCAAGGTAGTTGAATGTCAGATAAAAGATCAGGAAATGAAAATTCCATAGATTGTCGCTAGATTTAAATCTGACTAGAGTTCTGTATTTAAAGAATATAAAGTTGTTCTAGTTTGGCATCCTTAGGCATCTAGTTATTCATATTTATTCAAGCAGTCAGTCAAAAACAATTTATTGCATATTTTCTGTATAAGTGCCTGACATTTGTGAATATAGCAGACACAGTCCTTGACTACATGAAGCTCATACTAGTCTAGTAAGGAATAAAGACAAGGAAGCTGCAATTTCCATGGTGTGATGATGACTATGAGAAAAATAGAAAAATATTCAGTTATGAAGGGAGCAATGTCATGGAAGACGTCCTGAATATATCTTCTTATATATTTTCTCATTTGATAGTAAATTATACATACTTTTACAGCAATGAAGAGTTTCAAGTACTTAGCAAATGACTATTGATTGAACCAGTAATTATATTTTTATGGGGCTCTAAGAAAAAAACTTGGAAAATATAAACACACATACACATCTAAGTTTATTACAATAAAATGTTTCTGTTTGTTATAAATAGTGGTATATTCCTATACCAGATGAATCCATGGATGTTCTTATGAGAGCAGCTCTAAGAGTAATCCATGGATGTTCTTATGAGAGCAGCTCCAAGAGGACTGCTTCTGAATAAAGTTGGTGCAACATGTGATTTATGTTCTTAATGTAACCAACCTGCTATGTAGGCCATAATTGATTGGACCAGTAATCGGTATCGAAGTCAAAGGAGATTATTCATGGATCATATTGAGTGAGTTCTAGTGTGGTTCAGAGTGAAAGCCTGCCTATTGTGTACATTGTGAGTGGGAGTGAAAGCAGACAGATCCAGTGTGAACCACTGTGGGTTTTGGTGTAGGGAAGTGACATAGAGGACCCTAGAGAAGGTGAATATTTTGAACTCTGGTTTTATCTCCAGTGACGTTGAACTGTTGTCAAACTTCTCCATGAGGTTTGCCATACACTCCAGTTTTATGAGCACTGGGACTTAGTCACAGATGATGTAGATGGGGAGACAATATCCTCTAATTTATGTTTCTTTGTCCACTCTCAATGACTCCCCTTAGCTCTTACATCATAAAAAAGCTCAACTAATGTAATTCTAGAAAAAAAAAGTAACATGTAACATTTTTAGAACATCAAATTGCTCTTTTTAGAAGACAAGCTCATTAACTGTAATAGCAAGTATCTAAGAAGTCACAAAATAGTTACCAAAATCCATGTCTTCTTAGGTTAAAGAAACAAATTCCATTTTAAATAATGTCAAAACCATTCCACGACACTCCGGAAGATGGTAAGTAATGATTCAATTATCTAATACTGTTTAACATTACACAAAATATATGATAAAAGTTAAACTATTTGGAGCACAGCCTCAGTCACATTTAATAACCAACACATATCCCTTACTGGTGTGTGTTTACAGCTATCAGATCATTTTCATGTGTATTTCCTTTTCTCATTTGATCTTGGTAGGCTCACCTACCTAGAATTACATGTGTTGAAAGCAGAATCAGGATTTGAATCCAGATCTTCTGATGCTAGCCTGAGTGTTCTATATTTTACAGGTGCCTTACTACTTCAGACAAAAGACGATCAATCAGAACTTAGTGTACAGTAGATAGAAAGTTGGTTTATTTTTATTTTATTCAATCATTTTTTCCCTTATTTGTTAGAGGGAAGTTATTTTAATAATTACAAAATAGTTATAATCTAGGACATTTTTAATTCTAATTTTGATTATGATTAATTTATCCTTATCAAATATTAAGCCCAAATTAAACCATTAAGAAATAAGGCCAAATTTGATCAGAATTCTCCTTACATGCCATTTGTTGTAATGAGCTACTTTTCTTCCAAAAACTGCCATTATTTCAATTTGATAAGAATTTGCTAATTATTTCAATTTGATAAGAATTTGCTAAAATAGAATTTGCTAATAACTGGAGTAGGAAGAAAGTAAAATTATACTAATCCCTTATAGTTTAATGATAAATATTTAACTGGGAATTTACTAAGAAAAATAACAGCACATCTGGAGTGTCATAGACCACATGCTAATAAATTTATGATCTTCCGAACTGAATTATTTATCTCTTGAGACGAGAAAATATCATTGGATGATAAACAGTCCATGGAAGTCTTCATATATATCTATGGAAAAACTAACATAAAGAAAGAGCCACTATAATATCAACTATTATAAAACCCAGAAGACTCATAAATAGTCTATCAAGTCACATCATATATCACTGAAAACCATTTGGAGACTTGCAGAAACTTCCAAATTGCATTTATTTCATCAAAAATGAATGACTATTTTTTTTTTAAAGATTTTATTTATTTATTTGACAGAGATAGAGACAGCCAGCGAGAGAGGGAACACAAGCAGGGGGAGCGGGAGAGGAAGAAGCAGGTTCATAGCGGAGGAGCCTGATGTGGGGCTCGATCCCAGAACGCCGGGATCAAGCCCTGAGCCGAAGGCAGACGCTTATCCGCTGTGCCACCCAGGCGCCCCAAATGAATGACTATTTTAAACATTCCCTTCCTATGTTACTCCTATAGCAATACAAATACGATTACTTTGCTTTCTTTCCTTATCAAGGAACCAGTTCTATAGAACAGCTGTCAGAGAATGGCTGACTTTTTTTTTAATAATTGAAATGAATTTCACCTCTCTTTGGTTTTTATTTTTATTTTTATTTTTTTTAAAGATTTTATTTATTTGACAGAGAGAGAGACAGCCAGCAAGAGAGGGAACACAAGCAGAGGGAGTGGGAGAGGAAGAAGCAGGCTCCCAGCAGAAGAGCCCGATGTGGGGCTCGATCCCAGAATGCCGGGATGACGCCCCGAGCCAAAGGCAGACGCTGAACGACTGAGCCACCTAGGCGCCCCAGGCTGACTTCTTGTCTAATGGCCAGATTGAAGGGAAACAAGAATTTCCCACCAACAAAAGCTTTTGGAAACTATTATGTAATCATATATAACATATATATGGTTTTGACTGTTATTTCAAAGGAAAAAAAAGTAGAAAATTTAATTTTTCACATATCCTTAATAATAGGGAATGAAATGCAGTTGTAATTATCTGATTCAAGTTTGCACTGGTCACATTTCCAAAATGCTCCCTGACAAAACAAGCAAGTAATACTTGCCTAAAGCTAAACATATTTAAAGAATGTCTTTCAAAAGTAATGAAAAAAATCGTTAGTATTTGTAACATTATGTAGGTAGATAAAATGGTATGTAGTTCCTGTCACACTAACAACTGGAAAAGATGTCCAAGATTGCCACCTTCAGTGCAATTGGGGATAATGCATTTTGAAGACAAGATTTGCAGAGAGGGGATTAATAGTTGCCCAGTAGTTATCCCCACTAACGAATTAACATTACTCTGAATTTTGGTTGTGCAAGCAGAGATCCGTATGGCCTTTCAACCCAGATCCTATTATATTCTTCTTTATTTTCGTATCAGTATTCTGTATGCATTCCATAAGAAATGAACCTTCTGAATAAAATATTTTAAGAAATTCTGAGAGTCAACAATATATGAGAAATGTTTCCTCTCTGGACTACCCTTTCTTGGTCGCCCTTATTTTTTCTTCATCTTCCTACTTCACCTTCTTCCTTCTTTTTCTGGCAATGTTCCTACAGTTCTCATGCTCATCATCCCCAGAAGTATTTGTACTTATATGTAGGTGGGCAGTGAGGGGGCTGTGGGGGGGTGGGGGAAGGTGATGGCTGGAGGCTTGGAGGGGACACACATAGATATTCTCATAGGATACTAAAATGTTATGCTCGATTAGCCTTAATGTGTTATTTTCCCCTGCATTATTTCAAAAAGGACAAAATCCTACGATCAAGGCATAGATTTCTAGATAGGTTAATTTAAAATTGCTCTCCTAGATCAGAAAGGTCTCCCTTGCTTGTGGATCTCCCTAGTGCAAGGGCCTCCTCACACCTCTGCAACTTTGCAGTGTATATTTGGTCATACAGTCAGAACACCACCAACAGGTACACAGGCATCACTTAAAGTTAACATTCCAGATCAGGCCAGGTTTCTTAATCTACATTTGGTTCTTTCACCATATTTTTAGAGACTGACAGATTGTAAAAGAAAGCACACTGACCAGTACTTCCTGAGAAAGACTGCTATAGTACCTGCTTCCTATCATGAAACATTTCCCCTGAGAAGACTACATGCCTCCTCCTGGCTTCAAAACTTTACAGGCCAAATGTTTTAGGGTGCCCCCCTCAACTTCATGTTCCTTATTAAGAATGCCCTTCTCCAATGAAGGAATTTATTCCATTTACAATAGCACCAAAAACCATAAGATACATAGGAAGAAACCTAAGCAAAGCGGTAAAGGACCTATACTCTAGAAACTACAGAACACTTAAGAAAGAAATTGAGGAAGACACAAAGAGATGGAAAAACATTCCATGCTCATGGACTGAAAGAATAAACATTGTGAAAATGCCTGTGCTGCCCAGAGCAATCTATACTTTCAATGCAATCTCTATCAAAATACCATCAACATTTTTCAGAGCTGGAGCAAACAATCCTAAAATTTGCATGGAACTAATAAGACCCCGAATTGCCAGGGGACTGTTGAAAAAGAAAACCAAAGCTGAGGACATCACAATGCCTGACTTCAAGCTATATTACAAAACTGTGATCATCAAGACAGTATGGTACTGGCACAAAAACAGACACACAGATCAATGGAACAGATTAGAGACCCCAGAAATGGACCCTCAACTCCATGGTCAACTAATTTTTGACAAATCACGGAAGAATATCCAATAGAAAAAAGACAGTCTCTTCAATAAATGGTGCTGGGAAAATTGGACAGCCACATGCAGAAGAATGAAACCAGACCATTCTCTACACCACACACAAAGATAAACTCAAAATGGATAAAAGACCTCAATGTGAGACAGGAATCCATCAAAATCCTAGAGGAAAACATGGGCAGTAACCTCTTCGACATTAGCCACAGGAACTTCTTTCAACACATGTCTCTAAAGGTAAGGGAAAAAGCAAAAATGAACTTTTGGGACTTAGTCAAGATAAAAAGCTTCTGCAAAGCAAAGGAAACAGTCAACAAAACTAAGAGGCAACTCATGGAATGGGAGAAGATATTTGCAAATGACATTACGGATAAAGGGCTGATATCCAAGATTTATAAAGAACTTCTCAAACTCAACACCCAAAGAACAAATAATCCAGTCAATAAATGGGCAGAACATATGAACAGACACTTTTCCCAAGAAGACATACGAATGGCTAACAGACACATGAAAAAATGTTCTACATCACTAGCCATCAGGGAAATACAAATCAAAACCACAATGAGATACCACCTTACACCAGTTAGAATGGCAAAAATTAACAAGACAGGAAACAACAAGTTTTAGTGAGGATGTGTAGAAAGGGGAACCCTCTTACACTGTTGGTGGGAATGCAAGCTGGTACAGCCACTCTGGAAAACAGTATGGTGGTTCCTCAAGACGTTAAAAATAGAGCTACCCTACCACCCAGCAATTGCACTACTATTTACCCCAAAGATACATACATAGTAAAGAGAAGGGGCACATGCACCCAATGTTCATAGCAGCATTGTCCAGAATAGCCAAACTGTGGAAGGAGCCCAGATGCCCTTCAACAGAAGAAAGATAAAGATGTGGTCCATATATACAATGGAATATTACTCAGCCATCAGAAAGGATGAACACCCAACATTTGCATCGACACGGATGTAATTGGAGGGAATTATGCTAAGTGAAATAAGTCAAGCAGAGAAAGACAATTACTGTATGGTTTCACTCATATGTGGAACATTAGAATAGCGTGGAGAACCACAGGGGAAGGGAAGGAAAACTGAAGGGGGAGAAATCAGAAAGGGAGACAAACCATGAGAGACTCTGGACTCTGGGAACCAAAATGAGGGTTACGGAAGGGAGGGGGTGGGGGGATAAGGTAACCTGGTGATGGGTATTAGGGAGGGGAAGTGTGCTGATGAGCACCATCACATGCAACTAATGAACCGTTGATCAAAAACTAATGATATGTTGGCTAATTAAACATAATAAAAAAAATGAATGCCCTTCTCCCTATTCCCTGTACTATGTATAACAGGATCTAAGGAGGTGCCATAGGGCAATTCCCTTCATCTTCATCTTCTGGCTATCCTCCCTCAAATAGCTTTTTTCCTCCAGCCCCACTTATCATAGGGTCTGTTTGTAGGATGTGTGTTCTCTTTGCTCCTCATTGCATATAGCAGAACATTGTTTTATACATAAAAATAATCTCAACTCCTTTGAAGCACATGCTGTCAGATTATACAAATTTAGAGATTTAGTATGGCATCCTGTGTAAAAGGGCAGGTGGTCCTGGAGCCACACTTCCTAGGTTTGCAAAGTTTCAATTCCTCCTTTATCAATTTCCTCAACAACAAAATGGGGATAATAGCATTTGCCTCAGTTATTATGAGGCTTAAAAAATTAGTCCATATTTAAGACTTAGACTTAGTGCCTAGTGTACAGCAAGCCCTCCATTAATGTTGGTCACCACTGTCATCACCTATTGCTCAAGCGGGATAATTTTACTGTGCAATATCTGACCATGCCCCTTTATTGTGCCTGGAGTGTTTTTCACAATCTTTACCCATCCCCATAAAATAGTTTCAAATGTAGTTTTTCCCATGAAATATTTTTGTCAGATGTAGTTTCTATTTCCAAGTCAACTACCTAGCTTTATACTCCACCTTAGTGATTATATTATACTTTGCATTAGTTAGCTCCCAATTAAAAGGTGAGCTACTCCTGCCTGGAATAGATTAGTCACTATTGTGTTTTTGATACCACTCTTACATAAGGGACTTTCAAATAGCCATTGGATTTAATTACAAATTTTATGATTTACTGTATTAGTGGACCATATTAGAAGTCTGTAACCTACTGTCCCCACCCAACTATTTTTAGAAACTCTTTTTAGTTCTTCAAAGCAAAAGGAACACCTCGACTTCCTTATCCACAAATAGAAAGACTATACATAATACACGGCAACTATTAACAAGACAAAGTTCCTGGGCAAGTAATGTCAGAGGAACTTTTATCATATTAACTCTTCTGCAGATGGATGAACTTGAAAAGGAAAAAAAAATCTATTTAAAAGCACTGAAGAGCAAACAAAAGCAGGTAGGAACTGTATAGGATTTGATAATTGGAAGATCCCACTGGGTGAGATCCATGCTTATATGAATTTTTCTGAGCCCAGGAAGCTGCAACACGGGCTTCAGGTATGGGAGGATGGTGTTTAAGGTGGCTAAAAATGAAGAAGGGAAATCCTGGAAAGGAGGGAGACATAGAGGAGGAACCCTCAAACTTGTGTAAGTTGGCTGACATATATGTGGGGGAAACTCCAAGAAGCCCAGTGATAAGTAAGAACTGGACATCTAACAGAGCAGGGATCTTGTCTCCTTACCACAAGGGATCAAAATTTGGGGTTTGAGTCCTGCCAAGTTAAAGGTGCTTGGAAAGCATTCTGGGCTTTCTAAAGACCTACACTAACAATGAAACCCAAACCTCTACAAGTTTAAGGTGATTGTCCAGTTTAACTGCATTCCATTATTATGAGAATAAAAGGAAGATTATATACTTATCCAAGCTAGTGATGGGCATTCATTACAGATGCTTACAAATGTTATTCAGTTCTATTATTTTAAGACTAATAAAATGTAGGAATGGTGGGTGGTAGGCAAAGAAAAATGGCTAGTAGTACAGTGAATGAGCTGCTTGCAAACAGTTTAGAATTAGAGAATGTTAAATAGACATGATACATTATTATAAAACATGAATTTATTTACAAGTAAAATGAAACCATGATATCTGAACTTTTTAAAAAAGAAAACAAAAGCCTATCTTTTATTCTTATAAATAGATTTACTTAAAAATCAGTTTTAAAGGACATAAAACCACAATATAATTGTAGAAGTCAAATAAACTTTTCCATTTTACAGCACGATCATCTAACAAAATATAAAACTTAAAAGCATCTACAATATGTATTTATAGGTTTTTTTTTAAAGATTAAGCTTTTCCAGTCAAATTTTTAAAAAAAATTCCAAAGTATGTCATGTTTGACTGACAATTGGCTTCCAAATGGGAGTCTCTTTGGAGAAACTAAGTAATAACTTTCAAACAACTATGCTCCTCCATTTGGTAGCTAGAATCATCTAATTAAAACAAAGGTCTTTATTTCAATGTAAATATGGCTAAGACTCCAGTCCTGAGGGGGTTATGTTTTTTCCCCTCCCTTAAATTCATAAGTACATACATATTTCACTCTGAGCCACCATCAGCAAAACAGAAATGGAGGGTAACATGGCAGACAGAAGATAATCTGCCTCTAGAATAGCCAAAATTAGCGCAGGCCTCACATTCCTGACTTATAAAATCAGGGGAGTATAACCACATTCCTCATGCTTTTCTTTCTAAAATGCTATTATTTGAAGGTAGACTTGATTTTGAAGGTAGACTTGATGACTTTCACTCTTTTCCCCATCAACTGATAGCAGTTAATGTGGATTCTGGAGTCAGCCTGGCTACATGTGAATCCCAGCTCAGCCAGTTATTTTGCAATCTTGGGCAAAATACTTAATCTCCCTACATTCAGTTTCTTCATGTATAGAGTGAAAATATTAAAAATAGTACTGATCTCACAGGGTTGTTACGATTCATAAATGATGTGAGTAGAGCACTTAAAACGGTGGCTAATACAATGATATAGGAGTTTTCAAATTTGTCACCATCATCATTCACTGATTGTGGGAAAAGACCTCATCCACACCATATGAAGTAAAGAATGCCATATGGAAAGAGAGATTAGGTTAAATCATCTAAGACAGGATTACAAAACAAAAAATGATTGTTTTTTACATTTACCTTAGCTTCATATAATTTAGAAAATATTGTGAATAACATTATAATAAACAGACAGGGATGACTATAAATTACTTTGTAGTTCGAAACTTAAAACTATAAAAAAAAGTTAACTCAGATTATTAAGAAAGTTTAATTACCAGAACACTCAGAAATGTAGTACAATATCGCCACCTAGTGGATACTGCATTTAAAAACATTTTATAGATAGTGCTTGCCCTATTTATCTTGAGGAGGAAAATCCTTTTCAAATAGAAGCACATTCTCTTCACTAATGTAAAGGGGATTTAAAAAAATAGAAAAATTTAAACTACATTAGCAGTACTCTTAAACACTATGGCTAAAAGTCGTGTATCTCAAATTTATTTCTAAACAAGGTAGCAGTTAAAAGTACAATTTTGTTCAGAAATTTAAAATACATTAAAGACAGCATGCAATTCACCAGAAATACTTCATCATGACTTATCAATTAATGCAAAATATATTAGTCGTAGCAAACTTAATGAATTTCAAATCATCAGGTTGTGAAGCATCTTAAGAAAACATTTTACTCTACTTACTATCTGAATCTCTTCCGAAGCTTCCTGATGAACAGAAATCTTGCCAATGAGTGGGGAAACTTACTTTTTTCTGGAACCATTCCCAGACACAGACGAAACAATTAGAGAATGTACATTTTTTTATCAGTTGAAATCTGTTGGCCCTTGATATAAACTTCAGGGAATAAAGACTAGTCCAATCCTTCTTCTAAATAATTACTCTTCAATTATGAGAGCTTATGAAGTTGTAGGATGTCTACTTCTCCAAGTTAAACAACCTATACATTCTTTTAAAAGCCATTTCTCCTACAACTATCTGTGCTCTTTTAAACAGCTGCTAGCATTTTTAAAAATGACTACATACAAAAAACAATAGGTCATGAATGTTCTGGCTAATGCAGAGTAAAGACAGATTACCACCTCTCTCTCCATATTTTACTTCTCTTAATGAAAAATTTTCTCAGTGAGGCAGAGTCTCAGTTAAAAACTCACAGGCTTGGGAGTCAGGCCAATCTGTGTTCTAAAGTGACAGCGTGCACTTTGGGTGACTTGCCTGATACCTGCCTTAACTATAGTTTCTTCAGCAGTCAAAGAGAAATCAGTAAATGCTTCATAAAAATATGAATAGGATCAAATGAGACAATGTTTATAAATTAGCCAGTATAATGCCTAGAACATCGTAGGTGCTCAATAAATGACAGCAATTATTAGTTACCATTATTTTTCTTCCTCTCTTCCTCATTTTGTATGTCCCCCCAACCCCAACTGTTCGACTGAACTGAATCATGGTAAAGTTCCAGTCAGTGTGAAAAAAAATCAATACGATGCTTAATATTTATCTCCTCAGAAAAATACAGTATCTCTTTTTATCTGATGGTGACACACTGGGCTCAAACTAACATTAAATTCATCAAATGCCTAACTTTTAACAAACAAAATATAATGATATTACTGAATTTCTTCACTGTGACAACACTTCTTACCCTAGAAATAATTTCCAAATGTTAAAGAATTTAGTGTTAGATTCATGGATAAGTGTTAAAAAATATATCATCTATCCATTTTTATTATAATTTTCTCAGCTATACAAGTTTTAATATATTGGAAATGTTTGTCATATTGTCCACATTTAAATACATAAAAATGTACCTTAAATAAAAAATGACAGTTATCTCTAAAGCACTAAAATGCAGTTTAACTAAAATAACACAAATTATTCATAATTGGCTGAAATCTCTTTTCCCTTAAAAGTTTAATAAGCAGAAGTTCTACTGCTATTATATTTTAATGGTTGAAAGTTACTTATTTTTCTTATTTTAAATAAACAGTAATAGTTTTGAAATCACGTCCTATTATAATAACCACATATAACATATTTACAAGTAGATACATGTATAAATTTTAAACACTATAGTAAAAAAAATTTAAAACTAGGTCAGAAAATTTAGGCAGAAAAAAGTTTAGGATGGCTTTCATTATGAAGCATGTGATTTATTTCCTAAAATTAGCTTATGGTTATATAGTATGTTTTTCTAGGACATTCACTGTATACTAAAAAACTTCATTCAGCATACATTTATTTGACATTTACTAAATGATATATTTATGAACTTTATCGATATATGGCGAGGGCTGAATTATTTCTGAAACAGGGCTAGACAAGTCAGGCTAGGATAACCAGAGTCAGGACAAATACTGTTCTCATTTGAAACGAGGAAAAAAGATTAAATCACTTGCTTTATTGATTCTAAAGCCACAAATACAGAAATCCTAACTTTCATGTGAAATGCTTTTTCTACAAGCCCATGGCTCCTAAGTCATATTTAAATTTCCATTCGAAAAATCTTTCTCATATTATTTGCATGATACTTCTTTCTTGTTTCACTTAAGGAAATTCTAATTGCCTCAAAGATAATAAATGCTCTCTAACCTAATCAATGTGAACTCATTTTTCATATCAATATTTTACTTAAATGTTTATCTAAAATAACTGTCCACTATTTAGGGAGTATAATAAAAATGAGGATCTCTTTTCTTCTCCTCTCCCATCTTCACACAATTACTAAGAAAAAAAAAAAAAGTCAAGCACAGTGGCAGTTAAATTCAAACTGGAAATATACTACATTAAGCAACTGATCTATTAGAAATAAACTAAAGCCACTTATATTAATGTACTTCATGACAGACTTAGCACATTCCAGAAATAACTTTAGGAAGAAGAGGCCAGAGAACTAACATAATTTCTCTTACCAAAATGACATTCTATGTTTAAGCTCAGGAACACTGTATTTCCAAATAATTTAAAAACATAGTCAGATACATTAAAAAGATTTCTAGGTATCCACTAAAAGGAAACATAAATAATATGTGAGGAAACACAGAGCACAATGCAAGCTTACTAACATCATACAAAGGAAATACTTTTTATCTATGGAATTTCATGTAAGGTAGAAAAAGTTCAAAAATATTTATTACAAGGCTTAAAAATTTATGGACTAAATCTTTTTATGATACTTAAGGACTTTAACAATAATTGCAAGGCTCTGCAGGCTCTCCAACTTATCAATACATTTTTTTAATAATCACCTTTTAATCAAGAAATTCAATTACGTTTTTTAAAAATTATGTCAAAAATATGTATTCGATAATTCTTGAAAAACATTCAAAACGCAAATGAAACTTAGGATGTTTTTAAAAGCTATGCTCCACAGCACCTTTTAATTTCCAGTATTGTTTTCTAAAATGTTAAGTACTGTATTTTATATACTTTATGGAAAACACGGAAGGTTAACCTGTTACCCACTGAGTGGATTTTCTCTCTTAAAATAGCAGGAATTCAACACTTACAAATGAACTGGAACAGTGAGTGATTCCTCCAATCTATGGAGTGGAATGGTTTCCTCATGTTTGCCAGAATGGATTAGAGGGAAAGTTTTTGCGTCTCAGAAATAGTCCTAATCACAAAAGCCTTGCATTAATAATAACAGATAAGGAAGTTATTTATTTTGATGTCCTGGAACTCAGATCTCCATTATAAAATAATAATTTCTTTGTGTTTCTTTATCTAATTACCAAAAAACAAAATGAGCAAAAACATCTGTCAACAATCATTGTTTCAATTAGAGAGTCAATCTACTTTCTAAGTACTGAACAGAGTACAAAACTTCCGGGTACTTATTACTCAAGACTATACCTGTAATTTTCACCTGCACAATTTTATATTTGCAAATGCAGAGTACTTTCCACAACTAACCACTGTTTAAAACCCAGAGAAAGCACAATCCAACAGTAAAGACAAAGTAATTTGTTCACAGTTTTTTTACGTTTACAAATGTAAAGTGAGATTAAAAGATAAATTGTATTTACAGTTCTAAGTTTGCATGTCAAAGTTAACATGTCCAAATAATACTTTTCTGTAATGGAATGACAACCCAATGAATGTACATGAAACAGCAGACACAGAATCCAAAGACTCACACAAAAAATCCTATCCAAGGGGTCGCTCCCTAATCTACAAAATCAGACTAGATCAACTGATTTCTAAACTTCCTTTCAATTCTAACTATTTTGGATAATGGAATCAAATACCAATTACCTTTTCTTCTGTAATTATGTTATCTCAGAATTACCTTTCAGTAAAGACATAATTCAAAATATCTCAGCAAAGAAATGGTTTCCTACAAATTTTATGAGGTTTATCCTAAAATATCCTTTGGTAACTTCAGTGGGTGAAAAGTATCCCACAAAAAAGATGTTTACTCGGAACCTGTAAATGTGCTCTTATTTGGTAAAAGGGTCTTTGTAGATTTAATTAAAGGTCTCAACATGAAACCATCCTGGGTTAGGGTAAAACCCCACCCAATGACAATGCCCTTATAAACAGAAGACGACCATGTGAAGACAGAGGCAGAGACCAGAGTGCTGCATCCATAAACCAAGGAACAGCAAGAACTGCAGACAGCCACGAGAAGCATGATTCTCCCTCCAAGCCTCCAGAAGTAGCCAGCCTTGCCAACACCTTCATTTTACACCTCCAGCCTCGAAAGCTCTGAGAGAAATTTTTTTAAGCTACCAAGTTTGTGGTTATATTATGGCAGCCATAAGATACTATACAGTAATGTATTTCAGAAAGAAAATCCCTTTTAAAAGGTATTATCATCGACACAATTTTTCTTTGACCATCATACATTTCATACTGAGGATTAGTGAAAGGGGGGAGTGCTTGGCTGGCTCAGTCAGTAGAGTGTGTCACTCTTGATCATGAATTTGAGCCCCACGTTGGGTGTAGAGATTACTCATATAGATATTTTTTAAAAAGAATTACTCGGGTGCTTGGAGACTTGGTGGGTTAAGTGCCCAATTCCTGATTTCAGTTCAGATCATGATCTCAGCATTGTGAGACTGAGTCCTGCATCGAGCTCTGCACTGGGCATGGAGTCCGCTTAAGATTCTCTCTCTCCCTCTCTTTCTGCCCTTCCCTCCCCACATCCCTCTCCCAGCCACGCACGTGCACACACTCTCTCTCTCAAAAAATAAAAAATAAATAAAGAATTAATAAAAGGGCTTGATTATTTCTAGACTTTTAACAAAAATCACCTTAATTACAAGATAAACCTAGATGAGCCTCTAATTTATAACACTTATTATCTATGTGAGTCTATTTTGCCTTATGACTAAAATTATATTTACTGAAATGTTAAGTAACTTTTCAATCAAGAATATTACCTGATCATTTGTAAATTTTTTCAAATACTTTGTTACTGCTTTCTGAAGAGAATTAATAAATAAGTCTTCAGTGCTATAAAGCTCAGTTTTCTTAAACTTGTACCTATAAAATTTTTTCAAACTTTCTGAGTGGCCAGCAGTACCAAAGGGATATCATGAAACAACTGTAAACAATTTCATTTTCCATTATTTAAGCTTATGGAAAAAGTCTTAAACTCTTCTCAGTTCTTTAGCACTTCCTTGGATTTATTATATATGTTTAAAACACATATATCTGATATTTAAAACACAAAATATCTGATGTGATCTGTGGACCACCATTGTGCCTAGAAGAAAGTCCATAATTTTTACCTGTTCAGTTGTTCATTGTGATGTCTAAATAATAAGTCTATTTTTAGAATTCAAGATATCTCTGATGTTACCACATAAATCTCTGAATGTCCTGACTATTTGGCCACTGAAAAGTCTTGTTCAGGAAGATATAAAAAGTTAGGAAATTAACAATTGCATAGCAACCCAGTTCACAAACAAGCCTAGATATAGGTGGCAGAGGTATGTTAAGCCTATAAATAACATAAGGTAAAATGAAGTAACGAAATTCTAGCAGTTTCTGAGGTACTGTAACAGTAAACAAGCATATGAAAAACATTAAATTCCAGAAAATCGACTTTGATTTCAATGAGTCAGCTATACTCCAACCAGCAAATATATATATTGGAACTAACAAGTATTTCACAACTTCATATCTTTGAAAAACTCTTTTCCACACATAGAATGTATAATGTCTATTATCTGCAAGCAAGTATTTATGAGCATAAGTGAATTTCCAAACTAAAAATAGAGAGACTAAGGTAATCACAAAAAACTGAATTCTACGTTTCCAAACTAAGCAAAGAAAAGCCCTAATTTTGCTAGGAGACAGTAGGTGAGGAAACGAGAAAAAGAGAGTAAAAGAGAAAAAGTAGAAGAGTTGAGGAAAATGTAAACAGGCTTCATGACTACTTCGATCACCAATAACAATCCCACCATTAACAACTACAAAAACACAAAACAGAAACATTAGAAGGATGTAGGGCCAGGTCAGAAGGAAAAGCATACTCAAGTTCTTAAAGGACATGGAATAAGCCAAAAGAAACTGAAGAATTTTCCTGAATTCTGAAAATGGTCCTTTAATAGGGGGAAGCCTCTCTTCTTTTTTCTTTTGTAGCTCAGTTTTCCAAGCTTCAGTTAATTTTTGTGCAATGACGTTTCCTGCGCAGAAGACAGCCCAGATGATATTAGTTTGACGAAACATGAAGCCACAAAATCCAAGCAAAGCTGAAGTTTTATGATTTCCATAAAGACACATCAAATAGGCAAAAAGAGTAAAAAACATGGATCCTGCTTCTGTATAATAAAGGAAGTTAAAAAAATAGAGTGTGGGAAATACTGCTAATGTTAATGTTGACAAGATTCTCTGGACACTTGAGGCAGCCTAAGGGGAAGAGAAAACACACGTAAAATTATTTTCATGATAAAACAAATATGCCATTTCTGCTGAGCTGACAAAGAGATTAATTAAAAACACAAAAACTATTTGAACCTTGAGGAAAATTATTCAATATTAATCTTACTTCTAGTTTTGCAAAAACACAGTATACCTTTGTAAGTATGCTTTCTGGTACCTTTTAGTTATATGGTTTGGAAGCCATGAAGAAAATACAAGTGTACACCGAAGTTTCTATGTCCTGAAATACTTTGAGTCATTCAGCAAATAGTTAAGGAGAAAACACTCAACTAAATTCTATAAGGAACATGCTGATGACTGGGACATAGGGCACATGGTTGCATTTCCCTGAACTTAAGTCTTAGTGCCTCCAATGAGCATTTATTTAGTCATCATCAATTTCATTTAAAGATACCACTTCAAAACTCTACATTTGAGACAACATAAATATGTATATGGCATTTATACTACTATACCCAATGATCTTACCATTTCATGATGAACTTACAGGGTTTTTGTGGGCCCAGTCTAAAGTTAAATATCTTATTTTGGCATTTCTCACAGAAATTTTTCATTTTGAAAGCATTCTTATCTCTTGAAATTTTATTCTCTACTTAATCTAAATCACCAAATCAGACCATGCCATTCTCTTGGTTAAAATTAAAGGCTATTCATCACTGACTAGATAAAGTTCAAATCCTTTCCATGACAATATAAGGACATCCATGACTTCACCCCTATCTACTTGTCCAGCTTCACATCCTTATACTTTATAATCTTGTGATTACAAATAGCGATTCTCTTTGCATCTTGTTGCTCAAATCCTTTCTACCGTTGCTTACCCTTTTCTCCTGTCAGGCTTCATTCCCCAACCTACAGTCCTGTCTGTTCATCAAGATTCAGCTCAGGTACCATCTTTTCTGTGAAGTCTTACCCATTGCCACCCATACATCTTCCTGCAAAATAAGTGCTCCTCTAATCCTGTGTCCTCATAGCATCTTTTACCAATTTCCCTCTCACAATTTACACTATTGAAATCATTTAAGTTAAAAATAATTATTATAATTACTATTCATTGAGTCCTTACTATTCCATCGGGCATTGTTCTAAGCAATTTATTAAGCTCCTGTAGACCTTACAGTCCTGTGATGCAGACTGTATATTATTCCCATTTAATAGATGAGGACATGGGAGTCACTAAGGGTAACCTGCTAAAAGTAACAAAACTTGTAAAGGACGGAATTCAAAGCCAGGCAATCCACCTCAAAATTCCTGAGGTAAATATAGGTATTCCTCTGTCTTCCCTAGGGAAGATAAAAGTTTGGTAAGAAAAAAAAAAAAAAAGCCTTATTTATTCCTGTGGTTTTAGTGCCTAGCATGCTTAATAAGCGCAATAAACATCTACTGAACTCATAAATATTCACAAATATTTATTTCAGGTTTTACAAATAAATAAGTTATTAAAGTATTTAAATACAAATTTATTAAAAAATGGGGGTAGGGGGCTTGCTTTTTATCTTAACAAAATATACACACACACTAAGAGTTGAAGATACTTTTCACCACATCTCATAAAACCAATTTATCAAAATTGTGGACCTGACTACATATAAACTTGTAATAAATTATTTTGGAAACATACCTTGTGCCTGGGTTGTACCTTGCGGAAAAGCAAATATAGTAAATAGAAGTTGCCTACGCTGAAGAGAAGATTAACAAATCTGAGCATTCCAATGGAGCAGACAACATGCTCCGACCATCCAAAGATCCAACTGGCAGGTTTGACCACTCCAACTGACAGTAGGTATAAGCCAGGTAACGTAGTGATCATGGGATCCCACTTAAAAAGGAAAGGCCAACAATGAAGCAAGAGCAAGATGAAATACTGACAGGACTGACACAAGGAGGTCAAGCAAAAAAACCATCTCTAACAACAATCAGACATTCTGGGAAGTTATTCTGTGACACGGTGGTTAAATAAGTCCTCAGCCCATCAAATGTCTCCTCTGAAGAAAAGTTTTGCTTATATTTTGCCTCTGTACCTGTTTTGTGCAGAGGTATCTGTAACCAGTAGACAACAATAACTTAAAATCAGTTTCCACTTCCAAGACACACCCTTCAGAGACCCTGAAGAGTACTTTGGTTATTAAATCCCAAATGTGCCGGTTTTAAAATACAGAAACATTGGCTGGAACTCTGATGGTTTTGGAGAGAAAGCAGCATTTGAAGAGATCAAACCACATGCTCTATAATGATAGCTAACATGTACTGAACCAAGAATTGTGCTATATCCGCTGCATTTAATCCTGCAAAATGTCCTATAGTAGATCGTACTATAAACTGTCATTCTCAGATGAGTAACCTGAACCTCAAAAAATGTCCAAGGTCAAGTAACTAGCAAATAACAGCACAAAGATTTAAAATCAGGTCTTTAACTGACAGACTTTATATTTTTAACCACTATTCTATATTGCTTTCCCAGAAGAATAAGGATAATACATCTACTTTATTTTTTATCTCTATATTTACATAGCCAATCATACATTCAAACATGATGCCAGTTTATCCAGTTAACAGAAGGTTCTATAAACACCACGGATGGAATTAATGGAACTTGCCATTTCTTGGTGGCTGAAGATTCCCCCCATTTCCCCTTGGTATCCCACACCCAAAATATACAGTGAGGCTCCTGACAAGTGAACTAAAGTGAAGTTTTCTGACATTTCCAAGGGGCAGCCCGTTGCCTCTGATCTAGGGATTGGGGAAGAAAACCCGGCAGCTATTATCAGCTACTAAGAGGGAAACATACCAAGTGTCTGGGTTGTACCCTGCGGTAAAGCAAATGCATTAATCTCCCAGAACATTACTTCCTTAGGACACAGATCTGCTTCTATTCATTCATTAAACAAATATTTCACAGATCTCAAGGACAGGAACAAGAGATTACAGTTCTTTCATATTTCGAAGCTGGAAGGGTAGATCGAAGGGACCAAAGGGATAAGGGTGGAAGAAAATAGTGCTGGGGCTGGCTCGGCCCTCTCCGGCCTGTCCTAGGGTGGGGACAGGTTGGGGACCCCACCTGCGAGAGGGAGAAATGGCCCTCACAGTAGCGCTGCGCCTGCGGCAGGTGGAAGATCTCGTCCATGTAGGGCTCTCGCAGCGCCCGGCTGAAGGCGGAGAAGAGGAGACAGGACACTAAAAAGGTGCAGCTCAGGGCAGCCGAAAAGTAGTAACCCTCGAGCTGCGCCATTCCTGCCCCCATAGCCACTGCCCAAGAACCGAGTGCTGAAAAATCTGTTCCCGGTTCTAGAGCCTGCAAAGTCGAGCGTGAAACTCGGGCTCGAAATGGGCGCGCAAGGCGGGACTGGCCGGACAGGACTGAGCATAGCCGGAAAGCAAAGCATGCTGGGAGAGCGCGGACCCCGAGCTTCCGGAGGGATTCGGTCACTGTTTCCGGAGTGAAGAGTTTAGGTAACGGACCGTGCTGTTGGCCTGTCAATCACGTTGCGCAGGGCTCACTGGAGTGGTCACAGCCACCAGGAGGGGCGGATCCCGGAGTCTACGGACGCCGAAGATTCGCGGCTTGAAGCTTTGAAATGAAAGCTGCTGCTGCTTAGCCCGCAAATTGCATTTGGCTTTTTTCTGGTCCCTTACCAGGAGATGGCGTCGCTTCCCCACGTTTGCAATCCTCAAGCCCTGAAAATTTGCACAGTTCCCCCCAATTTTTCTCTCGTGATCTGAACTGAAACCTGTGATTCCAAGGCATTTGATTTCATTAACTTTGCAGGGTGGGAGGGGAGTGTTGGTTATGGGAGCTAAGATTAAGACTTTCAGATTAAAACTTAAAGGTCCAAGAGGCCCTTCACCGCTGATGAACTTCACTAATTCGAGGATTTTTTAGGTTAATAAAAGTACTGTTTTCAGAATGTGGATACTCTCAAATGGGATTTAGTTATATCGGCAATCATAGTGCACACTGATAACCAGATTGCAGTACTGTAAGGAGTTGGGGAAAGCAATATTTCAGGATTTGGGGTATTTTAGATAAGCCTTCTCTGTGCCTGCAAGTTTGATTGTTCTTGTTAATATCTCTGTCATAGTATTTTATTTTTATTACTAAATAGTAAGCGTTGGCAGTTTGTATCACTTATATTTGTAGTCCCACCGTTAGGAGGTAGTTGGACAGTTAGGTAGACGGGGCCAGGGTCCCCGACAAGAAAATAGGGAGTCAGGACAGATAAAATAAAACAACACTGACATCCTGTTTTGCAGCTGGGAGAGACCGCACTAACGTTTTGCTTTGCAGCCTTTGCAGAAATGACCTCTGCAAAACATCCTAAAATAAGACAATTAACCACAAACATTTGTCAATATCAGGGGCAAGGGGCAGTTAAGACATAAGCCCCCACATGTCAGCAAAAAAAAGACCTTCACAGAGATATTGACCAAATAGGTAGACAGATACGTGACCAAAGCCCTGATTGGCATGACTCAGCACACCCTGATTGCTTAAGAAAGTTACCGGAAAGAGCTCATAAAAAAACCCTACACTTAGAAACTCTGAAGAAAACCCCCTTGGCGCCGCCTCCCTCTCCGCGGACTGTTACAGGTTGTGTAGATTTCACACATTTCTTGTATTAGGAGTTAGGGGCAGGAGGTGAGAGAGAGTATTTGAAGAATGCTGAAAATAAACTATATCTTGTAATTTTGCCTTGAGCGTAGTTGCAATGTTTTGTAGAAAAATAACCTCTTAGGTAATCTCAGTTAGGCTATCTTTGGTGGGAATGCATCAGAAAAGAGAGGATTTGTTTACTGTTACAAACCTCAAGTTTCCCAGTTTAGCTTTTTCTCTGGGTCAAAGCTAATTCACACTGTCCCAATTTGGACAAATTAAATTGCATCCCTATTCAATCTCTCCTATTTCCTCATTAATAAAGGGGGCACAAGATGAATAAGGGGTAGGATGGGAACATATTTAAACCACTGGGCTAAAATCATGTCAGAATCCTGCTTTGATGTGATGCTTAGCTTTTCCCTCTTATCTCCATTTTATTATTGAGTCCGTAGTATACTTACCTATTTGAGATCATGTCCAAATGATCTAGCCTTCAAAAAGCTGATATGGTCTATGAGCAATAGCCCCAGATCCCATGACTTACTTAACTGTGACATATATATTGTAGGAGTGGAAAAAGATCTTTTTCCTCTATCCTTCTAAATTCTCAACTCAGAGCTCAGTAACAAAAGACAGATTAGAGAGAAAAAGCATACAAATTTATTTAATATAAATTTTACATGACATAGGAGCCTTCATACGGAAATGAAAACCCAAAGAAGATAGTTCAACCTGAGTATTTTTATGCTAGGTTTAATGAAGAGTGGAAAGTAGTGAAAGGATATAAGACAAAAGGTATGAGGTAAGTGTAGTAAACTGGAGGAAACTTAGCAAGCCCTGTTCATTCAGATTCTTTTCTATTCTCGTCGACTTCAAAAATAAGGATACTTCTTTCTTCTGGGTATCAGAAGGGCACCTCTCACGTGAAGGTTTTATGACCTGCTTCAGGTCAGAAAGTCCTCCCTAGGTTTTATGATCTGCTTCATTGGAAGATCAAAACCTCCTTCCTGTATATGCCATTTCTCAAATTCCTTTGGCTTGAAATATTCAATATGCCAAATTTTCACATTTTGGGCTATCATGTCTTAAGCCTCCCTTCCCAACAGTAACTTGCAGTCTATCAATCTTACCCAGAAATAGTGGGCAATTTTTGAAGGTAGTAGAATAAGGCAAGAGATTTATGCTACACATTTCTTTCCATAATAATAGCCATCAAGAGCATACATTATACACCTGACCCATATATATAAATATATAATCACATCCCTTTAAGGTATTTGGAAAATTTCAAGGTTTTAGAAAATTTAGGGTTTTAGAACTGTTATGCATCTTCTTTAATAATCTACTTGATTTCATTTCTCGAAAGAATCTGAAGTTAATATAAGTGATTTACCTGAAATCACATAGGACATGAGCGGCAGAGGCGTGGGTAGAAATTAGAATATCAGCTCAACAGTAATAAAATAACCCCATAGCCTTATGGTTTAAAACAATATTCAGTTTATACTGAAATGAATGTTTTTTTAGTCCCAGCAACTTATATTTACGTTCTACCCCTTTATGTTTCTATCTACCAAATTGAAAATATAGGTCTCATTTTAAGATGTCCACATTTGCAGAGTAATTGTATTAAAATCTGCTGGAGAGCTTTGTAAAAAAGTTAGATTCCAGGGTACCATCTCAAACCACTGAATAATAATTTTCAGATTTGGAAACCATTAGCGCAAAACATGAATGCTAAGAAATCCTATTGGTCCAATAGAGGTCTTCACAGAATACTCCACTAGTTTGCTAGTAAATTATTTTTACTATCTACAAATTGATGAAGCTTTATCACTTATCCACTTTGGGATTACCACATCTCCAATAACCTACAAATGCTCTTCCAAGGTCTGCCACTAAATCAAGACCTAATAAAATAGCTACCTCTGGGGATTTTGATGAAGTAAGTTATATTTTATTAGGCTTATCTTTAAAAACTGGATCGATCACTGTTCATATTCACCTTATATTCTCTGTTCCCAATTTCTTAAAGATATTTATTGTGTGGAAAAGAGTTATCGCTAGGATGACTAATTCCATCAACACTGAACATCAATTAAGTTCCCTATTTTGTGCTGTCTACTTGAATTATGATATAAAAAGTTAGGCAAAGGGCATCTGGGTGGCTCAGTCGGTTAAGCATCTGCCTTTGGCTCAGGTCATGATCCCAGGGTCCTGGAATCAAGTTCTGAGTCGGGCTCTCTGCTCAGAGGGGAGTCTGTTTCTCTTTCTCCCTCTCCCTCCTCCCCTCCCCCCTGCTAGTGCACTCTCTTTCTCTCTCTCTTTCTCCCTCAAATAAATAAATAAATAAAATCTTTAAAAAAAAAGACAAAAAAATGGGCAATTTCTGTTGGAGTTCTAAGGATAGGTAGTGTGCACAGGAAATAAACATTTTTTGGTTTAAGCCATTCAGATTTTGCTTTTATTACTGCCATAAAACTTAGCCCATCCTGATCAATTCTGACATTTCTGACTTGATGAACTCACATAGTACTGTGTGTATGAACTCTGTGCAGAACACTCATTCCCAAACAATGAGTTTCCCTAAAAATTGTAATTCTAATAATTGAAAAATTGTCAAAGTACTGTCTTAAAAGTATGATGTAGGGTGACCAGTCTTCTTGGTGTGTTGAAGACTTTCCAGTGGTAGCATTGCAAGTTCCAGGAAATCCTTCAGTTCCAGACTAACCGAGATGGTTGGTCAGATGGAAAGTTATGCCATACAAACCAAAGCAAACTTCCTACATATCCCTTATAACAGTGGTTCTTAAAGTGTGGCTTCTGGTATTAGCATCACTCAGGAACCTGTTAGAAATGCAAGTTATTAAGCAATGCTTGAGACTTACTGAAACAGAAACTCTGGGGGTAGAGCCAAGGAATCTGTGTCTTAAACATTCATTTAAAAAATCAATTATTATTTTCTTAAATTGTCAGGTGAGCCCGATGCCTGTCTAAGTTTGAGAACACTGCAGTCCTCTACATTACCTTAATATAAGGTACCTTATATAATGTACCTTATATATGTACCTTAATATAATGTACCTTATATAATGTACCTTAATATAATGATCACTTGTGCTGCTTTGTCACCTCTCTGGGACCTTTCTTTGTATTTTTTCATCATTTTTTTTTCCTCACAGAGAGTAATTTTGCTTATCCAATTCTTTATCTCCAGGCTTTACCCTATAGAAAAACACAAAGTTCATCGCTAAACAACATAGAGATTCCTTCCTCCTCAGCAGGTGGAGAAGAGAATTTAAATACTTACAATTTAATATTTTTCTATCATACATAGTCATACTCGAACGCATCTAATTTTTCTTTTAAAAAAATCTCTGTGTAAGAGGAAGTGTTCTTTTTGGGGAAATGAGTAGCTGCCAGTTAAGTGAGAAACATTCCAGGGAAAAGGAACTTTACAAAAGCTTTTGCCGTTACACCATACAAAGTTTAAGGAAACCATAAATCAGTTATTAAACGGATCGAGCTATTACACTGATGAAATCACAGTACCATTAAATCAACCAAAGTGAAAAAATTATAAGGAAGACATTAACAATTGATAACTTTATATTTTAATAAACACAGGAATAGGACTTTACTAATTTAAAAATTTCAGAGTTTGGACTGAGATTTATAATACTGTTGTTATTACTGAAAAGACACTTCTCCAAGTTAATGTGGAAAGTTGAAGAGGGTTTCTGGGGCACCTGGCTGGCTCAGGGTGGTGGAGAGTATGACTCTTGATCTTGGGGTTGTGTGTTCGAGCCCTACGTTGGGTGTACAGATTGCTTAAAAATAAAATCTTAAAAAAATAATAAAAATAAAATAGAGTGGAGATCCTGGAGCATTTTTTTTAAAAGAAATATTGACGAGGGTTTCAGTTTGCATATTTCCCTTTTGGTTTTAGAGGCAGAACTAGAAGACGTGGGAGCATCCTTACACTGGTCATTTCATGCCCTGCACCAATTGAAGGTGAAAATATTGTTCTTTAATTATTTGTAGAGATTAGTGCAGTGAGAACAGAGATAACTTGACTTTTTATTAATGAAACGTAAAGGCAGAAATCCTCATTTAGACTTTATTTTCACTGCACAAAGCAGAGATGTTGTAGGAGAGTTCCTGGTCTCTGGTCCCCTTCTCCTTTTAAGTTTCCTTTTGGTCTTGTTGTGTTTTGTGTTGTTTTTCTGAATGAAACAACAAATCATATTAAAGGAATTACAATGATTTAATACAATAAAATGAAATAGTACATTGTTTATTACTGTCTCAAAGCTTTAGTTTCTGTAACTGCCAGCTGATGATACATCTATGCAAAAATGGTTGAAATATATCCACGCATTTAAGAAGTGGTTTTTCAAAAACTTATTTCCACTAGAGGGTGCTGACAATTTCAGCAGAATCAGGACCAATTTATTACCTTTCCTAGACTGATTCCAGTAATGTTGTAGCTGTGTTTATCGATCAGCACTCAAAATCTGGCTAACAGGACTGCCTCCCAGGTTCACTGTTTGTAGTTTTTCAAGCTCATTATTTTCAGTATTAATAGTTCATTACCATTATATCTTTGTATTGAGGTTCTTTACCATATGTAGTTTGAGAAACGCTCAATGACCCTGTGATAAGTGCAAATTTAACTAAAAAAAAAAAAAATTAAAAAGATTAAAAAACCTTTGTGGTATGTCCAGAAGATGTATAATGGGACTTATTTTTAACCTGGTAACTTAAGAAATATCATGTAATAAATATCTAAGCACGATGTTTCCCTTTGGCCACCATCGTTTAATACAGTATTCAACACTCAATCTAAAATTTGCCCTTTCTTTTATTTTTGAGAATCCAGCGCTCTGTGAGTGAAAGGTTATTTATCAAGCTTGCCTAAACAAAGGTGGCTTTCAGGTAAATGGCAAATTTTGCGTTTTCTCTCCCGAACGTGGGTACTCCGCGGTCGCAGAGAGAGGCTGGTGACAGTTCGGTTTCTCCATCTCTGCAGCCTCTCTGTCAGATGGTTCGTTGCAGTGAAAACACAACCCGACCAGATTCCTCGGAAAGCCGATGTGTGCTAGCTGAGACAGGGGCGGCCATAAAGTCTGAAGGTGGAAAGAGCTCTTCTTCCCTGCTGTTTGGTCCATCTCTTGGCCAGCACCTTCTCGCTTGTCTTGTTTCCGAGCAGATGTGGTGATATTCTTACAGTATGATCGACAAACCTTGTCACCAGCTCTTCGGGCAGAATGTTTTTTTAAGTGGAGAGAAACTGAACCGTTCCTTCTGGACCTCGAATGCCATGGGTCCTATTATCACTTAAATAGCAATGATACTGGCAGTCCAAAGCTGTTTCATAAAACTTACATTAATTACTGCAATTTAAAATATGTAGATAGAGGATCTTTAAAAAAATAACTTGAAAAAATAAACAAACTGGTTTATTAAGATATGACTTATACACAATAAAATGCACTCTTTTTAAGTGTACAGTTCTATGCCTAATCCTGAGCCGGCACCAATACAAGTCTCGCAGAGGGTCTCTTCGTGTGCTAATTAGCCAGACTCAAACAGTTGAATCAAAGATAATCAATATGCTAAATGGTTGGTCAAAATATTTCGATTCAACTTAACCAATTCACAAACATATTATCTACCAATCTGATGTAAATATAACAGCTTTCTAAAAATATATGCTTCTCTTAATGTAGACTGTTCAATTATTGTAAATGTGTTTGCACTAATTGCTTGCATAAGTTTTAATCGACTTACATTCAATGCCACTGACCCAGGCAAGAAGCCCTAGAAATGTAATTTCTGTGGAAGGATATTCTTTTTTCAACCTGTTTCTTCATGATTTCACTATTAATGTCTTTTTTTTTTTTTTTTGACACATCTACCATAAGTACAAGGCCAAGGTTGACAGACATTTTCTGTAAAGATCCAGACAGTAGCTATTTTCAGTGTTAAGGCCATATGGTCTCTGCTGCAACTACTTAACTCTGTTGCTACAGTGTGAAGACAGCCATAGACAGTCCATAAGCACAAAGGCATGGCTGTATTCCAATAAAAATTTATTTACATAAACAAGCAACAAGCAGGATTTGACTCACTGATTACAGTTTGCCAAGGCCCCCAGTAAACCTAATAGTTTCCAACTTACTTATTAAGATTTAAATGTCAAAACAATCTTGTAATGGTGATATTAGCAATAAATAATCAGGGCAGCATTCAAAAGCCTATATATCCTATGAACACCAATAGTATTATTTCAACTAAGGTTAGCTACTATTTACAATGTGGGTCAACATAAACATAGTCTTTCCTCCATCCCAGCTCAAGCTCTGTAAATGTGCTACCCTAGGACAGTGAATCTATTGGGAAATAGTTGAAGGCCACCAATAATCCACCAATTCATTAAACCTTCAACTATACATCTGCATTAGAGAGAAGCTTATCTAGGCCATCGAATCTCCGGGTATTTCTCACTGAGAAAGAGAGGGCTGTTGCTTCTGGGAAATAAAGATTTGGGAACCCCCTCCTGGCTTGTTGGTCTGTAGGAATACTTCTCTTACTGAGGATTCCTTGTTGAAAGGCACGTTAACTAGGGTCAGGAAAATATTGAACCCTTATCAGCTGGTGCTGTCTGAATCATATGTTTCAAAAGGTGAAACAGCATGAAAAAGCGAACTTGCAAGTGAGGCAGGTTCTGCAGATCAGGAAGATGTGCATGAATTTTTTAAAAAATTCCTGCTAAGTGTTATACGGGAGAAGGTTATATGGAAGAGCAGGTTTTCAATGATGATAACATGGGCTTATTTTATAAGGATTTCAGCAAACCCACTTATATAACTCAAATGGGATGGATTTTGGTTGAAAAATTGCTATGACCAGAGACTCGCAGATCAGTATTTGCTAATTCAGTGTTTGTGATGACTTTGTAGAACATAACTACTAGGAATAATGAGAATCAACTGTGTATCACTTTAAGCAGAAGTATTCAAAGCCACTGCCCACTTAGCTTCTTGTTTTGTTTTGTTTTTTAAAGATTTTATTTTTATTTATTTGACAGAGAGAGACAGCCAGGGAGAGAGGGAACACAAGCAGGGGGAGTGGGAGAGGAAGAAGCAGGCTCCCAGCGGAGAAGCCTGATGTGGGGCTCGATCCCAGAACGCCAGGATCACGCCCTGAGCCGAAGGCAGACACCTAACGACTGTGCCACCCAGGCGCCCCAGCTTCTTATTTTATTCCCTCTGCCACAAGAATGTCAGGATCTAAATAGAGACTGTTTCTTAAGCCCGCGTTCTGGAATGGGAATGCACAAAGAGTAGAGTCACAGTAGCCAACCCCAGCTATCTACATGCAATATGAATGAGAAATAAATGTTCCCTGAGGTTGTTACTGCTTTAAAGCTACCTAATGTAGTGCACTTATCATCTTGCCAAAATTCTTCATCAGTGAAAAATTATTTATATAAATACTTGATAACAAGTAACATCTTCTATGTCTTACATAGTGTCAAACACAGAGTAGCCCTCCATGATTATTGAATGAATGAATAAATGGATGAAATAAATAAAAGAGAACTAGGAGATATCATAGGATACAATATCACCCACATTTATTTGGGAAGGATAAAGGTAGTTAAAGTGGCGGGGGCTCTTTGTTCCTCCCTATTATGCAGGCATCCGCACCTTCTTGTGCAATGCAGACCACATTCCTAAGACATGATGGGGAAGATTGGAACAAACTGATTTGACTATGTCAGGCTCCTGGTCATTCAGCTGCTTTTGACTCTGGCAGAGTGGATATTGTCTCTATTAGTGACCCCTTAATTGACTGCAACTTCATGGTCTACATGTTCCAGCCTGATTCCACCCAGGGCAAGTTCAATGGCTCCGTCAAGGCTGAAACATGGAAGCTTGTCATTAACAGAAAGCTCATCTCCATCTTCCAGGAGTAAGATCCTGCCAACATCAAACGGGGTGACCCTGGTGGTGAATATGCTGTTGAGTCCACTGGTGTCTTTACCAACTTGGAGAAGGCTATGGCTCACTTGAAAGGTGGAAGAAAAAGGGTTGTCATCTCTGCCTCTTCCGCTCATACCCTCATGTTTGGAATGGGCATGAACCATGAGAAGTATGACAACTCCCTCGAGATTGTCAGAAATGCCTTCTTCATTACCAAGTGCTTGGCCTTTTTGGCCAAGGTCATCCATGACAACTTTGACATGGTGGAAGGACTCATGGCCACAGTCCATGCCACCACTGAATGCCCTCTGATGATCCCTCTGAGAAGCTGTGGCATCATGGCCATGAGACTGCTCAAAATATCATCCCTACTTCTACTGGCACTGCCAAGATTATGGGCAAGGTCATCCCTGAGCTAAATAGGAGCTCACTGGCACCTCTTTCTGTGTCTCCATCCCCAAAGTGTCAGTTGTGGATTTTCTCTGTGGTCTGGAGAAAGCTGCCAAATATGATGACATCAAGATGACAGTGAAGCAAATAGTGGAAACTTACCTGAAGGGCACCCTGGTCTACACCGAGAACCAGATTATCTCCTGCAACTTTAACAGTGACACCCCCTCTTCTACCTTTGATGTTGGGGTTGGCATTGCTGTCAATGACCACTTTGTCAAGCTTATTTCCTGATATGACAATAAATTTGGCTACGGGAACAGGGTGATGGACCTTATGGTCCACATGGCCTCCAAAAGCCCCAGGACCACCAGCCCCAGCAAGAACAAGAAAGGAAGAGACAATCCCTCAGCTGCTGAGGAGTTCTTGCTCCAACTCATCCCTCAACACACTGAGAATTTCTTGACCCCTGTACAGTTTCCATCCCAGACCCTCTGAAGAAGGGGAGGGGCTTCGGGAGCACTACCTTGTCATGTACCATCAGTAAAGTACAGTGTACCCAGCCATAAACCAACAAATAGATAAACAAATAAACAAGGTCTTTGGGGATTACTTGAGGACATGGGAATAGATTGGGTCCTGGAATCACCATGAAGCCATTTGTCCAACTCTGTGCAATACCATTTTCCCAAGAATCTGGTACTAATTCAGTCTAGAACATAGTTTGGTGAAGCTTGAGTGAGTGATGAGTCTTGTGCTTGATGTGCTTCCAGTAAATATTTAATAAATATCTGTTGATCATAATGCCATTTTAAATAACATTTCATGAAAAATGTATCCTGCCTTATTAAAATAAGGAAATGAACTAGAACCCCATTAAGATTATAATATTTCTTTGAGCAACAAATGAGTGATTAAAAAATTCCACGTTACTAAATCAAGCCCACAGTAACACAAATTCACTTAGTTCATTTATTTTGAAGATTACATTTTAGCTTTAAATATTTGTGACAGTTTTAAGCATGCTCACAAATGTATTGCCTTGTTTAGAAAGTATGATGAAATCTCTGTTTTGGGAGATATTGATGTTATTAATGTTCTCAGGATAAATCTGAAAGCACGGTGTGAAAATGGGAGCACTAATAGCTTAGTCCAAATCACTGCCTTTCACTTTGAGCAAATTTATTTTTTTTTAAGATTTTATTTATTTATTTGAGATAGAGAGAATGAGCATGGGCAGGCGGAGGGGCAGAGGGAGAAGCAGGCTCCTCACTAAGCAGGGATCCATTGTGGGACTCGATCCCAGGACCCTGGAATCATGACCTGAGCTGAAGGCAGATGCTGAACCGACTGAGCCACCCAAACATCCCTCTTTGAGCAACTTTAAACATTATGTGTTTTTTTAAATATTATTTTAAAGATTTTTTATTTATTTGAGAGAGAACATGAGAGGAGGGAGGGTCAGAGGGAGAAGCAGACTCCCCGCTGAGCAGGGAGCCTGATGTGGGACTTGATCCTGGGACTCCAGGATCATGACCTGAGCTGAAGGCAGTCGCTTAACCAACTGAGCCACCCAGGCGCCCCTAAACATTATGTGTTTATGATGAATCACTTATACCCAGAAGAGTAAAAGTTGATGTAAAATCCACCTCCTTGGGACTACTACCATTTTCTCCTTTCTCAGTATTTCAGGCAGATAATATGTCATTTTTTTTCACACCTGACATTTTGGAAGAATAGTAAAATGTAGCATAACATCTTTTATTTGTGTCTTAGAAGGTTTTCCTAGACACCATAGTCGTTCCAAGCCCAGAAGACTTTGTAGGCCCAAACTGGACCAATTATTATTCCTAAAAGGAGAACTTATTACTGTATTTTGGTCTTTTTATGTTCTTTAAGTTCTTTAAGTTTTATGCTGACCTGCTAATTAAAAAAATTCTAAAATATTGCAGTATTTGCTAACTAAATCAATGAATTACTGTAAGTATAAGACAGAATCTGAGCTTTAACTATTTATTTTATTGCTAGAGAAGGTCCATTTGTAGAATTTGGTTAAGGGGAAAAGAAAGTTTCATGTGAATCTTTGAGAGACTTCGATACATAGTCATTCAATGAAACAGGTGATTAATATATTAACTATAGAAGATAAAAATATTTGTCTGACAAATTTTTGAGAAAACTAATACACCTGCAAAAATATTCATACACCAGATTCATTTATTCTTAGGATTAGAAAAACCTTCCCAAAGCTGCTCAGGCTTATAATAAAGAACAATGAAATTTAATTAGGTATCCAAAAGGGGGGGGAGGAGTGAGGGAGGAAGAAGAGCTATTGAGAGAGAGCAGCATGTGAAAAGGTAAAGATGTATAAAAACATGAAAGATTTGAAGAAGTTCATTCAAATTTGATTTTCAGGAGAAAACTACAGAGAAATACACACATTTTTAATATAGGCCATTTGAATCCCTATCACGTGCATTAATATATCACTTTGTGCGAGGACATCAGCATTACTCCAGGTTCCAGGATAAGTGACAGCATACCAGCTCTTTAAGAGTTATTGGTTCTCGAAAGTATTTGGTTTGTTTTTTGTTTCTTGTTTTTTGTTTTGTTTTTATTTGTTTTGTTTTGTGTTTTGAGAGAGAGAGAGAAAGTGCTAGCAGGGAAGGGCAGAGGAAGAGGGAGAGAGAATCATAAGCTCAACATGGGGCTCCATCTCTTAACCCTGAGATCATGACCTGAGCCAAAATTAAGAATCAGACCAACTGAGCCACCCAGGCACCCCCAAAGTATCTGTATTTTCCATGCTTTATTGTCCACAGTCATGCTCACTTTACGGATCTTTCAAGATAAATCAGCTCAAACTTTGGCCCAAATTGATGTGGTTAAGAGAAGTATAGCTAATTCTTATATACTTTTTAGAAGTACTTGCTCTCTAAGGAAAATGGGATCTTTTAAAAGATGAGGATTGAGATTACCTCTAAATCAACACTTTATCTGTTTTTGAAAGTAAATCTGTGCTAATGGAAAGCATCATTTTCCAGCATGAATTAAATTATTGTGCTCTATATTTCCTGCTGGAGAGAATAGGTTCCTGGCAATATGCTGTTACATTTGCATTTTGATAACACACAGTTTTAGGCTGTTCCCTTCAAATTCAGAGAAATACAAATATATTATACCAGTGTATTCTTGAGAGAAATAGAAGTAGTCCATTATATTTTACCAAGCACATTTGTGGAGTTTCCAATACTGTAATATTTATAAACAAACAGCCAAGTAGCGAAATATCTTAGTTTTCATAAGTAGAATACATGCATCTATTTCATCATTGATAAGCTTACCTCATTTTCCCAGAAGGACATCAATAATCTATAAGGGCTGTTTCTATTACAAGAAGATTCTTAAATGCCAATATGTGAAGCTTATACAATAAGATACAGATGAAAAGTTTAGATTCTTGTCAATATAGTCTTAGGAATAAAAGGGTTTTTTTTTTTTTTTTTTAAAGCCACAAATTTACAACGAAAACAACACAGGGATAATTCTTCAAAATACGTAATAATTTCATTTTGTGAAAACAAAATACAATTACAAAAAATAGGGTTTCTTTTAACCAAATGCCATAGTTTAGTTAAAGAAGGATTCAACTTTTAAAATACCAATTTGTATATAACTAGCAGGAACAAATTTATTCACTGAAGTTAGTAGATATGTAAAGATATCAGCATTAAAAACAAAACTTCTTGGAACACTTGATACTGTACCAAATTCTATGAAGTTTTTTATTGTGACAGTGCCCACTCAGTAAAAGTAATAAAGTAATCTTAACCTAAAACTTGATGGCCATCATTCACAGCATACCAATAATTCCAATTTGATTTGTTTTCAAATTTACATAGTGATTTCTTCTGTAGTCCCTTTTAGCCAT
The DNA here is from genome assembly GCF_024610735.1 of Ursus americanus. NCBI lineage: Eukaryota > Metazoa > Chordata > Mammalia > Carnivora > Ursidae > Ursus > Ursus americanus. The sequence goes on along the minus strand of NC_142151.1, from coordinate 31,263,733 downwards.
AATGTGGGGTATAATGTCACAAATAAAAAGGTTTGAAGAAGTTAACTTAATTATGCAAGAGGGCAGACTTTCTAACTTCAAGTCTGTCATTATTTGTAACAAACATGGTAGGAGAATAATGAATTATGTGAGAAGGATTTACTGAAACTATATTAATGTAATGTTTACTAAAGAAAAGTTGTATATATTCAAACTCCTATTTCCAAGGTATCTACTCCATCACGAAACTTAGTTTTGAGACATAACTTATATACCCAGCTTTCTTTTGAAGTAGAGAATTCTATCTTTCAACAAGTATTTATTAAGCACTAAGATTAAGGGAAAGCAGTTAACAAGATGGGAATGATTCCTGTACTCATGGCCTACCATCTGTCATAGTGTCTTTCAATCCCTGAGGGCTAGTGGATGTCTACTAAAGATCTAGAATTCCTTATAAGAATTTTAATGTTTGTATTTTAATCTAAAAAGATAAATAAACGAATGTAAGTATATTCTAAGTAAGTGCTGTCCAGGACTTTCTATGGTAATGAAAATGCTTGGTTTTATGCTGTTCAATAGTAGCTACAAGCATGTGTGGCTAGTAAGTATTGCAATGGGACTAGTGTGACTAATGAACTGAGACTTTCAGTTTTATTTTAGGTAAGATAATTTAAATTAAAATTTAAATAGTCACGTGTGCCTAGCAACTACTGTACTGCAAAGTGTGGTTATAGATGCTCTTGGAATGGAACAGTGCCATTTGAACTAAACACTTCCGGGTTGGATTTTTTGTTTGTTCGTTTGTAATCAAGCTGAACCATGGGAAGCCCAAATGATATCATGGTCTCCCAGCCTATTAATGAAGGTTTCCAAATAGTTCAAATATTGAAAGATGGCAGGAGTTTTCAGGCATCATTAACTGGCAAATAAGAATCCCTTACTCAAAAGGTCCAATGCATAGTAGCAAGTATGCAATTCAGGTCAGAAGTAGTGATTTATGTATTAAAATAGCATGAACTCCCAAATTAAATTAGTATCAATAAATTGAATCATGAACTTTTAAAATTGATTATTTAATCTGTAAATTTACTTTGTGTATAAAGATTTATTTATTTTAGAGCGAGAGTGAGCACGGCCGGGCTCGCACGCACACACACACACACACACATACACACACAAATGGGGGGAGGGGCAGGGGGAGACAATCCCCAAGCACACTCCCTGCTGAGCAGGACTCAGGAGATCATGATCTGAGCGAAACCATCAGGCACTTAAACGACAGCCACCCAGGAACTCCTACTGTGTTGGGAGTATCTCTGTATAAGAGATATAAGCCAAAGGGGTTTGCCTAGTTTTATGATTCACCTGTGTAAATAACAATGTACTTCAAACAATTTATTAATACTGAAGAGACCATTTTTTTCCTTGAGAAGGTATTAATCACTCAAAGTTTAGGAGCACTGGAGTAGCAAATTACATGTCAGTCATTATCCAGCCGGTTTTATGTATGTATGAAGCTTACAACTTAGTCAATTTATTTGAAATCCAATAGTTAACAAGTGATGGATTCAAGGTATAAATACATATTCTCTGTTCTCCAGAATAGCATACCTAGTGTGATTGGTAAAATAATGGCTCCTCTAAGGAAATCCACTTCCTACTCACTGGAACCTGTGAATATGTTACCGTACATGGAAAAGGGTTAACTTGCAAATGTGATTAAGTTGGGGATTTTAAGACAGGAAGCTTATCCTAGATTATATGGTATCCCGGATGCAATCACAAGGGTCCTTTTAGGTGGAGGGGGAAGGTCAGAGTGAGAGAAGGAAATGTGACACTGGAAGCAGAGGTCAGAGTGATGTGAGAAAGAGAGCACAAGCCAAAGAACACAGGTGGACACTAGAAACTGGGAAGGTCAAGGAAATAGATTCTTCCTAAAGTCTCCGGGAAGAATGAATTTCAGGTAACACCTTGATTTTAGTCCAGTGAAACGCATTTCAGACTTCTGACATTCAAAACTGTAGGATAATGCATTTTTGTTGTTGTTAAGCAATTAAGTTTCTAATAGTTTGTTCCAGCGACATAAGAAAACAAATACAACCAGCTTATTCAAACAATGCCTGCAGATAATAGCATCCTTATAAGGTTGTTTAGGGTCCATCTTCATGTCCCTCAGCCCAACCCCTTCCTTCCAGCTTAAGTGGCAATCAGGAGAATCTCTTTCAACCACACTTAGGACACTCTCACAGAATTTCTGATAAATGCATTCTTCTTCCTATCATTATATTTCCAGGGGTATTTAGTGGCTAATTAAGTATAGATTGGACATATCTTTGAAAGCATTTAGCTTAACCACATCACTATCTGGCTCAACATCCACTTAAGTTTTTATCAGAAGACAGAACAAAATTAAATAGACACATTTGGTCTGGAAAAGAAGCTGGAAAACCTAGGATGTTGCAAAGATGTTGTACAAATGGCCAACAGGTGTATGAAAAGGTGCTTGGTATTACTAATCACCTGGGAAAAGCATATCAAAACCACAATGAGATTATCACCTCACACTTGTTAGATAGGGTATTATCAAAAAGAGAAAAGATAAATGTTATTAAGGTTGTGGAGAAAAAGGTACTTTTGTACACCACTGGTAGAAATGTGAAATTTTGCAGCTGCTATGGAAAACAGTATTGATGTCTAACAAAAAGTTAAAAATAGAGCTATCATCTGATCCAGGAATCCCACTTCTGGGTATTTATCCAAAGGAAATAAAATTAGTATCTCAAGGAGATATCTCTACTCCCATGTTCATTGTGGCATTATTCACAATAGCCAAGATTTGGAAACAACATAAGTGTCTGCTGACAGGTGAACGGACAAAGAAAATGTCGTGTGTGTATATATACAAGGGACTACTTTGCAGTCTTTATGAAGAAAAATGCCTGACATTTGTGACAATGTGAATGAAACTGAAGGACATTATGCTAAGTGAAATGAAGCAGACACAGAAAGGCAAACACGCATGATCTCGCCTATATGTGGAATCTAAAAAAGCCTGAATTCATAAAAGTAGAGAGTAGAATGTTGATGCTACAGGATAAGGGGTGGGGAAAATGAGAAGATGTTGGTCAAATGATTCAAAAGTTCAATTACACAGGATGAATAAATTTTGGAGATCTAATATATAGAGAATGGTGACTACAGTTGACAGTAATGTATTCTATACTTGAAATTACCTAAAAGAATTGATCTTAGGGGCTCCTGGATGGCTTAGTTGGTTAAGTGTCTGACTTTTGATTTGACCTCAGGTCATGATCTCGGGGTCCTGGGATCAAGCCCTGTCAGGCTCTGTGCTCAGCAGCGAGTCTGCTTAAGATTCTCTCTCTCCCTCTGCCCCTCCCCCCTAGATAAATAAATAAATAAATCTTTAAAAAATATGAATTGATCTTAAATGTTCTCACCACACACAATCATAACTCTACGAGGTTATGCATGTGTCAATTAGCTTGACTGCATTAATCATTTCACATATATGTATATCAAAACATTACACTGTACACCTTAAAATATACAATAAAAATATTCATACTTTTCATAGGTTGCTGGAGAATTTTAAAGTTGATATAGGTATCACAGAAAATGACTTAATTATATATATAAAATAGTTGACAAAGTAAAATAAAACACCATTTAATGCCCCCCCCCAATAATATTCTATCCATCAAATTTGCTGATTCATGTTTTACTGGGGAGTGAGCAGCGTCTTTTTCCCACCACATACACTTAGTTCAGTAAATGGTGTAATCACCCTGCTAGTCTCATGATGGTGCTATTTCCTGTTTTTTCACATTCAAATTTAAATTTCTCTCTAATATATAATTTTTAAGAATAGGAAGGAAATCTGGATTTTTTCATTATAAATACATATAATCTATCTATCTATATAAATATATATAATCGAAACTATTTTTACTTTATTTAAATGTATTCAAATACTCTATTTGTAATAGGGGAATAACAAAATCACTTGTATTGATAAAAGTCTCAAATTTACAAAGCTGATGAGTTTTTGATCTCTACATAAAACCTGCAAGAGATGACCATTTTGTAGCTGAAAAAATTCGTGTTTAGATATGTTAACATACTAAAGTCATGCAGATGAAAAAGTGGTAAACCTGTGACTTCAGCCCAGTTCTTGGCATTTCCTTCACCGAGGTTGCTTCTTTGGCTTATCGGTGAGCCAGTCGGTAAAATGTGACAAGTGCTCCTGACACCTAGAAAATTGAAATTGTCCATTTGGAGAAACAGTTGATTTCATCATAGAACTTTGGGTAGGATATTAGGGAAGGAAACTAGCAGTTGTGTTGGAACTTAGATAGAAATTTCAAGAAGTTAGCAACTTGATAAGTTCACCTTCCTTAGGTTTTATCTCCATCATTGAAAAATGTCTCATATTTGAACATTCTATATACTTATAACTGGCTATTCACTTGTATGTTATGGTGTCCTTCCTTCCAATTGTTGATGGATGTATCATCTATGTAATCCTTGGTAATAGGTCCATGGCATTTGCACATTATCTGATTTAGTCTTCATAACAACCCTCTGAGTTACGTATTATTTTTTGCCTAGAATCTGAGACTCAGAGATCGAAAACCCTGCGCAAGCTTCTAGAACAAGGTATTAGCCACCTCACAGCCTTTCTTTCCACCATAATACTGTCTATCACTAAATTCGAAGTGAGTTATTGACTTTTGATGATGAATCCCTGCAAATCAAGTAAAAGAATATCCCCCTGGAGAGGGCATGTATTGTTTTTCTATAAAACGTTCCCTTCCTAAGTGATAGCTAGTGACTGATGTGAATGATCTCTCCATGTGATAAGAATAATGGGTAAGAGAAGAGTGTTTTAAAGGAGAACTACCAGAGTTCCAGGGAAACCTTTAACTAAAGCCATAATGGTGGACGAAAGAAGCACTGAATGTGACCCCAGTGGAGATGACCACAGAGCCAGCCAAGGAACAAGGAAGCCACTACGAATAAGACAATGGCCCGGGGTAGAGCAGCTCAAGCACTACTGACATTGGGGAGTTTGCCCTGGAGGAGGGTACACATTGCAGCATGACTCTTAACAGAGCGTTGACAGGAGATTGAGGAGCAGTACAGCTGAAACAAGTTTGCTGAGATAGAATGATACTTTGGAAGGCATCTCACTTACGTGATACATTTTGATTCCCAAAAGTAACCTATATGGATTCTCATTTCTGTGCATGGCTTGAAAGTAAAGGGCACAGTCCTACCAAGTGTTTGTTTTGTTCTCTGATGGACTCTGATTGTATAGAATAGTCTGGGCACGTTGTAGGCTCCCAGTAAGTACTTGCTGAATGAATGAATCAATAACTCACTGTATGTCAGCAGCCTCCAGTATTACAAACATAGCCGTGCATTTGTTCAACACATGAACGTAGCATCTACTTTTAGAACAAATCTAAAAAGCTGTAGAAATAATTGAGCTTAATCTCTTCACTTTATAAATAAAAATGAGGTCCAAGGGCGCTGGGTGGCTCAGTCAGTTAAGCATCCAACTCTTGGTTTCTGCTCAGGTTACAATTTCATGGGTCGTGGGATCAAGCCCTGTGCCAGGCTCCGTGCTCAACAGGGGTCTGCTTGAAGATTCTCTCCCTCTGCCCCTCCCCCACTCACTCTCACCCTCTCTCGCTCTCTCAAATAAATAAATAAATCTTAAAAAACACATGAGGTCTAGAGAAAGGGCATGGTTTAAGAAAGAAGCCAGGAATCTAGGCAAAAATAGAGAAAATAATTCTCACGTCCCAATTCAGGTTTTGGGTTTTTTTGTTTGTTTTTGTTTGTTTGTTTGTTTTAACCCCTTCCTTTTTACTTATGACATAACTGGACAGCATGTATAAATTGGTTAAAGGAGAATTCTAGAAAAGAGGCAGAAACTAGTTCTTGCATAAACATCAAAAACTCAAGGCAATTTCTAGTTGTACCTTTTTTTCTTTCCTAAAGCTTTAGCTCCGTGACTGCGAGCATGCTTCTGTCTCTACGGCCTCATCTGTGTGTTACATTTGGGGATGGCATGAGATTATTCATGTTTGTGTTTACTCATCCCTCTTTGTAATGGACCAGAACAACATAGATTGTCTTGATTTCTGGAATAAAATTGGGATTTGCAGGAGGTAAAACAAACATTTGAAGACTGCATTTGCACAGTACATGACTTTCTGCTAGAAACGGAGAGCTCACTTCTCTGTCTCAGACGTAGTCAGAGGCTGTTGAATGGAGCTGTGGGCTGTACTCATGCCTACGTTGCACATAGCATGTTTGCCTGATGTTATTTGTATAAACCTAGGATTCTGAATGGAGGGTGACTACCTCCCCGGGAGAATGCTAATGAGTATCTCTGCTATGTCACCCACAGTACACATTCAGGTTGATTGCAAAATTCCAGTAAATCATACAGTTGTGGAATTAGAATAGCATAATGGTTAAAACTGTAGGTTTTGAACTTAAGACAAATCTGGCTTTGAAATAAGCTATCCATGGTGCTTACAGACAGTGAGCAAATGACTATATTGTAATGCATGATAAGTATTATAAGAAAAACTCATGTAAGGTATAACATTATGATCAAATATGAAGGGGTTAATTCTGAGGAGAAGCAGGTACCAGGAAGAAGTGATATTTGAACTGGACTTTGAGGATGAATAGGAATTTACTGGGAGAAAATTATGGAGCAAGATATTCCAGGCAGAGAAAATGTGTTGAAAGAACAGAGGTGCAAAATTACTTGAAACGCTCAAGGAACAACAGATAGTTCAATACTGTTAGTATGCACAAAATGAGTTCTGATAGGTCAACCAAGTTAGGTTGCAAAGAGCCTTGCAGTGGACTAAAAATACTGGTTTTCATCTTGTCGTTTTCAGATACTTCGATTTTAGTAGGTATTATGTCTTTCAATTCAAAACATGCTACACAGGGGCGCCTGGGTGGCACAGTCATTAAGCATCTGCCTTCGGCTCAGGGCATGATCCTGGCATTATGAGATCGAGCCCCACATCAGGCTCCTCCGCTATGAGCCTGCTTCTTCCTCTCCCACTCCCCCTGCTTGTGTTCCCTCTCTCGCTGTCTGTCTCTATCTCTGTCGAATAAATAAATAAAATCTTTATTAAAAAAAAAACATGCTACACAGAGGCTCATGCATTGTTATAAGTGTAGACTTTATGACTATCTATCTATCTATCTACATGCAAATGAATATGCAGATGAAGATTCAGTGTCTTACCCAGCCTTAAGATCTTGGTAAATATTTTTTGAGTAGCTGAAAGGACAGGAAATACATCTAGAAGACACTCTAGTTACTAGGTTAGCTTATTGCTCTTCTCCCTGGTCCTGTACCTGCCAGTAGTCTTTTGAGTTTCCAGGAAGCTTTCTGGAAACTCTTAACAAAGATATTTGGTATGTGTACACATGCTTTTAAAAAAACAGCAGGGCCTAGAATGTATTCATCTCTATAGTGATCTTTGTTCGATTGGGGCACAAACATTACGGCTAGTCTGTTTCACAGAAAATGAGGAGTTCAGAGTGCCACTGGAAGGAAGAGCTCAGCCTCGGGCCGCTCTGGGTACAGATGAAATGCCATCCAAGTACAACATGTTTCCTTGGGATCAGAGTGTGTTAGACCTTGGGCAAAAATAGCCAAACCATCTGCTCTGGGGAGGCCTGAACCAGAAAATCAGAGAAACGGTGTGTCAGACCTCAACCCAGGTCAGTGGATGAAAGTCATTCCTGAAGCAAATTCCTATGCCTATGGCTCAACCTTAGTGGACAGAAATAGTTTTGTTCTTTTTTTCTTAAAGATTTTATTTACGGGGCTCCTGGGTGGCTCAGTCGTTAAGCGCCTGCCTTCGGCTCAGGGCGTGATCCTGGCGTTCTGGGATCGAGCCCCACATCAGGCTCCTCCGCTGCGAGCCTGCTTCTTCCTCTCCCACTCCCCTGCTTGTGTTCCCTCTCTCGCTGGCTGTCTCTATCTCCGTCAAATAAATAAAAAATCTTTAAAAAAATAAAGATTTTATTTACTTACTTATTTTAGAGAGAAAGAGAGTGAGAATGAGTGTGAGCAAACCAGGGGAGCGGCAGAGGGAGAGAGAGAATCTCAAGCAGACTCCCTGCTGGGCACGGAGGCTGACGTGGGGCTTGATCTCAGGACCCCAAGACCATGACCTGAGCCAAAGTCAGGAGTTGGATGCTTAACCGACTGAGCTACCCAGGCACCCCTTTCTTTTATATAGATAAAATATTGTAAATGTTTTCTGTGCCAAATAGAAGCAGAAAAGGAAAACAATTTATATATGTTCTAGGAAAAGCCCATCTTGGGCCATTGCAAAATAGACAATGTAGGCACTTTGTAAAACATTGTGTGTATTATTAACTGCATATAAAGTGAATATGTGGGCATGTAACAATGTTCGTGAAGTGATAGTCGGGATGATGTGATGTTTGCCTCTGGTGCTCCTTGCCCCGCCTCCTGCTCCAAAGGGGCTTTGCCCTCTATTACCATGTTCCCTCCAATCAAAGTGTGCATCCCTCATTAATGGCTGCTCTCATCCTTACTCCATGCCTGAACAGGTACGTGATTCACCTGTAAACATGACATACTATGTCATCAGCTACAGACTAGCTCTTGTACAGGATATTCACAGAGGAATAATAATTGCGGGAATTTCGAACACCATGCCGTATCAGCAGGAAATGTGTTGTAATGGACCAGAATCTTGCTTTGCAAATTGCACTTTGTGGACCAGCACCAATAATATTATTTGGGAACTCATAGAAAAGCTCCATCTCAGCCCGATTACAGATCACTAAAGGTGATTCATAAGCACATACAAAGTTGCAAAGTAGTCCTTTAGACTTTATGCATTTAGAGTACCTGGCCCACAGTAGGCACTTGATATGTGTTTATTCTTGATCCTGACAGGTTTGGAATACCTTCTAAGCTTTTGAAATCCTAGTAGCAGTTCCAGGGCTGAGGACACAGCTGCAGAGGACAGGGCTGAGGCCATTAGCTGCTTTCTAATTAGGAAGAAGGGAAGAAGAAAAAAGAAAGCAAGAAAGGAAGGAGGGAAGGAGGGAAGAAAGAAAGAGAGAGAAAGAAAGAACGAACAGAACTAACACTTAGGAAGCCTCTGCTTGGATTCCTGACTAGGGTTTGTGGCAACGTGGAGACTAAAAACTTTCTTAAGAAATCTTACAAGCGGGGGTGCCTGGGTGGCTCAGTCGGTTAAGCAGCCAACTCTTGGTTTTGGCTAGGTCATGATCCCAGGGTTATGAGATGAAGGAGGCATCAGGCTCTGTGCTGGGCATGGGGTCTGCTTAAGATTCTCTCTCCCTCTCCCTCTGCATCCCACCCTGTGCTCTCTCTCTCTCTCAAAAAAAAAAAAAAGAAAAAGAAAAAAGGAAGGAAGGAAGGAAGGAAGGAAGGAAGGAAGGAAGGAAGGAAGGAAGGAAGAGAAAGATCTTACAAGTGACCTGGTTGCATCTGTTTAGTTGCTCTTTATTCTAGAAGGTAACGGGCCATTTACCCAAAAGCTATAAACTACACTTAATATTCCTGGAAAAGCCTCGACAAGGCACAGAAGAATGATGTAGCATGTTGTATTTAGAACACTAGTGGAATGCAGTAAACCTCATGGGGAGAAGAAAATCAAGGCCAAGAAAAAGGAAGGGACGGACCATGAAAGGATGACTATTCTATGTAGGATGTCTGGAATTTGGAGGATCCTGGTGGCAGTGCATGTGGTTCAGGGGGTCAGGTGTCTTTCTGGAAACTGTTCTGATAGTATTTTGGAGGATTATAGGAAGGTGAAACTAGAAACCAGGTCAGTTAGCAACATATTTTAATATTCAAGGTGAAATGTAGTTAATTACATCTGAGCTCTGGTAAAGTAATTACAAGGGAGGGAAATAGATGTTTTAAAACATAATAAGAAGAGTGAGTCGAAAGGTATTAACAACCATGGATGCAGTGGTGTGGGGAAAGAAGAGTTGACTCCTGGGGTTCAGCCTTACATAAAAGGATGTTGCCATTTATTAAAATAAGGTCCAAGAGAGAAGGAACAAGTTTTAGAAGAAAGATCGTTTCAGCTTTACACAATTTGGGTTCAGCATACCTATGGCAAATCCATATAGGACAATCTAGTGGATAATTGAATACTTAAATCCATGTGCAATATAAAGATGTAGCTGATTATGTGATATATACTATAAAGTGACCTAAATCAATCCTCGGTCTTTCCTCTAAGTTATCTGACCACTTCTCTATCCTGGCAGCATGTCATTACCTCCTCCAATGTTCTGCTTGCCAGGAGGATGTCAGAACGCGTAAAGTGTGACCCTGAGAGATAAGAAAAATAATGCCGCTATTTCTTAGGTATTTGACTTTGGAATGATGATTTCAATTTTGAGGTCCAGGGTCTTCATCTTCAAAGGGCATCATGAGGATCAAAAATAAATACAGATCTTCTTTCACTTACAATGAGGTTTCATCCTGATAAACCTAATGAAAAATGAAAATGTCGTAAGTTGAAAATGCATGTAATACGCCTAGCCTATGGAATATCACAGCTTGCCCCCCCACCTGAAACGTGCTCGGAACACTTACATTAGCCTAAAGTTGGGGAAAATCCTCTAACACAAAGCTTATTTTATAATAAAGTGTTCAATACCTCATGTAATTTATTGAACACTATACTGAAAGTGAAAATCAGAACGGTTGTATGGGTGCAGAATGGTTGTAAATGTATCAGTTTTTCCCCTTTGGGTCCTGTGGCCGCCGCCCCTGCCCAGCACCACGAGAGAATATCAGACCGCGGATTGCTAGCCTGGGAAAAAGGTCCAAATTCAAAATTCAAAGTATGGTTTCTACTAAATGCAGATCACTTTCACAGCATCACAAAGTCGAAAAAATCATAAATTGAGCCATCATAAGGAGGGGACCATCTATATGTGGGATAGAGTGTGTAAAATAGTGTCTGAAAGTAACCAGTGCTCAGAAAAAGCTAGTTTTCCTATACCTCCTTTTTTTTCTTTTCCCCATTAGTTGAGGTGAGTTAAGTAGCTTGTCGGGAAATAGTCATTGATCGGCTTCCTGATTACTCTCAGAAGAGCACTGAGTCAATTCTCCTCTCCCAAACACATAGTGTATCCCTCCGCCTCAAAGAATATCTTCTTCAAGGAGGAATAATTTCTGTGGAACCACAATGTACTAGAGAATAATATTCCATTTTATACCATTGGAGTCAGAGGTCTTTTCTGATTTCGGTGGTGCCACCAACTAACTGAGTACTCTCAAACAACCCCCTGGCTCTCAATTTCTTTTCTGAAAAAAATGCCTGTGGAATGACCCTACATCGTTTGTCCATCTGAAATAATAAAAGTAAAATGACATTCAGTTCCTGGTGTGTAATATCAAATGATAAACTTCAAACAATATCCATCTGATGAAACCTTTTGCTGCCCAGGTTCTGGAAGCCGTTGAGTCCCACCATATCAGTGACATGTTTTGCAATCATGAGAACTAATTAGTGGATGAGATATGTGAAAGAGCTTATCTGCCCAGGCTCCTAGTGGCGCTTTCTCAGGGGAAGCTTGATTGGTTTGAGCCTTGGAAGATGAACAGACTTATTTCCTGCTGTGTTCTTTGGCATGGTCTGCTGCTCGTTCCAAAGCCTACTCGCTAGAATGGTGGATCTCTAAGTCTGGCATCTGGGCTAGCAGGATCATGAAATTATCAGGGAATTTTTCAGTCATGAAAACTCTCTGGTACCAACTTGGAATTCCTGAGTCAGAGTAATTGCTGCCGAGGCCAGGAATCTGTGTTTTAAGAAGCCCTCTGGTGATGCGAATGCATGCTGACGTTTGAAAACCTTTACTTTGCATCCTCTTAGTCACGTCCACCAGCAGCAATGTCGCTTGGAGCTTGTCGGAGGGCTCAGCGCCCCCTGCCGTGGTGAATCAGATCTGCAGTTTAACAGGACACCCCAGTGACTCATATGCACATTCAGGTAAAAAGATGCGTGGGCCCAGAGAGGAGCATCATTACATGAAGACAATCAGGTTATTATACAACAGAGTAATAAGAGGGACTCTAAATGGTTACAGCTGCACTCTATTTAAATATTCTAAGACTATCTCCACACTGACCATACCTACTTACAGTTTCTACTTAAGCACTTTTTATTTTTTCAAGTTTTTATTTAAATTACCGTTAGTTAAATACGGTGTAGTATGAGTTTCAGGTATACGATTCAGTGGTTCAGTACTTACTTACAACACTGGAGATCATCACAAGTGCCCTCCTTCAGCCCCATCACCTATTTACCCATCCCCGCGCTCACCTCCCCTCTGGTAACCAGTGGTTTGTTCTCTGTAGTTTTTAAAGGTGACCCTTAGAAAATTCGCTAAGATGGACATGGAAGGACGCTTCTGGCATTCTGGCCATATGCAATATAGGTCTGACCAATCATTAACCTTTACTAATAGAAATAGAGATCCTTATTTCAGTCTCATTGGTACGTACATTCAACTGTATACTGTTGAAGTTGCTTCTGCCTACAAATACCATAAGTGAAAACTGTTGATCATACAAAGCTTTTTTCTAATTAACTTGTCGAGAGTTACTGTGTCATTGTGAAGGAAGAGAGTGTTTTTTAATCATAGAAACACTTTATATTAAGAATTCTACTTATGTATAATTATTGTAAGGATAACTTTCTCTTTTTGACTTGCCAGATTTTTCTTCCTTTTATCCTAAATTTGGTAAGCAGAATATTTCTTATTGTGGCTATGAATTAATTAGAGATTGAGACTGTCAACAAATAGATTTATTTATTTATGCATGATTGTTTTATCATCTGTATTTGATAATTTCAGTATCTGAAGTTTTTTTGGTTCTACTTGTCTTTCAGTTTTCTTCTGGTTTTAACTTACAAACTCAAGTATCCTGTGGTCTCCATTATTTTTGAAAATACACTAAATATTGCATGTGAAAAATGCAAGAGTGATTTGAAGTAGATTATGCAGGTAGTTTCTTCCAGAGAATATATCCTTTGATTCTCTCAGGTACCAGAGAGCATTACCAGTCTGCATCTACTTAAAACAAGTTTAAGTTTGAGATTCCTTAATCCAAGAAAGTCAAATGTGGGCCCAAATTCCATATAACAGCTCTCTCACTTCTAGTTTTCCTTAACCTCGAGAGTACAGCATTTTGGGAGCCCCAGCTCATTGTGGAGATGGTCTGTTAAACTGGTTGTGAATTCTAACCAGGAAAACATATATCCATGTTTCTTTATTTTAATATATGAATGTTCTTTCTTACTTAATATACGAATGTTCTTGCTTACTACCAGCTGCATGAGATATGAATTGATGATTCTAACTCTAAAGTAAAATAGGCTTTAGTGAAGCAATGGCAGAAAGGAGTTATAGCTTTGGAAAGAATACAGCTCTGGAATTTGGAAATGTAGGCTCTTGTCTTAACTGTCACTAACTCAATGTGATCTGGGCAAAGTATTCAATCTCCTATGTCAGTTTCCCTTTTTTTTATAGCATGAAGTGGCTTGCTGAACTATTAGTAAACATTCTTGGAATAATAATAATGATACAAAAACTTTCTTGATACAATTTGTAAAAAAACGCTGCAAAGTGCCATACAAGGATTATGTGTATTACTTCATTTTATCCCTTTAAGATCCTGTAGAGTAAAGCACTCTTACTCTTATTCAGGTTTTACCAATGGAGAAACTAAAACTCAGAGATTATGTAATTTTCCAAATGTCATCTAGTTAATATATGCCAGAGCTGGGTTTCAAATCAAACTGTTGACCCCAAAGCCTTTGTATTTCACTCTCTTATACTCTTAGCATGATTGAAGGCCACCTTGTTTTGGCTACTCAAAAGGATGGCCAAATAATACTGCTCACTATAATGTCTCCTGAAAATAAAATGGTATTTATAATAAAATGCTAATTATATGAGCAATAGGCAGAGGTGTTCAGGAAATTCATCAGTTTGCCTTTTCTTCCCAGTTCCTGTGAGTCATTGCTCTTCATGTGAAATACGATGCCCTTAGGTGATAAGCTAACTTCGCTAGAAAAACACCACCAACCATGAGAAATTGTGACAATAAGGTCTTTCCTGTCAAGTAGTGCTTTTGCATTAGACACAGATGGCCTGGCCACTGTTGAGTAGCAGGTAGCCCGGCTGCCTCACTTCTTGCCTGAGACATGTGGCTCTGCACACTCACCGTTACTGAAAGCCAATTAGTATTTGCAACCTGAAGCATCCTCGTTAGGAACGAATTGCAAACTGGATAATTGGCCAAAAGAACTCAATGTCATTCATAAATTTCATGCTGCTTGGTTTGACTAAGGTAGTTAAATGAATAACTATAACTAACAACAAATTATTTTTTCCTTACGCATGTCTTAAGCTTAAAAATCCAAGAAGCTCTAAGAAATTAATACATAAACATTCTTTTTTGCCAATCTTCCTTTTCTTGGAAGTTGTGTGATATACAGAGAATGTACATATACTTCCTGGTGAAAGACAATCTACACCCATGGGTGAGGGAAATGAAGAATTAGATAAAGGAAGAAGTCACTCTTCAAGGTAGAGGCGGAGAGTGACTAAGAATAGGAAAGCCAAAAGTGGATAGTGATTCATTGCTGAAAACATCAGGAGGGTACTGAATAATGACTGACTGGCTTCAAAAGTTAAGTCTTTAAAATCATTATTTGGGCCTAAAAAACCAAGATTTTAGAATCTTTTATAACTCAAGATTGGTGGCTCAATTCGTAATAAAATACACCATAAGGTCCTTTGTCAAGATGAAGCAAAATGGAGTGACCAGAGATGGGAAATGAGTTATCAGTTGGAAAAGCACCGTAAGGGGCACCTGAGTGGCTCGGTTGTGTCCAACTCTTGGTTTCAGCTCAAGCCATGATCTCAAGATGGTGAGTTCAAGCCCCACATTGGGGTCTATGCTGGGCTTGGAGACTACTTAAAAAAAAAAAAAAGAAAAAAAGAGAAGGACAGTAATACCAGTGTGTATTCAACTCTGTGCTTCTAAACTAAGCACCAGTTAAAAACCACCAGCTGTTCCCCAAAAGATACATCTTGCTGATTTAAATGATCTTAGATCTCGTTGCTCAAATACAGTAATGATTAATTTTCCCCTGGTTTTTGAGGTGTTCCTTATAGTCTGCGTGTCCTGAGAGAGCTTGTCGATTATCAGAGAGGGTAGTGTAACTGTTACCTCTTGCATTGTTGCGTTTGTCATATTTTATCTCCAAGTAACCAATCTCTTGATTTCTTGTAGTTTTCAAAAGGAGTAAATCTATGCAATTATGTAGAATTCAGTGTAACTGGAAGGTCTTGGGGTACCCCCATTTACTGCAGACTTATTAATACAGTACCATACACGAAAAGTTCTAGGAGAAATGGCTGTAGGAAGTCTGAATAGTTACATCTTTTTATTCCATTTTTGAATTTTTACTGTTGCTGCCTATGTTTTTGTGTATAAAGTTCTCATGGTGTTCAGCTGCTAATAGTTACTTCCACAAGCAGCTCATGAATATTTAAATATGATAGGGATGATTTCCTGATTTTTTAGGACTCTGCCAAAAGTCATTAGTGACTAAGTTAATCAGATGATAGTGATCAAATCAGATGTTTGGGAGGGTCAATTATCAAACTTAGCCTACTTGTCTGCTGCAAAGCATTGACTCATGGGTAAAAAGTCATAAAGATATATCTACAATTGGCCTTGTGGCTATATAAAATCACAAAGAGTGATTTAAAATATTAGATAAAATATGAGATAAAAATCCCATGGATAGACATACTAAATTATAAACATTTATTTTTCTGCCAATCTACTTGTCATATAGGCAAAGGACTTTGTCCATTGAAAGTGAATGATTTGCCTGCAATGCAGTAACAGATTATTATATTCTATTTTCTATTTGCTTGCAAATATTAGGGCTTTATATAACATCCTCAATATTACATTTTATCTAGGTATTTGTAATTATTTTTTTTAAAAAACATCCTTTCCTATATCCTTTATTTAACAATTTGACCTATCTTTCCCAAAGTTTCTTCTTAATAGGGTATGACCCTCTGTGCCCTGGAGGATAGTGAAATTCACATTGGGTCATATGATTGTGACCACAGCAGAGGATTGTATAATGTTGTGTAGGATAGCATGGAAAGGGCCAGATGGAGGAAAGGGGAATGAAGCACAAGATCAGCATGGGGACAGCATAGTACAATTCTCAACGATCTCATGCCCATGAATGTCTTTATTACCAAATTAATAATTTGTTTGATACTAAATCTATTCAAGAGTTCTCCAAAGGTCCAGAGTTAAGTATGATATTTTCCTTAATTGATGTTGAGATATGAGAAATTTAAAATCCTTTCATTATCTCTACATTTTTTTTTTTTCCTCTGTGATTCTGGGAGTCTAAGAAAGGTCAGCCCAGGAAATTGTTAATAAAGCCCTTGAAGTTGAGGAGCCAGTGCGATTGTGCTCTTGGAAATAGCTGGTTAATTTGCATCTCAGTAGGTTTCAGAAGGTCTAAGTGATTTCCTTGCAATAGAATGGTTGGGATCAGTTATAACTGACCAACTCTAAGTTTGATAGACATAGAAACCTTTGCTTTCAATTCAATTTAACTTGACCTTTCTCGATATAAACAAGAGGGATTATTTTCAAAAAAATTTTTTACAGAAAGAAGTTTAATGGAGGCATTTTCTAAAATAAGAATATATTAAAATCAGTGAAGCTACATTGAAATAATGATTACAAAAGAGATATTGAGTTATTTCTGTGCTTCATTATCAAACTCTAATTTCAATCTAGTTTCACCAGGACATATCTGAAGCTAGAATTTTCCTTCCATCCTTCCTCTCTTCCTCCCTCCCACCCTCCGTCTCTCTCTCCCTCCCTTCCTTCTTTTTCTTTCTTTCTTTCTTTCTTTCTTTCTTTCTTTCTTTCTTTCTTTCTTTCTTTCTTTCTTTCTTTCTTTCTTCCTTCCTTCCTTCCTTCCTTCCTTCCTTCCTTCCTTCCTTCCTTTCACAGCTTTATGGAATATAATTGACATGTAATATGCTGCATGTATATGAAAAGTACACTTTGTTTTGACATGTGTCTTATGACTCATGAAACCATGACCACAATCAAGATAATAAACATATCCATCAGGCGCCTGGGTGGCTCAGTCGTTAAGCGTCTGCCTTCAGCTCAGGGCGTGATCCTGGCGTTCTGGGATCGAGCCCCACGTCGGGCTCCTCTGCTGGGAGCCTGCTTCTTCCTCTCCCACTCCCCCTGCTTGTGCTCCCTCTCTCGCTGGCTGTCTCTATCTCTGTCAAATAAATAAATAAAATCTTAAAAAAAAAATAAACATATCCATCATCTTCCAAATGTTTCCTCATGTCCCTTTAAAATACCCCTCCCCCCTCCAAAGAGGAAGTGCTCTTTCCTCACATTTGCAGGCAGCTATTATCTGCTTTCAGTCATTCTGCTTGGTTTGCATTCTCTTTAATTTTATACAAATGGAGTCATACAGTATGTACTCTTGTTGTGTGGGTTCTTTTACTCAGTATAATTATTTTGAGATTTATCAATTTTGTTTTTGTATCATGGTTCATTCCTTTTTTATTGCTGAGTAGTATTCCAGTGAATTGGTGCACCACAATTCGTTATTATTCATCTGTTGATGGATATATTAGTTATTGGATATTTTAATAAAGCTGCTAGGAATTTGTATATGAGTCTTTCTGCGGATATATGTTTTCATTTGTGGGGAGAGGTGGTAAATATCTAGGAGTAGAATGTCTGAATCGTATGTTCAGTGTATATTTGACTTTTTAAGAAATTGCCAAATTGTTTTCCAAAGTGGTTGCATTATTTTACATTCCAACCAGTAGCGGACAAAAATTTTAATTCCTCTACATTCTCACCACTGTTCACAGCCTTTTTAATTTTAGCCATTCTAATATGTATTTATTAGTATACCACTATGGTTTTAATATACATTTACCTAATGAGCAATGATGTTGAGGATTTTTTCATGTGTTCATGTACCATTCATATACCTTCTCTGATGAAGTGTTTTTTCACATCTTTTGAACTTTTTTTATTGGTTTGCTTGTTTTCTTATTATAGAATGTTAAGAGTTTTTGTATATTCTAGATACAATCCTTTATTAAACATATGCTTTGCAAGTGTTTTCTCCTATAATAGTGTCTTTTGAAGTCAAAGATATTGATTTTGATGAAGTTCAATCAATCAATCTTTTCTTTCTTTTTTTAATGGGAGAAGAGCAGGCTCTTTATTTTTTTAATTAAAAAAAATGAGTGTAGTTGACACACGATGTTCCATTAGTTTCAAGTGTACAACTGAGTCATTTAACAAGTTGTTACATTATGCTATGTTCGCCAGTATCATTGGCTGTATTCCTTATGCTCTACTTTTTATTTTTGTGACTCACTCATTCCATAACTGGAGGCCTGTATCTCCCTCTTCCCTTCACCATTTTGCCCAATCCTCCACCTCCCTCCCCTCTGGCAACCACCAGTTTGTTTTCTGTATGTATAGCTCTGATTCTGCCTTTTTTTTTTTTTTTGGTCTATTTATTTTATTATTTTTAGATTCTATTTATGGGTGGAATTATATGATATTTGTTTTTCTCAATCTGACTTATTTTGATTAGCATAATACCCTCTAGGTCCATCCTTGTTGTTTCAAATGGCACAATCTTGACCTTTTTTTTTTTTTTTGGACATTGTATTTATAAACATATAAATATTTTTACATATACATTGAAATAGAAAATCTGAACAGAGCAATTGATCTTTTATGGATTATGCTTTTCTTCCCATATCTAAGAAATCTTTGTCTAATTCAAGTTAACAAATATTTTCTTATGTTTTCTTCCAGAAGTTTTTAAATTTTAGGTTTTACATTTAGATACATTTAGTTTTAGTTAATTTTTAATATGGCATAAGGTATGTATTGAAGTTCTTTTTTTTCCCCCCTTGGTATGTGAATATTTAATTGCACATTATGTGTTGAAAAAACTATCCCTTTTCAGTTAAATGCATGTGTACCTTTGTGGGATAGCAGTTTTTTACATGTGACGGGTTGTTTCTGAAATCTCCATTTTGTTCCATTGATGTACTGGTCTGTCTTTAGGCCAATGCCACATTGTATTAATTACTCTAACTTTTAAATGTTGAAACCATGTAGATGCAATCCTACAACTTTGCTCCTTTTCAAAAATGTTTAGTCTCTTTTGGGCCCTTTGAATTTTATAGTCTAGCTACTTTGTTCTCCCTAGATTTTCAGCGTTGTCTGTGGGGATCTGCCTGGATTCCCCTACTATGTGTTGCATAATGGTTTTCATGGCAGTAAGCTTGGCGAAATCTTAGGCTCACCTTTTCTATTTTCCATCTCTGAAGAATCACTGTCATTTTTGTTTAGTGTTCAGTGTCTTGAAACTGTTGTTCTAAGCATTATGTTCATTTTTTTCATTATTTGAGACACAGGATAAATATAGTTTTTGTGATTCCATCTTGGACAGGAGTGAAAGTCTGAAAGAATCCCTTGGGTCTTGTCTATATAAAATTTTTTCAAGACTTTTTTTGACTTGAATAAGGACTTACCTCTTTTATTTCTCAGAGAATTAAAGTAGAAATTAAGAGAGGTAATTTTATGTATAAAACTTTGCATTATATTGCCTAACACATAGTAAACCTGAGATCATGTTGACCATTACTCTAGTTACTAATATTACTAATAGTAATAGTAGTTACATTACTAATAGTACTAGTGCGACTACCTTCACTTCCATTGCTTCTTTTACCACTATTACCCTCAAAAGAAATCTGAGCTTACATGTTCTGTTCTGCTTTGTGAAGTAGGTTTCTTATCATAGACTGACTCACACCAGGTCAACCTGGGCCATCCTTCAACAGGGCCAGACTTAGACATATTACTATAGCTCCTATTATTTTTTTTTAAACAGAACTTAGTAAAAGGCTAAGACTAATAATAAATATGGGCAATCCTTGCTTTTTCTTTCTACATTTTATCTCTCTGGTCATCTAACCATTCCTATAGTGTATCTAAATGCTGCTTTTCTCAGCACATTCCTAAACTGATACATAAAGATGAGTTAGGCTAAATAATGCATGCACATGCTGACATATGATTCATTTTTTGAAATTCTGTCTTCTACCAAATATTTAGGAACATTGGTAAAAATTTCAGATCTATACTGAAAGAATGTTATGGGACAATTGAACTATAGGAAGTTTATTTGACATAAGACAATATTCAGCTTTTTTTAAAGGATGTACAGCATGGTGTAGCATAGCGATTTAAAATTTTTTTCTTTTAAAACAAAAGCAAAAATGAAGTATTGGGACTTTAGCAAGATAAGAAGCTTCTGCACAGTGAAGGAAACAAGAAACAAAACTAAAAAGCAACCTCCAAATAGGAGAAGATATTTGCAAATGACATATTTAATAAAGGGTTTGTTTCCAAAATCTATAAAGAACTTATCAAATTCAACACCCCCAAAACAAATAATCCAGTTAAGAAATAGGCAGAAGACATGAACAGATACTTCTCCAAAGAAGACATATAAATGGCCAACATGAGAAAATGTTCAATATCACCCTCACTAGGGAAATACAAATCAAAACTACAATGAGATATCACCTCACAGCTGTCAGAATGGCTAAAATTAACAACTCAGGAAACAACAGATGTTGGTAAGGATGTGGAGAAAGTGGAACCCTCTGACACTGTTGGTGGGAATGCAAACTGGTGCAGCTATTCTGAAAAAAAGTATGAAGGTTGCTCAGAAAGTTAAAAATAGAACTACCCTACAATCCAGCAATTGCACTACTAAGCATTTAACCAAAGGATACAAAAATAACTAATTCAAAGGTATACAAGCATCCCAATGTTTATAGCAGCATTATTGACAATAGCCAAATTATGGAAAGAGCCCAATGTCCCTCACCAGATGGAAGGATAAAGGTGTGTGTGTGTGTGTGTGTGTGTGTGTGTACACACATATACATACAGTGGGATATTATTCAGCCATAAAAAAAGAATGAAATCTTGCCATTTGCAATGATGTGCATGGAGCTAGAGTATTATGCTAAGTGAAATAAGTCAGCGAAAGACAAATACCATATGATTTCACTCATATGTGGAATTTAAGAAATGTAAGAGATGAACATAGAGGGGGAAAAAAGAGAGAGGCAAACCATAAAACAGACTCTTAACTATAGAGAACAAACTGATGGTTACTGGAGGGGAGATGGGTGGGGAATGGGTTCAATGGGTGATGGGGATTAAGGAGGGCACTTGCGCTGAGCACTGGGTGTTGTATATAAGTCATGAATCACTAAATTCTATACCTGAAACTAATAACTACCTTGTACATTAACTAACTGGAATTTAAATAAAAACTTGTAAGACAAAAAAGTCTATTCCTTTAATCAAACAAAATGTTATTCAGAATCTTTCTATACCATCTATCTATTTATCAATCATCTATCTATCATGTATCTATCTATCTATCTACCACCATTAAAGTAGAGGTGCTCTAGTGGAAATAGGGGTGGAAAGTTTACAATGTGCTCTTTTCCCCCTTCTAACCAGCCCCTGCTTCCTTACAAACTCACTCCTTTTCTCTCTTCTGCCCCTACAGCACTCTATGGAGCAGTCTAAAGATTTTTGACGTGTAATGTACAAAAAGTTCAGGTGCAGTCAGAAGTGAGTTTATACTGGGACTACCTGCTACCTATCTGTCTTGGGAAAAGTCATTAAGCCTTTTTCAACTTCAATTGTCTCATTCATAAAGCAGGTGTAACAGTGTAGGGTTATTTACAAGATTAGAGATAAATTATAAAAAGCAATGGCATATAATAGAGCTCATTTCACAAGGCCTTTTGTTAGGTTATGGTGTGAACAAAAGCTTGGGTAATGATATAGATTAATCTGAAAAACTCTGTACATCTCAGAATTTCTCTTTGGCCCATCTCCTGGGCATGATGATATGTCTGTCTTTCTCCTAAGGGTAAACCCAGATCGGCTTGGCTTAAAGGGGGCTTAGGAGAGTTAGATTTAAATATGTTTAAATAGTATGAAAGAGCTTTTGGGAAAATACTTTTTTTTTTTTCAATTCAACTTTTTGGATGAAAGGTCCAATAAGGAATGACTGAAAAAAGGTGAAGTTGTAGTTACCAAAATGGGACGCTAAGATTTTGTAACAAGGTGGGAGCCAGCAAACCCAGGGCACCTGGGGAGGGAACGCTTTAGACTCCTGGGGTGTCAGAGGCAGGGCCTTTAGGGATATTTGTCTTTCCCAAATGGCTCCTGGAGTCCCCGCAACACGGAGCTACCAGTACAGCTCTTCCAACCTGCTGCCTCATGTCCCTTTTCCCAGCTGCTGTAAGCACTGCGAATTCAAGCAAACCATCCCTCTCCGGAAGTCTTTCATGGTGAGAGAACATGGAATGGCCAAGCCCCTGCTCTTTCCACAAAGAACATTTCCAGGTGTCTGTACCTTGTGGGACGGATGAATAATTATTAGCAAGCAGGACTGCTTGAAACCGCCCCCAGGCAATGCCTTTGACAACAATGGCTGAACTGAACTTGAATGACTGGGACTAAGCTGGAAGGCCAGAAGGAGGTCATATCAGGGGGCAGAGGAGGACACTTGGCCCCTCTTGGGGAGGCCTAAAAGCTGTAAACTTTTTGTTTTCAACAGTTCCATGCGTGCCCTCTGTCTGGGACTTCTGTGTGAGTAAAAGGCCAGCATTAGCTTGCCTCTCTCTTGAAAACCCCACTATTTACACCTTGGTGTGGTTGTTAGAATATTCCAAGAAAACCCCTGGTAGCACACATAATCTTCAGACGTGTACTCTGTGGGAATTTTGCCTGTGGTGGGCATTATTCCATCAGAAAAGTTATACGAAATTTGGTCCTGACTTTTGCTGAAGTAACAATAAGCCCTCCTCAGCCTGAAGGCATTCAGGGCAGCTGTAGCTTATGGGTCAGAGCTGTTTGGATAATAGAATTTGCCACAAGATGTTTATCCTACAGACAAGGGTGAAGTCTGTGCAAATTGTTAATATACTCGGTGATACCCCGCTCTATGCCTTGGGCTAGGTAAACAAGAAACTGAAAAAGAAAGCCCGAATCACTAAGTCAAGCCAAACATTTTTTTGATGATCTTGCTAAAATAGCTTCATAAAGCAAAAGTGGACTGGTGGGGAATCAGAAGACAGGCTTTAGTCCTGTACGTGTTATTATTTGTGTGTTTGCATGACTTTAGCTAGAATATCTCTGAGACTTAGTTTCTCCATCTGTTGAATAAGGGAATTGAGTTAAAATAATTAAATCTTTTCCTCAGATAAGATGTTTTCAGATTCTCTGATTTTAGTATGACCAAAGATGCAATCCCATATTATCAGTGAAATTATCAATAGTAAGTCTTTCAGGAGGTGAAAGTATTTTTGAAATAGTCTGTAGGAATGTCTCGCCTCATCACTTCTCCAATTAGTCCATGTCAATATCTTTCCTCTCTACCCATCGGCATGACTGGAATTGCCTGCCAAAATAAATTAAGTATTTCTTAAAGTGAGGGATAGAGAATATAATGGAATAGAGAAGAGTTTGTCCAAGGTTTCTATGCAAGGCCTTTCAAAATGAGATTTGTTTCGTTGAAATGGAGAGAATGAACATAATGGCAAAGAGGAATGATATTTCAGGAAAGTTCCCTATTTCTCTGAAATTAATTTAATTTGAGGAGTAACAGGTAGTTAAAAAGTCTGTACCTTATAACATTTGGTATAAAGTTAACGGACTTTCACAATCCCTAGGATTTATGTAAAGGTTAACTCTGAAATTATTACTACTACTACTATTTAAGGCATTAACTAACGTTAAGATTAAAGTAAATCCTAATTATTGAGGGTTCAACTAAAAAACCTTGTTATTTAGCAACTTTCTGATCTGATATAGTCTTAATATGTACAGTTCATTCAGGAAGAAGAGTCGTAAAGGTAAATCCATTGAGTCATAGTGATTGTTATCTGGATGATGGTATATTGTAAACTTAAATTGGAAATGCAAGAAGAAATTCAGTCACTGCTCTATTTAAAGATTTGTTTTGTTTATGGTGAATAAACAAACAAAAAGCAGAAGAATTCCTATAAATACAGAGAACAAACTAGTGGTTGCCCCAGGGGACGGGTGGGGGATGGGCAGAACGGGTGAAGGGGAGATACAAGCCTTCAGTTATGGGATGAGTAAGTCACGAGAATAAAAGGTAGAGCATAAAGAATATAGTCAATGATATTGTAATAGCCTATGGTCGTATGGTGACAGAGGGCAGATACACCTGTGGCGAGCATAGCATAATATATAGAGAAGTTGAATCATTATGTTGTACACCTGAAATTAATGTAACATTGTGTGTCAACTACACTAAAAATTTTTTTAGATATTTATTGTTTCAAAAATACCTATTTTGATTCAGTGTGGACTCATATGATTATGGTGACATCGTTTGTAGTGACATTTTTTAAAATGAAATTTATGTGTTTAGAGCTGAACTAATGATTTTACTTTTGACAGAAAGGAAAAAATGTTATCCATAGTAAGACAGTATTAAATTATAAATCAGCACTTGCAAGACAGATAATCCATGAAAATTTATTTTATTGAAACATTGTTCTCCTATGGATGGTTTGCAACAAGAAACAATGTTCCAGGCTAAGAAATTGGTTTACTAAATGGGCACACCCAATCCAAGCCTCTGGAACGTCTGTTTATTTTCCATTGCTCTATGTTCAATCCCTCAGTGCCAGGTCACCAAGAGACAGAGTCACTTTCCTTAACCAAATATCTCATTGCAATAAAGTCTATATTAGTTTTGTTCATTAAAATGAAGCAAAAATATTGTTTAACCAGAGTCTATTTCAGAATCTTATTTTATTTTATTTTTTAAAAAATATCTTATTTATTTATTTGACAGAAAGAGAGAGAGAGCACAAACAGGGGGAGAGGGAGAAGCAGGCTCCCTGCTGAGCAAGAGCCCAATGCAGGACTTGATCCCCGGACCCTGGGATCATGACTGGAGCTGAAGGCAGATGCTTAACCAACTGAGCCACCCAGGTGCCCCTAGAATCTTATTTTAATCTTCTTTGTTTAGGTGTTTGTTAAAATGAGAGTCGACCGTCAGATAGTGTTCCATGAATTTTCATTTTCTCTTTCTAATCACTTCCACATAATACTATCCTTATCGTTATCTTTATTCCCATTAGAAGGCTATAATAAACACGTTTAAAAATAAACACAGGCACACAAAAATGGGAAATTGATTTAAAAGTACTTTTTGTCAAATGTATCACACATGTATTCACACCATCAGTGCCCTAAAAATCTTCTGGGCTCTGCCTCCATCCCACCTAACCTTCTCTCTCACTAATCTTTTTTACTGTCTCCATAGTTTTCCAGAATGTCATGTAGTTGGAATCATACAGTATGCAGCCTTTCGGATTGGTTTCTTTCACTTTGTAATGTGAATTTAAGATTCTTTCATGTCTTCTCATGGCTTGAGAGCTCATTTCTTTTCAGTGCTGAATCATATTCCGTTGCCTGGATGTACCACAGTTTATTATCCACTCACCAACTGGAGGATATCTTGGTTGCTTCCAAGATTTAGCAATTATGAATAAAGCTACTATAAATATCTGTGTGCACACTTTTGTGTGGGCATGTATCTTCAACTCCTTTGGGTCAATACCATGGAGCATTATTGCCAGATCATATGATATGAACATGTTTGGTTTTGTAAGAAACTTCCAAACTGTCTTCCAAAGTAACTAAACCATTTTGCCTTCCCACCAACAATGCATAGGAGTTCCTATTGCTCTGTCAGTATTTGTTGTGGTCGGGGTTTCAGAGTTTTACCATTTTAATGGGCATATTGTGATATCTCATTGTTAGTTTTCAATTCCCTAATGACATATGTTGTACATATTTCCATATGCTTATTGCCATATGTGTATCTTTTTTAACGAGCTGTCAGGTGTTCTGCTATTTTTTAATTAGGTTGTTTGTTTTCTTATTGTTGAGTTTTAAGTGTTCTTTTTATGATTTGGATAACAGTTCTTGATCAAATATGTCTTTTGCAAATATTTTCTCCAAGTCTGTGATTTCTCATTTTCTTGAAAATTTGTGATATTTTGACCCTAAAGTAATAGATTTGTGCCAGTGGAAATACTGACTACACTGCTGAGTAGTGTCATTGAGGAAATTCACTTGAAATTATAGAATTAGCTTTACTTATATTTTTATAAAGATATCTTCATTGTAAATCTCATTTTTAACTTTAAAATGATGATTTTTGAAGTTCTTGAACCCATCATTGGTCAGTGTATTTAGGGTGGAGACAAAAAAATCTTGTGTCTGCTGTCCATTTCTTGGCACATCAGCTTGAAACATAAATGTATATTTCATGGCTGTGATTTTTAAACTCACAATCTGTATTCTTTCATTTTTCCCAATGTGCATTCTTGGTTCAACGCTGAATCAAGATCAAGAGGCATATTATTTACTACTATCAGTTCTCTGTAGCTAGCACTGTTATTGCACTGAATGTCATATACGGTATTTCTTACTCTCTTAACAAAACTTACACTGCTCTCCATGTTCATGCAGCCAATGCTCCATATATCAGCTCTTCCAAGTTACATCATAAATCTCAAATTTGTTTGTTAATTGTTTGTTAATTGTTAATTGTCTTAATCAGCAAGGACTGCCATAACACAATACCACAGACTAGGTGGCTTAATAGAAATTTATTCTCTCACCATTCTGGAGGCTGGCAGTCTTGGATCAGGGTGCGGCATGACTGGGTTCTGGTGAGAGATCTCTTCCTGTCTTGCAGATGGTGCCTTCTCACTGCATGCTTCCTCATGCGGTGGAGAGACATTGCTTTCTACCTCCTCTTATAAGGCCACTGTCTTATCACATTAGAGTCCTACTCTACTCTTGTGACCTCATTGAACCTTAATTATCTCCGAAAGACCTTTTCTCCACATAGTCACATTGAGGGGGTGAGGGCTTCCGCATAAATGAATTTTGTGAGGGACACAATTCAAGACATAGTATTAATCAAAAAGAAATAATCTCTCATGGTGTCATGGGCATGAGTTTTCATCAATAAACAACAAAACAAAGTCTTTGAGGGCTCCTTTCTCATATACACCAAAAACTGAGTTCTCGAAACAACACGTTTATTAAATTGGGCAGCTAATGCACAGACGTGGAAGGAAGTTTTTCTCTTCATTCCTTGTCCTACGGGTCTTGCCACAACAAAGAGTGTTTTCCATTACAGGAATTTTGCTGAATGTTTGATCTGCTTTTCTCTGAGCACATTTGCCTTTAACTTTTTTTTGGCTGATTTGATATGCCTCTCAGAATTAGTACTAATTTTTGTACTGAAGACCACAACCTTGAAAAGGTGTCCTATAGGTCAGGCTTTTTTCTGTTTTTAGTGACACATTTTATCAACTTCATAATGAAAAGAATTACCTTGTGCTTTATTGTGAAAATAAATTAGCTTATTAGCGAGGTCAGTGTACAGTGTTTGAAAATGACATGAAAGCTTCAAGGGCTTCATGCCATTATCCAGCTACAAACAATAGATGGGGAACTAGGAGTAAATGTACCATGAATTCAGTAACATTCAAATTCTAGGGGTTTATAATGGTACTTCCTCTTTGCCATTTCATTTTAGCTGTTTATACAAAATCATCAAATTTATGAATTCATTTGTCCTTAAACATCCGAATTCAGATCTACATGTTATATTCATGGTGAAATTGTGTTCATCTTTTACACGTATGATGGTTGACATAGTATTTCACACGATTTTCATTTTTAAGCTTCATAGATGTGTGTAAAATGTAAAATTGCATGCACATAAGAAATACAATGTGAAATTAATATCATTTTCAATAAAACATATGTTCTCATTTTTATTTTAATTCATAATCTACATGTGAAGACATAACATAACCCAATAAAAATAACTAAAATTCAATGTAACAAAACTAAAAAATTACATTAAAACATTGTAGAAATATTAGGTAAGATGAGCCATGCCCTGGGAAATTTATGTAGCCAAGACCAACAGACTGACACATCTCTGAAGTACACGCCCATCTTTAAAAATGTGACTATTTCCGGGGCGCCTGGGTGGCTCAGTGGTTAAGTGTCTGCCTTCGGCTCAGGGTGTGATCCCGGCGTTCTGGGATCGAGCCCTGCACCAGGCACCTCCGCTGGGAGCCTGCCTCTCCCTCTCCCACTCCCCCTGCTTGTGTTCCCTCTCTCTCTGGCTCTCTCTCTCTCTGTCAAATAAATAAATAAATCTTTAAAAAAAAAGTGTGACTATTTCTTAAAGAAAACAATGTGTTTTATTAAATATAAAATTAATTTTTTATTTTAAAATTGTTAAACTTATATAAACAAGGGACGCCTGGGTGGCTCAGTGGGTTAAGCGGCGACCTTCAGCTCAGGTCATGAACTCAGGGTCCTGGGATCGAGGCCTGCATCTCCCTCTGCCTGCTGCTCTCCGTGCTTGTGCTCCCTCACTCTCTCTCTGACAAATAAATAAGTAAAATCTTAAAAAAAAAAAAAACCTTATGTAAACAAAATGGTTTTATTTACCTGTTTGTCTGAAACTGCCAAACCACTCACTGCCAGTACTAATTGTGTGTCAATCACTTTCACACTGAGTTTTAAAAGCCAACAGTCAAGTAGTTTGTAGGTAAGCTTGGAGAGGAGCTATAAGAATACAGTATCTTGAAGGTATGGAAAACAAAAGCCACATCTCTCAAGTTCTGCCATTTCTGAGTTGGAGGAAAGGCAATTCAAGAGGTGCAAAACGTAAAGTAGCTAGACAAAAGTGACGGTTGTGCAATGATTTCATTTCTCAAGCTCCTTTTATTTTGGAAACCCATCTACTTGCCCCCTGTCCAAGAAATGCAAGTGATTTGAATGAGAAAATATTCAAAATGTTAATGGCATTTATGGGCATGAAAATAAATATGATAATAAAATGAATGAAAATGTTATAAAAAGTTTAAGTTAAAATCAATCATTAGATACTCTCCCATTGCAATATTAATCAGTAGAGGTCTCAGTCTAACCTAAAGTTACATACCTTAATTATATAACTTAGTAATTTCAGTTAGCTGATTAAGGAGCTGGTTGTTTCGCTAACCAAGACCTCCATCAGTATTTCCCCTGGTTTATTTGATTATTAAATCAACCAACTATGAGTTATATGATGCAATCCCAAACAAGTTTATTTTGTTTCCCACTTTACTCATTTGGACTAGTAACTGCATTGCTCCTAGACAAAAGTTTAGGCAACCAGCATGACTTTTATGTTTTTGAGGGAGTCAAAAAACAGTCTCAATTTAATCATTAAAATATACAATCTTGTGATTGTCTAAACTTGAGGACTTTTCTCTTTTCCAACCCAAGCCACCTGGAGATGAGAATCCTGGAAGGTGTTAGACCTGAATCTTTACCTTGTTGTCTCTATTGTGTGTATTGTAGAGATTTCCCCTTATTATTGGGAGGCTTTCTTTGGTTCTTTTCACCTGAGGGAATGCATTTCTTTTCTGGGCGGTTACTTCTTTCCTCCTCATCCTGGAAATGCACTTCAGCTTCTCTCTGCTGAGTTCTCCACGTCCTCCAGGAGGCCCTGTTGGCCAGGAACTAAGACCATCTCATTCAGGCTATGTCTCTTAACGGTGTCCCGTCTTGTTCACAGAAAACACTCATGTTTTATTGTTGTGACAAGCTCGAGTGGTACAGCCTGTCGAACTAAGTCCCCTCTCCTTAAGCTCATCCATCAGACTCCAGCAGCCATTCTCTTACCGTTTATGTTTTTATCTGGAGTAAGATACCAGTCTACTGAGGCCTCAAATGCAGGGGTACATACCAGGTTAACTGGTTGTTATGGTACTTACAGCCTCCTGGCTTCCACTGTTCAGAAACCTATGGATGCTAACTTTTTTTTCATACTTTGAGGAGCCACCTCAGCAGTGACTTTATCCTATTTCCTGGGGCCTTGTTAGGATGTTGAGCCCCATGTCCTGAGCAAGTGCCCTCAAATCAGTGAATTCTTTTCTATCCAGTCTTACATTCTGGTCCCCTTTCCTAAAGAACCTTCAAAACCAAATGCCAGGAGTGCTCCATAATTACTTTTTAGTGAAAGCAAGCTAATTCTTATAATTCTTTAGGTGTGTATTCTCTTTCTTTCTTATCAGACTTAGCACATTTCTGGCCAGGTTATACTGGGATTTCACATTTGTCATTAGCCTAGCAGCCAGAAGAGGATGTGGGAGCAGCTCCTGGGGGAGGGGCACCTGCTGCCTTGTGGGAAAGAGGCTTCTACAGCATCTTCTAGCACAGTGGAAGCACAAACGAACACTAGAGAAGAGTGAGACACTTCTGCAAGCCCAGAGGGTCCAGGGCAGTTGCAGAATCAACATCCTTAAGACATGCGTGCAGGTCAATCTGCCCTGTGTTCCCAATCTTTCCTGACAAGTGATATGAATTTTGCATAACAGACCTGACTTGGTGAGCATTCAAACATCTTAAAAGCCCTAGAACTTTAACAATTAGGTCTTCAGTCTGTTGTTGAAGGATGTATGTTCTTGTACTGCGGGAGATACCCTGTTTTCATAGTCAGCCATAAAACTGCTTGCTAAAAGCCCTCGGTCATTTTCCCTCTTCAGTGAGTCAACAGCAGTAACCAGTCAACTCCACTATTTTTGTAGGCATTGTTCCCCCCCGCGTTTGTTAAATACTTCCATCATTAGTTCAGAGAGATTTGTGAAACTCTGGGTACAACATGAGCTCAAATGGCAAAAGATGGCCCAGATTTAGGGAAGAGGCCATTCTATTTACCTTTGGGAAGAAATGACGAATGCACTGGGGGCATACATGAAAACCTCCCATGGGATGGAGAATATTCTTTGTCATCATCTGGTAAAGCTTTTCAAGTGGCTTTACATAATATAAAAGGAGGATTATGGGTGTCATTCATGATGCATTTCAGTGACTGTATCCAATAAATGATCTGAGGTTCAGCTTAGGTATTCCCAGAAATAACAGCCAAATTTGACATGGGATTAGTTTCTGATATTCGAGATACTGGGCTTGACAGTGTGTATCAGTCAGACTCTAGAAAAAACCAGAAATCACTCTATATATTCTCCGTATGAAGGATTTTAATACAGGGAATTGGAGGCTTATGTAAGTGTTGTCTGGGGTGAGGAATCAGAGGTCAGAGAAGACAAATTCAATTTGAGCACCAAGCTGGGTGATTCTCAAGAGTTCACCTAGAAACAGCTGGGAATCTAAGAACCTCTGGGAACCTCTTACTGATTATCTCAGTTTGCAGTACCGACTCAAGTGATTAGCAGGAATTTGCTACCATCTGTCCCAAACACACCGCAGTGGGTGAGTTGCTGGGAACTGCTAGAAACTGCTGCAAATCACGTAACTGCCATCTGCCTGCTTGTCTGCCTACAACTCTCTCTTTTGGTCCCACCTTTGAAATTTTATGAGCAGGCCTCTCATTGGCAGATGCTGACTCAGAACTACATTGGGAAGAGGATTTGGGGAAATTCATTTAGAGACAATCTTAGCAGGGGAAGGAGGTGATGTTGAATTAACAAAAGACAGTCCACTGCTCTGTCATATTTGAGGCATAAACAAAAAACATGACATCTAATTATTAAAGCTGATGAGTTATAGGACAGTTGATTTACAGTTATAAGCTCAATGAAAGAAAGGTGTTGTGGTATTGGGAAGTCTGTATGGCTCTTCCATTTTCTAAACTGGAATCTTGGACTATTAATTGAGTTTCTTCATCTGCAAAATGAAGAGTTGGACCATGAATTCTCCAAGGTAACTTCCAGTTCTAAACTTCTGGGTAATGAACTCTAGTACAGTCTTCAAATCCTTTTGACCATTTATTTTGAACCTTATAAATGGCCATGTCACAAAGTGTGCTAATCTCACACTAATGATTATAGTCAAATTCGTTCCAGACTTTGGACTGTTAGGATCAAACACCAGTAGTCTGGCCTCATAAACACTTCACATTCCTGTTAGCATCTCTTTGATACGAACACCACCTCCCTAAAGCACTTTACATGCATAACCCCTTGAGGGTAAAGGAGATGGTTCTGGAAATTCCGAGACTAACTGAATTGGCACAATACAGTTTGAAGTAACATACTTATAGAGATGCCATCCCAGCATCGTATGAGTTGTAAACAACGCAGTTTGTTTTCTTCAAATTCTACAAACCCTTCATTGCCTATTAACTTTATCTTCTGATTCCTCTATCATTTCCTTTAATATTAATTGAATTTTACTATATACTCTTTAGTGATCATTAAAAGAAAATTTTTATGGTACTTGGAGAGTTTCTTTGTGGCTGGTCAAACACTATCATCTTCACACAACTTGACAACCTGTTTATGAGTCAAAACTATTTGCCAATGCACAAACTGGACTGTGAGAAAAAGGCCTTATAGGAGTAGACCACATACACACATTTCATGTAGAATAGTGTGCTTAGCAGGAATTGAGAGCTTTTTTGCAATCTGTACACAAATACTTATCGTCGGAGAGAATGCCATGAAGTTGGAGGGAATAGGAGGTAAGAGCATTCAATTATACCCGGAGCATGCACCTTTTGGTGTGTGTGTGTGTGTATACGTGTGTATAAAACACATAGGGTGAAATTAAATGTTGATATGTACTGTGAGAGCCTGCCTTAAATAGCCTATCATATTCTTTCATTTCCTTATATCTTCAATGGCTTGGTTAGCCCTCTTGACAGATAACTTCCTCTGACTGTACCCATATCTGGCACCAAAGAGTTGGAGGACAGAAAGAGTAAAAAAAGCAAAGGGGGCAAGGGTCACTATCCTCTTGAGACCACAGTTCCTTTGATTAGAGAAGAAATTTCACCATCTCTGAGTTTTAATGTCAGCTGCCCCACGGCTAAATCTGTTACTGCTATAGCCATTAATTTAAAAGAAGAATTGCTTCTTTGACAGTACTTTAATTTTTTAAAATTTTATTTATTTATTTGAGAGAGAGAGAGAGAGGGAGAGCACAAGCAGGGGGAGCAGCAGAGGGAGAGGGAGAAGCAGACTCCCCACGGAGCTAGGAGCCCATGGTGATGGGGGGCTTCACCCCAGGACCCTGGGATCATGACCTGAGCTGAAGGCAGCCGCTTAACAGACCGAGCCCCTCAGGCACCCCTTGACAGTACTTATTTAAAGAAAAATACTGCTGAAAAAATTCCAGTTTCTAGTGCATTCACCATCTCTCATGAGATCTGACACATGTTGAAGTCATGTTTTGATTTGGCACATGGCATGTTCAGTGATGGTTACTGGCTTTGTACTACAAGACATGGAGAAGAAACCATTGGACATAGAGCGGATGGCCCCTCCTTCTGTTTTGTAGTGTAGTCTAGTGTCATTTTCTGGGAATGTGGTCAGGTAGAGTTATTTGTGCTGTTTTGGGGCCTTGTTTTTGGTCTCTTTTAGTGGGGTGGGGGTGGGCTAAAGCCATAGGAAGAAAAATGTGAGGTATGTGTTCAGTATGTACTATTTTGCTTTCGTTTTGCAAGAAGAGTTGAACTATTTTTGATAACAAGAGTAAATGGTGGAAAAGGAGAAAAAAAAAACCCTCTGGAGATTGCCTGGAGGCTGGAATCCTGGAAAACAGAGAAAACAAATGATGTTCTTAGGAAGTTGTCTAAGGTATCACACATCTGCTCTTCCTCTGTATGGTCGTCTTTTCTCTGAGAAGTTTCTATATCCCTGCCTAAATAAATTTAAGAATTACAGGGGTGAGTGCAAGACAACAGAAACAAATTCATAGAGTCACTCTCCTGAGCTCCTTCCTCCCCATGATTTACCTGGTACTTTCTACTTCTCTGGCAGTTCCCCTTCTGGTTTCTCCAAAC
The DNA here is from genome assembly GCF_024610735.1 of Ursus americanus. Taxonomy (NCBI): domain Eukaryota; kingdom Metazoa; phylum Chordata; class Mammalia; order Carnivora; family Ursidae; genus Ursus; species Ursus americanus. The sequence continues at coordinate 31,229,564 of NC_142151.1, read as the reverse complement.
AAAAAGCTGAAGCTGTTGTTGCCCCTCTCTGCAGCAAACTTCCTGCAACTGCACCCATGTCCGAGGCCACGGGATGGGTGGACAAAATGAGAAACAAAAACAATGCAGTCTTGCCCAATATCTTGGGATCACAGTTCCTCCCTGAATTATTCCAATTTCATCGTGCTGGCTATTCTCATTTGCGATCTTGAATGATTAAACTCTGCTTTATTTGTATTCATAGCATTTATTATCCCTGATATATTATATGTTTATTAGATTATTGGTTTGAAATTTGAGACTCCCCTCCCCCAGCTTCCCACACTATAATGTGATCGCTGTGATGACAGAAAGTGTATTCGGTGCTGTATTCCTAGCATAAAGAACAGTACACAAATCTTAAAATGCTCAATAAATATTCTTTAAAAATCATGAAGAAATTAATTCTCAGAGAGAATGAAAGAATTGTCAAATATATAACTCTTCTCCTGAATAGTGGTATCAAAGAATGTAGAAGGCCACAGAAGTCCCTTCAAGCTATGGCTAAGCAAATGGCTAGTAACTTTTCAACTATAAATTAATGAATGTTTAAGTTTTAGGTATGGAAAGGGATAGGCTGAGAAATTCCTTAACTCACGTTGATAGAAATTTCACTACGTATATTAGTTATCTATTGCTGCCTTAGCAAATTACCACGAACTTAGAGGCTAAACCGAACGCAATTTTTTTATCTTACAGTTCGTAAGTAGGTCATAAGTCTGGCACAGTTTTCTCTGGGCTAAAATCCCAGTGGTAACAGGACTGTGTTCCTTTCTCGGGGCTCTATCAGCTCCGCCTCCTTGGTCATTTGATTTGTTAGAATTTAGTTCCTGTGTGTTGAAAGACTAAAATTACCATTTCCTTGCTGGCTGTCAGTTGAAGGCTGGGCCAGCTTCTAGAGGCTGCCACATCCCTTGGCTTGGTTCTCCTTCCTCAATATTCAAAGACAGCAGTGGTGGGCCAAGGACTTCCTACACTTTGTATATCTCCTTCTACTATTTCGTCTTCCTAACCTAGGCAGAAAATGTTCTCCACTTTGAAGGATTCATGTGAGTAGATTTTTTGGGTCCACCTTGATAATCAAGCATGTGGTCTCAAAGTCCAGTTACCTCAATCACATCTTCAAAGTCCCTTTTGCCATGTGATGTAACATATTCATATTTCCTAGAGATTAGGGCTTGACCCTCTTCGGTGGGCCATCATTCTACTGACCACACTATAGAAGTAGCTTTTAAAAAGAAGGATGACAGAGTTAATAATTAAATGTAAATGTTCAGGTCATTAGTACTAACTGTGAATAACTTTTATTATGTGAAGTTGAAACATTTACTCTGAATGACAAGAAATTCAACATTCTGAAAAGAACTGTGTTGGAACTCTGTGATTTGTGAAATTGAGTTTTTTTTTTTTCTCCAAAACTGATTCTCAGAGGAGGGAGTCTCTGAAACAATTTTCTATTCTTTCTGTTAGAAAACATGAATTCCAAGTGGAAATTAAAAGTACTTAATTGATATATAAAACTTACATTGGTACAATACTGTGTGCTTCAGAAATAATTTTATCTGAAAGGTACCATCTTGCTGGTCTGCAACTAATTGAAATAAAATAGAAGAGTGACAACATGCCTAAAATAATGATTATTAAAATGTTCTTTCCAAGGCTTGATATCTTGAGAAAGAATTTATACCTAATTATATTTAAATTTTACTTTAAAATCTTCACTTAAGGATATGGCTGTATTGGCTCTTGAGTTGAGTATGTTCTTAGAGAGCCCCCCACTGACATTCTTTCCAAATCCATTAGAAAGGCTAAAATTTAAAAAGGTGCTGGTACCAAGTTTTGGTGAGATTGCCATTGAGCATTTCCTTGGTGACTAATGAAGCGGATCATCTTTCATCTGTTTTTACCTATTTAGGTGTCTTTTTATAATCTTATATTACTTTTATTCTACTATATGTAGTAGTCCATTTTATGCTACTATAGGTAGTTTGCTTTAGCGATGACTAATCAAGATTACACAGGTGATGTTTGCTTGGTGTACGTCAACCCCAACATGGTTGCCAGTGACCTATACTGTGGTCAAGCAAGTGGACATTGTCATTAGGATACTCATTTGGGGGTAACCACTTTATAAAAATAACTGTTTCAATCACGTCTGGTTTCAAGATGAACATGAGAACACCAATAAATGTGACCCCCGATTGTGTAATCAGCAGGTTAATACATTTAGGTTTAGTTTGCTTTTTTTTTTTTTTTTTTACTAATTCTTGAGGTATAAATTTAGATTGTTTATTTGTGATCTTTCTTTCTTTCTTTTTTTTAAATATAGGTGTTCATCACTATAAACATCCCTCTTAGTATTGTTTTTATTATATCCTATAAGTTTTGGCATATTGTGTTTTCATATGGTTTCTAAGTTCTCTTTTGAGAAATGTGTGTTGCTTTATTTCCACATACTTGTGAATTTTCCAGTTTTTCTTCTGCTATTGATTTCTGGTGTCATTCCATTGTGGTCAGAGTAGATACTTGGTATTATTTTAATCTTAGATTTGCTAAGACTTGTTTTGTTACTTAACACAGTCTAACCTAGAGAATATTCCATGTGTGCTTGGGAAGAATATATATTCTTCTGCTGTTGGATTGAATACTCTATTTATGTCCGAAGGGTTCTTTTCGTCTATGGTATCTTCCTTTTTTTCTTGTCTTTTTTTTTTTTTTTTTAGAGAGACAGAGAGCAAGAGCAAGTGGAGGGAAAGGAGACAGAGGGAGAGGAAGAAGCAGAGTGCCCACTGAGCAGGGAGCCCATGCGATATGGGACTCAATCCCAGGACCCTGAGAACATGACCTGAGCCGAAGGCAGATGCTTAACCCAATTAGCCACCCAGAAGCCCTGAGCCTGACATTTTTAAACATTCTATGGGCAGAGCCTTTACCTGTAAACCTCTGTTAGGAATTTTGAGAACCAAAACATGCACGTGCATCTGTGTGTTTGTGTGTGTATGTGTGTGTGCGTGTGTACACGTGGTCTCTTACCCCCAGTTCTCCCACCCTTGCTGAAAAGCTTTTCTCAATACAGGTCATAATTTTTAATTAATTTCAGTGGAGCATTTGATATTTAGTGTTTTTGTTTTTGCTGTTTTAGATAACAATGAATAAGAGATAAAATTAAAATAAACCAATACAAAGGGAGAAACAGGGATGAAAAATACTCAAAGCCTGAAATTTAAGCAGAGACAGCTATGGAAAGCTACACTGTAGACAACATGAGTGAGTCAATAAATGTATGGGGAGAATGAACGGAAGAGGATGGTCCATTAAAGTGTGTGTGGAGGAAATGAAGTGGTTCATGGAGCTGAGAAGAAAAGACGAATGAAACGTGGCAATTAGAGAATATGAACTCTGGGGCACAGACTGTGTGACCAGCAGAGGACCCCGAGGATGCCAGTTGTGCTCTGCTTTCTTTGAATGTACCTGTACAGAGTAAAGGTTTGTTTTAAGTTTAAATTTTTGAAAGTAATTATAAAAAATAACTTAAAAATATGTCTGCATCTTTTCAGTAGCCAACTAAAATTTAAGATTGCTAGACCGAGGGAAAGAAGTAGGCATACTGATTGAGGGTAGCTGTCCATTTCTGGCAGAACTTTGGAGTAATGATCAATAGGAGCTACTGTTCATTGAGCAACACCATTTATGTGGTGGGTTCTCTGATATATAATTTTAAATCTTTGAACAAACACTGACAGTGATGAAGCTAAAACCTTGAGAGCTAAAGCAATGCTCTGAGTGTTCAGTGTGTCAGCTCTGGTGTTAGACTGGGTTTGAGTCTCACCATTACTTTGTATGTGGCATAGGGGGAGTTCCTGAATCTCTGTGTTTCAGTGTTCTTATCTATACAGTGAAGATAATAATAGTCCCTAGCTCAAGACTCCTATGATGAAATCAGAGAGTATGCGTAAAACATGCTTAGTACATTGTCTGGCACAGAATAAGGCCTATATAAATGTTAGCTGCCAATATTGCTGCTGCTGATGATTATTATTATTACTATTTAGAGGAATAGGATAAAGAGGAAAACAGTCATCTAAGGTTACAAGGTGACCTGACATGGAACCCGAACTCTTTCAATTGGTGTCTCCCTTATAAACACGTTTCTGTGTCCTTTTTCCTACTGCCATTGTGGTAAAGTCCAAATTCCTGAATAATTAGTGAAGTTTACTTTTTTACTGAGGCTTCAATGATGTCCTTCATTCACCATATGTTTGAACTACTTTGATCTACTTGATAATTCTCCAACATAAACTTTCTGTCTATATCTTCTGTCATTTTTGTCCTTTGTGGAGTGTCCTGCCCCGTCCCTTTATATAATCTGGCCAATTATTGTTTATCCTTTAAGACATAACTGTCTTAGTTAGAGATTATTTGGATGCAGTAATAAAGACTCCCTTAAGCTATATTTCATGAAAACTGTTAATTTTTTTTAAAAGATTTTTTTTTCACAGAGGGGGGTGGGGAGAGAGCACAAGCAGGGGGAGTGGCAGGAAAAGGGAGAGGGAGAAGCAGGCTCCCCCCTGAGCAGGGAGCCTGATGAGGGTTTTGATCCAGGACCCCGGGATCATGACCTGAGCCGAAGGCCGATTCTCAACCAACTGAGCCACCCAGGTGCCCCTGAAAACCATTAATTTAATGGGAAAACACACAAGGCTACCAAACAGAACCTATGGGCAAGAAGTGTAGGTGGACCTCAGAAGGACGGGTCAGAAATTGGAAATGGCCTGGAATGGAAACTCTTCTCCTTACTCTCTCTTTCTCTGTGAAGCTAAATGTCCATTTCCTCTCTTCCCTTCAATGTCTGCTTCATTCTTGCCTGTCTCAGAGATTGGGCTCTGTTTTTCTCATATACATGGCAGAAAATAGCTACCACGGGCAACATATTCTCTCATTTAATTGATAATGATTACATTTCTATTCCTAAATTACAAATTTCTTGGAAAGACAAACCAATTACTTGAGCTGGGCCCAGGTTTCTACCCCTGTGGGACTGGGAGAGGCAGGGTTCTTTACTCAAAAGTGTCTCCTTGATGTAAAGGAAAGGAAGCAGGGATGCAATGGGTGCAGGTATGGCAGAAGCCTACATTTATCTTTTCTTTAGAGCACATCCAGACTCCTGCCAGTTAGAACTCATTACTACCCTTCGTGATCCTGTGGAACTTACCATATCATAATGTTAATTATAGAGCCATAGAAAAGTATTTTCATTAGGGTGTGAGCTCATCAAAGACTAGTGAGTTATCTAACTTATCATTATATTTCCAAGACTTAATGGTGGTATTGCCCTCAAGGAACTCCATGTAATAGGGAAAACCAAGACAATATCATTTTCAATACAAGGAAATATTTAATAAGAGGAATAAGCATTATAGGAGTTCAGGGGAACTAGAGATGATTTTTAATATGAGTGACTGAGAAGTTTTCACTAAGGAGATAGCAATTGACATATATCTTGAAAAGTATATACATTTTACCAGGTAGTGAAATTGAAAGAAAGGAATTTCTAGCCCCGAGAAAAACATGAATGAAATTGCGAATGTAGAAAAATCAAAAGGTGTATGCATGGAAGTCTAAAGTAGGATTCTTTTTCACCATTCCCCTGGTGATTTGGGGTCTTTTCTGGTTCCATACAAATTTTACTGTTGTCGGTTCCAGGTCTGTGAAAAATGTCAATGGTATTTTGATAGGGATTGCATTGAAAGTGTAAATTGCTCTGGGCAGCATAGACATTTTAATGATGTTTATTCTTCCAATCCATGAGCAGGGAATGTTTTTCCATCTCTTTGTGTCTTCCTCCATTTCTTTCATAAGTGTTCTGTAGTTTCTAGAGTATAGATCCTTTACCTCTTTGGTTAGGTTTATTCCTAGGTATCTTATGGTTTGTGGAGCTATTGTAAATGGAATTGATTGCTTAATTTCTCTTTCTTCAGTTACACTGTTAGGGTATAGAAATGCAACTGACTTCTGTGCATTGATTTTGTATCCTGCCACGTTGCTGAATTCCTGTATGAGTTCTAATAACTTGGGGGTAGAGTCTTTTGAGTTTTCCACATAAATTATCATGTCATCTGTGAAGAGGGAGAGTTTGATTTCTTCTCTGCCAATGTGAATGCCTCTTATTTCTTTTTGTTGTCTGCTTGCTGAGCTTAGGACCTCTAGAGCTACCCTACGACCCAGGAATTGCACTACTAGGTATTTACCTCAAAGATACAGATGTAGTGAAAAGAAGAGGACCCCAATGTTCATAGCAGCATTGTCCACAACAGCCAAACTGTGGAAGAAGCCGAGATGCCCTTCAACAGATGACTGGATAAAGAAGATGTGGTGCATACATATAATGGAATATCACTCAGCCATCAGAAAGGATGAATACCCACCATTTGCACTGACATAGATGGAACTGGAGGGGATTATGCTAAGTGAATTAAGTCAAGCAGAGAAAGACAATTATCGTATGGTTTCACTCATATGTGTAACATAAGGAATAGTGTGGAGGACCACAGAGGAAGGGAGGGAAAACTGAATGGGAACAAATCAGAGAGGGAGACAAACTATGAAAGACTCCAGACTCAAACTGAGGAAACAAACTGAGGGTTACAGAAGGGAGGGGGTGAGGAGATGGGGTAACCGGGTAATGGGTATTAAGGAGGGCATGTGTTGTGATGAGCACTGGGTGTTACACACAACTAATGAACACTACATCAAAAACTAATGATGTACTATATGCTGGCTAACTGAACATAATAAAAAATAAATAAAAATAAAGTGGGATTCAATAACATTTTGTGGTTACTTAGGATATGTAGAAGAAATAAATGAGAAATGAGGTGAAAATGCAACTTATATAAATTTTGAAAGCGTGCACTGAAACAAAATATCTTGTGTTTTTTTTGCAACATATTTTACAGGGACACATTCAAGTAAAAAGATACATGTTAAATACATTAACATGGCTCCTTCTGCAATTGGAAGGGGAATAAACCTGCAGTATGAGGATAATGGGAAATATTCAATACATGGTTGGGATGCTTCAAGTTAAATTACTTTGTTTTCCTTTTTGCCTAGAACATGATCTATCTTATAATATGTCCTTTATAAGAAAAGTTCACTAATAAATGACATTCAGTGAATCATGAGATCAAACACTTGCATTTTAGTCTTACCTGTGTAGGAATAAACAAAGACCACCCAAATGAGAACAAGCCAAAGCTATTTATTCTGAACTTGCTAGTAGCAAGAGAGTCAGCCACCATCATGTGTGCTTGGTGGAGACAGGCCAGGGGAGGGACAGACTTGCATCAGAAAAAAAGGGAAGTCCTCAGGTTTGCCCTGATTGAAGGGTGTTAGTATGGGGGAGTTGCAGGCAGTGTCCTTGGAGGAGGAGCCTCCTATGCGATGGGTTTGGGAACATATTTGGCCTTTACTGGTTGGCCTTAAGTTGGAAGTGGGGTCAAAAATTGGGGAAGCTGTTAGTTATTAATCAAGTCCTGGTTCTTTGGACTGTTATAGAGATTATTGTTAGGTTTCCTAGACCATTTGCTAGAGATGGTGGTCTGAGTTCCCAGAAGTCGGGCTTGTAGAGAGTAGGTTGATTTCCTGGGCTGGTTACTGCATATTGTGGGTCAGAGTTCTATTTTTATATGTGCTCCGGCCTTTGTTTCTGTATTTTCAGTCTCTCATTTGCAAAGGTAATTCTATATGCTTGAGGGTACAAAAGGGATCTCGTTTTCTCTATACGGGTCTTTTATAGAAGGCTACAAACAGCTCTTAGTTATCATAAATACGTTGAACAAATTCAATATATAAGCAGTTGTAAATGAGGAAAACAAAAGTACTTTCTTTACATATTATCCCCAAATTTTCCTATGCCTAAAACTTCACAGGCATAAGAGTATCATGCTAGTAGTAACAATAATTATTTAATTATCTCCTGTCCTTATACTCTTGTAAAGTATTTGTTGTAGTTCTGTAAATGTTATAATGTTAGAAGTTCCTGCTTGTTGACATTACTAATTATTCTTCCCCCCCGGCCAAACTCAAGGCCATTTTGTTTACTGGGTCAAGCTTTCTAAAAATTTCTTAAAAAACTTTTAAAATTTCTTTAAAAATCTTTCTCTCTTTTTTTTAATTGGCCATACCCAGGTAAGCATGTGCCCCATTTTCTTCTGAGGCTGGAAATTGTGCTGTACATAAATCAAACACTCATGACCAAGTCAGTGTGAATGAAATGGAGCTATTCAGCCTTTGTTGCTGGATAATCTGGTAAGTGTGCTCACCTATGCCGTGCAACGTTTGATGCCTCTGATAACTCTCTTGGAATACTTTGATTTTGATTTCCAGACTAAAACACCCTTTTGCTTTCCTCTTAGGAATCTGTTTCATTTCATCACCATGAACAGACTGCCCATTCTTTGTTCTTTCTTCTGTTGTCTGTGATTTCCAAAGTTCTAGCCTCAGAAGTCTGCTCCTCCTTAACCCTACTACCCTAAGTGATCTCTCTGCTCCTGTGGGTTCAATGACTGCTTATTTGCCAGTCTCAAACATCTATGCCTTATAGACTGTACTCCTGTATCTCCAGCTCCCCATTGGGTACATGTCTTTGATGTGGGAGTAATCTAATAACTGTCCTCCTTTTTTATTGTTTTCACCTGGGGGGTTGTGGGAGAGCAAGAGAAAAATCTTAAGGACCCATGTGGAAATGAAAATACAACTCTGACTTTAGATTCACGCTTTCTAGTATTTTCTAACTGGAGAATGTGGCAAAGTTCCCATTCTTCTTTTCTTCTGCTAGCCTTATCTTTTACACACAGATTCATAGACACACACACACACACACACACACACACACACACACACACACATTTCCTGCTCTCAGGCTAGAAGAAAACACCATGACCTGTCTCATATTCCCAGAACAGAGGAGCAGAGAGAAAAGAGATAAATCTTCATTAAATTCTGATTTTTTGCCCCACCCTATTAATTTCACCCAACGGATGTCAAACCCTTTCTAACTTGGCAAGTGGATAAGTTGTTTCTTTACACACATGGAGAAATATTTCAGGAAGGAGAAGTGAGGAGACAGTATAGCATTGCTCTGGTACTAATCCATCTCTCAGGAAAACATGAAGGAAATTCGTTTTCTACCAGCGGTCTTCAACTGGATCTTCTAAAGGAACTTTAAGCTCAATAGACAAGCCCTCAGCTTTGCATCATCTCACCTCAGCCCGCTTCTCCCGGTCTCACTGACTCTGTGAATATGATCATCCTCCAATTATGTAACTGAGAGTTAAGAAAGGACAGAAATATGCAATTCCTCTTTTTCCTACATGCTTTGCAACATATATTAAAGTATTTAAAATAGAAAAGGAAACATGTACCTTTTTTTGGCAACAACATACCTTTTGCAGAGGATGCTCTGCTATTTCATGATGCCAGTTGAACCTCGTGGTTGTCATCAATCATTTGATGAGGGGGGTAGTCACAAATTTGCACGGTGATGTCTGATACTTGTTCCTCTATACCCTCCAGTCTCACTCCCGGCTGCCTATTTTTTAGAATTCCATTTTTCCAGCTGACCAATAGTAACCTCTTTATATCAAATAGTTTACAATATACACGAATGCTAGAAAGTATGTTTAGAATGCATTCTTTCCTGTGACATTTGTGAAATGGATGAATGACTTATAGATCTATACAAGGAGTAGAAGATTTACAAGCATCATGTCTACTTTAATACCAGGTTTTTGTGGTAGACTGAATATGAAAATAACTCTAAAGTTAATATCACCTCCTTACACATGCAAAAAATCATGTTCTCTAGGAATTATAATTCTTAGAATTTCAAAGAACACAACATATTTCACAGAAACGCACTAGGTTTTATCACTTATTTGCTTCTTATCTTGGGTACAAATGTACTTTGAAATGTATCCATTTTAATCATAAGCTCTTACTATTTGCTTCTGTCCATACACAAAAGATGGCTTTGACTTTTTCCATGAAAATCATTTTCTTTAGCACTTTGCAACCATTGTAAATTCAGAATTATAAGACCTGTAATAAGTTAGAACTTTTTATGAAAACCCCCGTGAAAATTCTTTATTATAAAGAATTTAAATGTACCAGTATTCAAGGTATCACTTTTTGTGCTGAAGGAATAAGAACTTTCTCACTCTTTTTTTTTCTGAATCTAAGGGACTCAGAAGACAAAAGAGTATTTGTAGCGATAGTAGCTAACATATATTATGTACTTCATATGTGCCAAGCATTGCACTACGTACTTCTTCATAAATTCATTTAATCTGATGGGAGTAACAGGTACCAGGTGTGCAGTCCTTAGCCTGAAATCCTTGGGGCCAAATGCACTTTGAAAATTAGAGGTTTTCAAGTTTCACGAAGATAATACAGTGCATATATTGCAGATTATGCAATACCTAGAAGGGTTTGGGGCAGCATTCCATAATCAAACATATTAACGTTCCAATAGAAAAACTTATAAATGTTCAAACGACATGGGAGGATGTGGCTGTAAATCACCAGCATCAGCTCAGCTTGGTTCTTGCCACAGGATGAGATTGCTCCAAACTTCAAGTTTTTAGTTTGGATAAGTTTTGGATTTTATAATATGCATAAAGGATTGGTGACCTGCATTTTACAGATGAGGAAAATGGAGCTGCAGAGTGATTCGGTGGTTTTCCAAGGTCGTATTGGAAAGCCAGAAATTGAGCCCAGGCAGTCTGGCTCTAAAATCTTTCAGCCTCTGTGATCTACCACCATCCCCTGAGGCTGGACGACTTGCCTTGTCATCATTGTCTCCTATTTAGAAATAAACCAAAGACTTTCCTTTCAAGAAATTTGGATTTCAGTTTCAAAGGGTGAGTATAGAAAGGATGAATACCCACTATTTGCATCGACATGGATGGAACTGGAGGAGATTATGCTAAGTGAAATAAGTCAAGCAGAGAAAGACAATTATCATATGGTTTCACTCATATGTGGAACATAAGGAATAGCACAGAGGAACATAGGGGAAGGGAGGGAAAACTGAAGGGGGAGAAATCAGAGAAGGAGATGAACCATGAGAGACTATGGACTCCAGGAAAGAGACTGGGGATTTCAAAAGGGCAGGGGGTGGGGGTGGGCGGAGTGGGTAACAGGGCGATGGGTATTAAGGAGGGCATGTGTGGTGATGAGCACTGGGTGTTATATGCAACTAATGAATCATTGAACACTACATCAAAAACGAATGATGTACTACTGTACAGTGGCTAACTGAAAATAATAAAAAAATATATTTAAAAGAAAAAAAAATAAAAAATCTTTTAAAAGATCTTGTTGCATTTAAATTATAGAAATAATATCAGATTTGTATTTTTGTAAGATCTTTCTACCACCCCCCACTGCTTGTGGGTTATAAAGGAGATGGAATATCAAAAAAAAAAGGGGGGGGCGCCTGGGTGGCTCAGTCATTAAGCGTCTGCCTTCAGCTCAGGTCATGATCCCAGCGTTCTGGGATTGAGCCCCACATTGGGCTCCTTGCTCAGTGGGAAGCCTGCTTCTCCCTCTCCCACTCCCCCTGCTTGTGTTCCCTCTCTCGCTGCCTCTCTCTCTGTCAAATAAATAAAACCTTTAAAAAAAATAAAAATAAAAAATAAAAGGGTGAGTATAAAAAGTCACTATTAAAAATGTGAAGTCACATTGTGTTTCATTTTGGATTCTCCCATTCCTTAAAAATCGGTTCCCCGAGGTTGGACAGATGCTGCCGTGAGCGAGCTGTGCAGCAGGCCTCTCCCTGCAGGTGCGAGGGCGTCCTCGTGTGTGCACACGGAGAGGGGGTGTGCTGCTCCCCACTTCAGCTCCAGCCCTAGTTTTCCTTTCCATGCGGTTAGGGACTTAATTTTTAAATCCTTATTTTGTGGGGCTGCCTTTTTAAAAACACGCTGCTACAACATTGTAATAAAGGCTCATTTCACCACCTCAAAAAAAAAAAAAAGTGTGAAGTCACATTTGGTGGCATGATGAAGAGAGCTGATTAAAGACATTTTCCACCTCAAATGTCCTTAGACCTATTTAGTGTTTTTATTCTCATGATTTGAAGCTTTCAAAGGTATATTCTCCTTTTCTCTTTTCTAATCTTTCCAACTTGTATTGAAAAGACTGAATATTTTTTGAAAAAAAAATCGGAAGACCTTAAAATGTCTTTTTTTTTTTTTTTTTCCATTTCCTACAATTTACTTTCAGGGAAGCTGAACAGGGTTTACAGACTCATCTACAAGAAAGCCTCTCTGCATGTATGTTTTCTCTAATGCAAAAACCTATATGGTGAAGTGAGAGGATCCCTCATGAGGACAAAGGGCAAACCCACAAACCTACAGCCAAACCTACCTAGAAGTGGTGTAAATTCATGGATTAATGGGATATTTTGAGGTTGAATAAAAGTCTTCTCCCCATACAAATTGTAATAATTCTGGTCTATCCCCAGCAATTTAAGCTAAGTAATTTTGTGACTTAGAAGGCAACATTATGACCTGAGAGGCAGCCCATTAGAATTTTTATAACTTGGCATGGACTGATTGTTCAGTTATCTCAGTTTGTCAAAAAAAAAAAAATACACCTTAGTTACAAGAAAGACACCTTCCAAGAAGGGTAATTTTAACGGGATGGGAAACATCTTCAACTGGAACTGCTACATGAGGGGCACAAGGAAGAAAACATTATGGATTTATATTCCTTCACAGGGCAGAACAAGAGTGCACCTATTTTTCTAGGTTATTTTCTTCACCTGTCAGGGAACTTTCTCATCGTAAGGACTGCATTTTCTCTTGCACACATTATCAATACTCAGTAATCAACACTCAATTTCTTTATAAGTAGGCATTCCCATCCATTGGTTTCTACTGCCATTTATGAAAAGAATGGAAAGTGGAGGGTGCTGGGTTTGGGCAAAAGCTTCCTAAAATTTGAGGGTTTTTTTCTGGTGGATAATCCACTTTGAAATGCTCCTGCAGTTGCTTGAGTTAATGGCTGTTTTTATATTAGGCTTCAAACCCAGGCTGGGTTAAGACTAAGTTAACAGATTCTTATTCCGTAGGGAAAACTTCGTACCTTGATTTTCCTTTCTGGACAACAGAATCTTGATACAAAGTTGGCTAGAGTTTACTTAACTTAGCTATCTAGCTGACACCTAATGACAAAAGGTTTTGTAAGTGAGGACTTTATGAAGACAGTAAAGGACACGTGTACTGGTGACCATATCTACATTACTGTATAGTCTGCTTGAATGTAACTGTACAACAAACCACGTAAGCATTATGTGGGTTCTGTTAGGAATGATAGTCTCTCTTCATTAAATATCCTTGCCAAGGAGTGAGTAAAGAAAGCGATTCTAGTCTGATCCACTTTTAAACTCCCTTTTCCTTTTTTTTTTTTTTAACCTCTACGTTCTGTTTTTTCTCTTATCTGTGATATACCCTAATGCCTTGCTGGTGACATTAAGAAAGATCACCTCTTTGATATTATCAACTACGAAGTTATCAATCTTTTTATGTAAATGAAATATAACATTTTAACAGAATTTCATAAACTGGATTCATTTTAAAAAATAAATCGTTTTCCCCTCTGCTGTGACAGTAGCACATATTCATTATAAAAAGTCAGATAAACAAAGAGAAGATAAGAACCACCTATACTGTGTGGACCTTTCAGATGTTTAATGGATCTCCTTGTACATAAAATCTTAAAGCCACTCTTGTAGTCTGTTTTTTACCCTTTGTTTTTCACTTATATCACGAGTCTCCTTCCTTTTCAAAATACATGGTCTTCTGACATCTTTAACGGGCAGATTGAAAGTCATTTAAATAACCACTATTTTTGAACATTTAGTTTGCTTTCTTTTTTTTACTATTATAAATAACACTGTGGTAATTATCTTTGCAATTGAATATTTGGGCACATAGGTAATGATTTCTGAGAAACGGATTTGCTGGATGAAAAGGAAAACATGTTTTAGGGCATATTTCACAGGCATTGCTATACTGTCAGCTGTTGTTTAAAAACACTGCCAGACGCTATTTTTCATCAGCTTCTGCAGCTGTGTATTTTTGTATATGTGAAGGTTTTTAATCTAAGTATTCCGATCACAGCCATGGCACTCTTCACCTGCACGGCAGTGTGGGGCGTTTTATGAACTTCTGTCTCTTTAGCTGGAAAGAATGAAATTTATTTAAAATATTACTCTCTGGGTAGAGCAAGGACCCTGTTAACACTAGATGCCACCATCCAGAAAATGTGCTTTTAAAGGCTTTATAATAATTTGCGTGGGCAAAGCTTGCACAATTCCGAGTTCCGTTCAGGTTCTGCAGCCCCCTAATTTCTTTAGACTCTGGAGGTGCGGGAGCTTCACATTCTCCTGGTCATTAACTCTAAGTCCCCACCTGCCTGAGTCTTTCCACCTCCCTCATGAGTTTCTTTTCGGGCATTCTGTCTTCTCTCTTCCACAAAGTTCCAAATGTGGAACTCACCCCAGTTTTCATCTATTTAAATGTTGAATCACTTATTTACTCATCCAGTAGATATTTCTTGAATGTCTAGCACGTGAAAACACCACTCTACGGTTCTAGGAATATGGCCATCCCCCCAAAAGAAACACCTCTTCCACTGGAGCTTACATTCTGGTAGAGAAAGACAGGCAATAGGACAGAAAATACATGAAACGCATAATGTATCCAGTACTGAGAAGGACTATGTAGTAGTTTTCTGGGGCTAACATAGCACATTACTACCAACTTGGTGGCTTAAAACAACAAAATTTTGTTCTCTCATGGTTCTGGAGACCAGAGTCCAACATCAAGGCTCCCTCGGAAGGCTCACAGGGGAGAATCCTCTTTGCTTCTCTCCAGCTTCTGCTGGCACCAGGCATCCCTCAGCTGGTGGCAGCATAGCTCCAGTGTCTGCCTCCCGATTCTCACGGCCTCCCCCCCCCCCCGCCCCCGCCAGCGTCTCAATTTTCCTTCTGCCTTTCTTTTCCAAGAACAACTGGCAATGGATTTAGGACCCACCCTAAATCATCCAGGATGATCACAACATCCTTAAGTTAATTACATCTGCAAAGTCCCTTTTCCCAAATAAGATAAAAATTCACAGGTGCTGGGGGCCTCTGAGTGGCTCAGTCGGTTAAGTGACCAACTCTTGATTTCAGCTCTGGTCAAGATCTCAGGGTCATGAGATCAAGCCCTGCGTCGGCCTTCATGCTAGGCTTCGAGCCTCCTTAAGATTTTTTCTCTCCCTCTGTCTCTGCCTCTCCCCACTCTCTGAAAAGAAAAGAAAAAAAAGAAAAGAAAAGAAAAGAAAAAAAAAGAAAAGAAAAGAAAAGAAAAGAAAAGAAAAGAAAAGAAAAGAAAAGAAAAGAAAAGAAAAGAAAATTCACAGGTTCCGGAGAGACATACCTTTTGGAGAGCTATCTTTTAACCCACTATGGGGGGGGGGGGGGGGACAAAAGAGTGTGTGTATATGGAGGAATTAATTTTTTAAAAAAATTTAATTCCAGTATAGTTAACATACAGTGTTATATTAGTTTCAGGTGTACAATATAGTGACAACAATTCTCTACATTACTCAATGCTCATTAAGATAAGTGTACTCTTAATCCCCTTCACCCCCCCCAACCTCTCCTCTGGTAACCATCAGTTTGTTCTCTATAGTTGAGTCTGGGTTTTTGTTTGTTTGCTTGTTTGTTTTTAGTTTGTCTCTTTGTTTTTCCCCTCTGTATGTTTGTTTCTTAAATTTATGGAGGAATCAATTTTAAATAAAGTGACAGAGGCCTCAATGAGAAGATAACGTTTAGAGACCAGAGGGGATAAAAAGCAAGTCACGGGGGTTTGGTTTCCTACCTGAAATCTCTCTAGGCTGAGCCTGCTTCCCTCCTTCCCAAAGGCCAAGTAATCCCAGACTAGGAGATAGATATAAACAGTAGTCACAGCTAAACACTGAGCACTCCAGCTGTAGTTCACATATCTTTGACCACGGTGTTGAGAGGCCCTTGGTGCATCTGGTTCTTTTCCCGTATCCCATATTTATAATGACTGGGATCTTGCTTCATTTATCTTGCTCGCACTAACAATATTTCTGCCTGCTATCTCAATTCTGCCTAGTTGTCTTCAACTCAACTAGCCTCATTCTCGTCCCTGACCACCTGTCTCTCTGCTGTAACTCTGTTAACGATAAGCCAGCCACCTAGAGTGACCTCTGCTGATTTCCTATCACCTGGACTTCGGCCATAGCGCACCCTACCCCTGCTTGGCTAGACAGCTTGATTTTCATCTCAGGTCAGATCTTTTGTATTATTATTCCCTCCAGGTCTTTATTTATGGTTTCCTTAGATTCATCCCTCAAATAACAAAACCCTGTCCTTGTTGACATGGTCAGAAAAGCCCTCTCTTCATTCTCTGGTGTGCAGAACATTGCTATATTCCATCTTTAAATTTCTTCAATATTCCTTATTTAAGTGATAGTACTAACACTCCATTCTTATGACTATTAAAAGTCTATTTTTCTTAAAGTCATTTTTGTTTTTGTTTCCCTTTGAATAGTCAATCTCGAACATTCTTATTCACTGACTAATCTAGCAAGACAAGTCACTTTATTATTGTCTACGAATTTCAACTGATTACTCAGGGTAATGGTGTTTTTTTGACTTAAATGAATAAAATGTTATTCACTTCAAAAGCTTTTAGAAACATTTGTATATTGTTATTTAAAAGACTGTAAGCTCGGGCTATAAATATGCGTATACTTTAGACATTTTTCTTTAGGGTAGTTAATTTTTGTTTTATCTTGGAGTATTCTTGTGGCCACGGTTATACTGAAAGTAGTATTGTGGAATACTTTTTTCTCTTTTTTTGTAAGCTGAGATGATAGCTCTTAATTTTACCAAATTCAGCCCATTTTGAAAGCCACAACATTCTTTTAGTCTGTTGGCATTAATAGGAAAATAATTGGTGGGCAAGGAGATGTCTCGGTTTTTCACACAACCACTATCTTTCCAAACCCATAAATAAGTGAATAGCAAGAGGTATAAGATTTGATTTATGTATCTAGTTATAAAAATTCAGTTGGATTTAATAGCCTTTAGTAATAATATCATAAAAGCCCATAAGATGGTATTTTATTTGGGTTTGGCTGCATGTAACAGAAACCCAAAACGACAGTGGCTCAGACATGATGAAAGTTTATTTCTCTTTCTCAGAAAAGTCTGAATTTTAGATAATTCAAGGCCATTATGGTGGCATGAGAATATCTGGGTGTCCAGACTACTCCCAGATTTTCCTGGTTGTATGGCCTTCATTGTAAAGTTTCAAAGTAGAGATAGGTCCAAGAATCACATCGTTGTTCCCAGGAGCAGTGTATGGAAACTTGGGTTGTCAGGCACACACCCCCCTCCTGTTAAGGGCATGGTCCAGATATGTTATCTGTCACTTCCAATTGCATTCTGTTAGTGACAACTTGGTCATGTGACCACACCTATTTGCAAGGTCTTTATTCGCCTTAGCCATATACCTGTGGATGACCATCAGTCTACGACATAGTGAAGTATTTTTACCAATATAATCTATATGGATATAATTTTTATTGGAATGAAGTTCACTAAGGCAGTGGTACCCAAACCTTTCTTCCAACCAAATGTGAAACCCAACATAGGAACTAGAGAAAGTTGAACTGTCTGATTAAAATGGAGGGCACAGGAATGCCACTCAAGTCACTTACATGCCCCTGCCCCTGGCTCCCCCATAAACACACTCTGACAAAAGAGCCTGAGGCTCTTAGGGCTTCGTGGGTCAGTACATAAAGCACTATTTTAAAGTTTTAAATGGGTATTGATGTGAAATAAAGAGTACATTTTAAATGTTGTTAAAAAATTCAACAGGTAGGGGCGCCTGGGTGGCACAGCGGTTAAGCGTTTGCCTTCGGCTCAGGGATCGAGCCCCACATCAGGCTCCTCCACTAGGAGCCTGTTTCTTCCTCTCCCACTCCCCCTGCTTGTGTTCCTTCTCTCGCTGGCTGTCTCTATCTCTGTTGAATAAATAAATAAAATCTTAAAAAAAAAAAAATTCAACAGGTATTGCTAAGAAGAATACAAATGATTTTATTGAGGGCAAGAAACAACTTTAAATAAGATTGCTTCAACTTTTGGTTGAATACTTTGTTTTCCAAAAGATATCCATATACAATCACCTCCTCAGAGAATCAAACAATATCTTTTTATGAGCAAATGGCCACAATACTATCTCTGAATTGTGAAGCAATTATTAATTCATATTCATTAAATTCCTGTTCTGAGGAATTTTGTGATTTATATTTGAAATAAAAAGATTTTGCAATTAAAGACATAACTGGGTGTTTAACTAAGGGCTTTTCTTTGTCAGTTATTGTGTCCAACTTTAGTAAATATTTTCTATTTATCCTTAAAACAAATCTGCAAGCATGTCAGGTAAATGAAGTGCTGCTGAGCCTAACTTCAAATCTTCAAATGCAATAAAGAAAGTCTTGTTTTTATGATTTTTATAAGCAATTTTATTATAGGAAAGAGGACTGATTCTGTACTATAGCTTTGATCTACATCAACAGAAAATCATAATTATTGAATCACTTGTTGGCAAGGGGCCTACGGGTCAAGTCCAATGACCCATCCAATGTTTACATATATCCTGATGGGGTCCGAGCCATTAATAAGTTCTTCCATGAGTGGAACTTGATTTAAAGAACAAATACATTATCACTGATGATGTGATTTTTCTTTTTGTGTTTCTTCACTATTTATTTATTTTTTTGGGAAGACCAAAATTATTATTGTTGTTTCCTTAAAAACAGGTAGAGGTAAGACTTGAAGACAAAGAAAATGTTAAGTTACCAAACTTGCTTATATCTGATTACGAAGAAAGTGCTGCTAATTGTTTCATGATCTTAATCATGGATGGCCTGAGAAAATTACTTGGGGATAAATTTAATTGTAGCTTGAAGTGGTCACAGGGAAGGTAGTCCAGTACTTGGATTTTTATAGATCCCTAGGAATGTCTCCAGAAAATTGAGAAAAAAGTTTTACAAACTCATTATGAAATTTTAGCTATGGGGCTCCTTTTCTGTCAGTCTACTAGAACGTTTTCTAGCAAATGAATCTTGGGAACACCCTAGCAATATGACTAGGGTGGTAGGATACAGAGTTGAGTTTCTGGCACGAGAGCAACTTGGGAAGGATAAAATTTGTGTTAGTTTTCTATTGCTGCTGTAACTAATTGTCACAAACGTGGTGCCTGGAAATAACTCACGTCAATTTTCTTACAGTTCCAGAGGTCACGAGTGTGAAACCAGTTTCTTGGGCTAAAGCCAAGGTATCAGCAGGACTGTGCTTCCTTTAGAGGTTCTAGGGGAAAATCCATTTGTAGAGGCCAGTCACATTCCTTGACTCATGACTTCCTTCCCTCATTTCAAAGTCAGAAACAGCAGAGTGAGTTTTTATCACATTACATTATGTTTTCACTTCCTCCCTTTTCCATATGTAAGGACCCTGTGTTTGCATTGTGACCATATGGATAATCCAGGAAAACTTCCTTATCATAAGGCCATCTGATTAGTAGACTTAATTACATCTGCAACTTTAATTCCCTTTGAAGTTTGCCATGTAATCTTACATATTCATAGGTTAGGCTGAGGATTAGGATGTGGATTAGGATGTGGATTAGGATGTGACATCTTTTGGGGGCCATTATTTGGCCTTCCACAAAGGTTTTTAGGCAATGTATTACTTTGCCAGGACTGCCATAAGCAAGGATAACAAATTGGGCAGCCTCAGCAACAGAAATTTATTGTCCCACAGTTCTAGAGGCTGGAAGCCAAATCAAAGGGTCAGCAGGGGTAGTTCCTTCTTGGGGCCATGAGGGAGGGGTATGCCAGGCCTATCTCCTTAGCTTAGTGATGGCTGTCTTCTCTGTAGGTCTCTTTACATTGTCTTCTTTCTACGTGTGTCTCTGTGTCCAAATTTCCCCTTTTCAGAAAGACATCAGTCATATTGTATTAGGATCCATCCTATTGACCTCATTTTAGCTAGATTCCCTTCATAAAGACTCTTTCTCGAAAAAAAGGCTTCACCCTGAGATACTGAGGGTTAGGACTTCAACATATGAATTCCGAAGGGACATAATTCCACTGAGAACAGGCAGGATCTCTAAAACCTCACCCAAGAATGATACAAAGTTCTTAATCACGTTTTTTTTCAAGATTTTGTTTACTTATTTGAGAGAGAGAGTCAGTGAGAGAGCGAGAGAGCGCACACGAGGAGGGGAGGGACAGGGAGAAGCAGGCTCCCACTGAGCAGGGAGCCTGACTCCGGGCTCAGTCCCAGGACACTGGGATCATGACCTGAGCCAAAGGTAGACGCCAACTGACTGAGCCATCCAGGCACCCCAGGAACTGAGGTTTTAAGGAAGAAATGTTTTATTTTCTGATCAGCCTTACTTAAATAAGGAGGGGGAGAAAGCATTGTTATATTTTCAATACTTCTGCTCGGCCATCATGAAACACATTTTCTACTCACCTGTCCCTCTAACTTAATAAACAACAACAACATGGAGCCATAAAGTCAAATTAAGATCCCACTGTGCTAGAGTATTTGCAAGGAATTAGCAACACAAATCTAGGTGGCAAATGTACAAATACATGAATTCTAAAATTTAGTAGAAATGTTGTCTACCTAGTTAAGTGCCTGCAGTCAGTTCTGAAATGTTAATCGCTCTCATTAGCAATGTTCTTGTTTCCCTGGAAAAATGGTCGTGTTTACGCCCTCACATAATACATTAGCATCTGTTGTCTTTTCTTTTCTTTTTCAGCCCTCAAGGAAAAGAGAACTGTGTTAAAACTCTTTCCCCCTCTCTGAGAATCCATCAGTTGTCAACGGAGGAGGGCCTGTGCTCTGCACAGTCAAGTACTATGTTCCATGAGCATGAAAACATCGTAAAAGAGCAATGAAACCTGTTGCTTGCCCTGGGAAATCAGCAAAAGGAGTACGGTAAATCAGAACAATTGAAAGGAAAATAGGATCCTTCTCACCATCATAATATAGTGCCCCAATATCCCTGCAGGAAAAGAAAAAGAGACTATATGCAATGGGGCACACAGATGTATAAGTCCAACCTCATTAATATATCTACTCTTCCCTTATTAGACTATGCCTCCTCCCTCATGCTTTTGGGAGGAGAAGATACGATGGAGCAGGAGGAGGAGGGAGAAGATAATGCCTGTAATTTAGGTTTTTATTAATGTGTGAACATCCAACACACAACCTGACATGTTTTAATTAAAACAAAATTAAAGTTCCGAATTAGCTAGTACAAACGAAGCTTAGTCCGGTGATGTGAAAGCCAAACCTTTAAGGAGAGTTGTGCAGCTAACTTCCAAGGTTAGGTTAGCAGGTTTAGAACAGCTATTAATTGTAAAGAAAGCTGAACATAATTAATTATAAATTAAAATTGTTCAAGTTTAGTTTTATTAATAACCCAAAATAGGGCATCATGAGTGAATATCAGTAGAAATAAATGCCTGCGGTTGGAGTCCTGTTCAACTTCCACATAACAAATGAATTCCAACTCTTTTTACAATAGGTAATGTAGGATTCTTCTGTATGGCACCCCATGCTGACACACTTCACCATGTAACAAAGTCAGACATCTCTGTTACAGGATGGTACCATTAGCTTATTGTGCCTGTCAGAAGAAATTGGACTAAAACGGACTTACATATTTAAGGGAGAAATAACTTGTTTTCCTTACCTTGGCTTGGTACCATAAACACAATGCTATTTTTCTATTTTTCAGCAAGGATTCTTTGATCCTGGACATCGACATTTTGTTTGCCACTCTTACCAGACACTTAACAATTACATTTATAAGCTTGACAAGAGATTTTAGAAACTGGCTGAGAGCGTATGATGGGGAAATTTACTTCATTCTTCTTGCTTCTGGTTTCTTTTCATAAGAAGGTGCTTGCTCCTTGTAAATGCCTACCTTCACCATGGCAGAGCCCCAGGGAGTCCATGTAGTCGCTGTGACCCAACTAGTTCGGGTGATGGGGGCCCTGGGGTCAGGCAATATTCAGACCAGCCAGGGCCCCACTGTCACCTCCTTTCACTGCTGCTTGCCATGGCTAGAAAATAAAGGGCAACGGTAATTACTTCTCAAAAGGTAGGCACCTGGGAAGGCATGTTTTTGGTGATAGTGAAAGGAAGTTAAATTAATAAAGATAAACCCAGAGAAAAATAGAATAGAATTGGAAAGGCCAAAAGAAAGTTTATTTTCAAAGAAATAATACCTCTTTTTTTTTCTGTCCCAGTTAAGATTTAACAGTTCTTTCTCCTGGTTCCTTAAGAGGAAACAAACCCTATGTCACTTTTATAAAATACTGTCCCATTTGTAACTACAAACATTCAGTGAGACATAAATTATTGTAGGTACACTTGTGGCTACAGCACATGATTTTCTGTAATTATCTGAGATATTATGATAGAAAGAAATACTCTCCCATTTGGGGTCATGATCATAATCCTAGGAGAATGCCCGTGGATGGGTCAGACTTCTCCACCCTAGACTGGGTTCAGCCAAGAGCCTTTTCGCTTGGTCAGTGGAGATTGTGCCAGTTCTCATGAGTCATGTGGAAACCACAAAGGTCCTCTTTGCAAGGGTTCAAGGAGCCTAATCTCCTCTCCTTATCATCAGAGGGTTGAGCTCACAGGGGAAGGAATATAACATCATTTTTCTAAACTGTCTGTGCTTATAAAAATATACAATCCTAAACTAACTCCAGGATTACAAAAGCTTTTAAAAGAGCAAAAGTGGGAAAATCAGGTCTGATTCTTCCCACTGAAATAACATGAAAGTGTATTGTTTATCATCTGTAATAATAGTCGCTTTGTATGTTTCATTTTTTCTTCAAACTACTCATAAGCACTGTGATAATATTATCTCAATATGGATTCTAGAAAATAGTACTCTACTGAATGCAAACTTTGACATACCACATCATAAATAAGAAAAATATAGTCTAGCCAGTTGTGTTATTAGAAATATATACATTACCCTCGTGTATTGCTCCTGAATATGCACATTAATTTTTTATAGGATAAGTATTAACCTAAATTTACATGTTTGTTTTATATTTGCACCTGCAGTATTTATGATGTGTCAAATGTGTTGACATCTGTGAAGGCTTTAAGCATGAAGTAAGCTGAAACTGTTATTAAACAGATATTCAAAATGTTAGTTAATTTGATTAATTGAAGGAGGAGAATCTAAGTAATTAAATATCATTATATTGCATCTTTCCAGCTTCAAGTGTATTTAATCACCTGTAGGGAGCTTGCAGCCAACTTGTATTCTCTGTGGTGCAGTCTTACTTGTCAGGCTATACTTACCTAAGTCTTGTTTGGTGGACTAGTTTTCCTAGGGTGGGTACATAGAGAGAAATGGGTCTTTGAGTAATTAGTCTTCAAAGTCACACATTTTCCTTGAATGCATGGCCAACATCATGCCTCTGTGTGTTTGCTGTACCTAGTTCTGTACCCAATCCATAAATATTTTGTCAGCCATATTTTGTGATCCAACTAATAGAGTTAAGGAGCACGTTGCTCCGGCACTTTGTAACCAGTCACCTTATATAATTTAGATACTATTAGAAGATTTTGCTTAGGTCTGTCTTCCTGTATTCCTTCCTTCCTTCCTTTCTTCCTGAAGCTTTTTATTTATTTACTTGACAAAGAGCAGAGAGGGAGAGGGAGAAGCAAACTCCCCGCTGAGTAGAGCACCCAACATGAGGCTCTATCCTAGGATCCCAAGATCATGACCTGAGCCAAGGCAGATGCTTAACTGACTGAGCCACCCAGGTGCCCCTGCTCATTTCTTTTTAATAGCTCACAAAATGCTATTTATAATAGGGTTAGAGAATGTTAAGGCAGTTGGCAAGTAATAAAGATAGGGCTTTGAAAATCATGGCCAACAAAACCCAGGGTTTGCACAAACCAGAGCTGAGTTGGAAACAAAAGTAAAATGCTGTTGTCTGTCCCTTTAGCTATAAAGGTGCAGTGACCATATTATTGAAAATTCATCCATGGCTCATGGCTTGGGGGCATGCAAATGTATGAAAGCATGTATTAATACAAATATAAGTAAGCTAAAGCAAGATTGCAGTTGCAGAGGCAGAACTGAAAGTTCTTTTGCAAATGCTGTCACATAAATAATACCATTTTATAGATAAGACATTTCTTGTAAAAATCTCTTGACCGATGAAGTTTTTGAAATCAAGGATTAATTATTTTCTTTTTGCTCCCAGACACTTTCTCAGTGTGACTGGTTGTTGGTTATAACCCAGAGGCATTATTGGTATTTAGCTTCTCTTACATTTCACTATGGAGCGTTCTAGTTTGTATCTTCTAAGACTGTACTTTCCCTTTCTTTCTCGTGTGCCAGGGAAGAGGCGGTGAGACCCGACCATAGAAATAAGAATGAGGAATTGTGAAAAACATCTACCACCCAGCGAACACTTAATAAGCGCAAGTCACTTCGCTAAGCACTTTACATAAACAAACACATTTTGTCTTCAGGTATTGTGATCCATCTTTTACGGATGAAGAAATGGAAATAGAAGCCCAAAGACATCAAGTAACTTGCAACATAACAAATACCTTATAAATTATAGTCAGGATTTGAACTGATGCTGGCCAAATTCCAAAACCTATCCTCAACCGTTCCACCTTTCTGCTAATACAGATCTCGTTCCCCATTTTAGGCATTCGCAAGCTAGAACAGAACTGTTCAGTGCAACCCTTCAAAGTGTGTACTTAGAGCACGAAAAGTTATTCTGATCTAAGGAGGAATCCATACCTCCAGGCCCAGAAGAAAGTGCTTGAGGGACAATTAACGGCTTAAAACTTTTTTCTCTAATTCAAACCATGGGAGTCTGAAAAAAATTTTATGACAGTAGGATTAACATTGGGGAGAGTTGTAGGTTAAGTGATCTGTAACACTGCTGCTCAGATGAGAAGCTCCTGAAACGAAATAATTTTCTGCCAGTGAAGTGGATAGCCTACAGGTCCGCTAATTTTGCTTTAAATTTGGAAGGAATAAGATATATTCTTTAAGTTGCTCAGTAAATTTAACAAGAGAATTAATGTTTAACTTACCAGCGTGCTTAAAGTTACCATCGCTGATGTGAGTCTAAGGCTGTGAGCCCAAATCTCTTGTATTCATTTCTATTAGAGGCCCTACTGGAAGTAGCAGAACTATCAAGATAGGGATGCTTTCATGCACAGTGAAAAGTAGAAAGGCTCTCTGCCTTTTAAGGATGTGTGGACATGTGGGAAAGTGATGCTTTATTCCCCCCCACCTTAAAGGGGTAGGGGTGGGGAGTAAAGACTATCAGCATTTTATTATATCACATATACAAATGGAGATTTAATTCTTTTTTTTTTAAGATTTTATTTATTCATTTGCCAGAGAGAGAGAGACAGCCAGTGAGAGAGGGAACACAAGCAGGGGGAGTGGGAGAGGAAGAAGCAGGCTTCCAGCAGAGGAGCCTGATGTGGGGCTCGATCCCATAACCCCAGGATCACGCCCTGAGCCGAAGGCAGATGCTTAACGACTGAGCCACCCAGGCGCCCCGAGATTTAATTCTTACAAGGAATTTTAGTTGAGTTAGACGCTTGAAAACTTACCATGGGCATGGTGATAAAATTTACCAAGGTGGTGATAGACAAGAATGGGAATGCTGGCAATGACAGAGCAGAGTTCTCAAGCCAACATATAGGGACTTTAAAATGTAGCTCAGTCCTCAGGATTACTCCAAAAGAAACATGACTATCATAGCTCTAAAGGTGTTAGAGTCATTAAGATAGTGTTTCATAATAAAATACTAATAAATCATGGAGATCATGGTGACCAGAGTGACACAGTATTAACCAACATCTAATATCCCACTAATGACCTAGAAAATGATTATTTCTACATTGATACTATTTTATTGACATATTCCAGACCATATATTCAATTTCAATTTTCACTTTTTTCCTTAGTACCCTGAGGTCTCTGAGAATGCATTCAGGATCTAAAATTGGTAATATTGCATTACTTTTTATTAAAATTTCCATTACTTTTTGTAATGGAAAATAAAATAGTACCAGTTTGGATGTTGGTCCTTTTTGTCCACATTGTGTGATGTACTTTGACAGAAGTCACTGCCCATGATCAGTTCTGGGCCATGTAATGATACCCAAATGAGCAGGGTAAGCTGGGGATGGAGACTGGGAAAACCAGAATCCAGCCTTTGTAGTAAAAGTCAGGATATGACCAGGGTTGAATACCAAATTAACATGTCAAGATTTATTAGCTCCAAGTAGGTCAGGTACAATTTGGAATGCAGCCATGGCACCATAATTATGAATGACCGACTCTGGGCTTGCTGAGAAGTTGGTCTCATGTCTCATATTTCATTGCTACTCCACCTCCACTCCCATGCCCACTCACATCTTTGTACTTAGCCAAGAATTTGGAAAGCATGACTTTAATCTGACCATCTTTCCTTAGCCTTGTTTAGAGTCTTAATACCATGTGGGTTTGACCTAAGGTTAGGAACTTACAATGCAGGGGCGCCTGGGTGGCACAGCGGTTAAGCGTCTGCCTTCGGCTCAGGGCGTGATCCCGGCGTTATGGGATCGAGCCCCACATCAGGCTCCTCCGCTGGGAGCCTGCTTCTTCCTCTCCCGCTCCCCCTGCTTGTGTTCCCTCTCTCACTGGCTGTCTCTCTCTCTGTCGAAAAGATTAAAAAAAAAAAAAAAAAAAAAGAACTTACAATGCAGTTCAAGTAGATGATATTATAACCATTGAAACTGAGGCCTAAAATCAGAATTTATATTTCCAAAGCAATTAATTTATTATAAAGCCCTTTAACGTACATTTTCTTAGTTGAAAAGACAAATACAGTAGATGTTATTACTCTGATAATATAGATGTGCTGTTCCAAGTTCTAAGGGATTTTGATTTATATTTTGTAGATGGTAAAAAACCAGGACTCAGATTCTGGTCTTTTGATTTCAAGTTTCATGCCTTTCTATGATATTTTATTCTTTGATGTAATGGAACAGGCATTGGCCCAAGATTGTAGTGACCATGTCAGGACTGTGTTTCTCAGCTCAGCTCTATACCGCCCGCACAATACCATACATCAGACCAGCAGCAGCACCAGCCTTGCCTCGGAACTTGTCTGAAATGAAAGTTCTTGGGCCTCATGCAGGCCTATTGCATAAGAAATGCTGGGAGAAGACATATTATCTGCATTTTAGTAAACTTTCCAGGTGGTTCTGATGCATATTAAACTTAGAGAATCGATACTATAGATTATAATGATTTTCTTATCTTAGGTCTTTACAATAACAAAAAAGTTTTTGTTTAAATCACTACATCCAATCTGTGGCAGGAGAATTGCATGCGTATACATTTTACCAAGCTATTAATCTATGCATGAATATTTATAAAATAATGATGATATTACACAGTCCAGTTTTCATATTAGCATTGTTTCTCCTCAGCCGAGAATTTGTAGTAGTTCTTTGTATAGCTAAAGTCCAGTTTTAACTTTTCTTCTCTCAGTTTTCTGGTCCTCAATTGTTTATGCACAGTTTCCACTGGGATATCTGTTTGTTGCTTTATTCTTCACAAGAACATTTTCTTAATCTTTGCTTAAATACCGAATTTGCAACAATTGATTTCCACGGAGGATTTTGCTACTCCCCAAAGGACGATGCAAAATGCTGGTTATTTGCTTTTCTCAGCTAAAGGAGTCTTTCTTTCTCTTTCCTTCTCTTTCATTTCCAGCTTCTCTCTCTTATATGTTTGGCAAAAACATATGTATGTTTTTATTTTATAAAATTGGGGTAATACTCCATTTACTGCTCTCTAACCAACATTTTAAAACCTCACATGTTATATTCAATCCCATGTTATTAAATGTTTTTTATAAAGAAAAACTACAATCACATGATTTTTAGAGCATAGATTTTTTTTTTTTAAGATTTTATTTGTTTATTAGAGAGAGAGCGTGGGAGAGAGCATGAGTGGGGCAGGGGCAAAGGGCGAGGGAGCAGACACCCCGCTGAGCCGGGAGCGCAATACCGGGCTCAATCCCAGGACCCTGGGATTTTACCTGAGCCCAAGGCAGATTCTTAACTGACCAAGCCACCCTGTCCCAAAGCATAGATTTTGATAAGTATTAAGCATTACTCAGATGAGGACATGTAGGTTGTTTCCCAAGTTTTTGCTTATAAGCAACAGTGATGAACAACTTTTAATGGAAATATTTAGGGATATTTCAGATTATTTTCCTGGGCTGAGTTCCTAAATTCATGGAATAGATCAGGAGAAAAAGACATTTTTAACACTTAGAAATATGAACCATTTCATTTTACATTTAAATTGATTAAACTTTAATTTCATTCTAAATTTCAATTGCATGTATGCAAAAATGACTTTCTCATTTTCTATTTCACGGGAGGGGTGAGAAAATTTTGGTAGCAGAAAAATATGTATCTTGATACCTTCTCTAGTATCACTTCGCCCTGATCGCAGATAAAATTTGATTTTTTTGTTTACTGCCTGAGCCAAGCTAAAGCCAAGTTATGAATAAAGCCATGGTGTGGTTGCTGCATTCATACAGCTATGGTAGCTAAATGTCCACACATGATTTCATCTCTAAGTCTCTCCAGAATCAGCTAATTTCAATATGTTTCTAAGAAAATCATGGTGGCACTTGATGAGGAGTAGTAAGAGGGAAGCCTAACAGCTGAAATCAATTGAAAAAAGCAAGTATGCAGTGCTTTGGAAAGAAAGGGAGAGGAGGGGGTAGGGTGCCCGGGGGGCTCCATTGGTTAAGCATCCAACTCTTGATTTCGTCTCAGGTCACGATCTCAGAGTCATGAGATTGGGCTCTGGCCTGCTTTAGATTCTCTCTCTCCCTCTTCCTCTGCCCTTCCACCACCCACCCCTTGCGTCTGCTCATGGTCTCTCTTTCTTTCTTTCTTTCTTTCTTTCTTTCTTTCTTTCTTTCTTTCTTTCTTTCTTTCAAGATTTTATTTATTTATTTGACAGAGGGAGGGACAGCCAGTGAAAGAGGGAACACAAGCAGGGGGGTGGGAGAGGAAGAAGCAGGCTCCCAGCGGAGGAGCCTGATGTGGGGCTCGATCCCAGAACACTGGGATCACGCCCTGAGCCAAAGGCAGACGCTTGACGACTGAGCCACCCAGGCGCCTCTCACGGGCTCTCTTTCTATCTCTGAAAGGAAAACAAAAACAAAAACAAAAACTAAGGAAAGAAAGGGAGATGAAGAGGTATTGGAGAAATGGCCACTGGTCAGTAGAGAAAAATCTGGGGGAAGAAGGAAAGGAAGGGATGAGACTCCTGGAGCATGCTCAGAGAACACTGACACTGCCCTTAGCTCAGGAAGAATATTTGGGTCTGGATTGGATGGGACAAAACTCTGACCCTTCAGGTCTGCAGTGAGAGTTAATGACTGACTTACCAAGAAATAACCTTAAAGTTGGGGAGGAGAGTGCTTTTGGTGAGTTGCATGACATCTGCAAAATCCTTTGCTGTGTAACTTAACAGTCTTGGGAGTAATATCTCACCACATTCACAGGTTCTGCTCACATTCAAGACAAGAGGATCATACAAGGGTGTGAGGCGTTGGGGGTCATCTTAGAATTCTGCCTCAGGTGGTTCCTAGAGCCATGCACCATATATACATCACTTAATTTGATACCATCTGTGAGGTAGGTATTAATATGATGATAAAACTGGGGCTCAGGAAGGTTAAGTAACCTGCCCAAAGTCATTCAGTTTAACAGTGACAGACTTCAATCTGACAAATTCAATTTGTCAGATTCTAGATCCTGTATTGTGGAACTTCAAATACTGGCAAGTTCTCTAAAGTTCTTTTGGTGAATCAAAAGTGTCTGAGGTCTTTGAAATCCTATGAATTAAATATGACCTATTTGTAATTCTACCTCTATCTAAAGATGCCAATGTTATTAATTTCATAATTACTTCATCACATAAAAGTTTGACATTCAGAGGGAACTGGGAAATATCTGTAGAAAAAAATGTTGATATGTTAATGATATCAACTCCCTTAAAGTGACAATCAGGAATTAGAGCTGAAAAGAACTTTCTTGGATCTTTTTACCTCTAACTATAAATAGGGTTCTTTATAAATGGACCCCCAATACCATCCATTGTTTTCTAGAGTTCCTTTGCTATTAATTTCCCTATAGGAAAGGTATTTTGCTTACTGATATTAATCCTGTATCCCTCCAGCTGTAACTTATCAATTTCCTTTGGACTTTCACCTTGGTAGAGAACAACTATATATGAATAAAAGTTTCTAAAGTGGGGCACCTGGCTGCCTCAGTTGGAAGAGCATACGACTCTTGATCTCGGGGTCAAGAGTTTGAGCCCCATGTTGGGTGTGGAGATTACTTAAAAATAAATAAATAAACTTAAATAAAAACAGCTATAATATTTTTTAAAAGTTTCTAATCAAAGTTAAAATGGTTGTATAACACTGGCTATGCTGGTAATGCATTTATAATGCATTTATTATTGGTACATTTAAATCTTTCAAATTTTTTCATTAATAATTAGAATGCCATTTTTCAATCTTTTAGTGTAAACTGTATCTATTTTAACAATGTTGTACAATATACATTTCTGACAAAGACCCTCTTACACATGTAAGTAGCACATTCTAATTTAAAGAAAAGTTGAGACTATTTACTTTGGAGGGGCTTCTGGCCCTGAGAAGGCTGTGTGGTCCTCATAAGTAAGTTCTGTGCTAGGCTTTAGGAAGAAATGTTTCTTTCCACTTCTTTCTTGAGTTTGCCATTCTTAACTCTTCTTGCCATCCATGAAGTAAAATATTAAGGATCAAGAGCAGGGATGTTGCCGGGAAGAAGGGTCCAAGGAGGACTAACTATTTATGGCCCAGCTCAAGAGATTCTGTGAGCATTTGGGGGTCAAAAGAAGTTAATAATAAATGTGACTTAATCTGGAAACTTTCCCTCTCTATTACCCATTAACCTATGTGTTATGAATGACTAATTAGTTTACTATTAATTTACTCATAACTGCTTATTTCTGTAGGTACTCCTTGCTTTTTCTATTTGGCTTAGAAAAACACACATTGGTATATTTATCTGTAAAAGTGTACATGTTTTTATGACAATGAATTGTAAGGTCCTTGGGGAAAGGGACCATATCTTTCCTCAATTTTTCCTACAAAATGTAGCTTAGGGTTTTATGTGTAATATTTACTGAGCAAAGATTTAATATTTGGTGGATTAGCGAAGATTGATTCTTCCTCTAGAATGTCACATCCCGTTTGCTTTATTTTCAATAGCATCCTGATACGCAGGTGAAGCCCATCTTCTGTCACTGCTAGAACTGAGCGAGGAGCCCTAGGACAGTGACTTGAGCCCAGAAAACGTCCTCTACACCTACATAGAGCAGGTAAGGGGCATGTGAGGGAAACTGTGATCGACAAAGCTTGAGAAGGGAAACTGCTTATCTAGATGAGGGAATCGTCAGCAATTCCTGGGGGTTCTAAATATAAGGATCTGGTTCTTACTAGAGTAGTACAGGTATGAAGAGGTAGTTCACCAAAGAGGGAAAATGTTACTATATGCCTCGACATAAGATCTATGAGAGACTTTTTAAGGACTCAACTGGAGAAGGAAAAACAATGCTATAAGGAAATAGACATTTTCCATAAAATATTTCATCTTAACAATGCATTTAGGTAAAGTAAAACAATTTGTCCCACATTTAAATATTTGGTAGATTATTTCTTAAATTTTTGAAAATGCCAATTTGTTCCACTCAATTCCCTGACCAGTGATCAACTTAAGCTTGAGCAGGCAACTGAAAATGGAAGCTGCAGTGCTAGAGAAGAGCCATGTTCAGAGTCCGGCTGGAGCCGAGGAAATGCATGAAACCCAAGGCAAGAGCAGCTAAGAGGTAGGCTAGCAGTGATATCTTTTAGCTGATTAGACTAAGTACTTGGAGGAGTCTAAGAAGATTGCAGTGTTTTTAAGATACAAGGAGAACTTCCAGAGGTAAAAGGAAAGGACGGGTCAAAGGTACAGGGCAGTAAGCGGAGCAGTGCCTAGGAAGCCCTGGTTCCCACAGGAGAGTTACCACATCCTGTGTCCCCCCCTGGGCATTTCATTCAAACAGGGGTCTCTGCTGGATAATTTATAAGTTTTTGTTTGATAAATGAGAACTCTAGAGGTCATAAAATAGCTAACACCTTAGCACTAATCAAGGCGGTGGCCCCAAACTATGTTAGTGGTCATTGCATTCTTCATACCCAAACACTGGCAGGGTTTGTTTTTTTTCAAATAATAACTTTTAATACAGAAGTCTTGACCACAGAATCTCAGCAGCACTAATGCAAACAAATAATTATGTGAGTATCGAAAGAAAGAAAGCGAAACAAAACAAAACAAAAGGGAAAAAAGGGGAACAATCTTAAACATCCATCAAGAGGGGTTTCAATATATAAATTAACATACTCGAGTAATGGAATACTCTGGATTCACTTCAAAGGGTGAAATATTTCTATAAGTGTTGACATGGAAAGGTGTTCACGATATATTTTAAATTCAAAAGCACAGATTTAAGAACAGCATATGAAGTATAACAAACTGATTTTTATATATGCATATTAAGTCATACAAATGATTGAAAATAAATTGATGGGTAGATTTAAGGAGGTAGATAATTGACTCAATATAAAATAAGTGATATATGTTAGATGTCAGAAATTAAAATGGTTCATCTTAGGATAAAAGACATTGTTTATTGCTCAGCGGGGATTTTTAGAGAGAATAAGGATGACCAGTTGTGAGGGATTCTTCAAGGCTTGACTGGATATCCTCTAGAACTCTAACCAACTATAATTCTATGAAATGAAAAATTCACTATTCAAGAGGAGACTTGAGCCTGAGTACTTGGCCTTAGTAGTTGTTGTCTGAACTTAATATGCTTGAAAATTCCAAGTACTGCCTGCTTTTTGAAAGAAATGATTATTTTAGAGTTATATCACCACTACTAAAAATTAAAAAAAATATATAATAGACATCATTTATGAATGTTTCCTCCTAACTGGTAAATACAGTGCCATGAATCTCTCATATCAGTCATTCTCAATGTGATTTTTAAAACATATTTAGCTCCTTTTTTTCCCTCTAGAAACATACAATTTTTTAAAGTATGGTTTCTCTGTCTTTAATAATGGAGGTTTAGTACCTACACTGGGTCCCCAGGTGTATTTAATAAACTTGTTGCCTCTCCTTGAAGGTGAATGTGTTCAATTTTTAGAAGCTATTCTTATTTGGTACAATAAAAATATTTTCCTACATTACAGACATACTTATTATTTCCCAATATTTACTAATATTTCAGATTACACGTCAGTGATGAGAAAGACAATGCAATGTGGCCGATATTTGGGATTTAGGAAGCCCTGTTTTTAATACGTTATACACACCATCAAATCTCACTCCTACCCTTTGAGATAATATCAATTTGAGATGTAAGCATGATTTAGAGCCTCGTGTGACAACACTGTACAGTTAATAATTCTCCTGTAGTATTGCAGGAGTCAGTATTTTCTCCTCAGGAAGCTATGATGTCTAGGCTGACCATTCTAATTCACACTTCCCTCCATTTTCCCCCTTTTCTTGACACTCCAACCCCAAGATCATCCCTTTCTGTAAATCAAGACGTTATTACAAGATAAATGACCTTATTTACTAAAAGTATTTCTCTTACCTCTCTCTCTTCTCCTCAGCTCATCATCCCTTTCTCTGTTCCTCAAATTGATTATGTGGTTAATAAACTCTTTCTCAGAAGCCTTTTTGCAGATGGGCTGGAAAGCTTTCATGATCTATTGGAAGTTAAGGCTGCGGAGAGGGCAAAAACCCTGGTTAGTTTTCAGAAACTTTGGTCCTGGGTTTTTTTTTTTTTTTTTAAGTTTTGTGACTCTAGTTACTTTAGAAAGTCTTTTTTTTTTTTTTTAATGACTGAATGGAATGGTCCCTGGGGAGGTATTTGAAAATCTGTGCTTTGGCTTCAGTCTATTAGTGTGCTAGACATTGAATATTTGTCATTTCCATGACCTATAAAATGAGAATGGGAATCTTACCTTTTTGTAAGAAATAACTAAGATGATAGACATGGAATTGCCCTGAAAATAAAGTTATTCAAACAGTACAACTATTACTGTTATTTTGTAATTACTCTAGGATGTATATTACTCTATACTCATAGCTCATATATATAAAGAAGCACAATGTGGAGCACTAGTGTAATATTTTATTTATATAACATTAAGTTTATAATAGTGTTTGGATGAACAGAACATTTATAATAAAAAATTACAGAGAACAGTTGCAATTTTATCTCAGTTTTAGTCTTCAAAGTGGTCATCTATTTTGTTTGTTCGCAAAATATGAAGACAAATCCATATCATACAGATCAATAATCATAAATGCTAATATTTAAAACTCATTTTATACTGTCAGAAAGCCCATCAATTAAACAAAGTTGACAAGAAAAGATTTAATTTGAATCAGACCCAACATGAGTTTATCCAGTATTAATGGACTTCTAATAGGTTCAATTTGCTATAGCACACACACGTGTGTGTGTGTGTGTGTGTGTGTGTGTGTGTGTGTGTTAAAATTTAAAATATCACTGAGTTAACTTAAAAAAAAAAAAAAACAACTTGAATCAAATTTCTGCAAGATGCCCATGGCATTTCTATGGAACAACCAGATTCTGAGTAAAACAAAATTTGAAGCTTCTAAGAAAGTTTACTATCCAACTTTTAGACAAAAACAAGTGGAGAACTGGTTCTAATTAGAACATCTGGTGAAGAACACCTATTCCTGTCATACGTACCTGTCTTAGATTCAAATATATTCCATCTATCTGTAAATCATTCAGAGAAGGGATTAAGAGTTTTCACTTACCTCAATATTGAGACCACCTGGCTTGGCAGTGAGACATCTGAGATGAAGGAAGGAAGCAATTGTTTCACAGATCTGGGGACAGCCCCAGGCCAATTTTCCTTTAGGTCTCTCCTAACTTGTCCTGCGAAAAATGAAGTGATTGATTCTTGCTTAAGCAATCTGTTCAAACCAAACTATTACCCAAGATACATTAAGCGGATTCTTTCTTTCCTGTGGAAGCCCATGGTAAATAGCGTAACATTTCTACCTCCTTGCTGAGATAGTGAAAGAGCTGGGTATAGGGGAAGAAGGAAATTTGCTAATCAATAAATACATTTCTGCTTCACTTCACCTGACTCAGCTTAAACTTTCAGGCAAGGCATAACCAAAGAGGTCTTCAGGAATACAAATAATTTCACTAGGTTGAAATACCCCAATACCTGGATGTAAGATACAGCCTCCTTGAGAGTCCTTAACTCAAGAATTTCAAGCACCAGAGAAAATAGTTTCTTTCGTATCCTGATACTGTCAATGTGTTGGAGACAACCCAAATGTGGCATTTATGGGCCTAGGATTTACAGGGGTTTCAGATAGAAGGAAAACCATGAAATGAAGAGAGTGATTTTACCCTAGAGATTTGGGTCTTAAAAGAAGAAAGGGGCCTCTTCAGTTGAATAAGCCCTTGGTTCATCAAAGAGAGATCTAATCCATGAACCATCTATTTGTGATATTTCCAAATATTCTATGGCCTCTCAACATAATAATGTGTTGGCCTGTAGGCTGGCTGCCCTAGGGACACAAAAGCTCCCCCCGACACTCTAGAAATACACAATGAGGTTTCCCTTCAATGGGATTGTGTTAATGGGATGACTGTTTTCTTCAGAGTCAGCTGCAATAGGGTCAGTACAGCTAATCAATGAGCCAAGTGTGGTGATGCAGCCATGGTGGTTCTTTCTAAGTTTATAGCTTTTCCATTCTTCCCAAAAAAGAAGATAGAAAGAAAGGGGTTTGGTTTGTTTTGTTTTTTTCGTGTTGTGTGTGTGTGTGTGTGTGTGTGTGTGTGTGTGAATATTGACTATTGGGTAACAGTTTTGTCTTTCAGAATGTGAGCTTTAAACTAGAAACATCGAGTTTATCTTTGTAGAGATTATAAAATTGGCGCAGTTATTGGCATTGCTACATGCAAGAAATTTCTGCATGGATTTGTACCAGCTGTCTTACATGTAAAAGAAAGGAGACTTGGTTACACCTCAAATAGAAAACATTCCATCCTCCAGTCAGGCACATCTAACCCGGGAAAATTATTCTTTGCTGTCTCCTTCTCTGTGATCATATTAAATGAGTACCGATCAATCTTGCTTGAACAAATGACTGTTTAACCACTTTGACACTCTTAAATTCTGTTGTTTTCGTTTTATAAATTAATAAACTTTATTTTTTTTTAGAGCACTTTTAGGTTCACAGCAAATTGAATGGAAAATGCAGAGGGTTCCCATAAATCCCCAAGTCCGCCTACACCACGAGGTCCACTACTGTTGACATCCCAGACCATAGTGGTACATTTATTTTAACTGATGAATCTACATTGGTACAGCATTACCCAAAGTCCAGTTTACACTAGCGTTCACTCTTGGTGTTACACATTCTATGGGAATTGAAAAATGTATAATGACACGTTGGGGTTAATGTAGGACATGAAATCAGCCGTAGTACTGGGCTTGCTAAAATGTAACACAGAGGCTGCTGAGGACAGAGAAGGTTTCGGAGAGGGGTGAAGGCCTTTCAAATGCCGCGGCCTGCTTGACCACTCTGTGGTTGGAATGCCACGGGGAGTTGCCTTCCTGAAACTTTCCTAGCCCAAACAGCCTCCTTGTGACCTAAGAGATGTAGGCATTGTCCCTTAGGCTATGTTTAGCAGGACTCACGGAACACGCGTCTTAGCATATGGTATCTTTCCCGTAAACAGATCCTCCCAGTTTCAGTAAGAGCCCTTGTCACACATCATCTGCTTGAGGAACACTATAAGGATTTGTGATTACCCTGAAGGACCAATAAAAGTGGGAGCAAAGAAGAGCAAAGTGTCTTTGCCCCCCTTGCCTTCTTCTCCCTTTCATGGCAAAGTTTGGAGTAATTTTTCATCTGTTGGTATAGGGATTGCTGGCCATTCGCAGCAATGACATGTAGCCACCATTGTAGAATCATACAGAATAGTTTTGCTCCCTCAAAAATCCTCTGTGTTTTGCCTTTTCATCTCTCCCTCCCCTCTAACCCATGGCAGCGACTAAACTTGTTACTGTCTCCCTCTTCAGAATGTTCTATAGTTGAAATCACACCATATGTAGGCTTTTCAGATTGGCTTCTTTCACTTAGTAATGAGCATTTAAGTTTCCTCCAGGTCTTTTTATGGTTTAGTAGCTCATCTCTCTTTAGCACTGAGTAATATATTTTTTTCTTTTTTCTTAGCGCTGAAAAACATTTCATTTTCTGGATGGGCCACAGTTGATTCATCCACTCATCTCCTGAAGGACATCTTGGACATCCTTGTAAGGGTTTCTTTTTCCCTTTCCCTGTCATTAGCACAAGAGGATTTTTTTTTTCTGATTTTCATTGTGAGGACCTGGAAGCGCTCCTGGAAATAAAACTCACAAAAGTGTGGATCCTTGTCTGATTGGGTCCCCCTGGAGTTTTTAGTTCCCAGACTTGTCTGCACGGAGCCCTCAGAAACTTGACAGTTACAGTTCAGGTTTTCCTATCCTAGCTTTAATTCTTTGTGGAGGTTTCAGTTCATAGGTTTCAGCTTCAGTAAGCTCTGATTCTCTGTACCTGTCTATCTGTCTCCTAAGTTTTGAGGTAGCAGTTTGCCCTATGACCTCACTTTTCTGACCCATCTAAGACAAGGCCTAACGAAAGCCTGAATATTAATTTTCCATTTAAAAACCTGGGGAGGCTAATCTTGTCAGCTCAAGTGATTTTATACCCTTTAACTCAGCCAAGGCAATCACAGAACTGACTCTAGAGGACACTAAATATGGCTAAATGTCAGCCAGTTCCCTATTTCACATTCTTCACTAATTTTCAATCACTTTATCATCTCTCTGCTGAAATGACCCCTTGTACCATCATTGTATGAAGGCTGTTTAGGCCTGTTTGAAGGATATTCTTTCCACCTTGAGTTTTAGAACTTAGGACAGTGGAATCCAGACAAAGCGTCCTGATTTCACCAGCAGTAGTCAAGTCTGTAGCTTTCCTTTGTTGGCATTTCTGTTCCTTCTTCTCTTCATTTCTGAGGCTGACACTGAGAATTTGCTCACTGAAGGACGAGCTTATGATCAGCCTGCCTCCAAATGGTGTCTTTGTCTGTGGTGCTGGAGTCTAAATATCTCTTAGAAGGATATGAGACAAGGTTTTCTAGCCATCAGTAAGTAAAATATCCATTATTGTCAAATTTACCAAAATATAAATCTAAGAATACCCCATACTGGCAGGAAGAATAAAATCTGGAATTAGTTCAGACTCTTTAGATCCTAGTCTAAGTTCCAAAGGAAGATTTATTGTAAAGAAATATTGTGTCCTTTGGAATCCAAGAGGAGAGACACATGTAACTGGAATTGAAGAAGGAACTAGAATAAGAAATTAAGAATCTATTCATCAATGCTTATCAAGTCTGCGTCATCTCTTTTCCTGTAGGTTGCTTTTCTCTGCTTCCCAAGTCACCCTGCAGAGATAGCTTGGCACTTGCTGCAGTTGGAGGGTGATAATTAATCACACCCCTTTTCCCCCATGGTTTCTGAACCAACTTTAGAGATGTGGGAATCAGACAGATGAAGACAAAAATATCAGCCTTATTCCTAGTAAGACTACATTGGAGGATGTGGGTTGGATTTAAGACCAAATGGACTTCCTGCTACTTTCTCTCCTGAATTAAATCCTCTGAGAAATACAGGTCTCACCCCTGCAGGGACAGAGCCTGTCCCCAGGAAAGGTACACCATGGAGGGAAAAGACAAGGCAAACAAATCCTGAGGAGAGGAGCCATTTGTGTGCAAGGTTTTACTTCTACTAAAAAATCAAAAACAAAAAACCCCAAAAAACTAAGGAATGATGAAGGTCAGAGTGTCACTATGTAACCATTCAGATAAATCAATTATGAGTAAGGTGCGAGGACAGGGACTGAATGACTCTGGGAAAAAGCAGCTGTTGAGAACAAAAGGACATTCATTTCTTCTCAAATACATCATTTAAAAATACCTGGTGAAAAAAATTATAGTGACTTAGTATTGGTCAGGTGTCTTTAGTATATTCAATCAGTGGTAACCTGGATAAAGGTTCTGTACAGGGCAAACTGGGCAGCCAGAAATTCTCCCCATTGGACTTGGGGGCAGGACCCCAGAGAAAAGCAAAAGTTTGAGCTTGGCAGATACCTTAAAAATAATCATCTAATACATGCTTCCAGTAGCTACAAAGGAGTAAAGCACTTCGTTGGTAGATTATTGTTTTCATGTAATATCAAACTTGCAAAGAAGCTACGAGAATAATGCAAGGAACTCCCAGATTCATCAATGGTTTACATATTGTCTCAGTTGCTTTATTATTTTCTCTATATGTCAATCTTTCTGCATTTTTAAATTTGAGAGCAATTTGGAAATGCCATGCACTTTATCCCTAAATATCTTAGTATGTTTTCCTTAAAAAAATTGACATTCTCTAAAATAACTGAAGTATAGTTATCATAATCAGGAAATTTAATAGCAATAACACTATTATCTAATCCAGAGTCTGTGTTCAGTTTTGTTCAATTGTGCAGTAATGCTCTTTGTGGCATTTTTGCTTCTCCAAAGAAAAATTCTGAATTCCATTCAGGATCATAGATTACATGTAGTTACCAAATCGCTTCAGTCTACTTGAACATGGAACAGCTCCTCAACCTTTCTTTGTTCTGTGACGTCAATATTTTTGAAGTGTACAGGACATTGTGGCATGTCTCTGAACATTGTCTGATGTTTCCTTAGAATCAGATGATACTTTTTTTTGGGTCAAGAATATCACTGAAGTAAGGTTTAAGTTTCTTCTCAATGCATCATAGAAGGAGGCTTTTGATGTCAGTTTCTCCCAAGATTATTTTTTTATTTTAGTTTTGATTTCTTGGTGAAAATGTTTATTGTCAGGCTTCTCTATTATAAATTTCCTATATTTTCCTTTTTTATCAATAAATGATACGTGTGGAGATACTTTGATATGATGCAAGTTTCCTGTGTGTAATCAAATTTTCACTCACTAGTTTTATCATCCATTGATAATTTTCCAACTTTACTGTGTATTAGATAAGTAAATAACTAGGAGGAAGAGAGATCTCTTCTTTACAGTGGAATGAATATTGATAAATATATATATTTATATATATTTGGGTTAAGTAATTAATTCTTATTCCACGAAATGACTTATATTTTTGCAGTTATTATTTATCATCATGCTCAAATTCCTCAGGATCTGGCCAGTAGGAATCCCTTCCATGTCCTTTATGATGGCCTCATCATGTTTTGTGTGGTGCACTTCTTTGCATTCTGCTGCAACAGAATGTTCCAGGCTCAATTTATCTTCCCCCTGCCTCAATCCTTCAAGTAATTTTGGTTCCTTTTAATATAGAATGGTATTTAGAAACTAAATGGTATTTAGGTGTGCTCATTGCAACTGGCATGTCATTTCTTCTACATAGAACTAAGAAAAAGATAAATAAAGAAAGTTGTTCTCTGTTGTCTGATTGCTGTGGCTAGGACTTTCAGTACTATGTTAAATAACAGGGGTGAGAGTGGACATCCTTGTCTTGTTCCTGACATAGAGGAATGGTCTCAGTTTTTCCCCATTAGCTCTGGGTTTTTCATACATGGCCTTTATTGTGTTAAGGTATGTCTAAACCTACTTCGTTACAAGTTGTGGTATATATATATATATATATATATATATATATATATATATATATATATCTGAGCCATAAAAAAGAATGAAATCTTGTCATTTGCAGCAACGTGGATGGAGGGAGAGAGTATTATGCTAAGTGAGATAAGTCAGTCAGAGAAAGACAAATACCATATGATTTCACTCATATGCGGAATTTAAGAAACAAAACAAATGAGCAAAGGGACAAAAAGAGAGAGAAATGCAAACCAAGAAACAGACTCTGAACTACAGAAAGCAAACTGATGGTTACCAGAGGGGAGGTGGGTGAGGTGATGGGTAAATAGGTGGTGAGGATTAAGGAGGGCACTTGTTGTGGTGAGCCCTGGGCTTGTATGGAAGTGCTGACTCACTACATTGTACACTTGAAACTAATATTACATTGTATGTTAACTAACTGGAATTTTAATAAAAACTAAAAAAAAAGGTGCTTTTCTACATATTTCTATAAATTATCTATTTCTATATTTGATATATTAAAATCATGACTACATGCCGATACAATTCCAATCCCAAACTGCAGAGGTTAGTATTTTAGTATTTGCCCTTACTATATTTGTGTAGAGTACCACTGTGAACAATAAAACTTAAACTAGAATTCACTTTTTTACCAGTTCTTTTATGTATGTGCAGTAATGTTTACATACAGTAAAAGGCACAAATTTTATGTGTCCAATTTGATTGGTTTTGACAAATGAGCACACTTATGTAACCCACATCCTAACAAGAGGGAATATTTTCTTTGCCCTAAATGCTTTCCTCATACCCCTTTCTGATTTTTTTCTACCATATATTAATTTTGCCTATTCTGGAACTTCATGTAGATGAAGTTGCAGTTTGTACTCTGGATTTGACTTATTTTTGCTCAATGTATCCATGAAATTTAATCTTGTGTTTATATATATCAGGGTAGTAGTTCATTCTTTTTTATAGCTACTAATATTCTATTGCATGAATATGCCATATTTAAAAAATTCTTTTTTTTAAATCTTCTTTTTTTTAAAGATTTTATTTATTTATTTGACAGAGATAGAGACAGCCAGCGAGAGAGGGAACACAAGCAGGGGGAGTGGGAGAGGAAGAAGCAGGCTCATAGCGGAGGAGCCTGATGTGGGGCTCCATCCCATAACGCTGGGATCACGCCCTGAGCCGAAGGCAGACGCTTAACCGCTGTGCCACCCAGGCGCCCCCATATTTAAAAAATTCTTCCCAACATTTGGGTGGTTTTCGATAAGTCTGGTATAAAGCATATGTTTTCATTTGCAGGGGAAGAGGGTGCACACTTAGGAATAGAATTGTTGAGTCATATGTTTAAATTTATTAGAGATTGCCAATTATTTTCCAAAATAATTTTTCCATTTTACACTTCTACTGGTAGTGCATGAGAGTTGTTTTACACTCTCATTTCTTAATATTGTTAGTATTTTTAATTTTAGCTCTTCCAGTATGTGTTATGGTATTTCATAGTGGGGATAGTTTTTATTTCCCTGTTGATTGATGACATTAAGTATTTTTATGTACTTACTAAATTACATTCATATATTTTCTTTTGTGAACTAGGTGTTCAGTTCTTCAGCTTAAAAAAAAAAATCCCTTCCCATTATATATGTGTTCTAAATATAAATCCTCTGCCAGATTATGCAGTGTAAATATTTTCTCCCAATCTATGCCTTGCCTATTTACATTCTTAATGGTGTCCTTTGATAGGCAGATGTTTGTAATTTTGACAGTCTAATTTGGTTATTGTTTTTATTTTATGGTTACTACTTTTCGTGTCCTGTCCAAAAAATCTTTGCTTCTCTCCACATCATGAGGATAATGTCCTACATTTTATTCTATAAGAATAACATATATAGCTTCTACGTTTAGACATATAAGTCATCCAGAATTAATGTTTGAACATACTGTGATCAGTCTTTAAGTTTTGTGACCCTTCTCCTGTATCTGATCTTAAGTATGGCTCTTCAGTGAATTTTTCATTTCATGGTTTTTATTCCTTGCTTA
The DNA here is from genome assembly GCF_024610735.1 of Ursus americanus. Taxonomy (NCBI): domain Eukaryota; kingdom Metazoa; phylum Chordata; class Mammalia; order Carnivora; family Ursidae; genus Ursus; species Ursus americanus. The sequence goes on along the minus strand of NC_142151.1, from coordinate 31,186,451 downwards.
TAGAATTCTTTTTAATATAGTTTTTTATTTATTTACTTATTTTTAGGGAGAGAGAGAACAAGTGGAAAGGGAGGGGCAGAGGAAGAGGGAGAGAATCTTAAGCAGTCTTCATGCTGAGTGTGGAGTCTGATGTGAGGCTTGATCTCACGACCCCTTAGATCATGACCTGAGCTGAAATCAAGGGTTGGACACTTAACTGACTGAGCCACCCAGGCATCCCTAGAATTCTTATTTGATTCTTTTTACAGGTCTATTCCACTGCTAATATTCCCCCATCTGTCCATCTGTCCACCCATTATGACCACTTTTTAACATCTCTGGATATATTTGTATTGGCTGATTTCAAATACTAATTCCAACATCTGGATCATTTCTGCTAATTCCAACATCTGAATCATTTCTCAGAGTTTGTTTTCACTGACTGTTCTCTCCCTCCAGTTATTTGTCATATATTCCTGTTTCTTTTCATATCTAGATTTTTAAAATTTATTGTGTGACACTGTAGATACTAGGATTGAGACTCTGCATTTAGCTGTTTTCCTTTAGAGAGAGTTAGGTAATTGAGTTTTGTTTTTGTTTTTTCATACCAGCACTTAATTTTCTGGTCAATTAATCTTAACCTTTCAAGTTTTGTGTTTGAACTTTGATAGAATTGTCCTAGAGTAGCCATTACTATAGTGGTAAAAAAAAAAAAAAAAGTCCTACTCCTAAGGCTTAGCTTTCCTTCAGTATCAACTGAGGAATATGTTGTTTAGCAAAATATCTTTCCTCTAGATGTTCAGAAATCCTAATGTATCCAAGCATCATGGGAACTTCAGAATCTCCATTCAGCTCACAGATATCCAGGACTATTTTATTTATGAAATCACAGTGCTGCACTCCCAGATGTCTAACATCTAAAAACAATTGCTTCATATATCTCACCCATACACACACACACACACACACACACACACACACAATTTCCAATTACAAAGTATTTTTCCAACAGAAACCTATTTACCTAGTTTTAGATCTCTTCTCAATACACTTCATTGTGTAGCAACTAATATAATACATAATATTAAAATATCCACCCATAAACAACACTTTGTAATTTCCTACTTTGATCTTTGAAAGCCCCAACACAGATTCTGTGCTCTGCTTGGTAGAGTTACAATTCTTTTTTCTTTTCTTTTTTTAAGATTTTATTTATTTGAGAGAGAGAAAGAGAGCACAAGCAGAGTGAGGTGCAAAGGAAGAAACAGATCCCCTTCTGAGCAGGGAGCCTGATGTGGGGCTCGATCACGGGACTCTGGGATCATGACTTGAGCCAAAGGCAGCCGCTTAACCAACTGAGCCACCCAGGTGCCCCTAGAGTTACAATTCTTAATGATAAATCTAAACTCATCTTCTGGCTTCTTCCAGTTCTCATGGATGGCTAAATTGTTAGATAAAAGCTGTGACACTGGGTGAGTTTATCTGTGTACATGTATGAGAGACTATTAGTTGGACTACTGAGATTTATTGTCCCCAGAGTAAAAAACATGACACAAACATGAAAGCAGAGCCCCATGGTTGAATATTTATAGTTGGTGAATAAATGTGGTTTTCGGGGTAAAAATAAAAATAGTGGCATTGATTTACCAGGAGGAGAAGAAGAAGTACTGCATAAGATAATTTTTTTTTAAAGATTTTAGTTATTTATTTAAGAGAGAGAGAGGGGACAACATGAGTGGGAGAGAAGAATGGAGGGAGAAGGAAAAGCAGACTTCCTGGATCCCAGTGGGGCTGGATCCCAGGACCCCGGGATCATGACCTGAGCCAAAGATAGAGGTTTAATGGGTTGAGCCACCCAGGCACCCCCTGAACAAGAAAATCTCTCTCTTTTTTTAATTTATATATTTTTTAAAGATTTTATTTTACTTATTTGACAGAGAGAGACAGCCAGTGAGAGACGGAACACAAGCTGGGGGAGTGGGAGAGGAAGAAGCAGGCTTCCAGCAGAGGAGCCTGATGTGGGGCTCGATCCCAGCACCCGGGATCATGTCCTGGGCTGAAGGCAGATGCTTAACGACTGAGCCACCCAGGCGCCCCCTGAATTTACTTAAGAAAAGTAAAAGAGATTCAGTGTGTTTTGAGAAAGCGGTATAGTTACTAGATACAGAGAATGTTCAGGACCTCTGCCAAAAACACACTGTTTTTATATTCAACTTAATATCTATGACACGCACTGCAGGTCAGTGGAGAAAATCTGGAAACAACATGCTGCTCTGAAGGTTAAATGAAATGTCTTCCAGTAAGGATTAGGGTTAGAGCTGTACTGATTACTCACTCAGGGATAAATGGAGTGAGCTGAACATGGATTGGTAAGCATTCACTGTTGAAAATAGGGATGATTTCTCCTTTTGCCTCTCATAATTTCTGATTACTATAAATCAGCTTTTCTTAAAGCCCTTCTAATTTAAAGAAAGTTGCAATTTTCGTCCCTCTACATACATGACTACATACTTTATGAAGTTGGTTTTTAGTAAAATGAATTTCTGGGAGATAGTGTAGCGTAGGACAAAGACCATTGCCTATGAAGATGAAAACACACGAATAATAACAAGAAGAATAACAGAGAACATGCGAATCCTGAATTTGTTGCTGACTAGCAGTATAATCCTAGGATAGTTTTACTCAGGCTTTTGAATATAAATTTCCTCATCTATAGAGTTTAGATAGTAATCCCTGTTTCACAGGATGGTTGTGAGAATTAAATAAAGAAGTACAGACAGCCAGAGCTAGAGATGTACGTTACCGGGCAAATACCTGACACACAATGGATCTACGATGAATAGTTACTCTTTCTTCATTCTGACTACAAATTGTCTAGCCCAGGACTCAGCAATTTTTTTTTTCTATAAAGGGCCAGATACTGAATAATTGAAGCTGTGTGAGCAATACCATCTCTGTCATAGCTACTCTACTCTGCCATTGTAGCCGCAAAGCAGCCACAGACAGTATGTAAAGGAATGATCACGTCTTTGTTCATTAAACTTTATATACAAATCCGGCAGCAAACCAGATTTGGCTTGCAGGAACGGTAGTTTGTAGACCTCTGGACTAGATTGAGAAGTTTGGTGGAGTTTCTGTTTGTTGGTTTACAGAGTCATTGGGTCTATGCTTGAGAATCCCCAGGCTTTAAAAAATACAGAAATAGCATGCTGCATCTCTTGTCTTTACTTTTCACATGTCTGATCAAGACAAAATTTCACTGTACCTTCTTCTGGCGTGTTTAAAATCTAACTTTCTTGCTAAAAGTATGATTTCATCATATCACCTTCCACAGTTTTATAGGACAAAATTTTCTAAACTAACAGAAAGCCAATTTTTCTTGTCTTACCAATAGTAATGTTTTCGTTGGATTCTTCTCTTTCATTGACAAATGGAAATCCCTGGGATTGGATGTTATTCTCTGTTCTGTTTTGTGTCCAGCCTTCAACCTGGATTCTAGTGGGATTCTCTTTGGTAATAACTTTTCTTGTTTGTTCTTTAAATGTAGCCTAGTATGATATAAAGGAATGATAATGGAGAAAATATACTGGCTTAAAAATCAGAATTGTGCTCTAACCCAGGATTTGTCACTACCTTAGTGTTATATTAATTGAAACATTTAAGAATTAATATATTAAAATCTACCTTTTATGAGATTGCCATCTGCTTTAACCTTTTTCTCCAAACCTGTTATCTTTCTGAATTTATTTTTTATCATTCTCAAAGTTTTATTTTTTGGTTATTCTTATTTCCCTCTTGTTTTCTATAGCCAAATAGTTCTAAATCCTTATTTTTGCAGCATTTGCTGGTTTATAAGTTTTTTGGTGTGCATTATATAATTTGATTTTCACAACCATTAATATGAAGACAAGGCTTTTAATCTTTTATTTTACAATTGAGGAGTTAAGTGGATAAAATAATTTAAAACAATGAATTTAAGGTGACATGATTAGAAAATAGAATGAGGACTAATACGATGATCTCTCACTACTCACCCACTGGTTTTTCTGCAGGGTTTGGGAGGAGTCAGCGTGCTAGATTTCTAGACGTTGCATCTCATACTTACCTTTATAATATTCTGAACTTCCCTGTGGGAGCTGTCACTGTTGATATAGTGACAGAGGAAGATGAGGAGGGATTGAAACTGTATCAACAATACTACAGTGACTTCTGGAATTAGAAATTCCAGAGGTGAGTTAGTCCAGTAAAGGACACTGGGTGGCATGGAAAGGCTTTTTAAGGATTTCTTTGCCTGGATGTTGGGGATGTTGCTATATTTTTCTAGTTTCTAAGAGAGATAAATTTAATGACCTTTACTTTATCTCACATTATCATAAATATCTGGCAAATGTGATAAGAAAATGCTATATTCTTTAGCAATCAAATAAAGATTGAATCTAAAAAATAACTTCTTTCTTTGTTTATTAGACAAAGAAGTACCTACTCACTTGTCTAGTATCATTAACATTCCATATTTTGACCTTTTAGAAGATAGAATGATTAGAGTTTTAGGACTCTGATCGGTTACTAAAACCCTTCTTCATAAGTCTTTTTTAAATTACACCTTTATTTGTCCTCATTTAAGATGCCTTTTCCTTGTATTTAATGGAATAGAACAACAGGTGAGTTTTCACAAAGCCATCACTATTGTTATGAATACCCTCCTTCTATTTCCTTCCTTAGCTTCATGACATATTATAGAACGAGGGTTTGGATTCATTATTATTTAATCTTTCTTTACAATTTTCTGTATTAAGAATCTCCTGACCCACATATCTTTGGAGGTATTTTCAGAGATAAATTTCTGGATTTTAAACATTTTTAATAATAGGCTACTAGCTCTGAAAGTGGTCAACATGTCTCTACTTCTACATAACAAAAAAATCAACCAATTTTGACCTGTTACCAAGTATCCAGTTAGAATAATAGTCAAATAATTAATACCTCTTGCTTGGGAATCTGTCTTTCAGTCAAATATTAATCCCCAAAATATTTATCAGATTTCTCCTTGGTAATGAAAAGCATTTATATTGTATATAAATTTTATATAAAGATATAGAGATGGATAGATAGACATTGATATATATTGCAAACCCAAAGTATGCAAAATATTCCATGTACTATTCAAATTATCTTTCTTTAATTATCTCTCCACAGAATTTTCTGGGAAAATTCAAACACCCTATGTTGCAGCTTATGTGGGATCTAGGCTTAATTTTCTCTTGTAGGTTAATTTGACTTTTGGATTGTGAGAATTAAATAACAGGGTGAGTTAATGTTAACTTTGTCTCTGTTTTCTAGAGCTTTTATGAAGAATAAATATGAAGTCTGTCCTAACATTCTGTAAAAGAGAGTATAAATTTTTATTTTGACTCTCTCCTACTTTTAGTCACATAATGACTGAAGAAAGTAAGCTGCAGTATACTTAGGGAATAAATAAACAAAATGTTTAAAACTAAGAAATAGTGATTAGTGAAGAGAATATGCTACTAGTTGACATAAGTTGATGAATGAGAGTTAAAGATAAATAGATATAGTAAACTTAATAGCATGTAAAAATGTATAAATTTGTTTAAAAAACCACAGGGAAACGAACTTGGTGAAATTACACAAAAAGTATGTCACTTGGCTCATTTAACCTTAAAGATAAAATGATCAAAAAATGAGATGAAGAGAAAATTTGGAATACAAGCTAAGAATAAATAAGAGATGAAAAATATCACCATCTGGCAGATTTAAAAAACAAATTAAAGAAAATGTTATTTAAGAAACATGATAAAACAGCAAGGTAAAAACATGAATAAATTCAGTTCAGTAGTATTTTTAAAAGTTAAATGTAATAGGTAAGATTTTTAAGGAAAATGCTTGAAAGATGAATAGTATACTAGAATAAGTTTCTAAGCCTAAGGTCAGCTAAAATTGCCTCCTACATTCAGAGGAAAGTAATTTTAAACAGTGGTATTCTCCCGAGTATAAAGTTTAACATTCCCTGGAAAAGTATGCAGGGTCCTTGAGTGGAAGGCAGTCGAGGTAACCTCCTGACGTCACAGAGTTCCATTCTCTGGACTAGAGCTCGTTGTAAGGAGGTTTCTGTTGGTTGCGGTCTCTTGTGACTGATTCTTAGTGTAGCAATCCTGGGGCAGAGCTAGCTCCTTCCTTAAACTCTTATCCCACAGGGAAGACCAAACAGGCGGATGATAAACTTAAGTCCCTGCTAGGACCTAAAGTACAAATCACAGCAACAGATGAGGTACCTGAGATTATTTCAATGCTGTTCATGTTCCACCTTTTTGGGAGATCTCTTTTGAGTTCTTTCTTTCTGTGGGAAAAAGAGAAAACAAGGCAAAGGTAAAGACATATCATAATCGAAGCATTAAATGCTTTTCAAATTTTAGAATCAATAAAGTCACCATAAATTGTTCTAAAACCCAGTGCGCTCTGTTCCCGTGCAGCGGAATCCAGAGCGTCCTAGAAAACAGTGCCCAGGCTCACGCAGGTAGCTGGGAAATCACGACCTTCCTTCCCTCCCAGACTACCGAAGGGGGAGTGGGGCTTCCCCCGCAGGGCACGGTAAGCTGTGCCTGCTTCTGATAAAGGGGGTAAAGACTGTGACCTGAGAACGGAGAAGACACAGTGAATCTTAGGCCAGTGAGAGGCCACTTGTCTTCCTCAAGCTGCACAATACTGAGCTTGAAATGCAGCCCACTCTACTGCACCCCTCAATCCTGAGAGGCCATCGAATCATTTCTCTCCCCAGGTACTCAAGCTAAACGTTTTAATTAATTGATTAATATCTGCTAATGAGCTATGCAGTGGGCATTTTTTCCCCTCACAGCTCAGATCCCTTTCTAGTGAGGAAAACTTGGACAACTTCCTTTAATTATTTTTGCCTTAGTTTCTGTGACTGTAAAGTGAGAGACAATAATACTTAGGGGTAACGTTTATTAACTATTTATTATATACTATAATTGTTCCAAGGGCTTATTTGAGATTGAATCTTCTAATTCCCAGGACAATATTTAAAAGAGTGTTTTATTTTTACCTGTATGTTTATAGGAGAGCATATTGAAACTAGAGAGGTTAAGTAACGGTGCCTGCCTGCCTCAGGGAGTGAGGATATAAGAAGACCAAGTATGTGAAATGGCCTCATAGCACAGTGCTTTGCATGTGGTGTCATTAATAAACATTGCCCTTGCCGTCAGAGCGTCTATGTAGGAGAAGGAAGGGAAGATAAGGGGGTTAAACAGAAGGGGGAATGAACCATGAGAGACTGTGGACTCTGGGAAACAAACTGAGGGCTTCAGAGGGGAGGGGGGTAGGGGATTGCGATAGGCCAGTGATGGGTATTAAGGAGGGCACATATTGCATGGTGCACTGGGCGTTATACGCAAATAATGAATCATGGAACACTACATCAAAAACTGGGGATGTACTCTATGGTGACTAATATAACAAAATAAAAATTATAAAAAATATAAAAGCATTTCTGCTAAATACTCATTCAATAAACAAAAAAAAGTTTGTTTTGATTACCAAGAAAATTAAAAAATAAACATTGCCCTTTATTATTATTATTAATTATTATTATTATTATTATCTTAAGAATCTCTGCCTTTATAGTTGGAATTTATCTCTCTTCTGTGGAAGTTAATCTCTATTTGAAGTGCTCAGGTATTTCCTGAATGATTCCTCCATGGCGAGAGCAGACACAGACTATACTAGGTCTATTTTCAACAGAGGAGCTGATATCTCTCTGATCTTGGGCCTCGTTTTGGCACTACAGAATCAACTTAGAAAAAATTTAAATTTAACTTCTTAGCTTTGAATGTTTTCATCGCTTTACATATTTTCTTCACACAGAAAAAATCCAGAATGTATAGATTGTCCACTTGAACAGCCTACAAAGATTAGGTTTCACCTTTGAATCAATGCTCCTTAAACTCAACTAATGAGTGGGGGGGCACCAGGGAATTAGCATAGATCGGACACTCATATCATGGTTAAAATGCAATGCAAATTTGGTTAGTTATAATTATGGCCAGTATTTAGAAATGTATTTATCTTTTTGTAGAATCCTTCAAATGTTTAAAAAATTGTAATACAGTGGTTTTGCAATATTTAATGTCATATAAATTGTTGGAAAATATGAGCCAGAAACTTATCTCTTACAAATAGTTTGCTGTTGTGACCAATTTCTTATCTGAGCTCTCTTTTGGTTGAAAAGAAATGAACCAAATCTCTGGGAGAGACGCAGCTCAAGTTTTTGTTTTTGTTTTTTTTCCTCCACATCCTTGCCCACTGCCAGCAATCCTGATTCTGTGGGGCTAAAATCTATAATCACTTTCGGTTCCTTTTCTCTGTCTCTGTTCTTTAGAGTGCTATTAGCAGAGGAAAGAGTTTCTTGGAGTTCAACATGTGACATGGTATAGACTATTTCAGAGGATATCTGTTTGTTCACTCAGTCATTCATTGAATGCATATATTTATTGCCTATGATGTGCACAGGTGAACAAAATAAGTAAAGACTCCACGCATTGGGACGCCTAGGTGGCTCAGTTTCTTAAGCGTCTGACTTCAGCTCAGGTCACGATCCCAGGGTTCTGGGATCAAGTCCCGCATTAGACTCCTTTGCTCAGCGGGAGCCTGCTTCTCCCTCTGCCTGCCGCTCCCCCTGCTTGTGCTCTCTCTCTCTCTCTCTCTGACAAATAAATAAATAAAATCTTAAAAAAAAAAATCCATGTGTTATTTATGTTAAGCTGTTTGTGTTTTTGTTTTCATGTTGCTATGTATATGTGTTATGAAAGTATGTATCTTATGTGTTTATTATACCTGTTCTGTTACACACACACACATCCACACACATAGACACACACTATATGTATGCTAATCAAGATGTTACTGACAGATTAATCCTCTTAAATCATCGCTTTTGTCATGATACTTTCCTATTCAAGCCATGACTGTCTTCCCCCTATTTAAATATTGAGTCAAAGCTTCATAAACCAGGCCTTAAATCTCTCCAAAACCTAATTCCAAACTATCATTTCCATCTTACTTTTTAACTGTGGTCAACACAAATATTTCACTTCATTTAATCTGCTATAATTCTTCCCTCTAAATACAGCCTGAAAACTTTGGGAGCCAACTTCTGCTTCTGGCCAAAAAGGAATAACAGGAACTAGATTAACCCTTTGACCTTAAATCACTAAAAAAAAATATGAAATAATGGTTTTCAGACATTGCACAAAATCATGGTTTTAGGCAGTGCACAGAAATAATCCTATGAGAGAGGAAAATTCCCCACAATTGTCCCCCTCCTCCTTTTCCCTTCTCGGAGCTTCCTTCTTAGAGGTATTTCTAGCCACAGCACTGGGAGAGGACTCCAGAAAGAGCCTGGCATTTTCCTAAGTTGATGTGATAGAATTGGGTGTACGGGGGTGCCCAGGTGGCTGGACTTCCCAGAGCAGAATGCCACAGCAAGAAAATCAGCACAGGAAGAGAGCCACAGAGAGCTGCAGAGGCTGCCCTTTGAATCATCAGCTGAATACTGATCAGCATGTCTTTGTGAGAAATTACCTTAGGTGGGGGAAGGAGCCTTTTAAAAGAAAGCACAATAATCCCCGGAGCTTAATACAGTCTGGAATTGTTTGTTTCTCACTAGCAAGAGTAGAAAAACATCATAATACCTGAAGCATCAGGAACTTAGAAGATTACTGCCTCAGTAGTGGAGTGTAATTAACCCAAGACTAACAGCTGTTCTAGTCTACCTAACAGTGTTGGAAACCAAGCTTTAAAAAGGTAAAACTGTTTCCAAGTAACTTCACTGCAGCCCACTGCAAAGTTTAACGGTATTTTTTTTTTCAACTCAAGAATATTCAGCACTTTTTAAAAGTCCTCAATATGTGGCATCCAAATGAAAATTACCAGGTACACAGAGAAGCATTGTTATCTGTCAATTTGAAAAAAATGAGCCCTGACCGAAACAATTGGGTAAAACTTTTGAAACTATGTGAATCTCTTTACCTTTTTCATACACTCCACAAAAAGCTAATACAATTAAGGTGAGTTGATCCCAGTGCAGGAGATGAGACGTATGCATAGAAAGAAACATTGTGCACACATGCCTTTTTCTAAGAAATAAGAGTAAATTAATGACTACTAACTCGAATTCACAGAGGACACCACTATCTGTTTCCAGCCATTAGTTTTCAGCACCATGGTGGAGATAGTGGAAAGCAAGCGTGTGCACCTTGAATAAGAACCCCCACATCCTGTGCTGCATTGGCCCCAGTGTCATCATTCCACTCCAAACCTCACCTTTCTTCTCTCCATTGAGAATTTCTGTTAATGGAAACATTGTTACCCACTCCCAGAAGAGGGTGCCTCTGAATAATCTGGCTACATTCCTCAACTAAATCGTTGCCTGTTCCCTTCTCCTGCTTTAGAATTCTTCCTACACCAGTCTCTGACTGATATATTACACATTTATTATTTTATAGGTTTAATATCTGTCTCTATCACCAGATTATAAACTTCGTGAAGCAAGGAATTTTGTTTGTTTTGTTTAATCTTTTTAGTCCATAATAATTGCTCATAGGTATTTATCAAATGAATGAATAATTCTTAACACCATGCAATTATTTTTGTTGATCTAATTTTTTTTTGCAATATACTACAAGTGCAAGTCAGAGCTTTTGACACTATTTTCGCATAATAGGTGCCAAGCTAAATCAACTCAATTTCTAAGTTTAGTAATGGATTAAATGAAAAGTAGATAATGAAGACTTTGATGAATCCACTTCTATGAGCCTTTAAATACATATGTACTGCTGGTAGGGATTCATAGCAAGTACATTCTCACCCTACCCACTATCACTTGCCTAATCTTCTATCCCTTTTATGAAATTAAATTACTTTGATTGAAATTAATCAAATATTAACTGAATGTCTATCAGGTGCTACGCACTGTGCTTCATCCTCTGAATACTACAATGAATAAAATATTCTCATGGTTTCTGCCTTCATAGTTTACAGTCTAAATACCTGATAAGTAAATATTCTATTAACAAAATTATGTGCAATGGGAGAGAGAAATGTGAAAATCTAAGACAAATAGCTCTAAATCTATATAGCAATTATTCTGGTTAGTATTATGATGAACAACAAAAACATATTGTATATGAAATGAAAAACATACAGCCATAATGTTTGGAGTACTATCTGTATCCTTGCAAGAATATACTTTCGCATTAAGAAATATGAAGATTTTAAAAATAATGTAATTTAGGGGTGCCTGGGTGGCTCAGTTGGTTAAGCCTCTGACTCTTGATTTTGGCTCAGGTCGTGATCTCAGGGTTGTGAGATAGAGCTCGGAGTCAGGCTCCCTGCTCAGCGTGGAGTCTGCTTGAGATCCTCTCTCTCCCACTCCCTCTGCCCCCTCTCCTGCTCTCTCTCTCTAAAAGAAAGAAATAAATAAAATCTTAAAAAAATAAAATAAAAATAATGTAATTTAAACTTTTGTTTTGGAAATTAAAGATCTTGCCTCTTCATGTGTTGAAACTGCTTTAGAGAGAAGACAGCTTGATTCTCACCTCTGCTACTTACAAACTGTGTGACCTAGAACAAATTCATGGGATTTTCCTGTCTTCATTCCTTTGTGAAATTATACTAATTATTTTTCCTCTTAAACAAGATTGTGGTCAGAATCAAATATGATTCTGTTTTAGGAAATTCTTTGAAAACTACCCTGTGGCTATAGCATAGAGTTTTAAAGATATTCAATAAAGTATGTTTGCAAATTGCTCAGCATATTGTTATAAGCACTTAGTAAGTGATCACTATATACAACTATTATATTAGAGATGAAAATTTAAAAGGTAAAGATTGCATATAGAAGAGTTTAAAAGCATTATGTTTCCAAAGAAACACATTTTAAAATTTGATGTGGATATAATTAGAATGTAATATCAATAGTCTACCTACCAATGTGTGAAGCTAATATTCACATTCCTTCTCCTACTTCAATCCTCTCTCCAGTAATGCTTGGTGAGTCAGTGAAAGGTGAAAAGAAGCACCAAATGGTATTCACTAAATTGAGTATCAGGTTGAAATGTCTTCCATCATATTATTTTTCTGAACATTGGTTTCTCTGATGCCCGTTGGATTTATGCAAGAAACAGATCAGAGATCAGATTGCCTTTATGAATATTAAAGGCAGAATAGAAGGCATTTGATGTGATTGGAATGCTGGGGGTAAATCTTTCTTTTTACAAACTTGGAATCAACATAACGTGAAAATGAATATTTAATAATTTTGGAATCCTTTCCAGGAATTATTTATTAGAAAGGAAAAGCAAAATGTTGAACTTTGAGCACACTATGAGCATGGAGAAGATCTTTTGTTACGCAGCAGAATTTTACTTGGATTCAGCAATAAACAATGTTCATTGTCTATTGAAACATGTCCATCAAAATTTTCTTTTACTATTCTAGGTAAAGGAACCATTCAGGGCAATATCGTTCGATTATTATTATTATCATCATTATTATTGTCATTTGAAAGAGAAAGGGAGTGTGTAAGAGGGTGCAAGCTGGGGAGGGGCAGAGGAAGAAGGAGAGAGAGAATCCCCAGCAGTGTCCAAGCGGAGCACCGAGCCCATCATGGAGCTTGATCTCACGACCCTGAGATCATGACCTGAGCTGAAATCAACAGCTGGATTCTTAACTGACTAAGCCACCCAGGCGCCCCTCATTCCCTCATTATTATCAGCAGTGAAAGTCATCTTTGTCCTTCTTAAATGATACCACTGATATACTTTTCCCCCATCATTTTTAAAAGAAAAATGCTATTATTATTTGTAGCATGAACTAAGAGCTATGAAAATATATATTTTGTTTAATATAAAATATATCCTGGGAAATATCATTTACATAGACCTCAATGACAATGAAAGCCCTGAAGTCGTGCAATGACATGGCTCTGTTATTTTCCGGGAGGCAGTATGGGGTAGTGGTTAAATGCACAGACTGACAGCTAAGTGGCCTGAGTTAAAATCCTGAATTGTCCGGCAAGTTTAACTAGCACTGTGCTCCACTTCCCACCACTATACAATGCCCTGTACCTATCACTTTATTACTAGTTACATGGTATCACATTCATTGTATCTATAATACTTAGCATACATCGATGCTCGACTTTTATCTGTTTGTTATGAGACTAGGAAGATAAACCTTAAAGCATGTTAGCATTTAAAATGCTCTGGAAAAGGAAATAAAACAATATCTTTCTTCTGCTGTATGGTTATTCAAACCATGTTTTTTCCCTTGCTTCAACTTCTCCATTTTGCCATTTACCTTTAGGCAAATTTACTGGACATATAAAACCAGTGAAGAGGAGGTAGAAAGTAAAATCTAAGAATCTCACAGGAGAAATTCCCATAAAATTAAAACCTGTTTCAATTAAGAGTTAAAAGACAAGTGAAGGATTTTTCATGAAGGGGAGCTGCCTCCATTATTAAAAATAAATCACCACAATCAAACTCTAAATATATTAACTAGAAGTATAGAATTTATTTAAATATTTAAGGAAATGAAACAGAGGGCTAAATGAAATCTTACATGGCAAAACTTAAGTGTTTTCTTAAACACTCCTTCTAACAAAGGTTCAAACATGCTGGACTTATCCTCAATAATATTAATAGCATCTAATACTTGCCACTTAACATACTGACTCCTTTATTACCAACAACTCTATGTTCTAGATACCATTATTATCTTCATATTACAAATGAGGAAGCAGAGACACAAAGATGAGTGACCAGGGTTAAATGACTGTGTTGGGATTTGAAGGCAGGCACTCTGGCTACACTGCACTGTCTCTCAGAATCCCTACCTGAACTTCCTAGTCTCGCCACCACCTGCTTTCCTTCCAACCTATCTGCTGCCACCCTGCCTACTCTCTGGCCACTTGTCTACCTTATTAAGACCTCTACCAACTTGACTCTTGTGTTTTCCCTACTCATCACATAAATTCATTTACCTCTTAATTCAGCTTAGCTTCTAGGGTCTATCATAATCACCTCATTTTAAACCTTCTATTCCCTTTCCTCCTTTGTTACCCTCCTCTAACTAAACTACAGTTCAAATTACACCCACTTATCTGCCTATTCTATGCGTATGCTGAACAGCTGAGCATTGCAGAAGGTAAGTTCAAAACTGCTTAATTATTGTTTTGTTTAAATTCATGATCATCGGTAGCTCAGTTGGTTAAGTATCTGCCTTCAGCTCAGGTCGTAATCTCAGGGTCCTGAGATTGAGCCCCACATCAGGCTCCATGCACAGTAGGGAGTCTGCTTCTCCCTCTCCTTCTGTCTTTCCTTCCCTGCTTGTGCTCTCTCTCTCAAATAAATAAAATCTTTGAAAAAATTCACGATCATGAGCTTCAAGTGCACACTGTATTGAGTCACAAAACCCTCCTCCTCCTCCCTCATATGCTCACTTTCCCACTCTCAAAAGGATCATTGCTATTCACCTATGAAGATGTTCACTGTTGCACTGTTTCTAATAGCAAAAGACCGGGAAAGAATCTAAACATCAAGAAGTGTTGGATTAATTGAATAACGTATGTCAGCACAATGCAACACCATTATTAATGATAGAAGAATACTTAGAAGAACAGAAGATACTTAATGGAAAGAGAAAACGGTCTTTGTTACACAAGGAAGGTAGGTTACAAAAACCTTTGCACCATTCAATTATATAAAACACATAGAAAGAAAAATGAAAATTAGTAGTGGTTTTCTCTGGATGGTTGGATTAGAAACAATTCTTTTATTCTTGTTTTTATTATATATATATATGTTTTCTACACTGAGGATGTGGTACCTTGTAGTAAAGTTATCTTTAAGAAGGCGGTGATACTATGTCATTTTCTTCTACTCTCGTCTCCCTAACACATTACTCTTCACTCCTCCTCCCTCTTCATTCATGATCTAAATTTGTATTTCATTGAAAATAGATTAGAACTTCTTCATTTTGTTCTCATTCTACCTACCATCCTACCTGTATTTCTGCATATTTTCTCTGCTAGCTCTTGGGTTCCTGTAAAACTTGAAGACCTTGCTTATCACGTAGGGCAACCTCATGACCGATGCTTTGTATCGTTCACTTTGTCACTTCCGCAAACATTTGCAGTCAAGCAAACTTCCTGTCCACGATTAAGCATTCTCTCTTCTCTCTCCCTTGCATTACCCACTTTCCTCCTTTTCTACAAAAGGATATAACATAGTGGCTCAGGGGTGGGCTCTGGGTAGAATCTGCCTTGATCGAGCATTGCTTCCCTTATTTCTAGCTGTGTAGACCAACTGGAGGAGCTAATAGCTTTGTAGAGCACTTACTGAATTTCTCTTTCAGTTTCACCATCTACAAAATGGGTTAGTAATAGTTTGTACATCCTAGGATGTTAGGATATAATTAAGATGACATTAATTAATGCCTGTAAAATTCTCGGAATAGTGCCCGGGGCAAAGAAAGTAGTTAAGAAATGTTACTTATCTCCTCCACCCTCTCCACATCCTCCTTTCCTTCTCCACCTTATCATTTCTTTACAAATATGTTTTTGAATCTCTTTTTGAGGGGAAAATTCTCTCTCATACTATTTCTCTCTTCTGCTTCATTTTTTCCTTTCTTCATTCACGGGAAAACTTTTTGAAAATTTTTCCCAAAGGTTCTCCACCTCACGTCTTTGATTAGGTCAGTTCACCCTAGTTACCAATCACAGTGGCTCTTCTTCCCAGTATCACCAAGGACACATTGGCAAGCAGCAGTCACCACTCTTTTCCATCTTTACTTTTCAGTAGCCTCTGACTCTGTTTACCACTTCCTCCTTCGGGGAGCATTTTCTTCTCTTGGTTTTAGGAACATTATGTTCTCCTGACTTTCCTACTACCTTACTGCCTTTCATGGCTATTCCTCTGATGTTCTTCATGGCTTTGTCTCTGTGTTAGCATACTCTGGGACCCTATGCCCAAGCTACTTTTCTGTCTGCATACTCTCCTGTCTTAGAAGGCAGAGATAATGTAAATGACAAATTATATTAAAAAAAGATTTGTGCTTATATGACTTGACTTTGCCCACAATATAAAAATATACAAATAAATCTGTACGAAAAGGGCAGTCTTCAAGTTTTAAGAGCAATTGTAGAATGGTTTATTTTATTCATGACCTATTAAAGTGCACAACACTGGCTTTATAAAAGAAGTGGAACACACACCTCAGACCACACAAAATGAATACATACATATACACGAACTCATGCTCCGCCCCTCACAATCCTCATCCCCAGCAAGCACGATGGAACCAGCAAATAATAACCATAGTAGGCAAAAAACAATCTCTCCTATAAAAATGTACCATAATAGAGAGATCCCATCACTTATGTATTTTTCAGAAAGATATTACAAATGAAAGGGATGAAAGATGGATCACTATGGTCATAGGGTTATATTACTCTCTTTTCTCTCTTCCATATTAATTATTTATTTTGTCAAGGTAGTCACATTATTTTACAATTAGTTTTGTACATGTCTAAGTCTTTCAACAACCTAAGACCTTTTTTCCATGCAGAACCTTACAATCATTTACCTTCGTGATTTTCTGCATAATGCTTGCTATATAGTAACATGAACAATATTTCTTGTTTGAAGAAATAAAATAAACTCAGTATTATGTATACATTTTAGTTGCATTCCAAATAGTCCATGGCATTGGTATAGAATGTGAAAAATTTTATTAGAATGAATTTAAATTTCTTGTTCCAATTGTTATTAATTAAATGAATAACTGCTATTTTGGCCTACTCACTGGTCACCTTACTATGATTTTTGCTCTCCTCTTAAGCCTTTACTGACACGTTGGCCATAGTGAACTTCTTGAAAAGCAAATTTTACCATGTCGCTCTCCTGCTTAAGTGCACTGTTGATACCTTGATAGAATCCTATTGTTCTTTGATTATAGTCCAAAAGCCTCAATAGGGCCTAGAAGGTCTATTATGGTAAGATTCCCTTCACATCTCTACAGTTTCATCTCAAAGCCCTCTCTTCACTCCTGACTTGTCTCATTGGCCTTCTTTACATTCATTGTCCTTCATTGTCATGGTCTTGGTTGCCTGCCTAGAAGGTCTATTATGTCTCATTGGCCTTCTTTACATTCATTGTCCTTCATTGGCATGGTCTTGGTTGCCTGCCTAAGGTTTCAAAGCTCTCTTCCCTTAGTCCTTTTGCCTTGTTAACTCCAAGTACAGGTCAAATGCCATTTCCTCAGAGAACCCTCCCTTCACCCCAGACTAAGTAGATACCACTTTTGTATGTCTCCTAACACCTGGTCCTGTTCATAGACTTCATTTCAATTCTATTTGCTGGAGCATTAATTTATTTAACTTCCATCTTCCTTAGTTTTTAACCTCTAACTTAGTTGACTGAATGGATTGTACTGCCCTTTATAAGATGACAAATTCAGGTTAGAGAAAATCTGGTAATATACTAAGCATCCATGGTAACACTGAGGCATTATCTTTATGCATGGATTCTTATGTTCTTCCTTGACTTTGACTCCATCTGATTGAGGGTCATAAGCATAATTAATCTAGGGAAGCAAAAGAGAAAAAAGGTGCTACTTGCTTTATGTATAATTTCAAAATGTCCCCTGGATTGCTAGCATGCCCACTGCAAAATTGCAAAGAACCTACACGAAAACACATTTCTTTAACCATATACCCTCTTTTCCCTCCAAAAAATGGGTCACGAAAAGGGCCAGGGGAAATCTTTGTCTTTCTGGAGAAAGAGATTTTTTTTTTTTTTTTTTGACATGGAAACTATCCCTTTCCTGCTCTCCTCAGGAGTGAGAAAGAATGGCATTTGATTTCTTTCCGCTTCCAAGAAATTAGGGTTCTCTTACCTGTGCTAAATGAGAAAATTCAGGTTCGGCTTCAATCAGAAAATTGTGGGGTCGCAGAGCTGGTGGACACTTTGGATGCTGCTGAAATATAGAGACAATAGTAGAGATTTTAGTTAAATTAAGAGAAGTAGTATCTGGGAATAACCTGGATTTCTGCCACTTAGACTTTGCAAAGACAGTGGATCTCCAGTGACTGGAGAATATATCAGTTTAGGTGGTCAGGGTTATGCCATCTTGAAATATCCCTAGAAGGCTGCTTATTAGAACATGAGGAGCCTAGGAGAAAGAGACAATGAGATGGAGGTGGAGGGATGGATGACACACTGTGGGAAGTGTGGGGCAAGGCTATACCTGGGCGAGAGATTGTACTTCCCTCCCCATCCCACAATGTAGCACCCAAAGAACATCAAGTGCCTCTCATAACAGAGCCAGGCATTTGAACACCAGCAGCACAGAGGAACAATGGTGGTCAGAATATTTTTATTTTTGTTTTTGTTTTTGCAGCATTAAGTTAAGAGGAAGGCCACAAACAAGAACAATGATGTACTGGAGATCGTATTGGTAATCTCCTACATCTCCCATCCCCCCAATAGGAGCAGGGCAGGCTCAAGAGATATGGATAATAGGGGATAAAGAGAAGTTTCCCCTATGCCTGCTCTCAAGGTCTCAGCTTACTGTAGGCATTCACAAAAACGCTGCCTGTGATCCTCTAATGGGGTTTTGACCTGGACACTGGCTGAGCATAGAGACACCTTACTGTGATGGAACATATACCTGAAATGAGACTGCTTTATTCCAAATGAGACTAAAATGATTTTGGATAGCACTGAACACATTTGCAAGTATGTTAATGGGACACTTTAAGTTAACCAATACTCTATCAACACCAGTCAGAGGTGGACATTGCAATGTAGAAAATAAACTACTGGATACCAAATAAGTAAAAAATATTCCAGGTGTGTATACCACAGGGTTGTGTTTGCTCATTACACAAATAATTTCAGTCTTAAGCAAACTAATTTCAAGTCCTGTGGATTTCCTGCAGATGTTCTGAAAGCATTTGGACAAAAATAAGCCAGTGGCTAGAGAGAGAGCTAGGTATACAAAGTCAGGCTGAACTTAACTTTCTCTGTCTGTCTGTCTGTCTGTCTCTCCCTTCTGTGTGTGTGCGTGCGCACGCACATAGGTGCGAAGAGCAGAGAACCAGAGTCAAAACTTGGTAACACAGTGAGTCAAATAAATATTGGGGACACCGGGGTTCCTGTCAGAGCAGACTCTATCCACACCCTTACCCTGCTCCACACACAACAGACATGTTTTCATACAGCTAATTCCAAGGCAGCTTTAAGAATTAATGTGGAATATGCTTCTTTAGGCTTGTGTTCATAGATTCCTATGGGATATAAACATTTTTAATAAAGCAAAATTATACCTTGATCCCATACATAAACATAAAATACATTTTAAAATTTCACTTCAGTGCTTCATTTTCCAGGAATTCAAATCTATGCAAAAGGACTTAATTTCTGAGTAGTTGTTTTCCAATTCCAAATACAGGAAGCAGTAGAACTCACTCCTCCTTTTTCACAAGTAGAGGCACCATCATGATGTTCCTTTTTCCAGACCTCCACAACTGTACAAACGGAAAGACTCCTTCTTACACTTTCTAAGGATTGTTCCTTGCGGGTTCCAGAGCAGTATAATTTTCTTGTTCTAGAATTCTGATTTAGTGGGTTAGAAGACAAACCTGGGAATAGATATCTTTCAAAAAGCCACCCAGGGGGATCAAAAATTAAAATAACTGACCTAGTTAAATATTAGGTAGAACTATATAAAAATTGCCATTTGTAGGTTGAAAAAAAAAAAAAACCTGTCAAGTGTTGACGCTTTCATGTGGTTCAATTATGATGAATACAAGAAAATGCCAGCTCTTGGCTCTCTAATGGGAGGCCAATACTCAGAAATGTCGTTTCAGTAGGTACAGGATGGTAAGTGAACATCTGGATTTTCAGAAGTTTCCTCGGTGTTTGATAAACCCTTCCATGTTTGGGGACCACTGAATGGTGTCACTGTTTTGGCTCCAGGACAATTTCCCCATTATTCACGTGTAATTACTCATTAGTTCATGTGCCTATGAAGAATTTTTAGAAAACAAAATTAAAACAAAAGAAAAGAAAACTTTTCCAGAGAGTTCTATTATCATCTCCTCTTTTCTGTCTAACAAGAAGCTGCATTTCATTATCCCTGCTCCTGTCAACTTATTCAATGGAAAGCAAAGATTTCTTTCTGACATTTTTCTTGGGAGAAAGGTGAAGCAAGTGAAAGCTGTAGCACAGAAAGCTGATATACTCTTCTCTTCTTGCATCAGTGAAAGAAAGGAGAGAACCTGTCTGCCAACCATGAGGAGGAACTCAGAATGAGTACCCACATAGCCACCAGCCTGAGTTCTAACTTAATGGAAGAGTTGTGTTCACGTGATCATGTGCCAGTCTTCTCAGCAAGATTCATATGTGACTTTTTTTGGGGGGCGGGGGACTTGATATGCTTGAAATTGCCATTTTGGGATGTGCAGAAAGAAACACATATTGAATTAATTATTCAACAGGGGAGGAGTGAGAAGATGGAAAGCATATATTATTGCTATGCATTTTAATTAAATGTGTCTGAAAAAAATACACTGAAGAAATAAAAGGAAGTTAATTGTTTTAGGTCTTTTATCACCAAACCATTGACTCACAGTATCTTAAAGGACCTTCTAGGGTAAAGCTGATGATAAATAGTATTTACTAAATGTCTGCTACATCAGCTAATGTTCTAGGGATGTTTAATTTTTCTGATAAACTCTGACAAGTGAGGTGTATTATTCCATTTCTGCAGATGGAGAACCTGAAATTCAGAGGTGTTAAATAACATGTCCAAATTGCATAGTGATAAATGACAGAGCTGAAGTATGAACTGATGAAGTGGTGATTCAGTCGATGCTTGAACACTGTCAACTTAGAACCATATAATTCCTGGTTACCCAGGCAATTAAAAAAGGAACATGATTTGTGTTATATTCTTGATAAGCAAAGTTAGAAACTCAGAATGAATGTTTAGGCTTTTTCTGGTTGCTGCTTCATAGCAAAATTATATCCTCAGTTAATGCTACAAGAGTATGAGAATGTATTAGATAAATTTGACTTTAAAGTTGCCATTTCAGATCACGAGTTTTCTTAAAGGTTACATTTCTGTGGCAGAGATTGCTGGCTGTTCACCAAAACCCATTCTCCTCTTCTTTCAGGACCCACAACCAGTCTACACTTCTAGCTACCCTGGAATTTAAGTATGACTGAGATTCTAGCCAACAGAATGTGAGGAGATAAAGTGTGTTTTCCCAGGCAAAGGCTTTTTAAAAATCCCTCCATGCCCTCTTTCCTCTCTGCCAGTCAATGAGATGATGCTGAAGTCCTAGGGAATGGTTGAGCCACAAGATGAAAGGTGTCCGGATCTCCCAATTCCTGACCAGGGACACTGGCTTTGAAGTCTCTCATGGGGAAGAAATAAACTTCTACTGCATTTGAGCCATTGAACAAACTTGGGAGAATTTGTAGTACAACTTTCACTACCAAAATGTTGGATGATTTGGAATTAAAAAAATAAACATTGCATTTGGATTTGGTGTTCCCTACCTGCTGTAAAACCATGGTGGTTAAAAGGACTTCTCTGAGCCTATTTCTTCTGTGAAACAGAAATAACAGCTTCCACTCCGTGAAATTGTAAAGATTAAATTAAATCATAAATACAACATTGCTTTATAATCACTAAGCAAGTGTGAAACTTGAAGGATATCTTTCTGTCTTTTTTGTAACAGCTTTGATAAGACAATTCATACACCATAAAGTTCATATATTTTAACTGTACAATTCAATGAATTTTAATATATGTAAAGAGTTTTACAAACATTGCCATATTCTAGTTCTGGAATCTTTTCATCACCCCACAAAGAGATCTCGTACTCATATACACTCATTCCCCATTCCCACTCACAATCCTAGACAAATAATAATCTACTTTCTCTCTCTCTCTACATATATATATATATTTGCCTTTTTCTGGATATTTTATATAAATGGAATCATACAATTTGTATTCTTTGGTGTCTGACTTCTTTCACTAAGCATAATGTTTTTGAGGTCCATCCATGTTGTTGCCTGCACAAATACTTTGTTCCTTTTTATTACCGAATAGTATTCTATTCTACAGATATCCAAATACTATTTATCCAGTTGGTGAACACTTGGGTTGTTTCTAAGTTTTAGCTATTTTAAATAATGTTGCTGCAAATATTCCCATACACTTATTTCTGTTGACCTACACTTTGCTGGGTCATATAGTAACTCTATATTTAACATTTTAGGAAGCTACTATATTGTTTTCCAAAGTGGCTGCACCCTTTACTTTCTCACAGCAACGTATGAGACTTCCAATTTTTCCATATTCTTACCAACTTTTGTTACCTGACTTTTTGATTATAGCTATCCTAGGTGGAAAATGATATCTTATTGTGGGTTTTTTTTTTTTTAAGATTTTATTTATTTATTTAAGAGAGAGAGACAGCATGAGCAGGGGGAGGGGGCCAGGGAGAGGGACTAGCAGACTCCCCGCTGAGTGGGGATATAAGGCTCCACCGCAGGACTCTGAGATCAAGACCTGACCCAAGTCAGACCGTTAACCGACTGAGCTACGTAGGTGCCCTTTATGGTGGTTTTGATTTACATTTTCTGGTTAATGATGGAGCATATTTTCAAGTGCTTATTGGCCATTTGTGTATCTTCTTTGGAGAGATATCTATTCAAAGATTTTGTCCATTTTTTTTTTTTTTTTTTTTTTTTTTTTTTTTTTAAATATTTTTTATTTATTTATTCGACAGAGATAGAGACAGCCAGCGAGAGAGGGAATACAAGCAGGGGGCGTGGGAGAGGAAGAAACAGGCTCATAGCCGAGGAGCCTGATGTGGGGCTCGATCCCACAACACCGGGATCACGCCCTGAGCCGAAGGCAGACGCTCAACCGCTGTGCCACCCAGGCGCCCCAGATTTTGTCCATTTTTAAATTGGGTTATTTGCCTTGTCCAAATTCATCTTTTTACATGTGGATAGCAAATTATTCCAGAACTAGCTTCTGAAAAGGCTACTTCTTTCCTGTTTAATTTTCTTCATAACTTTGTTGAAAAATAATTGACCACAATGTGAGGGCTTACTTCTGGGCTTTCAGTTCTATTCCACTGATCTCTAGGTCTATCCTTATGCCAGAACACACTGTCTTAATTATTGTAGCTTTACAATAAGCTTCCAAATTTAGAATTACGAGTCCTTCCAATTTGATCCCCTTCTAAAATATTGTTTGGTCTACTCATTTCCAACTGAATTTTAGGTTTAGCTGTTCAATTTCTGTTAAAAAGTCAGCTGGGGTTTTAATAATTGCGTTTAACCTATAGACCAATTTAGTGAGTATTGCCACCTTAAAAAAATCAATATTTCAATTCACAAAGGATATCTTTCCATTTATTTAGCTCCTCTTTAATTGGGTTTGATGTTTTATAATTTTCAATGAGCATGACTTGCACTTCTTTTATTCAATTTTTCCTAAGTGTTTTGCTCTTCTGGATGCTATTGTAAATGTAATTGTTATCCTAATTTATTTTTGGATTCTCACTGCTGGTGAATGTCCTTTTCTTTTGATCTACGTTGTCATGTTTCAGATGCTCCATCCTGGTTTTACTATTTCTCCCTCTCTTTCTCTCAAAGTGAACTCTATTCATGGCATTTGCTAGCACAGTAGGTGTGAAGCCTTTTTCCCGACAGCTTGAACACTTGGTTACGACCACATCCCTACTTCAGCAGAGCAGAAGGCAAATTATTTGCCCAACATAAAAAAGACAGTAGCTATATGTGAAATAATTATTTTTAAGTGATGCTAACAACTCCTAATCCAGCTTATACTGGCAAACATACATGCTAAAAAGGGACTTGACACATGGCTAAGGGACCAGAGACATTTAAATTCCGTAGCTTTTAATTAATACACATGGGTTTGAAAAAAGTAAAAATTAGTTAGAGGAAGGGGGGAAGTGCCCTGTTCTGGATGCTTCTAAAAAGAGCACATTCTTGGTGCTGGGGCGGTAGGATGATGATGGGAATGTTATTTGGGCAAACTTCCTCCTCTTGTTTCCTTCCTATGAATGGACCTGAAGTGTTGCAACTCCCGGTTTCTCCTCCCCTCTTTCCTTATTCTACCTACGGGGAAGAGCAAATGACTTGTCATAAAGTTAAATCCGGGAAGAGTAATTGGGCCCACTTTCTTCAGCTGCACTCTCTTCTTCCTCTTGAAGGCACTTTGGCTACAGAGAGCACAGATCCTCCCTCAGGCCCTAAGTGCGTTCTGGGACCGCCTCACCTGGAAGCTGCTGTGGGGTGGGGCCAAGGGGAATGCAAAGCAGCTGAATTCTACAGTTCAAGCCAAAAGCCAGTAAGAAAGGTAGTATTTTGCCCTGTATATTTACTCTTTGTTTCATTTCGAATCCTTTTAATAAACTATGGATAAGAAATTCTGTTTTTTGGCAGTCCCCTCAAAAATTCCAATGATAATAACAATAATGATAATAATAGCCGGTAATATTTTTCATATACTTCTTATATGTTTAAAATGTATGGATTAATGAAATTTTTGTGAGTTTATATTTCATAAGGATTGCTATGATCCGCTGTACACATGGGGAAAATTTTTTGAAGCACTGAGAGGTTAAGCAACTTGTTCATGGTACCAGAACTAGTAAAGGCCAGAGCCAGGATATAAACCCAAGCAGTTTAGCTCAGCACCTGTACCCTTAACCACTGCTTATACTCCTAAATGTGCAATTCTCAAGTTTGTCAATAGGGAAACTGAAACACAGAGAAGTTAAGTAATTTGCTCAGGTTTACAAAGGAAAGAAATGCTAGAGCTAATAATGAAACTAACAGCTCCCACTCCACCTCTGAGTTCTGGTACGCTTAGATCTTGAGGTTCTTAGTCCCAGAATAGGCAGTGGGGGAGGCGAACTCCCTGAGGCTCTTAAAATGGTGATGCAGAGAAAGAAATGAAGGTTCACAGATATTCTGTGTAGGTTTACCCAGAGGAAGGTTACTGAGTGAGGATTCTCACCCAAGGCTCTGAGGCACTGATCTTATTTCTGTGGGCTCAACACTGCGTACTTTCACATTCTGTAAGTGTATCCTCTGTGATGAAAGGTCAGTTTAAATAAGGTTTTGTTTTGGCATTTGTGGGTAACAAAGAGGAGATAGCATTTGGAAATGATTTATTTTTAGGTTTATGTTTGGACTCTATGTTTCTGACCTTGAGACAGAATGACCAGACAACTGCCTGGTTGCACCAGAGTATTTAAGGATGCTTCAAGGTAAGAGGTGCACCGGGGTCATTGGCAGACGTGTACGTCCAAGCGCAAGGAGGTTCAGAAAGACAATGCTTGCTGATGGGCCCTGCTTATTATTGAAAAGTAGCCAGGTTCTCTTATACTTTTACTATCTGCGTCTCTTGGCAGAGCCAAAGAAACATTTTCTGCTTTGGAAATCATCCAGAAATTGAAATGTCAAAGCAAAAAGATGAGAAGGAAGGCATTATTCAGAGTGCATTTTCTCCTTTTAAAATGCGTATGTGTTGGGTATGTGAAAATAC
The DNA here is from genome assembly GCF_024610735.1 of Ursus americanus. Classification (NCBI taxonomy): domain Eukaryota; kingdom Metazoa; phylum Chordata; class Mammalia; order Carnivora; family Ursidae; genus Ursus; species Ursus americanus. The sequence continues at coordinate 31,160,768 of NC_142151.1, read as the reverse complement.
AGGATGGCAAAAGTACAATTCTAAACAAAGAGCGATGCTAACAAAATTCTATGGAATGGTTGCTGTCGAATTTGATCAAGGATCTATGACTATTTTTGAGGAAGTAAATGTTATTTTTGTTTCCAAACTTTTATCTGTTGTTTGACAGATGCTGTGAAATATTCCTTTTATACGTAGAAAATGTTTAAGAAGATTCTATATCATCCATTTCTTTCAGTCATGACATTTTGTGGCTTTTCCTTTTTCTTCCTCTCTAGCGATAAGTTTTTGACTAGCATACCCTCTCCCAAATCATTCTGAAGAATACAGCTAAGTCAAAGAAACATTTCATTTTTGGAAAAAACTGACTTGGCGCTCGGATCAGCAGGGCTACTCAAGTTTCATGAAGATAATGAAAGAACAGTATTTTTCCTGAAATTAGATTTTAGAAATACCTTTTCTGATGTTGCTGGGTCCTTCATCATGCCTGTGGTTATGCAATCCTTAGTTCCAAGTAATTCAATGTGCTTTGCAAACATTTCATTACTCCTCCCAGGGTTTTGATATTGAATTATAAATGGTGTGCCTTGGAAAAATTTTAAGTTATAAGAATAGTTGTTTCTTTCTACAGATCCACTACATTATATTGCATTTTCATTTTCTTGTTTAGAAGGAGAGTCATTCACAGTCCCAATGTAGTTTCAACCTCTGTGCTCAATCGACCATCAAACAATCCCCTAGCATGGAAATGAGATAGTGTCACCCAGATGTACACTCCTCCATATTAAGTCACTTTATGGTCGGCTGTTCTCTTCTTTAAATTATGGGATCCTTGTGGGAAAAGATGATATTTTGTGTGTCCTATTTTGGGTGTGTGGGGGGCAGGGGAGGGAATCACATGGTAGATTAGAAGGGGCTGCACATAGTAGGTGTAAACTTCTGTTTTATAAATTTTAAATTTAATTTTGTAGATTAAACTTTACTTTAGCAGCAATTGGCCAAATCTAGAACAAAAGTAAGCTTGTGTTAAGTAATAGTACTTATTGTAGTAATATGTGATGATTGTATGTAGTATTTTACTAAGTATGATATGAATGTAAGAATATGTAACAAGGCACAGCAGATAAATTGTTCCCTCCCCAAAATTTTTAATATATTTGGAAGAACAAACTCTGAATACAAAGTGACACAGAAATAATTGATAAAATTGTGAACTAACAAATGAAAAGTTTAGATCCAATTACACGTGTGTTTTAACATGTGGAAAATATTTTACACACACACACACACACACACACACACACACACACACACACACACACACGAGAGCCTAAATGACGTAGAAGTAGTTCAGAAGACTTCTCTTTAAAGATCTTCTGATTGGTGGGACTGATTTTCACTTATTTAACTTGTGAGCATCTCCCCTGTTTTAGCTTTGTCCTAAATGCTAGGTAAAAAATATTAAAGAAAACAAATTCCCTCCCCTGAATTGTGATGTGTTGCTGAAGATAGACATGCAAACAAGAAATTATGATATGTTATTATGAGTGCTGCTTTGAGAATAAAAAGGAAGGTCACTTAGGCCAGCATGCTCAGCTGGCACTATGGAAAAATCCTTTGGTCGGTGGTGGTTCAAACTGGTTTGTGGAGCTTTTGAGGAGAAGGGGAGTTGAAGGTAAAGAAACAGAACCCTCTTAGTAATAATATCAACCTAAGGCAAAACTTCCCTGATGACCTGCAGATCTATGAGAGTAAATGATTGTTAAGTAACTGAGTTTTGTTCTTTTTTTAAAAAAGATTTTATTTACTTATTAGAGTGAGTGAGAGAGAGAGAGAGAGCACAAGCAGGGGGAGGAGCAGAGGGAGACGGAGGACCCAGGGGCCCCGACTTCTTGTTGTCACTTTATGGAGTCAGGATTATTATTAAGGTATAATATTGTTGTGATAAGTAAATTCACCCTTTTGAAGTGTAGTGTTTATGGATTTTGAAAATGTACACAGTCACATATTCACCATTACAATCAACATATAGAATATTTCTATCACCACAAAAAGCTCTCTCATGCTTAGACTATCACTTCCCTTCACTCTCAGTCTCTGACAGCCATTGATTGGATTTCTATCCCTTGTGGTTTTGACTTTTCCAAACTGTCACTGCCATGAAAATGGAAGTATGTAGTATGAGGATTTTTTTTTTTTTTTTTGGTTTGGCTTTTCTACATTTAGTACAATGCATTGGAGATTCATCTATATTGTTGCATTTGTTGGTGGTGTGTTCTTCTGGATTTCGGAGCAGGATTCTGTTGTATGCATTTATGAGTTTGTTTTTCCACTGTTGATAGACACTTGAATTATTTCCATTTTTGGAATGTTAAGAATAAAATCAGTTAGAAATATTTACATGCATGTTCTTGGGAAGACATACAATTTTATTTCTTTTGAGTAATATCTATGAGCAGAATTACTGAGTTTTTGTTAAGTGTATGTTTAACTTTGTAAGAAAACTCCTAAACTGTTTTCCATAGTGATAGTATCATTTTACATTCTACCACAAATGTATGAAAGTTCCAGTTACTCTACACCTTCAGCAAGTTTTGGTACTTTCAGGTTTGGGTTTTTTGGGTTTTTTTGGTTTTGGGGTTTTTTTGGTTGTTCTTGTTTTGGTTTATTTAGCCATTGTTATAGGTGTGAAGAAGTACATCACTGTGGTTTTAGTTTGGATTTCTCTAATTAGTGATGTTGAGCTTCTTTTCATGTATTTATTTGCCATTTATAAAGTTTTAATCTTCTTTGGTGAAAGATTTCTTAAAGTCTTTTGCCTATTTTTTAATTGGGTTGTTTGTTTCCTTCTTGTTTTGTGAGTTCTTTATATATCCCGAATACCGGTCCTTGAACAGATACATGTTTTACAAATATGGGCCAAAAGAAAAAAATAGGATGTCACTTTGGGGGGAAAAACAATAATATGATTGGTGACTGGCAATTTATACCTCAGAATACACCAACATGTGGCTGTCTTCTTGGAGCCACCTGCAAGCATGATGGAAGGGTCCATATTTCATCCTCTTCCTTACCTTTATTCCATTTTAAAAATGTTAGCAGTGCAGAGCAGCATGACACACTTAACTGTGGCTGATCACAAGGTTCAGTTTTTATGCATGTTAAATGACACTTAGTAACCGCTCTTTTGTCAGCTGTTGCTTCAAAGAGATGGCTTTCTCCAACATCATTTTTTTCCTGTTGCTTAGCAACGCTGCTTATTTCACTAGCAAGGTACCTATGATGGATATTGACCTGAACAGAAACACATCCTCAAACAATAGAAGACACAAAGGGGGAGACTTTGTTCTGGTTTCCTCGTTTTGTTTCAGGGCTAGCGCATGGCCCTTACTGTTAATGATATTAACATTCAAGTTAACCATTTTGTTTCACTTTTGATAACATGTTTTGTTTGTATTGATGCTTATTACTTTGCTCCAGCAGCTATATGCCAGCATCTAAATTTCTTACGAAGAACCTCTCTTTGGCTTTCGTCAAGCTGATTTTCAAACAGGAAAATAACCTATTATTTAAAGTAAATTGAAATAGTTTGGCTTTACTTGAAAACTCTTCTCATTGTAATCAAAATATTAGGAAAGTGTCATAAAATTGTGTGTGTACACTTGAAAAATTGAACGTACTAACTTGAAATGATATGACATATTCAATAACATTTTGGAATGTGGTGCTATGCACTGCTGGCTACGTACTCTGCAGTCATTCCTCCCATCCTCAGGATTTCTTTCTTGCTGACTTACCTCCCATTAGAGTAGCTAAAAATATTGAATAGTCACCTTGCTAGCTTCCACTGCAGTAGGACGTCGGAATGTGATTCATCCTGGCCACTGGGATCTGAGGGAGAAGTATGACTCCATCTCTGAGTTATAATTTCTACCTCAAAGTAAATACAGGAAGAAAACTTCCTCTACCCTTGGACATTGTTATTCCATGCCCTTCCAGAAAATATGGCAACCATCTTGCAGCTATAAAGTGATAAGCCTAAAGATTATCAATGAAAAAAAAAGTGTAAGTGACTCAAACAGAGTTCAGACACTTTATTCATCTGGTAAGCATGAGGGAGCATCTGAAGAGTGGCTGACTCCCCAAGTCAAAGTGAGATTTCAGTTTTATGGACTGAGAAGAGGCATGGGTCCTGGTGGTTTGGGTCAGGTAGCAGTTCTCGCTGGATTAATTGGAGACAACAACTTCTTCTCCTTCTCCTCCTTTAATGCCTTTTGCTTGGGATCTTTGGTGAAATCCAAGAAGACTGCTTTTGAGATCTGTTTTTACAAGCCTTGTGGCTTCTCTATTAGTTAACCTTCAAGAGAGAGAGGTAAGGAACTAACTAACTAACTAACTAACTAAATACATGAATAAAGAGTGAAAGAAAGAGGGGGAAAAGAGCTAGGAGACAAAAGAGGTGAGGGAAACTGAGTTTGCTCTATTGCGTCTTCTACTTTAATCCTACAAGATCAAGCCAATATATCAAAGATGGTGAAGCAGAACAATGAGTCCTGGTAACATTGCATAATAACTGAACCAACATTGGATCCAGAAAGAGCCTTAAAAGGATGCATTCAATTAGCCTCATTGAGGATAATCTCCCTATCTGGAAATTAACTGATTTGGGATGCTAATTACATCTACAAAATCCCTTCACAGAGCAACTAGATTCCTGTTTGATTGAGTAAATGAGAGATGAGTGTATGTCAGGGGCTAGGAATCTTGAGGGTGATCTTATATTTCTGCCTACCATATAAAGCATTTAAATCTTAGAAGAAATTTTAGTTTACTATATAGCAACCTAGATTGGTTGGAACACCTAGCAACCTAGGTGTTCAGGATATATTTTTACTGTAAATATTTATTATCAAAGTTTTCAAGCCTACAGCAAAGTTATAAAATTTTGCTAAACAGTCACATACTCACTACTTAGACCTACAATTAACGATTGTTATATCAACATCTATCACTTATATAAATGATAAAACATTTGTTTTGTCAATTTCTGTCTATCCAACCCTTTATTCATCTATTGATTCATTTTATATTTTCAGTGCATTTCAAAGGAACTTGAAGGCATCAACATATCCCCTAAATAGTTCAGCATGTAAATTGTTAATTAGAATTCAATATTTGCTCAGGTTTTCTTTTGATGTATAAAATGTGCATACGGCGAAATACACAAACCTTAATTGTACCATTTACTAAGGATTTTTTTTCTAATTCGCCTCTCCCAACTTTATCATTTATATATAAAATTTAGACAGCCTAAGTGTATAGTTTGAGGAGTTTTGACAAATATATAACTCATGTAAGCCTCACCACAACCAAGATATAGAACATTCCATCATCCCAAAAGGTTCCTCTTGTTCCTTTGCAGTTAATCCTTTCCCCTCACCCTGGACACAGGCAATCACTCAAAAAATGTTTTAACCAAAATAACCAATGAAGAGTTAAATAGCAAAGAAAATAAAAGTCCATAAACAAACAATAGATTTAAAAAATATTAACATCAAAGATAAAAAAAAAAAAGCAGGCCAGCCAAACAGACGAGAAAATGGGCAGATATGAAATTTACAAGAAACATCTAATTATGGGGCGCCTGGGTAGCACAGTGGTTAAGCATCTGCCTTTGGCTCAGGGAGTGATCCCGGCGTTCTGGGTTCGAGCCCCACATCAGGCTCCTCCACTGAGAGCCCGGTTCTTCCTCTCCCACTCCCCCTGCTTGTGTTCCCTCTCTCACTGGCTGTCTCTCTCTGTCAAATAAATAAATAAAATCTTAAAAAAAAAAAAAAAGAAACATCTAATTAAATGGACAAAAGATACTCAGTCTTCTTAGTAGTCAGGAAAATGCAAGTCCAAACAAAAATAAAATGTTACTTTTTTACCTATTACAATGTTAGGGCATAAAATCAGTTGTATTTCTAATGTTGAGAAGGTGGGGAAATGGTACAATGTAAATCATTATAGATCTTTGATAAAATAACCAATCTGATGATAGCCATTTAGATTAAATCTACTGGCTAAGATGGCCTAATATTTCCGTCAGCTTGACTGAACTTCAGAGAGGTTTCTTCCTGTCTCCTGACCTCCTTTTCACTGTGGCCCTTGTAGAATCCAGATGGCCTAATAACTGATATCCCTATTCTCTTAGAGCATTTACTTTAGAAAACTTGTAACTGTAAATCTTTCTCTGTCCCTTTGAGGTGTAAATCTTTTCAAAAATCTTTGGTCAGTTTTATATACCAAGACTCTCTCTCTCAAGGACCCGGGAGCCATCCTTTTGAAATGTATTCATCTAGGAAAATAGTGCCCCATCCCCTAATCTCTGTGTGATGGTAGGAGCCTAATTTCAGTGAGTGGCTTGCTTCAAGTTGTAAAGTTATCTCCTGTCATGAAGATATGAGGACTGTATACTTTTCCTTTGGGTAAAGCTAATGAGCAAACACAGATGGCCAGTGATTCACGTAGTCCCATCCCAGCTCTTGAATACTCCTTTTATTTCAGCAGAATTGAGCTGACTTAGTTGTGTTCTCTCTCCCCTATTGCAATAGCCTTGAATAAAGTCTCCACTGTCTGATTAATTTTGTCCAGTGCAGTTTTTGCTTTAACACCACGCACACCCTTCAGTCTGGCAATCCCACTGCTAGGAATCTGTCCCTTAAAAACAAAAGCATGGAATTTACTTAACACTGGTTACCTTGGAATGAATGGAAGAATATGATAGAAAATAAAGGAAAAGCTATTTATAGAATCATGTCTCTACTGAAAGAGCATATACAATATGGTCCTCTTTATATAAACTTGTATATATGGATATACATGCATAAAGAGATGCTGAAAAGAATGTTAAAAAATAAATTAAATGAACATTAAGAATAAACAAAATTATGAAATATACCTTGACACCCTCCCATGGGTTTAAATATTATTCCCTGCTTCTGTTTTTAAAGTGTTGTTTACTATAATTTATCATAGGGATTTTTACATTGAATAATATTAATTTACTTATGTGTTTATTTCCATTGCTACCCTTCCAAGCAGAGAGTCTGTCATTGACTTAACAATTTCATGCACTTAACATGATACATACAATCTGTTAAATGGTCAAAACATGATTGGATTTGAATGACGTCAATATCAAAATAATTTTAGGAAGACATATGAGGACATGAGCAGAGTAAGGAGATAAAATGAAACTCTAGAAATTGATGGAATTAGAGATTTTTTTCAACATATTAAAGTTGCCTGTACTGTAAGGCATAATAATACATTTTAGTCAGTTTAATAAACTTCAAATTTGGATGTGTGTGCCCTACTGTTTATTGTCCTAGAGATCCAGCTGAATAAATTCAGGCCCCCACTCTTGGGGAGTTAATGGGTATGCAACCATTGATGAAGTAGTATACAGCCTAATAAGGGCAACATTAGAAGTAGCAATTGGGATATTACAAGGTTAAAATGAAGTGTCTCATATCAAAACACTCTACAAGATTTACAGAATTCCATGTGTTTCAGGCTTTTCACAGTATTACAATTTGTATATATTTCTAATCTCCTCTATTAAAATATAAACTGGACTAGCCAGTCACAGTGTCTTAGTTCTGTTTCCTCTTCAGTGACTTGCAGTTTCTTCCTGCAGTAGGCATTCCAAAATTCTGTTAACTGAAGGCGCAGATGAATGCATAAATGAATTAATGAATGCTTGTCATTCATTCAGCCGTGGCTTTCAAACACTAATGTATATCAGGTAAGCCTGCAGAGATTTTGATTTAGTTGATGCTAGTAGTAAGGGCCCGGAAATCTATGTTTAGCACTTAAGTTAATTCTGATGTATCTGGTGTGCAGACCACCCATGGAGAAATTCTAGCAAAGACTCTAAGGTTTTGGTCCACTTTAGTATCTTGTCTGATTTTGAAAAGCAAAGATATGCAGTACTTATCACTGAGCTCTTCCACTCTTTTTTTTTTTTTCCAGTTGGGGCACATCTACAATATATGGTGGTAAGCTCTATAAATCATGTGTATTCTGAGCATTAGAAAATAATTGATCCAATAGCCTTCTAGATTATCAAAGACCTCAAAGGCTCAAACCATATTATAACAAAGGTTCTGGCACCACAGGTAAAAATTATTTTATGTTTTACTGAGAGGAATGTAGGTTTTGATGGTTGTGTTAGCGTTACTACCTTTTCTGGACTGCAGCTTTTCTGGTCTTGTTAAATAAAAGTTATCTAACTTGGTTTTCCATATCACCATTTAAAATGGTGATCTGAGCTTCTATACCAGCTTCACACTGGGAGCCTTTGAAGAAACAACCTAATTTGAACTTTACTTTTTTTTTCTCAAGTGTTTATTTAAACTTCAGATAGTTAACATATGGTGTAATATTAGTTTCAGGTGTAGAATTCAGCGATTCAACACTTCCATCCAACACTAGGTGCTCATCCCAACAAGTGCCCTCCTTAATCCCCATTACGCATTTAACCCATCCACTCACTCACCTCCCCTCCAGCAACCCTCACTTTGTTATCTATAGTTAAGAGTCTGTTTCTTAGTTTGCATTTCTTTTTCCGCACTATGTTTGGTCTCTTAAATTATACGTATAAGTGAAATCATATCATATTTGTCTTTCTCTAACTCATTTTGCTCAGCATTATACTCTCTAGATCAATCCACATCATTGTAAATGACACGATCTCATTCTTTTTTATGGCTGAAAAATATTCCATGTTCTTACCCATTCATCAATCAATGGACATTTGGGCTCTTTCCATAATTTGGCTATTGTTGCTAATGCTGCTATCAACATTGGGGTGCATGTATCCCTTTGAATTAGTATTTTGTATCCCTTGGGTGAATACCTACCAGTACAATTGCCAGCTTGTAGGGTAGTTCTATTTTTAACTTTTTGAGGAACCTCTATACTATTTTCCAGCGTGGCTGCACCAGTTTGCGTTCCCACCAACAATGTAAGAGGGTTCCCCTTTCTCCGCATCCTCGCCAATATCTAATTTTTCCTGTGTTGTTAATTTTAGCCATTCTGACAGGTATGAGGTGATATTTCATTGTAGCTTTGATTTGCATTTCCCTAATGAGAGTGATGTTGAGCATTTTTCATGTGCTTGTTGCATCTATATGTCTTCTTTGGAAAAATTCTATTCATGTCTTTTGCCCATTTCTAACTGGATTGTTTTTGGGGTATTAACTTTGATAAGTTCTTTGTAGATCTTGGATACTAACCCTTTATCAGATATATCATTTGCAAATATCTTCTCCCATTCTGTAGGCTGCCTTTTAGTTTTCATTGATTGTTTCCTTCACTGTGAAGAAATTTTTTATTTTGATGAAATCCCAATAATTTATCTTTGCTTTTGTTTCCCTTGACTCAGGAGATATATCTAGTAAGATATATTGCTACAGCCAATGTCCAAGAAGTTACTGCCTGCATTCTCCTCTAGGATTTTTATGGTTTCAGGTCTCACATTTAGGTCGTTAGTCCATTTTGAATTTATTTTTGTGTGTGGTGTAAAAAAGTGGCCCAGTTTCATTCTTCTGCATGTTGGTGTCCAATTTTCCCAGCACTATTTATTGAAGAGACTGTCTTTTTCCAATTGGATATCTTTCCTGCTTTGTCAAAGATTAGTTGACCATGTAGTTTTGGGTTTATTTCTAGGTTTTCTATTCTGTTCCATTGATCTATGTGCCTATTTTTGTGCCAGTACCATACTGTCTTGATAACCACAGCTTTGTAATATAATTTGAAGTTTGAAGTCTATAATTGTGATGCTTCCACCTTCGCTTTTCTTTTTCAAGGTTGCTTTGGCTATTCAAAGTCATTTATGGTTCCATACAAAGTTTAGGATTGTTTGTTCTAGCTTTGTAAAAAATGCTGGTGGCATTTTGATAGAGATTGCATTAAATGTGTAGATTGCTTCAGGTAATAGACATTTTAACAATATTTCTTCTTCTTTTTTTTTTTTTTTTTAAGATTTTATTTATTTATGTGACAGAGAGACAGCCAGTGAGAGAGGGAACACAGCAGGGGGAGTGGGAGAGGAAGAAGCAGGCTCCCAGCGGAGGAGCCTGATGTGGGACTCGATCCCGGTACGCCAGGATCACGCCCTGAGCCGAAGGCAGACGCTTTAACGACTGCGCTACCCAGGCACCCCTCAATATTTCTTCTTCTAATCCATGAGCATGGAGTGTTTTTCCATTTCTTTGTGTCATCTTTAATTTCTTTTATCAGTGTTTTATAGTTTTCAGAGTATAGATCTTTTACATTTTTGGTTAGGTTTATTCCTAGTATCTTATTGTTTCTGGTGTAATTGTAAATGGGATCAGTTCTTTAATCTCTCTTTCTGCTGTTTCATTATTGATGTATAGAAATGCAACAGATTTCTGTACATTAATTTTCATCCTGAGACTTTGCTAAATTCGTGTTATCAGTTCTAGCAATTTTTTTTGGTGGTGTCTTTTGGATTTTCTATATAGAGTATCACATTATCTGCAAATACTGAAAGTTTGACTTCTTCTTTGCCAATTTGGATACCTTTTATTTCTTTGTGTTGTCTGACTGCTGTGGCTAGGACTTCCAGTACTATGCTAAATAACAATGGTAAAAGTGGACATCCTTATCTTGTCCCTGACCACAGAGGAAAAGCTCTCAGCTTTTCCCCATTGAGGATGTTATCAGCCGTGAGTTTTTCATATATGGTCTTTATTGTGTTGAGGTATGTTCCCTCTAACAGTACTTTTTTGAGGGTTTGTTTTTTTTTATCATAAATGGATGTCGTACTTTGTCAAATGCTTTTTCTGCATCTGTTGAAAGGATCATATGATTCTTATCCTTTATTTTTATTAATGTGGTGTATTGTGTTGATTAATTTGCAAATATTGAACCACCCCTGCAGCTCAGGAATAAATCCCACTTGATCATGGTGAATAATTCATTTAATGTACTTTCGGATTCGATTTGCTAGTATCTTGTTGAGATTTTCGCATCCACGTTCATCAGGGATATTAGCCTGCAGTTCTTTTTAGTGTAGTCTTCGTCTGGTTCTGGGGTTAGGGTAATCCTGGCCTCATAGAATGAATTTGGAAGTTCTCTTTCCCTTTCTATTTTTTTGAGTAGTTTGAGAAGAATAGGTATTAACTATTCTTCAAATGTTTGGCATATTCACCTGTGAAGCCATCTGGCCCCAGACATTTGTTTGTTGGGATATTTGATTACTGATTCAATTTCTTTGCTGGTTATCAGTCTGTTCAAGTTTTCTATTTTTTCTTGTTTCAGTTTTGGTAGTTTATGTTTCCAGGAATTTATCCATTTCTTCCAGGTTATCCCATTTGTTGGCATACAGTTTTTCATAATATTTTCTTATAATTGTTTGTATTTCAGTGGTATTGGTTGTTATTTCTCCTCTCTCATTTGTGATTTTATTTATTTGGGTCCTTTCTTTTTTCTTTTCTTTTTTTCTAAGATTTTATTTTTAAGTAATCTCTGCACTCAACATGGGGCTGGAACTCACAACCCTGAGATCAAGAATCGCATGCTCCAACAGCTGAGCCAAACAGTCACCTCTTTTCTTTCTGATAAGTCTGGCTAGGGGTTTATCAATTTTTACTAATTTTTTTTTAAAAGAAAGCTCCTGGCTTCATTGATCTGTTCTATTTTTTTTTCTGTATCATTTATTACTACCCTAATCTTTGTATTTTCCTTTTTCTGCTGGCTTTAGGCTTTATTTGTTGTTCTTTTTCTTCTTCTTTTTTTAATAATTTTTTATTATGTTATGTTAGTCACCATACAGTACATCCCTAGTTTTTGATGTAAAGTTCCATGATTTATTACTTGCATATAACACCCAGTGCACCATGCAATATGTGCCCTCCTTATTTTTTTTTTTTTTTAAGATTTTATTTATTCATTTGACAGAGAGTGAGAGACAGCCAGCAAGAGAGGGAACACTAGCAGGGGGAGTGGGAGAGGAAGAAGCAGGCTCCCAGTGGGGCAGGGAGCCCAATGTGGGGCTCGATCCCAGAACTCTGGGATCACACCCCGAGCCGAAGGCAGACGCTTAACGACTGAGCCACCCAGGCGCCCCAATATGTGCCCTCCTTAATACCCATCACCGGCCTATCCCAGTCCTCCACTCCTCTCCCCTCTGAAGCCCTCCGTTTGTTTCACAGAATCCATAGTCTCTCATGGTTCATTCCCCCTTCTGTTCTTCTTTTTCTAATTCCTTCAGTTGTAAGTTTAGGTTGCTTACTTGCCATTTTTCTTGCTTCTTGAGGTAGTCCTGTATTGTTACATACTTTCCTATTACTACCACTTTTGTTGCATCCCAAAGGTTTTGGATGACTATGTTTTCATTTTCCTTTGTTCCCATGTATTTTTTAATTTCTTCTTTGATTTCCTGGTTGACTGATTCATTGTTTAGCAGCATATTGTGTAATCTCCATGTATTTTTGGTCTTTCCCAATTTTTTCTTGTGGTTGACTTCAAGTTTCATAGCATTGTGGTCAGAAAAGTTGCATGGTATGATTTCAATCTTTTTGTACTTGCTGAGGCCTAATTTGTGACCAATTATGTGATCTATTCTGAAGAATGTCCCATGTGCACTTGAAAAGAATGTGTATTCTGACGCTTTAGGATGGAATGTTCTGAATATATCTGTTAAGTCCATCTGACCCATGAGTACCTTTATGTTTGTTATGAATTGTTTTATATATTTGGGTGTTCCCAAGTTGGGGGCATAAATATTCACAACTGTTAGATTTTCTTGTTGGGTAGCCCTCTTTATTATGATATAGTGCCCTTCCTCATCTCTTGTTACAATCTTTGGTTTAAAATCTAGTTTGTTTGATATAAGTTTTGCTACTCTGGCTTTCTTTCGACACCCATTTATGTGATAAATGTTTCTCTATCCCCTCACTTTCAATCTACAGGTGTCTTTAGGTCTGAAATGAGTCTCTTATAGGTTGAACTTTACTTTTTATATCTTCCTGGAAACAGGTGAAAAATCTCAGCCTAGTGTCCAAAATAAGCTGATCTTACTAAAAATCTGGAATCCTAAAGACACCATTATGTAAGTGAATATCAATAATGAATATTTCCCACCCATATCCCCACTCCTAAGAGACTGCTAAGGAAATCGACCTTCTTTTTAATTTTTTTTAATTTAAAAATTTTTAATTAAAAAATTTTTGATAAATCAATCCTAATGAACCTTACATTTAAAGCTTAGCAGAGATGAAACAAAACTACTGAGAATTTTAAAAATAAAACAATCTTCACACGAATTTGCAGCCGGATTCTCTTACTGATATGATTCAAGATCCCAGGTTAAAAATTTAGAGTAAGCTGAAGGTTACTTTGACCATGGTCTTGCTAGAAGAAAAACCAACTGTTTTCTGAGGGAAGCAACCTTCATTTCAGGACATCAAAAATTTCCCATGGACCAATATTAAGAGGCATATTGAGTCATTTTTGTTCTCTTTGGATAAATCAAGTGTGAAGTGGCATTGAAGTTCAACCTAATGAACAACATTTTTCTTTCACTTGAATAAATAATGGTGATTATGTGTAATCTCAATTCACTTTACATCATGATACCCAAAGGAACCACTAACTAAATGAAAAAGAAAAAAAACAAAACTTCTCTAGAAGGATTATTAATAATAAACAGGAAAAGATATCATGGACTTAACTCTCATGTAAGCACCACACATGTTAAATAAACATTACATATTAAGGACTTACCATCTACAAGTTAAAATATCTGCTGAAAAATAATGAAATAATTTGATGATCCATGTTGAATGACCGAAAACACTGAGATGCTATCTTATTATTTTTTTTAAAGATTTTATTTATTCATTTGACAGACAGAGAGACAGCCAGCGAGAGAGGGAACACAATCAGGGGGAGTGGGAGAGGAAGAAACAGGCTCCTAGCGGAGGAGCCTGATGTGGAGCTCGATCCCGTAACGCCGGGATCACGCCCTGAGCCAAAGGCAGATGCTTAATGACTGCGCCACCCAGGTGCCCCTATTATTTACTTTTTAGACTAGTGTTTGAGCTTCTCCCCACAAGTATGATTGGCTCATTTTTGCATTAAAAATATAATTTTGATGATGTTTTTAGTTTGTATTGCTTCACTCAAAATTCATCCAATTTATACTAAAAATCAGTAATTTGAATTTTTCCTTAAAAAGTCAATTTCTGTCCAATGGCACATGAGCAAGTAGAATGTGTCATTTTGGAGGTCACGTCCTTTAAATGAGGTTATTTTCCTCCCCACTCCCCTTCGGCCATCACACCTTGGGAGCCAGAATTGAGACATGATGGTGATAAGTTAGTTTTCACCATGGGGACGAGAATGACAACTTAGGAAATGTTAAAGCTTTCCAGAAAGGAAGAACCTGGGTCTCCAGATAACCTCATGCAGCAGAGCTTTCATACGTCTCTGGACTTCCTGCCAACTAAGAATTTTATAGAAGAGAGAAAAAACCTTCTAACCCTATTTCAGTCAATACTATTTATTTTCAATTAAAATAGCAGAGCCAATATCCTAACTAATATACAATTTGTCTATTTATGTTATTATTTTAACATTTTTATTTCCATGACCCATTCTCAATCTAGTAATCTATTATCTTCATGGAGGATATAATGCAATATTTAATTATAAGAAAAAAATAAAATTGAACAAAATACTACAGAGGAGGCAAGTGGGATGAAAATACATACTTGTAGTTTTAAACAAGGGTATACTTCTTGTATTTATTAAAAGACACTGTGGGCGCGCCTGGGTGGCACAGCAGTTAAGCGTCTGCCTTCGGCTCAGGGCGTGATCCCGGCGTTATGGGATCGAGCCCCACATCAGGCTCCTCCGCTATGAGCCTGCTTCTTCCTCTCCCACTCCCCCTGCTTGTGTTCCCTCTCTCACTGGCTGTCTCTATCTCTGTCAAATAAATAAATAAAATCTTAAAAAAAAAAATAAAAGACACTGTGAAGATTCCAACTGTACTGGCTTTATTATACATGAATAATCTTTATTCATGAAAACCATGTATAGAGGGTTTCCATAAAAGGCATAATTAATGCTATAGATTTCAAGTTTGTGACATGTATCTGATCTGTAATATATTTTTTCCTTTGCAAACTGCCACTCTCTGCCAAACCCTGGACTGATGGTTAGTAGCTAACATAATTTGAGGACCACACTTTGAAAAACACTGGTCTATGATTTTTTTTTTTTTAAGTAGGCTCCACTCCCAGCATATGACCCAACATGGAATTTGAACTCATGACCCTGAGATCAAGACCTGAGTTGAGATCAAGAGTCAGATGCCCAACTGACTGAGCCACCTAAGCACCCCTGGTCTGTGATTTTTATGTTAGGTTTCCATTTGTGAACTTCCATTGCATAATCAATTTACTTTATTCATCCTTGGATAATGTGTGAGTACCAAATGTTGGTGGCAATTATGACTTTAAAAGAAAACTGAGCAAACATGTATTTGATAAAGGAAGGGAGATACTGGACAATTTCTTTCTAATTTTCCATATTTACTGAGGTTGCAAACTGACATCTGACAGCCATCTGACAACGAAATACGCAGTGCAGTATTTATTTTCAGACAACAGAATTTAAAAGTTTTGAATTTCAATGTCATTAGTTAGGATCACATTCTCTTGTTCTGCTACATGCTTCTCTACTCCCTATATCCAGCTTGGGTTCTCCATGATGTATATTACCACTCTGGCCCTTAAAGTCAGAGTTTGGGATGCCTGGTTTCTATTATGTGTATATATTATGTGTGAGTGTCAAAGTCTGGGATATACTAATGAGTGTGTGTGTGTGTGTGTGTAGGGTTGGGGGGAGAGAGAAAGAGAGAGAGAGAAATGGAGAAAGAGACAGAAAGAAGCCAGAAATTACATAAGTGCCCGCATCTATCTGGCAGCCACCACACTCTGGAGGAAAATATTTGCTTTCTCTGTCGTTTTCATGTTTAACACAGAGCTGCAAAAGTTCCAAGCTGCCTCAAAACAATGTTTTTGTTGTTTCTTATTTTTACTCATAGATAGCAAAAGCAAGTTGATGCAGTATGAACATAAACCGGTGAGGGCACATACCAATGGATCTTTGTGGATATGAGCTCTATTTAATCTCCTTTAATTCTTCATTTTGGCGTCCTGTGAGAGTAGAGAGAATCTGATATTTAAGATAGCCTCTTGAGGCAAGAGAGAACAATGAAATTTTTGGTAAAGCGTGACAATGGGTTTTGTTTTGGAAACTGGTAATAGGCAAAGCTGGTGTGTGTTCAGGACTTGCAGTGAGTTGGGTTCTGGTGGTGTAATCTAAAAAGCAACAGACATGCAAGAAATCATTAATATGATCCATTACCAAGATTATAAAAAAAGAAACTGGCTTCTAAAGTACTTAGAGAACTAGTTTTCTGTCCAGAGTTTTGTACAAGATGTGATGGCAGGACCAAAGGATTTACCAAAGGCATGCATAATAAGGTAAATATTCTCAATTCCTAATATTGGCGTGAAACCATTACTCCTCTACTGTAGAATAAATAATACTACTTCTTTTACATTTAGGTCATTTAGTCTTACTTCTTATATCCTTCGACATTGCTATCATTTACGAACCCACCACCAAAACTCTCTACATCTGTCCATCAATGACTTTGCAACACCTCGGTGCACATTGTTCATTTCTGTTCTCAAATTCTATTGGTGGTAGAGCGATTAATTATCCATCCACATGCTAGGTTCAGGTTACGTGTCTCCAAAAGCATTCACCTCCACTCTACCATAGTAGCTTATGCTCATAGACACACTCTGGATCTTGTCATCACTAACAAATATTTTATATTTGAAAAGTGAAAAACTAACCTTCTGTGTATCGTCCTATCACTTCCTTATTCCAATTTGACTCTAACAAGTCCTGTGATCTTCACTCTTCTATTCCCTTCTCAACACTTAGTTTCCTGCCCCTTATTCTATTTAGTCTGGACCACACAGCCCACCACTCCAACTAGTCTAGTGCCAGGGCCCTGAGGGCCCTTGCCTCCTAACTAAATCCCAGCCTTCGAGTCTGCCTCTGTCCTCCTCTACCCAGGCTTTCAAACAATACTGGAGAAAGATCAAGACTGGAAATGCTACAAATGACCTATTTCCCATTTAAGCTTAGCTTTGCCTTTAGTATTGGCTTACAGTACGTTTATGTGTCTCTAAGAAGTGGCTTCTACTACTTCTTAGAAAAATGTTTCAGATATTCACCATTCTCTGCAATTCCCTAATTCCAACATACTGCCTTTCTAATGTATCCAAAATGAATACATATCATTACTCTACAGTTACAAAACAATCCTAAAAAGGGATATTTGGACATGTGGTATTTTGTCCAAGATCTTTCATGCCAGAAAATATATAGTTTCATAAGGAAATACCTTTTGAATGCAGATGGGGAGTTGGCCATTATTTCCCTCATCTGAGATTTCCCCAGAGAAGACTAACCTGTTTAGTCCTTTGGTGTACTGAAGATTCAATTACATCCTTACTCCAGAGAAATGTTTGTTTATCAAAGCACCTCAGGGTCTCCCAGACCAAGTAGCTCGCAGTTAACAATGTGTTATTGTCTTAGTTTGCCTTCTATTAATTATTTCTTATATATTCACCATGCAAAGAGGGAGCCAATTTTCATCTATTACTTTAACAGCCACAGTGCATATGTACTCAGAATAAAAGATAACAAAATTAATCATATTTCCTTTCCTTGTTTGGGATCTACTTTTGCAGCAAGAAAGAGAAACTTATTAAGCAAACTTAAATAAAAGTAAAATTTTCTTTTTACTGGACACAGACATACAAAGGACTCAATTGTAAGAAGTTTAGTGAGACATCAGGGAAAGTAAGATAACCAGAGGACAATTCCCTCCAGGGATTTTTTCTTTGGGGGCTACTTATTATCTCATCTCTGCTAAAAGTCTGTTTCTAAGAAATAGAATGAGATGTACAGTAGTATCATTTAGGTAAAGATAAATGAACATAAAGCAGCAGCAGTCATTTTCCAAGAACATAATCACATTAAAAGATGGATATGTTTTAAAAATTTAGATGATTGTCTATAGTGGTGAGACGATTAAGCATGAAAAAATGGAGATAGAAGAAAATCAAACAATCAGGCAAGAGAAGAACTTTCCCCACCTAAAGATTAATATGTGCTATAAACCGAGGAGCATAATGAACTCAATTCTCCATCTGATTTCCAAATAAGCTAATGAACCAAAGTAGAAAAACCAGGAAGTGGAGGTATGACTTACATGTGTTACTAAGCTATTTCCAGGACATTCATAGAACATACATATTTAGAGGCTTGCTTTGAGGTGCCTATGTGGCATTTATGTAATCTATTTTCCCCATTCCTTTTTCTTTCTGAGAGGGAGAGATCTCTTCCAAGCTTCTCTGTTAATCCATGTTATTCTAAGCTAATTCCTTTGCCTTTGTCCTTTCTTTCCCTCGTTTATCAGTTCTTTTAAAACCTTCTAGTAAGTACAGCTGGTTCACTTAATCACCAAGTTTGAAATTCGAACCACCCATAAAACTGCAACTTCTAAATTTTGAAACACATTTGCCTTAAGGATTTTAGATAAAATTATTGTAGAACTGTAACTTCTCAGTGACTTGAATCTTTTATCATTATGTAGTGACCTTTTTGATGCCTATCTTGTCTTAGGACTAATATAGTCACCCCAGACTTTTACCATGTATATCATTTTCTATTCCTTCAATCTTACCGAAGTTTTCTTTTTTAACTGTATCTTTTGTAAACAAGATAGGATTTTTTTTATATCCAATCTGAAAATTTCATGTCATTTAACTGGTTAAAGTCTATTTACACATATTGTAATTTTAATTTTACTAGTATTTTAATTACTAATTATATTTAATTTATTAATAACTAAAGTACTATTATTTTGTGTTATTTATTATCATTGATTTATTAAACTATTATTAATTTATTTAGTTACTAAATTTTATTTCTGTTTCTTAAAAATAATACTACTGTATTAGTCAGGGTCTTGAAAAGAAAGAGGTGACAAACTTAATAAGGATTGTTGAAAAGACTTTAACAAAGAGGTTATGCAGAAAGGTGTGGGCAAAGTTAAGGGAACCAAAGGGAGATGTTAGGGCACTTAGGCTTTAGAACAGCTAAGCATCATCTCACCCCTGGGCCTGAAGAGGTTTGGAGAGGAAACATTTTTGTCAGAGCCAAGTTGACAGCTAGAAAAGGAAAATCCTCAGAAAAATAATAGTTACTAAGGAAGGCAACCACTTCCAAATCACGCAACAGCAAGGAGGGCCAGAGGGAAAAATACTTTGACATTTCTCCTTCCCTCCTTGCCCCCATGGTAGACTAGTTCTTAAACTCCAGCTTCCTGGTGCAGCAGCAGCAGGAGGCAGAAAGCAAGGGAAAGGGGAAGGGAGAGAGAGAGGGAACGTAAAATCATAGTTGACTTCAAGTTAAAGTTTTGACTTTTTCTCCTAATGGAATAATCTCTTTTTTAGCCAAATTGCTTGACAGGCTACTTATTACAAGAAAGTTCAGATCTCAAATCATGATTTGAAAAGAGAGGGTAAGTCAGAGATATTCTGCTGTTCAAAAAATAGGGGGATGAGAATGGAAAAGGGGGCTGAGGAAGAAAGAGAAAGAAGAGACACACTGGACACAGAATGTTCTAGCATCAAATGTCTGTTGAGGGGGCCACAGAAGGAAAGGCCTAACTGCAGAGATAACCTTTATTTCAAGGAATGGGGAAGCTAGCCATCAAGGAATTGGAGGGAAGAACATTTCAGGTACAGAAAGAAGCAAATGGAAGGACTGAGATGGGAATGTGCTTGGGGTATTCAAGAAACAATATGTAGGTTAGTGAATCTGGAGTTGACAAATGATGGGATAGGGACTGGGAGGTTGTCACAGATGTAACTGTGAATCAGATCACATAGAGGCTTATAGGCTGCTGGCTTCTATGCTTAGTGAGCTGAAATCCATTGGAGGATTTTGAGCAGAAAAGTGACAGGTTATGTTTAGACAGGATCCATCTGGCTGATGGTTGAGAATAGACTGAAAGCAAAGGCCGGAAGAGGGCTGGAACCAGAGTGGCAGAAGCAGTGTTTGGAAATGGACAAAATTTGAATACATTCAGAAAGTGGAGCTCATAGGATTTGCTAATGGATCAAATGTGGGTTGTGAAAGAAATAAAGAAAGAAAGAAAGAAAGAAAGAAAGAAAGAAAGAAAGAAGGAAGAGTTAAGACGAGCAACCTGAAAAATGGAGTTGGAATTTCCACACACAATATTTCAAGTATTCTTTGAGTTCTGGAATGTTTACATGTTCCATATCTGGGTTAATGTGGACAAGGCAGGACAGCGGCAGCACTGGAAGTTGAAATGAGACTAAAAATTTTATGGGAGGGAAAACACAAGAGGTGGCCAAGAAAAGGGAAAGCCTTGGGATTCACTGAAATGCCATAGAGGAAGGGACTTCTCAAGGGATGTGAGATGGGGATTGTGAATTTTATTTATGGTAACGAAGAACACTGTGACTTCAGTTGACATTTACAGCTTAAATGTGAGAACTTTCCAGTAACAACTTAGTAAATAAATGGGCAACTTAAATCTGAATGTTTTTTGCCAAAGCATGGATAAATATTTGTGTTTGTCTTTTTTAGAAAAGAAAAATAAGTTGCAAATACTGTACATAAGTCATTCATTACTGAATCCAAATATATATTCAATTTTTCTCCTCAGACTTTCATCTTTTATGCTCTGTAATCTTCATCCTGTTTTCTTAGGGCATGAATAATGTATTTTACAATATGATTCTGCTATGTCCTCCAGTTTATTAAACAAAATGCAAAAATAAGAATAAGAATAATTTGAAACACAAATATAATATTTACACCTATCAACAAATGATTACTAAGATACTGTGTTCTTCCACCAAATGGAAAACAGTACAATAAAAAAATTAGTCCAAGGATTTTAAAAGGAGTACAAGTTCATAAAATTTTAATAGGCATTTCAATTGGTTAATTTAAAGTAAGGAGATGAATTACGAGTGAGAACAACTGAGTTCATTCTCCCCACTCCCCCACCTCCCACCAAATAAGTTCGTTTTTATTAAACTACTGGCACAATTTTACCCTAAGGCTCCTCTTGATGAAATTCTCCTTGGCCAGAGTTTCTTTTCTAAACAATCTGTTGTCTCTGTGATGATCACTAGAGAACCCCTTGTTGGGGCTGGCTAGAGACATCATTCATTCTCACACAGAAGGTTGAATTGTCTCCTTCGGAAACACAGGGTGTCTCAATCGCAAAATACCAGATCTGGCTCCAAAACTTCATTTACCATTTCTCAGCTCTTCAAAGCTCCGCATCCCACTGGCCTGTACGTGCTGGGTACAGATTCATTTGACAATGATATCACTTGCCAAATTGATTTTTTAAAAATCTTAGTCTAAAGTTCTCACTAACTTATTTATTACATTGAAAATACAAATTCTTCCAATCTCACATGGAATATTTTTTTTCCAAATCTTCTCTTTCAGCATATGTGTGTCCTGAAAGCTGAGGTGAGTCTCTTGTAGTCAGCATATAGTTGGTTCTTGTTTTGGTGGTGGTGGTGGTGGTTGTTTTTAACCCATATGGAACTTTATGTCTTTTGATTGTGGTTTAATCCATGTATATTTAAAGTAATTATTGATGGGTGAAGATTTATTACTGTCATTTTGTTAAGTGTTTTCTCACTGTTTTGTAGTTCCTTTGATTCTTTTTTCCTTTCTTGCTTTTGTGTGTGTGTGTGTGTGTGTGTGCATGTGTGATTTGATGATTTTTCTACAGTGGTAGACCTGGATTCCTTCCTCTTTATATTTTGTGTATCTGCTACAGGTTTTTAATGTGTTCACCATGAGTCTTACATAAAGTATTTTGTAGTTATAACATTATATTTTTAGCTAGCATCTGAACTTCGATGGTATACAAAATCTATACTTTTTCCTTCTCCTCTTATACATGCTTTATGTTACTGATTCACAATTTACATATTTTTATATTGTGTATCCATTAAAATTGTAGTTATGGTTAAAGATAAAACACTTTTGTTCTTTAGTTTTTACAATGGAGTTGAAATTGACTTGTGCACCACCATTACAGTATCAGCATATTCTGATATTCCATTGGCTCTGTTTCTCTGGGGAAGCCTGACTAATACAAGTTGACACCTCTAGAACAAAAGTGCTTACTTAGGCCTGTGAATAGAGAGAATAGGGTAACATTTCAACAAGAGGCTATCATTAGTCTCCTGGTTATTATTATCATATCAGCAAGCAGGGTAACATTTCAGCAAGGTTGTATACAAAGATCCGTAGGTAAGAAAAAGTTTCTAAGAATGAGGAACCAAAAAGAGGCCAGTATGGTTGAAATTTGATGGGTGAAAGTGAACCAAGATCAGGTAAATCAAGCAGAAGATAAGGCATAACAAGGAATTTCAGTTTTTTAAGATTAGACAAGTGTTTTTAGCTGAGAAATAACTGCTGGAGCACATTAAAAGTAACCAGATGGAGGCAAGTCAGTTATAAAAGCTATCAAAGTATAATCATAAGTAAGTTAATGGTAAAGAAAAGAGGAAAAAAGAGGTTGTAAAGTATATCTATAATCTTTCTCTAGCATTTTGTGTCAAAGGTAGCCACTTTTGTTATGTCATCTTGTGTGGAAGCTGCCCACTTGTATGCTTATCAGTTCCTAGAGAATTCCAGGAGAAAGTGATGTATTTCTTTTTATTTGGGAAAAATTAATCTAAGGATCATCACTTTAAAATTTTACTGCTTTTTTTGTTAATAATCTGTTATTTTCTATTGTGTCTAAAAGGTAGTATTTATATGTTGTCTTTTCCAGCATATCAAAGCTCTAGGCTTCTCATCATGCAAGGGCTGGTTGGTGTGTGTTTTGAAAATATCAGCTTGTACCTGTTGGTATCATGTAAGCCCCCTTAAGCAATTTGTTTCAGCCAATTGTAATGGAGAAGAATCTAAGCATGGAAGTAACATTTCCAAACACAGAGCGCAGTCTGTTATTAACTCACAAGGAAATAATCTGTGGATCCCTGAGGGCTAGATCTTATTCACATCAGGGAAAATGGCAATACTTTAGGGCATGGGAGTTTGAGGGTTTCTGAGAGCTTTGCTAATTCTGGTTATAGAATTGTGTGTGTGGCGTGTGTGTGTAACAGATTCTTTTACTTATTAAGTACTTTATCATATCACTTGATGACATAGCTCTAGCAAAATAAGAATACATAACCAAAGGGAGAGATATTGCACTCAGAACGCTAGAGTGCTAACATGACTAAATGGGTAAGCCTAAGAGAAATAAACTTGGAAATTAGCAAAGATGGATGAACAGGAGAAAAATAAAATTTATAGAATTTATTATTTCTGTTCACCTTTTCCCCCTGAAGCTTATGGATGATAAGGATACTGCCACTCTTGAGTAATTGATAAAGGTTTAGAGATTTCTTTCAATTACAGTATTAGTGAAATATATACCCTTTTACCGGACAGAGAATTTGAGATTCCAAAGTTGAGAATATAAAATCAAATAATTTTTTTTTAAAGATTTTATTTATTTATTTGGCAGAGATAGAGACAGCCAGCGAGAGAGGGAACACAAGCAGGGGGAGTGGGAGAGGAAGAAGCAGGCTCATAGCGGAGGAGCCTGATGTGGGGCTCGATCCCATAACGCCGGGATCACGCCCTGAGCCGAAGGCAGACGCTTAACCGCTGTGCCACCCAGGTGCCCCAAAATCAAATAATTTTTTCCCCCAACATAGCCATAGCAAGGAAATTCCTCTGCTCATCCTGAGAAGAAAGCAATTGCCAGAGCATACTCAATAACACAGTTGCAGATTTTTAAAGGAGCCTCGTGCTTTCTATTCCCTATCTTCAGTCTTACTAAGATTATGTTGCTGACAGGTTAAGACATGAATTAGGAATATCCTCAAGGATGCCCTTAAAATTACACCATCAATACTGATTCAATATAATGGTCGATACATCTCTGCTATTGTGAGCAAAAATGCTCTAAGCTTTTCTTCTGCTGTGGTTTTGGACCCTTATTATCAGTCCTTCTCCCAGGTGGAGAGTATTTTTCTGTTCTCTTCCCCAGTGCAAGAGGTGTTCACCAGTACCCTTGTTTCCTACAGCGTAGGGTTGTTGCCCTTGTTTCCTACAGAAGTTTTGTATTGTGAGAAAGATAAGAGAGAATGTCCTGGGTTGAATTTCATGGCCTTCCTACAGTAGCTGTTCTTCTCCTCCCAAGGCCTTTCTTGAGACTATCAACAATTTTTATGTGAGTACCTGGTAGAATCTACATAGAAAAAGATGGCAAGTAGAAGCAAATTCCTCCTCTATCTGTGACCTCCAAGGTCTCAATATGCTCTCACTTAGCCCATAACTGACCCCATCAATTCATTAATTGTTCCAGCAGAATTCTTACCAGTGTGGCCCTATTTAAGCAAGTGTTTGCATTCTGTATCTCCCTGCAGGCAGCTATCTCTTCTTAAGAGTTTGAACTTGTTACTTGCTCTGCTACCTTAGCTGTCAGAACTTCAGGAAAAGTAATGAACTCAAAGCTTGTTTTTTTCTTTATTCTTGTAAGTGTGGGAATAATGCTCTTTCAGTATTCTAAATTCCTCAGCAGAAATCTGAAGCTCTCTCCTCTATTTTAAAGTATATTTTAACAGAATAGTTAATAATAATAACAGAATAGTTAATAGTTAACAGAAATAGTTCACTGTTGATGGTTTTTTTCCTTTTGATGTATTAAAAATGAAGGTACACTGTCTTTGACTTGCATTGTTTCCAACCTAAAGTTGACCATATCTTGGTCTGTTTCAGTGTGCAATATGTCTTTTACCTCTGGCTGCCTTTTAGAATTTTCTCTTCTTTGTTGGTTTTCAGAAATTTTACTCTTGTAATCCTTGGTGTAGTTGTATGAGAGAGAGAGAGAGAGAGAGAGAGAGTGTGTGTGTGTGTGTGTGTGTGTGTGTGTGTGTGTGAGGTTATGGTTTTCATCATATTTGGAAATATTTCAGTCATTTTAAAAAATATTTATCTTCTACTTCTTCTGGGACTCCACATGCGTGTATGTTAGATTAATGATATTTTCTCCCAGGTCATTATTGCTTCTTTTTTCTCTTTTTTCCCTCTGTATACTCTATTTTGGATAGAGTCTATTGCAATGTCTTAAAGTTCTCTGATCCTTTCTTCCACAATAACTAATTAGTTGTTAATCCCCTTTTCATTTCAGATATATCATTGTTTATCTCAAGCAATTTTATTTGGTTATCTTTTTTATATCTTCCATTTTTTCTCCTCATTATAATTTTGTTTTCCTTTACATGCTTGAGCCTACAGACCATGTTCACAATAATTGTTTTAATGACCTACCAGCTGATCTTGTCATCTCTGTTATTTATATTTCTATTGATTGATATTTCCCCTGGTTATGACCCACATGTTCCTCTTTCTTTTTCTACATAGTAATTTTTATTAGAACCTGCATATTGTGAATTTTATGTTGCCAAGTGCTGAATATTGTTTTCCTTTAAAGAGTATTGGAGTTTCTCTGCAAGGCAATGAAATTCTTACGAATCGTTATTCAAGTCTTGTTTTTAGGGAAGTTCTAGAGCAGCATTTAATCTCGTATGAAGTTCTCCTTACTTCTAAGAGATGATTTCTCTGGGGTCTACTTCTGAGGCCTCTCTCCTCTTTTCAATAATGTGTCTCCACTCTGGCTGGAAATAACTTGTACTTCCTTCCCCTATGATAGCTATGGGAGTTATTGGTCTTACAATTCCTGATAATTATTCTTTTCTTAGATACTTTTTTTTTTTTGCTTTGTTTTGTTTTGTCTTGTTAAGCCTCCTTGGGTTTTTTATCCATCCATACATAGATTATTCAGCTAAATAATCTAGGAAATTGTTACGAATACTTTTGTGCCAATTTGTCCATATAGCCCTCTATTCTCAGTTACTTTGCCCCACTAATTTAAGTTGACTTGTTATCCCCAAATTTAAATCTTTGTCTCTTCAACATATGAGATTTCCATATTCTGTTTTGGTTTCCCTCTTTAGTTTACAGTTTTGGAAATCGCTTCCAGGCAATTTCAGAGTCTCTGAAGGATGGCAAGCCTCATCTGATTTTATTCCCTTTACTTCAGAGTCCCCATTCCTGTTATCTAATGTCTGAAAATAACTTTAAAAAAATAGTTTTCCAGTTTTCTGGCATTCACATTGGGAGAGTAACTTGCAATTATCTTAAGCACAAGCAGAAGTTTTTAATGTATTTAAAAACACGAGGAGCACCTGGGTGGCTCAGTTGGTTAAGCATCTGCCTTCAGCTCAGGTCATGATTCCAGAGTCCTGGGATCAAGACCCATGTCAGGCTCCCTGTTCAGTGGAGAGCCTGCTTCTCCCTCTGCCCCTCACCC
Organism: Ursus americanus; assembly: GCF_024610735.1. Taxonomy (NCBI): domain Eukaryota; kingdom Metazoa; phylum Chordata; class Mammalia; order Carnivora; family Ursidae; genus Ursus; species Ursus americanus. The sequence goes on along the minus strand of NC_142151.1, from coordinate 31,134,184 downwards.
CACTCATGTTCACTCTCTCTCTCTCAAATATATAAATAATATCTTTAAAAAATAAATAAAAACATGAGAATGGGTAACTTGATCTGGAAAACTATAGATAGACCCTATGATTCAGGTCCAGAGTCTAAGCATGTTAATATTAGAAGATTGTGAATGAAATATCTGTCCAAAAAGTACAAGGAAAAAATGAGAGCTTGATGGAACAATGTCCAAGTAAGCTAGTGTTCCCAGAATGAACAGTATTTCACTGTTTCACATGTAGCTCAATTAAGCAAGATGAAGACAGAAAATTACACATTCTATTTCACAACAGAGGATTGATACTAACCTTGTGAGAATCAATTTTGGTGAACTGGTAGAAAAGGAAGCCAGACTGCACTGTTTTAAAGATTACAAATTGATGGCTCAGAGAGGAAGACAGTGACAGGGTAGGAGGACCCTAGGGTCATCTCATCCCATGAACACAGCTAGATAACTATTAAATCATCCTAAATACCCCAGAAATCAAACTGAAGATTGACAGAATAAATTCCACAATTAAAGATGGAGAAGAAGCTACATCAAAGAAAGCAGGAAGTATGGAGACATGGTTTAAGGGAGGAATGGTTCATGAATGCTGGAGAGGGGAGGGAGCCCTGGTGTGGAGAAGGGCAAGAGGGAGAGGAGCATACAGGTAACACAAAAAGAGGGTATTTCTCCAAAGCCATTGCTTGGAAAATGAGAGGGCCTGGATTTTGTGAGCTTTTGCAACAAGTGAGTGGGGCCTGGAGTTATAAAGGTGAGAGGGCTTTGGGATAGAGCCCTGAGGGCATGCATTGCTCCTGGAGAGAAGACAGGCAAACAACACAGGGGCAGTCAGGATGGAAACAGTGATCTGAAGAATGCCTGGAGCACAGAGTGGGGAGAGTATTTGCTCATCTTGGAGCACCCCTGAGAGGCAGAGTTCATGGAGATGCCACTCTGGGAACAAAGGAGCTAGGTGGTGCCATTTCCCTCCCCTTCCCCTCAGCACTGGCTAACTTGCTTACACTTAGCCCCACCCTCCTGCCTTCTGGCAGAATTGCCCTTCTCAGTCAAGCTTGCCTCAGTCTCAGTGAAGTGGGCCCCTCCCCCAGAAGACCAGCACAAACTTCTGCCCACACCATGTCTCCTGCCCAGAGGGTTCTGCAGGGCATCAGTTCTGGTAGAAGTGATGACAGATCTCATTTACAAGCATAACAGAGCACACCTAGTTAAAACTCATCCTTCAGGCCAGGGACCAAACACTGCCCACAGCAGGCAAGGAGAACCTCTGCAATAACTGGCTTGAAGAATAGAGAAGTTAAAACACAACAGCAGAGCACATGCTGCACACACCAGAGACACAGCCTGAAGCACGAGGCCTTTGGCACTACATGACCTCTTCTTCATAAGGCCATTACTTTCAGGAGCAGGAGACATAACTGGTTTTTCTAACATACAAAAGAAGACAGAGACTTAGACAAAATTCCAAGACAGAGGAATTCATCCCAAATGAAAGAACAAGATAAGGTTATGGCCAGAGATGTAAGCAAAACAGATACAAATAACATTCCTGATGGAGAATTTAAAGCAACAATCATAAGGGTACTCAATGAGCTTGAGAAAAGAATGGAAGACTTCAGGGAGACCCTTACCACAGAGATAAAAGAGTTAAAAAGAATCCATTCAAAATGCAAAATGCAATAACTGAAATTGGAAACAGGCTTGATGGAATGAACACAAGGATGGAAGAAGCAGAGGAATGAATAAGTGATATAGGAGACAAAATAATCAAAATTAATGAAGCTGAACAAAAGAGAGAAACAATTATGGAACCTAAGAATAGTCTTAGGGAACTCAGTGACTCTATCAAACACAATAACATTTGTATTATAGAGTCCCAGAAGAAGTAGAGAGAGAAAAAGGGGCAGAAAATTTATTTGAGAAAATCATAGCTGAAAACTTCCCTTCTCTGGAGAAGGAAACGGCCATCTAGATCTAGAATGCTCAGAGAACTCCCATCAAAATCAACCAAAGCAGGCCAACACCGAGACATATTGTAATTAAATTTGCAAAATACAGTGATAAGGAAAAAATCTCAAAAGCAGCAAGACAAAAGAAGTCCTTAACTTAAAAGGAAAGATGCATAAGGCAAGCTACATATTTCTCAACAGAAACTTGGCAAGCCAGAAGAAAGTGGCATGATATATTCACAATGCTGAATGGGAAAAATCTGCAGCCAAGGATACTCTATCCAGCAAGGCTCTCATTCAGAATAGAAGGAAGATAGGGTTTCCCAAACAAAAACTAAAGGAGTTTGGGACCACTAACCCAGCCCTGAAAGAAATATTAAAAGGGACTCTTTGAATGAAAAGGAGAGGCCAAAAGTGACAAAGGCAAGAAAAGATCAGAGAAATCTCCAGAGAGACCAACAAGACAAGTAATAAAATGGCACTAAATACATGTGAATCAATGATTAATTTGAATGTAAATGGACTAAACACTCCAGTCAAAAGACACAGGGTGTCAGAAAGGATAAAGAAAAAACAAGACCCATCTATATACTATCTACAAGAGACTCATTTTAGACTTAAAGTCACCTGTAGATTGAAAATGAGGGGATGGAGAAATACTTATCACATAAATGGATGTCAAAAGAAAGCTGGAATAGCCATACTTTTATCAGAAGAACTAGATTTTAAAGCAAAAATTGTAACAAGAGATGAAGAAGGGCACTATATATTCATAAAAGGGATGATCCAACAAGATCTAACAACTGTAAATATTTCTGACCCCAACATAGGAGCACCCAAATATATAAAGCAATTAATAACAAAGATAATGGAACTCATTGATAATAATACATTAATAGTAGGGAACTTTAACAACTCACTTACATCAATGGACAGATCATCTAAACAGAAAATCAACAAGGAAACAATGACTTTGAATGCCACACTGTATCAGATGGACTTAACAGATATATTTAGAACACTCCATCCTAAAGCAGAATACACATTCTTTTCAATTACACATGGCACATTCTCCAGAAGAGATCACATACTAGACCTCAACAAATACAAAAAGACTGAAATTGTACCATGCACCTTTTCTGACCACAATGTTATGAAACCAGAAGTCAACCACAAGAAAAAATTGGGAAAGAAAAGAATACATGGTGATTACACAACATGCTACTAAACAATGAATGGGTCAATCAGGAAATGAAAGAAGAAATAAAAAATACATGGACAAAAATGAAAATGAAAACACAATGGTCTAAAATGTTTGGGATGCAGCAAAAGTGGCAGTAAGAGGGAAGTATATGACAATACAGGCCTATCTCAAGAAGCAAGAAAAATCTGAAATAAGCAACCTAACCTTACACCTAAAGGAGCTGGAAAAAGAACAACAAATGAAGCCTATAGCTAGCAGAAAGAAGGAAATGATAAAGATTAGAGGATAAATAAATGATATAGAAACTAAAAATAAAACAAAACAATAGAACAGATCAATGAAACCAGGAAATGGTTCTTTGAAAAAATTAATAAAAATTGATAAACCCCTATCCAGACACAAAGAGAAGAGAAAAGACCCAAATAAAATAAAATCACAAATGAGAGAGGAGAAATAACAACCAACACCATAGAAATACAAACAATTATAAGAGAATATTATGAAAAACTATATGCCAACAAATTGGACAACCTGAAAGAAATGGATAAATTCCTAGAAACATAAACTACCAAAACTGAAACAGGAAGAAATAGAAAACTTAAACAGACTGGTAACCAGGAAAGACATGGAATCAGTAATCAAAAATCTCCCCACAGGGGTGCCTGGGTGGCTCAGTCTGTTGAGTGGCTGACTCTGGATTCCAGCTCAGGTCATGATCTCAGAGTCATGGGATGGAGCCCCTGTGGGGCTTGGAGCTCAGCGTGGAGTCTGCTTGTCCCTCTCCCTCTGCTCCTCCCACTGCTTGCAATGCACTCTCTCTCTTTCTCAAATAAATAAATAAAATCTTTTAAAAAAATCTCCCCACACAAAATGTACAGGGCCAGAAGGCTTCCCAGGGGAATTCTACCAAACATTTAAATAAAAGTTAATACCTATTCTTCTCAAACTATTCCAAAAAATAGAAAAGGAAAAAAACTTCCAAATTCATTCTATGAGACAAGTATTACCCTGATACCAAAATGAGATAAAGACTCTACTGAAAAAGAGAATTACAGTCCAATAGTCCTGATTAACACGGATGCAAAAATTCTCAATAAAATAGTAGCAAACTGAATCTAACAATACATTAAAAAAATCATTCACCATGATCAAGTGTAATTTATTCTTGGGATGCACAGGTGGTTCAATAATCACAAATTAATCAACATAATACACCACATTAACAACAACAACAAAAGGATAAGAACCATATGATCATTTCAATAGATGTAGAAATACCATTTGGCAAAGTATAATATCCGTTCATGATAAAAACCCTCAACAAAATAGGTTACATACCCTACAATCCAGCAATTGTGCTACCAGGCATTTACCCAAAGGATACCAAAATACTAATTCAAAGGGATACTTGAGGGGTGCCTGGGTGGCTCAGTCATTAAGCGTCTGCCTTCAGCTCAGGGCATGATCCCAGTGTTCTGAGATCGAGCCCCACATCGGGCTCCTCTGCTTGGAGCCTGCTTCTTCCTCTCCCACTCCTCCTGCTTGTGTTCCTTCTCTCTCTGTCTGTCTCTCTCTGTGTCAAATAAATAAATAAAATCTTTTTAAAAAAACAAAAACAAGGGGATACTTGCACCCAGACATTGATAGCAGCATTATCTACAACAGCCAAATTATAGAAATTATACAGCCCAAGTGCCCAACTGATAAGTGGATAAAGAAGAGGTGGTATACACACACACACACACACACACACACACACACACACACACACACACACATCTCTCTCTCTCTCTCACACACACACACATACACACACAGTAGAATATTACTCAGCCCTAAAAAGAATGAAATTTTGCCATTTCTAACAACATGGATGGAGCTAGAGATATGCTAAGTGAAATAAGTTGGTCAGAGAAAGACAAAAGCATATGATTTCATTCATTTATGGAATTTAAGAAACAAACAAACAAAGGGACAAAAAGAAAGGCAAACCAAGAAACAGACTCTTAACTATAGAGAACAAACTGATGGTTACCAAAGGGGAGATGGGCAGTGGGATGGGAGAACTAAATGATGGGGATTAGGGAATGCACTTGTGATGAGCACCAGGTATTGTATGGAAGTGTTGAATCACTATATTTTGCACCTGAAACTAATACTACACTGTATTGACTAACTGGAATTTAAATTAAGACTTAAAAAATAAAAAACAAAAATAAACAACTTAAGATTACAAATTGAGGGAAATAGGGTAGAATGGATGAGTTTTTCCTTCAAAATATTTGGTTATATATGCAAGCAGATATGAGAATGAAACTAGAGAATAAGGAATTCAGTAAGATTTAAAATCTACCTATGGAACTCGGGGTATCAGTTATTACAATGTATCTGTGCTTATTGAAATGACCTAATAAAGATGAAGGGACTGGTGATACAGAAGAAAGGTAATAGATAATTCTGTAACTTGATAGTTGGACCTTTGATAGAAACATGGCCTTAGAAGAAACATGTCATCAGTTGTAACCAAGAGAAAGGAGAAAAAATAGAAGTTAAAACTTTCTGAAGATTTAGTGAGGTATTGAGAGAGTTTTGGCTTATGGATTCTATTTCCTTTCCTTTTCCTTTATTAAATTTAAATTATTACTAAACAGTTCTACAATAGTCATAAGAAATTGCCTTTCTTGAATAATTTATTTTTCAATGCCTGGATTTCAAATTCTATGCTGGAAAATGCTTTTCCTTCATTGTCATCTATTACCTCAATGTTCCACTGAGAATTCTAATTTCATTCTGACTTATGATCCCTCTTTAAAGTTTTTATTCTTTTCTCCATATATAAACTTTTAGAATGTTTTGTGTGTCTACAGGATTTGAAATGTAATGGGATGTACTTTTTTCAAGAATATTTTTTTAGCCATTAGGCAAGGCCCACTGTGGGCTCTATGAACCTGGAATATCATGTTCTTTAGTTATAGGAAATATCCTTGAGTTTTTTTGGTTAATTTCCTTCTTTCAATTTTGTTCTCTTTTTGTGGTACTGCATTCACAATAACATATTTGACTTTCCTTATTACTCTTCACATGTACTTCTCCTTTCTATTTTCACTTTTTATTCTATTTTCAAAGACATTTCCTCAAGTATCTTTCAGTACCTCTAAAATATTTTTATTTTATGTTTAGCATCTCTAATTTCCCTCAGTTCTTCTTCTTTTTTTTTAATTCCCCCTTTATTTGAGTATAGTTGACACACAACCTTATATTGGTTCCAGGCATACAACACAGTGACTCAACAAACTTATACATTATGCCATGCTCACCACAAGTGGAGCTACCGTCTGTCAACATACAACACTATTACAATATCATCGATTATATTCCTTATTCTGTGCCTTTTATTCCCATTCCCTCAGCTCTTTTAAAAAAGCATCTTGTCTTGTGTCATGGATGCAATATATCTTTTATTTCTATCATGATATTAATTATATATTTTAAATTTTTATCATTTGTAAATTTGCTTTATTTTCTCCATTTGTTTTATTCTGTGTTTGTTCATCTTGTTTTTACTGGTAGTGTTTTAATCTCTGACACTTCTGTTCCTCAAAGTCTGGTGATATGTAGCTCTCAAAACAAAGTTGAACATGCGGCAATGAAAAGCTACTTGGAAGCTTTAGATTTGTGGGTTGGCTAGTTGGTAGTTTTTCTGTATGATGGAGGTCACATTCATTAGTGGACTTTCAAAGAGTACATCTAAAGTTCTTTTTTCTGAGACCATTTTACTTTCAGAGATTTTCCAAGTTTTCTGTCTGCGAGTTAAAACTTAGTGGCAAATGTTCTGGAAACAGAGTATGGGAATGGAGGTGGCAGTTTCACTATTCAATTTTTGGATTTTCATGGGATCCTCCTCTTTTATCATGGTACATTAATTTGTGTCTAGTGTTCTAATTTTATTTTATTTTTTTTTAAGATTTTATTTATTTATTTGATAGAGATAGAGACAGCCAGCGAGAGAAGGAACACAAGCAGGGGGAGTGGGAGAGGAAGAAGCAGGCTCATAGCGAAGGAGCCTGATGTGGGGCTCAATCCCATAACGCCGGGATCACCCCCTGAGCCAAAGGCAGACGCTTAACCGCTGTGCCACCCAGGCGCCTCTAGTGTTCTAATTTTATAATCTTGCTAATTTAAGCCTCCTGTTTCTTACAAAGAAAGGTCATCTTTGTATGTAGAATATTTTGTGGCATCTGTGAATCCAAATGCTTCTTTATTGAATTTATTGAAATTCAACCAATTCTCCTGCTTTCTGACCACCCTAGTTTCTCCACTTGCATGTAATTTCTGCCTCCAGTTTATGAGTCTTTCTTGGGCTGAAAATGTATTTTCTTCTTGTCATCTTCCTCTATATGTTTTCTGTAGCTGAGAACTTTCTCTACTAAGTCACTTATTGCTCCATTATCCACTGTTCATCTTCCAAAATTGTAATCATCTCTGATGTTTTTACACTGTTTATAGCTTTTAAGCTTTATTTGTAATTACCTTGCAATGGTTTCAAAAGGAGGAAGATATAAATAAATGCATTTAATTTGCCTTTTTGAAAATAAAATCTATGGAAGTGTGAGGCAAAGTCAGATGAGAGGAAGACAGAGAAAACACTAGGTTTTAGAAGAAAGGAGCATGCAGGAAATACCTGTCCTGGTTTTTGGAATATCAAGCCTCTTTCTACAATGTGGTAGGCATTTACAGATGGTGATAATGAATTTATTGTGAAACCAGTCTGCTTCCTTGTGTGATATTTTCCCCCCAGCAATGTTTAGCCATTCAGATGCAGACAAGAGAAGGCACCTATATGGTTGGGTTCCTTCAGGATTAGACTATGGCCTGATATCTATGGCTAGGGTAGAGATATGTAAGGGAGTGAAGGTTGTTTCTAAGAGACTGGTTTTAATGGTAGACCATGGAGTCTAACCCTAGCAAAAGGGAAATACAGTCAAAATGGTAATTGATGCATAATGGGATCAATGGATTGAACATCACAAAGTGGAGAAAAATCAGCTGTAACACAAGTGCATGATCAAGTACTTTGGAGAGGTTGGAGATTATAGACAGAAAGTGACATATTTTAATTCAGGATTTTAATTGTAGCACAGTTTCTCATGTTGAGAAGCTCTAGGATATGGTCACAAAGCAGAGGCTGAGGTAGACCAGAAGCAAAGGTCATTGACATTAAAGATGCACAGAAACGGAAAGGCCAAAGGATCAGACGGCTAAGCTAGAGCACCTGCCTGACCATCTGATCCTGTTTTTTTCATGAATTATTTGATATTTGAAAGTAAATTGTTGAATATTTGAAAGTGTTTTTTTTTACAGATTATCTTTTTTGTTTTATTAAATATTTCTTTTGGGTGGACAACTTTGAAATAGAAATTTAATGAGATATTTATAATGGGATTATAGTATTAACATTATGAACCTAACTTTGGGAATTAAAAAGAACAATGACCATGGTCAAAAGTTACCTAGAGGAGGGTAATTGGAGTAGGTGTCAGCTACCTTTGAGTTAAGTGGAGTCTTACCTGCACAAGTGTTTAAAAAAAAATATAATTCCTTGTAGAATAACAGCAAAAGTAAGCACTTTTTTTTTTTTTGCTATTCTTCAGTATGTATTATATATTATTGGACTGAGAAGCACCTATATTGAGAACATATTCTTGTTTGAATAAATATTTCTGAATTTGGAGATGGGCAATACAGAGAATATTTCTAGCCAATTGTTACAAGCCTGTACAAAATATAGGAAAACTTTGCTCCTTCTACCTTTAAAGATATCTCCCAGCACATGTGCTTGAGGAGATTTTTCAGAAGCTTTTATTTGAAATAAAATTTTTTTGCAAGCAAAGCCTACACTCCTGTGAATACATTCTACACATTAGTCTAATTAACGTCTCAATCAGTAGTGTGGCTGCTTAGACTCATACCAACTAATAAGGGTCGTGGTCATATCTTCAGTTTGGAACAAACCAATAGCTGTATTGGCATGTGCATGTATGTGCCCTCTGCTATTTCTCTGTCTCCCTCTCTTTTTACATACCTTTCCAACTTTGAAGCCTGAGAGCTTAGGATGAACCTTTAATGATACCCTTAAGGGCAGGCTTTTTTCAAGGCAAAGACCAGAAACTTTCATTTCAGGTCAATCCCCATGTAGCTGACTTTAAAGTTCATCTGAATTAACATTCAGTGATATTTTTGTCAGCTGTGACTGCAAGCAACATCATTACAGAGGAATAGTAATGCAAATAACTCTGCATAGCTCCATTAAATGCCACATTGTTCTATAATGGAAGTGACATTTCATTATTTCTCAAACATCAAATGCATCATGGCACTCATTGCCAGTTATACTTTAGGCACATTAATATTTGTGGCAGATGTGATTACTCCAGGAAAAGTAAAGAGAATAAGGATGCCTGATAGGGGCATAATAGTTACCAGATATGCTTATGAGACTCAATAAAAATGAGCCATGAATAGAGTGTATAATTATCAGTGACCTTATCCACCCTACTGATAAAGCCAGTGAACCCATCATACTGGCATCCAGAAACACAAATGGCCTGATTCCCTTAATCACCTAAGAGATACTGTAAGTGAGTTATCTTCTGTGGGATGCTTTGAGCTTCCTTGGGTACTTAAAAGAAGTTTCTTGAACAGCACAATGCAAGTGCTTTCCTTGACAAAAGCTTTTATTGAATTTTAAAATAGAATTGTCAAAATATTGAAATCAAAAGAAAAAATTTTAAGTGCCACTATAAACTCCTAGAAATGAGGTGCAAAACCAAGATAACAAATGAAAGATTTAGAAATGTCAACCAGCAGGGTGAGAGCTGATAGTTTTGATACTGTGTTCAGTAAGGGGAGTTGGACCTAATCATTCCTAATTCTAATAATCAGTGGACTACCTATTAGATAAATACAGGCAAAGTTTAAGATGCAACTTTTCGAGACCTATAAGCCTGGTAAATAGACAGAAAATATGGATATTTTTTGAGGGAAGGAACAGTGATCATAAATTGATTTTGGATACACAAATTATAGGCACTAATAAAACTGATTCCACAATTCAGTCCAATTGTAATTGATGCCAGGATTCTGTCACAGACAACCACCTGCTCTACTGGCTAATTTCAGGAAAAGGTGAAGAGGTTTTAGATATAGTTTTCTATTCACTATAAGAGAGGATTATTTAGCAGGGAGGAAATTGTTCAAGCTAAACCCTGGGTGAGAGGCTCATGAAGTAGAGAGATCTCAAACTAGCTGAGTACTTTGCAACTGGGAGAATGTGATACAGACGAGAAAGTGTACGGGAATGCCTTCTCACTGGAGCTCCGTAGCAGATATGAAGTTAGCTCTGCCAGGGTGGAATGGACCTCGCAGAAAAAGACCTAGCCATGCTTCACTGAATTGTAGCTAGAATTCGGGGAGTTCATAGGTTCAAGAACTTTTGATAAGAAGAAATCCCAGAAATGAAAATATTAACTTGATAATTAATTAAACTGGAAATATATTTATTAAGTTTACTTGAAATTAATTATTAGAATTACCACATGATCCAGCAATCCCACTTCTGGGTATTTATTAGAAAGAACTGAAAATAGATATTTGCACCCCCATGTTTATCGTGGCATCATTCACAATAGCCAAGAGATAGACGCCACCTAAATATCTGTTGGTGGATAAGTGGGTAAAGAAAATGTGGTATATGCATACAATGAATTATTATTCAGCCTTAAAAAAAAGAAAGGAATCCTGTAATATTATATAACATAGATGAACCTTGAGGACATTATAAGTGAAATAAACCAGACACAAAAAAACAAATACTGTATGATTTCACTTATATGAAGTACCAAAAGTAGTCAGATTTATAAAGACAGGAAGAATGATGGTGATTGCCAGGGGATGGAGGTTGGGGGAAAGGAAGAGGTGCTATTTAACAAGTATATTGCAAACTGGAAAAGTTCTAGAGATGTGCTGTACAACAAAGTGCATATAGTTAACAACACTGTACTCTACACTTAAAATTTTGTTAAGAGGGTAAATTTCATTTATGTGTTTTTTACCTCAATAAAAAATTAATCTTTAATGAGTAAAATTCATTCATTCTTTCATTCATTTATTAAACATCCAATTTTAGCATTCACTGTGCCAACATTAATAGGTAACGCAGCTAACTAGAAATAAGACTACTCTCTTACCATGTAGAAGAGAGTTCACATTTCACATGTGTCTGAGAACACCCTGGCATAAAACACACTGCTTTGGCCATTACGTAAGCTAGGTGGGGATATGCATAATGTAACATCATTTTAATTTAAATTGCCAACCAGTAGAGAGAAAGTGATCAATCTGATTGCAGCTGAAAATGGAAAGGTGAAAGCAAGGTAACTAAATGAACCAGCAGGGGGAACTGCCTAAGGGCTGGGTCTCGGTCAAATCACAATCCCTGAAGCATAGTGGGCCTTACCTAGGATAGCTTCACTCTAAGACTGTTAATTTCAAGATGTCCGTAAGGAGCAGAAGAAAGTACTTCTAGCAAGAAGAGACTGTTACTACCAGGAGGATAGCAGAGAAGGATAATATAAAAAAACTGTAAAGGATCTGTGATTTTTCCCTATTTGCAAGTAAGCATGTTAGCCTGTCCGTTTCATAGATGCTGGCAGAAAATATAAGACACCTACATCAAAGACAAAGGATTTTATTACTCAGTGCAGCAAGCGGCTTGAGCTTCACGTTTGCATCTGTTCCCTTTGTTACTGCATCCCAGGGGGGTGATACTGAGCAGCCCAGGTAGATATTGTACACACAGTGGGTTTATGTCACAGCTTGGGAATCCCAAGATGGGGAATTTCAATCTTTTATAATGGGTCACAAGTAAGCCTGTTCTGTCTTTACTTCAGAGAAAAGTATTATCTGTATTATACTGAACATTAAACAAAACTGCTCCTGCTCCTAAGGAGGATACTATCTCTTTCTCCCAAGCCTCTTAGCTACACAACTATTCTTGAAAAAATAGTCCAGAGCAAAAGCTACCATTGCCTCTGTTACCTAGTTCTTAACGCCTGAAGAAATGCAAGGGACCAGCGGAGAATAATCTCCCAACAGGTAGGAGCCCATTTAGGTTAGGGTGAGCCATTCCAGACTAGGAGAAAGTGGAACAGGGTTAGCAGGAACAATGAGTCTGGGATTCAGGGCTGTAATTAGAGCAGGTTACTAAAGTTCAAACCAAGAACCAAGGAAAAAGTCTTGTAAGCTGGCCACATAAGATTAGGCTAGATTTATATATAGCAAAATGCATACAGAGGGAGTCAGACTCAGGTTCTCCACTTGAGAGAGGACAAAGGGTTTCTAAAATACATCTCGGCCTTGTCCTCAGGAATTCAGGAGCTGAGGCTGCAGGTATGAGGTTTTCACCGCTGGCAGTAGTGTGCCCTGGCGTGCCCACTCTCCTCTGAGGACGTCTCTCGACTAGTGGCATTTGAGGCACACATGGAAGAGCCAACAGGGAAGCATTGGCATGTCTGCCAGTTATGTCTAACCACTTTGACATTCTCAATGTGCATTTAATGGCTATAAAACCTTCATTTGTCCCCGCTGCATTCACTGGCTTGTTCTTCACTCTCAGTTGAAGACTTACATTTACCATTTAATAATCATTTTTTTTTTGTCTTTTTGTATTTTCTCTTCAACTAGCGTGTAAGAAATTGGTGGGCCTGAAAGCACTTTTTTTTCTACTTGTAAATCTTCCCATCCTTCCCATCCTGAGCATACAGTATGTTCCTAAACAATGCTTAATTCATTTTTTGGTATAGACTGTAAGAACCTTCAGGTCTCTCTTTTCTGGGCCATTCTAGGACAATCGAAGGGAGTTCTGGGATTGTATAAACCCATGAAGTTTCTTTTGCCTGAGCCTCACACTTTTTAGAGTATTGCTTTTATGCTACAAAATATAAACAAGCAAAGTCAAATTTCATGACCAGAGTGCCTGAATTATCCTCATATGCTTTGAACTGTATTGTACATTTGACAAAAAAATGATCAGAGAAATTCTTGAGGAATCCAACAGAGCAAGTAATACAACTGTTTGGTTTGGGCCTCTGAGGCGAACTGTCTCTGGTAAGCAACATAGTTTTTCCTTTCCTCTGATGCTTTGATAAGAGAGCAGTCAGGTGTTTTCCAGCCTAATTAACACAGACACTGCCCCACGTGCTGACCGAGACGGTTAGAGTCACTCTTCCCCCAGTAAGGAAAGAAGGAAGCCCATTATGTACAAGATGCAAGGTCATAAATTATATTAAAACAAAGAGTTCAATATATTTATTGTAACACAAACAGTGGTGCTTATTCAGCACCTGCATTAAAAAAATAAAGGCACAATGTTGAAAAATAAGAAAAAAAAAGGTATCTAACTTAAGGGGAAGCAGAAATGAACCAACGATTCACACAAATGTACAATCACAACTGTCGGAATTGCTGCAAAGGATAGAGCGATGACGCTCTAAGAGTTTAGATGGGAATCTGGCTGAATTAAAAGAGGAATCTTGGAGGGCTTGCAGGAGACAGTGACAGTTGAGCTAGCTCTGAAAGAATGAGTAGACATTAACTGAGTGGAGAAGAGTGATAACAGCCTTACAAACACTTCCCGTGATGGGAAGGCACAGGCAGTCACGAGGGACTGAAGGGCTAGTGTTAGGTGAGCAGGGCCAGTGAGGACTGTAGCACCGACGGAAGGCCCTGCAAAGGTCTTGCACCCATAATAAGGGCTCTGTGTTAACTATAAGAGCGATGGGAAGCCTTTGAAGGACTGCAAACAGGTAAGTGAATATCAGTTTTGTCTTTGAAAAGAATAACTTTTTCCACAGTGTGGGGTATTTATTAGAAATTTCAGTAGAAGCAGGTAGATCAATTAAACGTCTTTTTTTTAAATTTAAAATCCTAACAGGTTTAACAGCTGGGATAGCTGATGTTCTTTACCAGCAGTGAGGAAAATGGTGTTCTGAATCCTCCTTCCCTAGAGTCTCAATGTGACCCCATTTGACGGTATCCTGCGAGTATCCCTGGAGCTTAACACTGATAACACGTAATTCCCATAATATTGACAAGGAAAGCACTATAGGTCCACATGGGGTCAGAGTTGAGAGTCTGGGGAATTTTGGAAAAGTAATACAAGAACCTGTGTCATGTATTATGTAACATCTCCAGCAGGGTCTAGAGCAGAACTACCTAATAAAACACATTACTTTCTACAGTGAAATGTCTGCATATTAACGCTAAGTGGTGTCAGTGAGGTTTATAAATAGTCTCGTATCCGTTCATGTCAGGTTTTCAGGATGAGTGGACTCATGTTAGTTCATTTTCCAATAACTAGGTTACGAAATGCTTCTGTTCTTCGAACAAACAGAGTAATGAAAAGCAACCAAGCTGAACAGGATATAGAAAAATGAATGATACAAAATTGGAATAGATTAAGGGAATCAACAACACCAGCAAGTATAACAACATTCACATTATAGGGATCCCAGAAGGAGAAGAGAGAGAAAAGGGGGCAGAAAATTTATATGAAGAAATAGCAGAAAACTTTCTGAATCTGGAGAAGGAAAAGAAATCCAGACCCAAGAGACACCGAGAGCCCCAACAAAATCATCCCAAGGACCACAGCAAGATACATAGTAATTAAAATGGCAAAATGTAGTGATAAAGAGAGAATTTTAAAAGCAGTAAGAAAAAAGAAAGCACTTACATACAAGGGAAACTCCATAAGGTTATCAGCTAATTTTTCAGCAGAAATTTTGCAGGCCAGGAGAGAGTGACATAATATACTCAAAATGCTGAAAAGAAAACAGAAACAAAAACACCTGCAACCAAGAATACTCTATCCATTAAGGCTATCATTCAGAATGGAATGAGAGATTAAGAGTTTGTCAAATAAATAAAAGTTAAAGGAATTCGTCACCACCAAATCAGCCCTACAAGAAATGTTAAAGGGGGTTGTGAGTGGAAGAAAAACTATAAGCAAGAGTAAGAAAAGTAGGAAGCACAAGAATATCTGTACAAGTCAGTCAAGGGATTCACAAAATAAAAGGGTATAAAGTATGTCACCATATACCTAAAAGGGGTAGGTTGGTAAAAATTTACTGCTTTTAGAATGGATTCAAACTTAAGCAACTATCCACATAAAATAGACTGCTACATGCAAAAGATGTTATATACAAACCTAATGGTAACCACAAGCCAGTAATTAATATGCAAAAAATAAAGAGAAAGGAATCCAAGTATATCACCAAAAAAAGCCAGCAAACCATGAGAGAGGAGTTCAAGAAAAGAAAGGAATAGAGAAGAACTACAAAATGACCATAAAACAAGTAACAAAATGATAATAAGTACACACCTATCAAAAATTACTTTGAATGTAAATGGACTTAATGCCCCAATCAAAAAACACGGGGTGATGGAATATATAAAAAAGCAGTAACTATCTATGTGCTACCTGCAAGAGTCTCATTTCAGACCTAAAGAGACATGCAGATTGAAAGGGAAGGAATGGAGATGGATTTATCATGTAAATGGAACTGAAAAGAAAGCTGGGGTAACAATCCTTATATCAGACAAAATAAACTTTAAAACAGTAGATAAAGAAGGACACTACATAATCATAAAGGGAACAATCCAACAAGAAAATATAACAATTGTAAATATTTATGCACCCAACATGAGAGCACTCAAATATATAAAGCAGCTAATAACAAACATAAAAGAAGTAACTGACAGTAACAGATTAATAATAGGAGACTTTAGCATCCACCTTGCATGAATAGATAGATCATCTAAACAGAAAATCGACAAGGAAACAATGGCTTTGAATGACACTTGACCAGATAGTTCTAACAGATATATTCAGGCTATTCCATCCTAAAACAGTGGAATAACATTCTTTTCAAGTACACATGGGACATTTTTTCCCAGAGCACATGGCACGTTCTCCAGGATAGATCACACGTTAGGCCACAAAACAAGTCACAAAAAATTCAAAAATATTGAAGTCATACGGTTCATCTTTCTGACCACAACACTATGAAACTAAAAGCCAACCACAATAAAAAGTCAGAAAGAATAAAAATACATGGAGATTAAACAACATGCTTCTAAACAATGCATGGGTCAACCAAGAAATCAAAGAGGAAAACAAAAAACACATGGAGACAAATGAAAATGAAATCACAATGATCCAAATCTTTGGGATACCACAAAATCTGTTCTAAGAGGGAAGTTTATAGCAGTACAGGCCTACTTCAGGAAGAAAAAAAAAAATCTTCTCAAATAAACAACCTAACCTTACACTTAGAGGAGAAAAAGAAGAACAAATAAAATCTAAAACCAGTAGAAGGAAGGAAATAATAAATACTAGAGAAAGGAAACTGAAAAACAAACAAAAAACAATAGAAAAGACCAAGAAAAATTGATAAACCTTTAGGCAGACTCATTAAAAAAAAGAGGACTCATATAAACAAAATCAGAAATGAAAAAGGAGAAATAACAGACACCACAGAAATACAAAGGATTATAGGAGAATTTTATGAAAAATTATATACCAACTAATTGGACAACCTAGAAGAAATGGATAAATTCCTAGAAAAATATAATCTCCCAAACTAAATCAGGAACAAATAGAAAATTTGAACAGACTGATAACCAGCAATGAAATTGAATCTGTAATCAAAAAAATTCCCCCCAAAAAAAGTCCCAGATCAGACAGCTCGGAGGTGAATTCTACCAAACATTTAAAGAAGAGTTAATACCTATTCTTCTCAAGCTTTTCCAAAAATTAGAAGAGGAAGGGAAGCTTTTTAATTCATTCTATCAGGCAATCATTGCCCTCATACCAAAATCAGATAAAGACACCACAAAAAAGAAGAATTACAGGCCAATATCTCTCTGATGAATATAGATAGAAAAATCCTCAATAAAATATTAACAAACTGAATCCAACAATATATTAAAAACTTCATTCCCAAAGATCAAGTGTGATTTTTATTTCTATTAGTATTATTATTATTCATTCATTCATTTGAAAGAGAGGGAGAGCACAAGCAAGGGGAGCAGCAGAGGGAGAGGGAGAAGCAGGGTCCCTGTTGAGCAGGGAATCAGATGCAGGGCTCGATACCAGGACCCTGGGATCATGACCTGATCCAAAGGCAGCCACTTAACCAACTAAGCCACCCAGGCACCCCAATCAAGTCTGATTTATTCCAGGGATGCAAGTGTGGTTCAATATCCACAAATTAATCAATGTGATACATCATATCAACAAGGGAAAGAATAAAAACCATATGATCATTTCAATAGATTCAGAAAAAGCATTTGACAAAGTACAATATCCACTCATGATAAAAACCCTCAACAAAATAGGTTTAGAGAGAATATACCTCAACATAATAAAGGCCATTTATGAAAAACCCACAAACTCAATGGTGAAAAACTGAGAGATCTTCCTTAAGATTAGAAACAAAAAAAAGTGTCCACTCTCACTGCTTTTACTCAATAGAGCACTGGAAGCAAATTATGGAAGCAGCCCAAGTGTCCATCACTAGATAAATGGATAAAGAAGAGGTGAGATATATATATATATATATTTAAGGAAAATATAAGGAAATATATATATATATATATATATATATGGAAATATTACTCAGCCATAAAAAAGAATGAAATCTTGCCATTGGCAATAACATGGATAGATCTAGGGGTATAATGCTAAGTGAAATAAGTCAGTCAGAGAAAGACAAATACCATGTAATTTCACTCAAATGTGAAATTTAAGAAACAAAACAAAGAAAAAAGGAGACAACCAAAAAATAAGACTCTTAAATATAGAGAACAAACGTGGCTATTCCACAGGGCAGGTGGGTTGGGGGATGGGTGAAACAGGTGAAGGAGAATAAGGTACACTTATCATGATGAACACTGAGTAAGGTACAGAATTGTTAAATCACTGTATTGTGGACCTGATACTAATATAACACTGCATGTTAATTATATTGAAATTAAAATGAAAAAAAAAAGAAAGCCATTTAAAAAAAGATATGACGTCAACCTTCCAGGGCATAAATTTAAAAATACACTCTTTAGTCATATAATAGGCCAACTTAACTGTGACATTTGTGGATAACTGGATGGCCATTTATAAAATAACAAAAAATAGATATATACACCTCACACTTAAAAAGTGATATAAATGGGGGAAAAAAGGCTGAAACCTTGTAGGAAGGGCAGGGGAAGGATAGGTGTAAGAGGCTAACTAGGGTTCAAAATCTATGTTAGTAAAAGAAAAGTTTGTTAAATTTAACTACATTGAAAAAAATTGAAAATACTAAACCTAATATAAAAGTACTCTTAAAAATTGAGGGGAAAAAAGATCAGAAACCTGATAGAGAAATGGGCCAAAGGAAAAAAAAATCATGGAAAAGAATGATATAAAATGATATAAGAAGAGCCTTAAATATATAAGATGGTGTCCAAGTTCAGTCAGGTTCAGTGTAAACTGAACTACACGAAGATCCATTTCTCAACTACAACAGTGCCAAAAATTCAAGACCAGCGGGCAATGCTCTGTTCCACAAAGCTTGGGAAAACAGGCACTCTCATACATTGCTGGTAGGAATGTAATTTGGCACAACCCTTAAGGAAAGTAATTTGACATAATGTGACAAAACTGTATTCGGATTTGCCTTTGAGACAGCAATTGCATTTTTAGAAATTTAGACTTAGTGTATCTGGGTTAATGGTGTATGAGAGTTCTTTATTTATTTTCTTCTACATCAAAATAAACTTTAACGGAACTGCGCTATGGTGTTAACAATCAAAATAGTACGTTTGGGGAGGAATGTTTGGGAGGGTGGACAAGGAGGTTTTGTAGTACTGACAGTATTCTATTCCTTAATTTGGACGGCTGCATAAGAATTCATTTTGGTACAATTCATTGGAGTGAATTTATATGTGTTGCACACTTTTCCATAAATATGAGATATTTTAAGTAATAAGTTAACAGACTGTATTCTAGTTGTAAGCCCTTTATTTTTAGTGAATAGAATGAACTATATTAATATTCCATTACATGAAAAATACTAAATTGTGTATTTTGATGATCATCATTTGGGTTTTTACCAGTTTGGAGTTATTAAGAACAATGTTTACATGGATTTTCTATAAGACTATCTTCAGGGATGTATTACTTGTAAGAAAACTAAGTCATAGGATGAATACATGTCCAACTTTATATGATAATGTCAATTGTTGTCCGAACTGTTCTTACCAATTTACTCATATTCTGGCAATGGTTTATAGCAATTTCTCTTGATTCATAATCTCTTCACCAAAAAGTATTAACAAACTTCTTAATTTGTGCCAGTTGATGGAGGAGAAGTACTTGGAAATTGCCTCAGTTCCTATGTGCTCACCAATATAAAAAAAATGTGTTTGTGCCAGATATATACAAATTTTTTAAACCAGAAGTGACAATCAAAGAAATGGTGTATTTTATTGTCAGAAGGTCAAGACCAGTAATTTTTAGATTTTATAATCAGTCAATTCAGGATTTGCCCTCCTTGTCTCCTCATCTCCAAAGTATTACATATGTTGTAAGAGACTTTGTGTCAGCAGCTGTGGGTAGGGTGTCTGTTTCATGCCAGTCCTTTGTATTTATGCTGGTATCTCTTGAGCTTGACAGTCCCGTCTGGTCCTTGGGCAAGGTTCTTTCTCCTCGTTGACACCCACTAGGTGTCCGTGTTCCCTCCCCATCTCTGGCTGCTTGATCTATTTTGCAGCAGCTCTCTCTTGTCATCGAGAAACCTCTTTAAGGTCCACAAATCTTTTCACCTTATTTTCATAACATTTTCAAGAGCATAGAAAAGTTATGCTGTTCTCCCATACCACTTCAAGGGTTAAAAAACTTGATGAGGCTGTCCTTGACCCCCTATACAGCCATCCCCATCAGAATGGAGACTTCTTCAAGGCTCCTGCTCCCGTGGTCTCAGACAAAAAGTCAAGCAAAAATACTCTATTCTCAGATATGCACACACTTCTGGAGATGCTACCATGGCCTCTCTTTCCAGACTGGGGCACAGAGATCCCTAGCTCCTACCAACATCTCACTCTCTTGCCACATCTGCAACCTTTTCCTTCGCACCTAAGAGAATATTGTTTAGGTGGGGATGAGACAGAGTACATTCTTCCAAATGTCTCCTGTCTTGCCTTAGGCTGAAATATTAAGAGGACTCTGGTATCTTGTTTTCTGGTTCTGCTGTAAAAATTCTCTAAGGCCATGGTTACTTTTAATCTAGTCGTTCTAAGTGAGTGGTAGTTCTGGGATAGCCAAAGTGGGTGGCAGTTAATGGAAGTAAACAGAGTATTTTATAAAATGAATACATAAAATAAATTGATTATTGCTTTGTGCAGTGTCCTGCTGTTTAAGCAAAGTGCAGATGCATATGGGATACACAGCTGTGTTGCGCCTGTTAGCTTCAATATCTGGGCTAAGTTTCTTCAAAGTTTATGACCGAAAAATGCCGCTCCTTTTCTTAGGGCAGTGTTGCTCTCTGAGTGTTCCTCCATGAGGAACAAGTCTTGAAAACCACCAGTGACAATAGCAGGCACAGCACTGAATGTTCTATAAATAACATTCTTCCTTACTTCCCTCACGTAGCAAGAATTAATACTGCCAAAAAGGAGAATGGAAAAGAAGAGCTGATGCTGAGAAGCAGGCCAAAGCATGGATTTTTGCCTCCTCCTTTGATACCCTGGTGTGTTTCCTTAACAGATTCTCCAGCTTCTAAGCAAAAACCCTTTCTCTTTGGATGCTTCAATCCTGTGAAATGCCAGTTTTGAGGTTTTTGCTCTTCGGCTTCTTCTCAGAAGAGACTCCTGTGGGAGGGTGCCCCCTTCAAATCCCCTTTGTGAAGTCATTAGTTATTTCTGTAGAGAAAGTTTATAGGTTCTTAACAGACCCTGTGTGGACACCACTGTGATTCTAGATGTTTTGGGAAGTCCAATTGCCAAAAGGGAGTTTTGACCTGTTTGGAAACAACCTGGTTACTCTATGAGTAGGAACTTTTTCTTTTGGGGAAGTTGGTAAACTTAAAGATCATTTACAGTTTAATTTGAGTTTGTATTTGCACATAGTTATAAATAAAATATTGCCTTTGAGAAGGTAACCATTAAGATTTCATTTAGTTAAGATTTAGTTAGATGAAATTCCTACCAAAATGAAAACTACAAATACGTTGCCCAAGCATTCATTACACGTGTTTGTTTGTTTTCAGCACCATACCAGACCCTGAGAAATTAAAGAGAATCAACCTGTGTGGTGGATTCATTGAGCATTATTTGGTGCTTAGTATGCTCAACAAAAAGATGGAATCAAAATAACAAGAAGAAGGAAAATAAGCAACAGCAATGAACCATATTTTTGATGATATGAACCATACATTTTGATGATAAATGGTTGAAAGTTCTGGGGCACTAGATTTTTCCAGATTATTTCAGGCCTATATGCATCATTCAATAAGCAGCCCAACAAAATTATGCTAAAGTTTGGTTGTAGTTTTAAGAAACAGAAGGAAAAGGAGAAGACATTCAGAAATCTTTGCCTACTTTTGATGTTGTTATGCAAAAGGTCTCTTCTGTACTGTTCTTTTTTATGTCATTGGAAATGCAAAAAGAACAAAATTTGTACATTCCAAATTCTTCAGAGATAAGGAAATTCCCTGTGTTGTTTCTATAGCGCTCTAGCTAGGTATGATATTACTGGGATTAGAAACTCCATTGAACAATGAAGACACAACTGAAAATAATATGATTCTAACGTCACTCTTCTAGGAAAATGAATGCATACATTAATACCATATAGCTAGAAAAACAATGGAAGCAAGTTTTCAAATCTTTCCTACTGCCTTTATAGGAGTGATTTGTAGAGAAAATACTTTCCCAATTGACCGTGATCTATACTTTTGAAAATATATTAAGGCAAACCTCTGTCATTGACCTTTTAGAGTTAAGGAAAGATTCAATTAGGTCTATGAACTGAAACCATTGTAGAGTCAAGGGAAGTCAGGAAATAGTTTCATAATTATGCACAGTAAAAGAGAGTGAAGAGGATTAATTGGGGTTAAAGTGCAAGATAAGATGTTCTCAGATGGCGTTTTTCCAGTTATCTCACTGTGAATTTTGTATTTCCTTCAGTGGCTCCAAAATAATCATTTTAAGAATTCTGCTAAAGATGTAATTTGGATGCAATTCAGAGTATTCAGCCTTTGAACATTTAAAAGTGCTTTACAAAATAATGAGACATAACTGACATATACAAAAATGTATATATTTTATGATTTGTATAATTATGACATTATTATGGATAGTAAAATCAACCCTTGGACTCACAAGTTTAAAATTAGAATAAAAGTATTTTCATCCAGCTTATGGTCAAAATAAAAGTCTTTTTGTCAATCCTGGATAAAGGGATATTTTATCAGCTCACGTAATCTCCTTTCTTCCTATAGCCATGTTTCAGCTGCCTTCCTTCCCTACAATCTACTGATAACATGGCAACTGGTCTCATTGTCTTCTCCCTCACATTGGAGCCTGGATAAATTCTAATTATTACTGTTAATTAAGAGTAATGTATTTTATTTGGGGTAAGGAAATAAATTCATAACTTTTTTTGACCATAAGACTAATTTAAATTTGATTCAGTTCAAACTGGGCAATTCCCCCAACACAAAGGCTCCTGGAAAAAATTTAGATTCCTGGAATTGGTCTAATTGATATTTCCATTAAGTTGAAGAAACTTGACTGAAGAGCTGTGGCTGGAATTGTGACCTGAATGACAAAGCTGTGGTGAATTCTGAAATACCTCATAAGTTCCAGGCTTCTTTATTCCAATTTTTTCTTCTTTTAGTTCAAAAACCCCCAAAGCTATTTTACATATATTCAACAAATGATGCTTGGATGTTGAAATCACCAATCAGCTACAGTCCTTGGCATTCAGATAAGTCATCACAATAGTGGTGAACTATAAATTTCACTTTGAGTTAAAAAGCATATGGTTGGAGATGAAAGAAAAAATGGTGGTTGTTTCCCTCCTCTGTGAAGCAGACACAAGCATATACAAAACTGATTTTTCTCATCTCTGGTCACTTGTGATCTGCACTTCTATTTTTTTTTAAGATTTTTATTTATTTGTCAGGGAGAGAAAGAGCACAAGTGGTGGGGGGGCAGGCAGAGGGAGAAGTAGGTTCCCTGCTGAGCAAGGAGCTAGATGCGGACTGGATCCCAGGACCCCGAGATCAGAGATCATGACCTGATCCAAAGGCAGATGCTTAACTGACTGAGCCACCCAGGGTCCCTGCGTTTCTATTTTAACATAGGATAAAGAATGTGTTGGTTTGTGAGTGTTTTTTATTAATCCAAACACTTTATTAAAAATTGACCATTGTTTGCTCCTTAGAATGGGGAAACCGAGTTTTATAGCAGAAAGCCAATGTGACTAACGGTGAAGTGATTTGCCTGGTCCAGGAGACGTAGCAGTTTTACTAGGTGAGGTAAACATCTTTTTATTTTCAACCTCTAAACACTATTTCCCTCTTTTTTCTTTTACTATTTTAAATAACTCTTTTATGACATATATAATTGTTTTCTTGTTCAGGTGACTTTTTTTGAGGTATAATTTACGTTCAATAAAGTTCACTCCTTTAAAAAAGTATATAGTTGTATGAAATTTTTAACGTCTTTACTGAGGCATAATCAACATATAATAAATAGCATGTGTTTAAATTGTGCAAACTGATAAGTTTTGACACGAATATATTATTATAATCATCACTAAATTCAAGATAACGAACATATACATCACTTTGGAAAGTTCACTCGTGCCTCTTTGGCATCTCTCCCCTGTCCCTCTGTGCTCCTACCCTTCCCATCTCCAGGAAACCATTGCTCTGTTTCCTGCTATAATTGGCACTTTCTAGAATTTTATATAAATGAAATCACACATTACGTGATTTTTTTGTTTGCTCTGGTTTCTTTTAGTCAGAATAAGTATTTTGAAATTGTACCATGTGGTTGCAGTTATCAGTTGTTCTTCCTTCTAATTGCTGAGTGACATTCTGTGGTATGGATATCCTACGGTCTGTTCACCTGTTAACGAACATGAACATTTTTTATACAGCTGCCATGAACACTCACACTCAAGTCTTTTTACTCAAATATACTTTCGTTTATCTTGGTTAAATATACCTACAAGTGAAATTCCTCTACCTCCTCACCAATGCTTGGCATGTCAGTCTTTTTAATTTTAGCCATTCTATTAAGGATACAATGCACTCATTTTATTATAATTTGAATTTGCCTATCGGCGAAGATGTTGAACATCCTTTTATGTGTTCACTTGCTGTCTATGTATCTTCTTTGATGAAATATCTATTCACATCTTCAGCCATTTTGATATTGGGTTGTTTTCTTATAATTGAGTTTTGAGAGTTCTCTATATATTTCAGATACAAATTCTTTTTCAGATATAGGAAATACGAATATCTTCTTCTGGTCTGTAACTTGTCTTTTTATTCTTTTTATAGTGTCTATCAAAGAACAGAAGTTTTTAAATTTCAATAAAGTCCAGTTCATGAATTACTTTTTATGGACATGTTTAATTTTGTCCTCTAAATACGATCACCCTCTTTTTTGATATTAGCACACTTCCTATCAGAATAGCCTAGGTTGCCATAAAAAAGAAACAATCTCCCAAGGATTAGGAGCTTATTAAATAAAAGTTCATTTCTTGATGATATTACAAGATGAACATGAGTCAGTGGAAAAGATGTATTCATAGCAATTATGCAGGGACCCAGGGCAATGAAGACTTCATCTCAAAATGCAGTGGTAAGAAAATGTGAAGAATTGAATGGGACCCTTGTCATTCATGAATGACATATGTCACTTCATCTCACTTTATATTAGGGAATAAAGTCATAGGGAAATCCCAAGGCAATTAGAAGCCTTTCACTCTCCAATTCCTAAGTCAATGACCAGGCTTTAGAATCCACCCAAATAAGCAGTGGGATGCTAAGACTGGGCAGAGCTTAGCAGGAGTCTTTTCCAACACTCCTCTCACAGGTCAATGTAGAGGACAATGGATAAGGTAGAGCCCAATAGGAGGCAAAACCTATGGCTGCCAGAAAGAGACACCACAAGACTGTCTCCAGTGCCATTACTTCCTTCCATCATCCCCGTCCAATAGCACAGAAGGGATTTTATTAAGGGTATTCTGTGGGGTTTGTCACTAGTAATCGTTGCAGATATTGGGGTGGACAAATTGATCATTTTATAATTGGTTGTAGTGTGACCAGCTGGGTCTCAAGGAGAGGAAACTCTATCTTCCAAATATCCTGGAAGCTATAATGGAATATGGCTTTTTTCTCATTGGAGAGGAGACTGGGTTGGCTTTCTTTTTGTATTTTTTTAAAAAATAAGAAGAGAAACTTTGTGGAATTACGTGAATGGAAAAAGCGTGGGCACCTAATGGGAGGAATGTAGTTATAGATTCCTGTTTTTATCTTCCTACCCTGTTTTGGCAACAGCCTACAACTTGATTTGTAGAAACTGTCCTTCTTCACTGCAGATTTGACTCCTTGGTAATGGAAGATGGTTTACGCATTTAAAGATGCTCCATTCTGTCCACAGGGACTGGCCCAGAAATAAAGCTGTGAAGCACAGAATGCACTCAGAGACCTATGGAACTTTCTGTCAGGTGTTGGGAAAGAGAGACTTTCTTTCCCCTAAGACTGCTAAATTTGGTGGTTACATGTATCCTGTTACGTGGCTCCACTTTGGTCAACTGCCTGGGGGAAGCCCACATATTGTGGTAAAGAATGCAGAAAACAGAAGAAAATAGATCTGAGAAATTTAGGGAGGAAATGAGGAATGGAAGCCAGAAAAGAGAAAGATCTAATGATATCATTTGAGTTCATGGTGTCTTGGGTAGCTTTGTATCTTGAATTTCCTATTACTTGTTATAAAAGATGTCGTCATCTCCCACCACCCCCAAATTGTATTGATTCTGGTTTCCATACTTTGTCACTGAAAGGAACTTGTCTAACACACAAAGGTTGTCACAAGAATAATAAAAGGCAATTTGTACATATAACTGCCCAACTTTCTTCTCAACAGAAAATAAGATGCACAGAAACAAGGAGAAAGGGAGGTCATTGTTTGGTTATCTTGTGAATTTTATTTTCATTTTGAGTTGGGATATTGTAAAATGACCCATGTAGCTATTCCTAGAGTTTGGCAGAATGCCTCCTTAAGACATCTGGGAAATCTTCCCTGTTCTGCACTCATACACTGCATAGGCTGTGCAGATGTAGTCTATACAGAGCAGGCTGTCTTATTGTAAAGAGTCTTAATGTGCTCTTTATGCTGGAATGTACTGCATCCACAACCAAATGATTTATTTAATAATCAATCCTTGGACCTGACTGCACATGTTAGAACATAGCCTTTAACTTCCAAATGCGTTGAAGCACTGGCCAATAAACAAACAAATAAAAGGCAGAAAAAGACAGTGGCTAGTGACAACATCCTCAGTCTACTGTCACATTCCCATTAAAGCACAAAGACAACACAGGAATACCGTTCTTAGATCATTAGTTTTCATTCAACCTATTTATTTACTATTCAGCATCTGCTTTATGCCTTGCCCTATGTAGAAGATATAAGGTCCCTTTTCTCAACAAGCTTTCATACTTCAACACAGAGACAGGAGAACCTTTCTTTCTTTCCTTCTTTCTTTCTTTCTTTCTTTCTTTCTTTCTTTCTTTCTTTCTTTCTTTCTTTCAAGATTTTATTTAATTATTTGACAGAGAAGGAGCACAAGTAAGGGGAGCAGCAGGCAGAGGGAGGGGGAGAAGCAGGCTTCCTGATGAGCAGGGAGCCTGATGCGGGGATCCATCCCAGGACCCTGGGATCATGACCTGAGCTGAAGGCAGACACTTAATGACTAAGCCACCCACGCGCCCCTACCTTTCTCTGATGAACTATAACTTAATCTCAGGATTAGAGTTTTCCTGACCTGCTTTGAAAAGAGAGGAAGACCTGTGAAATGTGGCTTCAACTTTAATAAAAATCTGTTATTGCATTTCTCCATCATTAATGATTAATATCAATATATAGTCACAATCTTGTGATGGTATTATTTGGATGAGGATTATTGTCAAATGTCATATTTACTCAAGACAGAGGAGAATCTGTGCACTTACCTGTGACTAGGGATACAGTCAGGTTCTCATTTAAGCAAGCAGTTATTCTGAAAAACTTAAAGACATCAGAAGCTTTGAGGTGCCTGGGTGGCTCTTGATTTCGGTTCAGGTCATGATCTCAGAGTTGTGGGATTGAGCCCCACGTCAGGCTCCATTCTCAGTGGGGAGTCTGCTTGAGATTCTCTCTTGCTCTCTCTCTCTTCCTCTGCCTCTTCCCCTGCTCATGTGCTCTTTCCCTCTCAAATAAATACATAAATAAATCTTAAAAAATAAAAAGACATCGGAAGCTACAAAGTAGGCCCATGATGAAAAATGTTATGGCTTACTCTAGCCTATCTTAGATTTGCTTTTTGAATGCCTAGAATTGAATCTCCAAGATTTGACCAAGCATAAAATTTCATGACAATTCAACACCTTACTTTTACTGAATCAAATAATTTAACATCCAGATTTACAAAAACTACAAATAAGCAGATGATCATTTTATAAAACATCTGCACTAAAGAGATATTTAAAATAGCAATCATGATTTTCCATTTATGAAATTATAATTGTTAAAAAACAATTTTGTATTTTTCATATTTCTGTACTCAGATCTATTTTATATATATAATATATATAATAGGCAAACATATATTTCAACTTACTGAAATTTGATGTTGAAAACAGGAGTATTTACTCTTTAAAGGCAAATTCATTTTAAGAGAGATGAAAATTAATTATAGGAGTAAAATTTCCTGTAATATGGTTACTGATGTGCATTTAAGAGCACATTTACGGTTAGACAAAATAAATGGTTTATATCATCTTCCTCAACTTTCCTCACTGTGCAAGCACTTTACAAACCAAGTTGTCCTTTATTAGGGTATATTTTAATACAACCCTAACCAGATTATTTCTGTTGCATACAAGGTATGATTACTATCAAGAAGGCATGGAAGAACAGACTCCTACAACTTGGAGCCTCTGGGTTCTCTAAGTTCTGCCACTTGCTATCTACTTTGAATCTCTGAGAGGAGATAAATCTTTTTATTGCACCAAACCCTAGAGAAAGAAGTTTAGAAATGTTGTCAAATTTCAGGTCCTTTAGGGTAAGCAAGGTCACTTTGCCTCCAGTGGCTGTGTATAGGGGTCTGGCCCTTGATTCTGCTTATTTCTCAATAGCCAGAGAAGAAAAGTGCCCACAGCCTTTTACTGCATGGGAGAAAACCAGTAGATGGTTTTCTCATCCTCTGCTTTCCACCTTGGTGTAAGAGTGGCAACCTGCCTAGGGCCTGTTTCTTCAGGGAAAAAAAAAAAAAAAAGAGGGGTGGGGGGAAGAATATCCTCTCTTTTCATTCTTTTCATGGAGAATGGCAAGATGCCAGAAATGGGGACAAAGCTTAGAAGGGTGGAAAGAGGCTGTTTAAGCCTGGAATTGGGCAACATAGTCCAGCTTATGCATACTGGTAGAATTCTCCAGGAATCAGAGTTAGAAGTATAAAAGATTTATTCCATTTAACTTTTTTAAAAATCTTAATTGCAACCCTTAGTATTTTAACCCATGGTTTGAAAATGGTAACAATACTTGGAAATATTTTTTGAGTATGAGAATCTTTGTTAATACTTTAAAATATATTGGAACTTTTTCTCTTCTTCCGCTTTTTCCCCTTTTAATTACCCCCTTCCCTTCATTTGCTTTCCTTCCCTTTCTCTTTCCTTTCTAAATAATTCATTCTTAAAATCATTATGGGGGCAGTGCAAGGCAAACATCTGCATGGGTTGAAGAGGAAGGAGAATCAAGGTTGCCCAGAGCAGAATGTCTGAGTCCAAGCATAATGAGGAGGACAGGCTTAGGATAGTCCCTAGTACAGGTTGTCAAAGACTTAGAGAGGCAAGCAAAGACCAAGTAGGATGAGTAGGATCTCTGCATATGAAGGCTGCTTAGAGTGAAGTATCAGGGACCAAATTTATTGAGGACAGTGTTCGCAAAAAGAGCGTTAGAACACTAGTTGATTGAGGGGCGCCTGGGTGGCACAGCGGTTAAGCCTCTGCCTTAGGCTCAGGGCGTGATCCCGGAGTTCTGGGATCGAGCCCCACGTCAGGCTCTTCTGCTATGAGCCTGCTTCTTCC
Organism: Ursus americanus; assembly: GCF_024610735.1. Lineage (NCBI taxonomy): Eukaryota > Metazoa > Chordata > Mammalia > Carnivora > Ursidae > Ursus > Ursus americanus. The sequence goes on along the minus strand of NC_142151.1, from coordinate 31,104,548 downwards.
TCTCCCACTCCCCCTGCTTGTGTTCCCTCTCTCGCTGGCTGTCTCTCTCTCTGTAGAATAAATAAATAAAATCTTAAAAAAAAAAAAAAAGAACACTAGTTGATTGAAAAGGGAGCAACATAGGGGTTTCCCTAATGGAATGATATGGTGTCCTGTGATGAGTATGACCTAGCGAGGCATGTGAGAGCCTGAGTGGAGAGAGGAGAGCATTCATGGACAGGGGAACTCAGGATGAGGTATCAGAACTCAAGCAGGGTGGATAGGGAATCCCTGCAGAGGGACAGCCTGTTAAAGTCTGTGTGGGTTCATAAGGGCATATCCTCATAGAGGCAGCTTTCATGGGGTGTCAGAGGCTAAACATGGTGAGTAGAATATCTGCACAGTGTGGAATGGGGTGGTGGAGTCTAGGCAGGGTGAGGGGAGCATCCATGCATGGGGGTAACCAAGTGCAGGATGTCAGACTCCAGACATGGTGAGGAAAGTGTCTGCACTTGAATGTAAAGGCATAGGTATTGAAACTTAAGTGGGGTGGGGAGGGCATCTGCATGGAGGAAAAGGTGATAATGAAGATGGGAGATTGGTTACCTACAAGGGAACTGGTTAAATAAGTATTACGAAGAATACATAAGCCAGGGTTCTCACTGTCAGAAAAGGGAATTTAAATATGAAATGGGAGAAAAAAGAGTGAATCCTTTAGTGGTGAATTGTAATTGAAGGAGTCAGTATAAACTCATGGTTTTCATCAATACCAATAACAATAAAAATCACCATAGATGTAAATGTGTCTATGAATATACGCCTTCAAAATGTGTACATACATATATTTCCTAGCTTTCTCTATTTAAAGGGCGTGAGAGGATGACACCTAATAAATTACAATGTGCACACCTCATACCCAGATTTGGGTTTCTGTATTGCATTCTTCATAAAAGGAAGCAAGACTCTTAAATAAATGGCCAATTACAGGACTGAGAAAGAGAAGTACAAGATGAACCAGGAATATGTGTCAGAAAGCCAATGTGCTAAAGAATTATTGCTTTATATCAAAAGACCAGACAAACTAGCTGGAATGGGCTCCCTCTATCCATCAAAGATAAGTTTAACATCAAAATATATAATGAAGTAATGGATTATTGAAGTAAAGAATAAGCAGTAAGTTTGATGAGGAACAGGATTTTTACATAATTTCAAATCTCAAAGAGAAAAAAAGAGTTATATTAAGTGGAGAAGACTGGTAGATGCCATCTTATTCAAGTGACCAAAATGAACATCAGTATTAATGGGGCAGAATTAAAATCATATGCACCTGACAGAATGCAATGAGAAGAGGATTGCATTACCTCTGTGATATTCCTGCCAAAGATGAATAGCCTATATCTAATAACTATAATAATTATATTGGCAACTTTCTCTCAAATGGTTCTGTAAAAAAATTGTTCTTCATACTGTACTTGTATTTTCTGTGTAAGAATGTGATTATTCCAAAAAAAAAGAATGTGATTATTTCAAAACACGAAAGTATTAAAATTTATTTTAAAATTAAATTTAAATGAAATAAAATGGCTAATGGAAGGATTTCTTTGGAAATGTAGCACCATTTTCCCTCACAGGTCCTTCCAAGTCTAGGTGTGAAAGACAGGAACAAATCTGAAGTTTGGAACGAGAACTTATGCCCCAAATGGAAAGGATATCTTCAGAGGCAGCAGATTCAGTTTATTCCAAAGGCCTTTTTGGAGGGTGAGAGTAAGAAGGGTTTTTTTTCTGTGTGTGTGGCATATTCATCCATGGCAACCATATCCTTAGCATAGTGTAACTGTAAAACTGAACTTTTGTACAGGCTTGTGTTCTCCTATACCATGTGCTAGATATTTCATGTTGGACAAACCTCTCTAAACCTCAATTTTCTCACCTGTAAATATGAATGGTAATTTTTGTACCACAATACTGTGATAATTCGGTAATTAGGGGTGACAGACATAAGGTACATAAGACAGCGGTTGGCAAGAATAAAGAGGAAAAAGAAAAGAAGAGAAGGAAGGAAAGAGAAGGGGGAAGGAAAGAAGGAAGGAAGAAAGAAAAGTAGGGGAAAGGAAGGGAAGGAAGGAAAGAGAAGGGGGAAGGAAAGAAGGAAGGAAGAAAGAAAAGTAGGGGAAAGGAAGGGAAGGAAGGAAAGAGAAGGGGGAAGGAAAGAAGGAAGGAAGAAAGAAAAGTAGGGGAAAGGAAGGGAAGGAAGGAAAGAGAAGGGGGAAGGAAAGAAGGAAGGAAGAAAGAAAAGTAGGGGAAAGGAAGGGAAGGAAGGAAAGAGAAGGGGGAAGGAAAGAAGGAAGGAAGAAAGAAAAGTAGGGGAAAGGAAGGGAAGGAAGGAAAGAGAAGGGGGAAGGAAAGAAGGAAGGAAGAAAGAAAAGTAGGGGAAAGGAAGGGAAGGAAGGAAAGAGAAGGGGGAAGGAAAGAAGGAAGGAAGAAAGAAAAGTAGGGGAAAGGAAGGGAAGGAAGGAAAGAGAAGGGGGAAGGAAAGAAGGAAGGAAGAAAGAAAAGTAGGGGAAAGGAAGGGAAGGAAGGAAAGAGAAGGGGGAAGGAAAGAAGGAAGGAAGAAAGAAAAGTAGGGGAAAGGAAGGGAAGGAAGGAAAGAGAAGGGGGAAGGAAAGAAGGAAGGAAGAAAGAAAAGTAGGGGAAAGGAAGGGAAGGAAGGAAAGAGAAGGGGGAAGGAAAGAAGGAAGGAAGAAAGAAAAGTAGGGGAAAGGAAGGGAAGGAAGGAAAGAGAAAGAACGAAAAAGAAAGAAAGAAAGAAAGAAAGAAAGAAAGAAAGAAAGAAAGAAAGAAGAAAGAGAAAAGAAAAGAAAAGAGAGGGGGAGGGAAGAAGGGAGGAAGGGAGGGAGGGAGGGAGGGAGGGAGGGAGGGAGGGGGGAAGGAAGGGAGGGAGGAAGGAAGGAAGGAAGGAAGGAAGGAAGGAAGGAAGGAAGGAATTAAAAACAATGTATCGGAATCCCACATGATGAGTATTCACTTACTATGAAAATTATGTCAACTATTGGAATATAGAAACACTTCAGATAAATGAAAAAGTATATTCATAACATTTAATTTTAATATAAAATCCATTATACTGTTTACCCAAATTCATCAATTGGACAATTTGGCACATTTGCTGTCTCATTCTTTCTATTAATGTCTATAGATACATACATATAGAGAGTGTGTATTTATTTATTTCTGGACATTGAATCCCAAAAACCCTAAATAATTCAGAGTGTATTTCTTGAAGGGAAGGGACTACACTGTAATTTCAAAACTAGGAAATTTAAAACGATACAGTATTATTTTTAATCCACATTCCACAATCAAATTTAACCACCTATGTATGACTATTTTTTTCATGCCTTGCATTTAGCTGTCATATTTCTTTAGTTTCATTTAATTAGAAAGTTTCTCTGCCTTTGTTTATCTTTCTTAATCTTAGTATTTTGAAGAGTATAGTTACGGTTTTTCAGTAGAACTTTCCTCAGTTTGAATTTGTTTCATGTTTCCACATGATGAAAATCAGTTTATACACACTGGGGAGAAATATCAAAAAAGTGATATGTGTCCTTCTCAGACCATCACATTAAATGCCACGTGCTTCTTTCAGTTGGTCTCAATAATCATGATATTAATTTTGATCACTTGGTTGAGATAGTGTACACTAGGTCTCTCCACACGAAAGTAACTGCTTTTCTGTCTTTAATTAATAAATATCCAGTGGGAAAATGTTTTGAGACTATATACATACCATATTCCTCAACAATCTTTCAACCTATTACTTTTAGCAACTATGATGATTTTCTAACTCCATCAATTCTTCGATATTTAAAAGTTTTCATTCTGTTTTATAGATCCCCTTCTGTCCTCCTTATTTATGATCTATATGACCCACAGATTCTTATGTCATTCAATATATTACAATTATTATTATTATTATTATTACACTTCAATATTCTAGTGAGAACTCCTTCAAACTGGCTGTTCTTTTGCAATGCCCTCACCATCACTTAAGCACACTCTAAATTGCTCCTATAAGATGTTCCAAGCTCATCTTATACTTTCCCTGACACAACCCTGGAGTCAGCTATCTCTCTGCAGAGACCCTGGCTCTTATTACAAACTGGGTTTTAGAAACCAAGATCTGCCCTTTAAATGATTTCATTGTTACTGCGTACACAATATTTCTTAAGAATCCACATCTGTGAAAGGAAGGTGGGGGGAATGTAAATTTGAATAAAAGGAGAAGTCCAATTGTGATGCCTCCGGCAACAATGCCAGTCAACAGAGAGAGGACCTCTGGAGCAAATACTGACTGTGAGAATTGTCCCCCATCAGGTCAACATGATCAGTCTTCACACACCCACCTCCATCAGTCACTGTATATATTCTACCTGGAAAAAGGAGTGACTTCAAGCAAGGTGGCTGTCTGCACCTAAGGCTGTCTGCTGCTCACATCCATCATTTCTGGGTAGCAAGATTTTTCTTGAAGGGGTATCTAGGTGGTGTATCTGTGGTCTGTCAGACCTCTGTCTATGTTCCTAACTATCTCTTCTGATAATAAGAAATTTGGCTCTTATTAACCTCATTATGTTTTTGCATTTGCTCAAGCCCAGACAACATAGAAAATGGTTTCCAAGTTGTTAATTCCAAATTGTTAATCATTGCAAAATGAAAAACTATTAACTGAAGTTCAACATTGTCTACAGTTCTTTTTTGAGGTATCAAGTTTCTATTTGGGGAAATGCACTAATATTAAGTGCACAACTGAATGACTGGCTTTAAAACTTAGACAGAAGACCTGCATTTTGCAGTCTAGCCTTCACATAATGTTCTTTTTTAAAATTTATTTTAATTTTTAAAATTTATTTTAGAGAGTGTGAGTGAGGGGAGGTGCAGAGGGACAGGGAGACAAGCAGACTCCCTGCTGAGTGGGGAGCCTGACACTGGGTTTGATTCCACAACCCTGAGATCACAACCTGAGCCAAAATCAAGAATTGGATGCTTATCCAGCTGAGGCACCTGGGTGCCCCAGCCTTCACATAACGTTCTAAGACAAACCCTAATTTGGATATTTGGACTTTCTTTAAGGACTATTTGATTTACAGATTCTGAAGAACAAATGTTGAAAATAATAAATATCAAATTAGTTATCAAGTTAATATGATATGGCCTCTTTCAGGCATCTTTGTGGATGCACCAAGAGATATCGTCATCATCCTTTGGACTTGAATATTTAGGCGAGTTCCTTCCATTAATGTGCCATTAGTGAACCAGCAATTCCCTGATCCTCCTCAGAGGCTTTCGGTCTCATGATTGTAACATAATGTAAGTGGCCCCAGCAGTTCATCATTTCATGCACACTCATTACCACACCTCTAGTTCCTTAGTCCCGTAGCTACCTATCCAGCTTCCTCAACACCAAATAAATGCGGATGTGCTTTCTTTAACCGAGCCCTTCTAGGTGGTGAATTCTTGGGAAAAAATAAGGCATAACTTTCCCAACTATTTCTGTTATAAAACTGTGTTCTTCAAACTCAGGTGGGACTAGAGAAGATACAGATTTTTTTTTTAATTCCGGTTTTCCTTGTAAGCATACTGAGCCCCTTATCTAAGGTGGTAAAACACAGTCATTGTTTAAGCAGTATGTTGTTTAGATTTTTCAACTTTCCCAAAAATATTTTGAAATATTGCCATCTGCTTGTTTGGTCATCAAACATATAGATGAATTGTAAATTAAAGAGAAAAGCAGCTTATACATCAAATAACAAATATATTACTTTCTGACTCATAAAAATCCTGGAGGTCTGTTTTTAGAACATGAAAGCACACATTATTCTAGATATTCAGATTTTCACCCCTAGATTAAGGTGGATCATGAGAAACCTGAACATTTATAAATAGATTCTATTTCATAAATCTGACTCATTGCTTTTATTGGCTTTTGACAAAGTGTCATCAGCTCTCATAGCTTTATGAAACCCATAATAGTATATGTTTTAAGGATGCATTTGAGGATATATTCATCATTCCACTTTGGATCCCTATATATAAGCTTACATAAGAAATATCCATCAGAATGAAATGCTATGAGTTGCTATCCATGAGAAATGTGTAGGTTTTCTGCTCATGAGCAATGAAATCATGAAAATGATCATGAAAACTTTTTTATTTAGGTTATCAGGAGCTCATAGTTGAATTTTCAAACAAAATTGAGCAATTACATAAACTGTTTCATGATTTTTGGTTTTTTTAAATTTCTATAGACAAGGTTCATCTTTTTTGTACAAATCTTATGTGGGAAGAGATAAGGTATGAAAGTATTATTTCCTTAAATTTAGTTGAGATCTCATTGCTGTTGGAGAATCCATCAGCTTTCACTCATCTATTCACACCCTTCCCCATTGCTACTCTGGCATTTTTTTTTTAAAGATTTTATTTATTTATTTATTCAACAGGATAGAGACAGCCAGCGAGAGAGGGAACACAAGCAGGGGGAGTGGGAGAGGAAGAAGCAGGCTCATAGTGGAGGAGCCTGATGTGGGGCTCGATCCCACAACGCCGGGATCACGCCCTGAGTGGAAGGCAGACGCTTAACCGCTGTGCTACCCAGGCGCCCCTCTACTCTGGCATTTTGTCTCTAACCTTATCTGCCCTCTAAATCCTAATAGATGACTTGCCTCCTCTCCTACAAATAAAAGCCATAAACAAAATCTCTCTACAAACAAAATCCATAAACAAAAATCTCCCTCAAGGTCACATCCAATCTACCTCTGACTTTCTCTACATTTTTGCTCCAATTTTTAAAAAAGATTTTATTTATTTATTTATTTGAGAGAGAGAGAGAGTGTGTGTACACCAGCTGAGCAGTGGGGCTGAGGAACGGAGAAGCAGAGGGAAAGAGAGAGAGAGTCTGAAGCAGACTCCCTGCTGAGGGCAGAGTCCGAGGCAGGGCTCCATCCTATGATGGTGAGATCATGACCCGAACCAAAACCAAGAGTCAGACACAACCAACTGAGCCACGCAGGCACCCCTTATTGCTCCAATATTTAAATTGTAATAATCATTCCTAATATCCATAGGTCTTTTTAAATTGAAGTGTGACATACATAGAGTATGTACAAAAGAGTAGAAGTCATATTTGCCCAGCTCAGTAAGTTTTTACAAGATGAACACCCTTATAGAGCCAGCACAAAGGTTAAGAAGCAGAACATTCCCAGCATTTCAGAAATCCCCCTCATAGTCCATTGCAGGTACTGCTCTTTTGTCAATGGTAATTACTACCTGACTTCTAACAGCATAAATTTTTAAATTTTTTATTTTTTATTTTTTGCTTTTTAACTTTATACCTGTGGACTCATAGAGCATGCACTCTTGTGTTTGTTTTCTTTTACTCTCCATGCCCATAGTTATTTTGACCCCAGATCTTTCTTGTTCCTTTGGAGCCTTGATGAATCAATAATTACTTTCCTTTTTATCACATATTCTCATTATCTACTGACTGTCTCTCCCTTACCCCCAAAGCTACTGCTTTTTCTCTTTTTCCTCATCATCAAATTTCTTGAAGAAAGTCTTTCTCATTCCCTATTTGATCAGCAAACCACCTCCAATAGTATTTCTTCTCTTGTCTCTTCTCTTCTTTCTCTCACTCTCTCTCTTTCTCTTTCCCTCTCTCAGAGAGATACTTACAAGTAAAATTGCATACTCAAAGAGTAAGTATATGTGTACATTTTCTACGTATTGCCAAATCCCACTTCATAGGAATTGTGCCATCTTGCATTACCATAGCATTGCACTAAAGTGCTTGTTTCACCAACAGGTTAAGTCTCAACCATTTAGATTCTTGAAAATATATGTTGAGAAATGGTATCTCAATATAGTTTTTCCTCTTTTTCACTTTTTCTTTTTTAAATCATGAGTGAGGTTTTAGATGTTCTTATATATTATAGACATCAACCATTTCCCATAGGAGTTACTCATATATTTTCTTGGTTTGTCATTTATTGTTATATTTCTTATGGTGCTTTTGCCATGAACTTTTTCAAAAATTTTTTCATGTTGAGTATATCTAAGAAGGTTATTAACCTCATTTTTCACATATATAATAGTAATAGTAATTACTATTATTATTATTACTAATAATCCATACCTCTTTAAATAATCATAAGGATTAAATGAATTAATGAGGAAATTGCTCAGAACACTCATGGGCACACAGCATTAAAAAAATGTTACTCATTATTATCTTATTAAATGAAGCATAAAAGTTCCTTAGGATAAGTAAATGTTTTTCTTTGTGACAAATTCAAAAAAGAATTTATTATGTGGGGTTTACAATGGGTATATAGAATGAAAAATATTTTTGTTTCTTTGAAGATCAATAGGGTGTAATGGTTAAGGTATGGGCTTAAGAGCATACGGTACTGAGTTTGCATTCTGATTCCCAGACTTACCAGCTGTATGACCTTGGGCAAATTAATACCAGCCTCAGTTTGTAATCTGCAAAATATGTTTAATAGATACCTATGTCAGGGAATACCAGAAAGTACCTGTCATAGTTTTTGGCATAAGGCACTTGATAAATGACAAATATTATGAATTTCAATTTATTAAAGGTGATTCTGTGGATAAGAGGATAAGATAGTAGTCTGGTATCTGACTTTATAATGACCCAGAATTTCGACTACCACAAATGTAAATAGCATGATCATTAAAAAATAACACTTAAATATAACTTTAATCAAGTGTGGTTTTGGTGGAATTTAGGTAGCAGATAATTTTACTTTTGAAAGACTTAAAACATTATTTTATATTCCTAATGGAATTGATCAAATACTAAATCTTTCTTTTTTTTAAATAACAGATTTTCATTTAAAAAGAGATTGATGTAACTAAATAAATACTCATCTGCACAGTTAACATTTTTTTCATGTTTCCTTTACTGACAGGATCAAAAATTGCTCAGCTACCAGAAACTAAGTTACGTTTTTCAACTCCACCAGCTGAGAAAAATGTTCCACAAATAAAATCTACAGGACTATGAGAAAAATTGCTATGGAAACCAGGGAAGACAAAACACAACCTTACAGGTAATACCACTTTTTATTTTTGAAACAGAGAAGGAGATTGGGTCCAAGTGTCTCTTTGGGAGGTTAACTGACTTGCATAAAGTCATACCAACTTGAGTTTGGGATAGAACAAGGTGGAAAAGCCTGTCTGCTCTGCTGATCGCTGCTAAGAGTGCTTTTCCGTTAATATACGCTAATGCTAATGCTTCTGCTAAGAAGTTGAAGCAGTTAAGACTTTCTAAGGAAAGGAGTGTCACAAAAAGACACAGTCTGGTTTTCCAAGCACTGATATTTTTTGGTTTTAACTACACACTTAAAACTATATACATATATTTTCTCATTGGTATTTCACAAGTTAGTATTCACAATCAATTTAACAGTGACTGGGAAAGATTTTTATATATATTTTTTCTTGCCATAATGAAAACAACTACTTTTCATGGTCCTCCCTTATTATATAGTTTTTTGGTTGTTTGATAGCAGATTTCTTGCAAAATTGTATGCAATGGAATGTATGCAAATGGTAAAACTCTTAGACAATTATTTTGTTAGTTTCTTAAATTACAGACATTTATTTAACTAAATTCCCTGTTTTATTTCACATCTATTTGACAATGCTGTATCCATCTCTATACCATAGATAATATTACTTAAAATATTGTTAGGACAAATTTTTCTCTCTTTCTTGATATTTCTGGATGTACTTTTTACTCTCTTGAAATATACAGAGGGAGACAGTTAAGCCTTTGCTGCCTGAAGGTATCAGAAGTGAAAGACAGTTATTAAGGTATTGCTTGTGGGCTTATTTATTTTTTGGAAATAATCTTGATAGGAATGCAAAGTCTTTGAAAGACAGAGAAAGGTAAAAATAGTGGACCAACTTTCTGGGTGCTTTGAAAGGCCTATTAAAATCACTGGCAATGTCATAATTTGGCAGGGCTTAAAAAAAAACCTTTAATTTTGAAAATAGTATAATGAACAATATTCATTCTGTGCAATTGATCTCAGATGGTCAAATATCATTTAGAAAATAGAACAGATGATCCTGTTCTTCACTGACTGTCTACGGGCCAGATCAGGAGAACACCGACCAGAGATTTCTTGAACTCTGACTTTAAATATCATGTCTTGGGGCGCCTGGGTGGCTCAGTCGTTAAGCATCTGCCTTCAGCTCAGGGAGTGGTCCCAGGTCCCTGGGATCGAGCCACATATCAGGCTCCTCCGCTGGAAACCTGCTTCTCCCTCTCCCACTCCCCCTGCCTGTGTTCCCTCTCTCGCTGGCTGTCTCTCTCTGTCAAATAAATAAATAAAATCTTTAAAAAATAATAAATAAATAAATAAATAAATAAATAAATAAATATCATGACTTAACCAGGAAATAAATTAGAAGATTATCCAGAGAATCTCATGCTGGGGTCTTTCTTAAGCCAGAAACAAACCTTTGAGATCACAGAGAATAAGACTGATATTTTGCTATTCAAGTACACACACAAAATACACACACACACACACACACACACACACACACACACAGAGTTTAATGATATTCACTACAAACTAAGAGGTAAATAAGAAAAAGGGAGAAACTGCCAGTTGGCTGAGCACAGATCCCAGCCATTACATGTAATAACTCTCTTATGTAATAATAGATAATTGGTCACTATCTATTTTTCTATTTAGAAACTTTTATAAATAAAAAATAGACAACCTGACAGAAAAACATGCAAAGAACATAAATTATAATTCACATGGCCAACAAAATATGGAAAGATGATCAACCTGACTATAGTGAAAGAAATGTCAATTTTAACAAAATATAAAAGACTAATAACATCTGGTATTTATTAGAATATTAGTAAATGGGCAATTTATATAGTGATTATGGAAGCGTTGTTTGGTAATATTGTATTCAAATATTCAATATGTCTATCCTTTGAGCAAGCAATTCCATATCTCAAAAAGAAGTCTAGAGAAATTAGAGCATGAAGAGATTCTAATACAAATTAAGTTTGCTTATTGAAACACTATAAATAAAAGTGGAATATTTGGAAACAATAAAATGCCCATTAATAGGGTCAGGTTTACATTCAAAATGACATATCAATATATTGGAATACTTAGCAACCACTTAAAAGAATGATGTATGTATACACACATACACATATACATATATACACATATACATATATACATTTTTGATAAGCTGCTAGATAGAAAGAAGCGAGTTGCAGATTGATTCAAGTTTCATAAAAGATAATATTTATTGTGTGTTTATATATGTGTGGATATTTATATTTAAATGAGAGAAGTCGGGGGAAATATATACAACTTTCAAAAGGAATTATCTCTGGAGATGAGGAACACAGTGAGATAGAAGGGATTTTTATTTAGTTAATATTAAATAAGTCAGATTATAGGACTTGTATTAATTCTGTTATTGTTTTATCTGTCTCAGAGAGTTAGGGGTGAAGAGTTTCCCTAAAAGGAAAAATCTGAATTTCAGAATATATTCTGGAAAGAGATCCTGGAGAGATATTAGCCTGGGAGACAAAATAAAGCTGACCTTGGCCCAAGAGGTGAGATGATGAAGCCAGGACTCTGAAGAACAGAGCTGCCTGCATGGGATTTTCTTCCTGGTGAGTAGACATTCCTTCTGGCTACGTAGAGACAGATTTGGGACTAGGCAGAAAGTGAGGATGGGATTTTGGCATTGTGCTTGGATCTGTAGGTGCTCAGTGCCTTGCTTCAGAGGGTTGTGATTTTGTTTCTGTGGTACCTCTAGTAGCCCTCAGCCAAAGTCACTGCGTGGTCAGTGACATGCCCTGCAGGGCTGAAGGGAGAGTGGGGTTTCAGCAGAGACACCCCTGCCCTTAGTCAGCTAAGGTAGAACAGTGACGCACAATATGGATCCTAGGGCTTCCTCTGCAAACCTAGCAGACAGCAGCTTAGGAAAGAAAGAACTGTGGTTCACTTTCAGGAAGCTGTTTCAGCACCAAATGGGGGATTATGCCTAAGAAATTGGATACAGAGAGGGTATGTAATCTAATTTTATAGACAAAAAATGTGTTTCTTGAGAATTATATGCTACACACAGATTAGATTTGGTTACTCTTTGTTTTTAGATGAATTACTGTCTCCCCACTGCCCAGGAGAATAATGCAATGCTTCAGTATGACATCTAAAACAGTTCTTAACCTAGTTATTAGCTAACATTAGCTTCTATCCCCACTTCCCAAATTTGGTACTCAGCCCCTAGTTCTCAACCTCTTCATGCTTTTTTCTTACACTTACTGGCTTTTGCTTACATATCGTAACCCCTTTCCTTAACGAGAGAAGAAATCGTCTATCAGGTTTTCCTTGTATTTCCCTAATATATCACACAGTCTATAACATATTAATACATAAGTGTATTTCCACGTTTGTCTTCCCTGGTAGGCTAGAAACTTCTAGATGAAAGAATGAGATCCTATTTATATCTCTCTTCCTGATGCAATCCCTAGATAATTACTCCATAAATGCTATTAGGAAAAAATGAATTTTGAAATGAATAAATGGAATTAACAACGTGGTACATTGGCTTTTGTTTACATATGTATCTTTCTAGAACTGATCATATGGTACCATAATTCTTTTTAAAACAAGAATTGAAACTCTAATAATGGTGCCCTGGCTAAATAGTGCCTATTATATGTGTAAATAAATGTGTGTTTTATATGTATGTGTATACATACATACATACATATATATGAAATACATATGTATATATGTATATATGTACATACATGTGTGTATTTAATATATAACATACTTAGTCATTTTATATCAATACATTTATTACTAGTTAAATTTATTTTTAAGGCATCTGTTAAATCTCCACTTAGTAAGAAAAATCTATTATTTTTCTTTAGCTTCAGAACTTTGTTACTCTGAAGCCAATGTGTTAATGATATGGGAAGTTATGGACACATACACACACATGAGCGTGCACATGCCCACGTGTGCTCACACACGTACACAAACACACACCATCCTTTGCATCTGCAGCAAGACCTGAACTTCCCTGAGCCTTATAATCTTTAGCAATCAAGTAACTGACATGCTTGCATCTGAGGAAACCAAAAAACCTGGCAGGAGAAAAGCTATTTTATATAATTAAGAATAACAGCAGGAAGAGAAGGCTGATATGCCAAACGTGTGAGGAAAAAACACGAATGAATTATGTTTAAAATGTAACTGAAAGCACTGCACATACAGTGCTGCCATCTTAGAAATTATTTTGTGTAGAAGCATAAACTGTTATATTCCATAAAAGGAGTGCTTCAAAGAGATGGTAAGTTGGATGGTAGGAAGCCATGAACGATGTGGAAATTACTAACCAGCTCCATGCAATAAAATATGTATTTATTACACACTGAGTATAATACCAAAAATGCTACCTGCCATTTCATATTCGACACTTTATACTTGGTTAATTGACTACTAACGGCAAAGACAAATTGGAAAGCAGTTTACCTTCTAATATAAAGGATTCTTATATTTTGTCATTTGTAAGGGGAATTGTATTTCCTTACTTTGGCTTTTTGTCCATGATTCAAAGTAAGGTAATTTTAGTGAATGTGAATAGGCCAATTTGATTTAAAAACTTCTAGATGTGATACAAAGACAAATCCAATTTATCCTACTGAACCTGAAGAGCAAATCCTCAACTTTGGTTTCTCAAAGAATCACTCCTTTGTAAGGGTTCTCTGAGGAAACAGCATCCCCCAGGCAGTGATTTATGTCAATACCATATGACTTTGCCCATTGGCCCATCAAATTAGAATTAAAAAAAAAAAAAAAAAGGTCTAGCAGCTTTATTGGGCTATCATTTACATACCACAAAATTCCCCATTGGAAGTACACAACTCAGTGAGTTTTAGAAAACGGATCGACCTGGGCAACCATCTGTACAATCCAGTTTTAGAACATTTCCATCACTCAAACTGTTCTTTGTGTCATTTGCACTTAATCCGCACTATTCCCAGCAGACCAACTCGAGCACTGATTTGCTTCCTGTTTCTATAAATTTGCCTTTTCTGATCATTTCCTATAAATGGAGTCATGCGTTATGTAGTCTTTTGTACTGGTCTTCTTTCATATGCTTAGCATAATGCTGCCGCACGTATCGGTGCTTTGCTCCTTTTTATTATGAAATACTCTTCTGGTGATGGCCATACCACATTTGTTTATTCACTCACTGTTTGGTGGACATTTCCTATATCCACACATTTGGATTTGTGTTTATTTCTCTTGAACAAATTCCTAGAAGTGAAATCGTTGCATCATATGGTAAGTTTATGTTTAACTTTTTAAGAAATTGCCAAACTCTTTTCCAAAGTGACTGTATAATTTTACCCTCCTGGCAATCTTGAATAAGGGGTGCAGTTTCCCCACATCCTAACCAACACTTGGTATTTTGTCTTTCTGATTATAGACATTTTGGTGGATGTGTCGTGGTATCTTGCTGCAATTTCAGTTTACATTTCTGTCATTGCTAATGATGCTGAGCATTGTTTAATTTGTATATTAGCCACTCATACATCTTCTGTAGTAAAATCTCCCTTAGCTAGTTTGGTCATTTTGTTTGTCTTCTATTATATTTTGCATGCACTGTCCTTTATCAGATATATCATTTGCAAATATTTTCTGCAATGTGTGGCTTGTCTTTTTCATTTTCATGATGGTAGCTTTTGAAATACAAAGGTTAGTTTTGATAAAAATAATTTATCTTTTTTTTCTTTTATGGATTATACTTTTGGTGTATCTAAGAAATCCATAAACTGTATATGTCTCTATTTAGTAAGGATTTGCTTAGCTTATGCACAAATATGACACAATGCTTCAGGAAATTATCCACACAAGAGTAGCATTATAACTGTAACATCAAAAACTACAGTTAAAGGGAAAATGCCTCTATTTTCTGTTTACATGCTACACTGAATACTCTGTACTCCTAATATGTGTGTTTTTCCCCCACGCCGAGCAATTCTCCAACTCTTTGGCAGACACTGGCTGAGTGTTCTATAATTTAACCGAATTCTGACCTTATCTACCTGGAGATAGCACCAGTTCCCACAGGTTAAGGACTCAGACCCACAAGACTGTCCCCTTCTCCCCCACACTTCAGACACCAATCTGTTGGTACCTGTGCTTCGGACCAACTAGCTATAAATCAAAGGTTCCCACACCCCCTCCTGGGGTTCAGTCATTTGCTAGAGGGGCTCACAAAACTCAGGAAAATGGTTTACCTACTATTGCTGATTTATTACAAAGGATGTTTCAAAGGATACAAATAAATAGCAATATGGAAAAGGCACATAGGGCAAAGTATTTGGGAAGGGTTATGGAACCTTCACACTCTCTCCAGGAATGCCACCCTTCCAGCACATCATGTATTCAGCAACCTGGAAGCTCTCTGAATTCCGTCCTTTAAAGTTTTTTACGGAGGCTTACATAGGCATGATTGATTAATCATTGACCAATGGTGAATAATTCAACCTCCAGGCCCACTCCCCTCCCCAAAGAGGTAGGACTGAACTTCCAATCCTCTCATCACATGGTTAGTTGCCCTGGCAACCATCTCCCATTCTGTGCTTATCTAGAAGCTTTCCCAAAGTCACCTCATAAACATGAACTCAGATGTGGTTTGTAAGGTGCTTGCTAGGAATAAAAAATGAAACCATTAGAGATGCACTTATCACTTAGGAAATTTCAAGGGTCTTAGGATCTGTGCCAGAATGAAGACCAAATATGTATCTTATTATAAATTGAAATATCCCAAACAACATGAAAGAAACTTCAAGATAAGTATGCCTGAAACACTTTATAAAAGAAGAATTGGAGGTGAGCTGATGCACAGAATTGGGTTGTCAAAACAGACTGATTAGCCAGTATCAAGCTTTATTAAAGAAACACAGGCAATCAGGAAAAGAAACAGATAATGAAGAAAGACATCTGTCTAAGACATTTTGTATGACTCCCTAGGTCCTTCCATCCCACATTGGACATAGACTCTCTGTCTTAAAAACATAGAGGAGATCACCAGGTGAGGTTTAGAAGGTTTTCTCACAGCACAAAGTGCTTTTAAATAATGAAATATTACCAATTTTTATGCTCCAAGGGGTTCTATTCCATACTAACTTTCTCCAGGGAGTCATGATTCACAGATCCTGGGTTTATTTGCTATAAGTAATCCTTTAGCCAAGAACATTCTACTAAGGGCATTCAATAAATAAGGCCTCTCTCTTCTAGCAAATATCATTACTCTACTTACCAAGAGGTCCATCTGACAAGATTAGATTGGGTCATCTGCCTTCTTTTATTTCCTTTGTGAGCATTCGCTCAAGTAAAAAGAGTATATGGATCTCAAACCAGCTGCTTTAACTCTTACATTCGAAGATGGATAAGTAGCTAAATAAGTAGACTTAAAAATCAATTGGAATTTCTAAAAATAAAAAATCTATCCTCAAAAATTTTTTAAAAATCTCAGTAGTTTGGTTAAACAGAAGGTTGGATAGAGATGTAAATAAAGAAAAAATACCCAGGTATGTTGACATCTCTCAATGTAAATTTATGACTTTAAATATCAAGTGGGTTTATAATGCCACCCAGGTATTGTACTTTTTTTTTAAAGATTTTATTTATTTATTTGACAGAGAGAGAGAGACAGCCAGTGAGAGAGGGAACACAAGCAGGGGGAGTGGGAGAGGAAGAAGCAGGCTTCCAGCAGAGGAGCCTGATGTGGGGCTCGATTCCAGAACACCTGGATCACGCCCAGAGCCGAAGGCAGACGTTTAATGACTGAGCCACCCAGGTGCCCCAGGAATTGTATTATATTTCTGACATCTATTTATCTCCATTCTCCTAGAATACTCTGGCATATTTACTTCTTTCTCCTAGAACTTCCAACAGCTTCACCCCCATCCTTACACTTAGTGATTAATCACTTTACATTGAGTTAATGACAGTATTACTATAATTACAGAAGATCTATAAATTCCTAATACCCACTTCTCAAAAGAATCCCAAGAACAATCTTCTAGCTGATGCTGGCTGGGAGAAGGGAATAGCAGCCACTGCCAAAGACATCTAGACCCATCTCCCCTTACACCTAGGACCCTAGTAGGAAGCCACTGCAGCTAGAGGAAGGGAACAGAAAAGAAACAAATAAAGAAACAGAAACAACCACTATCCCCTTTGGAGGGTTAGGAATATGTCTGGGCACAATCTGCAGTGGGAATAGAAGCACTGTGAAGGCCAAACCCTCAAGACCCAAGGACAAATTTTGTCTAAGATTAAGGCCTAATCAGAGCATACAAAAATTCCACCCCTTTGCTTTTCCTTGCCACTAAAGTGAACCTTAAAAATGGTTAAAATAGAAAATTTTACATTGTGTATAGTTGCCAACATAAAAATATTATATTTGACAAATATAATTATATTTGTCCTAACAAGGGTATCAAATTTCAGACCAAAAAAAGTACATATGAAAAGACAAGAAGAAACACACTCCAAAGAGACAAAGCAACGATACAACCAGACTCAGATATGGCACAGATTTGGGTACTATCAGACTGGGAATTTGCAATAATGATAATTAATAAAGTTTCTAATGGAAAAGATAGAAAATATGCATGATCATATGAGTAATACAAACACAGAGAAGTGAAAGTTGTAAGAAAGAATCTAGTACTAGAAAATACAAAATAGAACAAAATAAAATACAGCAACAAAGGTGAAGAATACCTTTGATACACACGTCAGCAGATTCAACACAGCCAAAGAAAGAATCAGTGAGCTTGGAGATAGGATAATAGCAATGAGCAGCTTGAAACACAAAAATAATAAAAAAGAAAAAGAGCAGGATATACAAAAGCTATAGGACAATATCAATCAATCTAACATCTCCATGATTGAAATTCCAGAAATGAGAATGGGGAGGAAGAAATATTTAAATAAGTAATGTTAGAGAAATTTCCAAAATTAATGACAGGCACCAAAACTGAGAACCAAGAAATTCAGAGTAAACGTTCTATAAACCAACCAGTTTCTCTGATCTCTTCCGTTTTTCTGTCTGGAATTCAGCTTTGCTGCAACCTTACCCAGCACTTCAAAGATAGTTACTGCTCAAAGCCTGTATATAGCAAGAAATTTTAAGACCATTAACTGTAAATCTGTTAATGTTTGACTATGTATTAGCTCCCTTCAGTATTTCTGTGCCTATGGTTGAAATTTCAATGATAATATCAATGCATTTCAGAATGACATTGCATGTAATAAGAGCCAAATGCAAACTGATTTAAATATTAAAATCTTGAATTCCATTTGTTACTCAGTAGGTCTAACTGAGAAATTTAAAAGTGAAAGAGATATATTACAGAACAAAATTAGATCAGTAATAAAAGTCTATGTCAGAGTGATTTATTTGTTCTTAGGGGAAGGCTAGATGATTAAGAGGAGACAATGAATAAATGAAAAACTGCTTAACACCTTTTAAAATATATGTAAAGTACCATTAGTCAAACAGAAAGTAAATCTTTCAAATAAAAATGAGAAAACAGCTTATGTCAGTTAAATATATTTATCTTGAAAAAAGTAGAGATTATAAAAGTTGTTTAACTTTAATAAAAGTTGTGAAAAGACATTTCAAACTATTACTAAAATTTTGAAGAGGTCTTCATAGATGTTGTTTTGGTTTTGTTTTAGATTTTATTTAAATTCAAGTTAGTTAACATATAGTGCTAGTTTCAGGGGTAGAATTTAGTGATTCATCAGTTGCATATAACACCCGGTGGTCATCACATCAAGTGCCCTCCTTAATGCCCATCACCCAGTTACCCCATCCCCTCAGCCCTCCCCTCCTGCAACCCTCAGTTTGTTCTCTATAGTTAAGAGTCTCTTATGGTTTGCCTCCCTTTCTGTTTTTATCTTATTTTATTTTTCCTTCCCTTCCCCTGTCCATGGACTGTTTTTATAAGGCAGATTGCTTAACCTTTATAAATATATTCCTCATTGCAGCCAGGGGGATATGTTAGACTCATCCATTAAACATTTACTTAATGATTTTTCAAGGTTTTACAAGCCTTGTGATTCCAAAATACCCTATAATTTATTTTATATGAACATTTTGCAAATGATGAATTCCAACTTTTCTAGGAAACTCAACAGAGATACAAGAACACTTCTTGTTTGGGGGATGGGCAGTATCTAAAATTTATGCCACCGTGGGATGAGTCTTATAAGGACCTTTAATTTTTTCTGACTATGGCAAATCTGTAGTTTCAGAGTTAAAATAATAAATGTTGTTCTAGAAAAATCCTCAGCAGTATTTTTTAGTGCCTAGAATATAGTACATGCTAAGAAAACATGCAGAGGGAAGGAAGGAGGAATAGAGGAAAGGAGGAAGATGGAGCAGAGGGTGAGGATGAGGAGGAGAGAAGGGAAAAGGAGAGGAATCATTCACCTACTTTAGCTTCATGGCTTAATCTATGTGATTCAATATTTTAGATGTGGAGAGATAAAATATCCTATGTTGAAATTAAAACTGGATTACTCTTGCAAGTTTAGAGGCCAGAATTCATTCACTCAACACATTCTTTGGCTGCCTACCTTTTGTTAGGCACTGAGCTTGGTGTTGGGGTATAAAGATGTTTTCATGCACCCCGTCTCTGAGTAGCTTCTACTCTTATAAGAAATTAAGATATAAATAAATAGAGTACAATGCAGGAATAAGTAGAGTACAATGCAGGAATGAGTAGCAAATTTTCACAAAGTGAGATGTAATCACCTTGGTTCATTAACTTAAGGAAGGCTAAACAATGAATAATAATTTTCTAGTTTATTTAAAAAAAAAACCCAAAACAAAAAATAAAAACAAAGGAAGAGCATGCCAGGAAGAAGGATCCAAATGTATAAAAACTGGGATGTGTAACATAGCAAGACCCATTGGAGGAGCTGAAATTAGTCTCATATAGCTGGAAGATAGTCTGTGAAGGGAAATATCTTTGTATTGATAGTATGAAATTCAAGTCAGGGACATGTCAGGAGACTACTGCAATAGTCCAAGCAGGAGATTGTGGATAGTGGCAAGATGATTGGAGAGCAGACAGCTGATTCTAGAGATTTTTTAAAAGAAAGAATAATCAGTAGTTGGTATGTATTAAAAGATATTCATGGGGGAAAATGGGCAGAAATATCCCTAGTATTATAGCTAAATATACAGTAGTACATTAATACGATAAAGAAAAGAGAAAGAGTAATATATTTGGGAAAGACAATGAATTGTATTCTATGTGTTACATTTGAAGTGTCTTTAATCTAGGACTTCTAAGAGAAGATGCCCATTATATGTTATATACAGGGATCCGAAGGACAAGAGAAAACATGAATAGTACATGATGATATAGAGAAACAAGCTTCCTAGAGGAATATGTGGGGCTTCTTTACCTTTTCTCCTACTCTTGAGAGGGTAACTGAAGATAAAAATCATGTACTGGTAAGAGATTCTAAAAAAATTTTTTTTAAATAGAGAAAATGTGAACTATTCAAAAAAAGCTTAAAGCTTATGTGTTTTAAAATATATTAACATTTCTGAGGTACATAGAGTTAGGTCACAAAAGTCAATTCAATGAAAAGTGATAGCGGTAGGTTATAAACAATAATTTCTTAGTCATAAGAATCTGTTGCTTAGCAAGAGGTGTCCTTATAACAAATATAGACTATTTGGTCTTCTAGTTTACAAAAGAAAGAGTTTCCTCAAAATATCACTGGTGTAAACAAGAGATAGTAAAAATGAACCCACGTTCCTTAGCTTTTTATGAAATATCTCCTGGATTTGTTACAAGGCTAATTCAATAACTGCACACTAATGAAATCATTGATGCAAAATCATTTTCAATAATTACATAAGCTCCAAGTAACATCTAACCAAATGATACCTATCTTGTGTGTGCTTTGAGTCTATCAACAAGTAGCCTAAGACAGTTCCTGATCATGTGACTCTAGTATCTAATTAGAGAGAAATGCCTGATGAATGCACCCAATAATTAGGAATATAGTAGTAACAAACCACAGTTTTATAACATTGGCAATTAAAGATATTTATTATAGTCCTGTGTAGTACAGTCAACAAGTATTATAGAGGGTAAATAACCAAGAGAGTAGGACACAAGAACCCTACTTTTCATGAGGTACTGTTCTGAACACTGAAGACAGAGCAGTGAACAAGGCCAACATGGTCTGTGCCCAGGAGGAGCTTGTATTTGAATGGGAAAGAGACATAAAAAAATATTTACATATGTATGTGGTAAATTCTATTTATGGAATACATTCTATGAAGAGGAGCGCACTACCACTAGGAAAACATCTGCATTTGAATAAATTGGGTTTAATCAACAGCAGCAAGGGATAAGCACACAATGGAGAACCTTGGGACATTTAAGAGCCTATTAAAGAAACTGGCTTTGATGGGGTCATTTTGGGGATAATCCGAGAAAGCAGAGTGTCACTCCAGATTGGGTACTGCCAGAAAGTGAGGACCATTTTATGATAGTGTCTCAATCTTATATATCAGGATTAGACAAGGCTACAATCGTAATTAGCAAGGAAGCAATGGTTAGTTATATTAGTTGAGGAGGGAAGTGTTTGGTATTTTGTGAGTTACATAAAGACTTTGTTTTCTGCGTGCTTAGAAAAAGATACAAAGTGGTCTTTTTTTGGTCTCACCTTACAAAGTCTCAGAGCGACTTTTTGTGATATTGGCGTTCTGTGAGATTGTTTCTGTCCAGAGGGGAATGATTTGGCCTGTGAGTGCCAGGCCAGTTGTTAACAATGCTACAGCTAAGCTATAAATGTCAGAGCAGTTCTTAGGTGCTAAGGCATTTTTTTTTCTTTCTCAGGAAGAAAACCACATTTTTTTTTTCACTAGAAATTGGTCATTTTGGTTAGTGATATATCAGAAGGACTTCAGTTAAACATGCAAGTCTGAGATTTAGATGAACAGAATTCTGAGCTGCTGGTATAAATCTAGGAATTATTGTATATACATATCTCATATCCCCTAGCGAGAAAATTTAGAGTGTAGTTAATCTAAGATTTAAAGAACTTCAACATTAAGGACTAGATACAGGGGAGGAAAAAGGTCAGCAAAACAACTGAAAAATTATAGCAAGAGAAGTTGGAGTAAAATGAAGAAAGTCATCAAGGAAGTCTAGTGAAAGAAAATAGCCACTCCAGAAGAGTGGTCAACATTGCTAAATGCTTCTGAAAGGTCAGCTAGGAAAAAGACTAAAAATATTATTTATTTAGAGACATCGATGTCATAGCTGACCTTAGTGAGGATGAGATATTTAAATAATGGTAGCAGTAAGGAGATGGGAGTAGGTTGAGCAGGGAGGTGAGAAAGAAGCACAATGATTAGAGAGGAAAAGAAGAAAGGGAAAAAGTTCAGCCAAGGGAAAGGAAAGATTTGAGAATTTTAACATGCTAATAGGAAACATCCAGATGTATGAGAACTGAAGAATAATAACTGGTATGAAATTACTGAGACAGTAGGAAGGATGCAAATGTGGGGAAACACTGACTCTTTTTGTAATAGCATGAGGGTGAGTGAGGTAAGTGTGGATAATGGTGTTAGGTTGTCCCAGGATATGGAAGGGGTTCCATTCGGAGACCTCTACCTTCTCTGTAAAACAGGAGGAGAAAAAGAAGGCAAAGTTTTCATAGGGAGATTTAAAAAGGGATGGTTTTACTTGTCTTATGTTACAATTTCAAACAGAAGGGAGAAAGTTCAGTCTGGAGGATTATTTTCCACTTCTGTTATACTATCTTAATCTTTAAATTATTAAAATTAGGCAAAGAAAAATTCTCTGGCCTTGGCAGATATAACAAAAAGTCATCCATTTAAGATTTAGGCTCAAACCACACAATGTTTTACAGACTGCTTTTAATGCATCCCAAGGAAATCCTGAATCAAAGTTATTTTTATTCTTATCTGGTACAATTTCTCTTCCAAACCGGGTCGGGGAGAAAAGAATGCTTAGCAAAAGTAATGTACTTAAAAATAATGCAATTTTGACCCATATAAACTTATTTTGGTAAAAGAAATAATATAAAATATTTTTTCTTTTCAAATAACTAGTCAATATTCCCGTTTGATATTGCATACTCTGTTTCTCCCTATTCAATTAAATAACACCCTTTTCAGCTATTACATCCCATTATAAGCGTGTTTCTATTTCTTCATGCTATTCTATTTCATTCAACTGCATGACTATCCCTGCAATAGCACATTGTAAACAATTGTTTACAATTTGTTATGGGATTTGAATATATAAACATGTCAGTGATCATTAACAAAGCACTCCACTAATGTGTTTTTAAAATTACGAACATCAATTCTCATTAGCACCTTTTACATTTAGCTATTTAATTTTATTTAATAATTTTCTAAATAGCAATTTTATTCAGATATGATCTTCAGATATAATCTTACTACTGCAAATCATCACACAAAGTAAATTTACTGCTTGTGTTTATGCCCTTAAAGCATTAAATCAAAATAGTGTACCTTTTAGTTGGGATTTCTATCTTCTTTTGAGATAAAATATTAGAAAAGTTTATAGGACTAGAATTTTTTTCTCACTCATCCAAATGTAATTTCATATTTGTCTATCTTTAGAGAGAATGTTTCAGGCTTAGAGAACTAAAATGAAAGCATAGCATAGAGGTCCTCTGTTTCTCTATACAGTATCAATGAGACTAGAAAATACGTTCATATCAGAGGAAATTCATATGCAGCTGTTCGGGGACTATGGGCTTGAGTCAGCTTGCAGCACAGTTTCCTCTAGGCAGCTTTTTTTACTAGCTCCATCCAGCTAACCAACCATAGAAATCTTCCAGCTGTCCTTCCTACTCTTAGTTTCCTCCATCTCCACCAGCCTCCTTGTTTTACCTCCTCTGTCTGTCTGAATCTGGTGTTTGCAAGCTCCTGCATTAACGTTAATAGAGAACTGGCCTTGAAGTCCTCTTTGATTTCTTCAAGGTAAATATTTGCTGGAATATTCCAGTAATAACCCTTATGCTTTGTTTAGTTGGTTAGTTTTGTTTTTGCTTAAGTTAGTCAAAGATAATTTATGTTGCTTATAACAAAAGAACCTTAACTATTACTGAAATCAATTTGTAACACTTTCACTTTTACAATATGGGAAAACAAAGCTTCATTAGTTGCTCACTGAATATAGAATTGAATTTATTTTGCTGAAAATGACGTTCTTGGAATAATTAGATTCAAGCCAGAAATACTGCTGGGACGCTTGCTAAATTAACTAAACAAATCAAAGGGTAAACAAACCACCCTAGTACCACTTCCTTATAAATGTCTGCCGTTTGAGATTTATTTTCTAATTCTATTAGTTAGAAATTCCAGGTTGATTTCACTGTAATATACTCCAACAATCTTCTCTGCTCTTATTTTCTTTTTTCTTTCTTCTCTCTCTTTCTTGCTTTCTCTCTCTTGCACCCTCCCTCCCTCTCTTTCAGTAGCACTTACCATAATTACAATCTATTTTTTAATATCAGTCTTTCCCATTGGAAACTCCTCAAGGATTGAGACCCTCTTCTTATTCTCCCAGTATCCCCCATACCTAACAGAATGACTGAAACATATTAGACACTCGAGATAATTTTGCTAAGTGAATGAGTGAGCAAACCCAATGGGTTATTTAAAGAACAATTTTCTTAGAGAATTCTGGTCTCTTTGCATTCACTCTCCACATAGTCCTCATGGTCCCTCCAGTTCAGAGAGAATCCACTTAATTAATTGCACAGAATCCACCAAGTTTCTGCATAAGGCTTTGGAGGGACTTGACTATCAATAAATTTTACATTCTCAAGAACCTCTTATTCTAGTTCAGGCCTTCTCAGCCTCGACCCCTAGAGGGTATATAAATGGATTTTAGGGGTTCATACATCTCTTGCATGTATCTGCCTAGGTGCATTTTTTACCCCTGGGGAACAAATTCAGAGTTTTCACCAGATTTTCACAAAGGAACATCTAAGAATACTGGACACATTGAAGAGAACAAAAACACTTGCCAAACAGATAAGTGTTAAAATAAGCATTATATGTTTTATAACCAAAGAATCAAGGAGATTTCAGTGTTTCTGGAGTTGAGAGGAAGGACAGACTAACACGGATTGCCTGTTCTAGAGATAATTTCACAGAGGAAGTTGAATTTGGTATCTGGGTTGGATTTAGAGAATTGGAGTGGAGGGAAGAGGAGATGTTCCAGGAGAATGGGATCACAACATGGAGAGAATATGGGACTTTGGGAAGTTTCATTTCTGTACAAAGGCAAGGCCAAATTATGAAGAACTCCTCAGTGCTCTTATTAGTTGGTAAAGGAAGACTTTTTGGATGGAAAGTATACGAAAATAGGCAATGCACTGGCTAGATACTAAGGACACAGTGCTGACCTCAAGATGTATTCAGTACAACTGGGAAATAGGTAAATAACAGTGCATTGCCATAGATGTTAGGATAGAAATTTCTATAGAGGCATCTAGGAGGGGCACTTTAACACTCACTTCCTGTCCCAGGATTAGTCAGAAATAACTCTCTGATAAATACAATTTATAAAAAAGGTAACTAAAAAACGTGAAGGTATTTTCGACAGAAAAACTAAGCAAAGGCAAGTTGGTGAGAATACGGAGCTGCTCGGAGTGCAGCCGTGTGGAGTCAAGAGATGGAAAGAGAAGGAAGGCCCAGAGTACAATGCTAAGCAGGCCTGGTTTTATCAGG
This sequence comes from Ursus americanus, assembly GCF_024610735.1. Classification (NCBI taxonomy): domain Eukaryota; kingdom Metazoa; phylum Chordata; class Mammalia; order Carnivora; family Ursidae; genus Ursus; species Ursus americanus. The sequence continues at coordinate 31,078,628 of NC_142151.1, read as the reverse complement.
AAGTCCACATTACTCTTAACTCTCATTGTCTCATGAGCGGACTTCTGATTGCCCTTCTCCTTTTATCTTAATTGGTTATTTCAGTTAAAAAAAAATCGGATGAACCAACCTTTGTGTCAAAATTGAGCAGATCTCTTACTGAAATAACTGAATAAAGTCTTTGTTAATAGTGTATGTGGTGTCTGGGCTCAAGTCTAGCATAAGAGACTGCATAAAACATGGTTGGCTTTAAACCTTAAAAAGAATTCAGTCATCCCCATGACTACTTGAAAGACTGATAGAAGAGTCAGGGAAATTCAATTCCTGGTTCAACCATAGGCCTAACTGGACATATGACCGTAATGGGGCACTCAATATCTGTAGGTGCCAGTTAGGCTCTCAATAAAATTAAGCATTTCAGTAAGAGTGGTGATTCCTACTATTCTGGTTTTCACAGATTTTTGCTTCGAAAAGAAGGATAAATCAATTGGAAGGATTCCTATAGTGTTGACAACTATTTTTGTTTTGCATAAACGAAAAAATAAATAAGCAAACAAAACAGCAACAAATGAATGTTACCTATGATCACCAACACCTTCTAAAAGAAGGGATAATACAGCACCCATGATGTGAATAAAATTAGCTCTGTTGACGAGGTCACTCCACCAGCCTTATTTTTCTCATTTTTGTTGTGCACAGTTGAAACGTGGTCTTATACAGGCAGCAGTTGGTTGACTCAGGTGTGGGAATCCCCATCTTGCTCCATCTAGTCTGCTCATTAGCATCATCAGGAGAGCTTTATAAACAAAAATACCAATGCCCAGCCCAATTCCAGACCAATAAAACGACCTTTCTGGACGTGAGGTCCAGGCATCTGCATTTTTTCTTCTCCCGATTTGATTCCCATTGGTAGCTAGAGTTGAGACAACCTGTGTTTAACACCTCTAAGGTCTTTCAAGGTATAAGATTCTGTAACATTTGTTTTGATCTTAGAAAGTCACGCATCAGGAGTTCTCTCCTGTGAAACCTTAGCAGAGTTACTGTCACTGCTTTAATTAAAACTTTTTGTTTTTTTCTTTTTTAAAGATTTTATTTATTTGAGAGAGAGAGAGAGAGCATGAGCAAGGGGGAGGGACAGAGGGAGAGGGAGAAGCAGACGCCTTGCTGAGGACGGAGCCTGACATGGGGCTTGATCCCAGGACCCTGAGATCATGACCCGAGCCAAAGGCAGACGCTTAACTGACTGAGCCACGCAGGCACCCCAAAACTTTTAGTTTCTAAATAACATTTGACAGAAATATTTCTCATAACTGAAGATTTACATATTAAATCTTAGTTCTTAAATTTCCGTATGTTCCAAATTCTTTGTTTCCACTTGATTAATAGCCTTGCCAAGAGCTCTCTTTGTAAAGCTGTAATTTATTTCATTTGAATAATTTTGGCTTTAAACACCTCATCCCAACATTCAAAGGTAATTGTTATCATAAAGTGTCTGTTTGAAATTGGAGGAAAAGCTTCAGTTAGAATTTAAATATTAACATGTTTTTCCAGTTTATACTGCTTAACGTAAGGTCAGAGGTGAGAGAAAAATCATTTTTCCCTATTGAATAAGCTAGATAGCAGTGCATATTTCAGAGCCAGGTTTCTTGTTTTTGAGTAAGACAGATGCTCTGTTTTCTGCAGGCAGGAGTTTGGAGGATTTATAAGACAATTTTAATTAATGGGTTCCCTCAACCATAAAATAAGTACATTTGTCTGGTAGTGTAATAAAACATATCACAAGTCTGAGGATTATAATATGCTAATTCCTCCTTCTCTTTAAAGAAAATACTGTTCTTATGGGGAAACTGTACTCTTTTTTTTTTTTTTTAACTGTGTGTAGTTAATAGCAAAATGTTGGCAAAATTACATGATGGCTTTGAAATGCCAACCATTTTCAAGGAAAAAATAAGAGCAATGTTATTTTGACTGTGTTTACAATTAAAGCTAAATCTAAATAAATCTATACCTCTCATTTTCTCGTGGTTAACATTTTCAGTTGTTCTGCTTTCAAAGCTTCTAAATAATTGATTTATAAATTTTATGTGTTTATGCTTCAATCTTATTTACACAGCAATTTGAAATTTAAGTCAACATTAAGGCAGGGTTTGTTTTCCTCAAAAAGTTTATGCCTCTTCCCTCAGATACCCACAATTTAAGGGGCAAAAACGATAAGATTTTACTTTGCCTTAGCTATGAACCCCACAAATGACAAGAATCTAGAGGTATTGACCTACTTGTTTATCACATTTATAAACAAGTAAGCAAATATTTCTTGTTATTGTATCAAATCACAACTAATCAGCCTAATTAAATCTGTTGGTCGGGGGAGAACGAAGTCCAAGAAAAATTATTTAGCACATATTTTCAATCTGTGATTCTCAAACTTTTATGGCCATGACTCACAGATACATATTTCACTTCATGACTCAATAAACAGGTATGTACATACTATATTTGTGCATAAAAAATATAAAGCTGTGGTATTTTCTAATCTAATTTTTTAAATTATATTTAACTCACTAAATTAAATTCATTACCTACTAGCAAGGTGCCACCTTCAGTTTGGAAAACACTGCTTTAAGGTTTATTTTAAGTGATTTGCTTTTTGGAAAATGACCTAGACCATATGAGTTTATCTTTTCAGAGAAATGCCTTCACAGTTCATAGATTCCATATTAACTTCTTGACTAAGATTTAAATCTGCCATTAGAAACAGATGCAAGCCGACTGCATATTAAAACTCTGTAAAATTAATGTAAGATATATTTCTATGTTTTTATTAGTATCGTTTTTGTAATAGGGATATAACTTTTGCATAGAGTTTATGGTTGTAATGTCTCCCTCTCACCACATGCTATTACTGCTGAAACCGGAACTGGCACAGAGCTCCCCAGACTGGCTCCCCACGAGGAGCTGAACGAGGACGCCGCAGGCCCTCACGCAGCTGTAGCAGCCCGAGGCACTCCGCTCAGTATGGACTCCAGAGTCCGAAGGCCTGATAGACAGTTGCTGACTGTCCCTCACACTCACAATGCCGCTGACAGCTTTGGGAGGTTCCCAAGAATGGTCTGCCTCTGGGTGGCCTAAGTCTCCCACGACCACTTGAATCCTCTGTTCTGTTTTGTATTTGATCAAGATACCTGGGAAGTGTGACCTGTGCCATCATGACTTCCCTTGTCCAGGGAACGCTTGGAAGTCCCATCTTCCACATGTCTTCCTAGTTGATAGCTCCCATCTAGGGTGGCTCTAAAAGACTGCATACAGGAATGACGACAGTTTGTCTTCCTTCTATACCCAGTCAGTCCTAGTCTTGCTTGCTTTATATCTTTCTTTCATTAACACACACATTAGGATGCACACACAGATCTGGAAGGATTGTCTTATCTGAAGACTATGGTAACATTTCCTGATTGTGTAGAGTATTCCTTTCATTGAGTGACTTTCAAACAGCAGATTGGGCTCTGCCTTCACAGATGTCTTCCCATTCTTTGGCTTCCAACCATTTTCTCTCTCAGGCTTCTTGCACTCTCTTTCTTTCTTATTGTTTTTAAATTTAAAATCAATTAGCCTACATATTTCTTGCACTTTCTTGAGTTCTGCTTCCAGTTTTGTTTTCGTTCTGCTTACTTTGAAAACCAAGGGCTTCTAACTAGGGTTTCTAAGTCTTAGGTACTTCTTTTCTGGCTGAAGGAACTAAGTATAACCTCTGGCCTTGGCCTTGGATACTTCTGTGGCCTGTGACAGGGACCAGATTGTTAGTAGGTTATGTTTACTACCAGAGGAGCTCTAGGAGGTGCTACTCCATAAATAATAACTCAGGTTTGGAGTAATGCACATGGACGAGGTAGGGGGAAAAAGGACATATCTGAGAAAATTAAATCTTCTTGTGATTATGAGTCATTTTTTCCATAAAATTGTGGGTAAAACTTTGGACTAAGAGTATCGAAACAAAAACTTAAGGACAAATCTAAGAATATCAGGTTGACCATTTTCCTTCATGTGTTGCAATTTAATTTTTTTTTAAAGCTCATAACCTTCAATAAAGAGAATTCATCTATATTTGCATGTTCTGGTAGGATATTCAAAGGGAGAATAAAATGACAAGATTGATTTGGGAAAGGAGGCATCTTTCACCTCATATATTCACTGCTGTATGGAATGTGGTATCAGTCCACTCTAGACGTAAGATAGTGGCTCCAAAGAGCTGAGATGAGGCTACAGAAGGGAAAAAGAAGCAGAACACATAGGAAGAAATCTGTAGAAAGAAAGAGTTCAGAGAGTAAAAGCTTTTGCTCAGCTCTAGAAGCTTCCATCTCAAACAGAAGCAAAGAGATTGTGACATCTGTTTTATACTATCAAAACAAACAAAAAAACACAAACCAACAACAGATTTTGACCTAGCTATTTCATTCCTAAGAATTTGTATTATTCATATACTTCTGTAAGAAAACACACATATATAAACACAAATGTTTACTGCAGTGTTTCCTTTTCTGCCTCTTTTTAAAATTGAAGTGTAGTTGACACACAATGTCACAAAGGGGAACAACATATTGGCTGGATGAGTGTACACATTAGTTATGCTCACTTCAAGTGTAGCTACCATCTGTCACGATACACTATTACAATGCCATTGACCATATTCCCTATGGTATACCTTTTATCCCCCTGACTTATTCATTCTATAACTGGAAGCCTATACCTCCCACTCCTCTTTACCAGTTTTGCCCTCCTCCTACCCCTCCCCTCTGGCAACCATCAGTTTATTCTCTGCATCTGTGGGTCCACTCCTATTGTAGTATTTCTTTTTTTTTTTTTTTCAAGTTTTTATTTAAATTCTCGTTAGGTAATATACAATGTAATATTGTTTTCAGGAATAGAATTTAGCGATTCGTGACTCACATGTAACACCCAGCGCTCATTACAGTAAGTGCCCTTTTTAATACCCATCACTCATTTAGCTCATCCCCCACCCACCTACCCTCAGTTTGTTCTCTATAGTTAAGAGTCTCTTATGGTTTGCCTCCCTCTCTTTTTTTTTCTCTTCCTCCCCTATGTTCATGTTTTGTTTCTTAAATTCCACATGTGAGTGAAATCATGTTGTTTTTCTCTGACTTATTTTGTTTAGCATAATACACTCTAGCTCCATCAACATTATTATAAAGACAAGATAGCATTCTTTCTGATAGCTGAGTAATATTCCATTGTATATATACCACACCTTTATCCATTCATCTGTCAATGGACATCTGGGCTCTTTCCATACTTTGGCTATTCTTGACATGTGCCCCTTTGAATCAGTATTTTTGTATACTTTCGGTAAATACCTAGTAGTGCAATTGCTGCACCATAGGGTGTTTCTATTTTTAACTTTTTGAAGAACCTCCATACTGTTTTCCAGAGTGGCTGCACTAGTCTGCATTCCACCAACAGTGCAGGAGGGTTCCTCTTTCTCTGCATCCTCACCAACATCTGTTGTTTCCTGTGTTGTTAATTTTAGCCATTCTGAGTGCTGTGAGGTGGCATCTCATCATGGCTTTGATTTGTATTACCCTGATAATGAGTGATGTTGAGAATCTTTTCATGTGTCTGTTGGCCATCTGTATATCTTCTTTGGAAAACTGTCTTTTCATGTCTTCTGCCCATTTCTTAATGGGATTGTTTATGCGGTGTTGGGTTTGATAAGCTCTTTATAGATTTTGGATGCAGTCTTTCTTTCTTTCTTTCTTTCTTTCTTTCTTTCTTTCTTTCTTTCTTTCTCCTTTTTTTTTAAAGATTTTATTTTTATTTATTCGACAGAGATAGAGACAGCTAGTGAGAGAGGGAACACAAGCAGGGGGACTGGGAGAGGAAGAAGCAGGATCCTAGTGGAAGAGCCTGATGTGGGGCTCGATCCCATAAAGCTGGGATCACGCCCTGAGCCGAAGGCAGACACTTAACCGCTGTGCCACCCAGGCGCCCCTGGATGCAGTATTTCTTGATGTGAGGCAGTCTGGATATGAAATGTTGGGTAAAATAACTTAAAAAATACATCTATACAGGAAAGGATAAGATAGTGCCGAACAAAATGCTTTTGCAAAACAACAACAACAACAACAACAACAATAATAAGGCTGTGAATGATTCAATCATTAAGTGAAAATACCATGAAAAGTAAAATTTGGATTTTTTAAAATATTATAAAATAATAGAAAGTTTCTATGAACAACATTGGGCCTACACTACTGGGCTTACATTTCCCAAAAAGTTAATAAATTTTTATAAAGGAGTTGCAACAAAAATCTTTTCATTCTATTAGGATGGTGGATTTATATAAATTCCAATTTCCTCTGGTAAATCGCAAGACCTTGATGGCCACTATAGATCCACTAGACAGAGCCCAGTATCTGTCACGTAACGACTGAAGACAATTATGTGACTAATGATTTATTCAAAGAATCCAGTTTGTCAAAATGTATATGTAGACTAAATTCTCTCTTTTGACTTCTTTTTAAAGAATAAAAAACATTCAAGTCTTCTTGTACTTCCTCACTGACAGTTGAAGTGAACTTATTGAAAAGAGAGCAATTTCATTTTGTCCCTGCTAGTTTTATAGAAAAATAACACAACAAATATAAGAACTGTCAACCCAATGTCTTGCACTTTCAATCTCTTTTCAAATAACAAGGAAATAAAATAATGCAACAACCATAGATGATATGTAATGAATTTCGAATCTGTGGTTATTTATTCATAATTGAGATAAGCCTATATAAAAACCCTATTGAAACTCTTTTAGCATATTGATATTCTCCCCCATTCAGAACCCATTATTAAAGTCATTGACCCTGTGACAGTTTCTCTTTCTATTACATATGTGTCTTCTCAAATGTTGCTGAAAATCAATAAAGAAGTCATCCAGTTTTTTTCCAGAGGTTGAGAAAACAATCTTTCAACTGCCTTTCTTTTAAGTGTTTCAGGAAATAAGAAAATTAAATATTAAGGTATAATATTTTCCAAATTGTATGTCTTTTGTTAATTTTCTTTTTTTGATATAGTAGCTAAGATCTCCAGAATAATATTGAATATAAGTAAGAGGTATAAGATTTGGGGTGCCTGGGTGGCTCAGTTGGTTAAGTGTCTGCCTTCAGCTCAGGTCATGATCCCAGGGTCCTGGGATCCAGCCCCACATCAGGTTCCTTGCTCTGTGGGGAGCCTGCTTCTCCTTCTTCCTCTGCCTGCTGCTCCCCTTGCTTGTGCCCTCTCTCCCCATCTCTCTTATTCTGTCAAATAAATAAATAAATAAATAAAATCTTTAAAAAAGAAGGGGTAAAAGATTTAATAGAGAAAATCACAAGACTTTATGGAAAGATATTAATAAATATAATAATATAAATATGCTATCCTCATGGATTGAAAGATAATATTTCATAAATAGCAAAACAACACAGATTAATGAAGATATTTGATGTAATCAAATCAGAATCCTAATATATTCTGGTGAGGAGGGGAGTTTACACATATTCTAAAATTTAAATGAATGGAAAACATTCAAAAATACATAGGACATTCTTGAAGTAAAAGAACAAAGTTGGAAGATTTGTCTTACAGGGATCAAAATTTGTTTTAATGCTATAAATTCAGGTGAATTTAGTATTGGTGCAGGGTGCAGAAAATAAACCAATGGAACATAATCAAGAGCTCGTAAGTTTTGTTGGTGGGAATGCAAATTGGTACAGCCACTTTGGAAAACAGCATGGAGTTTCCTCAAAAAGTTAAAAATTGAGCTACCTTATGACACAGCAATTGCACTACTGGGTGTTTACCCCAAAGATACAGATGTAGTGAAAAGAAGGGCCAAATGCACCCCAATGTTCATAGCAGCATTGTCCACAACAGCCAAACTGTGGAAGGAGCCAAGATGCCCTTCAACAGAAGAATGGATAAAGAAGATGTGGTCCATATAGACAGTGGACTATTACTCAGCCATCAGAAAGAATGATTACCCAACATTTGTATCAACATGGATGGAACTGGAGGAGATTATGCTAAGTGAAATAAGTCAAGCAGAGAAAAACAATTATCATATGGTTTCACTTATTTGTGGAACATAAGGAATAGCAGGGAGATCAGTAGGAGAAGGAAGGGAAAAATGAAGGGGGGGAAATAGAGGGGGAGAAGAACCATGAGAAACTATGGACTCTGGGAAACAAACTGAGGGTTTTAGAGGGGAGGGGGTCGGGGGATGGGCTAGCCCAGTGAAGGATATTAAGGAGGGCATGTATTGCATGGAGAACTGCGTGTTATATGCAAACAATAAATCATGGAACACTACATCAAAAACTAATGATGTACTGTATGGTGACTAATATATCATAAGAAAAAAAAGAGCCCATAAGTGGACCTAAATCTATATAAATGAGGTAAAAGGACAAATGTTTCAGTAATTATTGTTGGGGCAATTGGCTATTCATATTTTAAAAAAAGAAAAATATTATACCCTTACCTCAGATAAAGGTAGACAGACCAGTGAAGTGAGAGAAATGTGGTAGTCCTAGGAGAGAACAGACAGACTGACCATATTTTAGCCATGTATGTGCTCTGAGCTGGCTTCCCCTTTCACCTGCAATTTTGTGGGCGAGTTGTGGTCACTGCAAGAATTTAGAACTTTAGTGGGAGTAAGCACTGCATTCTGCTGGTGCTAAAAAGTCATCTTGTCTCTAGTGAGCCCTGCTCCCAGTGCTGGCTTCACCTTACCTCCACTACCCCACAACCTGCTTCAGTACTGCCTGACCAGAGAGAACCTGACAGTCATGGATTCACTGAGAAAAAAATATGATCACAGCATATAGGTGTGTGGGACCCATCCATAACTGTTTACACAGTTATAGCTAAGAAACCAGTAAAATGAAACTGTACTGTTGTAAAGTTTTTGTTATTATAAAATCAAATATAAATATATTATATTTCAAATAATATAATATCATGTGACTTTGAATATGAATTAGAAATGTGCATGCAATCCTAGGGAAACCATTAACAACAAAGCAAAGAGGCTAGCTAATAAGCCAACAGAGGAAATAAAATATAAAACCAATTTTAAAATAGTTAAGAAACAAGGAAAAAAGAAACAGGATAGGCAGAACAAGTTGAAAAGATATAACAAGATGGTAGACTTAAACCTGAAAAATCAATAAATAAATTAAATGTAAATGAATTAAAATCTTCAAAAAAAGGCATACATTGGCGGACAGGATACTAAAGTAAGACCAAAATGTATGTTGTTACAAGAGATACAGTTAAAAGTAAAACTATAGAGGGGGCGCCTGGGTGCTGCAGTCGTTAAGCATCTGCCTTCAGCTCAGGGCGTGATCCCAGCATTCTGGGATCGAGCCCCACATCAGGCTCCTCCACTAGGAGCCTGCTTCTTCCTCTCCCACTCCCCCTGCTTTTTCCCTCTCTCACTGGCTGTCCCTGTCAAATAAATAAAATAAAATCTTAAAAAAAAAAAGTAAAACTATAGAAAAATATATACTAATCATAAGATAGAATGGCTATATTAATATCACATGGACTAGACTTCAGAAGGAGTATTATTAGTGATAGAGTCATTTCATAATAAAGGGCTGATTTATCAAGAATACATGATAACCTTAAATGTGTATGTACCTAATAACTCTAGTAACCAGTTTCAAAATACACGAAGCAAAACTTATATAAGTGAAAGAGAATTATATATGGAGATTTCAACACTTCTTTGTCTGTTGTCACTGAGATAACATGTAGACTGAAAATCAGTAGGCTATTTCACACCAAATGTTAATGAAAACACAGCATATCAAAATATATGGAATGCAGGTCAAATGAGTATAGAAAAATGTATAGTTCTAATGCTTATATACTATAAAAGAAGAAAGGTCTAAGATCAAACTACCATCTTAAGAAGCTAGGGAAAGAAGAGCATATTAAACCCGAAGTAAGCAGAAAAGGAAAAGTCAACAGAATAGACAACAGAACAATAGAGACAATTTTTAAAATGAAAACTAGGCTTTGTTAAAAGATTGAAAAAAATGACAAACTTCTAAAAGGGAAGGCTTATCCAGAACAAAAGAGTGAAAACACAAATGACTAATATCAAGGGTGAAAGATTATTTTATCTATATAAATCTCTAAAAAGTGCTATCTAATCTACAGCGACAAAAGAGGATGAAAGTTTTCCTGAGAAGGGAGGCAGGGGCAAGGGGAGAGAAAAGAGAGTTCACAAAGAGGAAACTTTTGAAATGGAGTTAAAAATAAATGACTGTAGAGCTAAATATAAAATTTGAAACTATCAAGCTTCTAGAAGTGTTTGGGGGCATACAAAGATTTCTTATACAGCACAACAAATCACTAATGGCAAAAAAAAAGTTATATAAAATGTGCTTCATTAAAATAAAAAAAAACAAAACTACTTCTCATCCAAGCACACCATAAGAAAATGAATAGGCAAACCATTAATTAGGAGAAAATTCTTGCAATATGTATGTCTGACAAAGGACTTGTAACCAGAATATATAAATAGCAAAACCCACAACTCAGTACTAAAAAGACAAATAGTACAATAAAAATGGGCACAAAATTTGAAAAGCTACTTAACAAAAAATTACACGGAAGACTAATAAACACATGGGAAGTCCTTTCAATCATTAGTTTTCAGGGAATTTAAATGAAGACACAATGAGATATCTACTACATATCCTTACATTGGATAAAATTAAAGAGACTGATGAGCTCACATTTTACAAAGCTGTAAAGCAACCAGAGTGTTCAAATACTGACTGTGGAATATAAAATATTTCAACTACCTTGGATATTTAACTAAAATTTTCTCATAAAGTTAAATATTCATATATTTTGACCTAGTTATTTTATTTCTAGGTATTTGCAAAGAGAAATAAAAAGTCTTTGCATTAAAATATCTATATGAGAATATTCATAGCATCTCTATTTATAGTAGTCCCAAACCAGAAACAACACAATTATTCATCAACAGAAAATACAATGGAATACTTCTCCTTAATGGTACAGCAATGTGTATGAACTTCAAAAACTTAATTCTGATCAAAATAAGTAAAACACAGAAGAATATATATCATTTGGTCCTATTTATATGAATTTCTAGAACAAGAGAAAGTAATAAATAATGAGAGAAATCTGAAAAGCTGTTGCTTTGTATAAGGCAAGTGGAATAGGAAAAGGATGAAGAAAGTAATCTATATTTTTACAAAGATGTCTGTTATGCATGTGTTAGTAATATCCAAATGTGGCAAAATATACACTTAAATATGTATATTTTTCTGTATATATATTAATATGTATATTAATATATATACTAAGTAAATTAAAGACAAAACAAAACAAAACAAAAAGCAGAGGTCCATCCAAAGAAGATCAACGTGATCAAAAACCAGAGAAAAAACATCAAATAGAAACAGAATCCTGGGAGTGCCTGGGTGGCACAGCGGTTTAGCGTCTGCCTTCGGCTCAGGGCGTGGTCCCGGCATTATGGGATCGAGGCCCACATCAGGCTCCTCCGCTATGAGCCTGCTTCTTCCTCTCCCACTCCCCCTGCTTGTGTTCCCTCTCTCACTGGCTGTCTCTCTCTCTGTCGAATCAATAAATAAAATCTTTAAAAAAAAAAAAAAAAAGAAACAATCCTGGGAATTAATGCAATGGACTACATCTATGTTTAAAACTTCTGTTCACTAAGAGACACCATTTAGAGCATGCAAAGAAAGATTGTGAGAATATAATAGTAATGCATATAATTAATAAAAGGCTCATGTCTAGAATATGTAAAAAATCCTACATTTAAGGAAGAAAAGGACAAACAATCCCTCCCAATAGGTGATATATTTGAACAAGAATTTCACCAGAAAAAAAATCCAAATAGATAATTGCCATATGAAATGTGGCATGAAATGTTTATCCTATTCAGTAATTAAGAAAATGTAAATCAAAGCCACAATGAGATAATTACACAACCCCTAAAAGCTAAAAAATAAAAACAACTGAAAATGCCAAATGTTGTCAAGGATGTAGAGCAACAGAAACTTCGTACACTGCTGGTAGAATTATAAATTCTTATAACTACTTTTGAGAAGAGTTTGGAAGTATTTACTAAAGTGAAAATATTATACAGCAATCACATTTTTAAGTATATTTTCAGGATAATGCATGAATACTGTATTAGGATTCTCCAGAGAAACAGAATCAACAGGAGATTATATTATATATATTATATTTATTATATTATATTATATTATATTATATTATATTATATTATATTATATATATCATATATAGATTTCATATATAGGTCTCATATATAGATTATATATATATACCTAAATATCTCTTATTTATATATGAAATTTATTATAAGAAGTAAGAAATTGGCCCATGTGCCTGGGTGGCTCAGTTGGTTTAGCATCCGACTCTTAGTTTTGGCTCAGGTCATGATCTCAGGGTGGTAAGATGAGCCCCACATTGAGATCTGCACTCAGCGGGGAGTCTGCTTGAGATTCTCTCTCTCTTCCTCTGCCCCTTCCCCCATCCCCCACCCCTGCTCTCCCATGAATGTGTGCTCTTTCTTTTTCTCTCAAATAAATAAATAAATAAATAGAAAGAAATTGGCCCACGTGACTTTGGGGACTGAGAAGTCCCATGATATACAGTTGGCAAGCTGGAGATTTATTGGATAAGGATCACCTACATTAGGGAGGACAATGTGCTTTACTCAGTTTTCTGGTTCAAATGTTTACCTCATCAAAAACACCCTCACAGGCACCTCCAGAATAATGTTTGACCAAATATCTGGGCACCAAATGGCCCAATCAAGCTGACACATAAAATTAACCATCATAAATATATACCAAATGACAAATATAAAAACGTCCAAACACAGTATAGGAAAAATGGAAAAGTACATACATGTATATCAACCTCAGAATATATAATAAATTGTGTTTTATTCTTACAATGAAATACTACATAGCAATAAAAATAAGTAACAGTGACTAGTAGCAATATGGATAAAGCACATGAACATAATTTTGAAAGAAAAAAATGTATACAAACGATTAGATATTGCATAATCCTCTTTGTGCCTAGTAAAACTTAACTGTAGATTGAGAGATCAGGTGCCTAGTAATGGGAGACATAGAAGTGTGAGAAGGTTTATGGAGAGATGGGGGTTGAATACTGGAAACAGTGTGGAAATAGCACTATTTCCAGATGTACTGGATGTTCTGGAAATAGTTATTCTTTGACCTTAGAAAGTGTTTAGTGTCCACTTTGTGATAATTTATTAAAAAATATGGTATGTTTTGTGTACCTTACTATAATTTTAACTAAAGAGCTAAAAAATTAACTTGTTCTTAAGAGACAAAGAAGTTATGTAAATTAAAATAATTAAAAAAACAGTGAGTGAGTTGATTTGCTGGATATATATAACATAATAGTTATGACTGCTTTGATGTAAGAATAGGAAATTAGACTAATGGAAGAGTATTTTACCCAGAAAAAATCACACCTTTATGGATATTTCACATCTGTTACATTTGTTATTATTGATCAATAAGAAAATAATTATATTTTTAATAAGTGTTAAAAAATTCACTTATCTATATAAAAAAAACCAAAACCATACCATCATCTAAAATAACTTTTAGATGCTTAAATAACCTGAATATGAATGACAAAATTATAAAAGTTTTAGAAAACAATATAGGACATTATACTCACAAATTCAAAGAAAGCATTTATTAAGTAATACAAAAAAAAAAAAAACCCACGAACCCAAAGGAAAATAAAAATTAGAGTATATTAACATTAAGGAAGTCTTAACCAAAATGATCTACAGATTCAATGCAATCTCCATCAAAATACAATGACAAACTGAGGGTTCCTAGAGGGGAGTGGGGTGGAGGGATAGGGTGGCTGGGTGATGGACACGGGAGGGGGGGTATGGGTTGTGGGAGCGCTGTATGTTGTGTAAGAATGATGAACCACAGACCTATACCCCTGAAACAAATAATACATTATATGTTAATAAGAAAAAACTATGCAAAAAAAATTTTTTTAATCCAATGACATTTATCACAGAAACAGAAAACAATCCTAAAGTTCATATGGAACCACAAAAGACCCTGAATAACCAAGGCACCCTCAAGCAAGAACAAAGCTGGAGGCATCCCCTTCCCTGATTTTGAATTGTATTAAAGCTATAGTAATCAGAACAGTACAGTACTCACATAAAAATAGACATGTAAACCATTGGAACAGAACAGAAAGTCCATAAATAACCCACACAGGGATGCCTGGGTGGCTCAGCCCTTAAGCGTCTGCCTGCGGCTCAGGTCATGATCCTAGGGTCCTGGGCTCAAGCCCTGAATCAGGCTCCCTGCTCCACTGGGAGCCTGCTTCTCCCTCTCACACTCCCCCTGCTTGTGTTCCCTCTCTTGCTGTCTCTCTCTGTCAAATAAATAAATAAAATCTTAAAAAAAAAAAAAAACCAAAACCCACACATATCTGGTTAACTAATCTTTGACAGAGGCACCAAGAAGACAAATGGGTAAAGAAGAGTCTCTTCAATTTTGTGCTGGGAAAACTGCACATGCACATGCAAAAGAATAAAACTGGACCCTTATTTCATACCATACATAAAATTCAACTCACAATGAATTAAAGACTTAAACATAAGATCTAAAACCATAAAACTCCTAGAAGAAAACATAAGGGGGAAAAACTCCTTGATGTTGGTTTGGCAATGATTTGTGAATATGACACCAAAAGCACAGGCAACCAAAACAAAAATAAACAAGTGGGATTACTTCAAACTAAAAAGGTTCAGCCCAGCAAAGGAAACAGTAAACAAAGTGAAAGACAACCTACAGAATGGAGAAGCCATGTGTCTGATAAGAGGTTAATATCCTAAATATATAAGGAACTCATACAACTCAATAGCAAATACAAACAAACAAATCCCCTGATTAAAAAATGGTCAGAGGAACTGAATAAATATTTTTCCAAAGAAGACATGTTAATGGCCAACAGGTATGTGAAAAGGCACTCAACATCATTAATCATCAAGGAAACGCAAATGAAAACCACAATAAATTATCACCTCACACTTGTTAGGATAGGTGTTATCAAAAAGCCAAAATATAACAAATGTTGGTGAGGTTATAAAGAAAAGGGAATCTTTGAATGTTGGTAGTGACAATGTAAATTGACACAGCCATATGGAAAACAGTGTGGCGTTTCCTGAACAAATTTAAAATAAGACTACCATATAACCCAGCAACCCCCCTCCTGGGTATTTACAGAAAAGAATTTATTTATTTACTTATTTATTTATTTTTTAAAGATTATATTTATTTATTTGACAAAGACAGCCAGTGAGAGAGGGAACACAAGCAGGGGGAGTGGGAGAGGAAGAAGCAGGCTCCCAGTGGAGGAGCCTGATGTGGGGCTCGATCCCAGAATGCTGGGATCATGCCCTGAGCCGAAGGCGGACGCTTAATGACTGCACCACCCAGGTGCCCCTACAGAAAAGAATTTAAATGAGGATCTCAGAGATATCTGCACTCCCATGTTCACTGGCTATTATTCACAACAGCCAAGATATAAAAACAACCTAAGTGTCTGTCAATGGATAAAGAAAATGTGGTATACACATACAATGGAATATTATACAGTCTTAAAAAGAATGAAATCCTGCCATTTGCAACAACATGGATGTACTTGGAAGATTTTATGCTAAGTGAAATAAGCCAGACACAAAGAGACAAATACTATATGGTCTCACTTATATGTGGAATCTAAAACAGATAAACTCATAGAAGCAGAGAGTAGAATGGTGGTTTCCAAGGCCTAGGCAGGCACAAAATGGAGAGGTGATGGTCAAACAGTACAAAGTTTTATTTATGCAAGCTAAATAAGTACTGGAGATCTATTATACAGCATAATGCCTATAGCTAACAAATCTGTATTGTATACTTAAAATTTGCTAAGAAGGTGGAATTTGCATTGTGTTCTTACCATTAATAATAATAATTATTATTATTATTATAATAGTGGCAGAAAAAACTTTGGAAGGTGATAGATATGTCTATGGTATAGGATGCAGTAATGCTTTCTCAAGTGTATACTTATCCCCAAACTCATTGAGTTGTATATACTAATATGTACAGCTTTTTAAATATGAATCAGAGGGGCACCCGGGTGGCTCAGTTGGTTAAGCGACTGCCTTTAGCTCAGGTCATGATCCTGGGGTCCCAGGAGTGAGTCCTGCATTGGGATCCCTGCTCAGCAGGGAGTCTGCTTCTCCCTCTGACCCTCCCCCTCTCATGGTCTCTCTCTCTCATTCTCTGTCTCTCAAATAAATAAATAAAATCTTTAAAAAAAATAAATGTGAATCAGACTACAATAAAGTGGCTTAAAAAATTTAACAAGGCTATTTCTCAAGAGAAAAATCATAAAATAGAAGCCATGGTCTGGGAGCAGAATTTGCATATATACACACTCACGCATATGTATGTCTATAAATGCAAAATTATATATATGTAACATATATATTGCAAAATTTTACTATTCATCATATAAAATTAGCTACAAAAATCAATAATCAGACAAATACTCCAATACAACCAAAGCAAACATTATGAAGAAGAAATGTGAATGGGTAATAAACAAATGAAAAAACAAACTCTGATGAGCACTGGGTGTTACATGTAAGTGATGAATCACTAAATTTTACTCCTGGAATCAATATTATGCTATATGTCAACTAACTAGAATTTAAATAAAAACTTAGAAAAAAAGAAAAAAGAAAGAAAGAAAAAAAGGAAAAAGTAAACTCACGAGTAATAAGATGTTTGCAGAATAAAAACAAAAGAGTTATTATTTCACAACCATCATTTTGGCAAACTTTAAAAACCAAGACATGAAGGTTTGGCAATGAAGTGAAGCAACTCATGCGTAGCCGGTCCCACTGTGATTCAATATAATTACTTGACAGATATGTTGACAAAATAGAATTACACACTTGTGTAAAAATCCTGGAAAGCCTTTACGCTATACAAATTATAACATATACCATATTGTTTAAATAGCATCCCTTAACCTTTCAACAAATAAATGAATAAATTATGTATATTCAAAAAATCGAATACAACAGATCAATGAAAAATAATGAGATGAAACTAAAGGACATGCACCTAAGACATGTTATATTGAGTGAAAAAAGTAAATGTCAAAGATAATAAAACCCACCATCACATATTTATGCAATTTACAAACAAGGAAAAAACCAAATACTTCTATAATGAAAGAATAAAAAAGGAAACTCTCACCAAATTACAGGTAGTACCTATCTCTGGATGAGAGTTAAAATTAGGAGTAAATAGGGGCACGTGGGTGGCACAGCGGTTAAGCGTCTGCCTTCAGCTCAGGGCATGATCCCAGCGTTCTGGGATCGAGTCCCACATCGGGCTCCTCTGCTATGAGCCTGCTTCTTCCTCTCCCACTCCCCCTGCTTGTGTTCCCTCTCTCGCTGGCTGTCTCTCTCTGTCAAATAAATAAATAAAATCTTAAAAAAAAAATTAGGAGGTAAATAGAGATGCCTGGGTAGTGTTTTATATTATTCTAATCAGGATATGGGTAAATGATCATTAAATTATTATTTATACTTTTATATTGTCTTACATATTTTATATTACATTTTAAGGTATTAAGTAAAAGAGGCAAAGAAAGACTATTTTAAGTCAAGAAAAATGTTATACGAAAACGAACAAGGTGGTTTGAAATATAATAAAATAAAAATTATAGAAATTAAAATACACATTAAAACAAACTTAATGGTACTTTCAACATGAAGGTAAATAAAAAGCAAAAGAAATGTAGTATGTTGGTAGGTAAATATAAAGAAAGAATTTTTGAATGCGGTACAAAATAAAGAAGTAGAAAATATGGAAATTTAAAATACATGGAAAATGAAATGTCTTTCACAAGAGAAGTTCCAGGAAAAAATTAAGGTAGATAACAATTCAGAAGCAGAATTTGAAATAACAGTTAAAATTATTTTTATATTGTTAAAATATTCATTTTAAATGAATATGTTTAAAATATTCACATACTCAGATTGAAAACTCACCCCAATTCCTGATATATTTATCAACCTTAGACGTACTGTACTATAACTGCAGAACTACAAAACCTAGGCCAAAAAAGCTATCCAACAGCAAAAAAAAATTAAAAAATTAAATAAAGGAAGAAAATAAAGCAAGACTGCCTGCAAAAGAATAAGCAACTTCACTTAAGGGGCATTAAAGAACTATACTCCCTCAATAAGCACCCCAAATGCAGAAGCACAATACATAATGGAAAAAGGGATATGATAATTGGAAAAAAGATGTGACGTTTAAGTGAAATGTAAATATGTTGCTATATCTAAAAAAATCACATTAATTTGGGGAGTTTCAAAGGGTTACCACAGCACTAGACACTAACATGAAAAATGGAGAAGTCTAAATTAAAATCCACGCAGTTGCAAAGTAAAATTGTAGGGTACCGAGCCTGGAGGGTGTGGAAACAGGGAGCAATTATTAAAAATCACAGGTAAGGGGCGCCTGGGTGGCACAGCGGTTAAGTGTCTGCCTTCGGCTGAGGGTGTGATCCCGGCGTTCTGGGATCGAGTCTCACATTAGGCTCTTCTGTTATGAGCCTGCTTCTTCCTCTCCCACTCCCCCTGATTGTGTTCCCTCTCTCGCTGGCTGTCTCTATCTCTGTCAAATAAATAAATAAAATCTTTAAGAAAAAAAAAAAATCACAGGTAAACTTTTGGAAGTTGGCCAAATATTTGCTATCTTGACTGTGGTGATGGTGTCACAGGCGTATACATGTGTCAGCAAATTGTACTATTAAAACAGATGCAGTTTATTGTAGACTCCATAAAGTTGTAACAAAATTAAAAACGAAATCCATAAAACTATTGTGGAAGTGCTTCCTGTTGTAAATTAGGGGTAGAGTGAGGAACACTGACACTGGGGTGAGCCTGTTCTGTGTGGATGGAGTCAAAGTTCTATCCTGCAACACTAGGGGCTTGAGCCCATCACTGCAGGCGCTTCTACCATTGCCTCTATTCCCTGGATTCATTTTTTTTCTTGATTATGTAGATTTATAGATATAGTGCTAAAATCTATAATTTCCAGGCCCTCTAGCTTTTAATTGTATGTTTTTTTGGTTTAAATTTAGGGGAACCAGAGAAAGTATATATGTCTGTGAGTCTGTTGCCAGAGGAGAGGTATCAGAAATCTGGAAATTCCTAGTCTCATTCAAATCTCTTAGAGAAAAAAAAATTTTTTTTCTGCAACCTATTTTGTCTAATCTCTTCTCAGCTTAAACAAGTGCTCTTTTAGATTCTTGGTAAGAAGGATTGAAATAGAACTATAATTGAAAAACAAAATTATACATCAGCACATTTTATGTGGCTCATGGGAAGATGATGTTTCATCAGTGATTATAAAGAAGACAAGAAAATAAGTTTGAAATGAAATAAATTACTTTGGTTTGTTGGACTGTGAACTGCTTCATGCTTTTTATAAATAGTTAAAGACATATCAGGATAGGTGGCATTGAAAGGTTACAGGCTGGATATTCTGGAAACACACAAATCTCTGGAGTGTGTGTGAATGTGTGAAAGGAGTGTGTGTAAATGTGTGAAAGGAGTGTGTGTATGTGTATGTTACCATTTGATTGTATTAGCTCTTTTTTCCCCCCAAACAATACACTTACCCTGGCACGTTCTCAGACTTTCATAATCCATTGGCTTTATGTACTACTTATTTCAAAATCAAAAGCTCCTATCACAGAATATATTGTTGAATTATACACTCATTCCAACCCTTCATTCTAGCCTATTGACTTTCATAGAACCTCAAATTCAACATCAGATTTATCATCTGTAAAATAGAGATTATAATTTCAATACGTATTAGATCAAAACCAAAATATACTCTTAACGTGGTTCATGGTTTCAACAGTCTGTGAAACTGTGAACCACAATGAGCTGCCTCTATGATAAAGCCCAGCGTTTGTACCGTGGTTTAGAATAATCTTCTCACACCACGTATCAAAATACATGAGCTATTTTGTATTTCCTTCATTAAATTTTAAGCTTTATGGGGACAAGAAATACGTCTCTTTTGATCTCCACTGAATTATTACAATTAATTCAAATACAGGGTGTTATTTGGCACTCAGTAACATCCTTGAATATATAATCAATTAATAAAATAGGTAAAAAATAATGGGGACATTTGTAAAAATAATATAGTCATTTAATTTTAAGTCAATAAACATGCAAGTTCAAATTAATATGAGATTTTATTTTCCCTCTATAAATAGCAATAAAGAAGAAAAATATTGTTTTAGTAAAGGTATTCCACATTGGTGGAACATAAACAATGACGGTAACCAAATATCAAGATTTTACAATATGTATGCCCTTTGATTGAGCAATCCTACTTTTAGGAATTTTATGTAAAAAATCAGACAAGTGTCCAAATAATAATAATAATAATAATAATAATAATAATAATAATAATACAAGAAGAAATAATACATGTGACCCAATATAATGTATTGATTAAATAAATTATTGCACATAAAAATGATGAAAAACTTCAGCCACTAAAAGTCTCACAAATAACATTTGAAGATATGATAAATACAAGTAATATAATGGAAATAAAACAGCAAAACAAAAACATGCACATATAACAAATACCGATGGCGGTTATCACTGAATGATAAATAATGTGTTTTTCTTTTCTTACCTACATTTTCTAACATTTCCAAATTTCCTGCAGTACATATGTATTACTTAATGGTGTCAAATAAAAGTTATTTGAACACCTCTTCTGTGAAGCTTTCCTTATTTCCTCTAGATAGTACCTTCTCTATAGGACTTTTTTATTTTGCCCAATTTTAAATTATTGTTCATTTCATATTGCATTATATGTGTTACATATTTGTTTCCCTTCAAAATCTTTCAGAAGTAAACAATGACTTATTTACTTTTATATCTTCTGTACCTAGTATAGAGACTGAAAAATACTAGGAATAGCAATAAAAAGAATTCTATCCAATTTAGCCACTGGGAATTATAGTCATGAAGTGATTCAATCAATTCTCCCCAAATTGTCCCTATAAGTTGCATTGAGGGCAAGCATTACTATAGGTAGTATTTGCCATTGTTTCGATGTATAAGGCAAAGAATTTTTAATCGATTTTATTCATTGTATGAGCCATTCACTCAGGACATTTTTGAGTATCTACTATGTAATTATCTATGTTGTTAATAAAAATTGTTAGCTTTTCCTTTATAATTATAATTTTCCTATATAACTAGTAAAGATAATATATTTATCTGTGATTCATCTAAAAGGAATCTTAAATGGGAATGTAAGTGCTTATATAAAATACCTGAACTTTTTCATTTGATTTGGAAAAATGCAATAAATCTTCAAAGCACAGATTTTATAAAATGTGAGCACAATTTAAAAACTTATTTAGAATTACTTTTATAGAAAACATTGTACCTAAGCAACATAAAGCCTTAGTTAATGCAATTGAGTCAAAAGGCAAATAAATTAAACAGAAATATTCTTAATTATTAATATATCAATACCACACTAAATATGAAATTTAATTTTGTACCCCATTAAATTACCGTGGACTATTCTCAATTTGGATGCATGTTATAAACATATACATATAATTCTACCCCTTATCAGAAGACTATATATTTTAATTTAGCATTTTATATATAACAAGTTTCTCCAACTAAAGAGAATAATAATCTTTGAACAAACATCTCAAATTTGTTTTCTATAGTGCAAATCTAATAATCTCCTTTGAAGATGTACCTCTTCCAATGTTATATTTTTGAAGAAGTGATTAATTTCCATCTTTGAAGGAAATCATGCTAGTCTTAAAGTACCAGAAAAGAGAAAAATATCAACACAATCTTTTATCTTTCCTTTGATGTATATGCATAAAATTAGTCAAAAGGACATTAGAATTACTACATAGAGAATATTATTTATTATTAATATTTTGCATATACATAGAATCTTTTTTTCAAGGTGCCCAGGATAGTTTCTATATCTGATTGCAATTCTCACCTAAACCTTTCTTTTCTTTAACAAAAAACACTATGCTAGTTAAATACAAATAGCACAAGAAAATAAGGAACTTCATTAATTGCATGGTTTTTTTTTTTTAAGATTTTATTTATTTATTTGACAGAGAGAGACAGCCAACAAGAGAGGGAACACAAGCAGGGGGAGTGGGAGAGGAAGAAGCAGGCTGTCAGCGGAGGAGCCTGATGCGGGGCTCGATCCCAGGACCCTGGGATCACACCCTGAGCCGAAGGCAGATGCTTAACGACTGAGCCACCCAGGCACACCCCATTAATCGCATGTTAAATGATTGTAGAAAAGTCACTATATTCCAATAACACATAGAATGGTTTGTTTGAAAAAAACTAGATCCAAATATCTCTTTCATGCAATCAGCATTTGGGCAAATGAATGTCAAGAATTTTTAAACATGGACCCACCACAACTGTATTTTTAAAATGTTACAAGTTCTTGCATTTTCCAGAGGAGATGGTCTATAACTTACACTAGATCTCAAGCTATTTGTAACCATAATAACTAATGACGATTTTAAATATGACATTTTCAAATAAAATTATTTTTTTATTTTTGTTTTGTTAAATTCAAGTTAGTTAACATATAATGTTAGTTTCAGGGGTAGACCTTAATAATTCATCAGTTGCATATAACACCCAGTGCCCATTACATCAAGTGCTCTCCTTAATGCCCATCACCCAATTATCCCATTTCCGTCCCACCTCCCCTCCAGCAACCCTCAGTTTGTTCTCTATATTTAAGAGTCTCTTATGGTTTGCCTTCCTCTCTATTTTCATCTTATTTTATTTTTCCTTCCCTTCCCCTGTCCATGGACTGTTTTTATAAGGCAGATTGCTTAACCTTTATAAATATATTCCTCATTGCAGCCAGGGGGATATGTTAGACTCATCCATTAAACATTTACTTAATGATTTTTCAAGGTTTTACAAGCCTTGTGATTCCAAAATACCCTATAATTTATTTTATATGAACATTTTGCAAATGATGAATTCCAACTTTTCTAGGAAACTCAACAGAGATACAAGAACACTTCTTGTTTGGGGGATGGGCAGTATCTAAAATTTATGCCACCGTGGGATGAGTCTTATAAGGACCTTTAAATTTTTCTGACTATGGCAAATCTGTAGTTTCAGAGTTAAAATAATAAATGTTGTTCTAGAAAAATCCTCAGCAGTATTTTTAGCGCCTAGAACATAGTACATGCTTAAGAAAACATGCAGAGGGAAGGAAGGAGGAATAGAGGAAAGGAGGAAGGTGGAGCAGAGGATGAGGATGAGGAGGAGAGAAGGGAAAAGGAGAGGAATCATTCACCTACTTTAGCTTTATGGCTTAATTTGAGTAATTCAATATTTTAGATGTGGAGAGATAAAATATCCTATGTTGAAATTAAAACTGGATTTCTCTTGCAAGTTTAGAGGCCAGAATTCATTCATTCATTCACTCATTCATTCATTCATTCATTCATTCCCTCAACACATTCTTTGCCTACTTTTTGTTGGGCATCGAGCTTGGTGTTGGGATATAAAGATGTTTTCATGAACTCAGTCTCTGAGTAGCTTCTACTCTTATAAGAAATTAAGATATAAATAACTCAGTAGAGTACAATGCAGGAATGAGTAGCAAATTTTCACAAAATGAGATGTAATCACCTTAATTTAAGGAAGGTTAAAAAATGAATAATAATGCTCATCACCCTTTTACCCCATCCTTCCACCCACCTTCCCTCCAGCAACCCTCAGTTTGTTCTCTATAGATAAGAGTCCCTTATGGTTTGTCTCCCTCTCTTTTTTTATCCTATTTTTCCTTCCCTTCCCCTATGTTCCTCTTTCTCTGCATCCTCGCCAACCTCAGTTGTTTCCTGTGCTGTTGATTTTAGACATTCTGACCCATGTAAGGTAGTATTTCACCATGGTTTTCATTTGCATTTCCCTGATGCCAAATGATATTGAGTATTTTTTCATGTGTCCATTGGCCATTTGTATGTCTTCTTTGGAGAAATGTCTATTCATGTTATCTGCCCACTTCTTGACTGGATTTTTTTGTTTTTTGGTGTTGTTTGATGAATTTTTTATAGATTTTGGATAGTAGCCATTTATCTAATATGTCATTTGCAAATATCTTCTCCCTTCCATAAGCTGTGTGATATTTGCTGTGCGTTTTTCATATGTGGCTCTTATGTTCCCTTTTCCCTTACACTGCAGAGTTTTAATAAGAAAGGATGCTGTATTTTGTCAAATGCTTTTTCTGTATCTATTGAGAGGATCATATAGTTATTTTCCTTTCTTTTGTTAGTGTGATGTATCACATTGATTGATTTGCAGATGTTGAACCAACCTTGCAGCCCAGGAATAAATCCCATTGGTTGTGGTGAATAATCCTTTTAATGTACTGTTGAATCCTATTAACTAGTACCTTGGTGAGAAATTTTGCATCCATGTTCATCAGGGTTATTAGTTTGTATTCTCCTTTTTGGTGGGGACTTTGTCTGGTTTTGGGATCAAGGTAATGCTGGTCTCATAGAATGAGTATGGAAGTTTTCCTTCCATTTCTGTTTTTTTGGAAGAGTTTCAGAAGAATAGGTATTAATTCTTCTTTAAATGTTTGGTAGATTTCCCTTGAGAATTCATCTGGCCCTGGACTCTCGTTTTTTGGGAAATTTTTGATTACTGATTCAATTTCTTCGCTGGTTATAGGTCTGTTCAGATTTTCTATTTCTTTCTGGTTCAGTTTTGATAGTTTATATGTTTCTAGGAATTTATCTACTTCTTCCAAATTGCCTATTTTGTTGGCATATAGTTGCTCATAATATTCTCTTATAATAGTTTGTATGTCTGTGGTGTTGGTTGTGATCTTTCCTCTTTCATTCACGATTTTATTTATTTTGGTCCTTTCTCTTTTCTTTTTGATAAGTCTGGCTAGGGGTTTATCAATATTGTTAATTCTTTCAAAGAATCAGCTCCTAGTTTCTTTGACCTCTTCTATTGTTGTTTTTTTTTTAATTTCTCCATCATTGATTTTGATCTAATCTTTATTATTTCCCTTCTCTTGCTGGATTTAGGCTTTATTTGCTGTTCTTTTTCAAGCTCATTTAGGTGTAAGTTTAGGTTGTATATTTGAGACTTTTCTTGCTTCTTGAGAAAGGCCTGTATTGCTATATACTTCCCTCTTAGGACCGCTTTTAGTGGTACGTCCCAAAAACGGGTCCCCCTACTACTCCAACGTGTGCTAAATAAAATTATTTATATGCTGCTTAAAATACTATTTGTTTCTACGTATTTCTTTTACACCATAATATCTTTAACATCCTTTTTCAGGAACAGACTTTGTTAACATTCCTATACATTATCCCTAGATATTTTTAGAAAAATCTGGAATGGTTGAACAGTACCATTGTTCTCCCACTCATCTCTTCATAACTTGAATAACCAAGCCAAGAAAACAGTCAGATGTATCTGCATTGGAGGATAAAATAACTACATATGATCAACAATATGTTTGAAATGTCATGATTTTGTGGCTAGGCACATAATCAATTGGAGTGAAGAAACGATAGTTTATGCAAAAGTATCCATAATCCCATCTGTCTGTTGAGACCAAAACTGCCCAGTTTTCTTTCATTTGCCTAATACCTGTCCTTCAAATGTATTTCAAAGAGGTCCTTTCATGGTGTTTCATTTTGCTGTTTCAGGTTGAGAATTGGAATTTGCTCTGCCACTTGCATCCCACTTCCATTTATTTCATGTGTAGCTGTGAAAGACAAGTCTAATTTTTGTCATGAGATTTGCATCTTCCATTCTTTAGTTCTTACTGCATCCTACATTCATTAAATCTACAGAACTGGGAAGCGATGCTTCCATACTGGCTGATTTTGTAAAATTCAGGCACTTTCAAAGATAGTTATTAGTGTCTCATAATGAAAGGCACACATAGGACGCCAATGCCTTTTTACTGATGGTAGATGGAAAGAAAGTTGTGTAATCTATTAGTGTGAACTCAACTTTTGCATTGAATACAACTTCTCAGCTTCTCTATATGAATACTTAGAAAACAAAGGGAAAAAAACATACATTGTTAAAATAATGATTTTTTTTTCTCCTCACAATTTTTCTAGTCTAGCAATAATTAAGCCTCAGTTGGACTTGGTTTCTAAAATGCCTGAAAGAAATGAGCAAAAATTCTTATAGTTTTCTGACATTTTCTTTTCTAGAGTTTTTAAGAACCATGATTGTTCCATGATTTCATCAGAACATCTGATAATCAGTAATACATGCCCTATCTTTGTTGAGGACAAAATACTTCACTATGTTAACCAAATCGAGGTCATGACACCTTGATAATTTGCTTTTTTGTCATTATCCTGGTGGAAAGATTATTGCCAATAGTGAAAATGAGTATCTATTACAGACTTAAGGTTTTATTTTATGTTGACATGAAGAATTTTTTAGAGATTAAATCTAGGAAGCAGGAAGTCTTTGTGACCTGTTCCATAGTAGTAAAAACTTATGAAGTAGAGCAGCAGATTAGAAAAATAGGTGACCAAAAATGATCTCCAAAAGATGCCCAAATCAAATTAGATAGAAAAATAATGATTCTTTTCACTTTTAACACCAGTTTCTGTTTTTCTTAATATTAAAGAAATGTATAAAATTAGCTCAGATGGGTCCTTTGGAATTGGGTAATCTTAAATAGACATGTGATGATGAAGAGCAAGAAAGCATTGAACAAAATAAGCTACTCTGCCCAAGAAAATATGCAAAGTAGCAGAGAAATTAAATCAGCAGGCTTGCTAAAAGGTAGACCATCTCTAAGGCAACCTCCCTCCACACATGCACATCAAACAAGTCACCAAATCCTGCAGAGTCTACTTCTAAAATTATACCTAGGAATATTTCCCAGTCCAGTTCTCCTCTCCACCCACCACTGCTACCATGCTGTTCAACAGCAAGTGATTTCTTTCCTCAGTGGCCTCTTCTTATCACCAGTCTCCTCTTTCTTCGAGCTATTCCCTACAATGCTGGCAGCTTTGTATTCTGAAATAAGAGTCCTGATTTGCTAGGCGCCAAGCTTAACTAGAGTTCTGGTGGCTCCTAGCTGTGTGAAGGATAGAATTTTAAATTTTGAACATAGTGTACAAAACACTTTACAATCTGCAGTCATAATTGTCAATTCACCTATTAAAATCTACTTTTACATGTCTGATTACACCCATAAATAGTGGTGAAAAGGAAATTATATTTTGTTCATCTCTTTATCCCTATTACTTTCCATAGTTCGTGGTACCTAATTCATGTTCTATAGTTACTCAATAATTATTTATGAATTAATTAATGACAAAGCAGAAATGTTAAGTTGACATATAAATATCAGGAGACATCTATCTATCATCTATCTATCTATCTATCATCTATCTAAACATTATTAAAAATTTTGAATCATAGTTTCTAAGTCTGTATGGAGGCAATATAGCATAAGAGAACACTAGAGAGACATTGTCTGGAAAAGAATGATATTTTCAGTTTCTACTACGCTGAATGATAAAAGATAAATTATTTGAGATAAATTATTTGACATACCTTACCACATTCTGTATATCTATGAGTAAAAAATACTACTCCTTGCCTTATCTAATTCTTAGGTTTCTTATAAGGCTCAGATGAATTAATATATTTAAAGTATTTAGTAGAGGTTTATCTAAATTATCATTTTGCATTGTATGATTTAGATAAAGATTAATTCAGAGTTTAAACTATAACTCCCAACTACTATCTGCTAAACATGGCAAGCCTGAATACTTCTGAAGTGGCTATTTAGCATTTGTTGGTATACTCTAGTGATTACATGAAAGTCAAATGCTATAAATAGACTTGAAAAATTCCAGAGCATAAATTAATCAGGATTTTTTGAAGGATTGAAAATATTCCCATCTTGGAAGCTTGTATAGGAAAGCTTAGCAAGAGTGCTTTAACTGTTTCCATAAACTTCCATAAATAAAGAAAACATTGCTCTCTTTTAATACAATAATATTGCATCTGTGGCTCCCGTATTTACTCTGTATGTGTTTGATTAATCTATTTTTACTTCTGAATCCATAATAATTATGCATGAATTTCTTTCAGTTATTTAATGAGCAGCCTTTAGAGATTCAAATGTTGCTATAGAGAAGGTGGGGTGTAAAATGACTTTGGATAAACCTAATGCATGTATCAAAACGGATGTATTTGATGATACGACAATCATAATAACCTTAATTAATCTCACTTTCTTTTCCTTTTTTCCCTCTCATTCATATTTTAGGTTATATTGATAAAACCAGTTCAGTTAATCATCAGGAAATGTTATCTATGTGGATGTAGGTAATCAATATGACTATATTTTTAGATGAATGTACTAGATATTTTGGCATCCTTCAGTATCATCTGTCATGAGTCATACCGATAGCCTGTTCATTTAAAAAGATAGTCAAGAAAGTGTCACTGGCAGGAAAAAAAAACACTATAAATGCAGTATTTCTTAAATTCCCCAGGAGTACATGTCTTAAACAGTAAGAGAAATACATAAAATTGGTGACATTTCTCTCTCAATGTTGTCCAGATGAACCCCTAGAGCCCAACCTATTTGCCTCTTCATTTTCTATGGCATGCTGTCAAGATCCAGTAGGCGGTAAGACTCGCTAGAAAGAAAATATTAAGGTGGCCCAGCTTCTATTTAGATCTGTAGCTGCTACTGGGTATTAGTGACCGTCATGGATTCAGAGGTAACTTGAAGTTTCAGATCTTTCTGTAATCTACATATAGGAAGAAGTTGGAAACATCTTTATATGCAATGACCCCGATCTACTTCTCAAAAGATATTAAAATGATGTGATTTTGTTCATTATAAGTATTTTAAACCATAAAAATATACTACAAAAATTCAATATCCAGATATATGCTGTGATAACATACTACCTAAATCTTGCTATACTTTATAGTCCATCCACCCATGCTTTATGATACCAGTAGAAACACATAAAAAATATCTTTAAGTACTGCCTTCAATAATCTCTTTTATTCTTCCCCGCCTTCATTCTGTTTTTCAAATCCTAATCGACAGTGTTTATTCTTACTCTCATTCTATCCAGACTCTGTTTTTCATTAGAGGATAGTGTCTATTCTAAAACCAATGAAAAAGCAGAGGATTGGAATACTAACAATCCTAATGCTACTGAATTAATAATGTCCTGGACTAGTCATGACTGCTCTCGTAATAGGATTGTCCCTCTTTCATCCAGAAAGAGTGTAAATGTTGGCCTGGTTCTTGCCACATGTTTACGTTTTATCCTCTGCCTTTAAACTTCATCCAACTGATTCAGAGTTAGTCTTTTGATCTACACCAGACAACATCAGGTCAAGTCTTGTAGGGAGAGGAAAAGCTTGAGAACATTCTGGCCACTTTTCTGTTCCCATCCTTACTGTCTATCATCATTCTGGGAACACCTACTCTGAGCTTTGTTTTGCTCTGTTATGAATTACATTTTCTCTGCCATGTTATTTTTCTTTTCTTGCATTTAAACTCTATTCTATAGAAAAGTGTTAGTTTGGTGAGATATTTTGCTTCATTGCCCTGCCATATAACTTGGTTAGGGCCAAGGTCATGTTGTATTGTGCCACTGTTTTAAGTAATGCACTAAAAGAGTTAGGCTAAAAGCTATTAGGTTAAAATTAATTGGGATAAGCAAAGGGCTACATATTTTATGATCCTATTTCTACAAAATGTCCAGAAAAGGTAAATCTGTAGAGAGAGCAGATCAGAGTTTTCTTAGGTCTGGGGATTGACTATAAACAGGTACAAAGGAATTGAGGGGGACAATGAAAATATTTTAAAACTGCATTGTCAAATGGTAGCACAACTCTATACATTCACCAAAAGTAATACCTTAAAATGAGTACATTTTATGTCATGCAAATTATACCTCAACAAAATAAATAAATATCTAGCAACAAGGTGTTAAGAGACAGAAATAAAACAAAATTGCCATTATATTGATAATTGTTGAGTTGCTTGATAGATAATGGGATTTGAGCTTAGTATTTAATATTTATGTGCTTTTTACACTCAAATGGGAAAAAAAGAAAGGCAAAGTTATAGAAGTCTATGTAATTACTGCAAAGACATTGAATATAAATCTGGATATGTTTAATACTTACTTGTTCGCTAATGTGCTTTATATAGATTTGATATTAAGGGTAATTTTCAAGTAATATCCTGTTTCTCCCCCCATTACTCATGGCAGCCTATTAGTGTCTACTTCTAATCAAATTTTGGGTCTTTTCTATTCCTAGTCTCACCAGTTGACCCATCCCTCCACTTATTTCCTCAGTGTTCCTTTTGCATGATATTCTTTATTCTGACACCAAATAGCACTCTTTTGAATTTAAGTTGACAGCCCATGAGCATGGAAGCTTGCAATGAATGTATCCAATCAGGTTTTAATGTTGTTACTGTGTTTATGCTGCCCAAAGACCCAAGGAAAGGATTTAGGATTCTGAGGGGAAAAAAAAATCAGAGCTATGTGCACAGCAGAAAACACTCTAATGTGTAATTTTTGTTTCAAAGTATATACAATTCGAATTTTGGCATTGATAAGATAGGCTATATTCAAAAATAATTTGAAAACTATAGTGACATGTCTAACCTTATCTGCATATATTTTGTGACTAAAAATGTACTGAAAATTTGTAGGATAAGATTATAGACTAAAGCGGATGAGTTGCTTCAGTAGCTTTCTACAACCTTTGAGCAAGTGATTTTTGCTTTTTATCTGTCATTTCCAGTTCTTGTCAGAGAGAGTTCTGATCTCCCACTAGCTGCCTCAGAAATTGCTCAAAAATTCCCAGGGATGTTGGTAGGTACATTTCTATAGTTACTCCTTTACTAGGTCATTTTTACAAACTTCTTTTTTCTTCGTTTAGTAGTTAGGTGCTAATAAAGGCACATCGAGTTAAGAACAAGCAGTTGGTTGGAACATAATTCAATAATCACATGATGATGGACAGGAACCACCAGTATTAAATAATTTTTAATCAAAAATTACCTTAATGTTCTTCCTTTTTTTTTCTAATTATCTAGTTTAATGATATATCAGAGATCTTTCTGCCTTTAAAAACATCAGTTTATCTTTTAATAATAATCTTTATAAACAAATACAGTGACATGGTAAATAAACATTCAAATATTTCAAAGGTATGTGATAAAAATAAACTATTCATCCTACTCTAGATCTTCACTCTTATTCCCCAGAAGTAATGACTCTTAACTGGCTCATTCTGGTATTTGCAAAAAAAAAAAAAAAAAAAAAAAAAAAATTACATATATCCTGTTACATATTTAATGATGGATTTTGAAGCTCTTTTATATCAGAACATTCAGATCAACATATTCCTCCATTCTGTGGAAGTAACAGTGAATTTTTTAACCAATTATTCCCTTATGGGCAGCTAGATTCCACTTTTTTTTTTTCTCTCACTCTTTCTTTCTTTCCCCTATAAAAAATATTGCAGTAAGTATCTTGTACCTATGGATACACCTGTGAGTGTTTCTTCAGGGTAAATTCTGAGTAATAGAGTTAATGAGGAAAGGACTTGCACATTTGTTGAATTCTGTGATCTTACGCAGAGTTGCCCTCCAAAATGTGTCAGTTGTATATACGAGTCCTAATATTCCTGAACCCTTAAGAGTGCTAAAAAAAATGGCATGTACATTTTACATACAAATTTAATATATTTAAGAATTTAGGGATTTTGGTGGTTGTTATGGCTTTTGTTTGTTTTTGTTTTGTTTTGCAGAAAGCATCAGTATCTCTTTCAATCAATAAGTTGGGTTTTGTTTGTTTGTTTTAAGGCAGTTATGCCAGAACCTCTGTTTCTGTTTTGACCAGCAAGGGTCATGGCAGATCAAAGCTGCCTCTGGAACAATTAGAAAAGCCAAGTAAAATACAGGAATCATCCTTTTAGGATAATCGATAGCTGCTGAGACAATGAGGAATAATGGCATGCTCCAGAGAGGGAAGAAGCTCATGAGTGGAGGTAACTCCTCAGCCACTCTTTTTCTGGGACATTTGCTGATTCTGGGCATGCAGCATAGAGAAAATACAAGGGTGTTAGCTGAAAAACCTAAAATGCTAGGGCTGAACCAGAGGTAGACTGAACTGCTACACAGAAATGATACAGTGGCATTTTTATAAGAACCATATTGTACTTAAATTTTGATTACAGGGAATTGAATGTTCACGACATTCAACTCTTTACAGTCTTCTCATATCTTTTGACACAACTTTAAAATTCTTCCACATATGTATGATTTTTTATTTCTGCATATTTTCTAGTGTTTACTGCTTGCAATTACAAATGACTTTTCTTTCATTACATTCATGGGTCTATTGACTTGCTTTTACTTTTAGTTTGAGGTATAACCTACATGAAGAAAAGTTCAAAAATCTAAAGTTTATATTTTTCAGCAGAAGGTATTGTAACAACCAGAAACCCATATGCAAAAAAATTAATCTAGATCCATATTTACTACCACATAGAAAATTAAACACAAAATAGATCACAGACCTAAAAATGTAAAACATAAAACTTCTAGGAGACAACCTTTGTGACCTTGGGTTAGGCAAAAGTTAGGCCAAGGTTTCTAAGATATGAGAGCATCACAATCCACATTCAGACTTTTTTAAAATTGAAAGCATCTGTTTTCAAAAGATACCATGAGAAGAATAAAAAGACAATTCACAACTGAGAGAAAATACTTGCAAAGTAGATATCTGATTAAAAATACTTGTATCCAGAATATATAAGAATTCTCAAAACTCAACCATAAGAAAACAATGTAATTTTTAAAAGTGGACAAAAGATCTGAACAGATGTTTTACCAAAGGAGATATAGCAATAGTAAATAAGCACATGAAAAGATGCCAGTGTCATTAGTTATTAGGGAAATGAAAACTAAAACCACAGTGATACCACTACGTACCTATTAGAATGGCTACAATAAGAAGTTTTATTGTTCTATGCGTGGACAAGGCTTTGGAAAAACTGACAATCTCACACATTGCTGATAGGTATGTAAAATGGTACAACCCATGCATTAACAGTTTGGTAATACCTTAAAAAGTTAAACATACACCTGCTATATGACCATTCACTGCACTTCTAAGTATTTCTCTAAGATAAATGAAAACATATATCCATATAAAGACTTGTACAGGAATCTTCATTCCAGATTTATTTGCCATAGCCCGAAACTGAAAATGCATCAACAGATTAATGATGACTAAACCGTGGTAAATTCATAATGGAATACTACTTAGCAATAAAAAAAAAGGAACTATTGGTATGTGCAATAATATGAATGAATCTCAAAATAATGATGCTGGGTGAAAGAAGCCAAGCTAGAAAGGGTGTGCACTGTATAATCGCATTTTATAAAATACCAGAAAATGGGAACTAATCTACACTGACAGAAAGTAGACTGCTGGTTGCCCGGAGATATACAGGAGAAAGGGCCGTTAGGAAGAAGTACAAAGGCACATGAGAAAAGTTTTGGTGATGATTAAATACGTTCATTATGTTGGTTGTGGTCATGATTCCAAGGGTGTATATATATGTCAAAAACTTATCAAATTATAATCTCTAAATATATGACGTTTATTGTATGTGAGCTATACCCTAGTAGAGCTATTAATAATTAAAATAATAAATTCCTGCCCCCAAATCTTAAGTTTACAGATTAATGAATTTTCACATATATAAACATGTTTATAAAACCAGCTGGAAACAGATAGACAATATCCAACACCCCAGACGTTTGCTCGTGCTTTTTTTCCAGTCAACCCATCTGCCAGAGTCTAATTATTCAGACTTGGTTTACCTCTTCTTGAGCTTTTGAAAAGAATACAATACAACATGACTGTTTTGTATCTTCCTTCTTTATTTTTACATGTATCAGTAGTTTGTTCTTTTTTGTTGTATTTTTTAAATATAAATACTATTTATCTTTTTTTACTGTAGATAGGCACTTGAATTGTTTTCAGATTTTTGGATATTATGAAAAAGGCTGCTGTGACTATTCTTGTATATATCTTTTGGTGGACATAAAGACTCATTTCCTCGGAGTTCAATTACTGGGTTATAGACTAGATACTTGTTTAGTTTTAGTAAATATTGCATATAGTATTCTGGGGTGTAACTATTTGCACGCCCAATAATTCTTGTCACTCTATATCCTTTCCACCTCTTAGAAAACTTGTTTTTATTTTGATGGTATTGATTCTTATGGTATGCAGTTGTATCAAAATCTATTTTTAATTTACATTTCCCTGTTAAATAATAGTGCTGAACACCTACTAATAGGCTTGCTGGGAATTTGGATAGCTTCTTTTGTGTGTTGCCTGTTATAGTATCTTGATATATTTTTAAAAGATTGTATTTATTCATTTGGGAGAAAGAGACAAAGAAATCACAAGCAGAGGGAGAGGCAAAGAGAGAGGGAGAAGCAGGCTCCCCGCTGAGCTGGGGCCCTGATGTGGGGCTTGATCCCAGGACCCTGAGATCATGACCTGAGCAGAAGGCAGACACTTAACCATCGGAGCCACTCAGGCACCCCATATGTTGATATTTTTAAAATTGTGTTATCTTCTTCATAATTTTAAAGTTTTATTGTGTATATCAGTGATTTGTTCATTTTTATATCTGAATAATATTCCACTGAACTAATATATCATACTTTATCTGATATATTTAAACCATGGAATAAATGACAAATACAATTCTACACTAATTTTATTATTTTGTTTCTATCTGTGGTTACTTCTCCATCTCACATCTAGTGCTGCGCCTTCATGTTTTCTCCTTTTTATTCTTGATATTTGACTAATAATCACTTTGTGTCCTTAATGTTAAGAACTGATCCTTGAAATATATTTCAATTCTGTTTGAATGTCTACTGATTTAGTGTTTTCTATTCTTATCTCAACTTTTTACTTTTTCCTTGAGTTTATTTTATTTCAAATTTTATAGTTTATTCATTCACTCATTCATTCACTCATTCACTCATTGCCACATCCTGGTGAGAGCTATGCACTAGGCCCTTTTTTGGAAGCTGGAAATAAAGCATTGAACAAATAGACAAAACTCTATTTCTATGGAGTTCACATTTTTTTGTAAAATATTTTTAAGTAAAATGTTTATGTAATTTTTGAATAGATTTGAAAAATATTGACAATATCAATTTTCCTCTGAGCACTGAACTAACTGAGCATTTAAGTATTTGATACATAATGTTGTTATTTATGTTGTTTTTTGGATATGTCACAAATTTAATTTTCTTTTTTGTCTGTTACATTAGACAAATGGAGGAGAGTTACTGTGTTGTTTAATTTTCAGGAGGTATGGGATTTTGTTTATGTACTTATTATTAATACCTATGTTTATTGCACTATAATCAGAGTTTGTCCATACTTTTTCTACACCATGGAATTTAAATTTTATTTGTGTTAAATTTTTAGCAAATATTCTTTTGGTGCATAAAATAGAAAGACGTTCTTTATTTTCAAGGAAATGTATTTTATGTGTCTATTAGATTCTCAGGATCAATTAAATTTTTGCGGTCCTTAATATTATCTATATTTTTTTGCTGTTGTACCTAACTTTGCCCAAAGATATGTTCCAATTATTTATTCTTTATTTAGTGCCATTTTCCATGATAATATTTATGGTACATTAATTTTTCAAAAAATATTCAGTTTAATTTTATTATTTAATGTGATAATTTATTTATAAAATGTCCCTCTTGAATCCTTAATGCTTTAAGTCTTCAATTAAAATTTGCTTAATATTAATCATGTGATTCACGAAAACTATTTATTTGCACCTGATCTTTTTAATATTTTTCACCTATACATTTTTTCTTGCCTACTTATTTTCAACCTGAGTCACATTTAGCTTAATTATGCATTTTTAAAATGTTTGTTTAGATCTAATCAATATGCTTTATTTGACAGGGTCAGTTTATTAACATTTATTTGACTGACAGTCTCACTTACTGCTATATTTTTGTGTTATAGTTGTATTTTAAGTATTTTTTTAATGTTTCTTTCACTGTATGGTTTATGGTATCTTTATGTCATTTTGTGTGTTTGTGCTTTCTTTCAGAAATAATTAGTTGTTTCTATAATCTATTTTTAGTCCTTATGGGTTCTTCCAATACCACTTTACTTAATTAGCTTGCAACTTAATTTTTTTAGATTTAAACAAAATTTATCGTCCACATATATTCCACTCTGAGATAAGAAAAAAAATCATTCGTAAACTTCTTACAAGCTCTTATCCTCATACTCTACATTTCAATTTTTGTTACTTATATTTTAAGTTCTGCAATATCAAGAGTTATAGATACTCTGCTCAATCATCATTTTCTAGTTAATTTCCCTTAGTCATACATTTCAATAGATTCCACATTCACCACCAGTCCTTTACGACAACTTCTTCATTCATCTGTTTGTCAGTACAATTCCATCACTAGGTGGTTTTTCAAGAAGCCATACATGTTATAAATACTTATTTCATTCCCATATTTGAAAATAACTGACTTGGGGCACTGGGTGGCTCAGTCGGTTAAGTGTCTGCCTTCGGCTCAGTCATAACCCCAGGGTCCTGGGATCGAGCCCCACATGGGGGGGGGGGGGTCCTTGCTCAGCAGGGAGTCTGCTTCTCCCTCTCCCTCTGCTGCTCCCCCTGCTTGTGCTCTCTCACTCTTTCTCTCTCTCCCAAATAAATAAATAAAATCTGAAAGAAAGAAAGAAAGAAAGAAAGAAAGAAAGAAAGAAAGAAAGAAAGAAAGAGAAAGAAAGAAAGAAAATAACTGTCTTACCACTTGAGCCATTTCTTTGCAGGAGACTGTCTGGGGTAAAGCTTGGGGTGATGTACTTTGGAAGTAGGCACACTGGATTCAGTTCATAAACCACTTCTTAAATTTTATGCCGCATATATCGCCCTGATTATATATCTTTACTCATGATGACAAAGAAGCTGCTGGGTTACAAGGGAGACCTTTGTCTTTCATTGTCTTCTATGAGGTGATTTATCACCTATTTATCTTTGTTTAATGAAATCAGTAGGTACAGAGCTTTCTGCAAAGGTGTCATTTATGTTTCTCCTTACTCTGTCCTGCCTGCACTCTGTGCTGCTTTAGTTTCAAACCATGAGTCACATTCTGGGCCTTCTACATGTGTCACCAACTTGTGAGAACCTTAAATGCAGCTTGATTGTCTGCTAGGGCATGTTGCTTTCATGCCTTCTCAATATTTGCTCTGAATTTTATTTCTTATATTGAGTATTGGAAGTATAGATGTTTTCTAGTTATATCAAAAATTGAGTAATCTATGTGGATCATTCTTTTTGTAGTTTTCAGGAGGGAGAGGGGTTGAAATGGCTTTCATTTGCCATTTTTATCTGACAGTCTCCAGATTGTTTCTTAGCTGAGTCACATAACAAAAAGATAGTTGCTTGGGAACAATTTAATCACACACTTTATATAAACTAGTAACTGAATTTTCTTTGGAGTTAAGTTAAACATTATAATTAATTGAAAGTACAACATACCAACTTCAGTTTAGCGTTGATAACTTGAGCCTTTTCATATAGGGTAAGTTTTGTTTAGCCTAAGAAAACAAGGTCTGCTTCTCAGTTCAGCCGTCCTGATTCATTTTCAAATCCACTCTTGGCTGCAGTTGTGAATCTGCTGAAGAATACTATCTTTGACAATCAACCATAGACAAGAGAGCCTTTGTGGAAGCTCAGGTTTCTAGTAGAGTAGTTCCAGCACACTGCTGGAGCAAAAAAAAAAAAACACATGAGTTTGGATGCTTGGGGCAGGCTGAGAGGAACAGTTTGGCTTTGCCTGTCTTACCCCACCTTCAAGGTAGTACAGTTCAGTGCCAAGAGAGATCTTCTCAGTTCCTAATTTCTCCCATGGGGGAAAGTGAGAGCATGTGAGTGAGTGCCTAGTTTCCTCAGCTTTGTGGAATGCTGCCAAAGAGGCCCATTTCTTTATCACCCTATCCATAGTACTGAGTTATGAGCTGCATGAGTGGAGGGTAGGAAGAGGTTGGGAGAAAGGCGTATAGGACTCTTGGTAGGCAAAGAAGGGATGTGGATCCTACTGTGTCACAGATTCCGCAAAGAAATCCAAAAATGAGCCACTAGGAATGCTTCACCCACAGATTCCTCTAATTTTCCCAAGGGCATCCCCAGCATAGCCACCTCATCTGCCCACACTCCCATCCTATGGCCAGTTCTCTGTGCATAATAGTGATGGTGGCAAGAACAAGCTTTGACAGATATCTAGTGAATATGTGCAGAAAGCTAGGTAAAATTTACAGGCCAGAGATACGCCACAGACTTGAGCTTCAGCTCCACCCTTGGGAAAGCAAAAGAGAGGCTTTCAGCACCCGGTCTGGTGCATTACAGGATTAAGACAAGGCATACAAGTTAAAGAATTCTGCCACAAAAGAAGAGAGAGCAAGAAGCATGGAGT
Organism: Ursus americanus; assembly: GCF_024610735.1. Taxonomy (NCBI): domain Eukaryota; kingdom Metazoa; phylum Chordata; class Mammalia; order Carnivora; family Ursidae; genus Ursus; species Ursus americanus. Next base: position 31,039,794 of record NC_142151.1, on the reverse strand, counting down.
AGATGTGTCCCTAGACAATCTAAGAAAGCCTCAGACTCCTTAAAAGGGCTAACAGGTGTTTCTCTCCAGACATCAGTTAGTAAAGACTGGAGGAGGTGATTGCTACTTTAAATGCAGACAATAGTGTGCAACTTCAAGGAGCATGAAAAATCAAGAAAACATGACACCACTAAGGGATTTCAATAATCTTCCACTATCCAATCCCAAAGACATAGATGGAGATATTTGTTCATTTGTTTAACACATTTATATTTATTTTTTATTAATATAATAAAATATTAGTTTTATTTTTATTATATATTTACTTATCCTTGTAACACTGGAATAAGTCTATAGGATATATTTATCCTTGTAACATTTAAGGATAACGAATTTAAAATAGCTGTTTTAAGGAAGCTCCAAGAACAGGAAAGCATATAAAGGCAATTCAACAAAATCAGAAAAACAATACATAAATAAAATGAGAAGAATAACAAGGAGATATATCATAAAAAAGAACCAGAAACAAACTGTGGAGCTAAAGGATACACTGAATGAAATGGAGAATACCAATAATAGATTAAATGAAGCAGAAGAAAGAATCTGTGAGATAGAAGACAGGAGCTTTGAAATTACCCAGTAAGAGGACTAGAAAGATAAAAGAATGAAAAATGGTGAAGAAAGCCAATAAAAACATAAAAATAAACAATCTAAATTATTGGAGTTCCAAAAAAGAGGGAAAAGGGGCATAAAGCTTATTTTAAAAAATAATGGCTGAGGACATCCCAAATCTGTGGAGAGATTTAGATATCCAAGTTCATGGAGCCCACAGGTCACAAAATAAACAACTTAGAGAGATCTTCTTCAAGACACATTATAGTAAAACTGTCCAAAGTCAAAGAAAAAGAGAGAATATTAAAAGTAGCAAAAGAAAAGAAGCCTGTAACTTACAGGGGAATTTCATAAGGCTATCAGTGGATTTTGCAGTAGCAACCTTATAGGTAGGAGAGTGGCATGATATATTCAAAATGCTAGACAGAAAAAAACAAAACAATGCCAACCAAGAGTACTCTGTCTGGCAAAACTGTCCCTCAGAAATGAAGGAGATATTAAGACTTTCCCAGACAAACAGAAGCTGAAGATATTCATCACCATTTGACCTATCTTACAAGAAATGCTGAAAAGAGTTCTTCAAGCTGAAATGAAAGGAAGCTAATTAGTAACACAAAAACATATGAAAATATACAACACAATGGTAAAGGTAAGCACATGGTCATATTCAGAATACTCTAATATACTGTAATATGTTGGTGTGTTAATCACTTAACTCTACCATAAGAGTGAAGGACAAAAGTATTAAAAATAAATTTAGTTACAATAATTTGTTAATGAACACACAATATAAAAAAGGTAAATTGTGACACCAAAAACTAAACTGGGGGAGTAAAAGGGTAGACTTTATCTATGCAATGAAAGTTAAGTTATCAGCACAAAATAGACCATTATATCTATAAGATTATTTATCTATAAGATTATGTAAGCCTCATGGTAACTACAAAGGGCAACCATAATTAGATAATAAAAGATAAAGAGAAGGGAATCAAAGCATACAACTATGATAAATCATCAGTTCACAAAAAAAGGCAGCAAAAGAGAGAAAGAGAAAAAAGGAACTATAAAATAACCAGAAAACAATAAGATGACGTTAGTAAACCCAAATTTAGCAGAAGGAAGGAAGTAACAAAGATGGGTGCAGGAAAAAATAAAATAAAGACCATGAAAGCAATAGAACAGATCAATGAACTAAGAGCTGGCTTTTTTAAAAGAAAAAATTGACAAGCCTTTAGCTAAACTAAAGAAAAAAGGGAAGACTCAAATAAAATCAGAAATAAAAGAGGAGGCATTAAAACTGGTACCAGAAATACAAAGGATTATAAGAGAGTACATGCCAACAAATTAAACAAACTATAGGAAATGGATAAATTCCTAGAAACCTACAATCTACTAAGACAGAATCACAAAGAAATAGAAAATTTGAATGGACCAATAAGAAGGAAGGAGATTGAATGAGTAATACAAATCTCCCAACAAAGAATAGCCCAGGACAAATGGTTTCCCTGGTGAATTCTATCAAACATTTAAAGAAGAATTAACAAATCCTTCTCTAACTCTTCCAAAAAATTGAAGAGAAGGGAACATTCCTATACTTATTATATGAAACCAACATTACACTGATAGCAAAGCCAGATAAGGAAACTAAAAAAAGAATACTAGAGGCTAACATTCCTACTGAGTATAGGTGCGAAATTTTTCAATGAAATACTAGCAAAATGAATTAAATTTCATATTAAAAGTATCATACACTATGATCAAATGGGATTCATCTCTGGGATGTAAGGATGGTTTAACATATGCAAATTAATAAATATGATACACCACATTATGAAGATAAAAATCACATGATCATCTAAAAAATGCAGTAAAAGCATCTATATGACAAAATATATTTCCATGATAAAACTTCTCAACAAGTTGGGTTAAAAGAAATGCACCTAAAACATAATAAAGGCTATATGTGACAAGCCCACAGCTAACACCAAACTCAGTAATGAAAGTTTGAAAGCTTTTCCTCTAAGATCAGGAAAAAGACAAGGATACCCATTTTCATCATGCCTATTCAATACAGTAGTAGAGATCATAGTCAGGACAAGCAGCAAGAGGAGAAGGAGGAGGAGGAGGGATGGGTAGGAAGGAGAAAGAAAAAAGAAGAAAAGGCATCTACATCAGAAGAAGAAGTAAACTTGTCTTCATCTGTAGGTAACACCGTCTTATATAGAGAAAATTCTAAAGACTCCTCCAAAAACCTGTTAGAACTAATCAGCAAATTCAGTAGAGTTGCATAAAGAAATCAATTGCATTTCTATGCACTAACAACAAAATATCTGAAAAAGAAATTTAAAAAAATCTAATTCACAGTAGCATCAAAAACAATATAATACTTAGGAATAAATTTAAACAAGAAGGTGAAAGACCTGTACACTGAAAACTATAAGACTTTGATGAAAGAAATTAAAGGCACAAAGCAAAAGATATCCTGTGTTTATGGATTTGAATAATTAATTTTGTGAAAATGTCCATGCTACCCAAAGCCATCTATTGGTTCAATGTAATCCCTATCAAAATTCAAATGGCATTTCTCACAGGAATAGAAAGAAACTATTATAAAATCTGATTGGAACCACAAAAGATCCTGAATGGCCAAAACAATCCTAAGAACGAACAAATCTGGAAGCATCTGATTTCCTAATTTCAAACTACACCACAGCGCTATAGTAATCAAAACAGTTTAAAATGGTATAAAAATAGGCAAATAGACCAATGGAACAGAATTGAGACCCCAGAAATAAACCCTTAAATACATGGTCAACTAATATTTGACAAGGGAGCCAAGAATACTCAGTGGGGGAGAGAAGCCTCCTCTTCAATAAATGCTGACAGAAAACTAAATAACCACATGCAGAAGAATTAAATTGGACTCCTGTCTTACAACCTAATTTTATTTTATTTTATTTTTTTTTAAGATTTTATTTATTTATTTATTTATTTGATAGAGAGACAGCCGATGAGAGAGGGAACACAAGCAGGGGGAGTGGGAGAGGAAAAAGCAGGCTCTTAGCAGAGGAGCCTGATGTGGGGCTGGATCCCAGAACGCTGGGATCAGGCCCTGAGCCGAAGGCAGACGCTTAACGACTGCACCACCCAGGCGCCCCCAAACCACCTAATTTTAAAATGGGCAGAGGAACTGAACAATTTCTCCAAAGAAGATATACAAATGGCCAACAAGTCCATGAAAGGATACTCAACATCACTAATTATCAGGGAAACGCAAATTAAAACCACAGTAAGATACCACCTCAAACCTGTTAGAATGGCTAGTATCAAAACTACAAGAGATAATAATTGATGGCGAGGATGTGGACAAAAGAGAACCCTTGTGCACTACTGGTAGGAATGTAAATTGGTGCAGTTATGTGAAACAGTATGTAGGTTCCTTAAGAAATTAAAGATAGAACTACTATATGACCCAGCAATCCCACTTTTGGGTATATATCCAAAGGAAACAAAATCAGAATCTCAAAGAGATATCTGTACTGCCATGTACATTACAACATTATTCATAATAGCCAAGATATGGAAACAACCTAAAAGTCTGTCTATAGATGAATGGGTAATGAAGACACATACATCTATACTATATGATGGAATATTATTTAGCCGTGAGAAAGAAGGTAATCTTGCCATTTGTCAAAATATGGATGGATCTTGAGGACATTATGCTATGCTGAACATATGCTGAAATAACCCAGACAGAGAAAGACATATACTGCATGATATCACTTACATGTGGAATCTAAAAAAGCCAAACTCATAGAAAAGGGATTAGAATAGTGGTTGGAAGGGGCTGGGGCTGGGGCTGGGCGAGTGGAGTAAATAAGGAGATGTAGGTCAAAAGATACAAACTTCCAATTATAAAATGAATAAGTTCTGGGGATGTAACATAGAGCATGGGGATTATGGTTAATAATACTTGATATGTACTTGAACATTGCTAGAGAGTAAATCTTACATGTTCCCACCACAAAAAAGAAATGGTAATTACGGGAAGTGATAGAACTGTTAACTAACCTTCCTATGGTCATCATTTCACAATTTATAAGTGTATCAAATCCTGACAACATATACCTTAACCATACAAAATGTTATACAACAATTATATTACAATAAGCTGGGACAAAATAAATGTTGGGTCAAATTATTTTTGAACATTATATAGGAAATAAAACATACCTGTGGACCAGAAAATTGGTCTGAAGTTTCCTGTGTCTCCCTCCGATACAGTCATCTATTTTTGGCAAGTTTGTCTCCCCTTCTGGAATATAGATTTTTTTTTTCTTCACATTTCATCTTCTCTTTTGTAAATGCTCTCTCTATAGCTGTTCACATTGCTTCCTATGATAACTTTTACCTCTAAGCATTCAGAGTTCTTGCACTATACGTAATCTAAGAGCTGTTTTGTAGTTACTGCTCTTTGCTGAACTCATTATGCATGTATTCAGATGCAGGAGGGCTCTGTCTGCTATTGAAGTAAAAATCGTATCTAAGTGAGAAGATTTCATCCTTCCTCACTTGGGTCATGAGGAACAAAGCGAGGTATCCAGGTAACGCTGTCATTTTGCATGAGACCTAACTAGTTTCTTTGAAATGCAACACTATGCAGATCATAGCACCAGGGGGACAGCAGGAACGGTCTATCACTAATTCTTGGAGTTTCAGCTAAAACTTCCTTAAAAAAAAAAAATTAACAAATGTTTGTTCTGAGCTCCAAATATATTTAAAGTGGTTTTAAAATATCTAATGCTTGCAATATATGTTAAGATATATGTCACTTTCATTGTTAATTATTTATATAATGGAAATGTCTTGATTTGAGAGTTAGGTTTCCATTTATCCTCAGCAATCCTGGTTTTTACATGCTTTTTTCAACTTTGTGAATTATTTTAAAATAGCATATGCTACTGAGAAAAATATAAGCCATTTTTTACATTGGAATCCAGTCAATTACTCATAGAGTTATATTTCAATTTGTGATTACACAAACCTGAACAACAACAACAACAAAATGACAATACCAAATGCTAACAAAGATATGCAATAGCAGGAACACTCATTCATTGCTGGTGGGAAAGCAAAATAGTACAGCCACTCTGGAAAACAGTTTGGCAGTTTCTTACCAAGCTAAACATAGTCTTACTGTACAATCCAGTATTCACACTCCTAGGCATTTACCCAAAACCTGCATTCACACAAAAATCTGCACATGAATGTTTATAGGAGCTTAATTCATAATCACCCCAAAATGGAAGTAATCACGATATCTTTCAGTAGATAAGTGGATAAATAAACTAGTACAATCATGCAATGTAATATTATTCTGTGATTAAAAATAAATGAGCTATCAATCCATGAAAAGACATAAAGGAACTTTAAGTAAATATTGCTAAATGAAAGAAGTGAGTCTGAAAAGGATATATACTGTGTAATTTCAGCCACATGACTTTCTGGGAAAGGAAATACTCTAGAGACAGTAAAAAGATCAATGATTGACAGGGGTTCAGGTAAGAGTGGGAGGGATGGCGAACAGGTGAAGCACAGGCAACTTATAGGGTAATGGAACTATCATATGTAGTGTGTAATGGCAAATACATGACATTAAGCATTCATCAAAACCCATAGAACCAAAAAACACAGAGTGGACCTTGAAGTAAACCATGAATTTTCCTTCAAAATGTATCAGTATTCATATGTTAGCTGTTACAAATGTACCACACTGAAGATATAATAATAGAAAAAACTGTGTGTGAGCAAGAGGGAGTATGTGGGAACTCTCTGTACTATCTGCTCAATTTTTCCAGGCTTCTAAAACTGTTCTAAAAATTAAGTGGAAAAAACATCTTGTTTCAAATTTGTCTCTTTTATAGTGTTTCTAATTTCAAGTAAATCTTATCACCTATTCAATTGCACAAGGTAGAAAATTAGACATTACTTTTGACACCTCTCCCTCATGTTTTGATGCACTTTTCTTCCTAAATATCTTGTAAATCCACCTTCTTCTCTCCATGCCAAATTCCTGTGATATAATAACAACTTGTGGCCATGCTAGGATGCTAGAATAATCTAAATCGAGAGCCTCTACCTACATTCACTTTGCAACTTCCAACCTGTCTTTTATACAATGCCTATGGAGTAATCTTTAGAAAATGCAAACCATGTCATTCTCTCCACTCAAAACCATTTACTGATGCTCTAGTTACCTGGATAAATGCACAGATTACACACATCCAAGCATACACTGGCCCCTACCTACGTCCCAGCCTCACCTCTTACTATACTATCTTGATTTTCATCTAGCCAGATTGATTTTTTTATAGCCTTGCTCTCTTTATTCTCTCTCCCACTACAGGAATATTACATATGTTGACTCCAATATGACCTTTTTTTCCTCTCTGCCATTCCCCTTGTTTGTTTGTTTCAGGTTTTTATTTAAATTCTAGTTTGTGGCTTTTTTTAGAGCCATCTGTTCATGACTCCATCTCCTGCTCCTCCCATCGCTGCTGCCGCCATCCTGAGTCACTGCATGCAGAGTTCCAGCAGCCTGGCTTCCCATGCTAGCAACCAACACTTGGAGTTCTTACAATACGGCAGACATTGAGGATGAAGAACAGTCTGAATTTGATCAAGATTTGGATGATGTTGA